>NC_084790.1:68451861-70864560 GCF_028858725.1 Colius striatus | reverse complement strand
AAAGAAGCTAACTTAAGCAGTTCCTGCACATTTAACAATAAGACGGCTTGATTTTGTAGTTGCACTGTTAAACACACACATATGTACTCCACCCATCTCCCACCTCCAAATTTTACTGTCTGATCCTCTTTCAGTCACCAAAACCATGGATGATGTCCAGGTAAATGGCACACAATAACCACAAAAAAAAAAGAAAATTACACCATAACTGTTTCAAACTGCTTTTCTCTCATCTATTACCAAGAGCATCTAAAATAAAGTGATGCTTTAAAATAATTGCTGAAACACAGATATTGATGAACTAATAATAAAACCCCAAGGAAACAGTTACACCTTCAAGAACTAGTTCTACACTTGAAGACTTTATAGTACATAATGCTGTAACTCTTGAAATTGCATCAACTGCTATTTAACAGCAGCTTGTAAAAGACTGTTTTCCTAATAGGGGCTTAGACTGAATTCCAGAGACAGCACTGAAAGAGGGAACGTTCTGAAAAAAAAAAAACAGAGTAGCAAAAGTAGAAAACCTATGCTGAACAACCCCTGTCACACATAAGAATAGCTATAGTTCTTGAAATACCTGTGTAACTATCATCTCTTCCTCAATAAAGTATCCTCTGACCCATGTCAAGATGAAACATGTTTCAAGCAGCTAATGCAAGGTAGTCTTTGAACAGCTGCAAAAACTGTTCCTTTGAAGTGGTAAAGCACGTTAAAAAAGATTCACAATAAAAACACTTAGAAGTGCTGTTCTGTTTTTCTTTTCTCTACAGGTATTAAGTAGTGAATTGGATATACTGAAATTATTCTAATGTGTGAGGATATCCTAAGTCCTGTGTATTTTCCTTTTTTGTAAGATTAAAGGAAGAATAAAGCTACCACAAACCAAACCAAACCAAGTCTTTATACAGCAAGAAATCATTTCTGCAGAAGACGCTTCATTCTCCACTTAGAATTGCCAAGAGCTTGTAGATTTCTTTACAGAGATACTTCTTCGTAAATGCATAACATCTTAATAAGTTGACGTCTACAATGTTGTATTGCTATGTCTCAATGACTTAGAATATTTTTTGAGATAAACCACTGTTTTTTTTAAAGTTAACTTGTAACATGCACATGCATTGCTGATCATCTTCACCTTATGATTGAGGAATATAACAACGTAGTAACTTGGCAAACCTGTAGAACGATTTAAACAGCTTGGGACAGAAGCCTAATTTCCATAGTCCTTCATTGTCATGTAGGCAGTTCAAAGTAGAAAGGCATTTTAAAAAATCCCAATTGTTTCAAGGGCAATATCTTCAGGCAAATCTTTGAAGAGAAAAAAACTCAACTATTTGTGTAGCAAGTGTTTTGGGGTCAAACACAGTTTGGTCAGGAGTTGTAACATGACTCTGAATATGTTAATACTATTTTAAGAACAATAAAGCAGGGTAATTACACTCTACACAGCATCAATGCCATTGAATGAATGGGACTAAGTCCACATTCTTTAAGTCTTTTAACTATGAGACGACAAAATCTAACTCAAACACTCCCACGAAATTCCCTATTTTGGCAAACCCTTAAAATACTCTAACTAAATTGCCCTGAACATAAACCCAGAAAAAGTTAATATTTAAGGCAAATTGAAGTAAATTGTTTAGTTCTAGCGTTCTTTGTAAGCAAGCAGTGAAAAACTTTGATGAAACTGCATAAGGATAAAATACATCTCAGTCATCGATACAAGAGTACAATTTTTATATTCACAGATTCACAGAATGGTAGGGGTTGGAAGGGACCTTTAGAGATCATCTAGTCCACTCCTCCTGCAGAAGTAGGCCCACCTAGATCAGGCTGCATAGGAACGTGTCCAGGTGGGTCTTGAAGATCTCCAAGGAAGGAGACTCCACAACCTCCATGGGCAGCCTGCGCCAGGGCTCCCTCACCCTCACAGTGAAATAGATTTTTTCTTCTATTTAAATGGAACTTTTTGTGTTCCAGCTTTACCCCATTACCCCTTGTCCTATTGCTAGATACCATTGAAAAAAGGGATGTCTCAACCTCCTGACACTCATCATTTAGATATTTATAAATATTAATACGATCCCCTCTCAGTCTTCTCTAGACTAAACAGCCCCAGTTCCTGCAGCCTTTCCTCATAAGGAAGATGCTCCAGTCCCTTGATCGTCCTGGTGGCCCTGAGCTGGACTAGCTCCAGCAGTTCCCTGTCCCTCTTGAGCTGAGGAGCCCAGAACTGGACACAGGACTCCAGATGAGGCCTCACCAGGGCAGAGTAGAGGTGGAGCAGAACCTCCCTTGACCTGCTGGCTACATTCTTGATGCATCCCAGGATGCCATTGGCCTTCTTGGCTACGAGGGCACATTGCTGGTTCATGGTTAGTTTATTATCAGCCAGGACTCCCAGGTCTCTCTCTGCAGAGCTGGTCTTCCCATAAATATTTTTTTTAATATCAAAAATAAAAACTACAGGTCCTCATCAAAAGCAATAGAATTAGGCATTTATTTGTCATGTGGTCTATATGGGTTTTTTGAGGCTCTTAGAATCCTTAGAACAGAACCTAAAATGCAACAGCTAAACTAGACAGAACTATGAAGTATATTTTCCAGTAATATTTCAAAAGTCTAGTTATTTTAATCAATGTATCTCTTCCTTTACATCTACTTTATGGCCAGCACACCTGATATGTCATTAGTAAACCTCTGCAATACAATTAAATCTATGTCAGTTGCAAAAAGCTTTTGTAATGTATTAAATTTTGCCCTATATGAATATCTGACACCATTAGTTTATCTGTACCTCCAGATAAGTTTTTTGTAGCCAGTACATGACCCAAGAGCTTCTTAGAATCCCATAATTTTATGATTGTACACGATTAACAGATCAAACAAAGTTAGTAAAGTATTTTCATGCTTTCACTGTATCTTTTAATCAGGAGGAAAAAGAAGTGTCCTCGTTTAGGCCTATCAAGGAACAAAGGACAAAGGACCACAACCAGCTGTAACTACGGAGAGCCTTTGGACAGGAAAGGCTCACTCCCGAATTATGGCCCCAGACAAAACAGAAAGGACAATTCAGCTTTAGGAAGGAAATGGATTAATTTAATCCACTCCCAACCGAAAACCTAACACATGGAAAACAACACAGAGTGGCACGATGATCATGACCACAACCAGCCAAGACCACTTTCCCCCAACCTCTCCCCTCTTCCCGGGCTCAGAGTCCTCATCCACAGAATCACAGAACAATAGGGGTTGTAAAGGACCTCTAAAGACCATCTAGTCCAACACCTCTGCTCTTCCAAAAGACAAATTTGATCACTATCAGTGAAACCATTGCTGCAATAAAAAAATGTTCTGTCTTTCTTGCTCAGTAGCTGCCTTCTAAAGTCCCATGCACAATCTTGCTTGCAGAGTGGGCTAAGCAATTTCCTACGAGGTCTGCCTGCTGTACTATTTCCTAATGCATATACATAATCACAAGATAAACAGAGGATAATTCCATACTCTTACCTTCTGCCTGCTGTGCATCCCCTGCTCTCCCCTCAAAGTTTCCTAGCCTCAGACCATCAAATATGACCAAGATGAGAAGCAACAACAGCAAGGAGGTCAGCAGCTGTCTTCCTCAACAATATAACGGCATAGGCCACAACTAAGCCAAGAGCTGAAGTAGACCAAATGTGTATGACTCATCGGTTGTATTCAAATTACAGTGATACTACATTAATCACATTAATACAAATTAATTTCTCAGTTAATATTTTAAAACTTCAGAGAGAAAATGATAAAAAAATTAATAGGTGCACAGGGATATTTAAAGAATCACAGGTGTAAAGGGATATTAAAAATCAAAGAAACATGATTTTCCATGTTTCTTAAATAATTTACAAAAATAATCATGTGTGTGAATTTTAATGACAATTTGGCATGATGCCAGTCATTGGACAAACTACACTGAACAATATATAAGATAATGAACAATAAACAACAGAAAATGCAACTCTTAAAAAATCCAGATTTTGAAGAGCCAAAACAACAAAATATGAAGCAAAAATCTGTTTAACATATGTAAGTAAAATGTCCTAGCTTAAGTTGTCCTTTAGAAAGAACAGTCACATAATCACCCTCTACAGAAGTTTCATGTTATGACACTTCACATCTGTGCTGTAATTTTGTTGTTCATCACATGTCATGTTAAAGCTGTTACATAAAATTCTTTTAATGGTTGCTTTAAAAACCTACTGTTTAATATCTGAAGTGGGCACAGCACATGCTTAGAAGTCAAGAAGACTGAAGTTATATCCCAGGTCAAAGTCTGCTCTCTTTTTTTTTTTTTTCCCTCTAACATTCAATTCTACTCCCACAGGTATTCTGCTAGTGTCAAGAAAAAGAATGATTTATACGTTGACAGAATGAAAACTCAGTGAACCAAAACAAAATGAAATAGAATGAAAACTCACTGAGATTTTTGATACTGGGCCTCTCCTCCAAAATAATTTATTAAAAATATTTGCCTTGCAATTCAGTAGCTGTTTTAAATGTGTGACAGAAAATTAACATTTATATAAGCTAATCACAGGTAAACAGTTTTGAAGGTTTTCACTGGGTTTCAGAGAAACTTTCCAATATCACTTGCTTCAGCTCTCAATGAATTGGATGAGTATTTGAAAGCATCGGAGTTGACTATTGCTTGGGTATTTTAAAAGTTAACTGATCTTTCCCAATTACACATTACAGTTTTTTTTTTCTAGAGACTTTTCGAAAAGTGCCATTCACAATGGTTGGTGATAGACTTTGTAGATGCATGACGGCAGTGTATTTTCTTTCTCCACATGGGTCACTGACTAGTGACTTTTGCTATTGGACAGAACAAGAAGGGCATTTCCCACCTCTGAAAAACACTGAAAAATAATCTCCTAACAAAAATAATTACTAAATATACCAAAGTTACTTACGTTACCTAAATAAGTTCTATTGAAAAGCAAATAACTGAACTGAGGAATGAATAACATTCATCTGCAACCTCTTCATTCTCAAACTGCACAACTCCTAACTTGTAAACAGTAACTTCTAGTCTCTGTCCTACACTCAGTGAGGCAGAATGCACAGTCAAAGCATAGTCTAGCTCCATATACACAGCATCAGGTACATACCTGTAGAACAAATCTTCATTGGTCCCTTGATACCTTTTTTTTTTCAGAATTACTGACAACCCTTACTACAGAGCAGCAATGACAGCCTGAGATTCATTAGTCTAAAACGATGATGCTTACTCATCTTCTGTGTTTCTCTGAATGAAAAAATGCTTTAAAATATTTTGACTATTTCTATTTTGAGAGCACACACAGTAGTAGCAGTATTTGCATTTTTGTAGTGTTTAAGAGATTAATTTTTACAATTACTAGATAATCAGTGACATAACCCAACTACTCTGAGGAGGTGGTTGTGCACTGGTAAAGGTTCAGGCTGTGTGCTGGAACAATACCCAGATGCCTTGTCCCCAGCTCCCCTGCTTCCTCTCACCTGTTTAAAATGGGTATATGCCCGTTACCAGATCAATGATCATACAGTGACATTTGCAAACAGGAGACAGAAGAACGGTACCCACTGAGCTCCAGTGCTAAGACAATTAATCCAAATCAGAGTCATCAATGTATATATGTTTTATTAAGCATCTAAATATTTGCTAACAGTTGCTTAGTTAGATCTAACAGATCTTATTTTATTCAAATAGTCATGGATAAAGGTAAGCAAGAAAATTACTGTTAATACTAGTAACACTCATGACTGCAATTACGGCAACTGGAAATATCATATTGTCAAGTGTACCTGGCCAGGATGATGTCACTGTGCTAGACAGATCCCCAAGTTACTCAAACTTAAGGTCTGCTTCTGTAAAATTGTTTTACCTATGTGCAATGACTTGCAGCTGTGATCTGAAAGCAAACCACAAGCCACAGGCCAGTATTTCAGGACTCTCTCCAGAAGTTCCCTGTCCCTCCAGAGCTGGGGAGCCCAGAACTAGACATAGGACTTCAGATGAGGCCTCACCAGGGCAGAGGAGAGGGGGAGATGAACCTCTCTCGACCTGCTGGCTACATTCTTCATGATGCATCCCAGGATGCCATTGGCCTTCTTGGCCACGAGAGCACATTGCTGGCTCATGTTCAGTTTATTATCAACCAGGACTCCCAGGTCCCTCTCCACAGAGCTGCTCTGCAGTAGGTCAATCCCCAGCCTGTACTGGTGCCATGTGGTTATTCCTCCCCAGCTGCAGGACTCTGCACTTGTCCTTGTTGAACCTCATGAGGTTCCTCTCTGCCCAACTCTCAAGCTGGTTGAGATCCCGCTGAATGGCAGCACAGCCTTCTGGGGAATCAGCCAGTCCTCCCAGTCTGGTGTCATCAGGGAACTTGCTGAGGGTACACTCTGTCCCCTCATCCAGGTCATTGATGAAGATGTTGAATAAGACTGGCCCCAGAACCAATCCCTGTGGAACCCCACTGACCACAGGCCTCCAACTTGGCTCCGTTGATCACTACCCCTCTGGGCTCTGTCATTCAGCTGGTCCTTGAAAAACATCACTGCCCACTTACCCAACACACAACACCCACGCTGCCTAGGCTTTTTGATGAGAATATAATGGAAGACTGTGTCAAAAGCCTTGCTGAAGTCAAGAGTAGATGAAATCTGCTGGTCCACCATCATTTAGCCAGCCACTTCCACAGAAGGCTATCAGGTTGGTCAAGCAGGGTTTTCCCCTGGTGATTCCATGATGATTCCCCCTGGTAACCATCTGTTCATTCATGTGTTTTGAGATGGTATCCAGGATAAGCTGTTCCACCATCTTTCCAGGTGTCCTGGTTTAGGCCCATCCAGGGACAAAAGACCACAATTAGACTCAAGTACCAAAGACTTGAGACTTGCCAAAGGGCAGGAAAGGCCTAATTGCTGCTTCTGGTCCCAGACAAAACAGATTGGGCAACTCATCTTGGGCAAGAAAACAGAAAATAATTTAATCCAACACCAACTAAACCATAACCATAAAACCCCAAAATGTAACCAACATAAAACAACACAGAGTGGTACAACAATGAAGAGTACAACCAGCCCTTTAAGAACACCTTCTCCCCACCCCTCCCCTCTTCCGAGCCTCATAGCCCTGATCCTGGTGTCTTTATCTCCTCCCCCCGCTGAACAGCTCAGGGGGGCAGGGAATGGGGATTTCAGTCAGTCTATTCTTGATGGTTTCTGCCATTTGTCTTTTCTCAGGGCAGGTGGGCTCCTCACCAGTCCTCCCTGCTCCACCATGAGGTATCTCACATCCCTGGCAGCCCTGCTCAGGCTGCTCTGACGTGTGTTCATCCCAAAGGCTGCAGCTCCTCTCTGCCTCTTGTGTGGGTCTGCTCTGCAGCCCGCAGTCTCTCCAGCACAGCCTGCGCCATGGCCACCTCCTCACACAGTCTCTTGCCTGTCTGGGTGCACTTACCCAGAGCTGCTGGTGGCTCTCAGTCCTGCCATTGCCCTCCATGGGTTGCAAGGGCACAGCTGCATTTTCGCCATGGCTTGCAGAGGCGTCTCTGGTCTGGTGGCTCCTCCTTCCTTCCTCCTCCTCTGACTGTTGGGGTCTGCATCGTAGCCTCCATCTTGTAGCACTCTTACACCTCCTTCTCAGGCACTTCACATTCTTGTCCTTAAAGAGTGATGGCAAAGGTGCCAGATTGGCCCAGCTGGGCTGGAGGTGGGTCTGAACCCAAGAGCCGGGGGAAAGTCCGAGAACTCTCTACTGGATCTTCACTGCAACCCTCTGCCCCTGTTACCAAGCAAAAGCTGCTCCTTGCTAAACCATGACACCAGGGATGAAAGTGAGGCTGACTGGCCTGTAGTTTCTTGGGTTGTTCTTTTTGCCTCTTTTGAAGACTGGAGTGACACTGGCCTTTCTCCAGTCCTCAGGCACCTCGCCAGTCCTCCACAATCAATCAAAAGTAATGGAGAGTGGCTTAGCAATAACATCAGATCTCTCAGTACTCGTGGGTGCATTCCATCAGGTCCCATATATTTATGGGTGTCAAGTTTGCCCAACAGGTTTCTAGCCTCATCCTTGTGTCTACCAAGGGAAAGTCTTCCACTCTCCAGAATATTCTACTATCCTCCAGGGACTGGGCCTCCTGAGGGCCAGCCTTTGCAGTGAAGAGTAAACCAAAGAGGCATTTAGTAGTTCTGCCTTCTCTGCATCCTGTCATCAGACTCCCTCTTTGTTCATCAGCGGATTCACATTCTCCCTAATCTTCCTTTTGCTACTGATGAAAAAGCCCTTATAGTTTTCCTTTACTTCTTTTGCCAGTAGTAATTCCAAAAGGGCTTTAACCTCCCTGGTTTTGTCCCTGTATACTCTGGTGATATTACTATACTCTTCCCAAGCAACCAGGTCATTTTTCCACCTCTTATAGATTTCTCTTTTCTCCTTCAGTAGATTCAGTAGTTCTCTGTTCAGCCACACAGGCCTCTTATCTCTTTCTGATTTTCTACTTGTGGGGACACATCAATCTTGGGGTTGGAGGAAGTCATGCTTGGAGATCAACCAGCTTTCTTGGGCACTGTATAGAATCCAATCCCTTGAGACTCTTACAAAAGTAGTTATCTCAAAAGTGTAAAGCTAGCTTGCCTGAAGTCTAAGGTTGCAACCTGGCTCAGTGTCCTCGGTGTTTATGGTCAATAATTTTCTGTTTATGTTCCAGCACTTCTGAGAGGAAGATAAATTCTCCCCTTACCAACAAAACAGGTTTTGTTCCTTTCTGGAATTTTATGTAACTTAAATGTATAGGATGTATTACAATACTTCCTATATGAATGTCTGTACTGCTAAATTTGTGCATACCTTTTCAATTCATAAGCTTCTATAACGAAAGTAAATGTTCTTTTAAAACATAAGGAATGATAAGGAAGGAACCTTCATAAAATCATTAACTCTTCTTAAAAAGAAAAATCTATGAAACAAGAACACTTTTTGCCCACTGAAGTCAAAGAAACATGAATCAAAAAACAGCTCACCTGCATCAGCTCTGGACCGCTGACCTGGTGATTTTCCAAATGGGGTCTTCATTCATCTGTGTTTAAGTGAGCAGCAAAGCTGCTGGACTAGGGTGAAAATCCAGTTCTTCCCAGTTCCTAGGATATCTTCTTACTCTTGGAATACGATAGCTACTTGCTAATCCACCATTCAATCACGAATTTGTCTTTCTTCAAATGCATAAGATGCACTTTCAATTACAGTACTCTGAAAAACAAAACAGGTAAAGTAGAAGTAGTTCGATTTTAAACTTGGTTAAAATAAGCATTAAATGATTTGGTTAAGATAAAAACTTTCACGCTTGTTATTATACTCCACAGGAAATTCTTTCATATTCTGCTACTCTGAAAACATCCAGTAAACAGAGGGCATATAGTCAATACAGCAAAACAAATTCTGAGATTGTTACTTCGTCTTCATATTCACAGGCAGGTTTCATATCACAAAGCCAACTACATAACAAAAGGCAAGCTTCGTAAAGATTTCTCCACTTACTTCAGTGAAGAATGATCATCTTAGAAGAAACTGAGGCACAACACAAATCAACTACCTCCATTTTTAGAAATAAAGCATCCTCACACCCACATAGAATACCTTTTCTTTAATTTTTTAAAAAAAGCATGTTGAAAACATCCAACAAAGACACCAATTCCACTTATGTGACTGCTCAAGCCACTAATTTTTAAGTTACTGGTCCCACAGAATATCTGCAGCTCTGATGAGTCTCTACACTTAAACTCAAATTTCTGAAGCATTTAGTCATGACATTCCTTTAGATGAGGGAGATTACAAAACTGTTCTCCTTTAAGTCTGTGGTGGTTTAATCCTGTCTAGGTGACAGCTGCTCACCAAGTTCATCTATCACTCTCTCTCCTAAACTGGACAAGGGAGACAGAAACAGAACAAAGGGCTCCTGAGTTGCGGTAAGGACAGTGAGATCACTCAGCAACTAGTGTCACAGGCAAAACAGACTCAACTTGGGGAGAAGTGGTTTGATTTATCATCAAATAATCAAAACAGTAGGGAAATGAAAATAAGAACTGAATCTTAAAAACACCTCCCTCCACTCCTCCTTTCTTCTCCAGTTTCTACCTCTTTCTTCCTGTGGCACAGGGAGATGGGGAATGCAGGTTATTGTTAGTTTGTCACAGATGGGCTTTGCCTCCTCCTCTCAGGGGAAGGCCTCCTCATAATTTTCCTGGTACACTGGAGTCCTTCCCATGGGAGACAGTCCTCCACAAGTTTCTCTAACATGGGTCCCTCACACGGCTATAGTTCTTCACAAACTGCTACAGAGTGGGTCTCACTTGTGATCCAGAGTGGGGTCACAAGTCCTGACAGCAAACCTGGTCCAGCATGGACTTCTCTCTTCACAGGTTCCCAGGTCCTGCTACAAATATGCTCCAGTGTGGATTTTCCACAAGGTCATAGCCTTCAGGCATCCACCTCCTCTGGCTTTGGGTCCTCCTTGCTCCACTGTGGCCTCCATGGACTGCAGGAGGACAGCTGCCTCACCATGGGCTGCACCACAGGTCACAGGGGAATCTCTCCTCCAGTGCCTCGGCACCTCCTCCCCCCTCCTCCTCCAGTGACTTTGGTGTCTGCAGAGATTTCTCACATACTCACTCCCTTCTGTTGTTACCTGTGCAGTAACTTCTTCCCTTTCTCAAATATGTTCATCACAGAGGCATTACCTCCACTGCTTATTGGCTTGGCCTTGGGCACCAGTAGGTCCACTTTGGAGCTGACTGACACTGGCTCTATCAGATATAGGGGAAGCTTCTAGCAGCTCTGTTTTGAAGAAACCACTCCTGTTGCCTCCCCACTACCAAAACCTGGCCACACAAACCCACGACAAAGTCCTTCTCGGGATGTTTACAGAAACTTGTGATCATATGAAAGTTTCAAGAATTACAGGTTAATGTTTCAGACTAACACCTCTGGACAGGAAGCAGTTATTCAGATTAATCCATTACTTCACTGTTGCACACAGCTAGGACAAGTGAGGTCAGTTTGTCCTTTTAGTCTTGTTTCATTAAGGGATGTCATTGTTGCTATCACATTCTCTCTAATCTGTTAATCAGTGCCCATCTTAGACGTTTTTTGCTTCTGTTTTGGAATTTGTTGTCAATTTGGAGACAGGGTTTAAAAACAGAGGAATGGCCCTAACCCTAAAGAAAGTGTATCTTATGCTCATGCCTTACTAAGAGAACATATGAAGACATGCCTTGAGGTATGTTAAAACTGTTATGCAGAGAAATGCATTTACATCTAACACCTGTTTAATTATTCCATGAATCTCACCCATCAGCTTCTAGGAACACTAGAGCAATACAAAAACACTCCAAGGAGAAAACCAGCAATTTGTTATAAATTAATTTACAGGAACTTAAACTAGTTTTTCCACATTTCACCTCTTCCTGCAATCTACCAGTGCACCCACAACAATGCTGAACAATACCAGTGCGACAGCAGTCAACTTCTTAAAAGCACTTGAAGAAGCAATAGGAAACAATTTGCTTGCTAAACTACCTTTCTAGAACACAGTGCAAGGACTTTTTTTTTTTTTCTACTAAACTAAAAAGTGTCTTACTATAGATTAAAATACATTTCTAGAGAAGTATCATTGATGATGAAAAACTGAGTTCAGAGCACTGCTGTGATACATTATCATATTCAATCTCACAGGCACTGGATAAGCACACAAGAGGATGCAGCTTTTTTGCTCAATAAGAGCTATTAGTTGAGAATCAACTGCAATCTAGCATTACATTATTCCACTTTAAAGCAAAAACAACCCTCCAACCCTAAACGAAACAATTCACCGCCACAGAGAAAATCCTTCAGATTCAAAAAGTATCATACCCTTTTTGTAGTGAGTCACAAAAGTGTTACTTGCAAAGCTGTAAATATTTCAAAACATCTGTATTCATTATATACTTGCCCACTCTCCAAGATTAATTCATGAGGAATTTGATTTCATACGTTGAACAGCTATGCTTACAAAGGTAAGTAAAACACCACAAAAGCCCTCGCTTGCTACTATCTAAATGTTGTACTACATGTCCCCAATTGATACTGCAAACCTAAAGTCATACCTCTGAAAAGAAATATTAGTTGCCAGTCCTTTTGAAGCAGAACTGACTTGCTAAGCACTTAATTGTTTCACTGTGCTCTCTGAACTTAAGGATACAAGGTTACTGAAATCAAAACCTGATTCAGTAGTTCAAACCAATTTCCTGGAAACTTAGTGTTACTTATTCAAAACCTCACTGACTATTTCTGCTGAAAGCAAATGAAATTTGAGTCTTCCCAAAACTAGGATCCTGAATTCCATTTACATTTCAGTTGCATACTGATAGTTCTGAATATATTAATAAGAAGGTAAGAAACCTCGTTGTCTGAAAATAAACTGATGCAATTTGAGAACATTTTTATTTTAAAAGCATATGTAATTCTCATTTACTTGATTAAAAGTAAACCAAAACTCACAAAACTTGGGATTTTTAAACATGAAGGACAAATCAACACATTGAATGCCATCATGTAAACATTTTGAACTCTTAACATGGAAAATCATTAAGAAAAAAATTTAACTCACAAAATGCAAACCCTTTTATTACAAAATGTTATTACAAGTCTTGAAGAACATCACGTTCCATATAAAAATAAAAAATACAAAACCAAAAGACATGTCTGATGTACTTAGTAGCAGTAACCTGTACTATTAAGCAAAAGTAGAAACTCCTTGTTTGGATGTGTATATGAAACAAAATTTTAGGTCAATTATAGCAAAATTAACACATGTAACTTTCTTGGATCCAAAGTGACACATCCAAAAGAAGTTATACTGGTCTTTACAGACTGTCAGTAACCTTCAGAAGAGAATGGCCACTGTCCACCAATTAAGACACTGGTTTCCCCCAACACCTGACACAGGTCTCTGGCAGCACAGTTGCCATTTTCACTTAAAAGACTGGCCTTCTTTTTTCATCAGCTGCAATTACTCACCAGCTCATGTGTCTTACTTGTTTGTTTTTACAAACCTTCCTGGATGATGACAACAACAACAAAAACTCCAGAAACTGAGTGACTACTTTGATAATATTCAAATTATTGTGGAGCGTTTCATAGAAGATTTAAGTATTAGATTAAAATGCAAGCCCTACAAATCATAACCACACTAGTTTTAATAACAATCATGCAATCATACTATCAGAGTAAGGACAAAGACACAGTATTAAGACAGAAGACTATGAAGCTGTGTTTGTAAGTTATTTATGCAGTATAAAGGCAAAAAGAGGAAAAAACAGCACATACACAGACTGTAGCTTTGCTGTGAACCAGCTTAGCTCTCTATAAACTTATTTATAAACATTTGTATGCTTTTCAGTGAGCTTTTAACTCCATGAAAGTACATGTGACCACATAAAACAATTCTCCATCTTAACTTTCAGTTAACACACATACTTGTTTTTCCACCAAATTACATGCATTTCACTGCAACAGAGTTTGCTGTATTCTAGTGAAAGCTTCAGCATCCCACTGTACATAGAAGAGGAATGTTAATAGCCCCAAAACATAGCTGTGACAAATAACTGCTAATGACAACGAGACCACAATGTTAAGTGCTTCACTCCTAAATAGTATATCTAAACTCTATCATCCTGAACACAGAATGAAATAGTACTGGAACGTTTGCTGAGGCCTTTGCTTAAGGGATAAAAGTCTGGAAGAAGAAGAAGGGTAATAGCATGGGTGGCTCTTATCTCTGATACAGAACTGCAAATTCAGATTGTACATCTACTGATGTTAAATACAGGCTGGCACCTTCTCCAGAGGTCTGTTCCTTCTGTCAGATCCACCAGTGAGTAGGACTCCTGGCACCACCTGATGGACTCCATTTTAACTTTGGTAAATGAAATATTTCTCTCCTATGTCATTTCCACACTCTCAGTATGAACTGGTGGTTGCTCAGTGGAGGACTAGCACATGAGTGCTCTGTGTAAGGAGTCAGTCTGAAACAAAATGCATCAGCTGAAGAGATTCCCTGGTAAGTACTATTTTGATTTTAACCCAGCTCAGAACTGTTGGTACATGCTTCAGCCAAAGCAGTACCACAGTTTTGGCACTAACAAGCTGGATAAAGCATATTTGTTATTCAGACTCTCTAAATCTTATTATATGAATGAAAGGATCAACCTGTGCAAATCTTCTGCACCCCTCCTCCCCAAAGGCAATATCTTAATTTATCTCCTAATTAACAGGGAGACTAAAATTAGATGTCCATTTTTTGTTTGTGATACAATTTTCTTTTGCTTCCCTAATAAGAAACCTCAAACACATTCCTGTGTTATAAGAATTCATCCAAATTCCAATTTTGTTCTGAAATATCCCACAGGTTCAACCAACACAGTGATTATTAAGAACCCTTTTCATCCTACCACTAGAATTTTGTGTGGAGGGGAACATCTGAGAAGAAAGACTTCAGAGTTTACGTACTGTACAGAAGTGGTTTACAGCTGACAACCACGATGAGCAACACATTTCAACTATAGATCCATGAGCCGAAAGACCCTAAATCAAATAATACTATTCCTGTCATGATAGCCTCTGCAGTTTTTCCACTACCCATACATGTGTTGACATTTGTCTACAATTGTATAGAAACAAGGAGCACTGGCATACCACTCTGTGCAAAGACACAAATGTACATGTATTTGGTTGGATATGGCTTTAAGCAGTCTGATGTAGTGAAAGACATTCCTGCCCATGGAAGGGGGTGTTGGACTGGATGGATCTTTATAACACAAACAACTGTGATTCTATGAGAGCTATAAAATCATAAACAAAATTTTAAGTAACCTTCATGCTACAATGCTATAGTGAAGCAATTGCAGATTATTCAGCAGAAGATTAAAATAATCTGAATTGATAAAAGTGTCCACTGAAGTAACTTTTATTGAGAATGTGACTACAAATACCACAGTGTTTCTGCTAAAGACGAAGGAGCCCATGCATAGACTTGAAGTCTATCAGACACGATACTTTGTGATGATTCTGAATTGCATACAAATGTTTTTAACCTTTCAGCAAAGTCCTGTATTTGAACTGTGTTAGCAATATAAAATACAACAACACGCTGCAGTTTCTATTTATAAGTATATATCTATTATATATCTTTAGTATAAAAGAATGGGCATGCTATTTACTAGAATATAAAGCAAAAAAGGGGTTTGCTTAAAAGTTCTGAAGAAATTCAAGCTAGAGCATAAAGCCATGGAAGCTGACATAATTTATGAAACCTTTAAAAAAAAAGTTGCTATTGTAGAAGAGTAACTATTAACATTAATATTACTTTGAAGAATTATCCCAACGGTTCAAAATTGGCTAGGTAGCTTTCCAAATGATACCACTCTTTCAGAAGTCTTCTATCTCAGGCAACAGTTGAAAAAGTCTTGTCTGAATTATCTTTCAGCATATGTCCTTACCATAGCTCTACTGAAGTTAGAAACAAGTATTTAAAGTGCAATGTAGATTTTAATTACTTTCATTAACTTACAGCATTAATATAGTTTTACGATATATGCAATAGCAACTCTCATACACTGCATTCAAAATTCTTCCCCAAAAAAGGGAAAAAATAAAAGAAAACAACAGTCGGATAGGCATCATGAAAGTATAGTTTCCAATGTTTCCTCTCTGCACTTTTTCCTGCTTGAATTAGCAAAATAGAGTTGTTATCGAGACCTTAGTATAGTTTGTTATTTCCACTGCATTTCCCTCATGATATATCAGTCTGTCTCGATCTAATTTAGCATTTAACAACTTTTATTTTTGCAACATATATAATTTGAAATAAACTCTGACAGCATGTAATTCAGATACTTTGTAAAGGCAGTAGTAAGAGCTTCATTACAGCCAGTATTATAAAATACTATTTAAAATACATTGCCTGATTTTCTTTCAAATTTCAGGAACTTAATGACCACTCTGTCAGCATCAAGAGTACCAACTGTCAAAAATAATTTTCAGAAATCCCATACTACAGTTCTAAATTGTAATAAAATCACCAATAACAAAAGCAGCAGAGCACAGGATTCTCAGTTCCTGCATCACAATACACATATTTCTGATTTTTAAAAAAACTGTCACAGGATAGATGCTAAAAATATGTTAGTTCCTCCAAAAATTTTAAAATAACTTTTTAGCTTTGTCTGCATTACTCTTATGCTTACATAAATAGTTATTGTGGGAGATAGAAAGTATGGAAGTTAAGTACGTTCTTGTCTGCATTAGAGCACCAACCCACCAATAGCCTAGAAACACCAAAAAAAGCCACAAAGGATTTTTTTACTTTCCTCAGAAAAACATCAAAAAGCCAAAACTCAGAGCAATCACATTTAACACTATCATTCTGGACACCTGCTCTTAATTACAGGAAGAACATCCTATATCCGATTTGGACACAATTTGCTGGTACCTGCTCCTTGAAAATCCCTGGATTACTAGGAGAGAGATAATTTCATGAAGTTCATTCTAAGCACCCTACAATCAAGTGTAGGGTGTTTAACATTCGCATATGTCTACCTTCTATTCTTAAAATGAATAAAATCCATGTGAGAAACAACCGTAAAATGTGAGATTTCCCAAATGTCTTCCAGCTCAAGAGTTCATGGGTTGACTAGTGCCACATCAGTGAAATTTATTATTAAACTGCAACTAGAAATTAAGCATTGAAGGAGACAAAGCCTCTCCAGACAGTAAGTTGTACTCTTCCTTAAGTTTAGATTTCTAGAGTCAAACTCTGACTTTTCAGAAATATTCCACAGTGGTACTTCCTAAAGTGTGTCTAGACCCTACTGCAATCAAAGGACTTCAGACTTTTTTGGTCAACTGTAAGTCTCAGTGATTGTCACGGTTTAGTGAGGAGCTGCTTTTGCAGGGGAGCGGCCTGCAGTGAAGACCCAGTAAAGAGTTCTCAGACTTTTCCCCAGCTCTTGGATTCAGAATCACCTCCAGCCCTGCCATCACTCTTTAAGGACAGGAATTTGAAGTGCCTGAGAGGAGGTGTAACAGTGGTACAAGGCAGAGGTGACCACGTGGACCCCACAGTCACAGAAGGAGGAAGGAAGGAGGAGCATTAGACCAGAGATCCATCTGCAGCCCATGGCAAGAACGCAGCTGTGTCCCTGCAATCCATGGAGGGCAATGGCAGGTCTGAGAGCCACCAGTAGCTCCTGTAAGTGTGCCCAGAATGGGCAGAGACTGTGTGAGGAGATGGCCACCTGTGAGGCTGGAGAGCCTGTGTGCCACAGAGCAGACCCACACGAGAAGTGGAGAGGAGCTGCAGCCTTTGGGATGAACTCACATCAGAGTGGCCCATGCAGGGCTGTCGGGTGTGTGAGGTACCCTGCAAAGGAGCCCACCTGCCCTGAGAAAAGACAAATGGCAGAAGCCATCAAGAACAGACTGACTAAAACCCCCATTCCCTGGCCCCCTGGGCCATTCAGCGGGGAAGAAGATAAAGACACTGAGATCAGGGCTCTGAAGTCAGGAAGAGGGGAGGGGTGAGGAAGGTGGTCTTCAAGGGCTGGTTGTACTCTTCATCGTTGTACACTCTGTGTTGTTTTATGTTGGTTACATTTTGGGGTTTTATGGTTATGGTTTAGTTGGTGATGAACTAAATTATTTTCTGTTTTCTTGCCCAAGATGAGTTGCCCAATCTGTTTTGTCTGGGACCAGAAGCCCTTCCTGCCCTTTGGCAAGTCTCAAGTCTTTGGTACTTGAGTCTAATTGTGGTCTTTTGTCCCTGGATGGGCCTAAACCATGAGAATGATGTCATGAGAACAGTTCACCTGACTGGCTTGGTATTTTATGCTAGCCCTCAGTATCCCGTGGTCCACAAGTGTCACACATAAACAGAGTTCCAAGGGATTCCCAAAGAATTGCATTGCATATAATTATACGAAAGATTTTATTAGTGGGCCACTACTGGAAGCACACAGTAAACTGTCCAAGATAAACTGCCCAAAGATGACTCAACTAGGACGTCAGATGTTAGCCTGTCAGCACCTAATAGTAATTTGTACATCTGTACAGTGAAAGTACCTCACATGCATTTATTTTCTTATTTTGTAATCTAGATTAAACCTATTGCAGATAGTTAGCAGTAACTTTTGACTATGATAGCGACCAAAAATTAGGCGCATGCAGCCCATATGCCTTCTACATTTTTTCTTCCCTCTTTCACTTCCATCCCACTAATCTTCATTTAATCATTATCTGTGTGTATAACACCATTGCTTTGATCTGCCATTTGGGTATCCCTTAGAAAGAATATCTAGCTTTCTTGCTTTGCAGAACCTTTCATGTAAAGAGTATTCAGTGTATTTAAACACATTACTAGGTATTTTAGGTATGTATAAACACATTGGAACAGAACTTGTAATTACCTTCAGGGTCATAAAGCCCCAGATTACCAGTCTTGTTTTTGTTTTTGTTCTTCACTGGGGCAGGAAAAAAGCTCTAATGATTCTTAGCAAACAAAAACAGAAGTTGAAGGCAAATTCATCAGAGACCTGGAAGTATCTTCTAGTGCTTCCTGTATATAAAAATTATGTATTAATATCAGCATAACCTGTAAGATATTCCTTTCTTAACTCTGCAATATCTGTCCAAGTAGTTCAAACAAACAATCCCTGTATGTGAAGCTTTTATTTGTGATTATACTAGTGAAACACTACTCTAGAACTCTACAGATCTATGAGATCAACACATAACAAGTTTTCCCATAAAAAGACTTCTAAATTCTATGCCAGAAAAGACTGTAGGATAAGAGTAAAGGATTAAGGATAGAACTGATCAGAAGTTTAAACTTGTTAACATTTAAGTAAATTCATGTGAGCCATTAAATTCATGTGAGCCATTAACTGTTTTCTCGCTGACTTCACAAATAGACAAAACCAACAGCCCCACGCCTAGATACTTAGAATAACTGTTACTCAGAATTGTCAGTTACTCTACACAGATTGCCACCCAGAAGTATGAAATTCAACTGGATGTCTCTGCCACTTAACACAGAAAGATCCACAAACGTCCTGAGGCTTGACATGCTTCTATGTCCTCAATAGTTCATGCAGTAGCAAAATATCATTATCAAATAATTTAGAGTGAAAATTTTGACACTGATATTATTAAGTATATATTTTATAACTTCACTTGGGTTACATCAGAATCACTTATACAATTAAAATGGCCTAAAATTATGACTTTGGACTCTTTTAAGAGTATAAACTGTTAAATGAAAGAGAAACCAAGAATAAGAACCTCAATAGATATGGTTTTAGTCAACAAAATCTATAAGAAAAGTTTACTTCACAATATATATTTTTAAACTATGATACTGTTTTCCCTTCACTTAACTTCCGTAAATTCTGTGCTAAGGACACTGTAAAACACATTCCATGATCAAATTACAGTAATGCACTACAACAGCCAAGCTGTTGAAAGTCTGAGACAATAATGTAATCACTGTTTAGATTTTACTTGGATTTCATATTTTGAAGCACTAAAAAAATTCTCTTCAAAGAATACGCAAACTAAACACAATGCAAAGAAGTAGTGTTCAATACAGCACATCCTAAAGACAATCTGAATTATTTAACCCTACTTAAATTATTTAACCTTACCTAAAAATTTCATTTCAGAAAAGTACAATTCTGAAATAAAATCCTGGAAATATTGAAGTTGAGTTCAACTTTTTGTTTTGCATGCAGACAGTATTTAGTAAGTTGAAGTCTTCTAAATAAATAGTTTTTAAAAAACATTTATTTAACACAACTTTGGGAAATTTTTCTCTTACTTAAAAAGTATAAATCATTACAAACTTTTTCATAGTAGGATACTTGGAATTTGCCACAATGCCTTGCTATTCAGTAAGAGTTAAACTAATGTTAAAGTTAATAGTTGTGTGTGTTACATTTGCTTTATCACGGCTTTATTAATAAAAAGTTCTTTCCATGTTCTTCAGAGCTCTGCTCTTTTCATATTTCACATTAAGTATATGGACAACAACTGTTTCAGAGGCCAGATAAGCCTTAATGACTACAGAACAGAAGTGATTATTAATACTGCATATGTACATTCACATGTTTCTGTTGAGAAATCTGTGCCGCTGTCAGCGCTCTCTTGGCTGGCTCTACCTGCATTCATTACACATTAGTTACATCCTTCCAGATTGGGTATGTCTCTTTACCTGTGAAAAAACACTTGTCACTCTACCATAGTTTCCAAAGTTATCTGACACTCCAGAACATTGAAAAAGTCTTTCACTTCTTTCTAAACCTTGTTTTTGACGTTTTACTTCAAGTGCTGCCCTTATGCTCTCACTATATGATCCTTCTCCCTGACTTCAGCCTCTAGTCTTCCTTGTGTTTCCATAAATCATTTTACCATTGCCTTATAAAAAGATTCCTTCAGTCATCTGGCAACGACGACTTCCATCAGCTGCTCAACATTTTTTAACATAGTTTCTCATACCCATACTGTCTTAAGATTACTGTAGTAATTTTTTCTGTTCTAGCCTGTCTGCAAAACCAGTTGCAGTACATGCTTCCCTGTGGTTTCTAATGTCTCACTCAGGGCTAATTGTCACAAAACTTTTGGCTATCACCTCTGAAAAACTCTGCATCTGAGTTAACAACACAGTATTTTTAAAAGCATAATGAAGAACATGGAATACAAGCAAAAAAGTCTCACTAGTCTTCTTCAGCTGCACAACAAGGAATACACTACCGAATTACAGCCGTAATTCTATTCAGCCCACAGTGTTTGGCAGAAAGAAAACATACATGACAACATAGGGAGCTCTGCTGACAAGCCCAGTGGGTCTTTGTTAAATATACATGAACAGGAATTACTTAGGGCTTATTTGTTCAGAGTCAAAGTTTTTCCACTAGCAGCTCACTGGGTTTTTTGGTTTTAGTAGTTTTTTTTTGTTTTGTTGGGTTTTTTTAGTAAAAACAAGCTACATCTTTATCAAAGAGATACATACTCCTTATACTCTTCAGTTTCACCTTTCCAATCTAAAGGTATGAGGTATATAATTTCTTTCTGCAGAAAAATAGAAACCACTACCATCAAGACAATTAAGCAATTTTAACTGAAGTTTTGTTACCACTTCTCTCCAAAAACAGCTTAAAGCACACATTCAGACTAAGAGATGGTTGATATCAGGATGTCAAAAGAAATTGCAAACAAACACTCTCATAATTGAACACGGAAGCAGTTTCCACCATAAACAGAACCACGGGCAGACACTACAGCACCACAGTCCCTCAGCACAAAATTCCTACATGTCTTCTTCAGAAGGATTTCCCAACCATGTTATTATCCCAATCCCTAATCTTAGACTACTATTTTCACCAGATCCTACACACTGTTCTTTCCATCATTCTGTTAGTGGATGGATGTTTCTCCACAGAGTTTTAGAACCAGCAGTCTCTTTCCACCTTCCACCCAATGATCTCTCATTTACAATTAAATTATGTAATTGTAGTCCATCCAAATTAAGAAAAAGCCTGTAGCAGAAATGCAATTTATCAGCTACTACCTTTATAAAAATCTAAAAGTGAATATACACTTTCTAACATACTAGTACCTCTTGGTTCACAAAACCTGTCTGTAGTGAAATATAGAATCCAATAATGAACCACATTTGTCAGAAAACTTGAACTGCTTATTTGACAAGTCAAGTCGTAAATCATTTTCCATTAAGTACTCAACCATTTTAGCCAGCCAATAGCATAACATAAGGCACGTATAAGAAAGTAGACGGTAATTTCCAAAGTTTTTATGTTTTAAAAATATTAGTTGATCAAAACTATTGCCTTAGTAGTTTAAATGATAACCTGGTTTTTTTTTCCCCATAACAATACAGAAAACTCATCAGTTTAAAAACTTGACTTTATATTACTATCCACAACTTTAAGAACAAGAAGCAGCGTATGACTTGGAAGCCTTTCTTAATTTCCTTCCAGTTTAATGTAAGTCACTTTACTGACTTCTGCAATTTGACCAAGGTTAGTTAATATTGTTAAGACTTAAATCCTGCGAAACACTTCAGCAGCCCTAACTTTGTCTGCCTTTCTTCCTTGAGGAGTGAATATGCAACTAGAAACAGCTGACTTGACCTCACTACTCACTAGTAAACATTTAGGAAAGCAAATATAATTAATATTTACAAATATCTAGAATTAAATTTAGCCAGGGAAGTTAAGGACAGCAATAAGGCATTTTTCAAGTACATCAGCAGCAGAAGTATGGTGAGGGGCAATGTGGGCCTGCTGCTAAATGCTGAGGGTACCCTGGTGTTTGAGGATGCAGAGAAGCCCAAAGTACTGAATGCCTTCTTTGCTTCAGTCTTTACAGCCAAGGCTGACCCTCAGGAAGCCCAGTCCGGCAAGGATAACAGGATGGCCAGGACAGCAGAGGACTTGCCCTGGGTGGAAGAGGAAGAGGCTGGCCGAGCTTAAGGCTCGTAAGTCAATAGGTCCTGATGGGATACATCCTAGAGTGCCGAGAGAGCTGGCTGATGTGATTTATAAGGCTCTATCATTTTTGAACAAACATGGAGGTCAGGTGAGGTGCCTGAGGACTGGAGAAAGGCCAATGTCATGCCAGTCTTCAAAAAGGGCAGGAAGGATGACCCAGGAAACTACAGGTCGGTCAGCCTCACCTCCATCCGTGGAAAAGTGATGGAACAACTCATCTGAATCGTTATCACTGAACACATGAAGGAAAAGACGGTTATCAGGGGGAGTCAACATGGCTTGACCAAGGGGAAATCCTGTTTGACTAACCTGATATCGTTCTATGAGTGCATAACCAGCTGTCTAGATGAGGGGAGAGCAACGGATGTCATCTACCTTGACTTCAGCAAGGCTTTTGACACTGTCTCCAACAACATCCTCATCAGAAAGCTCAGGCAGTGTGGCTGGGATGAGTGTACAGTGAGGTGGATGGAGAGCTGGCTGAATGAGAGAGCCCAGAGGGTGGTGATCAATGGCACAGAGTCAAGTTGGAGGCCTGTGGCCAGTGGAGTTCCACAGGGATCGATTCTGGGGCCAGTCTTGTTCAACATCTTCATCAACGGCCTGGACGAAGGGACAGAGTGTACCCTCAGCAAGTTGGCTGATGACACCAAACTGGGAGGACTGGCTGATTCCCCAGAAGGCTGTGCTGCCATTCAGCGGGATCTGGAACGGCTTGAGAGTTGGGCAGAGGGGAACCTCCTGAGGTTCACCAAGGACAAGTGCAGAGTCCTGTATCTGGGAAGGAACAACCCCAGGCACCAGGACAGGCTGGGGGTCGAACTGCTGAAGAGCAGCTCTGCAGAGAGAGAGTCCTGATTGATAATAAGCTAAATATGAGCCAGCAATGTGCCCTTATGTCCAGGAAGGCCAGTGGCATTCTGGGATGCATCAAGAAGAGTGTGGCCAGTAGGTCAAGGGAGGTTCTTCTCCCTCTCTCCTCTGCCCCGATGAGGCCTCATCTGGAGTCTTGTGTCCAGTTCTGGGCTCCTCAGTTCAAGAGGGAAAGGGAAGTGCTGGAGAGAGTCCAGTGCAGGGCCACCAATATGATCAGGGGAATGGAACATCTTTCATACAAGGAAAGGCTGCAGGAACTGGGGCTGTTTAGTCTGGAGGAGACTGTTGGGAGATCTTATTAACATTTATAAATATATAAAGGGTGGGTGTCAGGAGGGTGGGACATCCCTTTTTTATATTGTAGACAGTAACAGGACAAGGGTAATGGGATGAAGCTGGAACACAAAAAGTTCCACTTAAATATAAGAAAAATCTATTTCACTGTGAAGGTGAGGGAGCCCTGGCACAGGCTGCCCAGAGGGGTTGTGGAGTCTCCTTCCTTGGAGGTTTTCAAGACCCGCCTGTACATGTTCCTATGTGACCTGATCTAGGTGATGCTGCTTCTGCAGAGGGGTTGGACTAGATGATCTCTAAAGGTCCCTTCCAACCCCTACCACTCTATGATTATCTTTTTTTTTTTTCCCCCTGTTGTTATTTCATTTTAGTCTTCACACTGTTCTTATCTCAACCCATAAGTTTTACTTTTTATTCCCCCTCCTCAATTCTCCTTCCCATCCCACTGGGATGACGGAGAGTGAGCTTGGTTGCTGTCTGGGTTAAACCATAACAGTAGACAAGTCACGTGGTAAGCACATGAGAATTCTGGAGCTCAAAGTAAAATGAATTTATCACAGTGTACAATTAACTTCCTATATCTTAAGAAAAACATTACTTTAGCCAATAAAGAGAACAGTAGAAGAGCAATGTTTTTTCACTTCAACAGTAGACATCATGATTCATAGAGTCTCACAGAATTACAAAAACTACTATGGAAAAAACCCCACCTAGCCAACTCTCCCAACTAACTACAGTGAACTTTCTCCTTCTTCACTAGATTTAAGAAAACTGTTACAGACACACACAACACCAAAGAAGCAGATTCCCTACATTATTCATCTATAGCTTTTTAAACTACTCCTGAATTGTTTTGTATGCTGAAGGCTTCAAAGACAGAAAATAAGTGCGTGCCATCTCCTTGCAACATGCATGAATAAAACATCTTAGAGAAAATGGCCTTTTAAAGGTCCTCAAAATGACCATCTATATTAAGCTATTTTCTTGATGGTAGGTTAAATTGATTAACACTAAAGCACTGTGGTAGTTAAGCCCTGGCTAGGTGCCAGGTAGCAACCAAGTCATTTTATCACTCATCTTAAACTCAACAGGGAATAGAGAAATACAAGAGATTTGTGAGTTAAGATAAGGACAGGGAGATCACTCAGCAATTATCATAGCAGGCAAAGTAGATCCAGCTTGGGAAGGAAAAGTTTTATTTGTTAATAAACAATCAGAACAGAGCAGGAAAAATGAGAAAACTGAATCTTCAAACACTTCCCTCCACCACTTCTTCTCAGGACTCTCCTTTCTCTAGTGCAAGAGGCATAGGGGGCTTGGGACTGTGCAGTACCATAACTGACTTTCCCACAGTGTGGGGTCTTTCCCACAGGAGACAATCCTCTACAAACTTCTCCAGCGTGGGCCCTTCCCATGGGCTGCAGTTCTTCACAAATTGCTCCAGCATGGGGCCTCCCATGGGGACAGCTCCTCACATCCTGCCTCAACGTGGGTCATCCACAGGGAGAATAGTCCTTCAGGTACCAACTGCTCCAGCCTGAGTCCCTCACAGGATCACAAGTCCTGACAGCAAACCTTCTCTGGCATGGGCTCCTCTCAGGCTTCCAGGTCCTGTCAGGAATTTGCCTCAGCATGGGCTTCCCATAGAGTCACAGCCTCCTTCAGGCATCCATCTGCTCTGGCATGGGGTCTCTCACAGGTTGCAAGTGGATCTCTGCTCCACCATGGACTTCATGTGTACGGCTGACTCACCATGGTCTTCAGCACAGGTTACTTCTCTTCCAGTGCCTGGGCACCTCCTCCCCTTCCTTCTCCACTGACCTTGGTGTCTGAGGAGATCTTGTTCTCACATTCTCATTCCCTTTTGCTGCTGCTGCAGTTTAGCAACTGTGCAGCAACTTCTTCCCCTTCTCAAACACTTTATTCACACAGATATTACGTCAATCACTAATTGGCCAGGCCTTCGTTAGCTGCAGGGTCCATCTTAGAGTTGACTGGCATTGGCCCTGTCAGCTTCTCGCAGGCAGAGCATTTGGCAGCTCTTTGTTTAAAGAAGCCAGCCCTATAGTCCCCTGCTACCAAAACCTGGCCCAGGTAAAACCACTACAAGCATATTTTCCATGTCTTATGTTTTCCATTTACTTTTCCTCTATACTTTCCATTTTTCATTTTTCAAATATGCTGCCTAATTCTTATGTTTGGTAAGTATGCTGTAACTTTCAAGTCACTAACAAAATTTGAGGGAAAACAGTCCAAATACATGCTAAGCATGGTTTCATCTGAACTCCAAAGGAGATCATGTAACAAGTCACACCTACAAGAATATACTACAGCTGAAGAACTAGGCTACCTAACAAAAACTACCTCTCATTGCACACCTACAATTTATTTCTTATAGCTTCCATAAGTAAGTGATATTAAATGATACTCTCATCTGAAGGTTAGTTGATTAAGTAAATTAGTTCTGATACAATTCCCTCATAATACTTTACTGCATTTAAGAAATGTAATATTATACATTTATTTTCTCAAAATTTAAAGCTCTTCTAGTTATTGTTACGTACCTTTATGGAGTAAAAATACAGTCATTTTTAAAAAGACACAAGCAAATAATGATGAGGTACTGACATAGGCATATAGGCAATCTGGTACACACACTCAAATGCAAACACAAAGACTCATCACGTTACAAGTGTCTGTAAGTATACCTCAATACTAGCATCATGAACACAAGTAATTTCAAAGGCAAGAACTCCTCTGTTTTGCTCCCACAAGCTTTCAATAGTAGTGATTGACTGAACCCCTCTCAAATCAGGCAGGCAGCAATGAAGAGTGGCTCTAATGATGAAAATCAACCAAGATGTAGGACAACTCACTATCAGCTTTTACAATCTGTTTCCTGAAGAGTTTTAAGAGATTAGCTGCAGTCAGTTGAAGCTAATGTGAGGATTTCTGACTTCTGTTGAGCTTACAACTGCAGACAAATTTGCATTATTCCAGCCCATTAGTGACTAGTATTGCAGTTTAAACTATCTAGAGGAGAACTCTTGATCTAACAAGGAGGAAGTATTATCCTTCAGCATGGCAGAGAATTGTGGAAATAATCAGAAATATTATGTCTCAGTATGATCTGTGAATGTTTAAGCTTCCACAAAATAACATAGCACAGCTCCACAACAACCTTTCATCTTGCAACCTTATTTATGTATCAAGGATAGAAGTCACTAAAATAAAGTCAATATAAACTATACTTTTATACTTAGTTTCGTACTAGGTGTAATCAGCAAATTAATACAGTTCCCTGAACCTTAGAAACCTGTGCAGCATGCAGCCTCTGTCACATCTGCACGTACATGACACACAGAGTCATCTTTGTGGTATGGCTAGAAGTGTAGACATACAAAACTGACTCCTCCCCATCTGGTACCAAATAAGCTAGCCAGAGGTCAGGTACTTTCTCCATTTGTGGCATTAAAAAAAGACAAAGAGGACAATGGGGACAGCTGACCTCACTTTAATCAGAAGAAAGGTGTACTTTTATCACGCTTTATCTATTTTTCAAATTTTGCTTTTCATATGAAGGGCAGCAAGAAGTTCCATCATTCAGATCAGTATTGTTCTGTAGGAATTAAAAATCCTCTGGACAGAGGTGGGCTAAGTTCTTGATCTTCCTTTGATGAACAGAAAGGTATGCCTGCACGACATGATCATCCTGGCTGGTCCAGCTCAACAGTTGACAGATCAAGGCTTCTCCCATTGTTTGGGCCTTTGACTCAACTTGAAATAGTTTGGGAATCTCTGATCAAAGCCTTAAATTATTTGCTGCTGTGTATGTTCCTGAAGTGCTTTGGAGAAAGAAAAGGCCAGGAAAGATCTATAGCCCACTACCAAGGTATCATACAATGGTGGTTACAGAATTTACATCCAAAGAGTACTAATCTTTAAATGCTCAATGTCAAGTCATACAGGTTGATTAAGAGCAAGCAACAGTGCATGTTCATTAAAACAGACAAGCTATCAACACATTAGCTCTTGGTTACAATTAACTATAGGCAAAGGATTTTAGGAAAAAAAACCCAACCAACTAACCAATCAATAAAAAGCACTCATAAACCCAAAGTAACAAAATAATTCAAAGAAAAATTGAATTTCTGAGTTAAAAGGGAGTGGGAGTAGGCAATGACACACATAGTATATTCAGAACGCAGAAAGGAACAAAATAGCTTTGTTCAATTACAGGTTTGAAGTTTAGACTCACACTAAATAACAATTAGCTTTCTGAAGTTCTTTCCAGGTTTCAGGGAGAAAGGACAACTATCTGTGTGCTACTGTAAGAACTCATAAATAAGTAACCTAGAAAACAAAAGAAAGTCAAGTTCTCCACATATGTATTCCAGAAAGCCTCGTAGTTTTGGTCTGTTTAAGGCCTATCAACAGTAAAGGTAGATATTAGGCATTTATCTAAATTTAAACTATTTCAAATGTAGTAAGTTTCGTATTTGATCTGTGTCCCATCTTAGCAATGTCAAAATCAGATTCAATAACAGTTGGCTAAGGGATTCAATGACATTTTTCCATATGTTTTCCTTTTGAAATCCCATATTAGTGTAAAAAATACATACAAAAACTTGCACATAAAGTACCAAAAATGAATCTGAAATTTGGTATTAAAAACACACACAGTGCCTGCTCTGTGGAACAGGAATCAAGCTAAAGAAGGAACATGAGAACTAGTGCTAACTGAGTTTGTATTAGCTTCAGCAAAAAAACAGAATGTGCTTGTCAACAAACCTTTCCCTCATTCCTTGGCACAGTAAAACTAATTTTATTAAAAAAAAATGCTAATTATTACAATATTATGCACATCTTTAGTATTAGAAGAATAAAGACAGAAACAGAGCATTTTTAGAATTTGTTTAGAGCATTTGCCTACTCTTCCTTCCAACAGTACAGATAAGCACAACCTCTTTTTTTATTATGGAATGATTTGCCTACGCTAATAAAAAACAGTTTGATTTCAGTATTTTTCTGTCCTTCTACTATGGAACCATGACAAACAGCCATGACAGTCTGTCCAAACAGCTTCACAGTGGTAAAGCTTATAACTTACTTAGTAATATTAAGATGTTATTTACTTTATTTTAATGACATTCCTACAATTCTTCCTGTGACTTGACACAACACATCAAGACTCTGAAGCACAGTGACCTTTTTAAAGCATCTGCCTAATTCCTCTTACAGGCAATGCAAAACCACTCACTGACAAAACCTGTGTATGTTCTGACTTACTGATTGATCACTGAACAAATACATAATCCCTCCACGCTTAAAGAAATCTTACAAGTTAATGATTTTAAAAATTCAAGAGATCTAGTATGTACAGCCAGAAGAACCTTCCCTGCATCTCTTTACCCAAAGGTAAATTTTAACTTAGTTCTAATTAATTTTTCGGTCTACTGCAAATACTTTGCATTTAAATACAGGGCAAGAAAAATTGAAGATGCTAGGGTAACAAGTTGTCGCAGTTCTATATAATTGCTGTATATTGCTTTTAAGTTGCACACTTTTGCACCAAAGCAAATACACAGCAGCTTATCTTCTCTTTATTGATAGGTACCGATCACCCTCTTCCTCTGAATTGACAAAATGTATGCACAGAAATAACCACTGTCCAGGATACAACACCTTATTACTGTTACTTATTACTGTACAAGCCACATGCTTGCTGCTGCTCCATGGAAAATGTAAACTTTTAAGTTTTACAATGCAAGCATTTTGTCCTTATCCATGCTCTGAAAAATGGACCTAATCCAAATTAATTGAAAATCAGCATAATTAAAATATTTTCCTAAAGCAAGCTTAAGAATGTGACATCAGCTTTGCAAGAGCAAATAGCCTGCTTAAGTATTTGAAACTTTCTTTTGCTCTAATGCAGCAGGTTTCTACAACTTCATTCTTTAAGGCTCACACTAAAGAACAGACTTTGTGTCCTGCATTCAGAGATGACAGTTCATGCTTTAACAACCATTGATTCTTAAGAGTTTACATTCAATTTCAGCCATTTTTCTATAACTTACTCATGACATAATCACTATTTGTTTTCAAGATGTTCCGTAGCAGGCCACCAACAGGGGGGAGAGGGCCAGAAGACACCAAAAACAGTTGAGGGAGGGGAAAGCCAAGTAATCACACATCAATCCTTGTGCTATGGCAACTACTTATTAAAACCTATTAGTTTTAATAACAGACAAAAGGCATGAGATTTTATAACTCTTATTAGGACACATTGGTTTTCCCAACACTGAACAGGAAGTAAAAATTTCATTGTTATTCACTTCAACCTAAGTAACCAATTGGCATTGACAAATAAGTAGTAATATTGCACTAAAAAAAAAAAGGCAGTAACACAAAATACTTAAAAGGGACTAGGTTAGTCATCCCCATTAATTCTTTTTACAGTAAAAACTATGACAACTTCTACTGAGTCCATTTACTCAGATCTGAGACACACATGACTAAACTTCTCCTATAATGTTAGCACAATCATAACAGACAATGTTTAATGAATACAGGTATTAACTTGGGTCTCTATTGGACACAAATACTGACTGCCTCTACTGACAAAAATGTAGTTCTCTTCCTTATATCAGCTGTGAGTAGACAGAGGAATTAAAGTTATTGGGTAAACTAAGTCACAAGAAAACAGACAAATTTTGTTAGGAATTACTGCATCAAAAAAGTAAACAACATTTTGCAAACTGAAGAATGGTCATAGCTATATAGAGATCCTATGCCCATATCCAAAGCTTTGAAAAATTTCTCCCTACACACCTGACATTATTATGGACATTATTAGACAATTTAAATCAGTAGTCACTTTCATCCTATCTTTGCAACCAGGGAAAAAAAAAAAAACTGATAAAACCCCTACTCAGGGAAAATGATCTCTTGCATCCTAAATCTGTATCCTGAAAAAGCTGAGCAATCGGTCATGAACAGAATTTCTCTTACCTATCTTCTTCAACCTTCAGCCATTTTAGCTTAGATTAAAGCAGTTTTCATACAAATACATTCAGGTAACTTTTCACACTGGAAACACGAACCACTTAGGAGAAAGCATTTGCAGTTAAAAATGGCAAGTTTCTTGACATGGTTACTAACCAACAATGTGATATTTATTTTTCCAGATAAAATGGAGGATATTCACTAACCACCTACAATGTCAATACAAATCTCACCCAAAACAGAATATAACCCTTAAATGGTGAATAGCTACAATAGTCGTCAAGGTTGTAATACACAATAACAGCAAGACATCAAAAACAAAATTCAGCATTGTATTATGAGTTTTATCTACAGATAACTATGCTGATTTGATAAATTTGGAGGATCAGTGCAAGAAGTACTTTAAAACAAAAAGCACTAAATACAGCAGTCAATGTTGCTTTCAGAGACGATACAGAAAAAAAGTATGATCATCAGTTTAACAAGAGCCATCAGCATTGTGACAATACATGGTATTTTATTATCTTACATATATGTTGTTCAGATTTTTGGGGGGAAAAGCACCACATCCTGTATAAGTAGGCAGGGTTGGGGTTCTTACTTAAGGTAAGAGGTTGATCTAGCAAAGTTCATTTTTTTATGTTTAAATTGGATTAATACAAGTTCATAGGAAATAAAAACTTTGGGTTTTTTTGAAAGGGTGTTAAATTAATGACTACGTAGGTGAAATGTTACAGATCTCAGCATGATGGCAGAGATCAGCTAGAATTACTTACTATGCTTTAGAACAAGTAAAAAAAAACAACACTGGAAAAGAAGTAAAGCTTGTTACTTTTTCATTTTGTATATGACTGGACTCATTTGGATAGAGCAGCAAGGCTCTAAACATCGGCATGAGTGGTAGGCATTGTAATTGCCAAGTAATGTCACACTCTACAACCTAGTTAGCACAGTAACCTTAAAGCAGATTAAACATACAGATACTCCCTATATTCACCAACTGTTCTGCTCTGACAGAATTCAGGAGAGAAAATAAAGCAACACAATGCATTGGGCGGGGGGGGGGAAGCCTCCAAGGAAGATCTTCAGTGGAAACTGTCATCGTAATAGTCTACTCCCAAATTTACACAGTTAAGTTTGCTAAGAGTAGAATCTCAGGACTCAAACCTGCCTCCCAACCACTAGGGAGACACTCTGAAAACAAAAGGATGGAGGAGCCTCCAGTGACCTTAAAAAGGTAACACGTTTTATTGAAGAACTTTAGTTCTGAAACACTTCCAAGCTTGCAGATAAAAGCAGTCTTAGACTTGACTGGACAATCCCTCTAGCACTCTTAACACTAAACCAAACAACTCTGGTAACCATCATTAAGAATAGTTAGGTCATCATGTACCAGCAGACACTTGAGAAAGGCAGTGATTGAGTGCAGGCCCTTCAGCTGACATAACTGGCACTATTAGAATGAGACTATCAGCTACAACGGAGTCAGGGAACAGGACCTGCATAGAGCTACGCCAGAATCAAAGTGAAAATTAAGAGATGACTTGAAAGACGGTAAGCAGGCTCAACAGTTGGTCATCGTGGTAAAAATGTTCTCCCTAGACAAGGCCACCAATGTGAGAACTAGAAAACAAAAAGGAGTAACTAAAAAGACACTAATAAAAACTCCACTTAGGTTCAAACTACTGTATGGAACCAAAGGTCTTAAGTCCAGCAGTTATTCTGTGTAAGTTTTTATTAAATTATTAAAATCCATAGTATTGCTCTCAAAAAAAAGCATATGCTTTCACTAGTACTCATAGGTGCAGACCTCAAATACTCTACTGGAACATTCAACATGAAAATGTTTTAAAAATCACATAAGAAAAAACAACAAAAAAAACCTCAAACAAATCTAAGAGGTAATTAGCTTTCAGGGGTTTACAACCTTTACAATCTTATTAAAAAGACTATAAAAATCCACTTGTAAGTGCCTATGATGTACTGTCAGTAAACTTTATTCTGCAAGCAGATCTCAAGAAAATAATAGTTGAATTATTTCAGCACCGTTTCAGCCACCTTGTAGTAACTGCAAGATTAGGTTACTATTACGTCATAGTTAAGGCTAGTAGACACCACAGTTCATGACAACAATTTCTATATATTTCAGCATTTTGTGGGATCATACAGCACAGATATATCTGGCAGTTTCACAACATACATTACAGGAAAGAAACATAAAAAGCTAACTTGGATTGGTAGAACTATACCCCACATGGCAGCCAAATCCTGAATCACCTCCTGAAGTCTGCACACCATCAGCAAATTCACATTTTACACTACAACAGAAAGACAGCTGCAACCACCTGTGGACAATGGGGTTTGAGCATGGAAAACTCAACTGCATGAAGTATGGAAAAGTCCATTCCTGAGGCTCGGTGTAGCCATTCTTAAGTAAGAAGCAGAGTCCTGCACAGGTATCACTTCCTTGTTATCAAAAGCTTGCAAAGGCCTTAAAAACAGTGTCGACCATTCCCAAATGATGAACTGGAAAAGTTACAGAGGCAGGTCCAGCTTAATCCATCTATGTCATTGACTTTTAGTTTACTTGTAATAAGCACAGTCAACCTCTAAAAAAGAGCTGAAAAGTAGAATATATGTATGTGTATATACACAAAAACATATTTTTATATATAGTGAGTGAAGTTAATAAAATTTATTACCCTTGCTCAACAGTGCCCATTGGTTTGACTGCCCAGATACAGTGCTGAAGCAGAAATATCCCTCTGCATAGTGTACACCACAGAAGAGCAATAATGTTTCATCCTAAGCCACTCCCAATTACACAGTCGCTCAGAAGCATTTAAGTGGTGATATTGGCATATTTTCTTTGTTGTTGTTAATGACACACCACCACAGTGATAGCAGTACATTTGCACTAAATTATTTCACCATTGTTTCATGTAGATTAGTGACCAAGTCTCTTTGTCTATAGAATCAACTGTTCATCATAAATAAATACAAACCAGTAAACTAAAACATTACAAGGAACTCAACAGTTTTCCATGTCAGTGATGCAGATGCACATTTATACAAGGAATGTCATATTCACCATTCTTTTAAGTCCTGCAGTACACTGACATCTAGGTTGTATCTGGATAGAAAGTGGGATGTATGTAGATATACAGAAAGTACACATTCAGAAAACCAGCATCAAGAAAGATCAGTATTTGCCTTCAGATCATAAAACCACCATCTGAAGATAAGTAAGATGAGGAAAATAATAAAAAACAAAAAAAATCTCTCATACCTGGTATGAAAAACAAGTCATCTAATCCGACACAACAGGAAATAACTTCCTGTAACAGCAATTCTCTCCTGGTTCTGCTTCAGTGAACAGCTTTCAAAAGATGGGTTTCAAACCACTTTATTGAATTGGTTTTAGCCATCTACAAAAAAACCCACATTCTCATGCTGTACCATCAAAAAGCCAAGTTTGCTCTTTCTAATACCTGGTGAAAGAAAGGAAAGGAGGCAAGGGCAAGAAAAAACAAAAAGAGGGCACAAAAAGTTCACAGCAACAGGCTTCACTCTTCAGAAAAAAAAAAAAGGAAAAAAGGCTGTTTCTTTTCTTCAGAAAACAGAATCTTACTGAAACTTCCATTTGTCAAACATTAGGCAAAAAGGCTGTTTCTTTTCTTCAGAAAACAGAATCTTACTGAAACTTCCATTTGTCAAACATTAGGCAAAATCTGAATTACATTAAAAAACACTTTAAAAAAGCTATTGCATCAGCTAGATGTTTATAGAGCTGAACATATCACAGACTGCAGCTTGGCAACAGATAGCAAGGATACAGGGTAAGAAGTAGATGGAAGAATAGCACTCAACTGAAAAAATATACAAAAAGTATTGAAGAACAAGATCAACTGAAAACGTTTATCACCTTTAGGACTTAAGACTTTAACTGGTAATTTCATAAATATTTTGAAATACCCTGAGTCATTATTTACTTGACCAAAGATTCACTGAAAAACATTTCTTTCTAAAATAACTTTGTTACAATTTTTAATATCTTCCAGCAACCTAATCATTGAAACCATACGGTCTTCTTTTTCCTCCCAAAAATGAAAAAGTAAACAGTTTAGGGAAAAAAAGTTACTAATACTTGGTTTTCAATTTAGTTAAACACCATGGATATTACACTGACAAAAACACAGGAGTGTGTTCAATTAGTGACACCGCAGACATAAAGATTCAACAAGTTCTTCAGCTAGGTTACCTCGTCATGGCATATGACAACTCACAATAGCGACTTTCAACCAAATGAACACAACCAAGACAAAAAAAAAAAAAAACACCTTCTAGGTGGCAAGAGAAAAGAACACAATCTCAAGCTGTATCAAAGATACTACAGACAAGAAACTTCACAAAGCTAATAAACTAGAGCTGAATTTTACAGAATACTGTTCTAAAAACAAAATTACAAAATACAAGACTTAAACATGACTATTTTAAATTAATCTGTTATTTAAACAGATGTGTTGTGAATAGCCCATTTTTGCTCATTTTACTCTTCAGCCTAAGACCCAGTTCAAGTATCAAAAGGTCTATAATGAGGGAGGAGCTGCATACCTGAGGACGTCACACTTCTAATAAGAGAGTACTAATTTCAAAATGTGGTGACTATTATAATGGATGACTAAGTAGCTGCCACCAGCATAATATTCTAGTGGCTTTACTAATGTTGCCCTCAGGTTCTTAAAATGTAAGAAAAAAGTAACTGTCTGCTGCAGGAATCTACTGATGATGTATATCAAGCTACAGACTTTTGCTTGGGCTTCTCCTTCCAATAGTACAGTTAGCTCGGGAGCTATGATGTCTATACATATTCCAAAAAGATCTTGTAACTTGGATAACTACTCAAGATTTACGGTGTTGTAAACTCATTACTATACATTATTTTCTCCTCAACTCTGGTTAACACAGATGGAAAAAGAACAACAACAAAAGTACTAATACATGATACTTAATTCTAGAATTAAGTGTAATATTTATCTCTACAGCAGTAAAAGTTACGCCATGCCAGTCCTCCTCCACTAGAAGCTTCCAAAGCAAAGCAGACAAAGATGACAGAGCTAAGACATTCATTACTTTAGAATAGTGTTGAGATATTAACACAATCCATGGTTATCCATGTGTATGTGACTGAATAAAGACTCTTTCTTAAAATATAATCTTTGAAATCTTTGAAAAATGAAACATTTACTATGAACTACAGCAACGTGTCTAGAAAGCAGCGTAAAGCACTACATCTTTGCACATTCAACATTCACCCTGAAGTTACTACCTAGATATAAATTTCTCCCACAGTTGATCGCTTTAGATATGCTCAACAATCTACCTCTGAACAGTATTTTGGTTTTACATCATAAGCAGGAAAAAAAAAAAAAAAAAGACATATTTATCAAAGCCAGAAGGGGGTGCTCTGAATAACTGAGGTGGGGGGTATGAACTGAGCATTTGCCTTGTGTTAGGAGAGGTCAGAAGCATGCTGTCTTGTTTTAGTTTGGGAGCTCACCTAAGTTCACAATGCCATACATTTTTTTTTATTATTTTTTTTTTTCCTACAAAAGAAGGCATCAGAAAAGCAGGAGTGCTTCTTTCGGCAAAAAAGGAAATGCTTCGGTTTGTGCTATTGTCATCACAAGGGCAAATTAATCTGTGACAGAAAACTAGCAACATAAAGACCTGGCAAGTGTTAATTCCAGTTTTGTATACTATGATTTGCAAGCTGTTCAAAGATACCGAAAATGAGATACAGGGAACGCAAAGAAATCCAAAAAGCCTATGCTACGTTATTTTATTGATACCTTATACTAAACTATGTCCTGAAATGAAAGAAACGGCCCTATATCATTCTGCAAGTGTAATACAGTATTTAATCTCTGCCAGCACTTTGGTGCATCAGCCTCCCCCCACCCAAAAAGAGAAAAAGATATGCACATTCCAATCAAGCCTCTCTCAGCGGGGCTCACCCAGTTTTTCCCCCCCTCCTCCCTCCCTCCCTCGCCCCAGGCCTTGCTAGGTTCCCAAATCCCCTTTGATTTCAGGTTTCATTTTGTTGTAAACAGTAAAATGAAAGGATAAAGCTTCCAAAGCGAGGATCCTTACCCTTGAAATCCCGCCATGCGCGCAATAAGGAGAGTGAATTGTTTTTTCCTCTTTTTTTTGGATGGGAGATGAGGGGGGAGGGGGAAGAAACAAAAGCCTACACGGAAGAGAGGCTAAGCGGCGGAGACAGAGGGAGAAGGCGGAGACCCTGGTGGAGGAGCAGGGCGAGCGTCAGCCATGTTGTGTGTGTGTTGGTCCAGTATTTACAAACCTGCAGCTGCAGCACCGCTTGGAGTCTGCGAGAGAGGGCAACGAAGGGAGGGAGAGAGAAAGGCGAGGAGGGAGGAGAGGCAGGCAGAGGGAGCAAAGGAAGGGAGGGCGGGAGGAGGGGAGAGCGGTGGCGGCAGCAGACAAAGGATCCCAGCGCAGCGCGCACGCACTCACGCGCACACCCGCGCGCGCGCTCGGGGAGCCTCATACCGCCGCAGCGCTCCCCGCGGCTCGGCCGCTGCCGGAGAGCTCCCGCAACAGCCGTCGCGGCCCGGCCGCCACCGCACTTGCGCCCCCTCGTCCCGCTTTCCCGCGGCGAAGGGGAGCCGGGACACGCGTCCCCACGCCTCCGCCGCCCCCGGCGTGCGCAGCCGAGGGGATGGCTTATCTGCTGGCAGCCCCTCGGCGGGCCTCAGGCCACATACAATAACCCCGCAGAGTGAGGGTGGGCGGGGGGTGGGGGGGGACGGCCCCGAGCCCTCTCCTCCGGCCAGAGATGGAGGGTGGACGGCGAGCCAGGGGAGGGCGACAGTCCCCCTCCGGAGCCCGGAAGGGTGGAGGTTGCCAGGTAGCGGAGAGTTGCGGGGGAAGGGAGGGCAATGACGGCAACTTGAGACCGGGGTCCTCGTCGTCCCGCTGCTGGCCGCCTCCCTCGGCTTCCAGGCAGGTCGCTGAGGCGGGTGGCAGAGGTGGGCCGGGAGGGGCGCCGGATCACGGCGGGGGCGCAAGACCGAGATGCCGCGAGTGGACACATGTCAGCCCCGGGGGAGGGGAGGCAAGGCTGTGCCGGGAGCTGCGGCTCCGGCTCCCCCCACAGCGACTCCCTCCGGCTCTGCCCGGTACTGGGCCGGGCCAGGCCAAGGGCGGCGCGACGGGCTGCGCTCTTCCTCCCCCCCCCCCGCCGCCTCCCCTCCCCCGCCTTCACCGCTCGCTCACCTGCCGGCGGGACAGGCGCCCAGGGGTGCCAGGCGGGCGTCCCGGTGGTGCCAGCGCTGCAGCCCCAGCCCCTCGCTTTGCCAGGCCGCTCAGCTCCTCCGCGGCGGCACTGGGGACGGCCGCTCCCCTTGTCTCGTTTGCCCCCCTCCGCCGCCGCTGCCTCCTGCTCGCCTCTGCCACATTTGGATCCCAGTCTCACTACGCGAGCTCTGCCGCTAGGATACAGGCCTCCTCACCTTCCTGCCAAATAGTGAGCCACCCGCATCGAGCCGTTCAAAACATAGGGCCGAGCCCCGCCTTCCTCCCCCGCTTTGCCCCCCCCCCCCGTCCTGGGGCGCCGGCGCACTGCGGCTCCCGAACTGCGACAGGAGCTCAGGAAGCGCTCCCCCGCCCCTCCCGCCGGCGCCCATCGCAGAGCGCCTGCGCGGCCGCGGCCGCCTTTCGCTGCTGCTCCGTCGCCGCTGCTTTACTCTGGTTGTTACCCACCGTCGCGGCTGTGTTGCGAGTAGTTTCTGGAGCCCTTCGGCGGGCGGCTGCCTGTCCGGCCACCTCTGAACACAGCCTGTCCGGCCCTGAGGCGGCGGGTGGCCCTCGCCCCGCCCGTCCGCTCGCTGGCTGGCTCACCGCAGCGCGCGCAGCGTCGCCTTACGCTCCTCATGCGCCGCTCAGCAGCCGCGGCTCCTCCCCGGGCAGGCCCTGAGGCCACGGCCCGTTTGGGGCCTGGGGCTATGGCTGGCAGCCTCACGTGTTTTCGTGGGGCCCGGCGGTCTCCAAGGGTTTTCTGTGATGTCCCTGCTCGTCTTCTAATCCGTAAAGAATGTTCAGGTGATCTGGGGAGGTGCTGGTGCCTAGGTTTGTTCAGGGGAGTTCATGGCTGTGTAGGCATGTGGGGATTGACGAGCATTTTGCCTACCTGACTGGGGAAAGTGTAATAGAAGCAATTGTAGCATGATCTCCGAAAGAAAAGCAAAAGATTGTGTTTCTACTAAACTGTGACAAAAGAGGCATTGTAAGTGGGATGAAGAAGGAATAGTTCTTAAAAACTTACAGGATTCCTTTTAGAATGGATTCTTGTGGTCTGTGGAATGGGGAAACAAAAAAGGGTGTGGGGGAACACTTAAGAAATCACAGATAAACAGAAACACTGGTTACTTGTTCTTTACAGATGGATTGTTCTGGGTGTTCCAAATACCCGAGAGGGCAATGTATGGAAAAACAAGAAGCCAAGACTGTTCTTCAGCAGTTGCCAGACCATAGTGTGAAAAGTGTTCCCCTGATTCGTGGAACAATGAATATGGATGGTAATTTTTGGTAGCTTTATTTGTTCTTGTGTAACTTGTTCTTGCTGTTCGTAATGGCAGCTTGACAGGTGTCTTGGTAGACTAGCTTGAACCAGTTTTGTGGTGATATACACACGGAGGTCGCCTGGGGGACACCGTGAGGAAGACTACTGACTTCCTCACATGACCACCTAAAGAGGATGAGAAAGACCCCCAAGATGGAACAAAGCATACAGCAAGAAGGAGACAACCTCTTCCCAGAAATCATTACATATCCCAGCCCCCTCCTGGAAAAGTTACGAATATGTATAAAGCCTGTCTCATTAATATGTGTAAGGCCTATTCAACCTGAACTCCAGATGTGACAGGTGCGTCTTGGTAGAGCAGAGGCTCTCTGCACACCCAGCGCTGTTTGCTTGCTTTTATTTGTTTAATAAATTCCAAAATTTAATTTAAATCCTGTGTGGGGAGACATAATTTATCACAATAGGTAGGTGTTGTTTTCTGAACCATTACTGTTAAAACTCTCAACATCTAGAAGAGAAGCAGCTCTTGCTGCATGAGAACACAATCTAGATGGAGTTGAACATGAGGAAATTCAGAAAGCCATACCAAAAATTTTCAGATGAAACTGTAAGGCTCTTAATCACAGGAAAGAAAAAAACATCTGTGGACATTCTGATGAAAATATGATACAGCATAGTCAAATTTTAGTCTATTAGCTTGGTACGTCATTCAAGCTTGAACTTTCAGAGTCATGTTTGTGACAGCCTTCGACATTCAGTTTGAAAGCTACTTCTTTCTCAGCATCATAGTGGTTCAACTCCTCGGAACACATACTAAATCTTTGCTTGCAAGCCTAAGCAGATGACAGGCATTCATGTATGTCTGGCAGCATCTGAAATTAGAATTTTGAATAACCATAGTTGATTTATGTCTAGATGATAGGTAGCACTTAACTTGCTGCATCTTATTAGGGAAATCTCATTCATGGTTACTTAAGATTTGATAATGATGTTACTTCTTTAAGAATGTTACCCATTCTGGCATGTCTGATCATGGCAATGATTATAGTCTGTGATACATTCTGCACCTGCATATGTGCTATAGCAGTAGGTATGTTATTTTCCCTGATTCAAGATATTGAATACTGTAAGCATGAGCTAGTAATAATTTTTTCTATTTTCTGACCTTGAAAGATTTTTTTCTGATGTTTTAATGTCTGGTACCCAGTTGGTCAAAAGAATAGGCATGACAGACATCAAAGTTTCCCGCTTTTTGGTAGCCTGAGAAAGCTTATTAGCAATAACTTATTTCTGCAGCATTCATAGGAGACAAGACTTCTCTGTTAGGACCTACCTAGACCTTTCAACCTCTTTTAAACTTAGATTTAGGTCTGGATGCTCTGGATTAGTCCATCTAGTTTTCTTCTACCGAGTAACCAAATGAGAGGTCAAGAGTAAATGGCCTGAAGTTGCATCAGGGGTTTATAATGAACTTTAGGAAAAATTTCTTCACCAAAAGGTTTGTCAAGCATTAGAACAGGCTGCTCAGAGAAGCTTCTGAGTCACCTTCTCTGAAGGTATTTAAAAGATGTAATGCTATGGGACATGGTTTAGTGGTGAATGTGTCAGTATTGGGTTAACAGTTGTACTCAATGGTCTTTTCTAACCTGAACAATTCTATGATTCTGTCTATTTCTGATGGATTATTTCCAAGTGGGAAGCACACTGGGGTGTGGTTATGGAGATGTGCAAGCCATCTTATTGCACCTGGTCTTCTTTAATAGAACTTTTTTAGTTTCTGAAGGTTTTAGTAGAAAACATAGGATTGCTTAATTCTTCCCAAACCTGATATAGTTCCCTTCCAGACCCTACTTAACATTGAATGACACTTTCCCAACATTTTTAAGTAAGTAGCTGACATAGTTTTACTGGATGTGGTGTTGGGATGAGCCAGTCTGGGATCTTTCTTATTTCTCATGCAAATCTCTGCCTTAATTGTTAAGTTGGAGGTAGTTCATTCTGCAATAACTTTCATGGTCTTCAGAGTCATGGGGTTGAGCTATAGCTGACAGCAACACCTCACAAATCTCCATATAAACATCATGGGCAATGCTGGCATCTAGGTTTTTCCCTACATAATTCTGCAAGCTGCAGTAATTTGTTTTTGATCACCTGCTAAGCATGTGTGCTATAACAAAAGCATAACACATTTCTAGAGGGATGAGGGATGTTTAGAATTGATGTATTGGTATGTTGTACTCTTGCTGTGACCCTCCAACTACTGCACCTGCATGTGACAGTCCAACACAGTACTACTTCATTTAGCAACTCCAAACTGTTAGAGACACAGGTCTCAATAACTTATCAGTCGATTGAATGGTCCTATCTGCTGTTGTTCTTTTTACTTGTATCAGCCAGATGCATAAATGTGACATGCATTTTTGCTGTGAGGAACCTAACTAGAGAAGGATGTTACTACCAGTCCCCTCCTCACCCTCACTCCCCAATAAGGGATAAAGGTATAGCAAAAGTGTTTGGAATTGTTTATGATCAAACACCTGTTGCTACACTGTGAAAGGATTACATTAGTTTTCCTCAAGTCCACTCTAGGAATTAGCTGTGGTGGCTGAAGGTTCAGCTTTCTGTTTCTTCAGTTGAGAAGCGTGGAAATATTTTGTCCATGGCCTGCCTGTGAAATTTTAACCTGATAAGCAGCAGCACTAACCTTACCCATATGTTCTGGTTTTGCCTGGAATAGTTAATTTCCTTCACTGTAGCTACTATGTTCTATATTTTGGATTCACTGAAAAGAGTGTTAACAAAGGGATGTTTTAGTTAGGCCTTTGCTTCTCACCCTGCCCTACCAGCAACCAGGCTGGAGGTGCCCTGGAGGGGACACAGCTGGGACAGCTGACCCCAACTGACCACTGACTGCAGGGGTGTGGTGGTTTAGCCCAATGTCCACCAAGTCATAAAATCACTCCCCCTCCTAAACTGGACAGGAGAGAGAGAGATATACAATAAATGGCTTGTGAGTTGAGATAAGGACAAAGAGATCACTTGGCAATTAGCATCTTGGGCAAAACAGACTCAGGGAGAAAAAGGTTTGATTTATTAAAGAAACAATGAGAGCAGGGAGATGAGAAATAAAACCATTTTAAAAATGCCTCCCCCCACCCCTCCTCTTCCCAGGGCTCCTTTTCCTTCCCCACCAGCAGTGCAGGGGATGGAGGATGGGAATTGCGGTCAGTTCATTACAGATGGACTTTGCCACTGCTTCTTCTTGGGGGAGGCCTCCTCACACTTCTCACTGCTATACTGTGGGATTCCTCCCACTGGAAACAGTCCCTCATGAACTTCTCCAGCGTGAGTCCTTCCTATGGACTGCAGCTCCTCGTGAACTGCTCCAGCATGGTTCCTCCCACGGGGGCAGCTCCTCACACACTGCCCCGGCATGGGTCATCCACCGGAAGAACAGTCCTTCACAGACAGACTGATCCAGCCTGGGTCCCTCACAGGAACGCAAGTGCTGGCAGCAAACTTGCTCTGGTGTGGGCACCTCCCCCATGAACTCCCACGTCCTGCCAGGAATTTGCTCCAGGGTTAACTTCTTATGGAATCACAGCCTCCTTCAGGCATCCACCCATTCCAGCATAGCGTCCTCCATGGGCTGCGAGTGGGTCTCTGCTCCCCAGTGGCCTCCATGGACTGCAGGGGCACAGCTGCCTCACCATGGTCTTCACCACAGGTCACAGGGGAGCCTTTTCAGTGCCTAAGCACCCTCCTCCCTCTCCTTCTCCACTGACCTTGGTGTCTGCAGAAATGTTTTCACATTCTCCCTGCCTGTTGCTGCTGCAGTTTTGCAACTGCGGTACAACTTCTCAAATATGTCATTCACAGAGGTGTTACTTTTATCACTAATTGCCTAGACCTGGGTCAGGTGCAGGGTCCAGCTTAGAATTGACTGGCAATTCTTTGTTGTAGCCCCTTTGCTACCAAAAACCTGTCCCAGGCAAGACCCCTACAAAGGGTATCCCAGACCACATCATGTCATATAAAGCTGTGGGGCAGAAGAAGGAAGGGCAGGACATTCAGAGTAATGACATTTGTCTTCCCAAGTCACTGTTAGGCATGATGGAGCCCTGCTTTCCTGGAGATGGCCCAACATCTGCCTGCACGTGGGAAATTGTGAATCAATTCCTTGCTTTGCTTTGTTGACATGAGTGGCTTTTGTTTTACTTCTTAAACTGTCTTTATCTGAAGCTGCAAGTTTTCTCAGTGTTATCTTTCTGATTCTCTTGCTCATCCCACTGGGAAGGAGTGAATGAGTGAGTGGCTGTCTGGGGTTTAGTTGCAGACTGAGGTTAGACCATAACACCATAATTTAGGCTTGTCCATCCTACCAATATGTCAGAAAATGTTTGTGCACAGGGAATTTCCTATACATGTCCTGACTGGTACACCCATTGTAACTAGTTTGCTATCACATCCTAACATTTTGTCCGTATTTACTTGGGCTTTCTGCAACTGTCTACCCATGTCTTGGTGAGCTTTGGCAATTGCTTCCACTAATGTTTGTAGTCACTCATCTGTAACCACTGGGACTCAAGTATTCTCATTTGCCACTGTGTAATAATTTAGAAGGGATTATAACCATGAGTTGCTCTAGATCTTCACAGTGCCATTAAAATAATACATAGTTTCTATACCCAATTCTTGCCGTTAGATTTGTACTATTTTCTTAAATCTTCCTAAGCTGTATGGTTTATGTGTTCCAGCAAATGTGAAGATGTGGGATGCTCTGCAGTGTGAAACTTGTGCTTCATTCCCAGGGCTTTGCACAGCTTGTGCATAACTGTTCAGACAGTGAGCGCTGAGATCAGAATCTATGGTATGAGGCATGCCTCATCATGAAAAGATTTTGAGAAGCAACTTTGCAGTGGTGGCTGCAGTTTTGGCTTTTCTGAAAGGATCTCATACTACAAAGATGTATTTCTCATTTTGAGCTGTCACTGACAGATGTCCCACAAACTCAGTCTGCAGTCATGCTTGTGGGCATTTAATACATTGGTATGGGATTGGGACATTTACTCCTGCATGCCTTGCATTGGTTGTGCAGAAAGGAAGGTGATTCTTACATCAGTCATCTGTATCATTCTTCCTTTTAAGCCTCTAGCCTGTGTCCTTCACTCTGCCAAGAATTTTTTGCTCTAGCTCTATGGACTTGCTAGTCTACGAATTGAATTAGGTATAGTGTATTCTGAGGCACAATCCAATGCATGCTGTTTTCCGCATCTACAGCCCAGGAACTGTTATTTTCCCATGCTGTGGTTATTATGGTATGCTGCTGCAGTTTGCCGTTCACTGTGGACAGGGTTGTATGTGATCCAGATTACTCCTTTCTTGGTCTAGATTAGAGATTGTATTTTTTACCATTTAGCATTCTATGCTACTGGCTTGCCATTTGAAGACTTTAGACTTGTTACTAACCAAACAAGAGGCCAGACTGTTGCCAGACATAATCCAGTCTGAGTCTGTATAAGCTGCCAGAAGAGCATTTGGCAATTTGGAGCTCCAGACCTCCCACACTGCCTGCAACTCTGAAGTTCATGTAGATAGAGGATATACTGGACCAGACAATACATCCTACATCTAGCATGTAACTGTATCCTGTTTTGGTAATCCTTTGTCAAAAAGGGCAACATATCTGTGTAGCAGATGGCAAAACCCTCTTTTTACCATTTCCTCTTGTTCCTCTGTGATTCGCTGCATTTTGAAGCTGAGAGGCTTTCTTTACCTTGGAGAAGGGAAAAGTATATACTTCTCTCTCCACGAGCAAGTCATATGGGGCTACAGTTCATGGGGTGCAGTTTTGAAGCCGATGACATGATTTACCATGGCTGGAGTCCACTGTGAAATTCTGGGGTTGCTAACTCAACTGTCCTTGATTTTACCTGAAATTACGTTAGAGACAGGTGTGCGGTTTGCATAATCCCTTTGGACCTTCCAGTTTCATAATCCAAATGCTTCAGGCTCCACACTAGGACAAACTTTTTCACACAAGCTGAAATGAACTTCACTGACATCCAAAAATCTGAAAGGTGAGTGCTTTTAGAGGAACCAGATAACCGAAAATAAAAGGAAGGAGAAAGGTCTAAGAGGGCTAATGCTGTGGCCCATTGTAAATCTTTTAAATTAGAGTGCTTCATTCTGTTGCTTTCCGCACATCCATTTACATTTTTTTTTCCTTGAGCTTCCAATATAGAGACTTGTGATTTTTAAAATAAAGGATCTGGTAACACCTTGGGGAAACTTAGTTAAGCCTAAAAAACAGCATAGTGAGTGAGCATTGTTTGGGGCTGGAGTTTTACAGAGTTTGCATTCTGAACGCACAGCAATGGACCTGTTCTTACTCAGGGACATCTCTAAATATTTGGCTTAGTTTTGAACTGAGCCTTTCACCTACTGAGTTTAAGTCGTGTTTCAATTAAGAAAGGGCTTAAGTCAGGTTTCAATTGAGAAAGGTAATGCTGCTTCTATGAGTTCTTTTTTTTCCCTGCTTGGTGAGTGAATGGATTAAAAATGTCACCCACTTATGGTCACATGCATGCCAGACTCTGGTTACAATTTTTTTCTGACATACAGAATACATGTGTGTGATAAATACTGGGGAAAGAGTGGTCACCTTGGGTGTGCAAGTGAAGGTGAAGGGTGTTCCTGAAATGGGAAAAGCGAATTTGTACTAGCAAGCTGGACTGAGAGGGATGGAAAACAAGCATTGACCACATTTGCCACACTGACCTTGGTGCAACTTCTTTGTGTTTAGTAATCACAGGTACTTCTGAGGTTGAATGGGCATTCAAAGCCCAATAGTCCAATGTAAGCTTCCAAGTCTTCCAAGTCTGCTTAACTCACAACCCACTATCATGCCCCTGTTTGGGAAAGCATCCCCTTATCCGACTCCTCCCTGGGTAGAAATCTGGGCTAAAACCTCTTATATACTTGTTAAACGTTTCTGTTTGGATTGACTAAAATGCTTAAATCTCCCTTAAACATATGTGTATCCATATTAGGCAGACTTCCATGAACAACTGGCTAGTGGAATCTTGCTTCATACATCACTTGCACTGGAGTATGCAAGTCAGTTAAAGTATTTCTATCTAAAGAAACAAGTTGTATACAATGGATTTAGCCTCATGGAGTTTCCTTTGGACTACTTTCCTTACTTCTTAGTGAACACTTGTTTCTCTATTTCCTGTCATTTCAACCTTCCAGGTCATTGTAGGGATAATGGGATGGAAACTGATGCATTGATTGAATGGCTGTGTTGCTCTGCTAGAAACTGAGCTGCTGTTTTTATCTCTTTCTGGATCATTTTATAAACCTTCTAGTTTCCAATCTTGCACTTTTCCAACATCTGACTCTAGTTGGTTAGCTTGTAAACAAAGTCTAAGATCTTCTCTTCTGATTAAGGTAATATTTTGTTTAATTAATTGGGGGATTTAATCCTCATTCAGTTTCTTTCTTTTTCTAAGTTCTTTACCTCCTCAGATTTTTCTCTTGGGAGATCCTGTGCATGATATAAAGTATATAAAAGATCCCAAATGGCACTAACTATGTTTTTACTGCCTTTCAAAGTTGCCAGTTCCCAATGACTACTGTGTGCTTCACAGACTACAAAGATGGGATCTGCTGCATTTAAATAGCCAGTACTCCAAGTATATAGCCTTTGTTTAGTCCTGAAGTTACAGAGATTGGCAACATTCTTTTCCTCCTTGTCAACCTGTATGGCCAGACTTCTCTTGTGCATTTCCCATACACAAACATTAAAGGTGAATTACAATTACATTGTAATTACAATTACGTTGCTTTCTGTAACAACCAATTCCAGACACTCTCTTCTTCAGAGTTCAGTTGCTTCTGACCATCCAGAGAGCTTGTGCAAAATGTGCACTGCTGGTGCTTGCATTACCACAGTCACTGACAAGCCTTCCAGTTTCACCTCAGAGCTTGTGTCTTGGTTTATTGGCCACAAACCAAAAATGATCTTCTTGGATGAAATACTTTTTGAGTCCAAACAAGTTTTGTCTTCTCATTCCCAAAATCATCAGACCAAATGTGAAATAAATGCAGAGTAGTTTCTGGAGATGTATCTTCAGCACTTACAGTGTGATTCCATTATGCTATTGCAGGGAAGGGCAACTTAGAAGGGAAGCTTTACTGTTAATCCACGGATGCTCAGGGTAGTTGTACATATCTTCTTCTGGGAACAGAAGGAGATTCCAGAGACCCCACTACCTTGGAAAATGATCCCAGAGCAAGACACAGTGCTAACCACTGTTTCAAGAGCTAACAACACATACTCTGTTAATACCGGGAATTGTCCACAGAAAGAGACTGCATTTACATGCCTGGAAGGAATGCATGATCATGCATTCCTCCATCCCAAACCCATCACAGGTGAGTTGATCCTTTAACTGACATGAGGCATTGTTCATTTTATTGAGAAGACTCATTGTTCACTTTATTTGAGATTGACTGCCCATCAAGGCCATTAGTTCTTTCTTCTGAATTGGTAACAGCTCCTGCCAGATTGGCCTGTAGGCATGACGGGGAAAACCTAACAGTTTAACCCTTGCAGCTTTGGATCTGACCTGCTTCAGCCCGACTATCTGAGTCAGTGGATTGCCTGAGCATAAGCTTGGAGTTCTACAATACACTACCCCTAAATGATGTTCATTCAGGTTATCTGAGGAAGTGTAGGTAGTTTTGTTCTTGCAGAGAAGCCCAAGAGTGTGCGTTTAACCTAACAGGTAAGTAGCATTTCATGTGATAATGCAAAGTGTTTATAAGTAATAGAGACTCTCCGATTGATGTAGAGCTTTATACTAACATGTGCTAATAAACCTTATACTAACATATCGCAATAGTATAAAGCTTATTTTTCAGACAGGACAAAATTCATACAAGGTGTAAAAGGTCACGCTTATCTCCTCACACAATACCTCCGGGGTCCTCCAACTTCCTTGAGGGCAGAAACCGGTTCTGCGAGGGGCCATATCTGAAGATCAGGGGTGAGAAAGCCTCAGGACTTATCAGCCTTCATCTCACAAGGCCCCAAAGACCATCACCGGCCATCACCGGGAGACATCACGCAAATGAAAGGAAGAAAAGACCTAATTTACATGCGAAATGGGGTACAGGTGTGTCTTTGTCTAGGCGGATAATGTCATCATATGATTTTGTAACTTTGTAACAAATACAAGTCAAGCAAGTTGACGAGTCGGGTGCGCACGTTTGTGGTGGAGCGATCCCCCCCCCCCCCCCCCCCCCCCCCCCCCCCCCGTGCGCCCGGCGCCGAATAAACATACCTTCTTTATAACTCTTTGAGTTATGGAGTTTGATTCCGCAAGTCAGGATATTGACAAAAGCAAACCCAAAAGACTCTGTTTTTTCCTAAATTATATTTTCTTCTTTTTTTTTTTTTTTTTTTGTGGAGGAGAGTCATTATTTCTTGAGAGCCAAGGAGTAGTTCCTTCAGAAGGATCCATTTAAAATAGTGCCTTCTGTGGCATTTATGGAACAGGAAAAAAAAAAGAGAGTGAGAAGCCCATACTGAAAAAACCCACTGCTTGCAAGTTCTTTTCATGATCTTGATGGACTGTCCTTGATGCTCCTGGCTTTTAGCTTCCATTAGGCTGACAAGTCTTATTTTAGAACTTATTAAGTATAGCATGACATGATACAACTTCTTCTATTATAGCACTGTAAGACAAACTTCAGTGCATGACGATGGCCATAAAAGAATCTTCATTTGGCTTCTTGTACTGAAAGCTTCCCTTATTTCGGAACTTTCGCTTTAAACACCGGACGGCGATCACCTCAAGGAAGACGAGAGACCAGCTTGCTGCAAAAACACGAGGTGGCTTTATTTCGGAGCTCCGGGCCGTCTCATACCTCACGCAGGAGATAGAGGAGGCGACCACGAGGCCCGGCGGGGAGGGTTTATATAGAGAGGGGAAGAGGGTGGAAAATTCCAGCACATCTGCACATCAATAGTGTGGGGAAGGAGAGAGGAAAATCCCAGCACACCTGCGCAGTTCCATTCGGTACAAACCCCAACCATACCAAAACAAACCCCAACATATCCAGACATGCCCAAACGAGCCAAAACCCAAACAAGCCCCAACCCAGGTCACCCTGATAGCGTGGGGGGGAGGGAGTAATGTCCTTAGTTTTACCCTGCAGTTTCTGACGCCATTTTGGTTCAATTTTTTTCCTTTCTTTCAGTACCTTAAAATTTGAGAAGAGTTTGATTGGAGGCCATCATAGTCTGATATAAAGATGCAACTTAACCTAATTAATAATATCAGGTGAATTGTCTTTACCAATGTTTAAAAAGAAAAGAGTGCTGTACATAAACTTACAAGAATTTTGAAATGCTTTAAGTACTGCCTAGTTCTTCTGGCAACAGAATGATTGAACTCTTCCACAAGCTTTGAAAGCTACTGGGATTCTTGAGTGGGAAACAGATTCCCTTCAGTTCCAAAAAGCTTTTATTTTCTGGCACACTCCCAGCCTTAACTACTGAAGCACCAAACTACTCTTGACTTGATGGTAGAGTCAAGAACCCTCAGGATCCACTGGCAAGATCTTTGATGTAAATTTGAGGGAGAAATGACATGTTACGTCTGAGCCTCATTTTCAACTGTTGCCTTTAAATGTTGGGATCAATCAGCCAGTTCTGCAGGGATTCTGCATCATGTGAGACGTGAATGATCAGACACCAATATGATGTGCGACTCCAACTTTATTGCTACATAATCATCACATATATATTTTTCCAAATGCTGTATACATGCTACAATTCATGATGATTAGTTAATACTAAGGTTCACGTGATATACATAAGGCCTCAAAGTTTCATTTTTGTAACAACTTAGACACCAACCTCACTGTGCTAAAACACCAACCTTATTGTGCACCCCATCTATTTGGCCTTGAGTTAATTTCTCTAACACTAGACTATGGTTATGCTTACCCTACATTTTACTTAGCTTTATACTTTTGTTAGTTACATATATTACAATTTGTTAGTGACATACAATCACACACAATGCTTAATTGAGTGCTCGATCCTATCTTCTTGTTTGACCTTGCCTCTGTTACAGTCTGTAGTTTTGGTTTCCTCCTTGCTCAAGTGTGCTGCACATAGACGTTCTTTTCTTTTTCTGCTGCTGAAGGCGATTCAAAGATAAACTTCTGACTTCCTCCATCTTTGTCTAACTCCATATCATTCATTACAGCCCAGGCCCCAACACCAGTTGACTTGAACTTTGCTTTATGGGAATAATTAGAGAGACATTACTTTATTAAGGGTAACTTTAATTGGCTTCCTATCCAATTTTTCTATAGTTTCTATAAAGCTGATACAGAAGTTATTTAAAATTAACTCTTTCTGTTGTGTTTGACATGTTTGCAACTTTTGTGAAATGTCATACCAACAGGAACCATACATCTACCTTTTAAAAATTTCAGCAAAACAACATTAAGCTTCACGTTAGGGTTATCTATATTTTTAGTGTTTTTATCTGGGCCAGGTTCTTGGTAGCCAGAGGTCTACAGGGGTGGCTTCTTTAAGCAAAGATCTGCCAGAAGGTTCCCTTGTAGCTCACAGGGCTAATGCCAGTCAATTCTCAGATGGGCCTGGCAGCTCACCCAGGCCTGGTCAATTAGTGATGGAGGTAACACCTTTGTGAATAATGTATTTGAGAAGGGCAAAAGTTGCTGGGCAGTTGCTAAACTGCAGCAACAACAGAGAGATTTATGGTCAGTGGAGAAGGAGGGGAAGAAGGGTGCTTAGGCCCTGAAAGAAAGACTCCCCTGTGACCTGTGGTGAAGACCATGGTGAGGCAGCTGTGCCCCTGCAGTACATGAAGGCCACTGGGGAGCAGAGACCCACTCGCAGCCCATGGAGGAGCCCACGCTGGAGTGGGTGGATGCCTGAAGGAGGCTGTGACTCTGTGGGAAGCCCACATTGGAACAAGTTCCTGGCAGGACCTTGGAGTCTGTGGGGGGAGAGAAGCCCACATCAGAGCAGCTTTGCTGCCAGCACTTGTGATCCTGTGAGGGACCCAGGTTGGAGCAGTTGGTACCTGAAGGACTATTCTCCCCATGGATGACCCATGTTAGGACAAGGTGTGAGGAGCTACCCCCTTGGGAGGCCCCATGCTGGAGAAGTTTGTGAAGGACTTTGTCCCGTGGGGAGGGACCCCACAGTGTAACAGTGGGAAGTGTGAGAAGGCCTCCCCCTGAGGAAGAAGCGATGGCAAAGTCTATCTGTAACTAACTGACTGCAATCCACATTGCCCATCCCCTGCGCTGCTGGAGGGGAAGAAAGGGGAGTCCTGGGAAGAGGGAGGGGTGGATGGTGGTGTTTTAAGGTTTGGTTTTATTTCTCATCTCCTTGTTCTTATAGTTTATTAATAAAGCAAACCTTTTTTCCCCCAAGTTGAGTGTGTTTTGCCTGTGACGTTAATTGCTGAGAGATCTCCCTGTCCTTACCTCAATACACAAACCGCTCATTATATTTTTTTTCTCTCCTCTGTCCAGGTTTAGGAGAGGGCGTAATATTATGACGTGGTGGGTACCTGGCCCTCTGCCAGGGCTAACTCACCACATATTAAATTTTGCCCCCTTTTTTTTAAGGGAATCTTTGCATACATCAGGAAGCAATGAATAAATCTCAGCTTTTAAGGAAAATACTGAACTGTTATTAAACAAAAAGTCAAGATCTATCAGATATTTCTACCTTCTGCTGACATAGAAAGCGAACTGTGATCAATGTATTTAACTTCTAGGAGCAGGCTTACAATAAATCTGCTTAGGATTGAAACACTGATATGGCAAGGCCTGGGTAACAGGCCCAAGACAATAGCTGACCTCTAGACAGACCCTGCAGAATTGTACTTTTTGGAGATCTCACCTGTGAGTGGACGCACCATGCAGGAGTTCCCAATGGCCAGGACTGGTTCTCCAAATCCCTGTTGCACCTGGGGCTTCCTGTCAACTGTGAGTCTGGATGATGGTAACATATCAATAGGGCAATTGGTGATGTATCTTTCTTAATCACTACCACTGTTCTCCTGTAGTAATGATTAGATTCCTTACCTTGCTTATGCTCTTTGCCACTTAGCAATAAGAGTATCATAAACTTATTGTTGTAACTGAATGCTTTATCTTATGTAACGATTTAAAGAGTCTTTTCCACTGTCCCCCATCATTTGGAAAAACATATGTAAAAAATATATTTAAAACTATGTTAAAATAAATCAATACTTCAGTTTACTCCATTTGAGCAACATCTGAAACCTGACTGAGGTTTTAGAGGTTTGATGGGTAAGTTTCTGCAGCAAAATTAATTCTTTTTTTTTATTCCTCATAGGTCAGTGTCAGTTCATTATTAGATTTTTCTTCCTATCAACAAAAGTCTTCGGTTTTACCAGTGTAGTTACATCTCTTTTGTAAGTAAATGATCTATTACAGTGTGTCAAGGAATGATAAAGTGCTGAAGAGGAAGAAGAGTGTAATAAATGTGCTTAGAGAGAAGAGTCACAGATAGTAACCTGACATTCTGTTCTAGTTTCTGTCATGTAAGATGAGACCCTTCTTCAGAGACTTATTTTGGTCGCAGAAAGATATCAAATGTATCATACTAATATTGCAGAAATTTAAACCTTTCTCCTCCCAATTCTGTATCTTTCATCCCTTACACGCATGCACATGCACACACACACACACACACAGGGAAGCGCACACACACACGGAAACAGGCTTTTGGTAGGCAAAATATTGCATTTTTTCTCCCTTGATAATCTTCATGTCCATAGTAGACATTTCTTTGACAGTCAAGGAAGATACATACTCCAAACACACTGTTCTTCATTATTTCCCTTATATAGACTTCAAAACATGAGAAACTTGATGAGTAGCTTAATTTGCAAATACATTATTTTATTTTAAAATATTTGCTGTAAAGGAGGTACAGAAACATTTCAGACACATGTACTGGCAGTATAAAGTAGTTTAAAGTGTTCTAGGGGAACCGATGAACGTTATTAAAAAGTGCAAAACAAGAAAGAGACCCCACTGTGAGAAATCTTGGAAAAAAAATTAATGCACCCCAAATTATTAATAACATGCAAAGAACACAGGGAAACTCTGTTCTTTCAAAGATTTAGTACTGAGAGAAAAAAAAAATATTGAATGCTATTTTGTTTTAAGGAAGCCAAGTTTATTTCCATACAAAGTGGAAAATACAGTGTGGATAATCTTGTATGATTTTGCTTCCAATAATGTTGGATTAATTAACAAATATTATAGGCTATTTTAAAGTTGCACAATGAGCATAATGCCTCATTATATTTTAATTTTCCATAGTGTTTCCCTAACTTCTACTTCGTATTTATTATTTTAATTTGTTGTGCATTCACTTTTTATGAATGTCTTCATTACTTTTTTCTACTTTAATTACAGACATGTCATTTCCAATTTAGACATATTTGCTAGTTTTTTTCATAACTGGCGTGAAAAGAAAATTAAGATTAACTCTGTTCTGTGTTGATACTGAGACAGAATATGTACATGACTTGGTAGAATGAGGTACTGTATTTTAGTCATCTCAGCAGTCGTGGTCTAAGGATGTAAACTAGGGTGCTTTTATAGTGTTATTTATCCAACAAGCCTGTGATGGTGAACACAATTGCAACCTGTAGACTAGTAGGTGCACTTAAACACATTCGGCTTCATAAAACCAGCAACCTTCTAAAACATATGCTCACATAAATATGTCAGTTATATACAGCCACATTTGCAACACAACCTTAAAATGAATTAATAAAATAAAGGCAACACGGGAAACTACAGTTTGAGAGTCTCAGAACCTAGGAAAAAAAAAAGAAAATAAACCCCCATCTAAAGAGCATTAACACCATATGAAATAATGACTCATAGAGTTATTCTATACCACTATGTTTTGAAAATTCTGTGAGAATTCATTATACATTTAAAAGAAGGTTTGGATGTTGAACAAACCCCATTTCCCCATAGCCTAATGAGACTCACAAGGGCCAAGCTTCCAGGAAAATGTACAGCATATGCATCAGATTGTACTGGAACAATGGATAGGAGAGTTACCTGGAAATCTACAGAACTATTTCAAAATATGAACCATCAAAATATAGGAATTTCATATGTGCACTTAACAGAATATGATATACTCAATTTCAACCATCATACATCTTTGTGGAAGCAGTGTGTGTTAAACTGAGCAAACACCACTCATCAGCATTGAACTAGTCAACAAAAAATGGAAATGTGTATTTAGTAGTGTATTTTTCACAAAATAATTATCCTTTTTCTTCGAGGAGATAAAAAAACTTTTAAAAACACGGGGAGACTAAATATCCTTAAATTAAATAGAAATACTGGAATTTGATTAATTTATATAATCAAATATATACATGATCTGAAATTTCACTGCAGGTATTTATTACTAGCACTCACTTTTACTCTATCCCTTTTTAACATTTGTCAGACTCTTGGTGCAGAGCAGTTTTTTGTCTGTTTTTTATGTTGCTTAGTACAATTCAGTTAAATTTAGATTAAATGTTCTTAGTTTGACCTGTACTATTTCTGTTTAATTTCTCAAAAGAACCTGAAGTTCATCTGTTTTGGGTTCTTCTCCAACCCCCCATTACTCTGGTAGATGCAATAATATAAATTACTTTTTACATAAAAACCCATTGGGTTACTGTGACCGAACATTCTTGTGGGCGTAAGTGCTTAGATGAAGACTGTTTTGCAGACTTCTTTTGCCAGATGTAACTGCCACACATACTGACTGTAATGAAATTCTGTAATGTACCATATAAAAATAGATCTCAGTCTATTTATGTTTAATAACACCATTGGAGTAGGCAGCCTGTAGACTCTTCCATAGTTGGGAGCCAACACATGGCCAGACAACTTGTATTTCTAATACATAGTTAATATGCAATATAAAGATCACGTTTTAAGTCTTGACATGAATTGACTTCATTCTCTTGCAGAGATTCTCAGCAGCTCTAGGTTAAATCTTTTCCTTCTTTCTTAATTCAAAGGAGAAACACATCTAGCATTTAGGTATCGATTCAAGAAAGCAGATATCTTATGTTTCAGATCTAACATGCATTCATAATCTATGTGCAAGTCTTGTGACACAGAGCTATTGGTTTATTCTTCTATGCTATTTCCTACACACTGCAGACAGTACAACAAAGGTGATTATAAAACAATAATATTTTAAACCAACCTAATGGATTTTCACTGGAGTATTTTATTGAGCAAAACATATTCCTATCTAAGCAGAATTAGAATTTTGCTTTAATTTTTTGGTTAAAGTTTTATTTTAACTCTTCTTGCTGTGGTTTAAGTCCAGCTGCCAACTAAGCACCATGCAGCAACTTGCTCACTCCCTGCTCCCCACCAGCCCCAGGTAGGATGGGGAAGAGAACTGGAAGACAGATTGAGTCAGTGGTGTATTTGGAGTCAGTGATGTGTTTGGAGTCGGTGGTGTATTTGGAGTTATGGTTTATGGGTCAGTGGTCATGATCTCCCTCACCAGGATTTCCTTTCACCTATTCTATTTTTGGCAGACCTAAGCAATTGGTTGTAATTTCCTACCCCAACTACTGCTCATTCATTCTAAGTTCCTGCTTTTTTTACAGAAATACACAACGGCACATTGTTATAAGATTAACCCTGCAACTTAATTCTAACAAAATTAATCTTTAACCTATAACATTTCAACAGTAATAGTAATGAAAGAGTATGCAAAGTGAGTGATGCCCAGTGCAACTGTTCACCACCCAGAAGCTGCTGCACAGCCTACCTTGAGCCAGGTCCCTCCTCCCCCAAGTTGGCCCTAGCCAACTGCCCCTGTTTACATACTGGGCATGATGTCATATGACGTTGAATATCTCCTTTGGCTATATCAGTTCAGTTATCCTAGCCATACCCCCTCCCATCTCCCTGTGAAAATTATATAATCTGAAATCAGGTGATCATTAGGAAGAATAAATAATATATGATAGAAATTAAATCAGTGTTGGAATATATAGGAAAGTTGCCTCACATAGTTCTGATGTGACTTTTAAATGAATCAAATAAATCTAAGATTAGCTAGCCTCCAAGCAAAGGTACTACAGAAAGAAAAATGAAAAATTCCGAGACAATTTGTTCCTATTAATTTTTGATCCAGAGTGGATTTGTTTTCCTTAGGAAAACAAAATAAATTATAAGATCCTTCTGTTAGGAAACATTTAGAATTAACCCACAAAAAAGCTTACCATGCAATGAAATCTTAATTGCCTGTGGAAATTATCAGTCTTTTCAACAGGATAATATCTGAATATCTTAAGCTTTAAGGCATAGTTGTTGTATACTGACTGTAGCAGAACTGAGAAAAGCTATCTTTGCAGTTTTCTACCTGTGGTTCCAGAGAATCCAAAGGTATCTTTTCCACCAGGTAGGTAGAAAAGAAATCTTTCTTTCTTCTATAGAAATGTAATGAATCAGAGGAGACAAGTAGCATGGATTAGCCATGTAGCAAGATCAGTGTGCACTCTGAGTGCATCTTCACAGGGCACCCAGACTGACAGTCAAAGGACAATGGTGTAGAGATCTGTGTAGCAAAGGAAACATTGAAAACTGGAAAAACATAAGAGGAAACAAGGCTATAAGTAAATAAATTATAGGCCTCTCTTATGAAGGTGTCTGTTACTTTGCTTGGCTGGCACACAGCTCTCTTAAGACTCCTCCATTAAGTTTGAATTCCTGTGAAAGCGGTGCTGAAACACAAATGCATTTTCTAGCATTGTAATTACTAAAACTTGTATGATCAACCACAATGTTAAAAAAGGACTGTCATTTCACTAGAGACAGACCATATAATCTGTCCACAAGATGTCTATGTACTTTATTTAGGTAAGGCCTGTGACAAGTTGTCAAATTCTTTGTACCAATATGTGACTATTGCAATGTAGCCAGCTTGAAACTTTGCTTTAGCTGATCATAACAGAAATGCAAAATATGTGAGCTGTGTGTGGGATATGTGTTTATATTATGAAGAGTCACTTTTGGCAAATGAGATGAATTCAACATGATTTATAGGGCACATATTTTCTTTCACAATTGTGACTTTTTTTTTCCCTTCCATTTCTCCCATCACATCTGTATGTGTGTGTTTTAATTACATGACATCTAAACTTGTGCTTTACACCCTAGTAATCAGTTTTCTTCAAAGTGAGTGAGCAGCAGTTGTACCCAGCCAAACATTTCTCAGAGGTGCACAGCAAAAGGACAGAAGGTAGCAGTCATAAATTACAGACATAAAAATTCTATCTCGATGTGAAGAACAAGTTGCTTTGTGCAGGGAGTCAGGCCCTGGAATGAGCTGCCCAGAGACAGTGTGGAATTTTGATTTTCAGAGATTTTCAAAATTCATCTGGACAAGTCTCTGAACAATCCCATCTAAGTCTGAAGGTAATTTGTCTACATGACCTTCAGAGTTCCCTTCCTACCTACTTTTTTTCCTACAATCTGTTAAGAACATTCTAGTTCTTTAATGTCTTCATCCTGCTTCAGGGCTGATCATCCTTCTCTGTGGAGGTAGTTTTCAGCTTTCCTAAACAACTTTTGGAAACTACTCAGGTAAATGGATCAGACAGAAACACCATTTTCCTATTAATCCCTATAAATATTAGGAAAATGTCACTGTGCAATGTTCTAGTAAAGTCAATAATGCCAATGTTAAAAAAAACACAACAAACATCAAAAGACAGGGAAGCTGTTATCTACACTGTAATTAGCCATTTTGAATCTACTATCTTGTCTAGAAATGCTAAACTGGACTCTCCTGTGAGTACAGTCATGATGTAATATGCATTTTCTTCTGTAGACAGCTGTTCCTTTCTCCTGCATCTTTCTAGGAAAGTGTTCACACCAACAGGCTGTAGGAACAAGCAGAAGTAAACATCCCACTGTTAACAATCACATTAAATAACACGACAAGACAGATCTTCCCTTATGTACCAGCTCTTTTCAACATGATTTTGAGGACCAGTTTCATTCTGCTCTAAACTGCATTGTGTTTGCCTCAACAGGTAACGTTGCATGACATACAGAGGGAAATAAACTGTTACAACTAATTATATAGGTGTTTTAAAGATACAGTACTAATGCAGTTAATCTGCATATGTTGAAATAACTAATTACTTTGTTATCAATAGCATATAATTTCAAAATTACAGCACAAGCTTGCTTAAGTCACATCATCTAAACTATTAAGAGCTTGCAACTATTTGTGATTATCATCTTGAACCAGTTATTAACACCTACGCATGAGGAATTATATTGTCCTTAAGTTCTTGACATCAAAATCATCATAATCCTGTGATAAACAGGGTTCAGTAAATGCACCAAGTCAGACAATTCTCACACAGGCCTGAATTATTTCAGATTTGCACTGCATAAATGTTCACAGAAGTGCAGGAAAGTTTACATTTTTATGGTGTTACTGTGTTGCTTAAGATTCAGTGAAAGAAATGTGAATTGGCTACTCATCTCTAAAGTGAAAGGAGCAGAAAATTGATTAATTGCCACTTAGTTCTGTGTTTTTGTATTTTTTAATTGTTTGATTAATGCAGATCAGTAGTGAGCATGGGATGGAAGAATGGAATGAAACATTAATTGAAGGGTGGAATGGAGACCACTTGTCTGACTTAAACACACCTCTGTAAGAAACTATGAATTAGAGTATTGTTTATTGAGATTTATGTTAAGCACAATGTAAAGGTTAAGCAATTAAAGATAGGAAATTGCTTATGCGAACAGCTGCCGGACATCACTTGTGATAACCATGACTGCCTTCACATACCGATACCATTTGTGCGAGCGGATGAGATACTGGTCAAGGACAAATGCAAGATGTTCTAAGGAACTGGCCAGGATAGGATAAAACAACTCCATATAAAGACATATAAGTGAGGAATCAACTATAGAACAAAGAAGAAAAACTTCTTACTTAGCAATCACCGAAAAGACAGAAAAACGACCCCTCACAGCAACTGAAGCATGCGCAGAGCGGTTCTCCTACTTTACAGCGACGGATGTAAAATGTATAAAAAGGGACTGTTTGAAATGATCAGCACGGCAGTTGGCGGAGCGCAGACTCCCCTGCCGTCCAGCGCTGTTTTTGCTCTTATTCTACTTGCTACAATTAATAAAATTATAATTGGATTATGATCCGTTGTGGTCTCAATTTATGACACCTCTGTAATGCTCAGCGGAACACGATATACTGTAGTGGTTTAATCAGATATCCACCAAGTCATAATATTATACCCCTTCCTAAACTGGACAAGAGAGAGAAAAATATAATGAGAGGTTTATGAGTTAAGGGCAGAGAGATCGCTCAGCAATTAGCTTCAGAGGCAAAACAGACTCGAGGGGAAAAAAGTTTGTTTTATTAATAAACTATAAGAACAAGGAGATGAGAAATAAAACCAAATCTTAAAACACCACCATCCACCCCTCCCTCTTCCCAGGACTCCCCTTCCTTCCCCTCCAGCAGCGCAGGGGATGGGCAATGTGGATTGTGGTCAGTTAGTTACAGATGGACTTTGCCATCGCTTCTTCCTCAGGGGGAGGCCTTCTCACACTTCCCATTGCCACACTGTGGGGTCCCTCCCCATGGGACACAGTCTTTCACAAACTTCTCCACGTGAGTCCTTCCCATGGGCTACAGTTCCTCATGAACTGCTGCAGCATGGGTCCTCCCACAGGGGCAGCTCCTCACACTGCCCCAATGTGAGTCATCCACGGGGAGACCAATCATTCAGGAACAGCCTGCTCCAACCTGGGTCCCTCACAGGATCACAAGTGCTGGCAGCAAAGCTGCTCTGATGTGGGCTTTTTTTCTCCCCATGGGCTCCCAGGTCCTGCCAGGAACTTGCTCCAGAGTGAGCTTCCCACAGAGTCTCCTTCAGGCATCCACCCACTCCAGCGTGGGCTCCTCCATGGGCTGCGAGTGAGTCTCTGCTCCCCAGTGGCCTCCATGGACTGCAGGGGCACAGCTGCCTCACCATGGTCTTCACCACAGGTCACAGGGGAGTCTTTCTTCCAGGGGCTAAGCACCCTCCTTCCTTCTTCTCCACTGACCATGGTGTCTGGAGAGATGTTTTCACATCCTCCCTCCCTGTTGCTGCTGCAGTTTAGCAACTGCCCAGCAACTTTTGCCCTTCTCAAATAAATTATTCACAAAGGTGTTACCTCCATCACTAATTGACCAGGCCTGGGTGAGCTGCCAGGCCCATCTGAGAATTGACTGGCATTAGCCCTGTCAGCTACAAGGGAACCTTCTGGCAGATCTTTATTTAAAGAAGCCACCCCTGTAACTACCCCCCCTATGTAAAAACCTATCCCAGACAAAACTACTACATATATCTATTGTCTTACAGGAAAAAAGGACACATCCTGGTAGTATAAGCAGATTCTAATATCTTTTGAATATCAACCTGAAAATAAATGTGTTTTACATATAGACACACATGCACACATACACAGGCTTAAAGGATACAAAACTTTCAAACATCCAGTAAGTGGATGTGACTAATGCTAGAGAAGGGTATCAGAGATAAGTGACTTGAGCTTACAGATTTGAAGGGCACCGTGTAAGTCCAGTTTGGAAAACCTTAAAAGCATTTCACTGGGACCAGAGTACAACCCAACTGGATGAGACCTGAGAGGATCCTCCTGAGTATCCTGGATTCTCTTGCAATGCAAAATCTGTGTAGTCTGGCAGGAAGAAACCAGCTACACCTTTGTACCTCCTGTGGGCTGAATGAATAGTGAACCAGAACTGTACAGTGGCCTACAATTGTATCTCCTGTGTATTTAAACACTGGAAGCAGGTTTATGAGAGCTGTACCTTTCCAGTCTTTTAAAGTGATTTGTCTTGGAAATACTCTTCCAAATCTGGAGGTAGATCCAAGGATCTTTAATGAAAAAAATAACCATTTTGGATATGTGCTTGTCAATACATTCTTCTATACCTTGATGTTCAGAATTATTTATATTGTCTGTGAAATGCCTAGCAGCTTGAGGGAAGGGCCAAAAGAGCCTATGGCTACTCCTTGTCTGCCTTCACATGTTCCATGTACAGAAAACCAATTTAGCCAATTTGTATTATTTATTAGGAATGGTAACTAGCTGTGTCCTTGTGAGTTCTTAGATGGAGAGATGTGTGTCCCGTTTCCTCTCTTATCGAAAGCAAAACCATCAAAGGACATAACCTTTAAAATTAGGTATTATTTGATGTTTAAAAGTTTGGTTTTCAAACCACCAAATTGACAGAAGTAGTTTAGATACAGTACAGTTCAGAGGCACCAAACCAGACAAAACTTCCATGTTTTAGTTTTTAAAGTCTTTCCTGACTAAATTTTGCATCTTCATTACCTTGAGTTTAATATTTGCAGTGCCAGACATGCCCTTGTTTTGCATAGTATTGTGGCTTTTTTAGAGTTTTCTATCAACAATAATCAAGGACACAGTTGAATCAGTAATTGTATTTTTGATTGAATGGGATGAGTGAAAAATTAAGAGGAGTGTGTGTGTGTAAATAGTACAACCAATGACCTATATTCTTAAGCAAAATGTTGATAGATACAAAATTTATTCTACACCCACTTCACATCTGTTTGCTGTTTCTTGTAATGTGGATAGTGCTATGTGGAAATTAGACCTGGTGTTAATAAACGGAAGATATTCAATTATGTCTGCCTTGAAAAATCTCATACCTTTCTGTATTAAAAAGGGCAAGTTGAAGAGCATAATCAAGCCTTTTTGGAAGCATAGTTGTGCTGGTATGACCTTGGCTGTGTGCCAGGTACACACTAAGTCTCTCTATCATCACCTTTCTCAGCAAGCCAGGGAGGGTAAAAAGTAAGATGGAAGCCTTGTGGCTTGAGATAAAGGCAGTTTAATAAAATAACCAGGACAAGGGGTAATGGGATGAAGCTGGGACACAAAAAGTTCCACTTAAATAGAAGAAAAAACTATTTCACTGTTGAGGTGAGGGAGCCCTGACACAGGCTGCCCAGAGGAGTTGTGGAGTCTCCTTCCTTGGAGGTCTTCAAGACCCGCCTGGACATGTTCCTATGTGACCTGATCTAGGTGAACCTGCTTCTTCAGGGGAGTTGGACTAGATGATCTCTAAAGGTCCCTTCCAACCCCTACCATTCTGTGATTCTATGATAGCAGAAAGAAACAAGATGTTACTCTCTACTTCCTATCAGCAGGCAATGTCCAGCCACTCACTGAGAAGCAGGACTTAGTGATTGCTTCAGAGGGAAAACGTCAATCATGAATGTCCTCCCTTTCTCTTCTTCTTCCTCTTCTCCTTGAGTTTATGTTGTTGAGCTGATATACAGTATGGAATATTCCTTTGGTCAGTTTGGGTCAGCTCTTCTAGCCATATCTCCTCCCAGGATCCTGCCCACTTCCAAGCCTACTGTTGAAGCTAGGGGAAGAAATTGTAAGAAACAAAACAAGTTTTCTCGAGAAAGACTCAGGCCAGACTCTGCAGTGAAGCACTTTTATTAAGTGTTCTTGCAAGAGCAGGTGTCCTAGCTGGTAGGCACACCTGATAGATACAATATTCGTTTTTTTATTCCCTATCCCGGCCACAAGATCCCTCCCTTGTTTCCCCATTGATTAGGTACTCCAAGATTTACAACTTCCCAAGGTGCCTGCAGTCCCCTCAGGGGATGTCTGGTTCTTGTATCTTATCACCCATTCCCCCACAGTCCTAAGATTTAAGACTCTAGTTAACATTACAAAAAAACAGTCTTAAGGTCTGTCAACTGGTTAACACTACACAGAAACAGATAACGGTAAAAATTCTTTGTCTTATTTTTTCCTCTATTCCTGCAAAAACAACATCTATATTTCTTACAAATTGTTGGAGAGACGGCCTCAATATTGTGTGAGCAGTAGCCAAAGCACTGCTGTGCTATGAAATACATTTCTTGCTACCAATACAGGGCACAACACTGTGAGGGCTGCTATAGAACATTACCACTATCTCAGTCAGACCCAATACAATAGTATGTGAGCAGACATAGGCAGGACACAGGAACAACCACAGAACCATGGAAAAAATGCCAAGAGCAGAATTATTCTTGTTACCTTACAATCTAGGGGCTCTCTGAAACTGCACCCAGGCAGAGGCATGTGAGGATGCAGCACTGTGGAGATCGGTCCTGCTAGCAGCAGAGCAGAAAAACAAAGACTTTGAATCTGCAGCTTTTCTCCTGTAAATCAGGGATTGTTTTTTATTTGTATTTTTGCACTGTGTTTTGATTCTTCCCACAGAAAGGCAGGAATCTCTAGAATGTCTGATAGGTGCCTCTGAGCCCATCACAGGCCTGTGTTATCTAAACAAGGATGTTCTACTTGCCATGCACACAGGGCTAAGCAACAATTAGTATTGTTTATATGTATGTTTTTTGACACTCCAGCTACAGATCACTTGACTGTATTTACAGTCCTGCTTGCCAATATTCCTTTGTGTTCCCACAATTAGTAATTGACAGACCCATTTCTGTGAATAAGTAGGTATTCACTTGGATTTGCTATCTTGATAACCAAGACTGTTACTTAAGATGATCCAGAAGATGAAGTAAAAGAAGACCTATTCTGTGTGCAGTATTACTACAATAAGAAGATTAGCATAAAAACAAGAACCTTCCAATGTAAAGTGTGTTAGGTAGTACATGACAAGTTTAAATAGGGAATTTACTGACCAGGAGCAAAAAGTGGGGGTCACTGTCTTCCAGGGTACTCATCATCAAATTTGAAAACTCTTATAAAGCAAGGGGCCTAAAAGTTTATACCCTTTAGTTTTCTGCTTATACAACCAGAGTGTGCAGGAATTAAAATATGTAATATAGCTAACATTGTTAGCTATACTAAACTATACTAACATTGTTAGCTAAGATCACACTATTAAATTGTTATGTTGTAGAAAACATGTTTCTCATACTGCAATAAAAATAGTTTGGAATCAGTATCACAAAATGGATATGATGATGCAGAAAAAGGAAGAAGATTGCAGTCTAATGATGGAGTCTTGGGCTGAATAGTAAAAATGATGGGAGTCTGTAAGCTTCATTTCAAGAGTACCTACAGAAATTACAGAATCACAGAATCCTTAGGGTTGGAAGGGTCCTCAAAAGATCATCTAGTCCAACCCCCCTGCCAGACCAGGACCACCTAGAGTAGGAACTCGTCTAGGCAGATTTTCAATGTCTCCAGAGAAGGAAACTCCTGATAAATATATTTAAGTGATATCACAGTTTAAAGTGTCACTAAGAATATAAGTTGCTGTGCAATTCAGAACAAGATGCCTATTGTATTTTACACATAGCTATTAAAATAGAACCTGGAAATGTAAAGGTAAGAAGGAGGCACAGGAAGATAGGAACTGCACAACATGGCAGGAGTATATAGTGTGATTCTAATAATTTGGCAGATAACTAATATTTCACCAGAAATGTTCTTTAACTTCAGTTTAATCTTACCAGCTGAATATTTACATTTCATCAGACGATATGGCTTGTCGAGCATGCTTCACAAATAACAGTGGAGGGATGTACTCCTGCCTTGCAAACCTACTCTTCTCTGAGAAATGGACAAGTTTCCTCAGCATTGTGGATGAGTTGTGAAACACAAAGATACATCTTTCTGTTGCTTCTTTTACTGTGCCAGATGTCTCGACCTAGCTGGCCAAAATAACTCAATTGTGAGAACACATTTTTGAGTAATTTTGTATGTATGTTTTGGTATCATCAGAGTATTCATGGTATATCATTTGCAGCTTTGGGAGATATAATTTTATGTGAACCAATACCAATCTTTCCTGAAAGGAAGATCAGGTGCTGATTTCCCCCACCCACATTAACTGATGCCTCTTTCTGTGTTTTTCTAATATTAGCTAGATCACTAATAGAGACAAGCAATTATTCTGTTAGAGGTAAGTTTTACCTTCAATGAAGAAGTTTTGCTGTTGGCAGTGATGATTGGCAGAGACGTCATGATGCAGGTACTGTATTTTTAAGGATTTGAAATTGACACTTCAAACATTTGTTACTTGCAACAACAGAGGAAAATAGTAGTTCTGTGGGTCTATGAAATATGGGTCAAGAATGAAGTTCCTGATTAGGAACAGCTGAAATTTTATTGCCATTCCACATAGACCTTTGTTAGAAAAAACACCCGAGAGAAACATATTCCCCTTGTGTGAAACAATACTGTCACAGCTGTAACATTGAAAACCACAGTAGCTTTTGTTCACCTCACACAACTGTAACACTATGGAAATCAACAATCTTATGGATGTATTTTTGGTGATTCACAAGTACTGTAGGACACAAAATAGCCCTGATACTATTGTCTTAAAAAGATTCTGTGAATAAAAGTCCACCCCAGGCAGAAAGCATGTGGAGAACCTCCACAGGCCTGAAGCAGCCCAAGGAATGAACAGAGAGAAAAAGAAAACAACCAAAAGAAGCAATGGGCTTCTCAAAACTTAATCTACTACAAAGGCTTTATGACAAAAACACTTTCATACATGAAAATTTTTGTTATTTTCCTTTAATTTTATATTATTTTTCAGTGCCGTTTCACAGCAATGAGCCTGAAAGAGCAAAGCAAGCAAGTCTGATTTCAGTTTTCCAAGATGCAAAAAGCAGCATCTAGTAATAAAACCACAGCCATTGAAAGACCTGATTTTCTAAATGAATTACTTTAATTGCTTCTCAGGATGGTGACATTTAAAAGAAGTTGAGTAAGATTGCAGAAGCAGATTGCTGTTATAGTGACTGCAGGTCTTTAAGATATTTAACACTCATTTTCCCCTTCAGGACATATATCTATGTCAAAGGAGTCTGAATATGCCCTTTATGTTTAGTCTGCATCTTGCCAAGCCCTTGCAGGAACATTTTTTTTGGCATACAAAGAAGAGTAACCAAAAGCTCTTTAGCTTGCCTCTAAGCTCTGTCTCCATCTCTAATCCAGATGATAAGGACTTCTAATTGTGGAGAATGTTGTCAAGTAACAGGAGTCATGAATAAAAAATGGAGAGACTACTTTTACTGTACATGTAGCTTTTTATTTTTACAACTGAATCCTCCACTTGGGGAGTGGCATATGGTTTCTTCCACATAGAAATCTTTGAACAAGTCTGAAAGTCTCATCTGGTCCCATCAGATGACTGCCATGACTCCCAGGAAATACATGAATGGACTAAGTGTGACTGTTCACAGAGTTTCAGTTAATTTATGGTAATTTTAGAGGTCCCGATGAACCATTTGATGGAAGAAGAAAAACATATGTCCTCAGAGTAGAGACTGGTAATCTGGACTCTAGCAGTCTGAATTGCTACTAAATTAGCTCTTACACATTCTTCTGGGTTACACACAAGAACTCTTGTCCAGATGACTGGATATACAACACTGTGTCTTGTCAGTAAAATTGAGTATGAAAGGATTAAAACAACTGAGTGAAATCAGTTTAATTTGAAATAAAAATTACCTTCACTACTCTCTCACATTCAATTCATTACTTTTGTTGCAACAGAAAAAATGGAATAGTTAAGTAGTGAATAGTGAAATAGTTAAATATAAATATAAAATGTAATAGTTAACTAATAGTTTAAAAACACCCCATAGTTAAGCTGGTTGGCCAGTCTTGGTATTACTGATAGGCACTTGTGTGCCATATGAGCATGCCATTCTCATGAAGGTATGCTCTTAGAAGGACTGATCTTCACCCAGCTGTGTCATACTGTACATTGCTACAGAGCTAATGTTCTAATTGCAATCTTGATCAGAAATTAATAGACTACTCTGCTGTATGTATTGTCAGCTTCAAGGATGCTCTTGTATTCTTGACAGTAAAAGTGATACAAGAGGTCATAGATTTGAGCATTATTTAAATTCTCTTCCTCTTCTACATTACCAGATCCCATTTTAATGTTTTGATTTTTTTGGTCATGGAGGATTTTTTGTGGATTTTTGTTGTGGTTTTTATTTGTTTTGGTTTTTCTTGGTTGTCCAGGTTTAGGTTTTTTTTTCCTACTAGTATCAGATTCCTGTTAGGAAGATAAAAAAGACTTACTTTGTGACTTAAAATAAGTGAGAAGGTGAAAATATTTGTCAACTATTAATTCACGATTTATGCTAAGAAAGCCTGAATGAGGAGCTGGTTTGAATCTTTCCTGAAGTGATTTCACATAAAAGTTATTACTGTATCCACTTCAAATTCTCATTACCTGATGTTCAGAAATGCATCTAGAGCCATTATTCTAATTGTGAGAAGGTGTGAAATATGCTGATTGTTCAATAAAATTTAGCAGGTAAACAGTCACATAACAGTTGGAAAGATGTTTATGCACCAGAAATAAACAAAATAAAAATTTAACTTGTTTTTTTTGGGAATATCTTCTTCTAAGCTAACTACCAGAAAGTTTTAGTAATTTCCAACTGACTCTTGGACATGAGGTGAGACCTGTAAATTTAAGAAAGCTGTCCTACATAAACCAGACTTTCTCAGATCTAATTTTTCCTACTTCACATCTGAAGAAGAGTGTGTAAATAAAGAATCATTAACTGCTAATAAACATAAATGTCACATGTAACAGCAGTAGAATTCCTCTTGCCATATACAATGTGAAATAAATATATTAACTAAACACTTAAAATTGTACCTTTAAGATTGTGAACTTATCTTGGAGTCCTTTCCAGACTGAACTATTCTATGACACGGTGACAGTGAGTCAGGCTATTGGAGAGGAAACTCCACTGACTATGCTTAGAATAAATTCTAAAGAAAACTTGAGATATTTGCAGATTAAAACCTCTGAGTTTAGTGAAAAAGAAACATCATCTGAATACTTTCTATCTGCTTATTATTAACATGGAATTATATAAACTGTATAACATTAGCAGATATTATTAATAGCAAGTTAACAATCTGCTTAAGCAGATAACTTTTTTTTCCTTTTTTTTTTTTTTTACATTCAGACTTGCTTTTGACACTGCTTTTCAGAATATCTCAGCTCTTTTCTCAGTTTGTTTTCTTCTCCTCACTTGCGGTACCTTGTGGTCCTTCTGCTCTGCAAAGGCAGGGCTGCCTCACCATGCACTGCACCACAGGCTGCAGAGGAACCTCTGCTCTGGCACTGGCAGCACCTCTTCCCCCCACCTCCTTCTTCACTGATTTTAGTGTCTGTAGGGCTGTTCTCCCATTCTTGTTCCTCTGTCTTGCTGAAGTTTTGTCCCTTTACAATAGCTTTTTTTCCTGTTCTCAAATATATTAATCAGAGAGGTGTTACCAGCATTACTAATTCATTTGGCCTTGGCCATCAATGTGTCCATCTTAGAGCCAGCTGTCATTGTCTCTATCAGTCATAGAGGAAGCTTCCAGCAGTTTCTCACAGAAGCCACCCCTGTAGTCTTCTCATGCCTAAAATATTGCTATGCAAACCCAATATACCAAAGAAGGGAAATGCAGCTGTCAAAGGATCTAGTGAACAAGTGAAGAGTATCTTATGAACAGCAGCTGAGCAAGCTGGGGTTGTTTAACCTGGAGAAGAGGAAGCTGAGGGGAGTCCTCATTGCTCTCTAGAATTATCTGAAAGGAATTTGTAGTGAGGTGAGTGTCAGTCTGTTATCCCAACTAACAAATGATAAGGCAGAAGAAATAGCCTTCAGTTGCACCAAAAGAGATTATATATTAGTAACACTTTTTCCCCAAGGATGATGGCAGACATTGGAAAAGGCTGCCCGGGAAAGTGGTTGGACCACCAGCTCTGAAGGTACACTTAGGGACGTGGTTTAATTGTGGACTTTGACAGAGTCAGATTAACAATTGAGCTCTATGATCTTCAGTTTTTTCCAATCTAAATGATTCTATGATTATAGCCAAGTTGTATGGAGAGTTGGAGTTGCCATTCCAGTGAAAACATATCTGTAAAAAATAAAAAATGGGAATTTATATTTGGATCAACATACTGGGAAGAGGAGGGGGATGAGAAGAAAAGACCTTCTCAGTCAATATTTTGGATAAGTATACATTCACCATTGTGTCTTTTATTACACTATGCTGAATTTAAAGGAAAGAACAAATGCTTGCATCCCAGAGCAAATATTTTTAAGAGCATTTAGTGCTGAAAAAAACATTAAGTGTCTTGACCTAATTATGATCAGTCTAGGAGAGGAATTCAAGATGATCAGAAAAGTAGATGTAATGCTTTTTTTGGATTGGATTAGTGTGAACAGATTGTCAATTAGCTTTTAGACACTTAACATAATTTGAAAGTATTTGCTCCAAGGTATAGCATCTCTGCTTAGGTGCAATTATACCTATTTTGCACATAATAGACAACCTCATTATGGAGGTCACTATCACTTCTCTTTTCAATGTCATAAATAAAGTGTAAAATTATATCTAAGTTAAAGCTGCTTCTGGCAAGATTTAAGGAAATTATATATTTCTGAATGCAAAAATACCTGCTTTTGATGTTTTCTACTGTTGGACTTGAAAAAAAAATCATGTAAATGAGAAGTATACCATGTTTAAATGTTGATTTACTTGCATTATTTAACTTACCTCAATACTGCATGGTCTAATCTAAATCAAATACTATCATTGTTGTGCAATTATGTTTACATATACAATTGTATGTATTTCAACAACAGCAAGATTACCTGGGAATAGCTTTTATAATCATATCTGAAATCCATCGGGATGGTAGGATTTGCAATTATTGCAGAATTCATGCTTATATTTTGTCAGTTTAAATCAGTACTCAAAGTGAAAGATTTAGAAGCTTTCAAATAAATCCTCTTAGTCCTACCTTGAAAACTGACAAGGAGTCAGATAATGTATAATTGCTTTAATGACTCAGAAAATAAATAGCAGTTCAGGTGTTGTGATAATCTCTGTATCGAATCTCTTGCTCCTTTATCTGAAGTTTGTTTTCTTAACAGTGTTGTGTTGTATTCAGTATTTTATGTTATTTTGTTAATACATTTATGCTAGAGTTACAAATGCAATCTCTCTTCCAAGGAGTGTAGGAAAAGGATAAATGAGATTGTGGTGGGTTTACCCTGTCTGGCTGCCAGTTGCTCACCCAGCTGCTCTCCCACTCTTTGTGTTCAACAGGACAGTAGCAGAAAATAAGATGGAAAAGCTCATGGGCTGAGATACAGGTTGTTTAACTAGAAAAGCAAAAGCTGTACACGGAAACCAAGCAAAAGGAAGAATTTATTCACTACTTCCCATTGTCAGGCAGATATCCACTGCCTGAGAAATAAGGCCTGAGCACCCATAGCAGTTGCTCCAGAAGACCAGCACAATAGCCACAAATGTCACCCCCTCCTCCTTTTCCCTAGCTTTTTGCTGCTGAGCACAACATCACGTGGAACGAAATATCTCTTCGGTCACTTGGATTCAGCTGTCCTGACTCTGTCCTGTCTTGAATTTTTGCACACCCTTAGCCAGTGCAGACTGCTTTGAGGGAAACTAACCACATCCCAGCCAAACCTAGTACATCTGTGCTCTTTGGGTTTTGCCCTATATTTTGAGGACTTACTTAGACCAGATTTGATCTGGACTGTATAATTTTCATTCAATGTACATAATTTTATCCTGTATGTTTGAGGAATTTAATGTTTTAAAATACTTCATAAATACAGTTTTGTCATGGGTGAACAAGATATTAAGTGTTTGGTTTTACAGGTAGATATGTAACATCAAAAGCAGGATGATCAGCACAGCCTTATCAAATAAGTTACATTCAGAAACGCACACAACTAAGAAGTCTCAACTTCCCAGACCCTTTTTTTGAAGGAAGCTGAAGTAACATTTTTTTCTAAAAACAAAACTACTTATCAAGTGATTTCTCTTCGTTTTCTATAGGATATGTTTATGTGAGCAGGATATTTATATAATAGGTATCTCATATTGAGAACTTCTTGTGTTAACTTTTTGTGTTCCACCTTTTGTCCTGTTAATAGAGACAACAGAAGAAAGTGCTGTCCCATTCTCTTGACATGCACCTTTTAAATACTTGAAAGTATTAATGAGGTCCCTCCTTAATCTTCTTTTTCCAGGCTAAACAGCTCCAGGTCCCAAGCCTTTCCTCATAAGGGAAGTGCTGGAGCCTGAACAGTAGGCCCTGAAATAAAGTTGACCTCTAGATGAATCTCACAATGCAGCAACACATTTAATGTGCATAGTATTAATTGCATATGGCTATGTTTATTTTGATGCCAATTTATAAAAGCTTTGCTGTAATGCTTATTGAGTGACAGTAATCAGTGGAGTAATATAGACATCTGGCCTTGATCTCTTTTGGCTTTGCCCACATGTTTTGCAACAGTGTGGTCGGGACCAAAATGGAGCAGGCCAGTGAAATATGACATCTATTCCTATTAAGACTCTATTTAAAAATACAAACCCAGACATCTGATCTACAAATAGAGATTATCTCCCTTGGTTCCTCCTTAAGCCCTTGCCAGGCTTTGGGTGGAATCCAACAGGTAGGGTGACATCATATATTCCATCACTTGAAATTTCAAAATATGTTTACTCAAGTATATAAAAGCTAGACCCTCTTGCAGAGTCTCTGGAGACCTCACCTGTGGATGGATGCATCGTGTAGGAGTCCAATGGCTGGGAAAGGTTCTTCTAATCCTCGCTGCAACTGGGGCTCCCCAGTGACTGTGGATCTGGATGATGGTAAAGTATTAGGGCAACTGGTAATGTACCTTTCTTAATCACTAGTACCTTTCTTAATCACTATAGTTATCCTATATAGTAATGGTTAAGTGCATTATCTTGCTTATGCTCCTTGTTCCTTAAGATCGTAATAGGCTTACTGTTGTAACTGAATACATTATCTTATTTTATGTAATTTGAAGTAGATAGTAAAGTAAGATGATAAAGTAAAATAGTAATTTTTCACTGGTGACTGTGTCCTTTCTGCAGAACTTGTCATTTGGCAGACCAGTAAGAAAGATATTCTAGTCCTCTAATAATCTTACTAGCTCTCTACTGGACTCTCTGTGGAAGTTTTCTTTTTCTCTTAAGTTGAGGAGCCCAGAACTGGATGCAGTACTCCAGATGAGACCTTGCCAGGGCAAAGTAGAGAAGGAGGATAACTTCTCTTGATCTGCTGGACACACTCTTCTTGATGCATCCTAGGGTGCCATTGGCCTTCTTGGCCATGAGGGCACATTGATAGCTCGCGGTTAGTTTATCATCAACCAGGTCACTCCACAGGACTCCCAGGTCTCTCTCCACAAAGCTGCTCTCCAGTGGGTCAGCCCCTGTTCATGGGGTTGTTCCTCCTCAGGTGCAAGACTCTGCACTTGCCCTTGTTGAACCTCATGAGGTTCGTCTCTGGCCAGCTCTCAAGCCGGTAGAGATCCCGCTGAATGGCAGCACAGCCTTCTGGGAATCAGCCAGTCCTCCCAGTTTGGTGTCATCAGTGAACTTGCTGTGTCTAGAGGATGGTGACCAAGATGGTGAAAGGTCTCGAGGGCAAGACTTAGGAGGAGCGACTGAGGTCACTTGGTTTATTCAGCTTGGAGAAGAGAGGCTGAAGGAGTGACCTCATGGCAGTCTACAGCTTCCTCAAGGAAGGAAGCTTCCTTCCAGCAGAGGGTGAAGTGCTGGTCTTCTCTCTCTGATGATCAGCTATAGGACACAGGGAAATGGAATGAAGCTGCATTGGCACAAATAAGACTAAACTATGTTGAACAAAGAATTCAAAAGGACCAGAGTCTCATCCTGTCCTGACAATGAGAGGAATCTGAGTCAGTGCTCCTACTTACCTGTACATGCAAACAAAAGAAACACATCCATTCATCTGATGTCATTGCTTTAAGTAGCAACAAAACTGTCTATGTTTTTGTATTGGCTTCTTTTAAAATACTTAAAAGCTTATTTTCCTTTTGGGCAGAAAAGCTTTACCTTTTTTTTTAATACGAATAAATAGAAAAAATTCAAAGGTTAGGAGCATAAAAGATTAAGGGATTTGTTTCTGATGTTATTATAAAAAATAATTTAATTTCATTGTAGAATCATCATGGAACGGTAGGGGTTGGAAGAAACCTTTAGTGATCATCTAGTCCCACCTGCTTGCTAAAGCAGGTCTACCTAGATCAAGTCATACTTGGACGTGTCCAGGCGTGTTTTGAAAACCTCCACAGGAGACTCCACACCCTCCCTGGGCAGCCTGTGCCAGTGCTCTATCGACTTTACAGTAAAAAAGATTTTCCTGACGTTTAAGTGGAATTTTTATGTTCTATCTTATGTCCATTTACTCCTTGTCCTCTCACTGGAGAAAACAGAAAAGCTGCTGCCCCATTCTTTTGACATACACCTTTTAAATACTTGTGTTAATGAGATTCTCCCTTGGGTTTCTATTTTGTAGGCTAAACACTCCAGGTGCCACAGTCTTTCCTCATAAGAAAGATACTCCAGTTCCCCAATCCTCTGGGTGGCCCTGTGCTGGACTCACTCCAGAAGTTCTCTGAACTTTTTGAGCTGAGGAGTCCAGGACTGGACACAGGACATCAGATGAGGCCTCACCAGGGCAGAGTAGAGGGGGAGCAGAACCTCCCTCAACCTGCTGGCCACAATCTTCTTGACGCATCCCAGGATGCCATTGGCCTTCTTGGCCACGAGGGCACACTGCTGGCTCATGGTTACTTTATTGTCGACCAGAAATACCAGATCTCTCTCTGCAGAGCTGCTCTCCAGCAGGTCAGTCCCCAGCCTGTCCTGGTGCCTGGGGTTGTTCCTTCCCAGATGCAGGACTCTGCACTTGTCCTCGTTGAACCTCATGAGATTCCTCTCTGCCCAACTCTCAAGCAGGTCGAGATCCCACTGAATGGCAGCACAGCTTTCTGGGGAATCAGCCAGTCCTCCCAGTTTGGTGTCATCAGCCAACTCTGTCCCTTGATCCAAGTCACCAATGAAGATATTGAATGAGACTGGGCCTAGAAAGTACCCCTGTGGAACTCCACTAGCCACAGCCCTACAACTTGACTCCGTTGATCACCACCCCCTGGGCTATGTCAATCAGCCAGCTCTTGATCCATCTCGCCGTCTGCTTATTCAAGCCATGTTGCCTGAGTTATCTGATGCAGATGTGATGCTGTGAAGAAGCCAATCAGGACTCAGTAGCCAATGTGACTATTAAGCAGGTATTCTTTACTGCAGCACTGGGGAACACGGGGGATTTCTCCACCAAACATGCCCTCCTCAGCCTTTGGATTTTCAGTTTATATTTACAACAAACAGGAATATTCATCACATTCCCAGGAAAGGGCCCACCCATAGTTCCGTCTTTTTCCACCCAAGTTATGCCTCCATCACACTTTATTCGGTGTCTTCTTGCTTCCTTCAGTGGTCATTAGGGATTGCTTTTGGATTAAGATCTGAACTTGCGATGTATCTATTACTCCTGGGTCCTTGGACAGGATGAAAACTGGCCTAAAAGCTCTACTGTCCCAAATAACAGTTTTGTTTAGGGCTAGGCAGGCCTTGTAATTATCAGTGGTGTGCAATGTCCAAATATTCAAGTGTAGAACTAACGTAATAGCTTTGCCATTCTTAGATAATAATTCATTTAGGTGCATACCAGCCTTGGAACTGTCAGTGCTAAGCAATAGTTAGGTTATAAGAAATAGCTGTGTCGTTCTAATACACAGCTCTGTTTATGGGCTTACAAGGCTAATAATGTCATAAAACTATATGTGTGATTTTCTAACTAATATTGTAAGTCTTAATTAGCAAGCTTCCATAACTTAAACTTACCTATCTACCTATGAATCAGATGTTATGGGAGACAGTGTCAAAAGCCTTGCTGAAGTCAAAGTAGATGACATCTGCTGCTCTCCCCTCATCTAGCCAGCCCTCATAGAATGCTATCAGGTTGGTCAAACATCATTTCCTCTTGGTGACTCCATGCTGACTCCCCCTGATAAACATATTTTAGAAGAAGAAATCTACCACTGCTTTTGTGCTGACTTTTCTGTAGCTTTAATTACTGCCATGCCTGTTCTTTTACATGAAAAGTGTTTGAATGTACTCTGTCACTAACTTCAGAGTCATAAAACCATGCGTGGGATTCAAGAGAAATTAAAAAGACCTAATAAGAGTGTCATCCTCATGGGTTGAAGTAAGGCATAGTATTTAGCTGGAAATTCTGAGGACATTTTGAATGAAATATGCTGAAAGTAAAAGACATTTCAAATTATGAGAAATTAAAAGAGATGAATATGCTTTTGAATATTTATTGGAGCAGGACAAAGGATTATAGCTCACATGCTCTATTTTAAACCTGGCAAAATAATATTAAGGTTTTTCTATAAACATGTACTCACAATTGCATGCTAGTTAATTCAAATACAAGCTTTTCCTGAGATATATAACATGAAAACATCACATTATTAAAAAAAAAAAAGATACACTGTAATAGTATTAAAATACAGAAAACAGTCAACCAGATTAACTGAGTAAAATCCTGGCTCCATTTCAGGCTTGGGAGTTTTGCCAAAAATTTTAATAGGGATGAGATTTTACTATTTGCATTCTATGAGAAGAAAAAGGGAATAAACATTAAATATAAAGAGAGAAGGGAAAGAAAAGTCATACTCACATTCAGTATACATATAAATGCACACAGCTTTAAATTAAGGTACACTGAGATTGTTGACTTTCTATGGTAGCAGTTTATTTCAAGTGTGGTGTGAGAATATGGAGATTGAAGAAGGATTAATATTGAAAAGAAATGGAGTAGAAATTCAGATAACTACCCTTTTTGTTCAAGAATAGCATTGCTAAGGAATACCTGTGCTTTCATGAATAGAAGTATCATACTCAGTAATTTTTGTCTTCATGCATGGATATTTGTGCTTGAGGACGGTGCTATCAATCCCTGGAAAGTCAGTCATTTAAATAGTCTACCCATTATATGACTGTTCTTTCAATATAAGTAAATAGCCTTTGTCACTCTGTGTGACTCATGAAAAGGTTACTAGCTGCAGTATGATGAGAGCATAAGCAGAACACACAGATTTTCTTCCTCGATACACTGTCCCTTCAGATTCTTTATTTCTCCAAGAGTTTGTTTTTTTAATTTGCTATTGTTTTGATACTTTGCCATTATCCTTCAACACAAAGACGTCAGGGAAAGATTGATTTATTTGTATTCATGATGACTCAGTGATCCTTAAAAAAGTTCTTTACTCTTTGGCAAAGAAGAGAATTTTATTTCCTGGAACAATTCCAATTTCCTTCAGTCTTGAGAGTTTCTAATGAACTGTGAAGTATTAGCAAGAAAAAAAAGAGACAACATGCACTGTCTGTCACTGTCTTGACTAAAGTGATGGAAGCCCTGGTATCCATATATGAGGCCCATAAAAAATTGAAAAGGAGATGCCAATTCCAGCTTGGCCAGCACCTTGAGCAATACAATGGAAATATAGGCACTCAAGCAGAAATGCTAGAATGGGTATATGTTGGTGCAAGTGACTTGTGATTTTTCCTTGTTAGAAACTCTTGAGACAAATACAGCATATTCTCACTTTGGTAGAGCTAGACAACATTTTCATTTCACACCTTGCTGTTGTTCAGACCTCTTAGCAAGCAAGTATTTTAAGAGCTGAGTTAGTACAGACTGATAAGCAGTCCTTTTGTTTGAGGACACTGTTGTGTCTCGTAACATTCTTCTACCAGCTTATTATTCCATGATCAATATAAGTGTCATGACTTCCATTCTTGTATTTTCAAGAGCATGCTGCAGGTGTAGATCCCATCACTGAAATAGGCTTTAAAGAGCTTTAAAATTGCCTTTTACCTACAAGACTGGGAGCAGTTAAATATAGATTGCTTGTTAAACAGCCAATAAGCTGAAGACTTATCTTCTCTGGCCCATGTTCCCTCTTGAATGTGTCATAGAGAGACAGTTGAGATCTGCAGATTACCGTCATTTTAGCTAGTGTCTGTAGCAGCTCACTGCCAAGTGCCCAGGGTAACATAATTGAGTCTCTGCTTGCCTGGTGACATGGCTGCTAGGTGATCTTGTGCTGTTAAACCAATTCTACCAGCTGGAGGACAATCTATCCTTACAGTATCCTTCTTTTGGGAGACAATCATCAGGCTTAAAGATTCTTCATTGTTAGACTGGGTCTTTGCTCCCCTGAATCATAGAATCACAGAATCCTTAAGGTTGGAAAAGACCTTTAAGATCATCAAGGCCAACCACTCACCTCTCACTGCCAGGACCATCACTAAGCTAAATCGTGTTCCTCAGCACTTCATCTATGTGTCTTTTAAATATCTCTAGGGATAGTGACTCCACCACTTCTGTGGATAGCCTGTTCCAATATTTAATAACCCTCTTGGTGAAAAAGTTCTTCCTAATGTCCAATTTAAATCTGTCATGGCACAACTTGAGCCCATTTCCTCGTGTCCTATCATTCATTGCAACGGAGAAGAGACTAAACCAAACCTTGCTTCAACCTCCTTTCAGGCAGTTGTAGAGAGTGATCATGTCTCCTCTCAGTCTTCTTTTCTTCTTCTGAGTAATCCCAGTGTTCTTAGCCACTCCCCATCTGACTTGTGCTCCAGACACTTCACCAGCTCCAGTGTCTGTCTCTGGACATGCTCCAGCACCTCAGTGTCCTTCTTGTAGTGAGTGGCCCAGAATTGGACACAGGTGTGGCCTCACCAGTGCTGAGTACAGGGGTACAATAACTTCCCTGGTCATAGGATCATGGAATGTCAAGGGTTGGAAGGGACCTCAGAAGATCAACTAGTCCAAGCCCCCTGCCAGAGGGAGATCTCCTAGAGTACTGGTCACACTACTTCTGATACAAACTAGGATGCTGTTGGCTTTCTTGGCCACCTGAGCACACATGCTGGGTCACCCCCAGGTCCTTTTCTGCCAAACAGCTTTCTAGCTACTCTGTCCCAAGTCAGTGGACTTGCCTGGGGTTGTGCAGCCCAAATGTGGGATCTGGCACTTGGCCTTGTTGAACCTCATGCAATTGGTCTTCATGCATTGCTCCAGTCTGTCCAAGTCCCTCTGAAGAGCCTTCCTGCCCTCAAATAGGTCTATGCTCCTGCCCAACTTGGTGTCATCAGCAAATTTACTGAGGGTGCACTGAGTCATTTTGTCATGGAAGGAGATCAGATTGATCAAAGAGTACCTGTGCCTCATAAAGCCAGTTGACTGGCCCTGAACCCTTGGTCATTATGTATGTGCCTCATGATGGCGCTCAGGATAAGCCATTCCATAACCTTTCCCAGCACTGAGGTCAGGCTGACAGGCCTGTAGTTCCCAGGATCCTTCTTCTGACCCTTCTTGTAGATGGATGTCACATTTGTCATCCTTCAGTCCAATGAGACCTACCTGGTGAGCCATTGCTGCTGGTAGATGATGGAGAGTGGCTTGGTGAGTACTTCTATCAGCTCCCTCAGCACCCTTGGATAGATTCCATCCGGTCCTATGGACTTGCGTGTGTCAAGGTGGAGCAGCAGATCACATGCCATTTCCCTTTGCACTAAAGGGACTTCATTCTGTCCCTTGTCTCTCTCTTCTGATTCAGGTTGATAGGTGCCCAGAGAAGAGATAATTTTACTATTGAAGCCTGAGGCAAAGAAGGCATTAAGTACCTCAGCCTTTTCCTCATCCTTGGTCACTAAGTTTTCCCTTTCATCCAATAAAGGGTGAAGATTTCCTCTAGCCCCTCTTTTGCTGCTAATATATTTGTAGAAACTTATTGTCTTTTACAGTAGTGGCTACCTTAAGTTCAAGTTGAGTTTTGCTCCTTCTAATTTTCTCCCTACATGACCTCACAGCACCCTTGTAGTTCCCCTGGGATACCTTGCCTTTCTTCCAAAGACTGTAAGTTCTCTTTTTCCTCATGATCTTGAGCAGAAGCTCTTTGTTCAGCCAGGGAGTTCTTCTGCCCCATCAGCTCATCTTCTTGCATATGTGGTACAGTTTGATCCTGTGCCTTTAAGATTTCCTTCTTGAAGAATGTGCAGCCTTCCTAGACTCATTTGCCCTTCAGGACTGTCTCTCAAAGGACATTGACAATCAACTTCCTAAACAAGCCAAAGTCTGCCCTCCAGAAATCTAAGGTGGCAGTTTTGTTGATTCCCTTCCTTGCTTCTCTGAGGACTGAGAACTCCATCATTTCATGATTACTATACCCTTGAGAGCCTCCAACCACCACATCCCACACCAGACCTTCTTTGCTTGCAAACACTAGGTTGAGCAAGGCACTTTGCCTTGTTGGCTCATCCACCAGCTATGTGAAAAAGTTATCTTCCACACACTCTAGGAACCTCCTGGACTATCTCCTTTCTGCTGTGTTGTGCTCCCAGCAGATGTCTGGTAATTTGAAATCCCTCATGACAGCAAGGGCCAGCAATCCTGACAGTTTTCCCAGTTGCCTGAAGAACGTCTTATCTACTTTTTCATCCTGACTGGGCAGCCTATAACAGACTCATACCATGACATCCCACTTGTTGTCATTCCCTCTGATTCTTATCCCTAAACACTTGACTCTATCCTCACCATCACTGACCTATAAACAGTCAAGGCACTCCCTAACACAGAGGGCTAACCCTCCATCTCTCCTGCCTTGTCTGTCCCTTCTGAAGAGTCTGTAGCCATCCAGTGCAGCACTGCAGTCGTGTGACTCATCCCACTATATTTCTGCCATAGTGATGATGTCATACCAGCAGAGCCAGAGGTACCAGCAGAATGTGGAAACAAAAAAAGACCAGAGAATCAGATGTGTTTCCCAAGGTTATGGTGCAGTAATGAAGTTCATACACAGAGCACATTCACGATCTCAAACAGAATCAACAAGTATTCTTTTCTGAATTTAGCATATTGAAGAAATTGCTACAGTAGATTTGGCTAATTAGTCATTATCATGGAAGGAACTGCCCAAGCTTAAGAAAACTCTGTTTAAATGTTTTTTTTTTATCTTCTGCTTACATTTGTGAGAAGATCTTGCTAGTGACAGCCATTTGTTTGCTGGAAAATTATTTCATGTGTTCCATCCTTTAGTTAAATGGAAAAACCTGAAGAAAAGTGAAAACTGTTAAACAGGCCAGATCCTCAAGTCAGAGAGATTAATAGTGTATTGAATAAATACACAGATTTGTTCATTTGTCATTTATATATTGTTATCCTCACTTTCATTCATAAAGTGACTTTTATAAGGAACAGTGGTGCTTGGAACATAGTCCAGAGACCATTGTCCACTGTCAGAAAAGCCTGTGTTTTTTGTGAGATATGAGATTATTACACTAATAAAGCTCAAATTCTAGAAGAGGATGATGGAGAACTGAAGGAAGAAAAGCTGAAAAGTGGGAGGCAGACAAAGTTCATGAGTAACATACTGTTCTGACTTTCTGGGCATAGAAACGATACAGGTTAATGAAAGAGCAGGAGAGCACTGCAAGGGAAAATGTCAGCAATCAACATGCCTCTGTGGAACAGACTCTTTACACAGAGCAGCAGTAAAGGCTGTATCTCATTATGGCAAAAGTAGCAAAATGTGCAATCTTGAAAGGTAAAACTGCAAATGGATGTAATGGTAGTGATGTGTACCCAACAGACTTGAGGAGCCTATTGGATTGAAAAATTGTCTCATTAGGCAGAGGCAAAGTTACTTCCATGCAACAGTAATTTTTCCTCCTCCTCCTCCGTGTCTTCGGTATGTGCACTTAATTCTTCAAAAATTACTCAATATTTTAGCTAAATATAAGGAAATGCAGAGTCACTCTTGAAAGAGCATGATAGCAACATTCAGCTATAAATGTCTTTGCAGAAATACTACAGTACTCCGAAGGAGGAAACTACAAAGGAGATGAGGAATAGTGTGGCATTCTGGAGATGCCACTGACTCCCACAACTGCAGCTGTGGCAGGAAGCTCTTTCCTCTTGGAGGTGGAGGTGTGACAAGCTCCAGTGGCTGTCAGGTTACATCAGGGAATTTCATAGAGGAACTGTAGTTTTCACAGGCCATACAATTAAACATTGGAACAAACATGAGAAATCACACATCACTTGGAGACGTGAAAAAAACAGTTCATTACCAAATTAGATGCAGGACTCACTAGGCAAAGCCTGTGGCTTGCTTTATTCAGTGACTCAGCCTAGTTGGTGATGAATTAACTCTGATCTTTGTGTGAGTGAGTGCAGTGTTGCTATTTGTTACCCAAAGGAAAAAAAAATAGAAAAATTGAAGGAAAGCACAGGCACAGTGGGGTCTGCATAAAAATGTTTGCTAAAAATATGGAATTCAAAGAGCTGAGCTCTTTCTCTGTGCACTCTGCTGCTCTTGTACACAACTGGGATTCTCAGAAACAGAGCTACAAAATAAGTGGGCCACCAGGGGATCTGAGAATCTAAAGACAGTGCATAATTCTTGTACATCTGGTGAGTTTTTGTGGGGTTTTTTGTTTTTGTGGGTTTTTTTGTTTGTTTGTTTGTTTTGGTTTTTTTTTTGTTTTGGCGATGGGGACAGATTGGTTAATTCATAGGTGACAATACTGAGAAACACTTCCCCCACATCTTGACCACAGTGGAGATGTCTTTCTGTCACTGTGAGCCAAGGAAGAGGATTTCACAGACAAAGCACTGTCCACTCTGGGAATGGTTCCAGGACAAATGCACTTGGATTAAGGGATGACTGAAAATTTTGGATTTAAACAACAACAAAAAAATCAATTTGACAGATCCTGGGAAACTGGGCTTTAAATGGAAACAAGACCACAGTGAAGTTATTGCTGTGAACCCACAAATCTCAGTTCGAGGTTTTCAAACTACATAGCTCCACTGTGTACTAAGCTCCTGGCCAAAACTGACAACGTTTGTTGAGAAGGAGCAATCAAATGGGGACATCTGGAAGACTTTTATTTTCAGATGGAGATGGCTGAGAAGAAGAAGGTGAGAGACTTCTGAAGATATTTTGTTTCATGGCCATTTTCTGCAGGGAATGGGGAGAGATGAGCGCCCAACATAATCTCACTTAATCCTGAGAATTTTTCCTATTTTAGTCATGCTCTCAGTCAAGGAAGGGTCTATGGCTCTTCCTGTGACAAACAATCAAGATTGTGATTGTTATCTGAAAAGTGATAGCAGGGTATATGCCTGTGCGTAGGCTCATGCATTCCTTGTATTTTCTGATTCATGGATGAATTGTGACTGTAAAGACCAATGTGAGCAGAAGTAAAAGGAGCTGAATACAGCTGATGAGTACTGGTACATAAGTAATATATTAGGATTATAGCAGTTAGTTCCTTTCAAGGATTAAAGAGAATTTTAAAATTCTAGGTGGTAGGTAAAATTTCACACTAAGTTTGCAAATATCAAATCAATCTAACATCTTCAGCTGCTACTGAATCCTGCACCACCTTAGTCAATGGGAGTTTTATCAGTTCCATCATTGTCAGTAGTCTGAGACTGTAGACCTACAACAAGGACAAACCTGCATTGACTATCTTTATTAGCAGGTGCTTCAAATACATTGCAGTACACTAGATGGCAGAATTTGGAAGCCGATACACATCTACATTTGCAAGAGGAGTAAATATTTGCCTTGAAGTTTTCAGAGACAATATATCGAAGATGATCCCTGTAAAAATATGTCAGCATAGATGGAAAACATAGAAAATGATACTTAATGAGGAACTGAAAATGTGTGGTGATCCTAACTACTGTAACGATCCCTTTTGACCAAAGTGGCTGGTCAGATATTCACGTCCTCGGAATTGTGGTAGAAAATTATGTCAGAGACTAAAAATACAGTAAAGCATCCTTGATACAAACCTATTTATCTACAAATATTGTATAAAGTATCTTTCTCACCTTGTTCAAATTTGAGATTTGGTCTCACCTGTAGAAAACTTTGTTCTAACTCTCTTTCCTTTGATATGCTTTGGATTTGTTTTTTTTCCCTTAATTTTATTCTCCATTTGTTGTTTTCTCTTTGTGATATTAGTTTGATCAAGATGTTTGCCTCATATACTCAGAACTGGCTAAATCAGTTGGCTGAACCAGGAGGAATGGAAACAAAAGTGATATTACAGAAACAAACTAACTGCATAAATTTGTGTCACAGAATGGATGTTACTTAACCACATTGAATTAGTACATATTTATAATGTAAACTCATAACTACTTGACAAAGAGGCTGCAATTACTTGAACTTCATATTTTTTCCTTTGGTATTTTAAATTTTTTTCTCTTATGAGTAAATAATTTAATTAAAGAGTGAGGAGAATCCTCCTTTAAATTATTATCCTCATGTTAACAATCTAAGTTAAACAAAACACAATTTGCTACTCCTTCAGATCGGCTTAATTAACCCTGAGAACTAAATTAGTCTTTATGTTGGTTATATTAAGGCCCTTTGTTAACTGGCAGATGTATAAGCTCATTATATGTCTCAGTATTCAGAAGAAACACAGAAATAAGATCTGCAAATCAGTTCTGAAAGCAGAAATGAAAACTATCTATCTACTTGTGGTGCTTTAGCCTGATGTCCACCCAGCCATAAAATCACTCCCCCTCTTAAATTGGACAGGAGAGAAATATAAAAAACAGCTTGTGAGTTGAGACAAGGACAGAGAGATTATTTGGCAATTATCATCACGGGCAAAACAGACTCAGGGAGAAAAAGCTTTGATCTATTAAAGAAACAATGAAATTTATTAAAGAAACAAAAAAAAATATAAAAAACCAAAAAGGAGATAAGAAATAAAATTGCCTTTAAAATACCTACCCCCCACTCCTCCCTCTTCCCTGCACTCCAACGTAGGTCCTTCGCATGGGCTGCAGCTCCTCACAAACTGCTCTGGCATGGGGCCTCTCACAGAAGCAGCTCCTCACACCCTGCCCCAACGTGGGCCACCCACCGGGAGAACAGTCCTTCAGGGACAGACTGCTCCAGCCTGAGTCCCTCACAGGATCACAAGTCTTCCCTACAAGCTGCCAGGTCCTGCCAGGAACTTGCTCCAGGGTGGGCTTCCCACAGAGTCACAGCCTCTTTCAGGCATCCACCTGCTGCAGTGTGGGCTCCTCCATGGGCTGTGAGTGGGTCTCTGCTTTCTGGTGGTCTCCATGGACTGCCAGAGACAATCCACTTCACCATGTTCTTCACCACAGGTCACAGGGGAGCCTTTTCAGTGCCTAAGCACCCTCCTTCCTCTCCTTCTCCACTGACCTTGGTGTCTGCAGAGATGTTTTCACATTCTCCCTCCCTGTTGCTGCTGCAGTTTTGCAACTGCGCTACAACTTCTCCTTTTCAAATTATTATTCTGTTATTCTCTGTTATTCACAGACGCATTACCTCCGTCACTAATTGGCCAGGCCTGGGTCAGGTGCAGGGTGCAGCTTAGAACTGACTGGCCCTAACCCTGTGAGCTACATGGGAAGCTTCTGGTAACTCTTTTTGTTTAAGGAAGCCACCCCTTGTGGCCCCCTTGCTAACAGAAACCTGGACCAGGCAAAACTGCTACACTACTTCATAAAGAAATATGCCTGTGCATATGCTTATCATAGAATCATGGAATGGTAGGGGTTGGAAAGGACCTTTAGAGATCATCTAGTCCAACACCCCTGCAGAAGCAGGTTCTCCTAGATCAGGTTGCATAGGAACATGTCCAGGCAGGTCTTGAAGACCTCCAAGGAAGGATACTCCACAACCCCTCTGGGCAGCCTGTGCCACTGCTCCCTCACCCTCACAATGAAATATTTTTTTCACCTACTTAAGTGGAACTTTTTGTGTTCCAGCTTCATCCCATTACCCCTTGTCCTGTTGCTAGCTACTATAGAAAAAAGGGATGTCCCACCCTCCTGACAACTACCCTTTAGATATTTATAAATGTTAATAAAATCTCCCCTCAATCTCCTCTTCTCCAGACTAAACAGCCCCAGTTCCCGCAGCCTTTCCTCGTATGAAAGATGTTCCAGTCCCCTGATCATCTTGGTGGCCCTGAGTTGGACTCTCTCCAGCACTTCCCTGTCCCTCTTGAGCCGAGGAGCCCAGAACTGGACACAGGACTCCAGATGAGGCCTCACCAGGGCAGAGTAGAGGGGGAGAAGAACCTCTCTTGACCTGCTGGCCACACTCTTCTTGATGCATCCCAGGATGCCATTGTCCTTCTTGGCCACGAGGGCACATGGTTAGCTTATTATCAGCCAAGACTCCCAGGTCTCTCTGTGCAGAGCTGCTCTCCAGCAGGTCTGCAGCCTGTACTGGTGCCTGGGGTTGTTCCTTCCCAGATGCAGGACTCTGCACTTGTCCTTGGTGAACCTCAGGAGGTTTGTCTGTGCCCAGCTCTCAAGCTGCTCAAGATCCTACTGAATGACAGCACATCCTTCTGGAGAATCAGCCAGTCCTCCCAGTTTGGTGTCATCAGCACCTCATTTGCTGAGGGTACACTCTGTCTCCTCATCCAGGTTGTTGATGAAGATGTTGAACAAGACTGGCCCCAGAATCGATCCCTGTGGAACCCCACTGGCCACAGGCCTTCAACTCAATTCTGTGTCATTGATCACAACCCTCTGGGCTCTGTCATTCAGGCAGCTCTTGATGCACCTCATTGTTCACTCATCCAAGCCACACTGCCTGAGCTTTCTGATGAGGATGTTGTGGGAGATAGTGTCAAAAGCCTTGCTGAAGTCAAGGTAGATGACATCCGCTGCTCTCCCCTCACCTAGCCAGCCGGTTATGCACTCATAGAAGGCATCAGGTTGGTCAAACAGGATTTCCCCTTGGTGAATCTGTGTTAATCCGTGTATTGATCACCTATACATCTTAATAATGTAAAGGAAATGGAAATCTAAAAGCTGAAGGAATTTCACACAGCTGGTAGACTTTATAAAAATTCTTTCAGTAAAATACTTTGGTTTTAAGTGTCCTGGTAATTATAGAGAGTAGTCAAGCTGCTGTTAAAATAATCATGCATAGTGGGTACTGCTGGTCTACTGTGAACACAATTGAGTACTAACCACATCTGATAATAATGAGTACTGAAAAACAGTCATTGGAGAAGACACTATAGAAAGAATCACTGCACTGCATTATACCACTTGGGTTTGCTGTTAACAGTCCTTCACACTGCATGGTAACAGCTGCTAATAAATCAAAAGCTACAGTTTTGGATGGCCTTGAGGCATCCACAAGAACTTCAACACAGCAAAATGATGCTATTACAGTTAATGATCCCCAGTTAATAATTACAGCACAAGTGCCTGACAGTGTTTCTCTGGTAAAGATTTCTCAAGTATTCATTATCTTTGGGAGTTAAATTCATGTGGAAATGAGCAAACGAAGATCTTTTGCCTTTGCTTATTTTTAAGTGCAAAGAAGACAAATGTTTAATATGAAATAAATTGTAGCCAAATGAGAGGACTGTTGCTCCCCATAAAATAGAATTACACTAAATAGAGTGTAATTAGTGTTTGCATGCCTTTAACCTAGGCATAAACACACCAAAATAGTGTAAATGACAAAAATATGTAGACATTTTATAACACTGTAATATTGTTAATAGTATAACTGGTTACAACCCATAAGCATTTTGTAATGCCATGAAGCATCAGTATATAAATAGTATTAAACAGTACAGGGATAAATAGTGACTAGTGAAATAGTTGTAAAAGCCAGGTGCAGGAATACGCTTCAACAACTATTCAGGTAGAAAAGCTGAGAGACAACTGTCATGGATGCAGAACAAGCATCCATGAGAAAGAAAGCAGAAAAATTCTGCAGATTAAGCAGGAAAGCTGCTTGCTGGGATCCAGACCCTGCAATGAGACAAACAATCTTGGATGAGGATCAGATCCTCATATTTAAATTTTTGTCTTGGTGAGACCACGGAGTCTAAGAACATCAAAGGTTTTGGAATAGGGATGAAAAATATTTCCATCTTTTGCTTTAAATTTCTTTCCCCTTCTTCAAAGGGGTCTCAAGTCAGATCACCTGGATCTTAGTGACTATTGGAATGGAGAACTACAGCTATCAGTGCTGTCAGCATGGCAACAACTCAGACAAGATTGTTAAGATCTGACTTTGAATATGCAGTAGTAATGATGCAGAGCAAATAAAAGCTATCCATTGGCAATGTGTATCTTTAGCCAGTATCACTTCAGTGTGATTTTGTTTTGAGGATTAAAACTGGCCTGATGTATCTGTCTTCTACATGCTCTAACAGTAAACAAAATAGAAAGGAAATTTAAAAACTAAAGGAATATCCAATAGGTGGCTGACGTCATTAAAACAGTTTCAGTAAAAGACTGCACTTAAATATCAAATCAATCTCCCTTGCTACACAGTTATATTAACTTTAATGACTTTGCCTTAAGAAGTCATTAATACTCTTCTTCTGGTGTTTCATATTTCAAGGATACATTATTATCAGAGAAATTAAGAAACATACTACTAGTTTTTACATAGTATGTTAGGTTAAATTCTTACCTATATTCTTATTGTTTCCAAGAACTCTTCTAGAGTAACTTTGGCAGCAGTAAAGTGGCAGAAACAAACAAAAAAAATGCAGTCAAATAGTGGCTGTATCAAGTTTGTGTGGCAAAGTGTTGGCATTCAGGAGGTTGCAGTGGCAACTTTTATGAGAAGAGACCAGGAGCTGACGCTATGTTGGACATGATGAGCTTCATCTAGCTCCAAAATAGACCCACAGCTGCCCAAAACTGGGCCTGTCAATAGCACCGGTGGCAAATATGATAACACATTTTAAAAAGAGTAAAAAGTGATGAACAGCAGCTGTGAGACACAGTGAGAAAAATGTGAGAGAAACATCTCCACAGACACCAAGGTGAGTGCAGGAGGAAAGGCAGGAGGTGCTCCAGGTCCAGAGCAGAGGTTCCCCTGCAGCCCGTGGTGCAGCCTTTGGTGAGGCCCCACCCCTTCAGCCATGGAGGCCACTGGGGAGCAGAGATCCACCTGCAGCTTGAGGAGGACCCCATGCCAGAGTGGGTGGATGCTTGAAGGAAGCTGTGACTTCATGGGAAGACGACATTGGATTAAGTTCCTGGCAGGACCTGGGAACCTGTGAAGAGGAGTTCAGAGAGAAGCAGGTTTTCTGGAAGGACCTGTACCCCATGAGCAAGCTGCACTGGAACAGCCTGTTCTTGAATGGCTGTCCCCAAGGATAGGACCCATGCTGGAGCAGTTCTGCATGAGCTGTAGCTCATGAGAAGAACCCAGCTTGGAGGAGATTGTGAAGGACTGTGTCCCATGGGAGGGACCTCATGATGGAGCAAGGGAAGAGTATGAGGAGGAAGAAGTGGCAGAGACAGTGTTACAGACAACAACCCCTGTTGTCCAGCCTCTACATCACTTGGGAAGGGTGTGTGTGTAGTAGAGGATTCAGAAATGAAGGAATGAAGATAAGCCTGGGAAGAAGGGAGAGGTAAGAGGAAAGTGGTTTTAGTTTTGTTTTAATTCATTGCCATCCTGCTTTTATTTATAATCGGTAATACATTAAATTAATTTTCCCCAAGTTGAGTCTGTTTTGCCTGTGATGGTAATTGGTGAGCAATCTCTCTGTCCTTATCTCAACCCAAAACCTTTTAAATCTCATTTTCTTCATCTTGTTGAACTCATTTTCTTCATCTATCCTGTTGAAGAAGGTGAATGAAAGAGTAGTTGGGCAGGAGTGTGGCAGCTGGTCAAGGTCAATCTGTCACGTTGTCTCATGTAGACTTGCCTCATTGTTTCCATTCTCACTAACAGCAGTGGAGCAGAGTGCTGCCAGCGTGATAACAAGACACCTAAAATTGAGGTCAGGCATGTTAGAAACATGAGTTTTCTTTAAAAATACAGAAGTAGTAAAGCTATAAATGTACACATTTGCTGAGAAAAAGTAGTTTGTAGCTATTAGGCCATTTTAAAAAAACATACATTACCATAAAGGCAGTTATTGTGACACACAATTCTAATAAAAATAAACTATTATGTCAGCTTTACTTTAAGTGAATGAGGTTTGATGCAGCTCCAGAGGGATACTGCTAGTTTACATGGTAGTAAGGAGAGATTTAGTTACAAGTTTTGAACTACTAACAAAAACCATTCCTAATTAATTTTTATGATGTAAAAAATAATTTAAAAATTCATTTCTTCATAGCCATGAACAGATTCTTAGAATCATCAGGTAAGGCAGTCCTCAAACCAAGAAGATTATAAAAAGCCTCTCACTGTGCGAAAGGAAGTGTAGCATAAATGTGTGCTAATTTCTGAGTCATCAATCTGACCAGCCCCACAACTGTGCAACATGGTTCATATCTGGCCCTTTCTATGTGAGGCTAAAATTCTGTCCTTAACCTCTACAAAATCTCTGCTTTAAAGGCAATGATTCTGCTCTTGCAGTTCGTCACTGTGAACGGGGAAACTCTTCTTAAAGACTGATCTTGCTTTGGCTTGGCTGCTCTCTCCCTCTCCCTCTCCCTCTCCCTCTCCCTCTCCCTCTCCCTCTCCCTCTCCCTCTCCCTCTCCCTCTCCCTCTCCCTCTCCCTCTCCCTTCTTTCCTTCTCCCCTTGTCCTTTCCTTCTCATCTCCCTCCCTGCTCTGTATAGTACAATATTTAATATCATAATTCTGATTTTTTTTTGTGATGGTCTAGCTCAGCTACCCATTTGTTTTGTTGTGTATAGACTCATCCTAACTCTACAACACAGAAGTAAAAGGCAACAGTCACAAATTTCACAGGACAGGTAGTGCTTTCCCCCTCGTTTTTTAAAGCTCACAAAAAGAGGGCAGAGACAAATTTTCATAGATCTAATGGGAAACACATATGTCATAATGGAAAATACACTAAAGATGGTGAGCACAACTGAAAAGGAGCCAGCTGAGCAACCTACTGAGATTAAACTCCTTCTTCCCGCATCTGAAGCTAAACTTCCACCGTGCTCTTCTAGCTGAGTCCTTCTACTAGTGCACAAGAGCTCAGTTGTTCATTTGGCACTGGCTTGTTGCTATGATCTTGGTCACATGAAGAAGCTTTAGGCAGGCTGTTCACATTCCTTAAAACTCTTGCATAATAGAAAACAGTTGCTGAGCACATTGCTGAAGATTTGTTGTTCTTCTTTTAGCCTGTCCTCGTCACAGAGAATCTCCCCTTGCAGGGAAATGGGAGATGAAGCTTTAGATAAAACATCCAGATGCAGCAATTAGCATGAGGAATGAATTATAACATAACTTGCTACCCAGTCGTACTCTGTCCAAGCTTCCCGAGTGCTAGATGGCTACTGCTCTGATAAGCTGACATTTTAAAGCTGGCTTTAGAATCACCACCCCTCCAATAAACCCAAAGAAAAAACACCAAACTATGAAATTCCCAGAAAAAGAACTCTGCAAATTTGATCCTCATGGTCAAGCAGCAAAGCAGTAATTTGGGGCATATCCACTGCAAAGACAGACAGGAAAATAGAGAATTCAGTTCTGGATTTGCAGGGAACTATCTTTTCCTATGTGATGCTTCTGCAAGACAGAAAACTTTTACCTCAGGGTGATGATCAAGACTCACAGTGGATTTACCAGGAGTTGAGAAGATTGCAGTGTTTTTCTTTCCTTACTGGTTTTGCCCAATGTGGCGAGTCACATGATACAACAGCACAATAACTGTACAGTGAGCTCCCCTTCCCCTAGCTTCACTCAAGCTCACAGGGCCATTTGGCCTTGCCAAGACAGAACCCTTCCTAATCCTCAGAAGCAAAGGAGGCAACACCATCAGGAGATGAAGCTGTAACACCAAAAATTCCATTTAAACATGAGGAATAACTATTTTAGTGTTCAGGTGAGGGAGCCCTGGCACAGGCTGCCCAGAGGGGTTGTGGAGTCTCCTTCTATGGAGGTCTTCAAGACCTACCTGGACACGATCCTATGTGACCTGATCTAGGTAGACCTGCTTCTGCAGGGGAGTTGGACTAGATGATCTCTAAAAATCCCTTCCAACCCCTACCATTCTATGATTCTATGATTCTATGATATCTGCCTTCCTTAGGGTTATCTTGGGGTTGTCAAATTTGAAAAAAAAAAAAAAAAAGAGAAATGGTTATAGGATGAGAACAATCCTGTCACCTGTCTTCAGAAAGTACAGTCATAAGTCAAGTCATATGAGACAAACCCAGCCTGGTCCTCCCTCCTCCTCTGCTGTTTTTGAGGGGAGGGACATCACTTCCCTGGTTCACAGAATGAGTGAGGGGCTTAGGAAAATTCTAGACAGTAGGCACGTGGTTACTTGTCCTATACATTGTTTTTAACCAACCTGGATGAGTTCCTGTGTGACCTACTCTAGGTGGTCCTGCTCTGGCAGGGGGTTGGACTAGCTGATATTTCAAGGTCATTTCCAACCCTTAAGATTCTGAGATTCTGTGACAGTGCAGTTAATGATTCTCCTTGGGCATGCTGGAATACAAATTTGTAATCTGTGACTCCCTGACATCTAAATGCTGGGCCAGTGTATTTTGCCCATGTTCTTTTGCCTGATATTAGGTCCTGTAAGCCAGACACCTCTGAAGAGACTCAGAAGGAGCCTAACTACTCCATAGATTAGCACAACCTCATAGTGGTGGGAACAGCACCGTCTTAATTCAGGTGTCGGTGTGTAAAACCCGAGCCAAGCAGGGGATCCTCCTTCAGAAAGCACTTGACTCCCAGAAAGCTTTCTTTGTCACCTGATATTTCTCATTCAAAACAAAAAGGCCAAAGCATGGTTTGCAGAGACTTCCAGATGGGTAGACTAGTATCTGGGTACTGTCAGGGAGTGGTGAGGACAGCAGGTATGGTGGAGGTTGGCACTACTGTCTCCAGTTGCACTGCCAGCCCCCTGCTCCAGTCCAAATTCTGCTTATGTCCAAGGAAAGACCCAAAGCTCAATGTTCATCTGTTTATCTGGTGAGAAGGAAAAACATCCAAGTTTCAGCTTGTAGTGCTTTATAACTCCTTACAACTGTAGAAAGCCATATTTGCCCTTCTTGTTATAGGAGACGTTTGGTAATGATAAAAAAGCGTAACTGTAAGTTGACAAACTCGGATGTTTTAAATACATGTGCCTCATATGAGAAAAGGATTTTGTTATCTTCCTACAAAGCAATCTTTTTTGGTTTTTTTGGTTCCATTCCTAATGTGGTAGTTTCATAGACATAAATTAGAACTCACATAGAGCTATGCTGAAAAAAGAAAATGTGTTTAGTATTCATGCAACTGTTCCATCCCTTATGTCCACAAAACGAAATCAAGGAGCTGAAGAAAAAAACAAATACTGTGTCTGAAAACAATTTAAGAATATTACTCAGAACTAGCAGTCAGTGGATTGTTCTAACAGTTCCCTGGAGCATTTAGATAATAGTAGTTTTGTGTCACCTTGGTATGCAGTGCTCAGAAAAGAAGAAAAATATTTTGCAGTTAAGAACTGTGCTCAAAACACATATAAAAAGGATCTAAGTGGAATCTTCAGTTATACCCACAGCTGTACAATCTCTTTTGGAAAAAGTTTACCCTTAGTTTGCAGATCTGTTTTCTTTCCTTGCCATTCTCCCCTGACCAGTCTTTGAGCTAGGCTCCATTTTGGGCTATTTTGCTTTCTTGTGCAGTTTATGATTTAAAAATAAAAGACTGCAAAAATGAATTTATGTCCCTAGTATTTGTTAGTTTAATATGTCTGCACACGTGATTTAACAGGCGAAAAGATAATCTAGTCTCTCAGATGTGTCATCTTTAATACAAAATTTCTCAGAAACACATTCTCATTCAACTTGAGTTTTCTCTGTGTTGTCCTTTCTCTACATTGTATTTCACTCACTTTTCTGTTCAGTAAGCAACATGAAACATTTATCAAAGTGGAAGCACTTAGCATTTCAGTGTCTGGTCCTATATATCCCAGTCCAACTTAACTTTTGCTTGTACAATTAGTGGTAATCAGTGAACCTTTATACCTGAACAGTTGAACTTGTTAGTGAAATGCAAAATCTCTTCTGTAGCTGCACAGAACACCCGTCAGTATCACAAAGAAGAGATATAAACACACCTGAGATCACTGCCAGGGGCTTTCTGGGACAGATCCCGTGCAAGTCTGAAACTGCACAAGTAAGGGTTATTTTTGTAAATTGTGTCTGCAAACTCCAGTGTTGATCGGTGTATAAATAGTGGCCTAATGATATTGCTTGACAAAAGTTGTTCTTAGTAGGAAAATTTCAAATAAGAACTAAAAACATCAAATTAGCAAAGTAGTCTACAGGAAAAGCAGTTTCAAATGATGTGGCAACATATGGGTGCAAAAAGCCCAAGAGTATACAGTCTTGGAAACGAGACTATTGTGCTTTGTTGAGGTTAGGCTAATGAACCATACAGATCGAATCTGTGAATGATAGAAGAATGTGATTACTGTTATTGATGTTGCCTTAACTTTAAACAGAAACAGTTTTAAAGATAGGATTTTTTTTTTTTCTCTTTTTTCTCTGAATACTGAAGTCTATGACTAGGAGCTGTTTACCAAAGCACATCTTACGCTGAAAGTTGCTGAACTTGCTATTCTGAAACACATGTAAGGGAAATATGAATAGATTAGAATTAATTTGTAGGTCTTAATGTTAGATTTTTTTTTCTGTCTGCTGGGACATAACTTGGGATCTTAAATGTATATTGAGCAATTTATCACCAAGTAGTTATGGAAAATGGCATCTTACCAAATGTACCTAACCTGTTACATTCACCCTCTAACATACAACTTCAAGCTCAAAAGGTCAGGAAGGGTAAAAAGAATCAACCGAAAGTAAGTAGTCAAACTACATTAAATTTCCAATTGGAGATCCTCTTCTAGGAGTAAAGTAAGCTGTGAGTTTGTCCGAGTAGATAGATTCTATACTACTTAGTCTGACAGGGTTAATGCAGCTAAGAGGAGCTAAGCTGACTTTGGCTTTGGTTCATGTACACACACAGTTAAATCCATGGATATTTATGGTGTCCCTGCAGTGAGTGGAAGATAATTTTACCTTTGTTCTGTTTACCAGCTCTGCATACGTTCTTATTTGGCATTTATTGGTGGAGTCGTGTGGGCGAAAATATGACGGTCCATGCTTTACTTGACTGTTGTTGATCTGACTTCATCAGGAATGGAAAAAAAAACATGTAGGAGCACCAGAAAAGAGGATAAGCAGCTGAGCTTGCCCAAGCAAAGCTGGGAGAAGAAGCTCAAAAGAGTGAAGGAAAAACAACTGGCTTTTCAGTTTTCATATTCAGTGGGAGATGTTCTGTATAAAAGCTGTGGTCAGTCCCTGTGCTGATACTGGATTCCAGCTATTGTTATGAAGAGAATAAATGCTGGGAAACAGAGTGTTCTGGGTACAGTTCAGAGGAGTGCTGGAGTAGATTGAATGTATCTGCCAAAATAGTATTAGAATCAAGACAAGTAGGAGAGGAATAATTTAGAATAAGTGAATTTAAAATTTCTTCTATAAGCAGCAGAAATCTCTCAGTGGGCATTCAGACAATCTATTCTCAAGAGCTCTAACAACCTATTTGAATGATACTTAATAAACAGAAAAACCCTTCACCTCAAGCTCAAGAGCTGTCTACATAAGGAATATGTACTTTAATTTATCAACTCATTTTGCAACCGTTATTTCTTCAATATTAATCCTGAATGCATAAAATTATTTTATGTCAAATACTTAATCGTAATTCAGCTGAAGTCACTTCCAAAAAGGCCTGAAACGGTTCATTCACTTAAGCTGCTGTTCAATTAATATGTTAAAGCTGATGTAAGCCAAACCAAAATATTCAGTCCTTGTCTCAGTTAGTCGTGACTGGTACCCATTGCCTTGTTCTGATACGGTTGTCTGCATGCCTGGAAGGTTAACTAGATTAGGGAATTTGTGGAGGTCAAAAAATAAGCTACTTGACAGCAACTTTGATGATTTACTTCGCTGAATAGCTACATAAACACTTATGTAGGAGGCATAGGTACGACTCCTACTTTTGACATCGCAAGACAACCATGGGAGTCTGGCTTTCACAGTTTGCTCTCATCTCTATACTGAAGGTATACACATACTCAGAGAAGAATTTCCAAAAGGGGATAAAGACTATGTTTCCATTGCTTCAATGTGATTTCCAGGAACCTTTTTAAAACTCAACTTCATTGTCAATTTATGTCAGTTCTCCAGACTTTCCACACAAGCTTATACTCTTACCTCTATAGGAGATTAATGTCTAGCAGAGGTGGAGTTGGTATTTGTAGTGTAGCATTTTTTTTAAACTTCTATTTACTTTTATCAGAGAGCTAGGTGCAGGAAAAGAGAAAGAAGAAGAAAATGATTGTAGTGAGTAACTAGTGGAAAAGAGCTATTACATAATAGATGTTCTGAGATGGTTTTGAGCATAGATGGGACATTGTAGATGGCAGAAAAGCCAAAATCCTGTTGCATTTACAGAATAAAAGGAGTCTCAAAATAAAAAAAAAGAGAAGAAAGAGCTTCTGAAGAATGGTGCAATACATCAGGTTTGGAGCCACAAACAGCTTTGTATGAAACCTATTTCTGTGGTAAGCCATGTTGAAGAAAGATTCATCTTGATAGACACTGGTGAAGAGAGAATCTAATAAGATCACAAGTCTTGCCAGGCTATTTTTTAAGCTAAAAGTGACATTTTAAAGGATTCTATATGGTTGGACCCATGCAAAATTTCTGAGTATTCTTCAAGTGTGTGGAGCAAAATGAAAGAAAGGAAAAGACCAAGCACAAAGAAGAATCAGGAACTGTTACTTCCAGGATAAGAAGATCTTACCATGTACTGCTGATATTTCTGGTAAAAGAAAATCACTTTCTACCCAGTGAATGCCTCTGAATTTCTGTATAATAGCATGAAAACCACTGGAATGGATTCTGCCACAAATAAAAGGCAAAATTGGAAGAGATGAAAAATGAAACAGACACCTGCAGGGATAATAAAGTGCTGTGCCACTAAGCCTTCTTTAAAACACCATGTATATACAGGGCATTAGGTACCACCCCAATTTTTTCACTTAACAGCATAGGCACTCAATAGGAAAGTCATCTAGATAATTGACATTTGAAAGAGTTTTGAGAGAGAGGCTGGTTTTGCAGACCAGGTCATTAATTCAGTCTCAATGCAGCTGCTTACCTCTGAGCTCAAGAAGAAAGAGATGGATATACAGTAATAACCTAGCTTTCCAAGGTTAACTTCCCAAAGCTTTCTCCTTCCCCTGCTCCCACCTCTACATTTAAGCCAGCTCAATCCTGAATAAAAGAGTTTACTGCAGGAGGCAAAAGTTGCCAGGCATAAATTTTGTAACATAGTCAAAGGTCAAATTTGCCAAAAAAGGAAGCTATATTTAATTTGCTTTGGGAAAACAGGGTAAAGCTGTTTGAACATCCTCAGGTTAGCACAGAGAGGAGACAGATGAGAAAATTGTTATGATTCACTGAAAAACTGAGCAGTGAAACATAGAGAAAATAATATAGTTGAACCTTAAGTTCAGATGAACAATGGTTTTCTGTCACTGCACCAGGAAAGATACAATTTTAAGGCTATGACAACGGCAAATGATTGATCTCTGTTTTATTTTAGAGATAAGGAAATTCATAAACACTTTTGTTGTTAAAATATAATAAATATTTGTGGGGGTTTCTTTTAGTGCCATGCAATCTTCAGAACAGCTGGTTCTACCTACAGTCCATAGGACAGCAGCACACAAAACCCAGGTCCAAAAATTTTTGCAGTAAAAGAGAATAATTTTTTTAGAAGGCTACAAAATTAATGATTTTTTGAAATTAAAAAAGATGTATTTTTTTAATGTAAGAATGATAAATACAAAGTATATGGAGTCAACTCTTGTACCTTCAAGGCCTTACCACAGAATGAAAAAAATGGAGAAAAGTTATATGTTGCAGAAAGAAACCTAGATGGTTAGTCTTTCAGAGCAACAGCAAGTTGCCTTGAAATTTGGTAGCCAAGGGACATAACAGTTGTCTAAGTTATGTAGCAACATATTAGAATGTCTGTGTAGAAATGACTTTTAAATAGCACACCATCGGAAAGTGTTATTACATTTTGTATCTTTGTATCTTACATTTTGTATCTTATTTACCTTTAGAGTGGTAAACTCGTATTCACAACAGAGGATCATTTCACATCATTCAGCAGAGGGTACAACATAGAACAGGTGCTCAGGTTCTATGGACAAATAAAAGAAAGCAATCTCCAACATAGTAGAGCAGAGAACAGGTTCTGGAAGGATCTTGCTAATGCAAAATTTTCTGAAAGAGGGTGGTTAGGAATGTATGGGATAAATGTTCAATCTTTTCAACTTTGGGCTGATTTGTTCCTATTCCTTCCTGCATGTTGCCTATTTCCTCTTGAAGGCTGATGACAAATTCTTTTAGGCCACCTCAAAACTCTGGATCAAGAGATTTATTGTAAATTTGTCATCACATTCTCATTATTTTCTTTAAGTAAAAACTTATGCAGTATCTATGTGTGATTTATTGCTGTTTTTGGGGTTATTTTGGTGGGAAAAATTAGAAGGGGGCAACCCATGTCAGCTTAAATCTGTACCACAATTATTAGTTATTTGCCTATCATATTCTTTTCCTGTCCCATAATAATAGTTCCTATGTATAAGTGTTGTGGAGAGAAACTGCAACCAGTTGACTGTTGCCCAAGAAACATGATTATTGTAACTCTATTTAATGGGAGCATTTTCAGTTTCTGAGGTAATGCAGAAAACACACCAGGGGTCCATAAATATACAGGATCACACCAGGAAGGACATTCCATCATACAGAGAGTATGGGAAGTGCAGAGAAAGAAGGATATGGCCATGCTAGTCACAACAATTGCATTTTATGCTGGTATCTCCAGGATTCCCATATCCCAAAAGCCTTCTGCAGATAGTGATTAGGAAGAGGAACTCTAGATGTAAGTCTCACACATCACAAGAGGTTCTTGTTCATCTCCATGTGTCAATGACTCAAACAGAAAATACTATCTATGAAAATGAAGCCAGTATTTTTGTTATCAGAGCTGCCTGGAAACCTACTTGCTGCTGCTTTATCAGTAATTTATAAGCTTCCTTTTTTAATGAGAAGTAATAGTGGGCTGAAATAGTTGAGAATTTCTCCCTAAAAATTCAAAAAAATAGAAGAAGAGAATATGTCTTGCATTGATGTTTTGTAAGTAACAATGCAAAGATACTAATGTTTCAGTTTTCTATAACAAAAACCATACTATCATTCCAAGCATAAATCTTTTTTTTTTTTTTCAGAAATGTGATGTCAGAGATCTGTTTCTAGTGGATGCACAAGTAGAACAGAGTAATGCAAAACAGGATGAGATGCCTGAAACATGCTCAGCTTGCAGCCTGTTCTAGTTTTGAGAATGTTGTAACCATCACTGACTTTTTGTTCTAAGAAAGAAGTAGATATAGAAGTGCACAAAAGCAAAGAATTGGTTTTCATAGTACTGAGGTTAGATCTGAAGCAAGACTCAAGCACCACAGTCTCACCAGGCTGTAAAATCCTCCTATATGGAGGATATTAGAGGCTATTCTTTTTTTTTTTTTTTTTTTTCCTTCTGTAGAGATTAGAAAAAAGAATAATAATCAGCGTAAAGCTAAAAGATACTTTTGTATGAGGATCCATAGCACATCCCTATTCAATGAATTTATGCATTCTTAACAAACTTAGAAGAGTATGTTCAGTTCCACAAGTGGTATGTTGTGATATGTAGAGGAGAATCTGCAAAAATGTGTCTCAGAGGCTTTCCAGAAATCTTTACAAAGTTCTTTTGATCTATGGTTCCAAGCATACCAGAGTCTCCTGACTCCACATCAGCCAAGACTGAAAGGATTACCTTCTAAAAGCATGGCAGAGATTGGGATCCAGAGAGAAGTGTGTCAAATCAAATAATTTCCACAAGGTGAAAAATTATAAGTAAATTCTAACAGGAAAAAAAAAAAAATCATCAGCATTACTCTGTCTGAGTAGAAATCCGGTACTTGAAAAGTGGAACTAAATCCAATAACAGCTTTTCCAAATGTTCATGAATTTTTTTTTTAAAAAAGCAGCCTTTGATGATCCAAAACTATATTAATTTTGGACAAGTTTTAAGCAGATAGTATAAGTATTGTAGTTTCTGTTGGCTTTTGAAACTCCAGGCCCAAAGTCTCTGGTAGTAGGGTCTGCTGGCTGGTTACGTGATGAAATCAAACCTACAAGTCAAACTGCCTGTGCTGAAAGTCATTTTGTTAACACAGTTTGAGCTACCATAGGGAACCACAGGAGAAGAGAAACAGTTTAATTACCATTAGCTTCCATTTATCTCTACTATGGTATGTCAAGATCAATCTGAATTTTCTCATCCAGACCCACTGTTCTGGTAACTCGTTTTTTTCTCTTTGTGATGATAAGTGGAGGCAAGCTTGGCTACAGCACTGATCAATTTTGGTCATTACTCCACAGCAGGGAGCCATCTCAGAATTTGTAGCTCACTCAAGCCAATTACTTCTAGGGTTTTTCACGCTCTCTCACTGGGTAGCCACTTTACTTTCTCTGTTCCCAAAAGAGATCTATTCTATGGTGGATTCTCCTTGTTTAATCTCTTTGACAGCTTTCTTCATTAAATTCCAGTCTCTCAAGTAAAACAGGATTCTACTACTAGTCCTGGAGGCAGGTCTGCAACTCTTCTCAAGTTCAGATTTGAATCATCTGTAGTCTTCCTTAAAGTGTATAACTCTGCACTGAAATTATTAGTAGTAACAAAAGAATGTATTCATTCTGCAAATATCTCACAGTGGATTGTTTACTAACTTCAAGCCATTCAGGATGAATGAATTCCTTTACTGAGCAATGTCTTTATTTAGTAATTGAATCACTAATTAAGTATTTTACTAAGTAAATTAAGTAGTGGCTAATTTATCTGTTCAATAATATTATCACTGGGTAATCTGGGAAATCTTCCCAAGCAAGTAGTGGAAGGAACACGTGACCCATTTAAATCATTCCCTCCAGTGAATAGTTTAGATAGTAATTGTATTGTAGCTATAAGTTTGAAATTATATTTCCAGAGGCCCACATATGCAGGCTGTACACTGAGCTTACAAACTTGAATGTTCTTGTTATACAATAAAAATGTATGAAATTAACCTGAATGGTTTTTACCAAGTATGGAGTTTATTAGCCTATAATTTGAAAGTTATTGCTGGAATTTCTGTATATGTGACAGTGGTGATAGACTAATACCCTCTGCCCTATTTTTACCGTCCTTTGCTATGCACTGAAGTTTTTATGCAGATGAGTGAATGCCTTGTGGAAATAGAAACTTCACTAGCAAAAAATTAAACTTTGTGTTAAAGATGGGAATATAAATGTCACTCTTGTTTCTTGGAGAATGAAGGCTACTTGTCACTCCAGCCCAAAGGTTATATTGACACTGTTGGGAAAGCTTGAATTTAAGCCAGATATCAAAATGTGCCTATTGCACACTTTGTAAACAAGCTTATGCGAAAAGGAAGCCTTAGCTCAACACTGGAGTCAATCTAAGAACATTTAGTGCCTTAGCATGAGTCTTGCTTCTCTTGTTCATGGTTCTGAATGAATTAACTGATGAATCTATACAGCACACAGATTTCAAGGTATGCTACAACACGCAGAGATGTTCCTGGTAGGAATGTTGGCTTTATTTCCAGTTTCCTGAAGTCATTTACCTTTCCGTTGATGCTTGTAGGGTTGTTTCTATATTTAATATTATCAGCTCTTGTATGTGGTGCTTTCTGTACAAAAGGAGTGTACTTTCCTTTTGCAAGATCATCCCCTCCTTGCCTAGCAGAGATGCTTTCTATGGGGCTTCAGACTGCTTGAATTCGACTCTTCTGGACTTGTTTTGCAAAGTTGGAGAGTAGGAGGACTGGTGTCTTAGTCACAGAGCTTTGTCAAGCTCAGGTCTGCCTTGCAGATATCTAGGCAGGAGCAAATACAGATTAACTCTCTCACTCACCTCTGCAGCTGTTATTGAACAATCGGAAATGGGCATCAACCAATAATAATTCAAGTCCTGTAGTAGTCATGTTACCAGAGGCTAGGGGAAGCAGAAAAGAAGAAGCACCTATTGCAAGATAACCCTGCTTCTCAATGCATGTATTCTCTCCATAGGTTCTTGAGAGTTTTACTAAAGAAGAATCTCCCCCTCTTCTGCAAATTCTGACAAAGGCATGTTTTTCCTGCAGTTCTGTCTCTCTCAAGCAGATGCCTCTATATAAAACATGCAGTTTAAAACCAAACAAAACAAACCCATGTTCTGAAAAGAAAAACAAATTGGAAAGAATGTCTCCAAAGAAGCCATTTTCAATTTACCCTGAGGCATAATAATGTAAAAATCATGCTCAGTTCATGGGTTCAGGACAGCTGTATGTGTTCCTTACAATAAACCTGAGGGTTAATGTCACAGAGAAATGAAACAGCTGCAATACTTCACCCCTTCCTGCTTTACTTTCAGTCAAATACACATTTCCTGATTGTATCTAATAAATCTATAGCTCTAATAAGAGAAAAAACCTGAGCATCTATCTCTGCTGATGACAAGTTGAAGTGCTTATTGTAATGCAGGCAGGCACCTATCCCGATGTGGAGTGGTGATTCTGTTAATTTGTATTTCTTTTCTGGGACTGCACTGGGAGTAAACGTACACATGCATACTTACACTCACACACACACATACAGACACACATACACCTACACATGACTGCAACTGAACAAATTTACAAAAAGACAAATATCTCTGTATGGAACTAATGCTGCTTTCCTTTCTTGTAATCTGGAAGTCTGTTGTAATAAACAGAAGTCCAATTGTTCATTTCAACACAATTTTTTTGTTATATTTGAGTAAAATGAATAAAGATACTGGCAAATTAGAAACATTGACAGCCTGAATGTACAGCATTGCATTCCGTTTTCTTTCTTACACCAGTCCAATGTCCATGATTTGTATTTTATAACCTTATATAAAGGATACCCTTATCCTTATAAAGGATATCCGAACTTAGGACTTTGCATCAGAAGGAGCTAAGGGCAGGAAAGTTAGACTTTTTCAATATATTTTAAATTCTTCAGGTTGAAAACTTTGGAAACGTGAAAACGAACTCTCTCTGAAAGTTCACCATGCTTATGAATGATTAAAGTTTTACATAATTATTGTACATTCAACAAGTTATACATATGACAATAAAAGTTTTCCAGCTTGACATTTGGGCAGAGAGGAATCTCATGAGGTTCAACAAGGACAAGTGCAGAGTCCTGCACCTGGGGAGGAACAACCCTATGCACAAGGACAGGCAGGGGATTGACTTGCTGGAGAGTAGCTCTGCAGAGAGAAAGTGCTGGCTGATAATAAGCTAACCATGAACCAGCAATGTGCCCTCGTGGCCAAGAAGGACCATGTTGAGGGACTTGAGGGAGGTTCTGCTCCTCCTCTGCTCTGCCCTGGTGAGGCCTCATCTGGACTCCTGTGTCCAGTTCTGGGTTCTATAGCTCAAGAGAGACAGAGAACTTCTGCAGAGAGTCCAGTGCAAGGCTACCAAGATAAACAGGGGACTGGAGCATCTTCCTTATGGGGTAAGACAGTGGGAACTGGGGCTGTTCAGCCTTGAGAATACTGAGGGGACATCTTATTAACACTTATAAGTATTTAAAAGGTGTATATCAAGAGGATGGGGCAAAAGTGTTTTTCTGTAGTATCCAGTGATAGGAGTCAGGGTAATGGACAAAAGCTGGAACACAAGAAGTTCCACAAACTTCAGGAAAAACTTACTCGAAGGGTGAGGGAGACCTGGCACAGGCTGCTCTTGGAGGTTGTGGAGTCTCCTTCTTTGGAGCTTTTCCAAATCCATCTGGATCTATTAGTGACTGACCTGATCTAGGTGAACCTGCTTGACTAGATGATCTCTAGAGGTCCTTTCCAAACCCTACTATTCTGTGATTCTGTGGTTCTACGATTCTGTGATATCAATAGAAATGAGTTGTATTAATGTAATTGTGTAAATAGATATATCTGTAATTTGGTCTGTAATTTAGTGATAAAGAGGAAGTTGTTATTCTGCTTTAATAATGAAAAAAAAGAGACCAGGCTAGTCTAAATTCTAAATATATGTTCATACCTTAAAAAACCTTTCAGTCAACCTTTTTTTTTTTTTTCACTTTGGTTTAATATTCTAACTGGAGGAGTACTGCTTTGGTATATGATCTCTCTCTTACAGTTACCTGAGGCCTCTAAAAGGTTTTTTACTACAGTTACCAATTCATCTGCTGCATCTATATCTGGTAAGACTAATGAATAAGAGCTTTCAGCTGCTGGAGCTCATAGCTGGTCATCTTGACACAGTGAAATTTGTTTTAATACATGACCTGAATTATCTTAACATATGAACAGCTGAACAATACCCTTGCAACAGTTAAATCTCCCTTGGACAACAAGGCAGGATGGACAGCTTGTACGAGTGACCAAAGATGTTGATGTACATCATCTGGATGCTTTCCAAGGCTGTGGTGACACTATGAAGAAGGTGAAAAATTCTCTCAGACTAGCATATGCCCATAGCTCTGTAAACTCACCGATGTATCTCTACATTTTTCATATACTTCTCTCACTTGGAAGTATAGATATCTCATTCTCCAATCCCATTTTTTCTGTCATCTGTTTGGATTGGAAGCTGGTTCTTCATCCTCCTTTTTTCATCCACTTAGGAGATGAGGGAAAGACCATGGATGTAGTCTACCTGGATTTGGTAAAGCCTTTGACACTGTTTCCTACAGCATCCTCCTGGAGAAACTGGCAGCTCATGGCTTGGACAGATGTATTTTTCTTTGGGTGGAAAACTGTCTGGATGGCCAGGTCCAGAGAGTGGTAGTACATGGAGTTAAATCCAATTGGCAACTGGTCACCACTGGTGTTCCCCAGGGCTCAGTGCTGGGGTCTATTCTATTTAACATCTTTATCAATCATCTGGATGAAGGGATTGAGAGCAGCACCCTCAGTAAGTTTGCTGATAACATCAGGCTGGATGGGAGTACAGACCTGCTTGAGGGCAGGAAGGCCCTTCAGAGGGACCTGGACAGGCTGGAGTGATGGGATGGAGCCAATTGCATGAGGTTCAACAAGGCTAGGTGCCAGGACTTGGGCCACAACAACCCCAAGCAATGCTACAGGCTTGAGGCAGAGTGACTGGAAAGCTGTCTGGCAGAAAAGGACCTGGGGATGTTAACCTAAAACAGCTGAACATGAGCCAGTGTGTGTGTCCAAGTAGCCAAGAAGGCCAATGGCATCCCGGCTTGTATCAGGAATAGTGTGGCCAGCAGGACCACTAATTGTCCCCTTGTACTTAGCACTGGTGAGGCCACACCTCAAATACCATGTCTAGTTCTGGACCCCTCAGTGCAAGGACATTGAGGTGCTGGAGTGTGTCCAGAGATGAGCACCAAAGCTGGTGAAGGGTCTGGAGAAGAGGTCTAATGAGGAGCAGCTGAGAGCTGGATGTGCTTAGTCTGGAGAAGACCGAGGGAAGATCTTATCTTTCTCTACAGCTACCTGAAGATAGATTGCAGTGAGGTGGGGGTTGATCTCTTCTCCCAGCTAGCAAGTGATAGGACAAGAGTAAATGGGCTCAAGTTGCACCAGGGGACATTTAGATTGGCCATTAGGAAGAACTTTTTCAGCAAGAGGGTTATTAAGCATTGGAACAGGCTGCCCTGGGAGGTGGTGGAGTCACCATCCCTGGAGATATTCAAAAGACTCATAGATGAAGTGCTGAGGGACATGGTTTAGTGATGTGCCGGACAGTGTGAGATGAATGGTTTTGCTTGATATGAAAGGTCTTTTCCAATCAAAAGGATTGTATAATTGTATGACTTTTTTTTCCCCTCTATTCTTTTTTTTTTTTTTTTTTCACAACTCCCTAGAATTTCCTCATTTTCAGGAGGGAAGATATCTATTTCCTGTTTGCCCTTGTTCCTTGTGTATCGCCAAGGACACAAAGTGTCATGGTTTTGTCTAGCCAGCAACAAAGCACCACAACAGTCATTTGCTTGGTACCCCCCATACAACCCCATCCTTGTTAGGATGGAGGAGGCCCCTGAGAGGTGGGAGGAAAAAAGATAACCAAGGTGCTTGTGGATTGAGACAAGGGCAGGGAAGGCTCGCTGACAGTTACAGTTCTGACTTAGACAGGAAAGTAAGAAAATATTCTACTACTTACCAGAAACAGAACAGACAGAAGGCAAAACGGAGCAGAATGATGGAAAAAAATACAATCAGCACTTTAAGGTCTCCCTCCCCCACCCCTCCCTTCTTCCTGGGCTCAGCTCGGTACTCCTAATATTTCTTCCTCCTTCCTCCTCAACAGTGCAGGAGGGGGGAATGAGCGATGTGGTCAGTCTCTCACAGATGGTCTCTGCTGCTTCTCTCTTCTCAGAGGAGGACAACTCCTGGCATTCTTCCCCTGCTCCAACATTAGGTCCCTCCCACGGGACATTATCCTTAATGAACGTCTCCAGTGTGAATTCTTCCTTACAGCTACAGCTTCTTTTCACAAACTCCTCCATCATGGGACTCCTATGTGGCCAGCAGCATTCCAGGCACCTTCTGCTGCAACAACGCCCTCCCACAAATTCATGGCCACTTCTGAGCACAGTCACCACCCCCAGGATCCTCCATAAACTGCCAACAACTCTCAGCTTTACCACTCCTGTCTGGAGGATGCAGGAAGGTCTATGCTCCAGCACATCTCCTCCTCTCTTCCCTCACTGACTTGGAGGTCCACATGGTTGCTTCTCTCTCCTCCAACTCCTTCCACCACCAGCAGCTGGAAAAGATGAAGCAAGAAAAGCAAAAATGAACAGGAAGAACCTTCCTCTTCTGTCTTCTTCTTACAAAGTGATCATGGAGCTGCCTAATTGGCTCAGCCCAAAAAGTGGGTCTGACTCGGAGCCAGGGAATGTTTTGAGCAACTTCTTACAGAAGCCATCTTTACAGCCCCTTCCTCATTACCAGAAACAGCTCCACACAAACCTATGATACCAAGGAAAACTGATGGTCTTCAAAAACTTTCAAGAAGCAACTTAAGGTCAGCTTAGTAGAAACCTTCCTTCTTGCTCATATATATCATCTACTGATAAGATCGTTTTTCTTATTTTTGTTTCTCAGTAGTCTAAAAGGACACTAAGCCTCAGGTAAGGACTGCTGGAAGAAGAGAGAAGAACAAAATGGAAAATAAAGAGAATGGAGAAAAGAGTATAAATTTCATATAAGTGCATCTTAATGACAGTACTTCAACCTAAATATCAGCCCATTCTGTCACTGTCAAATTTTGGTCACTTGTTACCAAGCAAAATTATTTATCAGTCTACTATATTTCTCACTGAAATGTGAACAATGATTAGAGATGGGTCAAACCTAACAAATTACAGCAGTGAAGTCTATATCTAAAATTAGTTACAAATAGAAATTATCTTCTTGCTCAAAGAAACAGATAAGTCACAGAAACAACTAGGATAAGAAAATCACAAGGTTTCAGTTCGATCTCCATTCTGCTTTATCCCTGAACGAATGAAACAATGAAAAAGTGCAGAAGATGACCGCTGCTTGCTTGAATATACTTCATTACAGAAGTTGTCAGACATTTTTCTTCAGTACATTAAAGCAATTTATGAACAAAGATTGGAGCAAGAAATGATATGTGTGAGGAGTAGCTGATACATTGGAAGGTTGTGTTGCTGTTCAGTGATACCTTGGCCAGCCTGAGAGGTGTCAGAGAGGAACCTCATGAGGTTCAACAAGTGCAAGGTCCTGCACCTGGGGAGGAACAACCCCAGGCACCTGCACAGGCTGGGGATTGACCTGCTGGAGAGAAGCTCTGTGGAGAGAGACCTGGGAGTCCTGGTTGATAATAAACTAACCATGAGCCAGCAATGTGCCCTCAGGGCCAAGAAGGACAATGGCATTCTGAGGTGTATCAGGAAGAGTGTAGCCAGCAGGTCGAGGGAGGTTCTGCTCCTCCTCTACTCTGCCCTGATGAGGCTTCATCTGGACTCCTGTGTCCAGTTCTGGATTCCACAGCTCAAGAGGGAAAGAGAACTTCTGCAGAGAGTCCAGTGCAGGGCCACCAAGATGAACAGGGGACTGAAGCATCTTACTTATGACAAAAGTTTGAAAGACTTGGGGCTGTTTAGACTTGAGAAGACTGAGAGGGGATCTTGTCTACACTTATAAATACTTAAAAAGTGGATGTCAAGAGTTTGGGATGAGTCTTTTTTCTGTAGCGCCCAGTGTCAGGAAAAGAGGTAATGGGCACAAGCTGAAACACAGAAAGTTCCACTTGAACTCATGAGGAGAAACTTCTTTCCTGTGAGGGTGAGGGAGCCTTGGCACAGGCTTCCCAAGTTGTGGAGTCTCTTTCTCTGGATGTTTCAGTTGGATGTGTTCCTGTGCAATCTGGCTGAGGTGAACCTCCTTTAGGGAGGGGAGCTGAATTAGATGATCTCTAGAGGTCCCTTGCAACTGCTACCTTTCTGTGATTCTGTATCAAAGATTTTATACAGAAAACTTTTTTTTGCCCTCTTACAAGCTAATTGAGCTAGAATCATATAATTGCAGCAGCAGTGGTAGATGCTCTACTTGCATCATGCAGTGCTTTTGTAACGACTACAAGAATTCATTAGCAAAGTATGTTTAAACCTGCTCAGACCTTTAAGATTATTTGGAAGATGCTACTAGCTTAGAATAGGACTGCCAGCTGCATTACTGGATTAGATGGCAGAAATAACTTCTACTTTGGCATATGATTTTTGGAGGTATGAGTGCCAGCTGATTGATTTATCCATTCATTTTTGCTGCAGTCTGGCTTAGTCTTCATATGTACTTTGTCTTAGGAATAGTGCAAATATTGGGAATTTTCTATACCTGCAACACAGCATTTAACATCCACATGGCTTGGTGCATACTGTAGCCCATTATCAATTAGTATTTAGTAAGTACTAGTCCTTTTCCCCCTACTTTTCACCTCCTCACGGTCCACATCATACTGCTGATATCCACAACATTGAAAGATATTATTTTGTTTCATATTTGAAAACTGTGTTTGTGAATCCAGTCAAAATGCAATTTCATTTGTAAGCTGAACATGGTGTAAATTAAGCATAATGAAGTTGTGTTTATAACAGGCATTATGTCATCATTCTGCCTGTAGTTTGTAGCTTCTTCTATTTGCACTACTGAACAGTGCACAAAATCCTTCTATTAAATTAATGCTATTCTACCTCCAGAAAATACACATAACCACTTTTGTCCATGTGAAAAAGACAAATATCTACTTTCTTGGTCTGGGTAAGTTCTATTTTTCAGTTATTTTCCAACTGTTTTTTATGCATCATAGTTACTTGATGTGATAGAATTAGCTCTACTCTTTACAGGCAGAGTATATCCTGATGATTCTAACCAAGCTTCTTCTGTGTATGAAGAACTGATAAAGATTAGCCGAGTTTCTTGGTTCAAATTCTTGCTTTGGAAATGTACTCAAAAAAAAAAAAAAAAAAAAAGAGAGAGTCAGGATCAAAATCACTCTTGGTCCAAGAATTTTCTTGTTGCCCTTGTCATACTCCTCTAGCTTGGTCTCTTGGACATAGGCTTATAGCTTCTTCTCTCCATCTGCTGTACTAAACCTCTATAACATCGACAGGACTTACAAAATGCTGCCAGGAAATGGATCACACAAATATAAGTCCCTTCTACCTAGTTGTTTCTTCTTGAGTTGCAGGTTTCTTAATTTAGGGGTTTATACATATCTAAAAATAACAATCCTCTTACAAGAAACATCCATCAGGACAGGCATAGATGGCTAGATACCACCCTCCTCAAAAAAAGGAGAGTTGCTCACATCACAGGAAAAGCTCTGTTACCTCTAGATAGGAGAACATGAGTCTAATGGGAGACACAGCTATGCTAGAAGGATAAGGAGAATCACAGTGGTATGTTATAAATTATCTGGAGCTCTGTGCATCAGCTCATACAGTGCTGCTGTACTTGCTGATGTATTCTTAATGCTAATTGTAAAGCAGGCATGTGGAGTCCATGCCAGTAAAATGGTTTGCAAATGCAGAGGGTGAAGAAAGCTGAAGCATGTTTCATGCTGAGATTGAAGGGGTGGCATAATGTGATGACATTTCATCACAGCTGAGGAAATTGCTCACTCCTTAATATGCAGTATTAGGCTAGAAATACAGCAGGTACATATTGCTGAGGTGTTGGTGGCTAATCTGTCATTCACAAAATGAGCAATGTATTGTTTAATTATTCACTCAGCCTTCTATGGATGAGACACAGAACTTATTCTGTAACATATTTTAATAAGATATCATGAATTAAAAATCATTCCACTATTGCAAATTCAAAGCTACTGATTATCTATGCGTGTGTGTTTACAGTCAGAAATACTATTGTTGTGTCCACACCGGGAACTATGTGGAGAGAGTTGTTTTTAAAACTGCTTCCATTTGCCTTAAATTGCTGTACTGTAGAGACCAGTAACAGTCAATGGCTACAGAATTGAGGAGAAAATGGTTTATTACAGCTGTATTTTCCATTGAAGTAAAATTCCACTTGTACAGACTCAGAGCTTAACAACCTAAGAAGATCTGAAAGCAAAAAGATCCCAGTAATCACATCTCAACTTTTAACAAGTTCTATTGACTGTAAAAGACTAATATTATATTTTTGCTGTTTTGACCATTCCTATATCTGGAGGTAAATAGACTTGTTGCCAATTAAAAAGATACAAGAAGAATAGTAAATTATTGCTATTTTTCTTTTACTGGAACTCCTTATTTGCTTGAGATAACCTCAAATTTTTAAATTGCTATGCTATTATTTTAAAGGATTTTTGTGCTGAAATCAGTCCTACTTTATTACAAGTGCAGGAAACATTTTTTTCCCTATGAACACTCACTGTAGCCAGTAAGATCACATGCCAGGGTTCTGTAGCACCAGAACTCCACAGAACACTGACAAATGTAAAAATATAATTAAATTTACCTGTGTTCTTACGTGTTACATAGTTACATAGGGCTGAGGCATGTGCTTACAAACTTCACAGAGCTAAGAATCTCGTTATTGAATGAGGGTTCTTATTCAGCTTTAGACTGCCTGGAACACTGAAATAACATGACCATTGAAAGTAAGAGCAATTAACAGCAAGAAGACAAAGTCTTCCAGATTCACAACTTTTTGTGTACTTTGGAATGAGCTGCAGCAGGTAGTGGAGTATTCATTTGTCCCTGGTTGACTAAGAACCTTAGGCGTAGGCAGAGTTTCTGTGGCTTTACTGCGTTAATACAGGGTTAATGCTCACACTAGTTTGAATTTGAGATGGCTTATATCTTTAATAATGATAATTTACTCTTGTTAGGGTCCAAAACTAGGTTCTTTCAAAATGGTACAAGGCGACAGAATGTTCAAAACCCTTATGTACTACATGCAGTTCTTATAATACTCTATTGATACCTTAGCAGTCCACTATTTTATATCTTCAGGTCGTCACCAAGAGATGTGGACCACCACAGTTGTTTTTCACCAGTCTTAAATATTGTGATACTAGCCATTTTAGTGTTCTGTGGACAAGTGAGATTCTCTGAAGGTTCTACTTCATGGCAAAGCTGCACTCCCTAGCTTTCCTTCACAAGATTCATTTACGGAACTTATCAAGCTTTTACTGAGAGAATCAGTGGCATTTCTTTCATTTCTTTTAAAATCAAGTCCCAGATATAAAGAGCAGACTGGGGGCTTGAGCTGTCTTCTACAATAGATCTTGTGACAAGACTGGTATGTTAATAGCTTTGTAGGGAATAAAATGAGCAAGGATGTATATGCTGATCTTTTATTGTTACAGTTACTTGGAACACTGATAAGCTTTCTATCTTGATAAGAAATTGAAACCTGAAATCGAGGCATTAGAAGACCTTCAGAGAAAATGTTTTCAATGAAGAATCAAGGGTGACTACATGATCCTCATCAACATAATTTTCATCAGTGAATAATGCTCAATGTCTGACTATATTGCTGCTTCATCTGGATATCTGGTAGGTATCTTGGATTCTATTTCCTGATTTGTCTGGGCTCTTTTTCTCCTCCTTTTGGGTTGTTATATTTCTTTATAATACAGTTCAAGAACAATCTCAAGCTGTGCCCTACAGTCCTTAAAAGACCTTTCTCATCACCATGAAGATCTGAGCCTTTACTTTCCTCTTTCCAGTCAGAGGTCCTGCTTGGGAACATGTCCCTGGATGGTGGCGTACTCTTCTTTTTCTATTTTTTTCTTTTCATGAAGTAAGAACAATTCAGTGTTTAAAAAATGAGAATGTACCCTATACATCTGTATTGATATTCTGTCAAGATCAACAGAGCTAGAACTCAAGGAGAGCAGAGAGCCAAACAAGTTGCAGGTGCTTTCCAGACCAAACAAGAGAAACTGCTCTTCCATGAAGCACTCAGACTGTTTCTTGCATTTAACTGATTCTGCCACTTTTGGGGGGACCATCATACTCTGCCACCAATAATTGTTCCTAACTGAACTCTTGTTGGCTCTTTGCTCATTTTCACACATAAATATTTGTGGTTGATTTATGCTTCTGAGCCTGATTTGAGATGATGCAAACTACCACACTTTGAGTAAGAGCATCGACTTTTGGTTTGAATTATAACTTCAGGTCAGAGGCCGACTCAGTTTTTTTCTGCCTAGTTACAGAGTGTTCTTCTGGAGTGTAAAGAATTGGTCTTACAGAGTTTAGCTTTAAATGAGACTAGGGAGAAGACAAAGATCTCAGCTAACTCACTCATTGTCAACAGTTAATTTAGGAATTTACCAACTGTTCATTGGAAGACTTTGTAAGTCTCATCCATCACATCATTAAGCTTCCTTCTTTAGCTCCACCAAAGATTTAAATGTGAGACTTGGAATACAAACAAGAGATTCCAGTGCAACTCAGCATATTTTACAATATTTCAGCTCATTATAAACATATCAACTGGAATTTGTTGATAACTTCTGTATCCATTGTACACTTACATAATGTTGTTTCAAAGTATTATGATGAAATCTGCAAAAAAATTACTCAATGCCTAATTATGCTACAGCTTTGGAATAGGGAGAGGAGAACTTAGAAGTGATACACTATCTATCCTATCTGAGAAGTATAAAGGAAGAGGTGAGAGGTGTCTTCAGCCTCTTTATCCTCTATCATTTTTGGCCATACAATGTTTTTATATGTTCTCTAATATTTGCAATGTTCAGAGTAGTGAAACAGTAAAAATCAAATAATAAAATGGATGTCAGGTTAAAATAAGGTGATCCATAACCAAAAGGCTAAGAAAAAATGCCCAGAATTTACACATAGCACTGTGAAAAAGAAAGTACATATATCAAACAGGTTTCCATTCTCTGGACAGTGCAAGAAATCAAACAAGCAGGTACTCAAAGTTATACAGTACTGAAGAAATCCCAAATTAAGTAATGCAAAAATATGAAAAAGTGCCCCAGGAATACTTCTGTAATTTGAAAACTGCACCAGTGTGGTGCTTTAGTCCAATGTCCATCAAGTCATAAAAATCATCCCCCCCCCCCCCCCCCCCCCCGCTAAACTGGACAGAAGAGAGAGAGAAATACAACAAACGGCTTGTGAGTTGAGATAAGGACAAAGAGATCATTCAGCAATTAGAGTCACGGGCAAAACAGACTCAAGTTAGGGAGAAAAAGGTTTGATTTGTTAAAGAAACAATAAGAGCAGGGAGATGAGAAATAAAACCATTTTAAAAACACCTTCCCCCACCCTTCCTCTTCCCAGGACTCCCTTTCCTTCCCCCCCCAGTGGCAGAGAGGATAGGGGATGGGGGTTGTAGTCAGTTCATTACAGATGGACTTTGCTGCGGCTTCTTCTCAGGGGGAGGCTTCCTCACACTTCCCCCTCCTACACTGTGGGGTCTGTCCCATGGGAGACAGTCCCTCACAAACTTCTCCAGTGTGAATTCTTCCCATGGACTCCAGCTTCTCATGAACTGCTCCAGCATGGGGCAGCTCCTCACACACTGCCCCAATGTAGATCATCCATGGGGAGAACAGTCCTTCAGGTACCAACTGCTTCACCCTGGGTCCCTCAATGGATCACAAGTCCTGACACCAAACCTGCTCCAGTTTGGGCATCTCCCCCACGAACAACTAGGTCCTGCCAGGAACTTGGTCTAGGATGAACTTCTCATGGAGTCACTGCTTCTTTCAGGCATCCGCCTGCTCCAGCATGGGGTCCTTCATGGGCTGCGAGTGGGTCTTTGCTTCTCAGTGATCTTCCATAGACGGCAGGGAGACAATTTGCTTCACTATAGTCCTCACCACAGGTCAGAGGGGGGAGCCTTTTCAGTCCCTAAGCACCCTCCTCCCTCTCCTCCACTGACCTTGGTGTCTGCAGAGATGTTTTCACATTCTCCCTCCCTGTTGCTGCTGCAGTTTTGCAACTGTGCAACAATTTCTTCTCCTTCTCAAATATGTCATTCACAGAGGTGTTACCTCCATCACTAATTGGCCAGGCCTGGGTCAGGTGCAGGGTCCATCTTAGAACTGACTGGCCCTAACCCTGTGAGCTACAAGGGAAGCTTCTTTGTTTAAAGAAGCCATTTCTGTCGCTCCCCTGCTACCAAAAACCTGGCCCAGGCAAAACCACTACAACCAGATATGAATGGAAATGGTAACATAAGCTTGGAGACCATTAGTAAAAATCTCTTTCACTAGATAGTAAAAATAAACACTTCTGGGACTGGGAGAGAAGACCGAGCAAACTCTATGTACTGCAAGCCTTACCAAGTACTCATTTTCTGTCTGCAGTTGAGAAAGATTGAAATGTTTGGAATCTGACTGCAAATTTCAGAAGGGGTGGTAATGTTAAGTCAAAAGCCTTGCTGATCCCTCTTTCTACTAGTGATATTTTGCAAGTAGAAAAAATATTTAATATATTTCAGCTTTGCAACATACAGACTGTGTTTTTCAATGTTAAATGAAACTGCCTTCACTTTTAAAACAAAACAATTTAAAGAATTTTGTCAGAAACTGAAGTATGCAAAATGAAAGACTGCAGTTAACTAGTAGACAGTGACTACATGTAAGAACTAAAGAGACTGCAACTCAGTATATTGCTTGAAGAAACATTAATTGGATGCAGAAGACTTCAAAACCAATTGTTTGTTGTGGCCCCGCTTTGGCAGAGGGCTTCTTCCAATATTGGTTTCCCTGGCACAGGTATGAAGAATAAATGCCACACGGCTGCAGCTACAAGCATATGATGGTGTAAAGTGACATCTTCCATTTAACCTTTGATGTAAAATATGACAGAGAAAAACAATTACAAAATAAGATAAACATGTTACTAGTGCATTGACACACCTCTGCAGTTGTCATATTGTAAGGTGCATAATGTCATGTTTGCAAGTCTAGGAAATCTGTGTAACTATGTGCTTTGCTTGGTACTGCAAAAGCCAGTCTGAGTAAACCCTCTAAGATTCACTTTGGAGTTTTAGGAAGCAGGCATTATTTTATACAAAGCTGCCTCCATAGAGATACACAGGAGCACTTCCTCTAAAGCTGTTTTTCTTATCACACTAAGACAGCCATCTTTACTGTTAAGTGAGTTACATTCATTATATTTCTCATAAAACACATACATACTCATCCAAGTTCCTGGTAACTATTTACATACCCCCATCCACCTTGCACGGGTTTCATGATTTGAGTCAGGGGTCTTTTGAGGATCTCTGATGGTCTCTAGTGGTTGTTTTGAAGTGTGTGCTGTTTGACCCTAAGGTAGTTGGTCCACATGATTCAGCTTAAAAGGAGCTGTTTTTCACAAAGACCATGTTAACTGCAGGTGTATTGAAGAACATCTTGTTAGCTGCCTATGTATCTTTATGTTATTTATTACCCTCTTCCCTCATCTTCCTTCTATCATCTGGCTTAGCTCATTAGTGGTTATTTATGTCTTCCTAGTGATTACACAGTTTCCAGTATCTACACTTGTGCATACTATATAAGTGCCTTGCCTCAGTTTCTCTTAACTCAAGGCCTACATCTTGTTTATATCTTTTTTATATCTTGTATCATGCCAATTAAATAATTACAGCAATGAAGGCTATGGGAAAAGGAATATGCATGACTCTGGGTAATTGTTTAATCACAAATAGGAAGGTTCTGTCAAGCAGATGTCTTTCACTCTTCCAAATAGTGAAAGGCTGATTTCAGGAAGCTCAAAATGCTTAAACTCCAAAAACCATTATACCATTAAAAATACAAAAGGATTATCATAATAAAACCAAGAACCCACATTTGAAAAAAGCTGCTGAGAAAATGTTCAAAGAATGACAGATAAATATTTGTAATGTCAGAAAGGATAATAATAATATGAGAAAATGTTTTACATAAACAGAATTGATTTTAGTCTCACATATTTTATAAGCTGCATTCAGGCATAATTTTGCCCACTGGTGGAAATCACTGAGGAAACGTAAAATGGTCCCTTCCAGTAGTACACTGACTTGAATCTATTCCTCTCTGAGAAAAAGGGCAATTTTGCTCCAGAAAACCAAGCAGAGCTGCAGGAGTGGTATTGAATGGAGGAAAGGGTAAAGTAGTGGTGGCACTAATCCCAGTTGCTTCAGTATTTCAATACTTGTTATCTGTCCTGACTTCTTCTGAAAAAGTGAATTCTAGATGTTATGTACTACAACTCTATACCCACACAGGCTCTCCACCATCAAAGGAATCTGCTGATGGAAATACTTTCTTATTGATGGAAGGACAGAGATTGCACCCAGTAAGGTAGAGCACAAAAGTCACCATGTTATTTACTGAGAGGAGATAAAAGGCATGACAGACAACAGGGCTGGCCATGGAGGAAGAGCAGCACACACAGATAATAAGTACAGTGAGCAGAAAGGCATGTAAATTCATTTCATTGTTTTAAGTTCTGGAACTTCAACATACTTAAGCATGTTAATTAATTAAAGGAAGAGAAACTGATAAAAAAAAAAAAGAAAATTATCAAACTAAGGTGAAGATAACAAAACAACAATGAATTTACAAAACCTACACTGTTTTATTTTTTTCATGAGTTGTCTCAGAATCTCAAGGTCTGGAAGGGACCTTGAAAGATCAACCAGTCCAACACCCCCGGCCACAGCAGGACCACCTAGAGTAGGTCACACAGGAGAAGATGCCACAACCCATCTGGACAGCCTGTTCCAGTGCTCCCTCACCCTCACAGTGATGAAATTCTTCCTTGTATTTCTTTGGAACCTCTTATGTTCCAGCTTGTACTCATTGCCACTTGTCCTGTCACTGGACATCATTGAGAACAGCCTGGCTCTATCCTCCTGACTCCTGCCCTTTATGTATTTGTAAACATTAATGAGGTCATCCTTCGGTCTCCTCTTCTCCAAGCTGAAGTGCCCCAGCTCCCTCAGCCTTTCATCCTAAGGGAGATGCTCCACTCCATCAACTCGGTGGCCCTGCGCTGAACTCTCTCCAGCAGCTCCCTGTCCTCCTTGAACTACTACCTTTTTTTTACTTCCATTCTGGTTTAAAAGAAAAGCTAGATTTTTTACTGATTTTACTAGAATTCTGTCTGCTTATAGATTTTTTTTTTCAGTGGATCACACTAAGGAACTGATAATTTATTTGGTAAATAACTGCATGTCTAGGCTGACACACAGACTCCTTTAGTACAAGTTGTATGAGTGAATGCTTACCATGGAAAGGAAGCAAAAGGCTCTCAACATGTGTTTCCAGAGACAAATAGTGACATATTTTTCAGTCTCTTTGGCAAAGTGTTGGATTGAAGTTGTTTATCAAATTTGTGTAGAGAAATATTGCAACCTGATTTAACTCATAAAATACCATCCAAACTTGCATTAGACATGCCAGGCAATTACTAAAGGGCACAGTAAGTTTTTTTTCAAGTAGCACAAAAAAGCTGACTTAGATTTCAAGCCCAGTGTATCTTATGTTTAAATATTATATGGTCACTGTTACATGTCAAAGATTTGCAATTAACTGCTAAATGAAGGATCACAAATTGATTAGTGTTATGTTTGTATATTCTTTTATACAGTTTGAAACAGATGCAAAGAGGTATGCAACCTTGTTTTGTTGATCTGGTGTATGTTTAAACGGGATACTTCTCTATGCTGTGTTATTCTATCCAGCAATTAAAAACTGTATGTTCTGACTAACCCATCATTGCAATTGAAGTCATCTGGACTTTATGTCCATGTATCATTCCCTGGCACTTGATTGCTATCTCTGGACCCATCTGTTCCTCCAAACAGACAACCTGTAGTAAAATATACATCACCATACTCAGATCAAAATCTTATGCAAAGTTTTCCCCACATATACAGGCAGACAGACAAAAAATTACACTACAAAAAGACTCCTCTCACTTATGGAGGAAGAAAGAAAAAAAAAAGTGGGGGAAAGAATGAAGGACCTCATCAGTTACTATTTCTTATTAAAGACAGAAGGTAAGTGTGGGATTTGATGAAATATACTATGAACTCTCTAAGTAGGTTTCATTGATTAGGGAACTCCATGAGTACTATGCTATCTAATATTTCACTGAGTCCTTAGGCATCCTAGATGTTTTCTATGTTCTAGTGAAAGAAAAAGAAACCTCAAGGTGTTAAAAAATGACGAGTGTTTCAGATTTCAGCTAAAAAAAATTACCTTGTCCCCAGTTGTGGCACAAAGGTTCCCTGATGACATTAGCATAGCTGGATTTTTCAAAGGAACAGACCTGCCAGTCAGAGCTCTCACAGACACCTTTTCAGGCTGACTGGTGGTGTGGCAAAATAGGAGGACACAAAATGAACAAATTATGGCTTTTTTCTTCCGATGTAAGCTTAGTGCTTGCAACACTTGCACATTAATCTCTCAATTACAAACTCCTGTAAGAAATGTCCCTTTAGTGCTGGAAAAATCCCACTACAGGGGTGAAAACAGTCTTAAGTTCCTCTCTTCTCTGTCCTGAATGTCTTGTAAGAATTTCAACTGCAGTGCCACTTACAAATGTAGACAAAAGCTCACTTTTCTGATGTCTTTCAAAAGTCAAAGAGCTAGCAGAAAGTAATGTCATCCAGTCATTACTCTCTTCAAGCTGTTTGAGTGCCAAAGGTTGGAATGTCCTTTTGGAAACCCAAGTCTAAAGGTTGTACCCAAGCCTGCAAAATAGCTAAGAGATGTCAGAGGCATGATAAGGGTGTCGGAGATTCTGCCTTTTGGTCCCTTGTTTAGGCTATGTGAACACACTGCTGTTCAGCAAGCCACAAATTACTGTGAAGGTGTCAGAGCCATGGCACAGGCTGTCCAGGGAGGATGTAGAGTCTTCTTCCCTGGAGGTTTTCAAAAGCTGCCTGGACGCATTCCCATGTGATCTGATCTAGGTGGACCTGCTTTGTCTGAGGAGGTTGGACTAGATAATCTCTAAAGGTCCCTTCCAACCCCTACCATTCTTGAAAAGGACCTCTGAAGATGATCTAGTTCAACTTCCCTGCTCAAGCAGATCCCCTTAGATCAGGTCACTCAGGAACACTTCTAAAGAACTTTTAATGTCTTATGTAAGAAATGTTAGAAGAAGGAAAATAATAGTATCATGCAGGACCTTTGAGTAGGGTTCTGGTTTTCTAACAGGATTTCTTAGATTCCCTTAAGATCTGTTCTACAACATCGGCTTTTATAACTGTAGTGGTTTTGTCTGGTTTAGGTTTTCGTAGTGGGGAGCTACAGGAGTCACTTCTTTGTTTAAAGCTGCCAGAGGCTTCCTCTGTAGCTAATGCCAGTCAGTTCTAAGACCTAGTTGTTCACGGGGGAGGTGCCCAAACTGGAGCAGGTTTGCTGTCAGGACTTGTGATCCTGTGAGAGACTCAGGCAGGAGCAGTCAGTACCTGAAGGACTGTTCTCCCAGTGGATGACCCACGTTGGGGCAGGTTGTGAGGAGCTGCCCCCATGGGAGGCCTGGTGCTGGAACAGTTTGTAACAAATTGTAGCCCATGGGAAGGACCCATGGGACTATTTTCCATGAGAGGAACCCAACAGTGTAGCAGTGGGAAGTGTGATGAGGCCTCCCCCTGAGAAGACACAGGCGGCAAAGTCCATTTGTAATGAACTGACCGCAACCCCCATCCTCCATCCTCTACACCACTGCGAGGGAAGGAAGAAGAGTCTTGGTAAAAAGGAGGGGTAGAGGAGGTGTTTTATGATTTGGTTTTGTCATTTCCATGATTTGTTTTGATTGTTCATTAATAAATCAAACCATTTCTCCCCATGTTGAGTGTATTTTTCCCATGACACTAATTGCTGGTAATCTCCCTGTCCTTATCTTGACTCACAAAACTCTTGTGATATTTTATCTCTTCCCTGTCCAGTTTAGGAGGGGGAGTGATAGAACAACTTGGTGGGCATCTGGAACCCAGCCAGGGCTAAAACATCACACGTACAAATCTATTATTCAGAAATATTGCTTTTTTTCCTCCATAATTGAATGTCAATAATCCATTATGGTAATATCATAACAATTATTAGTTGAGCAATCTGGATGTACATGAATCCATAGGCCCTGATGGGATGCACCTGGTGCTGAGGGAGCTGACGGAAGGTATTGCTAAACCATTCTCCATCATCTTTCGTATGTTATGGAGAATAGGAGAGGTGCCTGAGGACTGGAGGAGAGCAAATATCACTCCAGTCTTCAAAAAGGTTAAGAAGGAGGAGCTGGGTAACTACAGACCGATCAGCCTCACCTCCATCCCTGGAAAGGTGATGGTTCAACTTATCCTGGGTTCTGTCTCCAGGCATTTAAAGGACAAGAGGGTCATTGCGAGCAGTCAACATGGCTTTACCAAGGGGAAGCCATGTTTGACCAACCTGATAGCCTTTTATGAAGATGTAACCAGGTGGATACACAGTGGTAGTGCAGTAGATGTGGTTTATCTTGATTTCAGTAAAGGATTCGACATTGTCTCCCACAGCATCCTCACAGCAAAACTGAGAAAGTGTGGGCTGGATGATCAGGTAGTGAGATGGATTGTGAACTGGTTGAAGGGAAGAAGGCAGAGAGCTGTGATCAATGAGGCAGGGTCTAGTTGGAGGCCTGTATCTCGTGGAGTCCCTCAGGGGTTGGTGCTGAGACCAGCACTGTTCAATATATTCATTAATGATCTTGATGAGGGAACAGAGGGCACTGTCAGCAAGTTTGCTGAGGATACTAAACTGGGGGGAGTGGCTAACACAACAGAAAGCTGTGCTGGCATCCAATGAGACCTGGACAGACTGAAGAGTGAGTGGGGAGAAATGGAATAAAATTCAACAAGGGCAAGTGCAGAGTCTTGCATCTGGGAAAAAACAACTCCATGTACCAGGACAGGCTGGGGAATTAACTGTTAGGGAGTAATGAAGGGGAAAGGGACCTGGGGATGCTGGTGGACAGCAGGATGAGTATGAGCCAGCAATGTCCTCATGGCCAAGAAGGCCAATGGCATTCTGGGGTGTGTTAGAAGGGCTGTGGGCAGTAGGTCGAGAGATGTTCTTCTCCCCCTCTACTCTGCCCTCGTGAGACCACATCTGGAATATTGTGTCCAGTTCTGGGCCCCTCAGTTCAGGAAGGACAGGGAGCTGCTGGAGAGGGTTCAGTGCAGGGTCACCAAGATGATGAAGTGAGTGTAGCATCTCCCTTATGATGAAGGAAGTAAAGGAGCTGGGGTTCTTTAGCTTGAAGAAGAGGAGACTGAGGGATGACCTCATTAATGTTTAAAAATACATAGAGGGTGGGTGTCAGGAGGATGGAGTCAGGCTGATGTCCAACGATGTCCAATGACAGGACAATGGGAAACGGGTACAAGCTGGAACATAAGAGGTTCCAAAGAAATACAAGGAATAATTTCTTCACTGTTAGGATAAGGGAGCACTGCAATGGACTGCCCAGATGGGTTGTAGAGTCTCCTTCTCCAGAGATATTCAAAACCTACCTGGATGAGTTCCTGTGTGACCTACTCTAGGTGGTCCTGCTGTGGCAGGGAAGGTTGGACTGGTTGATCTTTCAAGGTCCCTTCCAGACCTTGAGATTCTGTGATTCTGTGATTATTTCTCATTTGTATTGTGGGTTATGACCTAGGATCCCTCTTTATTTACCAAGGTCTCATTCTGCTAGGTAATGCATAAAAACAGTACAAAAAGAAAACCTTTATCACGTAGTTTTTCAGTCTATAACATGGCATGTTCACTATTTCCCCTTTCTTGTCTACAAGTATGAAACCATATACATTCGGCTGTTGCACTGCTTGGTCAGGCTACACCAGCAATAGTCATAGAAAAACTAAGTTGCCCAACAGGACCTTCAGAGTAGGACAGTCTTCAGCACAACCCTGCATAGCTCCTTTCAAAGCCTATTTAATCAAGGTGACAAGATTTAAGTCTACTTTCCAGCTAGGCCAGATCTTATGTTTTATTTGTAGTGAATAATGCCTTGTCACAGAAATGTAAATATGGAGCCCAGTTCAAAACACCTTCTCTTGGCCAACTCGTTCTTTTTTGTACCTCTTTCATAAAGCAGACATTGTGATTATTCCTCAAAAGCTTTTTGTGGTAAAGGTAGGGGCATGAGAAATATTTTTCGATGACAACTACAGCTCTGAAAAACGTCAGCAAACAAGATGACTAATTAGTGTTTTGATAAGGTAGCTGGAATTATAGTTGCAAAAACAAACTCTAGTCACACTATTCTTAAATTTTGCATTCCATATATATTCAAATTACTTCATTAACTCAAGTGCAAAGTGTACAAATTCAGTCCTGGTGTGTGCAGCTGCTGCAATGACTGTTCTGTTTCTGACAGAGGTAAATATGGCCTAAAACGATTTATTCACTTATAAAAGAAGTGTAATTATTCATTTTTAACAATCAACACTGCTTCTTCTATTAACTATGACAGCATAACTGCATTCACGCTTGTTCATTAGATACTGAATTATACCAAAAGGTAAAAGCAAAATGTATGAAAACCACCTTTCTGTACTATTAACACACCTGTGTCATTCTAAAATGAGTAGTATCTACGATTCTGTCAACCATCACAAATACACTTAAAACAGCAAGAAAAAAGGACAGAGGGTAACATATGGCTATGAAATTAATTTCATGACTACACTCTCTTGGTTCTGCAGACAAAAAGGCAAAGAAAGAGAAGACTCCACATGACAAATCATCTTTCTGTACACTGTATAATTTGATTTTACTGATATGTAAAACCCCTTCATTTAAAAATGTGCTTAAACAAGACATATTTCTGGAGCACTGAAGTTTCATTTTCCACCCTCAAAGAGCCTCGGTAAGCTTTATGTTTTCAAGGAGCCTGACATTAAGCAGAAAAGTCTTCTTATTGCAGTATTTCTTAATATGACTATGTCTTCAGGACAATTCATGTCACAGATGCTTGCATGAGACAAAGAGAAGAAGCACTTTTATTTACCTTTACTCTCTTTTGCTATCTTTCATGGCTAGAATGACCTGCATATTAAATCAAACTTTCCAATGCTGGAAAACTTACTCATAAGTAGTAGCAAGCTGACTGAACTGGAAATATTTACTTTTAGCTAGGAAAATACTCCAGTGATAAGTGCCTACAATGTTTTCAGGGCCAGATAAATATGTAGAAAACCTGCCTAGGTGCATTACCTTAGTATCTACTTTAGGGTGATTTTTCCTCCTATGACATATTTCAGGATTTTCAATGATACACAAAGTCAGGCTATTGACCAATAACCTATTGATTTGTTTCTATTTTCTGTTTCTAATGAGAAATAGGAATTTGTGATCTTCTATGAGTTTGCAGATTTTAGCCTTCATGATGTAAGCTGTATCTTACTGAGATTTGAGTGCAGACATGTTTTAGGATTCATCTTTTTATAAAACATTGTAGTCTTATAAGGTTTTAAAACAATAGTCTTTCTTTGTTGGATGTCATGCAGGAACAAATGTGGACTTTATGGAATAATCCACATTGGTGGAGCCCCATCTAAGTTCAGTTTTGCTTATAAAGCAGATTCAACTCCTATGTTAGGTACATAGAATTCACCATTTCTTCCCCTATGTTTAGCACTTATTAATCAAATTCTGATTGAATTGTCTCAGAATTTACATGTAAAGTCATAAACTGAATAAAGGTTAAAAAGGAGCCAAAAATAAATGAGAATTTTAGCATCTTTGTGAGCTGATCCTTTGCTCTAAATAATTCAAACAGTGGAACAAAGCAGCCCTTTCAGGCTCATTAAGAAAACTAATTGAGATTTTGTATGCTGGCTATATTTGGAGACACTGTTAATAGTTGCTGTGCCTATTTAATTGGAAAGACTGGAAGAGGTCAACCACTCAGATAGCTTTTAATTGAAATTAGAGAGTAGGTTCAATAGTGGCTATTCATTCTCTGGAACTAACTCCGTGAAAAAATTTTGCTCTTTTTTTGTGACTCGAACATAGGAATGAAGACAAATACTCAGCGTTCTCTCACTATCAGATTATGTATCCCATCCGAACCCACCAAAGATCCTATGATTGCAGCCCAGCCCATGTGTCTGTGCCTCATGGACACGTGGGGGCAGCAGTGGCTTGGTTGTAAGCTGGTTAAGCCTAAATACTTTCCTTAAGCATGACGTTGGCATTAATGGAAAGTGCTGAATTGCTCAGTATTTTTCAATTTGCAAACCGTACTCTTATAAACTCAATCATCGCCTAACCCTGCCAGCTTTGTTACAGATATACATGGTTCTATTTTACATTATTTCACAAAAAGGACTTAGCAGAAACTTGAACATGTGTGTCTGGGATGAGAAAATCTGTGAGCCTGTATTTCTACACAGTTCTTGGCTTCAGCAACAAGATTGTTAAAGCATCTGTTTTTGTTCTACTGTTAAACGAAGGGAAAAGAACAAATATATTTCACAGTATTGCATTTAACACATCGTGGACATTGCTAATATAGGGTGGATATAACGCAGGCAAGGAGGAGTGGAAGACTATATATTCCATTTCAACTCCTCTGATCTTGCTAGTTTCTTTTAAGTTGATATATTGTAGAACAAGAAGAAGCAAAATAAACATTTATTTGGGGCGAGAAGAACCCATAGATTGTTCATGTGTTTCATCCTGGTTTTGAATGTTTGGAAGAACTGTGTAAAAAGAGGAGATTCCAGCAAAATTGTTAACACCCTCAAACCATTTTTCATCTACTTATTACTGCCTTCAGAAACTGAGGTGCACACAAATGAAATATTTTTTCCCTGCACACCACACTAGTTGTAAAGTCAGGAAAAAAAAAGAAATTAATTTATATCTCTAGAGTGCATACTTCAATGTACTCTGTAACTTAATAGTTATCTACTTCTTTCTCCTCAAGATCTTTGTATCCATTCAGGTATGGTATCCATTCTGGTAACCAGTTGAATAGGGAAGCACTTTTCTTAATATCCAATGTAAACCTCTCCTAGTGCAACTTGAGGGCATTTCCTCTTGTCCTATCACTTGTAACTTGGGAAAAGAGACTGATCCTTACCTCGCTATAATCACCTTTCAGGTAGATGTAGAGTGATCATGTCTTCTCTCAGCCTCCTCCTCTAGATTAAATACCACCAGGTCCCTCAGATGCTCCTCATAAAACTTGTTCTCCAGACCATTCAACAACTTCATTGCCTGTCTCTGGACACACTCCAGCACCTCAGTGTCCTCCTTGTAGTGATGGGCCCAGAACTGAACACAGTATTCGAAGTGCAGCCTCATCAGTGCCGAATACAGCGGGATAATCACTTGCCTGGCCCTCCTGGTCACACTATTTCTGATAGAAGTCAGGATGCCATTGGCTTTCTCGGCCAGCTGGGCACACTGCTGGCTCTTATTCAGGCAGCTGTCGACTAATACTCCCAGGTCCTTCCTGCCAGGCAGCCTTCCAGCCACTCATTCCCTTCAGTTCACTTCAGACACAAACATTTTATATGCAATAAAAACATGATTATATATTTTATCCGCTCAGAGAAAAGTGTGTGGCCTTTGCACAAGAATGGTATTTCTGGGATCCTAGCAAATGACTGTAGAGTATTGAGCTGTCTTTCTTTCCTTCCTCAGAAAGACAGACTTTTGGACATACATCTAATGTGGGCTGATACCTGAATTTAATCCCATATTTCTTCTTCATAAACAACTGTAGTTATAAGTCAGGCATCAAGTTGATTGAGCTTTATAATTTTATTTTATGTCTTTGGAAGTGATGGATTTTATCCATGCTGTCCAGTCTCAGAATAATAATTAATAAAACAAAATCAAGGCAAACAATTAAAGGATGTAAAGAAAAAAAAGTTTGAACAATGCTAACAAAATTCTTCTACTAAAAAATGATGTAAAAATTTGAAGACAGATACATCTTAAACGACAACAAAGAAATGCAACCCTCCAAAATATAAATTAAGTCATTTGTGTTCTGCCTTCCTTCCCATCTACCCAAAAGCAAAGTGAGTCAATACATTTTTTTTTTCATCAGTGTGAAGTACCAATTCAAATCTGCCTCAAAAATAGAGAAAATACAACAAAAGTTGCTATCTGAACACTCTCTGGGTTGTGCACTCAACTACAAATGACAATCACAGTCAAGTAAAAAATTTGCACAGCTCTTTCTGCAGTACTAAAAGCTTATAAGTTGCATTCACAGGATCACAGGATTGTGTGTATGAGGGGTTTTCTGTCACCCTAAGCATCCATATTGCTGAAAACCAAGTTCTCACACTGCTTTTGTAATATACAATAATCACCATAAAAATCTGGTAAATGTTAATGCTGCTCATGATCAGAACAGTAAAACCAATCAACGTTTGTAATTGCCATGGCAACAGCAAGCAACCTAGACTTAGTAGGTATAATCCTGCTATGTGTAATAAGAAGTCATTCATCCATTAAGAAAACAGGAAAGTTGAGAAGAAAAAGAGTCCTCTGTAGGGGTTACCTTTTGATTAGTTCCAAAGTTCCCATGTTTCACCCCACTCACATAAAAAGCACATCATACAGCACAACAGATTTTGCCCTCTAGCCCTCCTCTTGCTATTTCCTTTTCACAGTTGCTTCAGTGATGAATATCCCACTGCCTGTCTTGTGATGGCTTGCTCAACAACACTACTCTGCAGTGACCTTTGTCTTCCTGTCTCAAACGAGATCGCCAGGAGACACAGGAGCATTGGCTGGAGCTGTTATATAAAAGAAGCAGCCCATAACCTATACACATCTCAGATAAGAAGTTGTCTGATTCAATGTCACTTGGTCTACTGGAGCTGTTTTACCTTTTTGTTTCCCATTATTTCAGCAAAAAAAAAAGTGTGTCAGTTTTCTGTATTTGGGTTGTTACGTGCCTTTTTATAAGGCACTTTTTATAAGCTTTAGGATAGATCTCCTGATTTTTCCCACCAGAGTTGCTTCATTTATATTAATTGATCTAAAACCAGAGAATCAGAGAGAAAAAAAAGAGTGAATAAATCCATATACTGGTAGGTGGATGGGTACTTCAGCGATGGAACATTCAGGCTTGCATGCTGATTTTGTGCCAGAGTATCTCATATCCTATGGAAATGTCCTGTCCCTGAATCACATATTCTTAATATCTCTGGTTTTTTTTCAGGGGGTACAATGAAAGAAAGAGAAACTTCAAAATATATTGAGTTTATCCTGATCTTCATGGCAATACTTCAAAAATTATTGTTATGTCTCCCATCAATCTCTACACACACTGTCTGGAAACCTGTTTCAAGATGTATTTATTAAAATTCCTGTTTTTATTTGAACACTGAAAATGGTACAGTTGAAAGGACCTGCGTTGAGCCTGCGTTCTGCTCCCTGTTTCAAGATACGTTCTCTTGGAGCTAAGAAATGAGAAGGGGGATCTGAAATGCTATACACTGAGAACTGACATGTAGCACAGAATTAGCTTTTTATTCGTAAAGCTCATAGCAAGTAATCTTATCCAACAAACCAAGTTACCTTCAGTGACTGAAATAAGGAAGTGTGTAAAAGAAACACTCCTAAGTAAGCTGCATTCCAGCAAGGTCTCTATGCTCCTTGGGAAATTAGCTCTAGAAATACAGCAGCAGCAGCTACATAAATAAAGTTAATCTATTTTCATATTCATCTTCATTCTATCAAAACACTGAGATACACTCTATCTCTGTAGAGCTGCCTTAACTCTAGTGCCTATAATGCCTAAAAGCATTCTCTTAATGGAAAAGATTGCTATAATGCACTATACTTTTTCAGAATCCAAACAGAATTTGCTATGTATTCATATTTGTAAAGCAATGATATTCAAAGACAAGTGATAGATTTTAAGACAGGTAGTATAACATTTACAGTGTACTTTAGTATAGGATATTCTAATATGTATAATGTAATATTCATAATAAAATTTGATGGTTTTGGAGGTGATAAGGATATAGGGAGTTATTACAGGGCACAGTTTGAATAGATGTCAATAGACAACAATTCTTATCAGCAGTTTGCATTATAAAAACAGCACTGAAAAAAATGTTATCTTTATAAAGACAAACAAAAAAAAGCTCATCCCTTTGCATTTGACCTCGCCGTATTTGACCTGTAAATAACATTCATTTTGCACTTTTATAGTGACTAAGTTAATAGTTGTAGCTTCCCAAAACACAGTCTTCAGCATCCTACATTGAAGACCCCGCAATTAAAAACTACTTTCCTTGTACTACACTGAAATGTAAAGTAAGGACTGAATGACTGGTTCATAACAAGGTTCCTGAGTTAGTAAGCAGAATTTCTATAAAATCCCTCACGTTTTCAGATTTCTTCTTTATAGCAAATCATATGTCTAAAACATTTACAGGATTCAAGCATAATAAACTTCATCTGCAATGTGATAAAAATTCTTAAGTTTGTCATTGCTTACATCTCAAGCTTCTATTTCACTCTTCAAGGTATTAAAAGATCTTGAATAACTTAACTTCAGAAGTATTTCGGAAAAACCTTTCGATTTTTTAGAATGAAAAGCCATGCTTTCAACTCATTACTGGATAAATAAAACAAAGAGTGTTGTTTTGTTCATATGCTACAACTATAACAAGTTTGAATCAGTGAGCTGCTTGTTCATGACAGTGTTTGCAAGGAACCACATTAAGGGCATTTTCTTTCCAAGTTTCTAGAAGAACATTACAGAAACCCAAAAAGTATTTCTAAATCAAGTAAAGTAGGAAGTAGTGCCTCAACTCAGAAATAGAAATCTATCAGGATATTTAAAGAAAATGACTACAGGTTAAAAACCTGGAAAGTAAAAGTACGTTGGTGCAAACTTCTTTACCTGTAATTCACCACTGCTGTTGAAATGGAACATTTTCCTTCCTTGAATTTTACTAATATGGACAATTACATTCTAACTGCATTTCCCCAGATTTTCTTCTATTTTAATTATTGTACTGACTTGAATAATTTCCATTTTTACATGGATACCAATCTGAACATTTTACAGCTTTTTCCTGACACCAAGATCTTATATATTTGGTGCTCTGGAAGAATTGATAATTTAAATACATCTATGGAGACTTTTGTTAAGCTTTTATTCCTAAGTAAGGTTGTGCCACTCTTCTATGTTATCTATTACACCCATCTAACTGTTGTGTACTTTTTTGCTCATGGAACTTCATATATTTCCACATAGTTATATAGTTTAAATGAAGTATATGCCATTTTAGTACACTGATCCCTTACCCTGCTTTTGAAAATATCAGATACAACGATACATTTTTCTGTCTAAAGCTCTAAAGTAATGATGAACTAGTAGAAATATATATGTAGAGAGAGCAAAAATCCAAGGAGATATTTTGTTTCATAATAGAAAATTTAATCTATGACAGGAAATTCACATGTCTTGTCTATATCCAATACTGAAACTCATGTAGCAAGTGAAAATCTAAAAGACTACTGCCACAGACCAAATAGGACACTGGTATAGTGATTACATGGATTATAAATACATGCTTCCAAATGATGACTTCAAAATATAGTGACATCAGCTGTCTTTCTGACAATCTCTCACAGTTAAGGACTTCCAGCCATGCAACTGTTTGGCTCTCCTGTTTTTTGTTTAGTTTTTTTGGCTGTACCACATGAAATCAATTCCAAACAACAACAAAAAGATATTTTCAAAAGCAGGAAACAGATGCAAGTTTTACGTGGTTACTACATTTCTTCTGTTTGTGAAAATACTTCCTACAATGCAGAATCCAGAAGCAAATGATGAGAATCAAGGCTCAAATCTTCTGGGCCTTGTCTAATGATAAACTTGCAAAAACACTAACCCAGTTCTCTTTCTCATGTTTTAAAGCGAAGTAATACTAAGCAACTTCATACAAAAGCTGCAAGTTTTGGCTACTTGATACTATAAAGATCTTTAGTATTCTCAGAAGCGGCAAAATGTTCTTATTTCTTTTCGGATTAAAAATACCATTTTTCTTTAAGAACCTATGTCCCATTAGTAGATTAATTTGCTCCATATGGTAAAAGCCCATGAAAGAAGCAGTGAAGACAATGACACAAATCAAAAGTAATGTTAAGGAACCTTACAAATTATTCCAAAATCTTTAAAAAATGCGATCATTTGCTGTGGAATGTTTCCTGTGGCATGTTTCCACTTGCCACTCAGATTGTTTACTGCATTCAGGCATACGCAGTTCTGTTGAAGTGCTTTTCCTGAGAAGCATGCTGCTGAGAGAAGAGCTTTTCTAACTTAGAGACAGCGGTATCAGTAAATGCTCTGCTTTACCTTAGTGCAGTATGCTGCACTAGAAAATTGTTCAGGAACAAAATTATATGAGAATAACTGCCTCTAACTTACATCTTTTTAAAATACACACACACAATTGCCTCCCTGGTAGAGTTAACAGTAGGTTGAGCAGCAGGCAAGAGAGATATGCACTGCTATGTGTTATGTGTGCAAATTAAAAAATTTGTTACTGTATAAAATTGCAGTTTATCTCAAAATTAAAAACAATAAGTGCACAATAGCAATTGGGCTGGGATGCCAGAAGATACTTACAGCAATCATGACTTAACTCCCAACTTTCCTTGAGTGCACTTGCCGTCTTTCTCTAACGGAAATATTTTTATGGATTATCTTTTCCTGCCTTATGAGTAATATGTAACTTATGGACAACACGCTAACTAACCCTGCAGATGTACTAATGAGCTCCCAACAAGAGAAAGAAAATACAGTTATGTCGTGGTTTTGACAGCTGGGGACAAAGAGCCACGAGGGTGCTCGCTCACTCATCTCCCTCCAGGCAGAGTGGGGAGGGGAACCAGAGAAAAAGAGGAAAAACCTGCATAGGTTGAAATAAGAACAGTTTAATAGAACAACAATAAGAAGAAGTTCAGGGAAAAACAGTTTTAACAGTAAATGAGGGGATATACAACAGGAATGGTGTGTGCCGCAGCTGCTCACCACCCGGGACCTGACACGACGGCTCCTGACTGGCAGCTGAGCTCTCACTTCTGCAGCCCCGTCCCCGACTAGCTCCCTGCCTATATATACTGGGGTACTGGGCATGATGTCAGTATGGTATGGAATACCTGTTGGCCAGCCTGGGTCAGCTGCCCATGCTGTGCCCCTTCCTACTTCCTCATCAAAGTTAACCGTATCCTAGCCCAAACCAGGACAAGTTAGCATCTGGAATTAGGTAGGAGTGGTGAGAGCGACTTAAGCCTATTGGAGAAAGAAGGGCAAAGGAGACAAATTACAAACCGCATGCAGAGAGGTCCATATTGATGTCCTGATGCAGTCTGATGAGATGTTCTGCTGCCAGTACTTAAGTTACTCCATAGTTTGCAGGATATTTCCACAAAGGGGAAGAATTAGTGACTTCAGAGGATGTCCTGAGGGTGAAGCCTACAAATCACATTGGTTTGTACAAAATACCCTCTTCAGTTCTTTGGAACCTTAGGAACCTTAGAAGCAAGTCAGGATAAAATCTGCATCTAGTATGCTAGCAGAGAGAACATAAGACTGATATGTCTGGGGCAAAAACGAATCCTTCCTAAATATGTTTTAAGTGCCAAATGGGCATGAGACTTCATGCTTCTATTCATAAAAGCTGCTACTTAACTTGGAAAAGGAAATAAAAGACAGATCTTTTTGACTCTTCTGTTTTTGCTCAGGAGGGAAAGGAACCATAATTGACATGGCTCTGAAATAGAGTACTTCATTTATTTGAAAAGTGGTTACACATACAATTGTCTGTTTTCATTTGTTTTACTCCATTTCTTCCCATGGAGGGCTATGAAGATGAATACTTCTAACTGAAATCTTGAAAGAGTCGTTTAAGTCCTGAGAAAAAGTATTACCATAATTAACCCACTTTTTGAAAAGGAAGCAACACAGAGCAGGGCTGATGATGCTGCAGTATTTATTACTTGACTATAAGTAAAGTGCAAGTAGGAAAGGGGAAAATGTCGGCTCTTCCTTTTTAACCCATTATATCTGTGCAAAACTACAGAGAACTCTAAATCTGTGTAGAAGGAAAAAGTTTAGAATCTGTCTCCAAAATACATATACACTTTAGCATTTCTAGGACTGCTTTGAGGTTTTAATCTTTTCTGAATCTCTGAAGCAAAAGCCCAAGGCTGCATATTCAAAATAAACAAAAAACTGTAAAGGAACTATGAAGAAGAATGAAATAATCACTCAAGGGAAAATTCTGAAATAGGATACATGTGTAAACACAGCTGCAAGGGAAATAACTGATCCTGCTAAAGCTTAACATGCTCTGTACTGGATGCAGCTGTTCTTAACTTCTAAGTATCCTGAAAAAAGCTATGATAGGCTATACCACAGTTCCTCTGTATCTATAACTTAAATGAATATACTTATATAGATGTTGAGAGTTTACACATTCATTTTCATTAATTAGGCTGGCTCTTTGAAATGCTACTTTGTTAATCACTGGCTACTAGTGATAGTTGTCTGGTAAACATTTTGAGAGGCCTTTTCTTCAAAATGAAAACAGAGGTCCAAAATAACAAGCAACTTCTTGAATGGTATTGACATTCTAGTGACAAAAAGCTGAAGATACACTACCACAAGGTATTTATATGATCATGCAGTAGAAACTGAAAACTGGAGCTAGGTATTTTCTGAATGAGACACTTTGATAGAAACTTTGAGTCAAAGGGTGAGCAGACGTAGCAGTTATGACCATCCTTGTTGCAGGAAGCTAGCAAACGCTTCTCTACAATACCTGGCAATATATAAATCCATCATTTAAAGTAAAGTGTTGTGAATGCTCCAACCTCTAGGCCCTTTTGAACAGTTCAAATCACTCTTACATTTCATATTCTATAATTTTAGTATAAGTATAAAAAAGTGAGAAAATTCTTCTTCCTTAATTGATGACGTATGCAATAAGAAAGGTCAGGGATATAGAGAGGTCAACACTATAAGGATGGCTTTTCTACTATATTGAAAGTAACCCTGAGGTCTAGCTATGACTTGATAAATTTTTTCTTCATACTAGAGAAGTAGAGGAACAGTAAGTAGCACCAGCAACAGGTGGATTCAGATGTATAAGGGTAATGATGAATAAATGAAATTTCGGTACAGAAAATGTCTGGTTCTAGTTATATATAAGGGAATTTTTGATATTCATATTTTCTGTTTCTTGACCAAATTTTGGTTTAAGTAATATGCTTTGCCTTCTTGGCCTTTTTTCATTATTTCTAATTGACTCTCCTATACTCTTTATTTCATCTATTAAATACTATAAGCTGTGGCAAATTGTTGCTGTAATATAAAGTAGCAACCACTACAGTTAAAGTAGTTTTGATTTCTGTCCTTTACATGTAGACAGTACAGTATAGTTATCTGTACTGATGCTCAGCTTAAATGAAGTAGGACCTGTGCTGACAAATGTCAAACATCAACTTCCTTTTTTCTGTTTATTCTGCTGAATTCTTTGCTCTGGCACCAGTAACTAACCTGCCATATCCTGCCCACAACGATTGTTCAGCACTTACCCTGTCGCTTTTGGTTTTGTTTTGTTTTTAATCATTCATTTCTACTACTAAAATCCACAGAGAACACAGGAGATGTGAATATATGCATCTAGTAAAGAATATTTTAAAACACAAAAGAATAACGAAAAGTGACGCCTATTTGTCGCAACTTGGATTTCACTTGATGAAAACACATTTTGATAATGTGGTATTTTTTACAGTGATGCCTTTCCTTTGATTACAACTGGTCCAAATATGTAAATATACATAAAGGCCTAGCACAGTGATAGATATGTGAGTGCCTTGGAAATATGGCATTAATGTCAATCTTACTGTATGCCTGAAGCATTGTTGAACATGTTATTTCCTTACAGAGTAACTGAAGACATAGGAACCTAGTGAAACTTCTAACTCAATTCCCATCAGAAATGACAATACATCTAATGCTGGGCCAGAATGCAAGTGTTCTGCCCACTCTGCAGGCAGCCTTTTGACACAATCCTACACTCAGTGCAACCAGACAATGACTACAAATTGTACATGGTCCCTGCATTCAACTGCCACCAGAGTCGGAGAGGCCAATCACCCGAAAGAGTCAGAGAGAGGGAGAGGGAGCGGAGCAGATCCCCACTGAGGCACGCTGGGGAGGCCACCCCAGGGCAGAGACCCGGTGCAGTACAGGGGCCCTCAAATTCCCCATCGCAGCAACTGCCAAGTGCACGCAGCTCTTCTCAGGAGCCGACCCAGCTGAGAAGAGGGAGCTGGCTGTCCAGATGTGTCGTCCAATGAACACCCAGAGGCTTTGCAGAGACTATTTTTTCCCCTGAACCAAAGAGCTACCCACTGTTGGAAATGGTTTCCCACACGGTCTCTGCAGTGCAGGAAAGCCAGCGGGAGAATTTGTCAGGGTGCACAACGAGTTTATTTCACCTAAGTTTAACATCTTTGGTTAATTTGACGGTTTGTACAACCACAGCAGCAACATTAGTTGGTTTGCTGCAAAAGCAGGTCTTTTCCTTGTGCTCTCCTAGTGTGGTGGTTTTGTGTGGCCAGGTTTTGGTGGCAAGGGGCTACAAGGCTGGCTTCGTTAAACAAATAACTGCCAGAAGCTTCTCTTGTATCTGACAGGGCCAGTGCCAGTCAATTCTAAGATGGAAAAAAAAAAAAAGTGAAGCAGGAGCACAGGTTATTTTCTCTTCCATCCTGTTCACTAGAGGTAAAGGAGATGTTACCAGTGCAAAAATCAGTCAAGCTAACTCCTGGCTAAGAGGCTAGTGCCAGCAGGGAGGTTTCAGATTTTATGACAATGGATCCTTCTTTGGGGACTATAACTTTAGAGGACAGGATGGGATTCATCTCTTCCCTAAGGGCACTGGAATATTTGGTAATAGGCTAGCCAACTTGATCAAGAAGGCTTTACACTAAAGGACTTGATGGGTGGGGGGAGAAGTAACATAGAACAAGCTATCCTGTATAGCAGGGAAACAGGGGAGGGCAGGGAATGCCATAAGTGCCCCTCATCCACACACTGTGTTGAGATGCAGAAGACTGACCATCCTGAGGGAGAGCCAAACCAGGGAGAATCCTCCTGCATCCATCCAGGGAAACCTGTGTGTCTGAGTAAAGCCACTGCGCTGCCTCTATACCAATGCACACAGCCTGGGGAATAAGCAGGAGGAACTGTAGATGTGGGTGCGGATGCGGGGCTACGACCTCATTGCGGTCACAGAGACGTGGCTGCCATGACTGGAGCACAGCCATGGAGGGTTATGTATTGTTCAGGAAGGACAGGCTGACAAGGTGAGGAGGTGGAGTTGCTCTCTGTGTAAGGGAACGATTACTGTGTACTGAACTCAGCCTGGGTGGGGATGAGGGGCAAGTTGAGTGCTTGTGGGTGAAAATTAAGAGGCAGGTAAGGTAGGTGATATTGTTGTAGGAGTTTGCTACAGGACACCTGATCAGGAGGAGGAAGTAGATGAGGCCTTCTGTGAACAGTTGAGAGCTGCCTCATGGTCACAATCACTGGTCCTCATGGGGGACTTCAACCTCCCTGATATTTGCTGGCAAAGCCACACAGCCAAGCACAAACAGTCCTTGTAGGAGGTTCCTACAGATTGCTGACGACAATCTTATTAATATTTACAAATATTTAAATGGTAGGTATCAAGAGGTTGGGACATCCCTTTTTTTGATTGTATCTAGCAACAGGACAAGGGGTAATGGGATGAAGCTGGAACACAAAAAGTTCCATTTAAACATAAGAAAAAACTATTTCACTGTGAGGGTGTGGGAGCAGTGGCACAGGCTGCCGAGGGAGGGTGTGGAGTGTCCTTCCTTGAAGATCTTCAAGACCCACCTGGACACGTTCCTATGCGACCTGATCTAGATGGGCCTGCTGCTGCAAGAGGGTTGGACTAGATGATCTCTATAGATCCCTTCCAACCCCTACCATTCTATGATTCTATGAAAAAAAAAAGATCTTTTTTTAATTTTTCACTTCTCCTTGGTCTTGTATTTTACTTACTTTTACCTGTTGTTTTTACTAATAGTATAATGACTATTTGTAGGTTTAATATCAGAAATACCATTCTTAAGAGCTGAACTAAATTAAAAATCACACCATGGCTAGGAAAGGAGATATGAAATTGGTTTTGAAAATACATTTTTTGTAAGTTTTAGATAATTTGCTTGAAGTTGCTTGGTTTTCCAGTACTTCTTACTTACCAACATTTGATATTATCACAAAATCACTTTTAAATTGTCTGTGTCCCTGTCCTTGTCCAGATACTTCTCCTTTTTCTGTTTTCTCCAGTGATTCTAAAAGCTAAACTTCACTTGCTATCCTTTGTGCTAAAAATCATAGATTGAAGTGATTTAGTACTAATAAAATTCAATTAACTTTATTAGAATGAGGATGACTCTTGAGATGTCTATTATCATTCTTAAAGTGTAAAACACAAAGCCATTAATAAACTGATGTAGAAGGGAAATTGTGCTAAGCATAATAACAACAAATATGGTACCAGAATATTAATATAAGTTTTTCAATAATCACAAACCAGGTAATATAAAAAATACTTTTTGTCTATTTATCTCAATATGTTTTCACCAGATTCATAGGTTTGCATTCTTCCTTTTAGTTGTAGTTGTAACTACATTTGATTAATTCTGATTTGAGAAACTTCTTTTAAAACTGACCAGTAAGAAGAACCTAAAAAAATAACTACTTATTTTCATAGTAATTATTTAGTATTTGCTTTTGTAGAATTTGAACACAATTGTTGTGTTAACCTGTCGTCATAAAAATCAATAAATAAAACCTCTGTTCCAAATAGTTCATGTATTATAGCAGTAATGATGTTACTATTTCCAAATTAAGAGGATTTGTGCCAGAGGTTTTTTCTGTAATTGCTACTTGTTAGCATATAAAATGGTATTGTAGTACTGTTAGGGAAAGAGAAGGGAAAACCAACCAAAAATATAAGAGATTTTAGACACTGAAATCTATGAATGGTGCCTCAAATATAACAATGACTTTCTCAGATAAAGCTAAAATAGCTTGTGCCAAATGTAAGATTGGTAAGAAAATCTACCAGTGAACTGAAAAGATAAAGAGAAAAAATTCTAATTGCAAACAAATTTCTTGAAGCAATTATGAATAAAAAACCTGCTTGTCCTACAATCACATTATAAAATAGTCTTTCTTTGAAACTATAACTCCATCTAGTGGGACTCCTTATTAATAACTGATAGACTTTGATCTGTTCCTTTCTCTGAAACCTGTTTTGGTAAAGGCCATCTAATAATAGCAGGACATTCCCAGGTCTTGTCTACACCAAAGTAGCTCCTTAAAGTAGACTATCTTTGCTACGATTATGATCTCTTTATGAGTAAAAATGGGTTGATGCATTCAGGGAACTATCTTCCAAATTATCTGGATGATCTCTGAAAAAGCTTAGATTAAATGAGGTAAAAAAAAGTATCCTGTTTTATGAGATTTATTGGCAGGAAAGTACAATGTAGCAGTAGTGTATGTCATTAGTTTCTGGGGTATCTGCATGGATTTCCTTCAAAATTGTCTGTAGTCACACAAAATTAATAAATTACAAGGGTACCAATAGCATAAAAGAAAGTAACTTACTGCCTTGATCGTTGGGGACAGGTTATAAAAAATTTGAGCAAACCAGTAATGAATTCTGGCAGTGTGTACAGCTAAACTGCTGTATGAGCCTATTCCACTGGTTTTGTTCATCTTGCCTGTAATAATGCAAAGAAATTGAAGATGAAAGATGTCAGTTCTGAACGCTTCTCACCAGGAACTGTGATTTATGGAGCAAGACAAGGGTGGAAGGTGTTTCTGGTCTGTAATACTTGTAGCTCATATTATTTTAACAAACAGCACAGACTGAATGTAGAAAACATGGCAAGTGCCTGCCTTGCTGAATGAGCTGGTCTGCCTCTTGCACACAGTTTCTTCATTGTTAAAAAACTTCAAGTTGCTTCTGTTGACAGCTCATCAAATACGAGGCTCTTCATTGCACCCTGACAAGACAGATCACCCTCACAAGCTGCAGGGATTGTTTTCTCAAGCTCTGCCTGGCTGAGCCAAATTAATGACATCACCTTCTATGTTCAAATAATTTCCTAATGTTTGGTATTTCTTTGATAAGCAATAGTGACTATCAGCATTGACATACAAATTATCATCAATTTTCTAGAGAGTATAAACCCATTGATACATATGGGGCAGTTACACTTCTGTCGGAGCACTTGCTGAACCCTTGCAAAGTTGATCTGCCAAGTACTATTGTGGTTTTTGCTACAGACACTAAAAGAAAAAAGCAGATATGCAGAGTTACACCAAACTTCCACCTACTGCAGTTCTGAGACATTAGTATATCCTTACAGAAAGAGTAAAAGACATAAGCAACCAACTGCAGAGGAATCTTCCAATTAATTCACCCACCTTCATGCAGATACCAGCTCAGAGACTTTCTATTGCCTAATAGCTTTTAATGGAATTTTATTCTACAAATTTTTGTAATTACCTTTTAAACCACTAGTACTCTTGAACCGAAATATCATATGGAAATGAATTTCATGATTTAATGACAATTTGCCTGGAAAATACATTTGCTTCTCTTTGTTTTAAACCTACCATCTGATCATTCCATTTAGTATCTCCATATCCTGTGTTAGAAGAGAATATCAAGTAATGACACACTTTTTACATACATACTTCCCTCAGTTATTTCCCACATACTAAAGTTGTTCCATGACTCTGCTCATCCTGGTTCCATGTCCTATATTTTTTGGTTGTTTTTAATTCTTTTTTTTTTTTTTTCTTGGGATGAGAATGAGAACAGCATAGAGATTTCATTGATTAGGTTTTTGCTCATCTGGTTACTTACAATACTTCCAAAATTTCTGTTTTCCCTTTTAACGACTTCTGAGCATTCAGAAAACTATCTATACAGTTTTTAGAATCTTTCCTAAGCTGAAAGCTAATTCAGAGATCTATAAACCCAAATGACTAATTAGAATTCTTTTCCCCTGGATGATCTATCTTCAATCATCAACACTTTCAGATGACGTTTTAGCCTCCACTGCAGTTCATTAAATGCTTTTATAACTCTTTACTGTTTTGATCATGCTGAATAGCTTTCTGTAATAAGCTTTATATCTTCATTATAAATTCCTATTCTAAACAGCTTAAAAATACTGCTTAGGAATATTACAGAAAGCAGAGAGTGCAGAATTGAGAAGAACTGTACCAGTAACATATGTCCACAAACCAAATATTTATTACTTTTTTTATTTTTCTTTCCAGTTATTTGGTTAACCAGTTCTTAATATTGTAAGTCTAGACCAGCATGTGAACCAATCCTTTCCAACTTCAAATTCTGTTTGGGACAAGGACATAATGGCAAAAAATTACTAGTGGCTGTCTAGTGAGCCTCAATCAACAGCCATAAAAGTTGGTGGAAGACTTCCTACAGATTTGTGCATGAATTGGGCTGAATACTGAGCGACTTGTGTAAGTACTTTATTGCTGAAATTTTCAAAATATGATGGTGATTTCAAGCAATATTTTTTTACATGATGTAGGCAGCCAGAAACCTACCTACCTACAAATCTTGATTTATTAAGCTTTGTAACAGAGGAAGCTGTTTGAATTTAAAAAAAGCCTCAGTATTTTGAAGACTGTTGATAACAAAGAAACCAAACTTACACACAAAACATCCAAAACTGTAAAAGATGAAGCTCATTTTCAAATCAACAGAAAAATGGTCAAGTTTTAAAGGAATAACAGTATTACTGCATTTCATAGTTGGTGACTACTTTAGAAGAATTGAAAGGTTCTGTAACAGCTTATAGGCAACCAGAACAAAAAAAGTGGAAAGCAAGCATGAAATTCTACACACAGTAGGCTTTGCCTAGGAAAAGTGATTTCAAACAATACGTATTGATTCACTAATGCCTATATAAGAAGTTAATTTTGCCTGTCTATTCAGTTCATGGTATCCAATGTTCCTCCTAAAAAGCCAATGTCTAAACAAAACAGAGCTTCGAAAAATGCTTATAAAGAAATGCCTTACAGTCAACACACTACTGAAACAAAACACTTGCTAAACTGTTGTGCAACCACCATAAAAGATGAACTTCACAAGGCATTGTTTAGCAAGTGTATAGCTTGTTACACGCTGAAAAGCCAGATATGGAGCAAAGAGAAAACAGCACTCTAGTAAAATGAAAAGTTCTGATCCTGTAAACAGCTTAGTACTTAGCGGCCAACACCTGAGATACCAGTGAAAACAATGACTTGGCCCAGTAATTCATGAAGACAGGTGAAACCCTCTTAGCATTGTTGGGGCCTGGGCTATAATGAATGTTACGGAGTCAGTCAGAAATGGAGAAAGTCAGCAGTTTGTCTTTGAATTGCCTTCTACAGCAAAAAAGGACAGAAAGGAATGCCTATGTGATAGCAAGCTTGAGCAAGGGGAAAATCAAAACAGCAGATTGTAACAGAAACAAGGTCAAAGCAAGAAGATAGGACAGGACATTAAACTAAGCATTGTTAGAAGACTGAATAGAGCACTCAATTTAGCATTGTATGATTGATTGTACTTGACTAATAAATTGTAACATATGTAACTAACAATAATATAAAGTTAACTAAATGTAAGGTAAGCATAACCATAGTGTGAGAGAAAACTAACTGAAGGCCGAACAGATGGGGTGATATTTCAAGCACAATAAGGCTGATGTTTTAAGCACAAGGACGGCGTTTTTACACAATGAGGTTGGTGTTTAAGTTGTTACAAAAATGAAACTTTAAGGCCTTATGCATAGCGCGTGATGCTTAGTATTAACTTTTTGCCATGAATTGTAGCACGTACACAGTATTTGAAAAAGGTATATAAGTGATGATTATGTGACAATAAACTGGAGCTAATGCACATCATATTAGTGTCTGGTCACTCCCGTTTTGCGCAACAAAGAAGAAAAAGAAGAACCCCTGCACAAAGAAAAAGGAACCCTGCAAGCATTGCCCACCCAGTACCATTTTGAGCCCTTTGGAGAACAGCTTGTTCTGGACAGGCGACTTGTCCGCTGTATTGATTAGCTGCTGCTTTTACAGTCAGCGTTAAAGTACTGCATTTGTGCCCCTCTAAGGAACTGTGAAGGAAGCTGTTCTGCTTCGTACAGTACCTTGTGGCACTTCTTATAACCTGCTGGCCTGACTCATAGCATTTAAGGGAGAGGAAAGTATGCTCGACATGACAGCTGCCCGGTGACTAAGTACCAAGGGACTCAGCAAGATGTAGTGAAACTCTACCTGAGAGAAGGCGGGAGCTGCCATCGCGCGCTGGTACAGCAGCGGGGCGGCGGCAGCGCCTCAGCCCTTCAGGAGGGCGCCGTGGAGGCGGAGCGGGACCTCCAGCCGGGTGGGAGCAGCTCAGCGGCGGGGGCATGGCGGCGTTACGCGAGCGCGCAGCGGCGCCCCGCCCTGGAGGCGCGGCGGAGGCGGGAGCGGGAGGCTGCTCCCAGCCCGCGCCGCCCCCGGTCCTCCTGCAGACCGGCCTCTCGAGGAGGATGGTAAGACCGAGATGAGTCCCGAGCCGGAGCCACCGCCCGCCCCGGCCCGGGAGGGAAAGGAGGTAGCGGCGGCGGTTCCACCGCTGCCGCCGCCGAGGGAGGGTGGTGGCGCCGGGCGGAGTGGCTGGATCATGCTGGTGAAGAGGGTCGCCCTGAAGGCGGTCGGCCGCAGAGCGGTAAGTGTGGGGCCGGGCCGGGCTGGGCCGGGGGTCTCTGGGCTCCGTGGCCCTGCTCAGGGGATGCTGCTGTGTTGCAGGCCGGGTCGTGCGGCCCGTTGTGGCCAGCACCCGCAACGACCACCTCAGAGCACACGAGGGGCTAGCTGTCCCGCCGCCCCCTGTCTTCAGGGTGCCCCTGTGGCCATAGAAGCTCTCTGGAAGTTGGGGTGCTGCGGAGAACCGGCCTCCTGCAGGGCGCGTCTGGCGGCGCCTCCTCACTGGATCTCTACCCGCTTCGGGTTGTTCTTTTCTACTTCATCCCCAGCAGAGGTGACATCTGCAAGCAGGTGTCTGGAAATTACTTTCCTTTTTTAAAGAAATATAAATCCAAGGTATCTAGACCTAAAGTTTAGTTTTCCTTTGGACTTATAGGAGCTTCCTTTTGGTGAGATGAACCTGTAAAATGATACAATTTTAATAACTCGCTACTCATTCTGTTTCCTATCTTCCTACTACATTAAGGAATCAGGTGTCCATGTGAAAATGAAAGAAGCTGGAAGGGAGTGATCTGTGCACTTGCTTGAAAGCATCTCTTAAGAAAGTTGTGTTTGTGAGTGTGTCAGTCATGCATAATTATTTCCCAGCAGAAACTTCTTTCGAGTGAGTTGAGCCTATCCCTTTGTATGTGTGTTCTCATAAGACATCTTAAAACTAGGTTTGACGTTGCATCTCCTGAGCTTTTTGCAGTAGGTGGGGACAAGTGGCTTGTTTCAGGCAGGATGCACCCAGCTGAGGTGACATAACCCATTCTATGCTGCTGGCTGTGAGCCCAGAGTGTAAGATGGGAGTGGAGGAACCCAGGGAGAAATACGAAGAAATGAAAGTCCCGACTGTGACGTTTTTTGAAGGGATACAAAACTAGATGAGCTTCTGATAAGTTTTTTTTTGTCAAGTTGACAAAATTAAGGTATGTTGAAAACATGGCTTTTGCCAAAAGTTTGAAAACAATGTTAAGTTTAAATCAGGGAGTGTGTGTGTGGCACGTGTGTCACCATCTCACATCTCTACTATTGCATAAGTTACTGTTAATAAGAAACAAGTGAACCTGTAGTATCTTCAGCTTAACGTAATAGTGTGGCACTAATGTGACATTATCGCTACAGTTCAAGAATTTAAAAAAGCAACTTGAAACTATCTTTTTTTATATCAGTAGATTCTTTATCCTTTACTCATATTAGATGAAGATTTTCAGGTACTTCTAATATGTAATTAACCCAGAGAATGTCAGAAATATTCTGCTGAATTGATTTGTTTTATGTAAGTTAATTTCAAAGTAATCTTGTAACCAATTCCTTTCATATTCAAGTCATCCAGTTCTTTTTAGAAACATGGCCTCCAGAAAGCATGTTGCACCTCAAGAAGTGAAACTTGATGTCTACTGTATGGTATATTTGCTGTTCCAGGTTTTTTATAGTCAGTCTAATTTAGGACTCTAGATAAATATGATGTGGTGGGAGTGTCTAAAAGAGTGGAAAAGTAACTACAGGAGGCTTATTAGCTTTTTAGTTAAGAAATGTAAGCTTTCAGTTTTATCAGCATGGATGATATGAAAGAGAGGATGATGTCATTATATAGAAGAAAGACAGTTTTATTTAAATATTAACAGATAGTAGGAAATGAAAATTACAGGCAGAGAGATTTTAAAAAGTCAAAGAACTTTGAATTCTTTCTCAAACTTTGAGGAAGTTTGAGTAAAACTCATCTGGAAAATCTGTAACTGGTGAAGGTGCTAACCTGATTTTTATTAATAGATGGAATGTTTGTTAAATTTGTATTAAGGGTTAAAGTAGTCTTTTTGAGTACTTAAACTGTACCATTTTATTAGTTTGAAAATTTAGCTTCTAGATGACATAATTCTTAATTTATAAAATATTCTCAGGCTTTGCTTTTTGGGTCAGTCCCCTCCCACCCCAGTTGTGATCTTAAGGGATTGTATATTGCTGTAGTGCATCTACAAGAAAGACATGGGGCACTAACCTTATCTTCTCTACATTGGTATAGCTGTAAGACAGTTATATCAGCTTCACAATTCCTGGCTGAACAGTGTGTTTCCTACTATGTTATTGCAGTTCCTGCACCTCCCTGTGATTCTCATGTGGCTGTCATATCGCTAGAACTCTGCCTGCCTAGGCTTTGTTGAAAGAGCTTATTCAGACTAAAATATAAGCTATCAGATCATGGTTCTAAATGTAATTGCAGAGATCTCTTTGATACTAGTGAGAGTGTACCCATGGCATTTGAAAGTGGAAGCTTGCCCTTTGGGCAGATAATAAAGGATATACAAAAATGAAATTTTGGTGAGCTGCTTCTTTGGTCTGCAAAGGGTGCTTTAATTTTAGTTTCTATTCTGATTCTTTTGTTACATGAGATCGGGAAGTGTATGACCAAGTCTGTCAGGTTGTGCAAGGCTTTGTCCCTTTACTCATCCAGCTTGAGTGTAACAAGTTTCTGTTTCTTGATTGGTTTGTGACTAACAGTTGAATGCATTGGCTTCACTGAATTCAGGAATTAAAATATAAAAGCTGAACAGATGAGTTTTTATAAATTGAGTTGCTGGCTCAAAACTAATAAGAGAAATACTATGTTTCAGTAAATTCCACTGGAATTAAATCAGCTTCTGTTGTCTCTATTGTCGTGATATCAGTGAGCTTCAGAAATTGATGCCATGGACATTTTGTAACCGGTTATGCAATCGTGCACTATCTGAATTATGAACACTGTTAGTCTAAAATTTAGCATGATGTTCAAAATATTCATACCACGTACTTCATTTCTATGCAACCTATTTTCAGTAAAATGATGCTACACTAAAGAGGCTTTTAAGCAAAATATAATACTCTCTAAAGTGCTTTTATGGGAGAAGTCCCCAAATGGAATATCTAAGGAGAAAGCACACCTCTGTACTTCTCTGAGAATTAATGATAACATTAGTTTCATATTCTTGGACACAATAAAATGCCTCTGTTATCCTGAAGCATCTCTGTTTTCTCGAAACATGATGAAAGAATTCCAAAGGTTAAAACTGCACAGCTTGGCAGTTTCTTACTGAACTATTTCACACAGCAAAGCACAACTGGTACCTACCCAAAGAATTACAGGTTTTTACCCTTACTGCTAGCACTTTTTAAAATACTTCATAAAAAATAAGGCATGGTGAAACTGAGGCAGCATGATCAAATATGATGAGATTTTACTGAAACACCTATCAGTCCAGTAAGCTTATTTCTTGAAGTTTTTTCTTGCAAGATTTCAACTGAATTGCTAGTAGTAAGTATAGAATACAAATTGTTCATTTGGATATATAAAAATAAATCTGAACCAAAAATGGTGTTTTGATGTTTTATCCTCCTCAGAAGATTCCTACTTCATAAGCTTGTCCAGCCTAAACTTAAACAGGAATGTGTTCCCAGCAGAAAAAAAAGACATACCAAGACATTTTAGATCATGGAAGTAAATTATGTGAAGTGCTGTGCAGTTTAGACTTGCTAGTAGGTCCTACTTTATTTGCTATGTTGTATGTTGCTATAACAATCACAGAATGTTAAGGGTTGGGAGTGACCTCAAAAAATCTAGTCCAACCTCCCTGCTGGAGCAGGACCACCTAGAGTAGGTCACACAGAAACTCATCCAGGTGGGTTTTGAATGTCTCCAGAGGAGACTCCACAACCCACCCGTGAAGCCCATTCAGGTGCTCTCTTACCCTCATAGTGAAGAGGTTTTTTTTGTGGATGTGTTCCAGCTTGTACCCATTGCCCCTTGTCCTATCGTTAGAAATCCCTGAGCAGAGCCTGGCTCCATCCTCCTGACACCCACCCTTTGTGTATTTGTAAATATAAATGAGGTCACCCCTCAGTCTCCTCCAAGCTGAAGAGCCCCAGCTCCCTCAGCCTTTCATCACAAGGACTAATTTAAAAAAAAATAGTCTCTTCTTTCTTTGTTTTTCAAAGCTTTAATTCTTCTGAAGATTTCGCACCCTTTTCTGTTTGCTTTCAGAGCCTTTGGAGAGAGTTTTTGAGCATGTTTACTTGAATTTTCAGAAGGGTCAACATGACCTCCCTTACCCATAGATATTCTTTTAAGAGCTCCAGTATTTTTAAGACAGTTTCTCTTTTAAAAAAACTGCAGGCTTTTCCATTTTGAACGAGTTGTGGTTCTCACACTGTAGTCCTGTGGAATATGACGTAGACTAGCCTTTTCTTTGGAGATTGCATCGTGATCTTACTGTACAGATCTCTTTAAGGTAATTCTTTTGCAACTGAATACAGGTTTGGGCAATGTATAAGCTGAATTGGTTATGATTTATATTCCATCTCACAAGTCACATCTAAAATGTTAAAGCTGCATTGAAAAGTACTGCTTTACTTTGGCTGGGGTTTGCACACCTAGACACTTGGTGATTGTTTCATGTGACCAGGGCAGCTGAGGTCTTCTTGGTGCTTTGCATTGAGTGACTTCTTGCCAATTCCAATAAATGGCACATTTTGTGGGGAACAGGTGGACTTAATGTGGTTTCTAAATACTACTTTTTGAAAGTTAGAGACAGTAGAAGGAGGTAAATGTGCATTGTCCCTAGAGAGTTGCCTAGGTAATATGTGCAGAGAAAAGAGCCTCCTTAGCATAATGAGAGGGATTGGTAGCATCATATTTGTGCTAGAGTAAGCTAAAATGATTAAATAGTGATGTAGTGAAGTATACCAGAAGAATTTTGTATTTGGGGAGAAAACTGAGAAAATAGCAGTGAAGATAAATGTGGAAAGGGAATTTGTTTTATTACTTGACATAAACTTCAAGGTCTGAATGAATTCATACATAAAAGCATGTTTCTCAAACTGTCTTACTGATTCAGTTCTGTTCTTTGTTTTCTTTAAAACGTGACGGTTGACATGGTGAACTGCAGTGCAGTTCATTGTGTAAAAAAAACCAAAAAAACAAAACCAAACAATTCATTTTTGAAGGTAGAAAATGTTTCTGTACACATTTTGTAAAAGCAAGTTAGAAAATTCTTCATAGTAATGCATTTGAATATTGATTTATATGCTCTAAAGGGACAGTGAGTGCTGTTTGCAAAGCCATCTCTGCACTAGAAGTAGAGTAAATCACTACCAGGAGCTCTTGAAAGACCCTACTGCTTGGTGGTAAAGAATTCCCTGGAGGAGGCTGTCAGAGGAGAAAGGCAAGTTCCTTTGATTGTCTGTTCAGGAGTTTATAGCTTGAGTTTGGCTGTTATCTGCATTGAGTGATAACGGGGTCATTTAACTGGAACAGTATGTCAGGGACATTACACTTGGGGCAGGATCAGCTGTGAGGCCTGAGCAGGTTGTCTAGGGCTTTTCCAGTTGGGTATTGAAACTCTGAGGTTGGAGAACAGGTGTCTAGCACTGAGGATAATGAGCATCACCCTCATGGGACAGGAGAAAAAAAATGAATTACTGTATTTATGCAATTCTTGTGGTCTTGTGGCCCTTGTGAAAATGTAAAGTTTGCAAAAGTGCTCTGGAAGACATCAAGATTTGAACACTGAGAAGTGGTTTTGTTCTGAAACAAGCACATTGCTGAAGACAGTTAAGTATGTTTGAAATTGAATGTTAAGGTGCTTTTGCAGCCATTTGAACAATTTTAATTGTTAAATTTCAGATTTGTATTAACAGGTAGTTGCCTAATAGTTGCATGAGTAAATTGATACTATAAATTCTAGCTTTACTCTGAAGATCTGTGGCTATCTGTAAAATTGCATCTTGCTCTGGACTATTTTAAGTCTCCTTCAAAAGGTCTGAGACAAGATATTCTTGCTGATACTGTATTGAATTTTTTCCACGCCTTTTCTATGAGCAATTCCTTGCCAGATGTATTTGTGTTCTTGACATCTTGTCATGAATGTATTAATGTTCAACAGCTGTGTTCTGCTTTAAAAAAAACCAAAACCTTTGTATTGCATCCCAGTAGTTCTCCCTATTGTCTTCAAATTCACTTTTGGATTCATTCTGCCTCTAAAGGCAGAGGAAAACCTGTTTTTTAGAATTGGGTATGGATATTAAATTAGAGAAATAGTAGATATTTTTTAAACTTTTAGGACTTCAGTTTTGTAGTGATGGCCTTAAATGTTTCAAGCATTTGACTTTATGTAATGCTTTGTGCATTGTTGATCATGCAAGCCTAATAGCTTGATCAGCAGCTGCATTTGAAAGTAATGATGATACTCATACATAGTTTCTCAGCCCACACACTGGGATATCATGTCAAGAAATCTGTGTAAAGAGAAAATAAACCCATAACAGATTTAAGACTTTCCTGATGGTGCTCAATTTTTAACATTAGCACTTCAAAATTTAAGGGTGCAGGATGATGAAAGCAACTTGTATGTTCACCATCTCTGCACTATTTCTGAAGTCTTCTTAAAGAATGCAGAAGATTGTCCCCATATTGTCTGATCTAAAAAGCTGAAAGTTCTTTGTTCTTTAAGTTTAGAACCATTTTTTGCATGTGCAACTCAAGTTCATTCTTTGTGACTTGCATGCAGTTGTGTTCTGTTTGAAAGTATTTACTCTATAGAAATGAACAACACCCCTGACTTCTAGGGTAGCTTCATCTTAAAAGCAAGTGTGAAGTGTTTTTAAAAATCTCTTTGATTTTAGTGAGAGTCTTTGGTTTTTTTTCAGTGGTCCAGGCTGTGTATGTGATCTGTTATAAACCATTTTTGACATTTTTGGGTACTTTGACAATGGATCCTTCCTTGGGGACTACAGCTTCATAGGACAGGATGGGATTCATCTCTCCCGTAAAGGCACTGGATTATTTGGGAGTAGACTAGCAAATTTAATAAACAGGTCTTTAAGGGACTTGGGGGGTGAGGGGAGAAGCAAAACAGAACAAGCTGTCCCCTCTAGCTGGGAAACAGGGCAGAACAGGGTATGCAATGATAAGTGCCCTTCATCTGCACACTGGTCTGAGATGTGGAAGGCTGACCACCCTGAGGAAGAACCAAACCATGGAGGAACCTCCTGCACCCGCCCAGGGAAACCTGTGTGTTTGAGTAAGCCCCTGCACTGCCTCTACACCAATGCACACAGCCTGGGGAATAAGCAGGAGGAACTGGAGATGTGGGTGCAGATGCGGGGCTACAACCTCATTGCGGTCACAGACGTGATGGGACAGCTGCCATGACTGGAGCACAGCCATGGAGGGTTATGTATTGTTCAGGAAAGACAGACTGACAAGCCGTGGAGGTGAAGTTGCTCTCTATGTGAGAGGTCAATTACTGTGTACTGAACTCAGCCTGGGTGGGGATGAGGAGAGAGTAGAGTGCTTATGGATAAAAATTAATGGCCAGGGCAAGGCAGGTGATATTGTTGTAGGAGTTTGCTACAGGCCACCTGATCAGGAGGAGAAAGAGGATGAGGCCCTCTACAAATAGCTGGGAGCTGCCTCATGATCACAGTCCGTGGTCCTCATGGGGGACTTTAACCACCCTGATATTTGCTGGGATAGCCACACAGCCAAGCACACGCAGTCCAGGAGGTTCCTGCAGACTGTTGACAACTTCCTGTCGCAGATGATCGAGGAACCAACAAGGAGGGGTGTGCTGCTGGACCTGGTACTGACAAATAGAGAGGGCCTGGTTGGGGATGTGAAGGTTGGAGGCAACCTCGGCTGCAGTGACCATGAGATGGTAGAGTTCAAGATCCTGTGTGGAAGGGGCAGAACACAAAGCAAGACTGTGATCCTGGATTTCAGGCCAGCCGACTTTGGCCTCTTCAAAGATCTACTTGGATGGAGCTCATGGGATACGATTCTAGATGGTAGAAGTGCCAATGGGAGCTGGTCAGTCTTCAAGCACCACTTCCTCCAAATCCAGGATCAGTGTGTCCCAAAGCACAAGAAAGGAGGAAAAGGAGGTAGGAGGCCTCCATGGATGAACAAGGATCTGCTGGGACAACTCAAGCAGAAAGCAGCCATCTATGAGAGGTGGAAACAGGGGCTGGCTTCTTGGGAAGAGTATAGGAACATTGCCAGGGCATGCAGGGGTGCAACTAGGAAGGCTAGCGCCCTTCTAGAATTAAATTTAGCCAGGGATGTTAAGGACAGCAATAAGGCATTTTTCAAGTACATCAGCAGCAGAAGGATGGTGAGGGAAGATGTGGGCCCGCTGCTAAACCCTGAGGGTGCCCTGGTGACCGAGGATGCAAAGAAGGCTGAAGTACTGAATGCCTTCTTTGCTTCAGTCTTTACAGCCAACGCTGACCCTCAGGAAGCCCAGTCCAGCAAGGATAAGAGGATGGCCAGGACAGCAGAGGACTTGCCCTGGGTGGAAGAGGAAGAGGTTAAAGACTTGTTGGCCAAGCTTAAGGCTCATAAGTCTATGGGTCCTGATGGGATGCATCCTAGAGTGCTGATAGAGCTGGCTGATGTGATTGCTAAGCCTCTCTCCATCATTTTTGAACAACCATGGAGGACAGACGAGGTGCCTGAGGACTGGAGAAAGGCCAATGTCACGCCAGTCTTCAAAAGGGCAAGAAGGACAACCCAGGAAACTACAGGCGGTTCAGCCTCACCTCCATCCCTGGAAAAGTGACAGAACAACTCATCCTGAATGTTATCACTGAACATATGAAGGATAAGATGATTATCAGGGGGAGTCAACATGGCTTGACCAAGGGGAAATCCTGTTTGACCAACCTGATAGCCTTCTATGAGTGCATAACCGGCTGGCTAGATGAGGGGAGAGCAGCGGATGTCATCTACCTTGACTTCAGCAAGGCTTTTGATACTGTCTCCCACAACATCGTCATCAGAAAGCTCAGGCAGTGTGGCTTGGATGAGTGGACAGTGAGGTGTATCGAGAGCTGTCTGAATGACAGAGCCCAGAGGATGGTGATCGAGTTGCACAGAGTCGAGTTGGAGGCCTGTGGAGCAGCTCTTCAGAGAGACACCTGGGAGTCCTGACTGATAATAAACTAAATATGAGCCAGCAATGTGCCCTCGTGGCCAAGAAGGCCAATGGCAGCCTGGGATGCATCAAGAAGAGTGTGGCCAGCAGGTTGAGGGAGGTTCTTCTCCCCCTCTACTCTGCCCTGGTGAGGCCTCATCTGGAGTCCTGTGTCCAGTTCTGGGCTCCTCAGCTCAAGAGGGACAAGAAAGTGCTGGAGAGTCCAGTGCAGGGCCACCAAGATGATCAGAGGTATAGAAATCTTTAATATGAGGAAAGACTGCAGGAACTGGGGCTGTTTAGTCTGGAGAAGAGGAGATTTAGGGGTGATCTTATTAACATTTATAAATATCTAAAGGGTGGGTGTCAGGAGGTTGGGACATACCTCTTTTCTATAGTAGTAACAGGACAAGGGGTAATGGGATGAAGCTGGAACACAAAAAATTCCACTTAAACATAAGAAAAAGCTATTTCACCATGAGAGTGACAGAGCAGTGGCACAGGCTGCCCAGAGGGGTTGTGGAGTCTCCTTCCTTGGAGGTCTTCAAGACCCACCTGGACATGTTCCTATGCAACCTGATCTAGGTGAACCTGCTTTTGCAGGGGGGTTGGATTAGATGATCTCTAAAGGTCCCTTCCAACCCCTACCATTCTATGATTCTATGATTTTCTTGAAAATTTTGTGGTGCGTGATTGAAAATGGAAACTTTTTGTGATAAGATATTTTAGGACCTAGAGAAAAAAGTCAGCATCCAGAAATAACTTTGCACTGGTCCATTTGACAATATCAGTGAATTTTTCTGTTTTCATGATTTTTGTTAGTTGATACAGACAGCCATTTGCACAAGTTCCTGAATTCCCTGAGACATCTCAGGCTCTGCAAAGAAAACTGGAAGTCATCCACCAGGCTATGTGGATCATAGATCTGTAGCTATTAGTATATGTGATGCAGACTACTTCATTTTGACAGACGTATGTTCGTTTCAGGATTTTAATTCTTTTCCAGGTAATGTCTTGAATCCAGAAGGCCTCAGAGGTTTATGGGTTTTTAGTAGTTCAGTGCAGTTATCTATAAGCTGCATGATACTGCCAAAAAGTATTTGCAAACTGTTTTAATGAACAGGAAATATTAACTGAGGCTCTTCACAGCAAAAATACTTTTCTTTCACAAAAGTTTTAAGACTACTTCTCAGGAAATAAAAAACTGCATGTCTTTTAAAATATATATGTACTTAGCATCTTTCTGATAAACTCTGTACATCTCAGGTCAAATTTGCATGTAATAAAAGCATTATTAAAACCCCAAATCCTTCAAGTAGTTTTTCTTTTGTGTCATTAGAACTGTTTGCTGAATGCAAACCAGAGGTTTGTATATGACTAGGCATGATGTTGGATCAGAGACAGCAGGGGGTAGTAGAGGCAGGAGAAAGGCTTGTGAGTCCCTTATGTACTCAATACTGTAAATTTTGCCTTTTCCAGAGGAAACAACTGTGGGAGAACTCTTCTTACTTCAGTGTAGCCTGTATCAAGTCCTAGTCCAACTGGCATACATCTTGGCAAAAAAATGCCCTTGAAATTGTTATCCTACTACTTCTACTATGTAGAAGTACTTGGCAGACTACTTATACAAGGAAGATCGCTCCCCACCCCCACCCCGAATCTTTGGATCTTTCTTATTTAGACATTAGAAATTGCATGCAAACCTATGAATGAATGTTAATAGTGCTTGAAAGTTTTTCACCCTCCTAGAGACAATCTTTGCTCTGTCATATTATCATATTATTTCCTGGGAGAGAGAACTGTTTTCAAATCCTCAAGCTTTGAAACAAGCGTCAATGTAGAAAATATTTTGACTCTTACCAGCTATTTTAAAAAAAAAAAAAAGGTGTCTAGGTTACTTTTAGATTATCAAAACCTGCAGCAGCAAACTTTGATAGATTTAAAAGTTGTTAGAGAACTGGGCATTTAGACAGTCCCAGCAGTAGGGATTTCTTTAACCATCTTCAAGTGATTAGCTTAAATGAATCTTGCAATACATATGTTTTCTAAACCTTTAATTCCTACCAGTCTAAATGAAAGGTGCTGAGCTGGGGAGAAATATGAAGTACATCTCTGCTCTACCTTCAGCATAGGCTTTATTGACCTTTTTTGGAGTGAGTTTCATGTTCTCCCTACTTTCCAACTGCTGAAATGACACAGCCTTGTTCTTACATGTCACTAGATGATCTCTATTCCACTGTGTCCTGAATTACTAGACTGCACAATGTGCAGTCCTTTTATATTTTTGATTAAACTTCCAAGTATGTGTGGTAGGATAGCATGAGCACCAAACAGCTGCTTTCTAAGTACTGGCCATCCTGTGCAAGTGTAGTGATTTTGGATTGGCTAGAAACACTGAAAAAAATCTTTTACAAGGTGAGTGTTCAGGGAAAGGGGAAGAGCAATTTTAGAGCCCCAAAACTTTACAGTTAACTATGGCAAGGGGCATACAGAAATGAAAGAAAACAGCAGTTCTAGTTAGTTCTGCTTTAGTTAAGGGTTCTGCATGGTTCATCTAAATAAAGATTCCAGATATCTCCTGGGATACGATCCTTGGCTCTTGAAAGGCACCAATTTTACCGCATTGCAAGTACTTCCATAGTTTTCTAATTCTTCCTGGGATTGCTTGTTAGCTCCAAGATCTCTAGTCTATGGGCACACACAGGTATGAAATCAGTTGGTCAGCAGTTGTACAGGTGATGTAAGTTGCTCCTTCTTTTCTCCTACTTTTGCAGTTTCAAATGCAAAAATTGGTGTGCTGCTGCTGATGTACATTGTTGCAGTTCTACTGTAACAGTGATATGGTCTTCAGAAAGCAAATTGATTTGTTGTCACTTGTGAAGACAGTAGGGGGAGATTAGTGCTCAAGCAGGAAGAAAGCTAAAGGTAGACTGTAGGTGAGAGCAAGACAGGGCAATGTCACAAATGGGGAAAATAGTCCTCTTCACTTGGCAAGAGTTCAAGGAAACAAACTTTCTCAAGCTCCCTGGAGATCTTTAGTTGTTTTGTAACAACTCTTCTCCACCCTTGTTTGGCTTCTTACTGTTCCCAAGGGCTTGGTAGTAGGTCATCCTGAAAGCTAGTTATGCTCAAAATATATTTGTAAGTATCTTTGCATGTGTAATGAACTGGATGTGTGCAACCACTGTGTGTGTTTTTCTTTCTTAGCAGCAAGGTGTTGATCGGCCAAGTGTGTACCATGCAGTGGTGGTCATATTTCTAGAGTTCTTTGCCTGGGGGCTCTTGACAATGCCAGTGCTAACAGTAAGTACTACTGATCAACTGTTGTCTTGACAATAATGACAAAAGTTAGTTAGCACATTCCTAGGGATAGAGGTTTTGTTTTGTGCTTCCTGCTTGCCGCACTAACTGAATTTCAGGAGTCTTAACGTTCAATACTACACAATTGTAGTATATTGCAGCTGAGATCTGAGCTGCTGAAAGAGTAAAAGATAGTGAAAAATAAATTAGCAAAATGTTGTGCTACTCTTAACTTTTATTTGCCTGTAACAGTGATATTGGTTTAGTGTATTGATGGAAGTCTCACTGGAAATTCTGGCTTTTCTAAAGACCTCATAGTTAATTCCTCACCTGTCATAACAGTTGAATGATGTGTCTCACAGTAAACTTCGTATGGTACTGTGGACTATTTTGCCAGCACATAACTTGAAGTAAAATGTAAAGACTTTGGTGTAAGAGGTAGATTTTCTAAGTATATAACCTGTTCTGGAATGCAGTTATTTTCCAGATGAATAGAGAACGTTTCGTAATACGATAGTGAGGTTTTCAACTGAAGACATAGGTCTTACCCTTTGAAATCAGGCATGCCTCAGAGAAGTCCACTGAAAGTCTATTAGTCCATTTTTTCATCAGATAATGTCTGAGAACACTGAGTACAAGATGACCAAGGTTTTGTGGGATTGAAAGACCTGGAGTAAATAATTTTCATTCTGCAAACTCCAAATAAAATAATCTAAATAACCCTTGAAAGATGTTTGTCTAACTTTCCTAAAGACACTGAGATTTTTAGCACAACTTAAATAAAAAATAAAAAAGTAATAAAAAAGTCTATATAAACAGTTAACTGATTGCCATAAAGTAGTTGTTTTGCTAAAGTATGGTGCTGTCCTGACAGTGACAAAACGGGAATTTTACTTGCTAGTCTTTCTTGTTTCTTTTTTTTTTCTTTCCTTATTAACCAAAATGCTCAGCTTCAAGTTGCCCAAGCTTGACACTTCTCATTTAAAGGGTTAATGTGCAAATAGTTTTAATTCTTATGCAGTCTTATGAAATACTTTAATTTAGTAAAACTGTTAGATGTATTCTTCAATAGTTCCTCAATAGTATACTCTAATGGAAATAGTTTCATGTGATTTTTTTTTTTCCTGTGGATCACATGCAGTTGAAATATTAATTTGTAAAATTAGTGGTTTTCACTGCACTGTGTCTAACAGGATTGTTATTAAATCATTCTAACGTAAATCTTAAATTCTTATTTTGACTGGATTATGTGGATTCAGTACAGTCATAGTCTTGAATGTCATATTTTGATTGTTATGTTTTTCTCTTATGTGGTCTTGAGTATGTAGAATGATGTTGCATTGGATTGAAAATTTGATTTAAAGCAATGAGTTACATATAATGGTGTAACTTTACACAGGTGTAAATTACTTTTATGTTGTTGAGGATGGTTATCTTTATTTGTAATTACCTTTTCATACATTGAGAGGCTACTGATTTGTTTTGGATAATTTCAGATCTGATTTGATCTTTTTCACATTATTTTGTGTTGTAATATACTTATGATAGCTTGCCTTGGCCTGCTGATCAGCTAGCAGTACTAGAAGTCATGTAGAGCTTTCTTGACTGCCAACTGCTAACTTTTGCTCAAGCAAATTTGTCTGTTAGGAAGGGAAAAAGTGGAAACATTTGGCCTGTTGAACAAAGCTCATGATCACTCAAACTTTTTGTGATCATGTCAGGATTCTCTATGTCATTGTCAACATTCAGAAAGATTGATTTTTTTTTTTTAAATACATACATTTTAATGTAGTTCTGTGATAGTTGAGATTATTTAAAGTTCTTTTTTTTAGGTTACCTTTTCTCTTCTTTTGACAGCTGTTGGGAAAGCAGTAGTGTTTGTTACTTGTAACACTGTGCTTAGAGAAGAAAAGATTTGAAGTGTTTATTAAAACGCACAAAGACTATTTTGCTCACAGACTGCCCAAAGCTTATGCTTATTACTCTTATTTATGGACTTACAAGCCAATATTAGAATATCATCATAGCAATATTAATAACGAAATGGCATATTCTGTCTCTAATGTCTTTTTTTGAATCTGTAAACATTTTTTATTGCCAGAACTTGAGTAAGGCAGTTCCCTCTACCAGTTTGTCAGCTTGCATTTCTCTTGTCTGCAAAGTAACAGAAATTAATCTCAGAAGCTCGAACCAGTATCAGCAGTGATTGCCTTTCAGGAAAAATACTGAAAAATGCTTTACAGAAAGATAACTAAATTTGGCTTTCTGAGCTTCTTACTTGCTTTTTTTTGGGTTGTTTTTGACATGGAAGACATCCACTCTTAGATCTCTAATTTGAGCCCTGACCTTTTTTCTCCTTTCATGTCATAAGATCAATAGTCAAACAGATGAAAAATTGCTTTAAATGTCTAAACATCAGAAAGAAAAAGGGGTGTAAATAAGCAAAATTATCTGTACAGTAGTTAACGTAGGAACAACCACCTTTTATTAAACTTGTGATTTGAGAATCTCAGTCCTCCTTGAAAAATTATGCTGAGCCATTTCAGTGACTAAAGTTTTTCAAGCTGGTGGCTTTCTCAGTATGTGTAGAAATAATTTTTGTAGTTGTTAGCACTTCCAAAGTAAAAAAGCAGTTGAATTTGAAGTGTGTTTGCATACATGCTTTGATCATTGCAATAGCATGGTTTTAGTTGATGCTAGCACCTGGGAGGCCTTTTAACTCTCTTGCATATTTGTGGTAAATCTGTTTAGTGTAGATTAACATGCTTGTGCTTGAATTAAGACTTCTGGTAAAGTACTTTCAATGAATTCATAGATGTAATTAAAAGATTCATGAAACGCTCAGAACTGTTCCTAATGTTTACAAGCGTCTATTTGTTCATCAGAAGTATTTCTAATATCTGCAACCCGTTCAGAAGTAGCTCGCACAAGGCCTTTTTGGGCAGTTGTGACTACTAGTCTGTTATTTCTTTGACAGAGTAAGTTAGTTGAATCTTATTTTCACTCGTAATTAAAAACAGTGATTTAGTCAACCTTTTAAAGGAATTATCTAACTCAAATTCGGTGATTTGTACCACATGGAGATGCTTCTTGCTTAGAGACATCCCTTTTCTGAACAAAGTACCCTAGATCTATCTATCTCTGTGATACAATATGGACTCTGCCAGGAGAGGTATTTGTGACAATAAATTGATATTAAACCTTATTAGTATTTTGTAGACAAAAGTGTAATTCTAGGATGAGGTAAGTCCCAATAGAGATATCATATTTTATAAATCAAATTTAAACTGTGAGTCAACTTTCTGCTGTCTCCTGATTCACATAAACCATTTTTTTTTTTTCACTATCAGGTCTTACATGAAACATTTTCCCATCATACGTTTTTAATGAATGGTCTTATTTGTGGTCTTAAGGTAAGATTATTTTTTAAAGCCTCTGACCTAAATATTATGTTTGTTACTGTATGGTAATTTATCTCTCCATAAGAACATACAAAACACTGAGAATATAGTCGGTTGTTAAACTATTTTTTCATTGTAATAGTTCCTGTAAGTGTTCTTGGGCTCCGTTCAGGTTTTACTGCTAAGTGGTAGCATCTTGAAAAAAACAGAGAATTTCTCATAAATTTAAATTCCTCTTATCTGAATAGGTAATAGTTGCAGCTGTCGTAATCTTGATAAGTGTCTTTCTAAGAATGGTGCAAGGCTTTTAATGCCTGCTTCCAAATGTTAGATGAGTTGTACAAAAAACAGACTAATGAAGGCATAGTGATATCATTGAGATAAAAAATTCAGCATCTAAACATTGATTTTGTCCAAATCGTCATAGAAAACCTAATTTTCATCAAGGTTGTGGAGTTTTTAGGGTGTTTTTTTAATCAATTTTGGCTGCTCTGTGATAGTTGAGATATTTAGGGCAATTTATGACTTGCTTATACCCCTACATTCATGCAATGTTCATGCTGGGTTCTTGCAGTGAAAAAAACCTGTAAAATTTCTCTAGCATAATTAAAACTTGGAAGTCTCTTTTGTCTTACTGAGAGACTTCAAAGCACTTAGTGTAACTTAAAGCTAAACTACCTTGTAGCACCCAGAAGTTATTTAGCTTTGTGTTCTGTAACAAATCTAGAGAGTTATCTAAAAATCTAAAGCAAAACTAAAGTTGTAAGAATATGACATAGAATCATAGAATGTTAGAGGTTGGAAGGGACCTTTAGAGATTATCTGGTCCAACCCCCCTGCAGAAGCAGGTTCACCTAGATCAGGTCACATGGGAACGTGTCCAGGTGGGTCTTGAAGACCTCCAGAGAAGGAGACTCCACACCCTCCCTCGACAGCCTGTGCCAGGGCTCCCTCACACTTACAGTACAAAAATTTTTTCTTATGTTTAAATGGAACTTTTTATGCCCAGCTTCACCCAATTACCCTATGTCCTGTTACTAGATACAACAGAAAATGGGATGCCCCAGTCTCCTGACATCCACCATTTAGATATTTATAAATATTAATGAAATCTTCCCTACAGTCTCCTCTTAAATATTTAGGATGGACTTGTTGTCTTGGTATCTTTCAATGTGGCATGACGGAACACCATGGACGAGGGAAGTCAGGATGTCTCAGACTAAAAGAAGTTAACTTTGCATTGTGTCGTTAGAAGAACAGTGTTCATATTCCTCTTTCTTTCAACTTTATTCATAGTGTGGTGCAATTATGAATATCACTGAAGTGGTGAATGCGGGATTCCCCATGTTCTTTCTACAGAGCATGTCTGTAGAAAAGAGCATGAATATGTTGGTCTAAATGTATGTATTACTCTAACAGCTAAAATAAATAGGAGAGCGTAGACCCCAGTGAGCTTGGATGTAAGTATCCAATACATTCTTTAAAATGCTGCTTATGAAACATCAAAAGTGTTTCAGGTAACAGTAAAATATGTTAGATCAAAAATCTGACTCATGAGAGCAAAACCATAAATTTCCACCAATTAAATTCGTGCCTTTTTAAAATGCATTCACATTCAATAGCTTTGAAATGTAAAACATCAGAATCACAGAAAATCAGACTATAGAGGAAACTGTAGTTTCACTTAGCTCCAATTTTGTGTTTAATTTAAAATTAAATTGCATTTTTAGTATTTTTAAAATTTTATGGTTAGAACTTGTACATATTAATTATTTTTCTTCTATCACAGGGGTTTTTGTCCTTTCTCAGTGCTCCACTAATAGGTGCTCTATCAGATGCATGGGGAAGAAAATACTTTCTTCTTCTTACAGTTTTCTTCACCTGTGCCCCATTTCCAGTAATGAGAATAAGTCCATGGTAAGTGGTACAGACTGTAGTAGTGAGCTTGTCAGTGTAGCAGAAATTCAATCAGAGGAGGAAATTATAGAGGGACAGTAGGACAAGAGGGAAGTCCACTTTCCTTTCAAGCTGTGATTGCATTATTCTGGTCCTTTTCTGTTTAAGAAGTAGAAATTATGGAATATGATTTAGTTACTATATTTGCACAAGTATAACAGTAAATAAAAGGATTTGATATCCAAAACTCAGTTGTAAGCTCAGCTGTTGATTTTTTTAGTTTCTCCCCTGAGACATGACAGTGCCATAATAAAAATGTTTCTAAAGCTAAAAGGTTAAATTACAGAGAAGTATAATTTCTGCAAACAAGATATTTTAACTCTTTAATTAGGCAACTTCAAAGTCTTGGCTAAGTGGAGTGGAGTTCGTTTCAGTTTCACTTCCATTCAGTGAAAGTCAGGAACATCACAAAAGAACTTTTTGTACACTGAATGCGCTCCGAGTTCAGCTTTCAAAGCATTAGATATGATAGTTTATTCCTTGTTGATTGAGAAGCTGTGTTTTCAGAGAGTTCATATGTTATAACTAACACTCTCAAAGCTGAAGTAAATTTGAAAATGTGTAGATACTGTGTCCTGAATGGTCCATTTCTTCTTTTAGACTTGTGTAAAGAGTAGAATATAAATAAAATAAAATAAAATACTGTTTTCAAATATTCAAATGAGATTGCACAACTATTTCCATATGTTAATAGAAATAATTTTCTGTGTTAATTCTTTGGGAACAATTCTGATAGCTTAAATACAAAACTTCTTCATTATTAAATGAGAAGCAAGAGCTCTTTGCTTAAACTTTCTAATTGTTGCTTTTAAATCATTAGGTGGTTCTTCGCTATGATTTCAGTATCTGGAATCTTTTCTGTTACGTATTCTGTAATACTTGCCTATGTAGCTGATGTAACACAGGAACATGAAAGAATTACAGCCTATGGACTGGTAAGATAAACTAAACTTGAAAAAAAAAGTCAGATTATGACCTTCATATTGTACTTATGTTTTGATGCACAGCTTGTTTCCTAATTAATGTAATGAGATTGATGGAAAAGGGAATGAACTGTGAATCAAGGCACTACATTAGATTTTTGGAAGTCTAATTTAGACTTTTTACTGCTGCATAGACTACTCTGTGCTTGTAGCAACAGAGTAAGAATTTGACAGCTTTACCTGCACAGAGACTGTGTAACAAAATGTGTTTTAAGTTTCACAGGCAGAACAAGAAATTTTATTAAAATATATGCAAGTTATTTAATGCTCTGTAAATTGCACCTCCAGTTTACATAATTTCTCATTCATACAGAATGACTTTTTCTGTGGTCAAGCAGGAAGAGCAAAAATGCGTAATGTAATTTTTTTAGTAACTTAGTCATGAACTCTCTTAATTAGAAGAGATGAAAAAAGTAGTTCAGTTAATACGAGCTAGCCTTTCAAACAATAATTCCTGCTTAGTTTGCATTTGTGAATATCTGTATTGGTTTAGGGTTTGGAGGCTCATTGATAGATATCCTTAGCCTTTGAACATCATTTGTCTCATCCTCTGTGCATCTGTTTTCATTGTATAGCTATTCATGGGCTGACTTGATTTTTGACTGACTACATTGTACTTGCAACTGTTAAGGTTTTCCTTTATTTTGAGCCTTAAGGAGGTATGATTTCTCAGGTATTGATTTAACAGTTAAGACAATAAAGGACTTGATACTCTTGAAGCAAATGTATGTAGCATAGGATGAAACAAGTTTAAAATTTCTGGAGTTCCCAGTTCTATAAAGAATGTATTTGAAGCATATATTTGTATGCCTTCAAACAGTTTTCTGTTATCAGGAACAGCTAGATCTAAAATTTTCTAAAGTGATAGACAAAAGTGCAGTTTTGTTGATTAAGTCTGTATCTCTAATCAGTTTGCTTGTTATTATTTCCTAGATTTTTTTTTTTTTTTGGCTTGGTATAAAGCTGAATTTATAGCTTGTGATCATACTTATTCTCCGAAATAGTTATGCAGAATGTTTTTTTATTTTGATACTGGAAAAGAGTAGTAATTAAAAACCTCAAACTAGCATTTTTGTAACCTTTTCTGGTGATTTTTATAGTGCAATTTAACTTGATTTTTCATCATATTACACTACATGTGAGTATAATAAGTGATATGTTAGTAGCTGCTTGTCACTACAGCATAGTATGAAGCAATACAGTTGTTGAAATTGTCATAGCTAATGATTTCCTAGTTGGTTGTGCTATTCAGTGGCAGCTGTGTATTTAAGATGCAAACTATTAACAGGGGTGTTGTGTTACTCCATGTATTATGCAGTGGTCAGGCTCATGTTCAGTTAGGCAGGCATTTAAATGTGCTGACAAAATTTTCAGTGAAATTTCATCAAATCGTCTTTGGAAAAAAAAAGCTTTTCTTAGCTTCAAACTTGCTTTTTGCAAATCCCATCTTGTTTGGTGAGGTGTGGAGAAGGTTAGAGAAACTGTATTTGGACCCATATTTACTGTCATAAGTGTTTCTTTGTTTCTGATTTAGAATTTGACTGTTTTTTTTTTTTTAAGATTACACTTCTAAGGGTTGTGGTGCTGAGCAAGCTACTTCATTTTTCTGCAATGACAGAATAACCACTTCAACAAGTTTGTATACTATTCTTGTGTGTAGGTACATGCCACCTTTGCTGCGAGCATGATAATTAGTCCAGCCTTTGGAGCATACCTGTCCGCCAGCTATGGAGATAACGTTGTCATACTAGTGGCCACATTGGTTGCTGTTGTGGACATATTCTTTATCCTCCTAGCTGTACCAGAATCTCTGCCAGAAAAAATGAGACTGGCTTCATGGGGAGCTTCTATGTCATGGGAACAAGCAGACCTTTTTGCTGTAAGATGCACTTTAATAAGTAATTAATAAATAATTGATAATACAGAAATATGTATTTTTAATAAATAATAAGATATTGCATTTTATAAGCTTGAGAAATCTTTAACTTTACTAGTAGCTTCATTATTTAGTGTACTGTAATCTCTGTTCTTCTGCACAAAACAATCTAGCTATATATAGAAACAAAAACCAAACTGTGGAGGAAATTATTCTTGAATTGGAAATAATGTTTATTGTGAAATCCAAAGGGAAAGGCTTTACATTTCTAACTCAATCTGTTTTATTGTCAGAGAAATGATGAATTCTGACACTGCCACAGACTCCAAAATCTGATATTGTAAGATTTTTTGATGTTCATGCTTTATACTTTGGGTTGGCAATGTCTTGCCCCCTCTTGAATGCTACTTTTGCTTATATGTAAGTTATTTTTAACATAGTATGGCTCTATAAAGCCTGTTCATTTTTCTACAGACATATATAAGAAGCATTAAAATGTGTAATGCAGTTTTTCTATTAACTTGTATGCTAGTTATTCGACTAATTTGCATTTATGTTACACCTTGATATCTTGAGAAGAAAGAGTAGAATGATAGAATTATTATATTTGGAAAAGACGTTTAAGATCGTCACATCCAACTACAAACCTCAGACTACCAGGCCCATCACTAAATCATAGAATGGTAGGGGTTGGAAGGACCTTTAGAGGTCATCTAGTCCAATCCCTCTGCCAAAGCATGACCACCTGGATCAGGTCACACAGGAATGCATCCAGGTGGGTCTTGAAAACCTTCAGAGAAGGAGACCTTACACTCTCCCTGGACAGCCTGTGCCAGCGCTGTCATCCTCACAGTAACCATTTATATACTTATTAATCATCTTGATGAGATCTCATTGAGAGCCGTTGAGATGACCAGGGGATTGAAACATCTTCTTTATGAGGAAAGACTATGGAAACTGGGGCTGTTTAGCCTGGAGGAGACTGAAGGGGGTATCTCATTAATATTTACAAATATCTAAATAGTGGATGTCAGGAGGTTGGGATAATGGAATGAAGCTGGAACATAAAAAGTTCCAGTTAAACATAAGAAAAAAACTTCTGTACTGTGAGTGTGAGGAAGCCCTGGCACAGGCTGTCGAGGGAGGATGTGGAGTCTCCTTCTCTGGAGGTCTTCAAGACCCACCTGGACACGTTCCCATGTGACCTGATCTAGGTGAACCTGCTTCTGCAGGGGGGTTGGACCAGATAATCTCTAAAGGTCCCTTCCAACCCCTACCATTCTATGATTCTGTGATCCCCGCTCAGTGTCTTCCTCTCCAGACTAAACAGCCCCAGTTCCCATAGCCTTTCCTCATAAGGAAGATATTCCAATCCCCCAGTCATCCTGGAGGCTCTGAGTTGGACTCTCTCCAGAAATTCCCTGCCTCTTGAGCTAGAGAACCCAGAACCAGACACAGGACTCCAAATGATGCGTCACCAGGGCAGAGTAGAGGGGAAGGAAAACCTCCCTTGACCTGCTGGAAACAGTCTTCTTGATGCATCTCAGAATGTCATTGGCCTTCTTGGCTATGAGGGCACGTTGCTGATTCATGGTTAGTTTATTATCAACCAGGACTCCCATGTCCCTCAGCACCTCATCTATAAATCTTTTTAATATCACCAGGGATGTTGACTCCATCACCTTCCTGGGTAGCCTGTTCCAATGCTTAATAACCCTCTCGTTGAAAAAGTTCTTCCTGATGTGTAATCTAAAACTCCCATGGCACAACTTGAGCACATTTCCTTGACTTATATCATTCATTACTAGAGAGAAGAGATCAACCTGCACCTCACTACAACTCTGCCTTCAAGTATTTGTAGAGAGTGATAATGGCTCCTCCCAGCCTCCTCTTATCCAGACTAAATATCCCCAGCTCCCTCAGCCCCTTCTCATAAGACCTATCATCTAGACCCTTCCACCGGCTTTGTTGCCCATCTCTGGACATGGTCCAGCACCTCAATATCCTTCTTGTAATGAGAGGCCCAGAAGTGGACACAGTATTCGAGGTGTGGCCTCACAAACACCGAGTGCAAGGGGTCAATCCCTTCCCTGGTCCTGCTGGACACACCATTTCTGATACAGGCCAGGATGCCCTTGTACTTCTCAGCCACCTGTGCACGCTGCTCTGTAATGTTCAGCTGCCTGTTGACCAATACCCCCAATAGTCCATTTTTGCAGGATAGCTTTCCAGCCACTCTGCCTCAAGCCTGTAGCATTACTTGGGGTTGTTGTGGCCCAAGTGTCAACACGTGACCTTGTTGAACCTCAGGCACTTGGCCTCATCCCATCACTTCAGCCTGTCCGGGTCCCTCTGTAGAGCCTTCCTGCCCTTAAGCAGATCTACACTCGCCCTCAGCTTGATGTCATCAGCAAATTTACTGAGGATGCATTTGATTTTCTCACTGTATTCATTGATAAAGATGTTGACCAAATAGGCCCCAGCACTGAGCCCTAGGGAACAATGCTGGTAACTAGTTGCCAACTGGATTTAACTCCATTCATTACCACTCTCTCAGCCCAGCCATCTGGCCAGTTTCTCACCCATCTCTAGGTAGGTCCAGCCATGGGCAGCCAGTTTCTCCAGGAGGATGCTGTGGGAGACTATGTCCAAGGTTTTACTGAAGTCCAGGAAGACCACATCCACAGCCTTTCCATCATCCACTGGGCAGGTCACTTTGTCGTAGAAGAAAATCAGATTGGTCAGAGAGGACCTGTAATTCCTAAAGCCATGTTGGCTGAGCCTGAACCCTTGGTTGTTCTATATGTGCCTCACAATGATGCTCAGGATGATCTGCTCCGTAACCTTCCCCAGCACTGAGGTCAGGTTGACAGACCTGTAGTTCCCTGGCGCCTCCTTCTGGCCCTTTTAGATGGAGGGTGAGGGGGGTCATATAAGCCATCCTCCAGCCCTCTGGGACCTCTCTGGTGAGCCAGAACTGCTGGTAGATGATGGAGAGTGCCTTTGTGAGCACTTCTGTCAGCTCCCTCAGTGCCTTCAGGTGGACTCCATCATCCACTTGTGAGTCAAGATGGAGCAACAGGTCACTCACCATTTCTCCTTGGACCGAGGGGGCTTCATTCCATCCCCTACCCCTGGCTTCTGGCTTAGGGGGCCAGAGAAGAGCTCATTTTACTATTGAAGACAGAAGAAACCATTAAGTACTTTTCCTTGTCTTTGATCATTAAGCTTCCGTGTGCATCCATTAAAGGATGGAGATTCCCTTTAGTTCTCCTTTATTTCTGATATATTTTTAGAAACTTTTCTTATTGTCTTTTACAGCAGTGGCTGTAATGATTCTATGATTCTATGAAATATACAAGGAAAAATACTCTCATAATTTTGGAAGAGAAACACTTACAATGACTCTCTTATTTAATAGCATATTTCAGAGCAAGTTATTACAGAGACCAGTTAGATATTATGCTTTTCCCTAAATATTATATGATGCCATTTTCAGTGAATACTTGTAATTTTGTACTGAGCAGTAACTTCAAAAATCAAATGGAAGTTTTGAAGAAGAATGAGATACTACAAACCTTATACGACAGGAGATTCTTTCTAACTTAATGTTCATTGTGATTGTTTTGGCATGTGATTTTTTTTTTTTGACTTATGCATGGGTAAAGATGAATCTTGAAAATGTTAAATACACTTTCTGCTGTCTGTGTTTTCATTACGCTTTGTAACAGTGTTCCAATACTTGTTTTGTTTCTTTGCTTTACAGTCTCTGAATAAGGTTAGAAAAGATTCTACGGTTCTCCTAATCTGCCTTACAGTACTTCTCTCCTATATGCCTGAAGCTGGCCAGTATTCTAGCTTTTTTCTGTACTTGCAACAGGTAAGCGTTAGTGTCTCCACATTTTACTAAGGATGTTTAAATAAATATTCCCTAAAAACAATTTCTTGTTGAAGACAGAAATACTGCTCTCTGGCAAAATGCAGCTTTAAAAAATAAAGGGAGGGTACTTTGCTAATTCAAGCACTAAGTAATGCTTGGCTCCTGATGCATAAAGCCTGCCATAGCTTAAGCATGTAGTCATAAAATTAAGCAGACTTTTGTTCCCATCCAGTGCAGCACTTAGTGTTGATGGGGAATCTTGCCTGTTGCCAAGCTATTGTGTCTGTGAGAGGGGACAGAGAACTTTGATTTCCAAATACATGACATTCTCTGTCTTCTTTTTTTTAAAGGCAATTTCTATCTTTTTTTTCTTGGCAAACAGTCAGGGTAAGGATTATTCTCAAAAGTAGACACATCTTATATGCATGTGGATTCTAAACAGGGATTAGTGATATCTTTGAGGAAGATACCTCTTTCCTAGTGATTGTCCTGGATTGTATTTTATAGTTGTTTTATGCTTCTCTTCAGATTATAGGTTTTGGATCTGCTAGCATTGCAGCATTTATAGCTATGCTAGGTGTTCTATCTGTAATAGCCCAGGTAAGCTTCAGTCTTTTCAATGCTCTTCTGACTGTTAAGCTTGTTTATAAACTTAATACTTGCTCTAAAATGCCAGTATGTCTTGCATTCGCTAGAGATTATATTCATATGTAGTCTGAGTAAATGTCTCGCTTTCCCTAAAAAATTTTGGACTCTGCATTGGAAAAGGAAAATAAAATTTGTGGAGCCTGGATTCGTAAATGTGCTGGAACTCTGGCTTTAAATTGTTAAAATGATATAGGAAACTGGTTACTTAATGCACAGCCTTCTGAAACCGATATATGTTGTTTTTATTAAGCAAAACTCATGCTATTTGCACCTAGTCAGGTGGCTCATGTTGCCAAACTTGCATGCAACCAATGCAGGTATTGACATAATCTGTCCAAGGTTCCTTGGGCTCAGCAGGGAGGCTGAGTAACTGTGAGATGTGTTGCTTTCATACCACTTAAAGGCAACAGTGAGCTGGTTTTTGGACAGGGCCTTTGTACATGTTAGAAATTAAAGTTTTTTGATGCAATCTTTGGTATCTTTGTGGGTGCAGTTGGTCTTCCTGCTGTGGTAACAGGAAGAGGAATAGAACATACAATGTGTTATATCTTTGTTACCATCCTTAGCCAAGTTGGGATCTTACTGTTTTGATGTAAACAACACGTTCCTCAGTGTTTACCAGTTTTACTGGCATCATCTGTGTCCTTCCTTACCAATTCAAGTAATTATTTTGATGGAAATGGGAACAAAAGCCTGTTTACAGTAGGAACAGACAGTGAGACAGGGAATACATCTGAGAAGAGTTACAGAGAAGATGATAGATATACTTCCCTATGCCCTGAAGTAGAAGTAGTTAAATTTGTCTGTACATCAAATGCTGCTATGACTAGTCCACATTATGGACTTACTAGAGGGGAAGTAAGAGCATGGCTAGTGTGAATTTCTTCAGCAGCTGAAAGGTCTTCTGAATTACTTTGTGCAGAAGGAGCAATTACTTTAACAATCTGGCTTTTTGTAATAACTTTTGGGTGAACCAATTTATCTTGCAGACTGTGTTTCTCAGGATCTTGGTGAGGTCTATAGGGAACAAAAATACAGTTCTCCTTGGCCTTGGCTTTCAGGTCCTTCAGTTGGCTTGGTATGGTTTTGGATCTCAGTCTTGGTAAGCATGCATTTTCATAGGTATGTACCTGTTAAGGAACTGAAAATGTTTGTCCAAGAAATTCTGCTGCTTACTTCTGGGTCTATAAATGTTCTGTTAATTAAGTGTTACGTGGAATGATAGAATTTTCCAGGTACTTAGTGTGTATGTTGCAGACTAACAGCGCTTTTGAAAAGGAAGTCTTTGCACATTTTCAGTCCAGTGAGTTTTATGTCTACACACATGGTTAAAAATTTTTCTTAAACTCACACGCTAGTTAGTAGAGTGTTCTCTCCAGTAATTCCACTAGATCCATTCTATCAATCAGTTAAGCAGACCTCTACTTTTTGTCTTTACTACTAACTTGTCATTCTCTTAGCATGACTATTTTAATAAGAGTACATGTGAAAGGGCATTAAACCTTAAATGAGGTTACCCTTGTGGCCATTTTTGGAGGAATAGGGAGTAATTATATGGGTAGTCTTATCTTTAATTCAAATTATGTATTTAACACAGGATGATGTGGGCAGCTGGAGCTATAGCAGCAATGTCAAGTGTTACATTCCCAGCAATCAGCACTCTGGTTTCCCGAAATGCAGGGTCAGATCAACAAGGTGGGTATTTAATAAGTCTGAGCATCAAACTGCTGTGTTGGATGGCTTTTCAGTTTAAAAAGAAGAATACTTACATAGATGTACTGTTGTATGTTGATAGTAATGAGTTTCTTTGCTGGGGAAGTCTGCCAGTCTATGCAGAGAGGAAGGAAGTGCAGAAATTTATCAAATGTACATTGCAAAATACTGTTTCTGTCTTAACAGCTTCCTGTAAAAGGAAAAAAAAATATTTCCTATGAGAGTGGAAGAGCCTTGGCACAGGCTACCCAGGGAGGATGTGGAGTCTCCACTGGAGATTTTCAAAACCTGCCTGGACCTGATCCTATGTGACTTGACCTAGGTGGATCTGCTTTGGCAGAAGGGTTAGACTAGATGATTGCTAAAGGTCCCTTCTAACCCTACCACTCTATGATTCTAAAAGTACTGCAAAAACACCAAAACCAAAGGTGGTAGCTTTTATGTTTTTTCCTTCCTCTTTTTTAACTAAAAATAATATTCTCAAAGTAGATTATGAGAATTAATGTAACAATACTATCTTAATAATGGAAGCTGAAAACACATTTTAGTAGATTAGATCTATACAAGAACTTCTGTTTTGTGTGGAAAAGTTGGTTCTATTTACTATAATAATATTTTCAAGGCATAGAAAAGGAAGCTTAAGTAAATAGTTGATGTGAGAAGATAGTAAAATTCATTGGTTTTGATGTGACGGGAAATGAACAAGCAGAAATAACTCATTTAAAATCAAGTGAGAGAAGGAGTCATCACAAAGTGTAACACTGGTATATAATAACTGGATTTAGTTTTCTCTTTTTTAGAAGTCTTTTTCATGTAGATCATAAATATTGGTCTTGCTTTAACATTGTACAACTTGAAATTAGGTGAGTGCAGTTCTAGAAGACATGTTTCTGTTGAATTTGAAAGGTGCAGAAGACAATATTTTATGTGGTGTTCCTCTGTCCACCATTTTTGTTTCTAATAGACATTTAAAAGACTTTTAAAAGACATATTTTCAGTTCATGTCATTTAATGAGTAGTTTAAATTGACAGAAATCATTTATCTTTCATTTTACGTGGAGAAAACTGCTGATAATCTCTCAGGCAGACAATAGTTTTTAGTGTAAAATTTTGCCACCTAGTGGCACCAAGATTTTAAGCTTATGTGTCAATTTATGAATAAAAACTGACAACTTCCTTTTTGGTGTGTTTTCTTCCCTTCCATTTTACAAGTTACAGCCTTAAGGAAGGGGATACACAGACTACTAATATTTTTTAAAATAGCATTCTGTAGACTCTTAATCTGTAAGATCGTAAAAAATCCTTTTTAAGCTGTTATCACAGTCACTTCACGAAATTGAAGCAGAAATATACTCTTAGAGTTTCGATTAATAAAACTTTTAAAGAAATCTAATATAAAACTGCAACCAATCTGTTATTGTGAGTTTATTTCAGTACTGCTGCCTCAAATAAGTTACTTGGAACTTAAATCCTGGTTTTAGACTAGTGAGGGGAAGAAGTCTCAGAGTTTGTCTGTATTTTGCCAATAGCAACCCTTAACACATAGATACATTACTCTAAATTTCAGTTGAAAATAAATTGAGCAGGTAGCACATAACCTCGTTTTCTTCATTTTAGGCTTTGAGTGAAAGTGAAGGAGCTCTTAATACAGAAAGTTAGACTTGCCCATAAATTTAGTCGCTTATATTAAAAACTCATGATGCTTCCTGTAGCCTACAAGTACAGTGACAGAGGTGTAATCATGCAGAGGATTATTTTAATCCAGCAAAGTTATCTTCAATGTTTTTCTTAAAAATCTTAGCCCATAGGAATAATGGAGATGTGCTGTTTTGGAACAGCCATATAATGCACTCAGAACTGTTGACTCCAAGAATTTCATTCTCGATTAAAGAATAAACAACTCTACTGTTTCTTTTTTTGCCTTCCTTAGGTATTGTCCAAGGAATAATAACTGGAGTAAGAGGTCTGTGCAGTGGCCTGGGACCAGTACTGTATGGCTTTATTTTCTTTCTCTTTCATATGGAGCTTGATGAATTGCCACCTGATCAGACTTCAGGAAAAAAGGCAATGCTAGATCCCAGTGATGATGTAAGTTTAAAATTTTATGTGAAGAACTCGTAAAAATCTGTCATTTTGGTTGATTTAAAAATCTTTTCCTCATTCTTGAACTACTTATTTCTCACTTCTCAGCTTTATTGAACTATATGAAATTTTGACAATAGGGAAGTAATTTTGGTAATACAGTAAACCATAACAGATTTATCTTTGAGTCAGCAATAGATTAATTATTCATGTATACAGTAATTCAGTACAGAATTGAGATATGTGTATTTTTGCCCAGTGGTGGTAACAACGCAGTTCATCAACTCTCCTTACCTGTATGAAACTTAAGGGAGAGGGGAGAATTCAGTCCTTTAGAATGGTTTTTTTTTTGGAGCTCCCTTCAGTTTTTTCTTTCATCCTTTCCATTTTTATTTCAAGTCTGCATTTTTGTCTGCTCTGTTCTTTCCTATTTGTCTGACAAAATATTAAATATATGCTTACTAGAGTTTGGAGAATCTTGTGAACCTGTTTCTCGTTTTACCTTGATTGTTACGGCCTCCTCAGGTACAATTCCATTGCTTTTTCAAAATACTAAGAATGAACTTTTCAGAGAGATGGTGATCTCTTACCTTGTTATTAAGCTTATTAAGAAAGACAACGGATTAGCTGAATGTGTAAATAACTGATGGCTGTTACCATGGAAACAATAGTTTTTGTTCATCCCCCAGTCTGTGAACTTTTCCAGATATTAACTGCAACCAGTGTTTGAATGTACTGCTCACTGGCTTACTTATGGTGGGGTGCTCTGTAGTTTGCTCAAACAAATCGAGTAGAATTTTGGAGCAAGAAAGCAAAGACACTTTTGTTTGTTGTACAAAAAGGAAACTACAGTAACATATGGTAAAACCTCTGTAATCATGATTTCAGGTTTTCAAGAACTTTGTTGTTAAATTTCATTTGTGAATTCTTTTTTAAGGCATCAAATCATGTGAGCTTTTCTTGGGGACAGGGAGTGTAGTAGCTTTTTGACATGGTACACACACTCCTGCTGCAAGTCATTTCAATATGTTCTGTTACAGTAAGAATATACATATATGGATTTTTTCTTTTGTTGAAGTAGTCCAGATGTATTACAGAGAAGCAACTAACTGCTCCAGTAAGTTATACATGAGTCAAAATTTCTATTGTGGAGTTTTCTGAAGCTTGTGATAGAAAAAATTTTCTGTACTGAAGCCTAATGTATGAGCTCCCTATAAAATAATGATTTTTCTAAACTATGATTCTAAATTAAACTATTTTTTCTATTTTCTTGAAAACCTACTTATTTATTGAAATTTTTTAGTTAGCAGTACAGAAAAATATGTATTTGCATAACTAAGATTGCTCTTTATTCTTATTTCACTGGGACAGCTCTTAGGGGTACATACATAGCTAAACACGAGTTTTGTTAAATGTCTGAGTTATCTCTCTCTGTTAATAGTTACCAGGCACCTAACATGTATTATTAGTTTCCTGAATTAGTGTTACCTTTTTTTTCTAATTCTTATGTTGAAGTCTAATACAATAGTGGGCAAGAACTCCACAATTTACATGTTATATAGCTTTAAAAATGGATCTAAGTAAAAGGAGTGGAAGTGAAAACCAGGGAAGGTTCCAACTAAACAAGGAAATCAGCAAATATGTACAAATGAAGTTTACAAGACTAGTACTAGTAGAACCTTGGATTTGCAAGGCCGAAAAGCAAACTAGCTATCTCTTGATTGTGTTCAATGATTTAAATTGATAACTAGGCATTGCTTTACAGATATATGTAGTTTGAAACTATATTTTCATGGTTTTAGTAAGTGGTATAATAAATATTCACCAAGAAGCATGTTTATAACAAGTTTAATTGGTGAGATACCTTGTTTTCGAAAGTTACTGGATGTCTGTGGAACTGCAGTTAACTGATATGATGTGTTTTAGTTGGTGGCAGGCATCGTTAATTTTATTTTTGTTTAAGCTTGTATTCTATCCCTACTTGTCAAAATCTAAGTCTCAACTGAGAATGCACTGTTACTGTGCTGAGCCTTGACCAAACACAGCGTGCTATTGATGTGAAATAAAAACACTTGTTTCGTTTCCACTAGTGCACTACTGGGTGTTACTGCAACCACAAGAAACAGGTTTTAAAGTTATCAGAAATGGGTTATTTGTATAAATATTGTCAAAATTATTAATGTGCAGAATACATCTGAGTAACTTTTGACTTTACTGTGAGGGAAAACTGTCTTGTCGTTAAAAAAAGCTTTTAAGTTTAACTGAACTAGTGAAAGCTAATTATTATCATAATTTAGTATTGTACCTTTCAGATACAAAGTCTTCTGTGTTTACTGAGGGATAAAATACTAAACCAAATTATTACCTATAATGGCTTTGTAAACCCTGATACTCAAAACAATGGTGATGGGTAAGCCTGGATGGAAATTTCAGTAGAGTAAGTGGAGGAGAATACATCGTAGTAGTTGTTTTGGATGAGAACACATCCTAAAGGTCGTTTTTGACCTTTTTTTTTTTTTTTTAACAGCTAAACTTTTTTTTTCTTCTTTGACTTACCTTTAAATATTCATTCCTGTTACTGTAGAGGACTTAGCAGGATTTTACTGTCACTTCTTGGAAGTGGAAGAGTTGCAGTATTACCACAGGTCACACTTCTAATTCTGTTCCATCAAAGAAAAGATCTGATGCCACTATTCAAGAAAGATTGTGTATCTGCTCTGCAGAGCATAAATGATAAAAGTTAAGCATATCTGTCTTGATTCCCGTTTAAATAACTGTTTTCAGAACTGGAAATCCTGAAGAGAATGAGGTTTCATCATTATAATTATCCACACAGAGCCTTTAGAGCAAACAGTGCAGTCGTAGGCTGTGTTTGGAGAGTGATAATAACACTTGGCAACGCAATGAACAAGAACTGCTTTTCAAAGCTTCTTATTCCCTTCAGTGAAGCTGCAATAGTGGAATATTCATAAGCTGTTCAGATAAATCAGCTGTTATACTACAACTGAGGATACTAATTCATGGAAGTTTATTACATTCTTTAAGTACTTGTGGGTTTAGCACCACTTGAAGATTTAAGTAATACTGTTAATATAAATTCTGTTAATATGATTATATAATTTAAATTTAGAGACCATCAGCTGAAAAATTAGGCCTCTGCTTACAATGAAAGTTGAAGCTAGGGAAATAAAGTGTTACTGTGTGCTTAACTTCAGCTACTTTCTCTCTTCATATTAGAGTAACTTCCTGCATTTCATTTGGTAGAAAAAATGCACTTGATTGACAAGTCTTATGTTCTGACTTTTCTGTATTTTTTGTCAACTAAAACTAAATTAAAGTTGTTTAAGATTAAAAAAAAATTGACAAATTGCTGGCACATCTTTTTGTAGAGTTCTGCCATCAAACTTGGCAGGCTTAAAATTAGTTTTGTAACCTGATCCTTGTTTTTAATTGTGGCTATGAAGTGTAGGTAAGTTGTATTTTAAAATTAAAAATAAACTGTTTATATAAGTTATATATAACTTATATGTTTATAAGTTATCATACGTGCCTACTACTTCTGTCTGCATTGAGAATGGTGTGTACTGCATAGCCTGCAGTTAATTTTCTCACTTGTGTGTTAGTTCTTGGGGATGTCTATTGATTTGTCTGGCTTGCTTTGATAGCTGGCATACTTTAGAATTAAGTGGAAAAAAAGGTGTAAGTTTTCAAGATTTATTGACCTGCTCTAGGTGGTCCTGCTCTAGCTGGGGGATTGGACTAGATAGTCTTTTGAGGTCCCTTCCAACCCTTAAGATTCTATGATTTTATGACTTGTACTTCTGGATGTTGAAACCTTTACTAATCTTCAGAGGAGTCTTGCTCGATTTAACAGGCATGTTGCTTAAAGAAAAAAAAAAAAGGCAGTTTATAGTTACTGTAAACACATCTCCCGTTATCTGTTTCCTGAATGATATTGTTAATGCAGAAGTTAATGTCTAAAACTTCATGAATTCTTTGATATGCTTGTTTCCCCACAGAGAACAATCATTCCTGGTCCGCCCTTCCTGGTTGGAGCATGCATTGTTCTTCTGGCTTTACTGTCCACTTTCTTTATTCCTGAGCACAGCAACAGCATCAGCAGTACTCCGAGTAACAACCTAGAGAGAAGGAGTGAAGAGGACCTTGAACCACTGCTGCAAGATAGCAGTGTATGAAGTCTTACTTCTGAGGACACTATGGAACAAGTTTGTGCACTGGCTCTGGAAGTTCATTCATGGCTCTGGAAGCTTGGCAGGATGTACAGAGTGTCTGACCTCTGAAAGGAAGGGAGCTGTACCTGCAAGAAGGTCACTTGACTAGCAGATCACAACTAGGTGTGATTTGACCCAATATTAGACTTCAAATGCAATATCAAATCCTCCTATTGGGTAGAATCACACATATACAGATAGAATGGATTGTTTTTTGAAGTTTGAATGCTAAATTCCCAAAGTGGTATGCAAAATAATCAGGTTTGAGGCAGAACAGTTTCTGTCACCACTGTTAAAGGTTGTTCTGTGTTTCTTATGCCTTCTATCTGCATGTATGCCACATGTAGTCCTCAACGATATGAGAAGTACTGATCTATAAAGTTCTTGCACCTGAAATGGTGGTTATCCGCAAAAGTAATTAAATTTCCTGAAGACATCTTTTCAAATGTTACTTAGTAATGAGAAGTCCAGTGGTTACCAAAAAAACAAATGATGAAACTGAGATGACTTCTAAGGATATATGATCACACGTGGCGGTCATATTGAAGTCTTAAACCCACATTACAAAACAGTCAGCCCTGAGCAGGCAGAGTAAATCCAGATGGCATCTAAGACATGTTAATGTTTTGCTGATAAAAAAATAGGAATTTTATTATAAAATGAACAGTGTCAGAAATATGGACACACTTGACTTGCAGGGCAGGGAAATCACGGGATGCCAGAATAGCTAACATCAAGAAATTTGTATATTTATTGCATTTTATCACTTTATCTGCAATGAAATAATCTTTCCTATTAATTCTTCTCACTCCTGTCTTAACTGCTACTTAGTCTTCAGTTATTAATCATATTTAGCCATCATATCACTGTCTTACCTACTGAATCCATGGATATATTCATATCAAATTTCCTTTCTCAAAGATGGTTTAAAGGAGTTACGGCTGCAAATGTGCTAATTTTTAGAGACATTTTATGAAAAATACATGGATTTATATGTATTTTGCTGCAGTGTAAATGGACCATTAAACCCAACTTTAATGAAGTACTCTTATGAATGTTTTATATGTATGCAATATATGTAGATATTTGTAAGGAGTTAAATTTTTACAGATGGGATGCTGTGTAAATCATATATTTATAAACGTAATGAAGGTACTGACAGATATCGAGTTTTTTAAAAGAATTGTGTATTGACTGAACAAATTGTAAAAATATGTATTTTGAAACTTGTTCCGCTTGAGCAGAGATAACAAACCTTTTGTACTACACGGTTTGGTTTTTAAGGTTAATAAGCTTCTTAATGCATAATAAATCTACATCTTAAGCTTTCTAGGTTTCAGGTGTGTGTTCTTCCAGGCTTGCTGTTGTGCCTTCCCAGCTTCAGAACAGAAGTGCTTTAATCCTGCTGCTGGATGATGGTACCTGAAGTACTCTGTGTGTGTTGTGTTGTGTCTGTGTCAGCAAGTGTGATGAAAGTGATGCTTTGCTCAGAAGCCCTGTTGGCATCTGACTTGGTGCCCACCGGGGTAGGGAAGTGGGCAAAGTGGAAAGGAGTCAATTGAAAAAAGAAAGAAAGAAAAAAAAAAAGACATTGCACATGTACTACAGAATTAAGATGCTTTTTCTGATGAGGCTTAGGACTTTAATTCCTTGGAATTCAAGCCTTGACTGTTATGCTGGATATCTTTTTTTTTTTTCCCTGCAGACCAGATTGCAGTCAAGTGAAGTTTGCATTATCTCAATGTACAATGTCTTAAACTTGATGTGTAACTTAAGAGAACATACAGCATGTTACTGTTAAAAGTAGCAAGTGTCAAATTTATCACTGCAAATACTATTCCAGCAGTTGATCAAGTTTGAATTTTAAAAGTAGACTCTCAGAATCATAGAATGGTTGAGGTTGCAAGAGACCTTTAAAGGTCCTGGGTCAGGAACATCTTTCACTGGACTATATAGCTCAAGATGCCATCCTACTTGACTTTCAATTTTTCCACGGGAAGGGCATCCAGAACTTCTCAGGACAACCTGTTCTAGTGCCTCACCACTGTAAAAAAAGTGGTAAAAAAGTTTTCTTATGCCTAATCTAAGCTTATATTTCTCAATTTAAAACTTTTGCCCCTAGTCCAGTCACTACTGGCCCAGGTAAAAGGTCTTTCTTTAAAGCCTCCTTCATGCGGTGAAAGAATCTCCCCAGAGCCTTCTCTTTTCCAGGCTAAAAACAGCCCCAGCTCTTTCAGCCTGTCTTCATAGGAGAGGTGCTCTAGCCCTGTGATTTTTCTTAGCCTTCCTCTGGGCCTACTCTAGGAGATCTATGTCCTCCTTTTGCTTAGAGCTAGATGTAAACAAATACTTTTAGCATGCACCCCTTATAAATATATTGAGTATTTATAAATATGTAAATTCTATGCAAATACTGCTGAATTAATGAAGAACAAAAAAAAATGAAAAAAGTGAAATACAGATTAAGTAAAGAACTTAAAAAGAATTATTAGTGGTACAAAATGCCTTTTTGCTCTCACTAGAAAATTAGTGACTCATAATGAATGATACTGTGGAATATGCTTCATTAGTTTTGAAAGTCTTTTAGTGCAGAGATTCAATGTTCAATTTATTTTGATACTTGGTTTTAAAGGCTGTAATTACTGAGAAAGATAGCTCATAAAGATACACAAATCCAAATGGAAGAAGTGCATTGCTGCTTCCCCTTACTGAATGATTGTGCTCATTTTTCAGTCTTGTCAACAAGTTATACAAATGTGTTTGTTAAACATCTACAAGTAAGTTTCTGTCTTCCCTGATATCAGTCATTCTTGCAAGCTAGGTGGAAGGTGTTGAATTTTTATGTTTCTCAAAAGTATTGAAAGCCAGCTAAAACTTTTGATTCTGTAGATTTTTAAACAGCTTAGAAAATTGTTTCCAAGTTCAAGTGTACATGTGTGAGGGGTTTTATAGGTGACATCTTTGCACCAATTTTGCAACAAAATCATTTGGCTATGAAAACATTTCTACACTTCTTGTTTTCAAATTCTTCTCTCCATGGAATGAGCTTCTTAAAAAAAAACCCCAGCATTCGTCTCACTCATTATTAAAATATCACCGTTGTCTTGAAGAGACAGATTAAAGATGTTTGTATTTCGAAAATATCGGCCTAGGAAGCATACTTCTGACAAGCCCTTTTCATCACAGAAAAGGTCAGCAGATTTGGAACACTTGCTTGTCTTTCTGAGAAAAAAGAGGAGTACATATTTTTTTCTAAATGTGACAGCTCGTTTAAGCACGTGTCCATGAGAGAACCAGTGATCTTCTGTGATACAAAGGACTTTTGTAGTCACTCCTCATCTCTTTCCAAAGCACTATAAAGATTCTAGTATTGGGTGGTCTTGTTTTTACAAAATTGACCACTTTGATGACAGCTTGTAGCACTTTGTGTGCTTCTGGCACCAAGTTAATTTCTACTTTGCTGCACTCGCCTACCTGTGAGTGATCCAGTGAAGGAATTGTGTCACTGTCGCTGTAGTCTTACCTAGGATCCTTTTTTTTAAATTCCAGTCAAAGCAGCTACTTCCTCGGTGGTTACACTTGTACAGTTTTTCTATAAAACAAGATTTTTGTTAAAGAAACTGTTTGCTGTTGAGAATACCTTCTCCAGAACGTCTTTTCTTTAGTGACTGATAAGAAGTTGTTGTTCATATATCTTGTCATTTAAAAAATTCATCAAGTGCTGTTAACTGAGATGGGATTGGAACACCTGTACTTTCATCCAGTGGTGTAAGAAACCTCTCAAACCCCATAATTTGTTCTAATACTGCTTTCTTCTTAACCTTCACTGATGTTGCCTCTGAAATTTTATCAAGTACTGAACTATTACATGACTCTAAACTTCACTGATGAAATTTGTAAAGATTTTTCTTCTTGTCCTCAATGGTTGATTTTTAAATCCCATGCTAATCCTGATTTTTTCATGCTGTGAGTAGCCAACACCTAAAGGTGCAAAATACGCTTGAACTGAGGTTTATTGTTAGTGAATGGAAATTCCTATTTCAAACAGTTGCCTTGGTAGTTGTTTTGGCCAAGTTCTTGTCGAATGTGATTAAATTGTCATTGGTACTTCGATGCAGTATGACTGACAAAGGGCTCTTACGAAGAGAAGTGTCAACTCTGCAGCTTTTTTGTTTGTCCTCAGTTATTGCCTTCAGTCTACAAGTTAGTTTGGTTTTTTTTCCAGGTATCTTGGAGTGTCTTGGTCATTCTGTGGGGGCTTGTTTATTTGTAGCTCAGTAATACAATCTATAGATACACTTACTGGGCACATGTAAATTGCAAGATGTCACAGTACACTGAAGAAGGATGAATGAGCAAGGGTGCTACTGTCATAGAATCATGGAATTGCTTTGGATGGAAGAGACCTTTAAGATCATTGAGTCCAGCCTTTGTCCCAGCTCTGTCAACCATTAGACCATTTCCCCATGTGCAACATCCAACTGTCTCTTAAACACCTCCAGGGATGGTGACTCCAGCACCTCCCTGGGCAGCCTGTTCCAATGCCTCACAACCCTTTCAGTAAAGAAATTTCTCCTCATATCCAGCCTGAACCTCCCCTGGCACAACTTGAGGCCGCTTCCTCTTGTTCTATTGCTTGTTACTAGGGTCTACAGACAGACCCCCACCTTGCTACAACTTCCTTTCAGGTAGTTGTAGAGAGTGATAAAGTCTCCCCCGAGCCTTCTTTTCTCCAGGCTAAACAGCCCCAGATCCCTCAGCTGTTCTCATAGGAGACGTGCTCCAAATCCTTTACTAGCTTGGCAGCCCTCCTCTGGATCCTCTCCAGCACCTCAATGTCCTTCTTCTCAAATACTGGACACAGTATTTGAGATGCAGCCTCACCAAAGCGGAATACAGGGGAATGATCACCTCCCTCCTCCCGCTGACAACCCTGTTCCCGATACAGGCCAGGATGCCATTGTCCTTCTTGGCCATATGGGTGCAAAGCTCCCCTCTGGATCATTAAACACCAACTCTTCTCCAAGAAGTTGCCTTGTGTACTGGCTACGTGGTACGTGACCATCTGACATACAAACCAAGTAAGAGTGCTAGTGTTGAGACATATTGACTGTTAGTTAAGTTTGCTTTCTTGCTTGCTTTTTAGGCAAACAATTTCTAATATTTTCTTCCTGCTCCCCTGTGAGTTGCCTTGCACAGCCCTGGGATGTTCACCCCCTGCCTTGGGAGACCACTGCTCCAGAGCATGTTTTATTTTAATGTAAGAATGCAATAAGAGGTAAGATAGTGCCTCACTGCCTCTGGGTGTGCTTCTTTAGGACAGCTTCTGGTCTTCATTTGTGTGGAACTGTGATGAGAGAAAGTAAGTTCCAATTGTTACAGTGAGATGCATTTTTCTTTTTTCATGAGAAATCAAACATAGTCTCACTCTGACAAAAGCAGGGGAAGGAGAAGACAGACTAAAAGTCTGGAAAGCTAAGATTAGGATACTTGTTTCTTATTCCTCTCTGCAGAGATTTTATGCTGCCTTGTACATGTGTTTATCAGAAAAATATGATGCTACTGTGCTTTGATTATAATATGCTGGGAGACTATAATATAACCTTGATCTAGGATTTAGATTGTTTAAACAAGTGTTTTAACCAATCTGTTATATATACTGGAATCAGAACATCTTTTATCAAGAATTAAATTTAATAACTTATCTAACAAATCTGCCCAGACTTTCCTGTTGATGTGGTCCAAACCCCTTCACTTACAGAATCTCCCAAGCTTAATTGGCTATGCTTGGACACTTCCTAGTATATCTGAAAATGTTTGGGAAACAGGATGAGAAGACAAGCAGGATAGCTTATTTTTGGTGGGATTGAGGAAAACAAGTATAATTTTATGTTCTCTATTTGCATACTATCTCATATGTTGTCAGAGCTTGATGGTGGGGAGATTGATCTAAGAGTACAAGTAAAGGCTTGAATCTCAGGTATTAAACCATTAAAAAAATCTCGATTATTTCTCTGGAACACATTGCAGAAAAGAAGATACTATTTGTCTTCTCTCATTGCTTCAAAAGAAGAGGTCTTGCTCTGTTCACTAAAAGAATACCTTACAATAAGAGGATGGAGGAGGTTGAGCAAGGTTCAGGTTAACACTGACAGGCCTAGCATTTCTAGTCCCTAGCCCTTGAAGCTTGTGTTGGTATAAAGGTGCCTTTTTCTTATGCTTAACATCAACACCTTAAAGCAAGAGTGGTAAAATAGCTCATCAATTTGAAAGTCAGTACTTGATCAGTTGCTAAATCCCAGAAATACATAGAGCTGGGTAATACAAGTGTCATCAGCTGAGTGAGGTGCCAACAATGTTAAGGTCAGAATTTTTTTATAAGCATTGATTTTGTTGACAGGAAGCAAAGGCTACTTCTGATTACGTACCCAAATCAGACTTTGCGCTCATGGATTTCAGAAAGTTGCTTCTGTGTGAAGTGTCACGGAGTTGCTGCTTTATGTATCTCTTAATGCTTGTGTATCAATATAAACAGAAATGGGCTGTAAAGAAAACTGCTGCTAGCTCTCTGCCATGTGAATGAAGCAAAAATATGCTCAGAAAGACAATACTTAGTGGCAGTGCCACAAAAACTGACAGTCAACAATGGGCAAGCAACGTCAGCCTTGTCAAATGACTCTTCTGCACATGTGGAAACTTTGCTGTGGTTGTATTGTTTTGTCCAGAAAATCTGTCTTAGGGGCACATTTTGTCCTGTAGGCTACTGTTTTTCTTTCCTTTTTTTATTCCTCTCAGTTTTGATAAATGAGTATTTTTAAGCATATTTTTACGTTTTGCAGGAAAATACTGCAGTCTTCTGAAAGTGATGAGTTCTCTTTTGTTAGAGACACTTAGTCATGTATGGAGGTGTCTGCCATATGGTATGCAGATACCACTTTTGACAGCTTGATGCCTTTTGTCAGGGCAGTGATTCAAACATCCCTGTGAAAAACAGTGAAGGGAAAACCATGACAAAATTGTCCTAGTAACAAACCAAAACATTAAGTTCTGATGAAAAAAAAGAAGCAGGTAGGCCTAAGCATCCTTCTTGTTGCTTAGAGCTCCAAAGCAGGGGTTTTTTGCTGTCTTACTTCTTTATGCCTGCATAAGGACTGAAATTCATTTTTTAGTCATTGGCTGCACATGTAAGTAGCTAAAATGTCAAATTTCTGTAGACTCGCCTAGCTATCGCTCCAGCCCACATATCTTGCACTCACTGAAGTCTTAATTCAATGTAACTAGTGGTCCCAGAAATTTTTAAAGGTGCATTGAAATGCTAGTAGAACTCTTTGAATACAGTATTAAAAGAAGTGTTTCAAAGGGGTGAAATTTATACTTGTGTTAACCCTGAGAGAGAGATAAAACTGAAAATCAGACTAAGGAGCATAAATATTCATTAGTCTATGTCACCTGATGCCAGTTGTGTCCTGCAGATCTATGTTAGGCGTATATTTTTTTCTCTGGGAGAGGCTGCAGGCCTCTGTGAAGTCCTTAGAGAAAAAGAACCCATTTGCAGAGCTACTAATTTGTAATCTCAACTGAATGGTTATGGATTTAATGTGCTTGGACAACAGGTTTCCATTTTAACTTAAGATGCAAGCTTTCCCTGTAAATGAGTTACCTTTCATTTTTCAAACATTTGGGCAAATATCTTGGGAAATATAGAGCACTGAAAACTCCTAGTGATTATGGAACCAAGTAAATAAAAATAAATGCAGGCTGGTGATTTTTAAATTTATTATTATTTTTTAAATATAAATCACATGAAACAGAAGATTTGGCAAGATCAAAGAAAGGTCCAACTTTCAATGTTTCAGAATAATTCTGAAAATATTTATCAGTCTATGAAATACATCAGTAGCAGCAGCACAGCTGCCCTTCTGAAGGTGAAAGAAAAAAATGTGATAAAGGTCAGACTGTCAGGCAGCATATTATAAGCAAAACACTTTCCTAGGGTAGAGCCTCACCAAGAGTGGGCTGGTGCCACCTTGACATTACAGCATCTGTCAAAACGAAAAACAACTCATGACTCTAGGCAATAACTGACAGTAGTAAAAACAACCCATTTACCCTGTTTCTCCCATCTCTCAGGGAGGGGGATGGGAAACATCATGCTGTAATGTAGCAACAATATTAAAAATTTCTGCACAGGTGCCTCAAGCAGCTGGTTGAGGTCTTGGTCTTTTATTTTGTTAGGAAATACACAAACGTAGAAGCTTATCTCTAAGTTTGTGGAAGCAGCCCAGGGCAAATATCTTTGAATTTATTTGCTTTTATTCAGTGTTTGATGTAGTTACATTTGGAAGAGAGACTGCAGAAATGAGACAGGAGAAACTCCATGTGTACCTTTCAAGTTAAATTTATTAAATTTTCTTTTTAAATAGAAATGTTTAATTTTACTTAATTGTAAAGACTCCAAACTCAACCTGAGATTATCAGTTTGTGATGTTGTATTTCTGACACAATTCTTAGAAGCCCTGACCCACCTAAGGTGTAGGGTAACAGCAGTAGAAGGGCATTTGCGATAGCGTGGGGATACTGAGGAAAGACTTCTCTTCACTTCCTTAACCAAGTTTTCAAACCCAGTAAATATCACATGAAGTGGACAAGCTTTATCGGGAAGGTGATACATGATGATAAATACTGGTTGTAAGAAGATTTTGGTAAAATAATTTACTTAAATAGTGCTCTACATGTAGTAAGAACTAGCTGTGAAATGAGATACTCTTGACATCCTATTAATCAATGGCTTCAGCCAAGATTATATGTGAAATATATCCACATTTTTAAAAATCAATTCTATGAACCAAAAGGTTATAGGAAAACCTGCACATCAAGCTTGATCTCCGAAAAACTTGGCCATCAAAGCAGAGAATTTAGTCCCATGTGACAGGACCATTTTCTCATCGTATGCTGGATGCCACATGATTTTCCAGTATTCATTTGCCCTTCGGAAAAATATCCTTTAACTTTAGATACTTTGTCTTTTAAAACTGGGAGTGTTGGGCTGCTGCAGTCTCAGGTGTCCATTTTGCAGCTGATTCCAGTAGGATCCACATATTTTCACTCCAATGCTATAAAAATGCCTTTTGTTTATTTTTCATGCTCCAGTGTTTTTTTCCCCCCTGAGACTGATAATTCTTTTCTAATCATGTGACTTTCAAGAAGATTTCTAGTAGTTGGTACATTATGGTGTTTAGTAACAAATACACATGCTGGAATTGGAGTGTTCAGCTGCTTGTTGTCAGAGGAACACTAGTTTAATGCTCTCTTGTGTCCTTTTCATCTTGCATAAAAAAGATCTAAAAGTCTAACGAAAACATGATGTAGCAGTGCTATTTAAAGCATTGTACGTACTGGTCACTTCAGCCTTGACTACACTGTTTACTAGACAAGGTTCAGATGATTAATCCTGTTGACAACAGGGAATGCAAGTGCCAAACTGCTCGTTGCAGCTGTCTAGAAAGTCTAGTAGTCTTAGTAGTAAAAATATCAGGAAATCTCAACTTTTACTATCACCATGTTGGCCTTCACATCATACTCTCAGGAGTGCTTTAAGATGTAGGTGTCTCTGTAAAAAGATTGTACCACTACTCCCAAGCAGAATTACTCATAGGAGAAAATCTTAGCTGAGGAAGTAGTACACCTATTTGAGTTAGAAAGTGCCTTAAGGCACTGAGCTTCAAATACTTGAGCAAAATATCACCATACTTCTTGGATGGCAGTCTGAGACCTTCTTGTCAGATCTTTCAGAGAAAATACAGTGCCTGGACTATGGCAAAAAGCCATTGAACTATCTAAAAAAAAAAAAAAATCTGACATCACCCTTCAACTCAAAGGACCACAAAGAGCTTTACCAACTGTGTGCAGACTTTGTTTCTAATTTTACAAAAGACCTCTCCCAGTAAAGGACAGACCTAGGGAGTGAAAAGTCCTTGTTTTGTTCATCTCTTTAAAAGTGCCAGTTGTGAAATCTGAGGTCAGTTTCATTAATGCATTCTGTGGATGTACTGAAAATCCTCAGCTGCTCATGCACAGTGCAGTATAGTCTCTGTTGTTAATATGTTGTAAAATTTTAGTAAGCTTGAATAGCTGTCTTCTGTTTATGTACAAATTAGTCCAGATCTCACTAAACTGATTCCTTTTTCTTTCCCTACAATAACCATACTCTAACAGTAGGAATATATTTGCTGAAGCAGATGACAGAAAGTAGAACATGTTCCTGTTTTATGGTGATAATGTGATGAATATGGATAATGTGAAAATGTGGTGAATAGCAGGATACCTTCTGCAAGAGTGAGCTGTTGTGTTAAATGGGCTTGTGGCTGAAAGCAGTCAGACTCAGGAGTAGTTGCACCTCTGTGGGGTTAGATGGCTTAAATTACTGAAAAGCAAATGGAAACAAATTAAGATCATCTAAAGAACACATAGAAATTTGTATCAAAAACGCTGACTGATATGACTGAAGTGTGAACAGGAGGATGTGTTAAAGCCTTAGAAGCAGCCAAACAAGAGTACGGTGTTAATGGCTGCAGAATGCTGTACATAGTTTCATTCATATGACTTGATAACCAGAAATAAAAAAAATGAAATGTGAACTCTGTCAGGTTGAGAGATCTGGAGCCGTAGAATACCCATATATGAAAACAAAAGAATCACATTTCAGGCATTTTGCTCAAGGTTTACATGACAACTTACAGAGGTGAAAGATCCCAAGCAGTGTCCTCAACAAAGGATTATAAACACCATGTCCCACAGTGAACATATCATAGTCAACCAAGACGAAATTGGGAAGTGTGAGAGCTGAGTAGACAGTGTCATTTGCTCTCCATGCCATGCCCAAGCAATCCTGGCCAAACTGCTTAGTCGCCTGCCTCTGTGCTTGTCGGTGTGCAACTACATGCACAGTGTATCTGTGATCACTTTGTTAAATGAAATCACCTTCCTCTTCTGTAACATCTTGAATTGAATTTTGCTATACTAACTTGCCACAAATATAAGAGTGAATTAAAAGCCCTGCCAAGACTGACAGCATTTTAGTAGAGTGGATGGTGGCTGGAGAGTGCTTTGCTCTGTGTCTGCAAAAGCAAGTGGTGCCACCAAGCAGGAAGGCTGTCAGGGCATAATTTCTGTGGTGGCAGTACTAATTCTGAAACAGTTTGGTTTTAGTGTCTTTCCATTATCTCAGGCAGATGAGCTAACTGTGCATCTGCATTACAGAAAATTTAGACATGCTGCTCTGTGTGCAGAAGTGAAACCTATATCAAGGAAAGCTCCAAGTATACAAAAAAAAAAAAAAAAAAAGAGAAACCAAGCGTGTGTGTGTGCTGGTGCCACTTATTGTTGGAAGGATCCTATACTTGACTGGGTATTGGATTGTGTGGGACAGAGAGTGAAAAGTACAAGTCAAGATCAATGAGCTTTTGGCACTCCAGAGTTTTTAGACTGTAAAGAGCGAAGACTGTGGAGAGGATTATATAAAATGCAGTGAAAACTGGCCAGTGCTGGTACAGCGTAGTGTGATCCAAGAGATGACAAATGTGCTAGTCCTTGTAGAGTCACTGACAGCAATATAACAGTGTGACTGTCAGCCTGCAGGTGTTCCTCCACAAGCTGTTTGTAGCTGCACAATCGAGTAACTACAGACTTAGAAAACTATTGCCAGCATCTTCTAGCAAGCAAACATAAACACCCTGTATTTGAAACTGGGGGAAGAAAACGTGAGGCATACATGAAGATCACAGCAAGACTGAGGTCACCATCTCTAGTGGACAAGCTGGAGCCCAAGAGAGCATCCTTTAACTGGAGGAGAGTGTATGTTGGGCACTGATTCAAGCACCTGAACACATAACTTAAAAAATAATCATTTCCTGGCAGCTAGATACTTTTGCAAATATTTAAGGAGAATCTGAGAACTTGAAGGAGACGAGCTTCATTGTGCACTGTGATGCTTCGCAAAACCTAAGTCATTCCTGCAAGCTTCTGGGCATGGCAATGGTCCGTCTAGAATTACTTGCACTGCTTGACAGCAAGATTACTTGTGTCTTGGGAGGTTTACTGATGCACTTCACAGTACATGAAACTGCTGAGGCTAGTTAAAAAATCTGCTGACAAATGTTTATGTATGTTTGAAGATCTGGATTCTTTTAGTGGTGACTAACAATGCAACAGGAGCATGAGATTGTGGTGTTAACCGTTTCTGTTAAGAGATCATTTGGCACAACAGAAGGGGATCAGTAGTTGGTGGCTTGTCCAGGACTTCTGTCTCAGTTTACAGTGGTAGTTCAGGGAATTTACTCTGAATTTCATCTAGCTTGGTCCTCCAGGGCCGAAAGACTCCATCACAGTTGTGATCTGGGAAAGCTAAAGGCAAAAGTTTTAAGGGCTAACTGGATGTTCTTGTGACAGAAAGACTTAGTACAAGGCCCAAGGAATCTGTTCAGTGTATGTGAAAACTACGGAGAAAAAGATACTGTTGAGACAATTAGGAAATGTGCTTCAAAACTGCTCTGGACAAAGTCACTAGTGCAGATGCAGCCTGTTGAATCATTCTTGCTGGTTGTCATGGTTTAGCAAGGAGCTGCTTTTGCTTGGTAATAGGGGGAGGAGGTTGCAGTGAAGACCCAGTGAAGAGTTCTCGGACTCAGCTCTTGAGTTCAGACCCACCTCTGGCCCAGCTAGGACAATCTCTGTGATCAGTATTTAAGGACGGGAATTGGAAGTGCTTGGGAGGAAGTGTAGGAGTGGTACAAGATGGAGGTGACCAGGCAGACCCCACAGTCAGAGAAGGAGGAAGGAAGGAGGAGCACCAGATCAGAGACCCTTCTGCAACCCATGATGAGAACGCAGCTGTGCCCCTGCAGCCCATGAAGGGCAATAGCAGGACTGAGAGCCACCTGCAGCTCCTCTGAGTGTGCCCGGAATGGACAGACACTGTGTGAGGGGGTGGCCATGGCACAGGCTGTGCTGCAGAGCCTGCAGGCCTCAGAGCAGACCCACACGAGAGGTGGAGAGAAGCTGTAGCTTTCGAGATGAATGCATGTCGGGGGGGGCCTGTGCAGGGCTGCTGGGTGTGTGATGTACCCCATGGAGGAGCATGGAGGACTGGTGCGGAGCCTGCCTGCCCTGAGGAAAGGTAAATGGCAGAAACCATGGAGAACAGACTGACTGAAACCCCCATTCTCTGCCAGCCTGAGCCATTCAGCAGGGGAGGAGATAAGGACACTGGGTTCAAGGCTCTGAGCCTGGGAATAGGGGAGGGGTGGGGAGAAGGTGGTATTAAAGGGCTGGTTGTGCTCTTCATCGTTGTACCGCACTGTGTTGTTTTGTGTCAGTTATGTTTTGGGGTTTTATGGTTATGTTTTAGTTGGTGTTGGATTAAATTAGTTTCTGTTTTTCTCTGCCTGGCCTGTTTTATCCTGGACCATAAGCAGCAATTGAGCTCTCCCTGCCCTTTGGCAATTCTCAGGTCTTTGGTACTTGAGGCTAATCGTGGTCTTTTGTTCCTTGATGGGCCTAAACATCTACGCAGGTTAAAGAGTGAAATCTGCCTTTGCTCCCCCTTTTAAAAACACATCTCCTGAATTAGAGCTTCCATCACAAGTAGTGGATAATTAAGCGGACTCATAGTTGAAGACAGATATTCTGTCCTCAGTAGTAGCTCTATGCTTTTATTGACAAATCTGTTCCTTTAGGGATGCTCCTCAAATGTATTTTAATGGCAGCACAATTTTCCAGACACTGTGGATTTAGCCCTCAGACTCAGTATCTCAGTTTACACCTTGTACTGGTGAGTACAAGACTAGCCCTCAAGACTATCTGAATCATTTACAAAGATGCCTGCTATGCTTGTGTTTATCCACACGGAACAGTCCTTCTGAAGTCAGAATAAAATTAAACAGGTATGTAAATCTTTGCAGAGTGATGTCTTGAGGATGAAAGGACCTTAAATAGGTTGCTTTGTAGGGTATATTTGCCTAGTCCTTTACAGGCGAGCCCAGATGGATTCTGCTGGTGCTCCCTGCCATGATGAGCTTGATGTGTCCCCAGTCAGAGCTGGCCAGGCCCCATGACCACAGCTGGCTCTGAAATGAAGCCAGTGCAATAAATCTGGCTGCAGGAGGAGGTGAACTAGTGCCAATATGTTGTAAAGTGATGGTAGTTCCCAATCCTGGTTGATCCAAGTGTGAACAGAGCAAGTTTAAAACTGCTTGCACATGGTAGTGTAGAGTAGTGTAGATCCTATAGCATACTAGAACAATATTAATTGCAACCATGCTTTAAAAAGAACTGTTCAGAGATGACTCTTTGTAGTATCACCGGCTTGCCATAAAAAGTATTTGTACTTTCTGGTTTGATTTCCAACACATTCCATTTTTCTTATGCAATCTGTAGGAAATGTCTGCCTCCAAAATGTATATTCAGCTCTGTGACCTGACAGGCAAAATGCTGACTGACTTAATTTTCACAAAGATAGCATAGCCAGTGAAGCTATCTATGGAAATAGAGGTAAGCATGTATGCAGGACATGACATTTGCTTTAGGATCCATTCTTTCTGTTCCTGTGTTCTCTCTTACCATGCATTTTGCTTTATGTGGTGTTTGTGTTCCTTTATACCCTACTTCACAAGACAGCCTGTTTGACGCTAGACCTTAGATTAAAGGAGAATTCAGAAAGACGCATCATTAATTTTGTAGGTGGAATTATTGTAAACAAAACCCATGTTATAAATGCACAATCTTGTGTTTTCCTTGCCCCTTTAGTATCCATTTCATGTTTGTTTTGCTGATGCCTTTGGCTTTGTGAGAATTCACTTTTATCTGATGAATAGTATTTATCATCAGCGATCATAACAAAATCGCATTATTATCCAGATGTCGGAATACATAGCTCAGAGATGGCACAGACTGTAAAATTGAACAACATTAATTAAGCTACAATCAGTACTGTTATGGTCCTGACATATCCATGTGCTCTTGATTTGGAAAACTAAACGTAAATATATTCGTGAACCAAGTGTTACCTTCATGTAGAATTTTAGGTTCTGATAGCTAAGCTACTAAAACATGTTTGTGATTTATTTGTCATCTTCTTAAACTACAGTTATAAAAGGTTTTATTACATTTCAAAAATATTAAAACTGTTCTGGAATTGACTTATTGTGTTCTGAAGTCAAGTGACCACTAGCTGGCAATGTTATACAGCTCTTCATGTTGCAGATTCATCGCATAATATATCATGGTTTGACTCAAGACCTTTAATTTTAAAAATAGAAAAAGAAATTGGATTTCAGTGGGGCTGGGCACTTCTGAATATTTCACCGCTAAGGCTCCAGTGAAGATTAGCAAGAAAATAGAAAGGACAGTGGACAGAAATAGTTTCTGAAGTAATAACCTTTGCTTATAGGATTTCTTTTGTTTCTCTTCTTCTGTGTGTTTAGTTTTAACTTTGATTTTTAAATGCCTTTCACTTACCCCAGACCATCCAGTGTGTTGAAAATGCAGCTTGTACAATAATTTCATCTGCCAATAGCCTGGACTCTACTAGCAGCTTCTTGAAGCTCCAGTGTAAGTGTCCTTCATTGCACTTACTTCAAGTACTTTCCCCTCACCTTCAAATGTCTTGAAACTGTATCCCTTCCTGCATATCTGCTGTTGTTGTTTCCTGTGGCATAATTTCTTGTCTTCTTCAACATCTAATCAGCGGGGACAAACAACGGGAGCTACCCCAACATGAGCTTTGTCAGACTTGGTAATGACTACGGGTGACCAGTGACAGCACAAACTGACTATGCTTCTGTCCTCATGCATCAGTTATTCTGACTGCCATTATTCACTGTGCTCCCTTATTGTTTCAAGATCCCTTACTTGCAAGTAGATGGAGACTCATGCTTGTGTGACACTCAGTCATCAGAGCCTATTATTTCTTAATATTAGGAAAAATGTAAGAAAATGAAACACTGAGACAAATGAGTTAAAAAAATTACTTGCAGCATTTTGTACTATAAAGTCGTATGTTTTAGCCCAGAAAAGACCAAAAGTGAGGAAAAGAAAGCTGAGATAAAATCCCGCTTTTAGTTCTAAGGGGATTCTGGAAAAGAAATCATGCTCATGACTGAAAATGTTTTATGTACAGTTATTACATGAAGTGTTTTGAGATTTTTATATCCGTAAGATTTTTGGAAACTGATTCACTTCATGAATAATCTTGTATACACTGAATTCCCAGTGTTCAATTTTCTTTCTCTAGTCAATACTTTCGTTGATCTCTTCAGAAGTAAGCAGGAGAACAAGGCATTGGTGGAAAGAAAACTGTTATAAGGACAAGAAGAAAACATGGCTGTAAATCATTTAAATAGGCATTTAGGAAGCAAATGTAGTGATGAGGGGAAATCTTGAATCCCACTTCAGTGTGGAATGGGTTCATCATAGAGAAGCAACTCCCGGAGAGAGTCCAGCGCAGGGCCACCAAGATGATCAAGGGTATAGAACATCTTTCATATGAGGAAAGACTGCGGGAACTGGGGCGGTTTAGTCTGGAGGAGATTGAGGGGTGATCTTATTAACATTTATAAATATCTAAGGGGTGGGTGTCAGAAGGTTGGGACATCCCTCTTTTCTATAGTAGATAGTAGCAGGACAAGGGGTAATGGGATGAAGCTGGAACACAAAAAGTTCCACTTAAACATAAGAAAAAATTATTTCACCGTGAGAGTGACGGAGCCCTGGCACAGGCTGCCCAGAGGGGTTGTGGAGTCTCCTTCCTTGGAGGTCTTCAAGACCCGCCTGGACATGTTCCTATGCTACCTGATCTAGGTGAACCTGCTTCTGCAGGGGGGTTGGACTAGATGATCTCTAAAGGTCCCTTCCAACCCCTACCATTCTACGATTCTATGATTCTAAGCAATATTGTTCTTTGCTAGTCCAAGGTGGTGGAGGGACAACCTGTAAATGTTATGGGCAATCTGGGCTGCAGTGGCTGAAGTCAGGTACTAAACGGGTCCTCTGTGCATGAAGAAACCCCTGCTCTCAGAGAATTGCTCTGTTTGGTGTGAATGGATTTGTGAGCAGCACAACTGTAGCTTAGAAGTATCATGCTTTTATCTAAAATGAGAAGTGGCTTCCAGCCAGCTGTTTGCCTAGTGGAGTATGGTTCTGACTGGGTTGCTAGCAAAAAAGGTGGAGTTTTTGGTATGTAATTACCTACTTGTGTATCTCTCAGGTTTTTGCACTACTGATATCTGTCAGCTAGTCTTTAATATGAAAGCTCTTTTGATCATGTACCCTGCTTTGCTGTTCTTTTATCTTTTATCTGAAACATGCTTTCTCTCTTGGGAGAAACTGTTCACTTTAGAAAGGTTAATGAAATGTTTACTTCAGGAAGCTGTTTAGTCAGTAGATGTCTTTCTGTGTTGGATAAGTTTTCAGATGATGGTCACTAGTAAACAAAGTAAGCAAACTGGAGCTCAAGCCGTGTGAAAACTATCCTTGTTTTTCTTCATAAGTATTTGTTAAGGAGGGATGTTTTTAGTGCAGTGATAGAAAAACTTGCTTACTTATGAAATATAATTCTATTTATAATATTATTCTATTTACAATATTAAAAATGAGCTTAGTTTATAGTAATTACACAGATTATTGTGACACCAGGATGCTTGAGGGAAAAATCCTCTTTGTTTTTCAGATACTGGGATTTGAGTTATATTTTTTTCTGAGTGTGTTTAAGAAGATCTGTACTAATGATCTCAAACTGTAGCAATACTTAAAATTGAGATGCATTCTCCAGATATTTTGAAGTGAAAAAAGTCTGTTCTCATGGAATAGGCTACAAACAGATAAAGCATAAATAGCACCTTGCTAAATTGCACTCTTAAAGTGATGCACTAGGAAAAAATTGGTATTACGGGCTAGAGGGGTTTTACATCATCGGGAAATGGCAAATCTATTAATCCTTTGATACCTATATTCTTACATATGTCTTCTAATTGGCTTCTTTTCAGATCACTGCAGCTGCAAAGAAAATAATTGTAAATTAGTATGTTGCATTTCTATTTTGACTCTTCTGTCTTCTCCCTAAGGCAGTGCCTTCTCTGAAATGGTATCACTGGAGCTAATCAAGCCAGAGGTTACTAAAAAAACTTTCTTTTGTTGGGTCCCAGAACAAATGAAGTGTTTGCCAGAGACAGCAGGTAAGATGACATGCTCAGCATTGGCAAAATTGCTAGGCCAATAAGCATGACTAAATCAATGGAATTACAGTGGTAAAATGTTGCTATTCCAATTCTTTGTAATAAATATATATTACTGTTTTAACATCAGCTATACTAGTCCGTTCTTCTGTGAATATCCATCACAATTTCTTAAAAACAAAATCAAAAAAAGGTAAGTAACTGTGGCAATGAGAATCTTTTTATTTTGTCCAAGAATCTGTAGAGAATTGTTTATCCAAAAAGTATCAGAATTTCAGAGATAGGATTCCTCTGTAGCTGCCATTGTCAAATGAACTCAATCTATCAGTCTGGTTCTCTTTTCACAATGCTTTTGGATTCAGTCGGTTCTCTTTATTTACTGGTATTATTAAAATTAGTATTAGTATTACCTTCTTTGTAAGGATTGTCTTGGAAGGGCCAATAAATAAAAAACCCCTCTGTGTGTTCCTCTAACCCTTTCATCTTGCTTACTGCAACAAGAATTTAAACAGATGGAAAAATTACATTGAATGTTAGCTTGCTCGATTTTAATGTGTTGTGAAGCTATATAGCTTGATTGAAGACTCTCTTCTAAGAGGAACCATGCCATTTGCACATTTGCTTTATTGAGATACAGACCTCAACAGTAGGCAGAGGTTATGTAAGCAAACTGGTTCAAATATACAAAATGATGTTGTGGTTGTCATTTCTGTGAAATATAATTTGTTCAGATGGTCCTGTCATTTCCATACTCTACTAGACTGTGCCTGATCACTTTTTTAGTGGATTTTAGTAACACAAAATCTTATTTAAAATTTTTCCTTTTCATCTCATCTCTAGTTAAACTGTTTCCTGTACCTTGTAAGTAGATAAGTTTTTTCTTCTTGATTTTCCTGATTTGAATATGAAAATGTGATAAATGGAAAGTGTAATTTTCTTGGCTTGGGGCAGAAAACTTACTAGCTAATAAATGACTGTTATTCTTTATAAATAATTGGATTTTTTTAAATGATGTCTTCAGATACGACTATCTAATGTCTGTTTTATTTTCTATCTGTTCACTATCTCAAATTGCATGACATTTCCTTTGTGCTTGTGCATTTCTAAGGAATGTTTTGTTTCTCACTTGCAGCTAACAGCTCTGTACAGCACTGTATTTTTTTCATTATCTTGTAAAGGTCAAGAGTCATATCATGTTAATGACAGAGGTGTTTGGAGAATAGCTGATTCATTACTTTCTTAGTAAGATTATTTCCACAAAATCTAAGTCTCCAAAGTACTAGCCTTATTTTTAACTTTTTTTTTTTTGCCTATTATCTCTTCACTACTATCTGTGAGACTTGAAAATGAGCAAGTTTTTAGATAATTAGAGTGTAAAGCATGATTGTAATACTAACTGTGAAGAACAGTTCATCCTGATTCCACATCAGATTAGTACTTTGATTGTATTCTCTTAATTATTTGAACTAAAGTGTGGAGTATATCAGGGATTTATGAATAGAAAACCAGAAGATGGGTCACTTTGTATTTGGCTTCTGAACGCCATTTCTTTCAATCTTGTATAGTTTTCAACTGTCCAAAACTCAAGATAGAAGTTTGTAATTCTGAGAAAACACAGACAAATCAAGAGAGTGGGGAGTTTGCTGTAAATTGTGATTCTGGGAAAGATTTGGCTTATAAAAAAGAAAGAAAAGGAATTATGAATTACAGGCATCTGAGAAGGGACAGATGTCTTCTAATAAATATATGAGAAGCAGAGACTGAAGTTATAAAAGAAGATCTGGAGTTTGGAAGTTGGAACTAGACAAATTCACATTTGAAATGAAGACAGTCACCAATGACAATAAAGTTCTGGAACAATGTAGGAGGTGGTACAGTGGACTTTCTCTTCAGTGTGTTTGAGATTCAGTTTGTCTAATGCTGTTTGATTCAAGTAAAAACTTAGGTTCATGGCTTGCTCTGTGATGCAGAAGGAAGGTTGGAGCATAGCAGTACTTTTTCAGTAGTTCCTTCTGCCCTTCTGTTCTAAAATTTCTCATGAATAAAACCACTACTCCACTTCTCAGAGATAAGATTTAATATGCCATTATTAAATGAATTTTTTGTTGTAATACTGCCAATTTAGTGCTAAATTTTAAAAGGATGATACTGATTGCACTTTCAAATATACATTTCCACATGTTGTGATACACTGAGGAAAGAAAAGAGCCTATAAGCTGGGCTGTGTGTGGACAGGATGTATCTTACTGAGCTGTGCAATTTTTTTTTTTTTGCAGGTTAATTAAAAAGTCTGTGTCAGCAGTTTGAGATTCTAGAGAGCAAACCGTATGAACCCAGGAGAAGTTGTTTAATTATTAAATGTAAAGGTCAGGTTTTTCAGCACATTTGCTGTTGTCACCTCTGAGTTATGATGAAGGAATGAGCACAGACCTGCAGTGTGTAGGAGCAAGCTTTCCTGAAATCGTGTCTACCTGATGAAGCATTGGGCAACATATTTTCTCTTATGTAACTTTTGGGTTTAAATGATAGGTTCTATGTGAGACACCGTGTCAGCTTCTAAGTGGAGGAGTTTTCCCCTCTTTGACCTCCCCCAAGGGCAGAAGATTGTTACAACACAATTGTCAGTTTCTTGACAGTGCAGAGGTAAATATCTGACAGAAGAAGGGATGGGGTGAGATCTCAAAAGTTTTTTGCATACATAGGACAATGATGCAACTCTATATTCTGATGATAAGGAGGGCAAAAAAGTCTTCATCTCCTTCTGCAAAAGTTGACTTTAGTGGCAAATTCTTTTGAAGGTCTTGAAGGGCTTTGCTTTTTTCAGATTTATGAATTTTTTGCATCTCTAATACGGCTTAAATTTTAGTTGTTGAATTTATTGAAGTGACCAAAAGTCAATTAATTTATGACTGGAAACAGTCTATTGTTGTTACTTGCAAAACAGGTATTTCTTTTTGTCTTGTTGTATTTTCCCTGTGCTATTGGTCTGCCAAGGATTTCCTGTAATTATTTAAGGGTTATTACTTGTGGAAATTGAATTTTCAGAAGCACTCATTTTAAACTACTACTCTTTCTGTGGAAGTCGGCACAGCATTGATTTATTTAGAAGTAACTGAGGAGATATTCTGTACTTTTAATAGTTTCAATTAAGTCTGTAATTGGGAAACCCTGAGACATGTGAAATTGGTGTTTGCGAAATACCTGGTACTCCTCATAGCCTGTTGTTGAGAGCTCATTCTTTGCTTTGCCTGGAAAAATGCAGGCATGCTTTCATAGTTTAAATTGAATGTAAGAAGTCACATCTATTTAGCTAATTACTTACTTAAGTGTAAATTGTGTGCAAACAATGTTTTATTGAACTCTTGAGCTCTCAGAGTCATTAACTTGAGTGAAAGTATGAATATTTTAGGACTTTTGTCCTAACTCTTCCAGATGAAAGTTTTATCTTGTTCCTTCTAGACCAAGAGATGTACTGAAATAAGAACAAAATGGAATTAATCTTCAAAGACGGAAACGTGAAATATCTTTGTATGTATTGATGAATTTCTGGTTTTATTCTAATTATGAATATTAATTATTTGACTTTGTTCTTTAAAAATAGTGATTGTTTTGAATTTGTCTTTGGTGTTTTTGGTAGTCGGAATGAAAATGAATTCTTTATCTATAACATATTATTTTTTTGACATTTCTATAGGAAGACAGCTTTAAAGACTACCACTGTCTCTACATTCATTACTCATGAGATTTCAGTGAAATCAGAGAGGAATTTGTTCATTGTGATGTATATTTTTAAGGCTAAATACTGAGAATAGCATGTCCCTAGTAATTTTCTCTTTTAGATAGAAAAAAATATCCTTCCTTTCAGTGAAGAGAGATTTTATTTTGAATTGCACTTTTAGAATATTTGAATAGTAATCTACAAGGTAGATTTTTTGGTAGTGTTGTCATGACACTCATAAGAGATTGTTGACAATCTTTAGGATCAAAGAAGCTGAAAAATAGCTCTTTTTGCCTACGTTAGGTCTCTTTAGTTCAACCTGAACATCATCAAAGATGTTCTGGTTTAGCAAGGAGCAGCTTTTGGCTTAGTAACAGGGGGAGCGGGTTGCAGTGAAGACCCGGTAAAGAGTTTGCGGACTCTCCCCCGGCTCCTGGGTTCAGACCCACCTCCGGCCCGGCTGGGCCAATCTGGCGCCTCTGCCATCACTATTTAGGGGACGGGAATTCGGAATGCGGGTCAGGAGGTGTAAGAGTGATAGAAGATGGAGGCAACCACGCAGACCCTTCAGCCAGAGAAGGAGGAAGGAAGGAGAAGCAATAGACCAGAGACTCCTCTGCAAGCCGAGGCGAGAATGCAGCTGTGCCCCTGCAACCTATGGAGACCCATGGCAGGACTGAGAGTTACCAGCAGCTCCATGTGGGTGAGCCCGGACGGGCGAGGGACTGTGTGGGGAGACGGCCATGGCCCAGGCCGTGCTGGAGAGCCTGTGTGCCGCAGAGCAGCCCCACACGAGAGGCAGAGAGGAGCTGCAGCCTTTGGAATAAGTGCGCGTCGGAGCAGCCCGTGCAGGGCTGCCATGCGTGTGAGTTACCCCACGGACTTGCAGGGAGAACTGGTGTGGGGTTCACCCGTCCTGAGGAGGGACAAACGGCAGAAGCTATCGGGAACAGACTAACTGAAACCCCCACTGCCTGCCCCCTCGAACCGTTCGGGGGGGGGGCAAGGTAAAACCCCCGGGATCAGGGCTCTGAGCCCGGGAAGAGGGGAGGTGTGGCAAGAAGGTGTTCTTAAAAAGGCTGGTTGGACTCTTCATTGATGTATTACTCTGTGTTGTTTCATTTTTGTTATGTTTTGGGTTTTTGTGGGTATGTTTTAGTTGATGTTGCATTAAATTATTTTCTGTTTTCTTCCCCAAACCGAGTGGCCTGGTCTGTTTTGTCCTGAACCTTAAGCAGCAATTAAGCTCTCTCTGCCCTTGAGCAATTCTCAGCCACTTCGGTACTCTAGGCTAATCATGGTCTTTGTTCCCTGATGGGCCTAAATCACAACAAAAGATTAGGAAACCCAATTATTTCTTGAGATTTTCTGTTCAGCCTGGGATATTTGAAAGAACATGAGGCAAACTGAGGCAATAAAATGGAAGGACATTTTCTCATGTTTGCAATAATAAAATCTAAATATGTCATAGTTAGTATTTTTTAGGACTATGTTTTCATCAGATCATAAAATGCTTAGCCACTGGAATGCATTTAATATATTTTCTCTATCTGGTTTCTAAACTAGAAATTTTTATAAGCTATTCCTTGTATAATATTAATTCAACTGCACAATGTTAAAAACCAGATAAAATCATTCTTATTTCCTGTCTTTACTGGAAAAAATGGTAATTTAACTAACAGTAAGAATGACATTGGGTTTTTTGAGATATTATTCAGGTCCAAACAACCTGTCTTCCAAAGTGACCAGTTCATGTAAATAGTCATTTGCAAGAGTATCAGCAATACATCTTTACTGCCTCCTTTCTTCTTGAATGAGAGAGAATATACTTGTGAATGCCAAACCAGAAATCTACACAGTCTTTCCCAGATGTCAGAGTGTCTTTTGTATTGATTGTTTTCTGTCTGATTTCTACAGGAATAAGCTTTTGCTACAGCTGTGAGAAAAGTCAACACTGGTGTGTTTTCCTACTTTGCTTTGAGTGAGTTTGATGGTATTTTTTCTGTTTTCTGAGAACACATACAAATCTAGAGGGAGATTCTCTTATTTATTCAGAGGATGAGAATCCTGGCTTCATAGCAGTTTATGCCAAAAGTGAATTTTGATTAGTGTACTCTTTTCTAGAGGGCCGAGACTTTGGAAAGGAATTGGAGCTGTTTTGGGAAATGATTAAGAAAAACCTTGCATTTTGAGCTTGGTGTAGCCAGTCTGTCTGTAGCAGCTGGGGACTGTGAGATCAGATGTTTCCTCACTGATTTTAAGTGGCCAGCTCCCCCAGCTGCATTCTAACTTTGCCCTCCAAGGCCATAGTGGTAACCAGACCATGTTTCCAAAATATGAAGGCCTTGACTATTTAGCTCTCTGGACAGACCTGCTCCAAGAAGTTGTTGACTTTGTCCATGGTAGAGAGTGCTCTCTTATCCATAACATGTGCATGAATCCTTTCCATGAATTCCAGTTCTGGCAGGTAGAGCTTGAGAAAAGTGGTCAGTAAATTTCTGTCATCAGAAAGAAAAATAGATCAGCCTTAACTCTTAACAACCTTATTAGTTACTAGTTAGAAAATTTGAATGATTTCTAATCAGTGTTTCAACATCAATCATAAGAAGATACAGTTTGTTGTTCTAGGTTTTATTTCTCCACCTCGAGAATTTCCTTAGGCACATTGTTGTAGCGTACACTCTTTTATTTGGATGTACCTTTGGTTCTCATGAGCGTCACATAGCTTTTGTGGAAGACTTTCAAGGTGATGTCCTGGAACTGGGTTTTGAAGAGACCACAAGAATCATGCAATCAAGAATGAAATGTTTGTTTTTTTTCTTACCTCAGACTTTTCTCTTTTCTTTTCATGGCCAGATTCATCAAAAAAGAGGGAAACTGACACCTCTCAGGTGAAATACTCTTTCTAGAAACTGCCTTAAAAGGCCCTTCCTAAAAGATGCTGGAACTTGAAAGCTTAAACACAAGAATGTGAATCCAATCTGATCCTGAGAAGTTAAAAATAGGGAATCATTTTCCATGCACTGATTTTTTCTGAGAGTTTTCTGGCAAAAAAATATCAGTCAACTGGATCTGACAGGCTTACTGGAAGGTACCAAGTCACAAAGACCCCTAATAAATGAAGAACTTTTTTTTCTTGCCTTTAATGGTAACATTTTTCAAGTTCAGTTGAAAGCATTTACTTCATTGTGGGCACATTTTTGTGTGCGACTTCGGCATATACTTATATTAGTAGCATAAATTCCAATATAATCACATGTTTCCTCCTGGTATCTGATTTGGGCTCTTTGACACCTGCTAAAGCTCCCTCTCCTGGCTTTCAGATTTTCTTCTTAAAACTTCCAGTTTTATTGAAAAGTGGCCTTATGCTTGCAAAATATGCTAAATTTAGAATCTGAAGAACCCTTGAAGGAGTGAGTGTGGACCATTTGTGAGGAAATCATCTGCACTTCAGCAGGATGTGTAAGAGGTTTAGATAATTAACTTTTTTCCAAGGGTTTTGCCCCTAATCAGGAATAGTAGAAGTCCCTTTTTGCTTCTACTCTTGGGCTGTGAAGGTCTAATATCACGTGGATTTTTATTTCTTAGCATGACTTTCCCAAATCAGCATGAAATACTGTATATAAGTTTCTCGTTAAGTGAAAAGCTTCACATAGTAATTTTTGGTAAGGGAATAGAGAGGCTCATTCGCAGAGGTCTCTTCTGTATTTCTTTAGCTCTCTAAGAAGCAGCAATCAGCACTACGTAAGTATGTCTGGAAGGCATTGAAGGAAGAAAAATCTCCACATTTTTGCCCCTATATTTTATGTGGAAAATAGAGAAGATGGAATTTCTTTAAAGGAATCAGAGAACACCTTGCTGGATTTTTCTGCCAGAGTCTCTTTTTCCTTCAGAATTTTTGCTTCATGTCAAGTCCTGCTCCCTCAATCATGCATCTTAGACACCTTTGTGATACACAGCTTAACTGGAGTGCTAGTGAGTCAGGAGTATTTTTGGCAAAATATATTGTCTTGGGACTCTACCAGGTCTGAATAAACTTTCAGAAAGAAGGTTCTGTCTGCCAGGTGTAATCTTGTATCAAATTCACACAAAAAAAAAAAAAGGGAAGGGGAAAAGATGCTTATACTTCATATATAGGGCTCAAGTTCGAATCTCACCTCAATTAAATATCTGTAGAAAGTGAAATACCTCTAACAAGAAGATATTAAAAGAAACTCACTCCAGGATAGACAACATGTGAGTTCTAACTGCTGGGATGTGGTTTGTTCTTGTTCATTATTAAAGAAAAAAATTGAAAAGTGTGCTTATTTCACTACTGGAGTGATCAGAATCAAAGACTCGCTGTTTAGGATATGCAGATGGTTAGTTGTTAGGGAAATAGTTTCCCAGAAATCTGCCTGGTGTTTTTGGAATTTGGAAAGAATGGTCTGTTCCCAGTGTAATAAGTACTTATCATACTGTACAGAACAAATAGCAATGCTCTTGGTGGAACAGGAGCAGTCCAATGTTTCTTTCACAGGGGTGGAAACTTTTAGAAATCTGCAGAACAACTGCAACTATAGTTTTCCATTCTTCAGTGACTTGTAAATGAAGCTATGGTCTTCAATCTTCAGGTGCAGTGAGTATCACACTAGTTCTCAGTTTCATAGAATCATGGAATCGTAGAACGGTAGGGATCTTTAGATCATCTAGTCCAACCTCCCTGCAGAAGCAGATCCACCTAGATCAGGTTGCACAGGAACATGTCCAGGTGGGTATTGAAGACCTTCAAGGAAGGAGACTCCACAATCTCCCTGGGCAGCCTATTCCAGGGCTCCATCACCCTCACAGTAAAATAGTTTTTTCTTATGTTTAAATGGAACTTTTTGTGTTCCAGCTTCATCCCATTACCCCTTGTCCTGTTGCTAGATACCATAGAAAAAAGGGATGCCCCATCCTCCTAACACCCACCCTTTAGATATTTGTAAATATTAATGATATCGCCTCTCAGTCTCCTCTTCTCCAGACTAAACAGCCCCAATTCCCAACAGCCTTTCCTCGTATGAAAGATGTTCCAGTCCCCTGATGATCTTGGTGGCCCTGCACTGGACTCTCTCCAGCACTTCTCTGTCCCTCTTGAGCTGAGAAGCCCAGAAATGGACACAGGACTCCAGATGAGGCCTCACCAGGGCAGAGTAGAGAAGGAGAAGAACCTCCCTTGACCTGCTGGCCACACTTTTCTTCATTCATCCCAGGATGCCACTGGCCTTCTTGGCCACGAGGGCACATTGCTGGCTCAGGTTCAGTTTATTGTCAATCAGGACTCCCAGGTCTCTCTCTGCAGAGCTGCTCTTCAGCAGTTCAACCCCCAGCCTGTACTGGTGCAGGGGGTTATTCCTTCTCAGATGCAGGACTCTGCGCTTGTCCTTGTTGAACCTCATGAGGTTCCTCTCTGCCCAACTCTCAAGCTGGTCAAGATCCCACTGAATGGCAGCACAGCCTTCTGGGGAATCAGCCAGTCCTCCCAGTTTGGTGTCATCAGCCAACTTGCTGAGGGTACACTCTGTCCCCTCATCCAGGACATTGATGGAGATGTTGAACAAGACTGGCCCCAGAACCCATCCCTGTGGAACTCCACTGGCCACAGGCCTCCAACTCAATTCTGTGCCATTGATCACCACCTTCTGGGCTCTGTCATTCAGTCAGCTCTCTATCCACCTCACTGTCCACTCATCCAAGCCACACTGCCTGAGCTTTCTGACAAGGATGTTATGGGAGATGGTATCAAAAGCCTTGCTAAAGTCAAGATAGATGACATCCACTGCACTCCCCTCATCTAGTTAGCCAGTTTCCATCGTTTGATGCATGAATGTTAGTGATCTGTTAGTGATCTTCTGTTATGTCTCCTTTTGAGACTTGACTCCTTGTGGTCATTAGACTACCAAGATATCTGATCACTCAGACAAGTCTTTGGTATGCACTGCATTCAGCTATTTTGCTTGTATATTGTTCTGCATCTCTTCATATTGTACACAGAACAATCCTGTTAAGCAGCAGACAGCTGCATCTCTTCCATCTCTTCTTCTGTTCAGCTATCACCCTGTTTTTTACGTAGCTCAGTTTTTATTTCTTCCACTTTGCTGAAGCTGAACAGAAATGTATACTGCAGAACATGTTGACACAGTCCAGCCCAAATGCTATTTTTCTTGTACCCAGTACCCATCGAGGTCAATGTTTATCAGTCTTTCACCTGTGGAGCACATTTTGCAGCTGCAGTTCACAGTGCTTATTACTGACAGGTAGAATCTGAACTGCTTCTGAAATGGTTCTGAAGCTAATACAGATTTGAAAGCTTAGGGATTCAATTATCTTTTGTAAACTGAGTATTTAGAATTGCATACTATCTGTGAGGTTTGTGCTGACAAATAAGCACATACAAATAATGTATTTTCACAAGTTTGGAAATCTGGAGTGACTGAAGTTGAGCAGGATTTAATAATTCAGATTATTTTATTTCCAGTGAATTCCCAACTATATCACTCCTTGGGACACTTGCCAGCCTCAAAAGAAATATGAAATATTCTATCAACCCCAGTGTTGGGATGAAGAATCAAAAGGGCTAACTCATCAGTGTGAAAGCAATTCAAACCAATAAATATGGAAGCTCTCTAGCCAACATAAAACAATAAAAACAAATGCTATAAATTGATGCTAGAAACCATGCCAAACCACTTTTTTTTACTCTTAAAATTGAAACACTTTCAAACAGCCTTGTAGAATGTTTATCATCTCTTTAAAAACCTAGACAGTACATACTTTTTCTTTCCTACTCTATAAAATCATGATATCTGGGACCTTAGCCATTTTACACTGATATAAAATCTTGGTCTTCTAAGATTTTTTTCTTCTTCACAAAAATAAAAGGAAAGCTATCTGCAGGAGAGCACTTATGTGGCATATGGGAAACCCAGGTGTTAGTCTATTCTGCCCGACTGAGGCCAGGATTTATACCCTGCACTGCCAAACGCAGGTAGCTGCTTTGTCTAGCCACCTGTTCTAGTTTCACACACTCTTTCACTAGATTCCCCAGTCTGTTATGGGTCTGGGAGGTATTTCCCAGTCAGTCCTGGTTTTCAACCTCCATTTATATTTCCACTTGAAAAAGCAACTAAAGAATTTCCAACCAGTTCAGTGTTTGACTATGGTGCTGTTTCATCAAAAAATTGAACAACTAAAAAAAAAAATAAATTCAAACCTAAGTAGAGAGGGAGTTTTTCAGTCCATGGGGTACGTTCTACTGTCATGTAAATTGCAAGTATTGCAGAATGTATTGTATATTCTTCACAAACTGTAATACTTAGTTCATATACTAAACAATTTAGAAGCCAGGAGGACCCACTTTGACAATGCTCTGGAAAGAACCCAGCCAGGGATGCACGAGGAGGAAAGAAGAGGTGAGCATTACCCCTGAATTCCTCACAAGTGGACAACTTTCCTCATATTGTCACAACACAAGCTGAAGTCAAAACCACTGCTGAACAGGGAGTTGCATTTCTTTAGCACACAATTTGTGCTCACTGTGTGAAAAATACGATAATTACTCTTTCTGTCTGGAGACTTTGGCTAGAAAAGTTTTATTTTTTAATTTGTTAGCTGGCATGTTAACGAAGTAATGGCCAGTTTGTCATTACGATAGCAAGTGGCTTTAGTGCTGACATGGGGGTACTGGCTGCCAGAGGGTGGGCAGAGGAGTGCAGAGCTGTCCAGTTAGTGGCCTGCCATCACCATCTGAGGCTTGGGCAGGTGCTAGATGCCTGGCATGGCTTGTTGCTCCTGAGCATGCTACTGCCAGCAGAAGTTTTTTTTGTTTCATTTTAAACTTAGTAGGCTTGGTGTTTAAAATAGGAGAAAAGGTCAGACTGATGCAAGTCTTGGTTTGTTTTATTCCTAACACCCTTAATTGAATGTTATGAGAAAGGAAAGTACTTTGGTGATTTGTGCTATCACTCTTAAATAGCCCTACAGAAGGAAAATGTTCTGGAATGGGTTTTTCACACTAGTGAAAGGTGACATAGGATATCTCTGTAGGGGAGTATTAGCCGCTCAGCTCTTTACAGAAACCAAGTCTTGGCTTATTAGATATTGCAACAAGCTGTCTTGTTTATGGCAGTTCTTTCCTTGCGATGGTTTATCAAAACAAGTCTTGGAGACAAGCTTGGCCTGTCCAAGTTAAGTGCCAGTGTGAACACTGACAGCTGAGCTGATGCACTGACTGTATATGCCAGGGATGATGTTGACCTTTCAACTCTGTCAAGCCTGCTTGTTGACTCAGAGAAAAAATTTGGACAGACGTTGGAAAATTTGCTATTGAGAGAGAACAAATTCTGAATGAATAGGTCTGTGAATAAAATCTAGGCAACCAGTTGAGAAAAACTCCCAATCTTTCAGATCCTACAAAGAATGTAGAAAGTTTTACTGTTCTCATTTTTGCTTTCCAAAATGCCTTCTTTAGAAGACAGGTGATTTGAACGCTGTACACATGAGAAAAGTAATCAGGTGCAAAGTGAGATGTGCTGTCTGAAACCCTTCTTATGCAGATATTTTGTGCATTTAAGACAAGCAAGATGTATGGGAGTAGAGTCCAGGAGGTTCCTACAGAGTCTTGATGACAACTTCCTGTCACACGTGGTTGAGGAACCAACAAGGAGGGTTGTGCTGCTGGACCTGGTGCTGACAAATAGAGAGGGCCTGGTTGGGGATGTGAAGGCTGCAGGCAACCCTGGCTGCAGTGACCATGAGATCATAGAGTATACTGTTGATCTGTTGATAGATCCTATGTTGAAGAGTCAGGACGCCAAGCAGGACCACGACCCTGGATTTCAAGAGAGCTGACTTTGGCCTCTTCAAAGACCTGCTTGGATGGATCTCATGGGATAAGATCCTAGAAGGTAGAAGTGCCCAAGAGAGCTGGTTGATCTTCAAGCACCACTTCCTCCAAGGTCAGGATCAGTGTGTCCTCACATGTAGAAAAGGAGGCAGGAGGACTCCATGGATGAGCAATGATCTGCTGGGACAACTCAGGGAGAAAGTAGACATTTTTGAGAGGTGGAAACAGGGCCTGATTTCTTTAGGAGGAGTATAGGAACTTTGCCAGAGGATGCAAAGGTGGAACCAGGAAGGCTAAAGCCCTTCTGGAATTAAACCTGACCAGGGAACCGAAAGAAAACCAGAAGAGTTTTTTCAAGTACATCAGCAACAAAAGGAAGATGAGAGGGAATGTGGGCCTGCTACTAAACAAAAGGAGTTCCCTGGTGACAGAGGATGAAGAGGAGACCAAACTACTGAATGCCTTCTTTGCTTCAGTCTTTATGGTGAAGGCCAGCCCTTAGGAAGCCCAGTCCAGCAAGGATAGTAGGATGGCCTGGACAGCAGAGGACTTGCCCTGGATGGAAGAGGAAGAGGTTAAAGACTTATTGGCCAAGCTTAAGGCTCATAAGTCAGTGGGACCTGATGGGGATGCACCATAGAGTGCTGAGGGAGCTGGCTGATGTGATTGCTAAGCCTCTCTCTATCATTTTTGAATAACCATGGAGGACAGGAGAGGTCCCTGAGGACTGGAGAAAGGCCAATGTCACGCCAGTCTTCAAAAAGGGCAGGAAGGACAATCTGGGAAACTACAGGCCAGTCAGCCTCACCTCCATCCCTGGAAAAGCGATGGAACAACTCATCCTCACTGGTGTCACTAAATATATGAGGGAAAAATGTTTATCAGAGGGAGTCAACATGGACTCACCAAGGGGAAACCATATTTGACCAACTTGATAACCTTTACAAGGGCATAACTTGCTGAGTAGATGAGGAGAGTGCAGCAGATATTTTCTACCTTGACTTCAGTAAGGCTTTTGACACTATCTCCCATAACATAGAATCACAGAATCATAGAATCAGAATCATAGAATGGTAGGGGTTGGAAGGGACCTTTAGAGATCATCTAGTCCAATCCCCCTGCAGAAGCAGACTCACCTAGATCAGGTCACATAGGAATATGTCCAGGTGGGTCTTGAAGACCTTCAAGGAAGGAGACTCCACAACTCCTCTGGGCAGCCTGTGCCACTGCTCCATCACCCTCACAATGAAGAAGCTCTTGATCATATAAGAAAATACTGAAAGCTCTTGATCCTGTAAGAAAACATTGAAATACATAAAAGCAAATAACAGTTCTACTCTGAGAAGTGTTGGTAAGCATTTTTTTTCTTATTTCCTCCCGATTCCATAGCTATCACTTTCAATTTACATGTAAAAATGTGGATTTATTCTCCTCCAGGATGGCAGTATGTGTTTATCCTGGGTAATAAGTTAATTTCCATGTACCTCACCTGATCATAGAATCATAGAATGGTAGGGTTGGAAGAGACATTTAGAGATCATCTAGTCCAACCCCCCTGCAGAAGCAGGTCCACCTAGATCAGGTCACTTAGGAATGTGTCCAGGTGGTTCTTGAAAGACCTCCAAGGAAGGAAACTCTACACTCTTCCTGATTAGACGATGCCAGGGTTCCCTCACTCTCACAGTAGAATATTTTTTTCTTATATTTAAATGGAACATTTTGCGTTCCAGTTTCATCCCCTTGTTCTGTTGCTAGAACAATAAAAAAACGGATGCCCCAACCTCCTGACATCCACCATTTAGATATTTTTAAATATTGATGAGATACCCCCTCAGTTTTCTCTTCTCTAGACTAAACAGCCTTAGTTCCCACAGCCTTTCCTCATAAGGAAGATGCTCTAGTTCCCTGATCATCTTGTTTGCCCTGCACTGGACTCTCTCCAGCACTGATGCTTATATCCTGCAAGTAATATAGCAACTTCATTAGACCCTGGTTACTTTATTGTAACAGGTATCTTCAATATGCTCTTTATGGCCCATATTCAGCCCTCTACTGAGCATGCAGGCATAATTAATTTGGTTTACTTGCTCTGAGAGTAGAATGACTGCCAATGCATTTAGCTGGACTGGCTCTGTAGGACCTGATGGAATGAAATTCTTGCTGCCATAGTCAGTTCTTGTAACCAGTAATATGTAATTTTGTAATATGTAATGTTGAAACACATATTTGACATAATTTACCAATATCTGAAATTCAGATTAAATGTACTCTGAGAGAATTGACTTTTTAAAAATTTTTTTTTAAACTTTTTGTTTAATTTTCCAGGGCAGCTTCCGAAGTCTTATGCCCCGAACTATCAGTTCTTCAGAGTTTGTCCATGATCGTGCAATTTTGCTGCCAGGTAGCTGCAGAGATCTGGTGGATGCAATCACTCGTTTACTTCCTGCATTTCATACTCATCTGGTACTGGCAGCATGAAGGTGAGCTGCTGTCTGAACTTTTTATGTTACGCAGAGGAGTGGCGTTTAACAGCTGAGCTTCTGCTGCACTACTTCTTGTTTGAGAGTCTTGCAGTCACTGCATGGAGAAATTGAACAGAGACATTTAAACTGTTTGCATGTTTCTTCATGTTTTCATTTTCTGCCTCAAATACTTCACCTTGCCAAATGCCCTTCTCAGTCACTGCTTCCAAACCCCAGAGTGGAGCTTCTCAAACCGATTTTTTTTATCCTCATAGCTAGCTGACAAATTCTCTTTCAATTATACTGTTCCCATTTGTTCCACAAACAATTTGCCCAGAAAAAAATGTCTTGAGTCAGAAAATTCACATCTCAAATTTTTGTAATTCAATGTCGGTCCTTCTTCTGGACCTTTAGGGTCACTTTGTGAACATGGTATGTGATACAGTGTCACTGCTACATAATTTTTGATTTGTTTCTCAAGTGGAATACATTTTGTCATTGAGGAGTTTGCATAAATTTTCTCACTTTCCTTTTTCTAGGCAAGTTGAATCTAAACTGTTATTGGGACAAAAATGGGAAAGCCTTGGAATGTTTACTGTTGTTCAATTCCTACTCTGATATGCAAGCAGGTGTATGCCTGAATCCACAATTTGCAGTTTTAACTAAGCAATTTGGACAGTAGCCTCACATGGAATTTGCTCATTTCTACCTTGAACTCATTATGATATAAACTAAAATATACTTCTCTACAAGATGTTGCTTAAAAGCCTGATTCTAAATGTGCACCTCATCATAGAGGATTTGCAATCATCAATGTTGCACAGTATTTTGTACATAAAAAGCTAAAGGAATTAAATGATTGCCTTTATTAAATTTGGATTAAAGGTTAATTACAACTATTTTAGAAATGCTGAATGCAGCTGCTTGATTTGAGCAGAACTACACAAAAATCCTGTCTGCTGTGATATTTACTCTTCCTTACTTGGATTTTAAATCAAGTTCTTAAATATTGTAGTAAAATATATTTGATGTGTAAATATTTTCTCATGAAAAATGCTCAGAAATTAAATTAATTATTTGAAGTGTTGTGACACTGATGTGAAGATCATTTAGTCTTTATACCTTATTTAGACACATTTCCCACTTCCTTGGCAATGTTTCTTGAGCACAGCAGCCTGTCCCAGCAGCTTGTGTATGTCTGTGCAGCCATCAGGCTTAGTTTGGGTAGTAACTGGTTCCCTAGCAAAGCCTGGAGATTTTGATGCCAAAACAGAGTATTCACTGCATGCAGCCATCTGAGCAAAGTAGAAAATGCCAAGGAAAGGAATAAAACTCTGATTCCTGCTCTTCACAGATAATTAGATAGTTAAGCCTAAAATAGAAGGAAATGTCTAATGCTCATAAGCGGTAAGCCCTCTCCTAAAGCTGAGGTCAAGCCTATGCAATGAGAACAAACAAAATACAGAGATTATCATCATTAAAGTAGTGGCTAGGATATTTAATAGGGTACATTTCATTGTCTGATTTGCAGAGGAGAGCTAATCCTATACACTGTTATTAGGTACTCCAGGCTTGTGTTTTTGCTTCTGCAAAGTTGTTTCATTTTCAATGAATATTTTGTGGAGCTGGGGTTTAGACTAGCTAGGTGAGTGCTCTAACAACTGGATTATCTCTTCTATTTCTCCCTACCACTTGTCCTGGGAATATGTCATTAGCTTTAAGAAGTGAAACAGCCTCAATTGGAGAAACAGAGAAACAGTAATTCCGTAACTCTTTGCAATTAAACCACTGTCCAAGGGTGTGGAAGGGTCATACAAGATTCTGTTCCAAATTAGAGTAGAGAATCAGATTTATGCTTTGATCTATTTGATATGTCAGAGAATACCTCCTTCCAAAAAGTCTTGCCAATCACTGCCTTTTGCACAAGGTTTAATTCAATTTTCCACCCTAAAATCACCTTTGTATCATGATAAGTATGGTAGAGGAACATCTACTAATGTTTACTTATACTAGGCAGGAGTTAAGACTCCTGGTAGATGAAGGGCATTAGGCTGTAGGTGTTTTCATGCATAGCCTCTTTGTCATGATGAAATTTTATTAGATGCAAATATGTGTAAGTGGGAATAGGAAGGCTCATAAACAGTGAAATTCTTTGCAGATGTAAACTCTACATTAACAAAGAATATTTGTCTTTTTATACCACTAATTACATTTTTCCCGATATATGATTGGAAGTTGTGAGTTTTTCCTGAAGATAAAAGACATGTTTGAAGGTGGAAAGATTCCTTGAAACTGGAACTTCCTCTCCTTAAAATGGCTTTCTATAACTCATGTTACAAGTTAAAAATCCTTAGCTTCATCTGTCTCTAGATTTGCTTATATCTCTGTTTTCTCCCATTGCTGTATCTCCTCTAACATACCACTAGGCAAGGCACTTAGTCATATGCATAGCAGACGAAAAAAGGAGTTACAGACATTAGTGAAGAGTTCCCTTTAATACTTAGGAAGAGCAGACAGAACTTTGTTTTCTTAAACAGTGGTCACAGCTGTTTAGCTGGTGGAGCCATCACTGTATTTCAGGACATTCAGAAATAATTTATGCTGTTGATATTTTCAAGAGACTTCAAAACAATATGAAATGATGTTGCAGACTTGCAGAGGAAACCAGATATGAAGATACATTGTCTTAGGCAGAAAGTTTTGAAAAAATAGCCAGCAAATGTTTCTCCTTAATTTTAGATATTTTGTATGATTAATCTGTTTTTCTTTCTAATTCTCATTGTGCCTACCTATGTCTCTAGGTACTAGAAGATCTTTAAAATATATGATCTTCAGCCCATCAATATAGTAGTGAAATATGTGCCATTTAGCTTTTCCTTTTAATGAGATTGAAATTTACTTCATTTTTCACCTCACACAGACCTTGTATTACTGTAAATTTTTTACATTAAAAAAATCCTAAATCATGAGAGTAAAGTTAATGAAAAATGTGTTCTGTATTAAAAAGAAAATAAACTTCGCCTTCTTACAAGTTTCTTGCAATTCTCTCTTTTTTTTTTTTTTTTTTTTTTCCCTCTGCCTAGCTTTAAGTAAAGCTTCTTGGTGCAGCAGATTGAGAGCTGACATCTGAATAGATAAATAGACATGCTAGATAGATTTCCATCCTTACGTCTGTCCTGCCTGCTAGTACCTGGATGGTGCAGTTCCGTTTAAAGCATCGAGTAGGGACACTATATCTTGGCTAAGGCACCACTTTAGCAGAACATTAGGGTGTGGTTCACAATTTTTTCTACAAGCCTCCTCTATTATTTCTGAAACTGGATACTGATACTGTTTTTTGCACCAGATGATAAACTCACCGGATTGTCAGTTTGCCTGATTTTAAAAGTGCCTTCCTGGTATCTAGGATTGTGTGTCCTGACCTTGTATGGGATTTTTAGGTTCTTCTGTCATTAACATAAACAATGTGCAATCACAACAATAGAGTACAAATATATTTACAGTCTTCTCAGGCTTTGTTTCTAAAGTAAAATGTACATACTGGAAAAACAGACAGAAAGCACCCTCTCTTACTTGGGCGGCAATACTTGGGTTTCTCATCTTCTGTTGCTGTGAGCCCAGTGCTGTAATAATGTTTCTCTCAAAATCTTGCTGCATTGCTCTGGAAATTGAATGATCCTAATAAGCTAAAAAACATAGTTTCCAATCAAGATTTCCTGTGTTGTTACTATAATCTATGTCAGCAGGTACCACAGTTTAGCTTCCTGCTAAATAAACTGCTAAATAATCTTTGGCTGGTCTGGTCTTCTACTTCCTGGGATCGAATGGCATCTGAACAAAATGCTCAAACAAAAACTTTTAAAAGCTCTGGATGTATCGTAACAGACTGTGATTTCTTGTTACAGAATGATAGCTGCTACTTAGTCTTTCTTTTTGATTATCACCACAGATATGTCAAGCCATGCAGAAGTAATTTAGATAGCTGGAAAACTCTTATTTTACTCTGTAGTTAAGGTATGGAGAAAGCAGAGTTTGTTTATGGCCTGGGCTCTGAAGATGTAACATGAAATGCTTGCTGCCAGTATCTTCTCTACTAGCTTTTAGCACCTCTGTGTTCAGGCCTTTATTTCCTACTGTGAAGTTCTGATTCAGAGATGTATCTTTGTGCCTTGATGTAGCACAAAGGGATACCATGGACCACAGTGTAAAGGGCACAGCTCTTTCATTTAGCTCCTTGGAGCTGAGATTGTGATGGACAATGTGTGTACCCAGACAGCTTGATGTGTGTTGACTGGCTGGCTGTGAGAAGCAAACAGTTTTAACAATGCAAGTAGTGACTTCAGGGCTTTACTGTCTGCACACCTGTATCTATTGCATCAATATTCTTATCCCTGTGTGTTCAAGATTGGTTTCTATAGAAAGCACAAAAAGCTGATGGACAAAGTGAAAAGATCATAGTGCTTATGTACTTTTTTAAAGGCTTGGAAGCAGGTAGTATGAAAAGACTTGGCTTGTCCTCTCTGTAAAGCAGTAGAGACTGGTCTCTCTGTATCCTGGAACAGCTGACTGCTTTGGTGTGCCTTTGAAACAGACTCCAGGCTGGGTTTTGTTCTGATTAATCCACATGTCAGATAACAAAACTGCACTCAATTTTTAATGCAATTTCATAGTTTTGGGGTTTTTTTTTTTTAAATGGGTTAATTATAGAAATAATTAGCTGTGTTAATCATCCATAGATCTTATTGAGAAGACGGGTTGCACAGAAGCCATTAGGCCAAGGAGGGACAGGTATGGTGCTACTATGAAGTCAACCAGCAGAGGGTAGTAATGACTTTCACTGTTGACTCTTCTGTTATGCAAATGTCAATGCATTCAGTACAGATATAGATAGATATATATATTTCAAAACAATGAAATACTGCCAGTGGTAAACAAAAAGAGAAATTTGTCATCCATTCTACCTTTTGATGCTTGTATTTTATGTCCTTCAGTGGACATTTCAGATAGCCATGTTTGTGGGATATGAGTGTTATAGAGGAGAGAGGAAGTTACCACACTTGCACAGGTGCATGCAAATCTACAATCTGAGGAAATGCCCCAATTTGCCATCTACATGTGATATTGTTAATGCACAGGCATGTGGATGCTTAATGTTTTGGAAAAGCAGCTTGATGTGTACAGTAATTACAATTACCATTTTATGAGTACTAGGCAAAATTTTCTAAACACACAGGTGCACAAGAAACTAGGGAGGACTAATAAATTTAGGCTTCATTAGCAGTTTTATTTGATCTCAGGTCCTTATGCCTGGGGCTAGGGGGTGCCAGGCCAAGGTGAGTGCTCAAGCTGAGGGGCCTGCTGGGTGCAACTCACAGTGGCATGCAGGGCACAGCCTGAGGCAGGCAGCAGGGGAGATGGACTGAGTTAGTGGCAGTGTAAGGTAGGCCATGGGCCAGGCTGTGCCAGTGAGCTTGCTCCTGTCTGTAGTGTACTGTATTGACCATTACAGCCAGCCAGGGCCCATGAAGCCTAAAATCTGGGCCCTTCTCACTCCTGCAGCTTGAGGTCCAGCCATGCCAGGCCAAAGGCGATGAGCAACATCATACCTCTGAGGTATTTCTGTGTTGTGCATTTATTTACTCTGCACTTGAGCCAGATCCCCCTGTATCTTAGCTTCCACTTGACATTTGAGTAGCTTTTTGCTGTTTAGATGGCATGGGAAATGCTTGTTGCCAGTAGTGTGCATATTTGTGGTGTCAGTGGCTTTGGGATTTTTTTACTATTCATGAGTTCCTTTCTGGATTTTTTTTTTTGTTGTTGGTAATACCATTACTGTGTAAAATGACATATTTTAAAAACCAAAATCTGGACTGACAGTACACACAAAGCAATGTGTTGGATGGCCCAGTATTTAGAGGCAGATGGAGCTGCTTCCTGCTTGCTTCTTTGAGGCAGCACTGCAGTGTTGCTAGGCTGTTTTTGAGATGATGCCTGCTGGCAGGGCCCAAGTGCATTTTGCCTCACCACATTTTTCTGGAAATGCATGGAACATGATGTCTTTGTGCACAGACATAGTCTCTGCCTGCTCCAAAAGTTTTGAGAACATGTCAGTTACCAGCGATAGCAGGGACCATGTAAAATCCTTTGAACTAATATGGAAATTTAGAACAAAAAACAGAGGATTTTGGAGATACATTCCAAATTTACCTTTTAATATGAACTCTGGAGGCTTTAGCTAAACATCTGTAAACGTTCAGCATATCACCTTGGACATCTCTGTTCAAATATCTTGCTATACTTTTCCTGATACTAGTTATTTTAAAAGCATAACTCACACAAAGATTTTTTCTATAGTAAAAGGTTTTGTATGCCCAGATTTTTGAAGTTTATACCTTTTCCATAGCAGAGACGTTTTCTTTAGCTGCAAGATACATTTCACTTCAGAAATAGAAAAGTGTAAAACTGAAGCACAAGCAGAGAACACAGACTTTTTGAAAAGTATCTGGACATGGAAACCTTACTTTCTTCTTTACTACAAACTTTCCACCAGACAGATATGGGGGGAAGTACAAGATACATTTTTTCATTACCTGTTATCCAGTAATGATAAGGTTGTAGTTGGATAAAGAAATCCTCAAACATACTTAGAAGTAGTTACAAGTATTTGCAAATCTGAGAAGAAAATAAAACTGAGAAGTCTCAAAGTGCCTGCAAAAGAGCAAAATTCCTTTTCCTCTAAACTGTCAGGTCTTGCTACAGAGGTATTGTACCTTTTGTATATTTTTTCAAGGAAAGATCATGACTTTGGAATAAAAAAGATTTTACAGCAAATTAACTGTTTTTTGACTTGTAAAACTGCTGCTTAGATATGCAAAATAGTATTAGTTAAGGAAGGAAATAGGCCATGCTTTGTTGTAAACTCATAAAAGTAGAATTTATTTCCACTACTTATCCTGGTAAAAGAGATTGTAGGACTTTTTTTCAAGAAGAACTTCAAATTTAATGTTCAATCTTCCCTATAGATGTGTAAGTCTACTCTCCATATATTATATAACTCCCTTGGGGAAATGCTTCTGTCTTAAAATTTTTTAATTTTTTTAGTTGTAATGTAAATAAATATCTACTAGTCTGTGTGAACTAAGCCACAGAAAACTAGGTTCACTGATGCTGTTGAAAAGTGCAGATTGTGCCTTCATATGTCCTATGATATTTATAATTCAGAAAGGAAATGCAAAGTGAGTGGCAGCTTTAAACTGAATCAAGTACTCCACAGCTTTCTCAGACAACACATTGAATCACCTCATCTTCTCTTTCTGAATTAATGTCTCTATTTGAAGATGATTCTCACAGGAAATGCATTACCCCACCCTTGTGCTCTTTTTCCACTGGGAGGATGGAGTAGTGGTCTGTGGAGCTTCAGCTTGATTCTGGTAGTAAAGTTATCACATTAATTTTGAGGAAGTGTAAAAAGTTTGTCATAGATAAATCTGTTTTACAAAAGTAGAAGTGTGTCTCAGATGACCAAGACTGACTTTTTCTGTTAGCATTGTGTAACTACTATGAGTTTTCAGGAAGAATAAAAATGTTTGTTGACATGCTGCCCCATGAGAGTATATTAATGAGCAGATATCTCAATGGGAATTGGTGGCTGGGAATCCCACCAACTCAGTGTCTGTTATAAGCACATATGCAGGACGCACAAGGCAAAAGATTACTTCCTACCTTCCTTGCCTCAATTTTGCTCTCAGGTATTTTTTAACACTGAATTCTAGGAAAAGGTAAATTTGGTTTTAGAGAAGTGACAATTTAGCATAGACAAAAATTTAATGGCAGAAAGACAGAACTCATTATGAGTTTGCAGTACTCACATAGGACCGCCTTGTCCTGCTTGGTGGCTCTGACTTGTCTGAAGTATTAAACACTGCTTTTAGGTAAGTGTAAGTTCTGGCTTGAACAGAACTAGCTTTTTCAGATTTGTCTCAGGCAGGATATTAAAAACCAAGACAGGTTATTGAATTCTTAGCAAAAGCTGGAATCCACTCTGTTTTTTTTTAATCTCATTGAATCTTCTCTCCACCTGTAGCAAGCCTCAAGTGGCCTTTGAGACTTTTAGAGGCCAATGTAGAAATCTGTCTTGAACTTGTTTTGACAACGGAACCTTATAAAATCTCTTAAGAAATTCTTAGAAAATCTGCTTCTGGTTATAGGTGTGATTTCGTTATTTCATTTAAATGACTAAATTTTCCAGGGATTTGTCACTTCTTTCTAGTTTCCTGGAAGTCAATTTCACAAAAGTTTAAAAATAATATTTCTAGGTATACAGTGAAGCCAAACTGCCAATTTGCTGTAATTAATGGGTGTTTGTTGTTTGCCTGATACTTAAGGTATTCATATAGTGATAGGCAGATACAAAAAGTTCAGCTGAAGTAATGTTTTCCTTTTGACATCAGGAAAGATGTGGTATCTACTAAGTGTAATTCAGCATGCAAAATATAGGGGACAACAGATTTGTGATGCCAACATATGTTCAAGTAAATTCACAATGAAGTGGAAAAATGGTAAATGTTTTTCCTATATGTGGGCTATGGAAATGCTAACTATGAGTATTTAGAAATACAAGAATAAGGGAAAAGGAAACAACAGCAGTGAGCTTAACTGCACTGGGAGGCAACTATTTCACCTCTCTACCTACATAAAAGGCTGTTATAACACATTGCTGTGCTGGAGAGCCTGCAGGCCGCAGAGCAGCCCCACAGGAGAGGCAGAAAGGAGCTGCAACTTTTGGGAGAAATGCACGTCGGAGCCTGTGTGTGTGTGTCTGGGGTACCGCAGGGAGGATGGTTGCCTTGCCAAGCCCACCTGCCCTAAGGAGCTACAAATGGCAGAAGCTATCAGGAATAGATTGACTGAAATCCCCACTCCCGCCCCCCCTGGGCTGTTCAGGGATCAGGGCTCTGAGCCTGGGAATAGGGGAGAAGTAGGGAGAAGGTGGTCTTAAAGGGCTGATTGGACTCTTCATCGTTGTGCCACTCTGTGTTATTTTGTGTTGGTTTTATGTTTTGGGTTTTAAGGTTCTGTTTTAGTTGGTGTTGCATTAAATTATGTTCTGTTTTCTTCCCCAAGCTGAGTGGCCTGGTCTGTTTTGTCCTGAACCTTAAGAGGCAATTAAGCCCTCCCTGCCCTTTGTCAATTCTCAGGTCTTTGGTACTTGAGGCTAATCCTGGTCTTTTGTTCCCTGATGGGCCTAAACCAACAACGTGGTATGTCCTTGATCACCTCAACCCATAATTTATTTTTATACATATATATATATGAAGGAAAAACCAGGTTTTAGATTAAGCATTTATTTTCTGGGCTTCCCATTCTTCATTAGCAGTATTTCTCTGTCATCCAAAGTTATAACACAAACCATGTCAGGTTTGAAGAAATAATCTCATAAAATAGTTTGTCTTGCAGGACTATATCTTTCATTTTAGAATAAAGGCATTACTCAAAAATAGATGTGGAGTTTTTTGTTGAAATATTTTTTATTATTGTGTTTGGGAAATTCTCCTTTGTGGAAATGAGAATGTTGGGTAGTTCAACAGCAAGTTTTTTCTTTCCTGGGTTGTAGGAGGCCTAAGCATCCTCTCTACTCTGAATAAATCATATGAGAAAATCAAAATAAGAAAGGCTCATCAGATGATTTGGTACTTATAGAAAACAATTCCAGTTCCTTTTTGAAGTAAAATTGTCCAGTTTAGTTTATCACTGGATCAACATCTTTTTGTTTTCATTTGCTAAATCTTGTTAAAGAATGGAAATTTATTTTTCCTCGGTATCACGTTTCTGTATAAACTTATTGTGATTGCTCTGCATAGAATCTGTTAATACATAATGTGATCCACATCTTATTGGATCTGAAAGCATTTTTCACTTATCATGATAAACTTTAAAGATATAATTCATAAGTAATGGGAAGATGTCCTTTTAGTGGATTTGAGTTCTGAAGATCTTTTTATGCCTGTCACCCTTCTCAGGCGATCTCTGCTGTTATAGCTAGAAGAGCTTGGGAGACAATCTAGCTTTTTGTTTACCTCAGGTATTAAGAGGAAGTTAATATAACCCAAAAATAAGTTAACATGTATTTCTTCTTGTGCTAAATGCTGCTGGCATCACTGTTCGCTCTTACGGACTTCTAATTATGATGGCTGACAGCAGTTACTAGAAGCCTATGGCACTACAGAGGTGAAAATTGGCCAGGCAAAGATACCTGTTGACTCACATACATTGTAGGGTGATCCATAAACTAAAGAGCAGGATAAGGACAAATAGATTAGTGAAAATGAAGTCTTAAATTCCTGAGTAATCCTTTGCTTCCTAAGGCACAATTCTTATCCTTTGTAAGGACAAATTCCTTCTTCAAGCTTTCAGGTAAGGCTTATTTGAACTAACAGGTGATTGGCATTAGTACCTGGGGAAATAACAAAAAGTTTTGTCTTGTTTTTTTTTTTTATTTTCACAATTATACACAGATATTTGCAAGTGCTCCTCTCTCTCTATACTGGTAATTTCCAACCTCTACCATTCTATGATTTTATGATTCTATTAATCTCTTCCAACTTTACAGATTGAGAGCCTTGTCTACAAATTTCTAGACTTAGAGAGATGTCTAGAAATGTCTATACTTTGAGCCTTGTCTAGAAATTATAGAAGTTATCCACTTCCATAGACGTTATTGTTTATCTGGTAAATGATAATCAGTCATGAAACTCAGTAGCTAAGGTGAAATGAAATCTCACTTGAGAATTAGTTTACAAGGTCATTCATGATTTCAGACACCAAGTATGGCTAAAACATTTGGGACTCAGTCAATATTTTCATATATTGGTGAAACCCACAATGGCTTTTAGTCTGAAGTTAAAATAAGCTCAAAAGTCAAGCATACATCAAAACAATTCGCAGTCAGCTTCTATTTCCTTCACCTCCCACTGTATATTGTGTAAACCTGGAGGCAGAAATAGTATTTAGGGCCTATGACAGAGACAAGGACCATAATTTCAAAGAATGGCAAAGATATTGGGGATCCAGGATCACAAGTCATGTGAGCAGCATCAATACTGAGAGAACAATCATGAGAAATGAAGGGCTTGGACGTTCTTGAAAGGAACATTTTAAAAACTCTTTTATTGCATAAGAAATCTTACAACCTGTTAATTTATTAAGCTTTTAAACTCTAAATTGCTTTTGCATTAGAATTTTTATACTGTAGACACCTTGCAGAATGTACTGCAAGTGGCATTTGTAAGTGGTTTTCAGTGAGAATTCACAACAAATACATGTAGGTAACACAGCAATGACAGCAAGTAATACCATGCTTAGCTTGTGGTGGACATCTTGAATGTAATGTTGAAGTAGCATGGCTGGCGATGATGGAATACTTAATCCTGAGTTGCCAATGTCAAGCGCTACAGTAGAAATGCTTTGTTAATTTACAGGTGCAGCACCTAGGAAGAAATTTGTACTAAGTATAGGGTGGCTAGCTGCTGAGAAAAAGATTGAGAAGGGTACAATGTTGTGAACATGTTTAAAGTTATATGAAAAACTGACACCAAGGGGGAAAAAAAGTTAAGCAGCCCATCTGAATTAAAACTTCAGAGAATACAAACCTTGGGGAGATTTTGAGACAGGATTCACCCAGTCACACTATTATAGGTACACCAGACAGTGTACATTTCTTGATGACAACCTATGGGTCTCAGCCTGACCCTGAGATTCTTTGGACTTGTGAGGGAGAAGAATGCCTGAAAACACTGCAAATCAAAGAGAAAACAAAAAAGTTGTAAGAAAAACTATAACCTTTGAAGAGTAGGCTCCATTTAGGAACATTTTCTCACAACTCAAAAGATAGTTCATGTGTGGGTAGTGAGAGCAGACACTGCAACATTTTCATGAAGAGTAAAATGTGTGTGTAAGGTGTGTGGTATTCAACGCCTGTGTTTTATGGAGACTAAGAGTGTTAAAAACCACTATAAGGGGTTTTTGTACTGAAGACGCGAAGACTGGATCAGATGAGCCACATTCATGGAAAATTTAACTACGCTCCTTTTCTGTAATCATTATTTGAATTATTTTCTTATTTTATTAGTGCCTTGATGTCACTCAGCAGATTTCAGTGGAATTAGTTTTCAGCTATGGAACTATAGCAGTGGAGTGACACTTTTCACAGGTAGTGCTGCTTAATTTGTGAAGAGATACAAATCAACGTCAGCTTCCTGTCTGGAAAATCTGTGGTGAAGATGGATGATGGTGCTGCAGGTGGCACCTCAAAAGTTCACAATGTTAGACAAGTGCCAGTTGATCATTTAACGTGGTATTAGTCTCACCTGAGTCAGACTGAAAACCAGGCTTCTCATCAGAGGAAGCTATTTCAACTCCTTCTTCAGACCACGGAGTAAATCAGACCCCTTTTGAGGGTAGTTCATCTAATCTCTTTTAGAAATCCATTTCAAAATTGGATAAATTATCTGCTGAAAAGGGCTTTTTAAAAATTGGCTACAGCCTAGATGATGAATATGGACTAGACACTAAAGTTTTAGATGATTAGTAGTTTGGCAACTGTTACCTAGGGTAGCCATAGGGTCTTATTTAACATTAGAGGCAGGTCTGACCTGAGTGTAGGGAAGATTAAGAGGAGCATAAGAATCAGAGATGGTCACTGATTGACTATCTCTTTTCCTTTGCTAAATGAATCTCAGTAGAAGACAGTATTTATCTCTGTGATAAACTTACTATTCTATATTGTCTACTAATTTAGTGCATAGTTTGAGCAAACAATTTGTTGTCACTAGACTGTGCAGTTCTCCAGTTCAGTAGATAGGCTAAGGTAGTTAACCAACTTGCAGTTAAAATAAGCCTCCAAACCATGCACATATAAAAACATTTCCACTACCGCTCTTGCTATATTTACTCTGCTCTATGTTGTGTAATGATCATTTACAATGTACCTTTTGTCTAAATTACTTTAATGGACCCCAAGCCCAGAATGCATATAGTAGTATTCAGTATAATGATAGGTGCATTAAAACTCCAGAGGAAAATATAGACTATTTAAGATTGTAGTGGAAGGAAGTGTATTTTATGCTGTTTGAGAAATAATGAGTTTTCTTGCAATTATGCTGTGTATCCTATTATGCTTGCAAAGGGCAGAAATGATTTTTTACCATAGAGCTAAACTTTATGTACCCTTGATTTGGAACAGATCTGATAGATTTTTCTTTATTGGTTTTGCAAACAATCATTGTTTTAAAATAAACAAACCGATTATGAATTTGTCTATCCAGTTATGTGAGACTTGTTCTGATGTAGACTGCAATGTTCTCTGTCCACTGCCAGGGCCCGTTTCATGTCTTCTCACTTTCTTTTTTATCCTACCTGCGTTTTTTTTTTTTTTTTCTTTTCCCAGCTGGTGGTGGTGCAAGGAGTAGGAACAGTGAGAGAAACAACCATGTAGACTCCAAGGTCAGTGAGGAAAGAGAGGAGGAGATGTGCTGGAATAGAGACTCCCCTGCATTCTACAGAGGGGACTGATGAAGCAGTGATTTGTTTGCAATTTGTTAAAGACTCCACATCAGGAGGAGTGACTCACTTCATGAAAGACTCTGTGACAGTGGCAGTGGCTATGGCCAGAGGAGGCTGCGTCCGGTGTGAGGGACCCAATACTCACAGAAGCTGTAATTGTGGGGAACCCATGCCAAAGAAGTTCATTAAAATTATGCCCAGAAGAGGCCATGTTGATTCATAGGTAGATAGGTAGGTTTAGGTTATGGAAGCTTGCTTATTAAAACTTAATTAGTTAGAAAATCACACATATAGTGTTATAAAACTCCCAGTCTTGTAAGCCCACAACCAGAGCTGTTAGAAAGACACAGCTATTTCTTGTAACATAACTATTGCTTAGTGCTGATAGTTTCAAGACTGGTATGTACCTAAACAAAATTATTATGGTGAAGCTATTATATTAGTTCTACATTTGAACATTTGGACATTGTATTCCACTGATAATTACAAGGCCTGTCTAGCCCTAAAAAAAAATGTTATCTGGGATGGCAGAGCTTTTAGGCCAGTTTCCATCCTGTACAAGGACCCAGGAATAAAGATACATTGCAAGAAAAGTTTTGGTCTTAATCCAACAGCGATCCCTAATGACCACTGAAGGAAGAAAGAGGACACCAAAAGAAACAAGACAGAGGTGTAACTTGAGTGGACCAAGACAGGACTATGGGTGGGCCCTTTCTTGAAAATGTGACGAATATTCATGTTTGTTGTAAATATAATCCAAAGGCTGAGGAGGGCACGTTTTGTTGGAGAAATCCCCCGTGTTCCCTTAGTGCTGCAATAAAGAATATCTACTTAATAGTCACATTGGCTATTGAGTTCTGACTGGCTTCTTCACAGCATCAGTGTCCTGTGTGAGTGACCCTCTATCTGCAGAAGCTGCAACAGTTGGGAAGAACCCACACCAGAGAGTTCATTAAGGACTGTGTCCCGTGGCAGGGACCCCATATTGGAGCAGGGGAAGAATGCAAAGAGTCGTCCTCATCTGAGAAGAGAGAAGTGACAGAGTCCATCTGAGAGACTGACCACATCCCCCATTCCCTGCCCCCCTGAGCCATTGAGAGGGGAGGAGGTAGAGACATGGGGAGCAATGATATGGGCCCAGGAAGAAAGGAGGGATGGGGGAGGGAGATCTTAAAGTGCTGGTTGTAATTTTCTCAATCATCCTACTCCATTTTTGCTTTTTGTTCTGTTCTGTTTCTTGTAGATAGCAGAATAAACTTTCCTACTTTCCTCTAGAAGTTGAGTACTGGAGTCTGTTTTGCCTAGAAACATAATTGTCAGTGAGCCCTCCCTGCCCTTGTCTCAGTCCACAACAACCTTGGTTACCTTTTTCTCCTCCCATCTGGCTGGGACCTCCACTGTCCTAAGGAGGGTGGGGGTGGATTGGGGGCAGTGAGCAAGAGACTATCATGTTGCTTCATTGTGGACTGGGCAAAACCAGGACAAGTAGGAACATACATATTCAGGGAATATGGATGTGAACAGAGACAGGTTGGGAACTGATGTGAGGGAAATATGTCTTCTTTGTAAAGGAAACGAGAACTTGAAACCAGAAATCACTTTTTAAATGTTTTTTTATTCTTTTACTTTGCCATTTTCCTGAGGCTGTGATTATGAGCTGAAGATAACAGCTTCAGGTGCTTTGCTGTATGTCAGTCATAAACTACAAGACTGCTTTAAAAGCAAACTGATAAGACAGATACATGTTTGATCTTAAAGTCTAATGTAATGTTTCATTGTCTTAAATGTTTCAAATGATTTAACTTATTTGTTTAGACAATGCTATTGGAGAATTATCACCAAAGATCAGGAGGAAGAGTGTACCGTGGAAGTTCTTTCCTTTCCCACTTCTGAGAGAACATGGAAGACATGGAGGCAGGGGAAGAGAGGTGCATTGCACACCATGGGTTCAGGAAAGCAGTGGTTCTGTTTTTTCGGTAGTGTGCATAAAATACGGCAGACAAAATGTTCTTGTAAGGGAGAGTGTATGACCAGGCAGTTTGAAACTCAAAACACCCTGTTGTAGTATTTGTAGTGTACAAGGAATATGCTAAAGATAACTTTTTTTTAGTAGGAATAGGAAACTTAGAAATACGACAGGACACATGCTTAAAAATGCTCACTTGTGAGCTGACAAACGTGTACTGCTATTTCCTGTCCACTGAATACTGTTGTATACTTTTCTAATGTCATAGAAATTAAGAACCATGAGGTGACTGTTCCTGTATCATGTATTTCTACCTCTGTCCCTGCCTTTCTCTTTTTATCCTTAGAGAAGGACGGGCTTCTAATGCTCTATATGTCTACAATTACAACTGACAACTGGAACAGGTAAATTCCCTGTCAGTTGTGAAGCAGAAAAAAATTCATTTCTCATTAAAAAAAAATCCTATTAATTATCCGTCTTTGTCCAACATGCTCTTTTTTCAAAACTTTTGAAAAGGTCATGGTTGAACATGTGCAATTTCAACTTTGTAAAACCCACCTGTGTGAAAAATTTCAGTCAGCTCTTAGGCTGCGTCAGGATATTCAGAATATTTTGGCTGATGCTTGAATCACACCAAGTGTGGGTAACATAAATGACAGGCTTTGAATAAGCATCCAATCACTCCTGTTCTGTTTCAGTATGATAATTTCTAAAACTGCTCTTTAAGCTTTCCAGTGTTGCAAAACAATCTCAGCATGTTTCAGGCTAATAGGGGAAAGACCAAAATAACAGAATTTTCCATAGAACTCTCTCCAACTGTCTCAGGATTTTGGACTTCTATTCTGGACTCCAAATCTGACGTTTAGCTTGACTTCCATAACTTGATGTAATTTTTTTTTCTTTTTCCTCATTAAAATTCTCTTTTTGCTTGTTGCAGTGTGAGAGAATATACTACTTTTCTAGATTAATTCTTGAAACCACCCATCAGAAACCTGTATTTCATTTTTCTTGGGGAAAAGGACATTGGTCCTTTACATTTTTGTGTGACCATTGTCAGCTTCAAAATTGTTTCACATCAAGGAGCTGTAAGCAAGGGAGCTGAAAGAAAATAGGCTGTTATATTCTTCTGAAGTTTAGAGAGATAATTACTTATTTAAGGGAAAAAACATGAGTTTTCCTTTAAAAAAAAGTGGTAAAGTTGTCAATAAAAACTCTGTAGTCTGGGAGACAAGGAAGTAGTAATTGTTAGAACATTATTATACCTGATCAAACAACCCTGCCTCTACCTGCATTGTTAATGTGATTAATTCATTAATGTTATTCCTTTTTTTCTGCTGGTGAAGTCCTTTCTCAGACCTAAGTGAGAAAGAAAATGGACTATAATGTGATGGAAAGTGTTTTCTTAAGACAGCTAGGGTTGGCAAACTTGAGCTTGAAGGATGTAAATATCTTCAGATGTCAGGAACAGCGTGAAACAAAAATACAGAAGGAAGAAGCTACAATGACATTCATGCAAAAAGGATCCTAATGCTGTGATTTAAGTGATGATCTAATGTTAGTTTAAGTGTCTTACAATGGATTTGAGTCTAGCTATGTTAGAGAAATCTGGCTTGGCAAAATATTGACTTTGGAGACAGAAATGTTTGATCTCCTTCTGTAACAAGATGGCCTGCTTAGTGGTTGAGGGAAAGGCTGTGGATGTGGTCTTCCTGGACTTTAGTAAAGCTTTTGACACAGTCTCCCACAGCATCCTCCTGGAGAAGCTGGCTGCCCACAGCTTGGATGGATTATCTACTCTGGGATAGGTGGAAAACTTTCTGGATGGCTGGGCCCAGAGAGTGGTGGTGAATGGAGTTAAATCCAGTTGGTAGCCAGTCACCAGTGGTGTTCCCCAGGGCTCAATGCTGGGGCTTGTACTGTTTAATGTCTTTATCAGTGATCTGGATGAAAGGATTGAGTGTCTCCTCAGTAAGGTTGCTGATTACACCAAGCTGAGGGGATGTGTAGATCTGCTTGAGAATAAGAAGGCTCTTCAGAGAGACCTGGACAAGCTAGATCAATGGAATGAAGCTGATTTTATGAGGTTCAACAAGGCAAAGTTCTGGGTCTTGCACTTGGGCCACAATAACCTCACACAGCACTACAGGCTTGGGGGAAGTGTCTGGAAAGTTGTCCAGCAGAAAAGGACCTGAGGGTCTTAATTGACAAGCGGCTGAATGTGAGCCAGCATTGTGCCCAGGTGGCCAAGAAGGCCAACGGCATCTTGGCCTGTATCAGCAGGACCAAGGAAACCAACTGAAATTATTTTATGATCTTACAATTTTAGTCATATGGAATTGTGTGGATGGAAAGAATTTGTCTAGGAATTAGTCAAGGATTTATTTATTCTTGAAGTCCAGTTCAGCTCAAGTTGTAGTTCAATTAGCTGATAGAGCTTGGAGACAACTTTTTGTTTTGTATTAAACTTTTTAAGAGCTGAACTGGAAGTTTAGGTTGAAAGGGAATTCTGCATCCCCAAAACAGCTGCAAAGAAAATTTTTTCTTCTCCATAGACTGTTTTAATTTGTTATATTGCAAGACAATGTAGAAGGTTAAAGGAACATTGACCTTGAGGGAAGTTGCGTACTTCCATTTTCTAAATAATGGCAGTATGTACTAGGAAGAAGGATATTACAGAATTGTGTACCATAATTGTAATGAAAATTTTACAGCACTTATTTCTCCTACTTTCTAAAACACCTTATCTAAAGTGTCAGAATAATAGTGCAACATAACTCATAAAAATACACCCACCAACCAAAAAATAATCACTCTGAATGGTTTAAAAGAGTCTAAATGTAGACAGAACATCTGTCCTTTATCAAATTATGGCAACAAGTTTCTGGGCAATAGAGGATACATCTTATGACTCTCTAGCTACAAAATAATGAAGAGATTTTAATGTAATTGTGTTCTAAGATCCAGAAGGACCTTATATCTGAGTGGCAGGGTTCATAAATTTTAATTAATACTAATTCTGAGACCCCACATACCCAGGCTAAAGATAATGGAGTCACTTTTCTTCTAATTCTCTTAAGACACAGGAAGAACATCAAACATCAAAAACCCATTTAGAAAAGAGTTTGTATCACAGAAGGCATTAAACTTGATTGCAACTAATTTAATCAAAGGAACAATTTTTAGAATCTGTAGGTAATCTCTACAGATCTTGTAAAAAAAAAAAGTTGTAGGACCTAAAAATTAAGAGATAACAGTGGGTGATCAGAAAGCTGTGATTACCTCATTAGTCATGAAAGTCAAACACCTGTAGCTTGTAGCAGTCATGCTAATTTATTTCCTTAATCCCAGATAAAACATTTCTGTGCAAGTCTTTAGGGACTGCAAACTCTTTTCCAAAGCCCTAGCTAAAGGCTGCTAAGAGTAACTTCTGGAATGGGAATAGGAGGTATAACAATCCTTCTAGTAGAATTGGCAGAACATTGCTCTACTGAAAAATGTAATGTGTTGAGATTAAAATATTCACTTGGAATATATGTATTTGACAAAATTTCACAAAGGATGAAAGACATAGAATAAATGATTTCCATGAAGTTTACTGAGTGTACTGTAACGTTTTTAATTGACTGTTTGTTCAATGTAGAGTAATCAAAATATTAACATCAATTTGCTACTATATTTCAATAATGAAAATTTGTATTTTACCATTTGCAGTTACAGAGACAGGGTGGGACAGCTCACATGACTGGGGCACTGCTATGAATGGCTATATACTATTTAAGAAAGATAGGCAAATGAGGCAAGGAGGTGGAGTTGCTCTCTATGTGAAAGAGCAATTAGAATGCATTGAGCTCTGCCTGGGTGGGGATGGAGGGCAGGTTGAGTGCTACAGATGAGAATTCAGAGACAGGGTAGTGTGGGTGATACTATCATGGGAGTTTACTACAGGACACTTGATCAGGAGAAGGAAGTGGATGGGGCTTTCTATGAACAGTTGAGAGCTGCCTCACAATTGAACTCCTGGTCATCATGGAGGAATTCAATCACTCTGATATGCTGACAAAGCAACTCAACCAAGCATGCACAGTCCAGGAGGTTCCTACAGAATGTTAGTAACAACTTCCTGTCCCAAGTGGTTGAGAAACCAACAGGGAGAGGTGTGCTGCTGGACCTTATGAAGGTCCTTAATCAGGGTTTGGTTGGGAATGTGAAGGCTGGAGGCAACCTTGGCTGCAGTGACCATGAGATGATGGAGTTCAAGATCCTCTGTGGAAGAGGCAGGACATAAAGCCTGGTTATGACCTGGAACTTCAGGTGAGTTGAGTTTGGCCTCTTCAGAGGTTTGCTTGAAAGAATCTCATGAGATAGAATCCTAAATCATAGGAGTGCCCAAGGAAGATGGTTGATCTTCAAGCACCACTTCCTCCAAGCCCAAGATTGACAAATTTCCACAAGTTGAAAATCAGAAAAACAAGGCACAAGGCCTGTGTGTATGAATAAAGAATTACTGGAACTACCCAAGGACAAGCAAGAAATCTATGTAAAGCGGAAAAAAGATCTGATTGCTTGGAAAGAGTATAGGAATGTTGCCAGAATATGCAAAGGTAAAACTACGAATGCTAATGTCATTTTGGAATTAAATGTGACAAGGAAAATAAAGGAAAACATAGCGAGTTTTTTCAAGTACATTAGCAGAAAAAGAAAGATTGGGGAGAATGTGAATCCACTGATGAAAAAAGATGTCCTGGTGATGGAGAGTATGCAGAGAAGGCAGAACTACTGAATGCCTTCTTTGTGTCTGTCTTCTCTGACAAAGCCAGCCCTCAGGAAGCCTAGTCCCTGGAGGGCAGTAAGATGCTCTGGAGACTTTCTCTTGGTGGAGAAGGATGAGGTTAGAGACCTGTTGGGCAAGCTGGACACCTATAAATCTATGAGACCTGACAGAATGCACCCACGAGTGCTAAGGGAACTATCTGATGTGATTGCTAAGCTGCTCTCCATCATTTTCCAACAATCATGGGGGACAGGTGAGGTGCCTGAGGACTGGAGAAAGGCCAATGTCACTCTAGTCTTCAAAAAGGACAGGAAGGATGACTCAGGAAACTACAGGCCAGTCAGCCTCACCTCCATCCCTGGAAAGGTGATGGAACAACTCATTGTGGATGATATCTCTAAACTCATGAAGGAACAGATGGTTATCAGAGGGAGATGAGACACATTAACTAGGGGAGAATAGTGTTTCATCAACCTGATAGCCTTCTATGAGGGCATAACTTACTGGCTAGATGAGGGGAGAGCAGCGAATGGCATCTACCTTGACTTTAGCAAGGCTTTTCACACTGTTTTCCATAACATCCTCATCAGAAAGCTCAAGCAGTGTGGCTTGGATGAGTGGACAGTGAGGTGGATCGAGAGCTGTCTGAATGACAGAGCCCAGAGGGTGGTGATCAATGGCACAGAGTTGAGTTGGAGGCCTGTGGCCAGTGGAGTTCCACAGGGATCGATTCTAGGGCCAATCTTGTTCAATATCTTCATCAGCGACCTGGATGAGGGGACAGAGTGTCCCCTCAGCAAGTTGGCTGATGACACCAAACTGGGAGGACTGTCTGATTCCCCAGAAGGCTGTACTGCCATTCAGCAGTATCTCAACCGCCTTGAGAGTTGGGCAGTGAGGAACCTCCTGAGGTTCACCAAGGACAACTGCAGAGTCCTACACCTGGGGAGGTTCTGCTCTCCCTCTACTCTGCCCTGGTGAGGCCTCATCTGGAGTCCTGTGTCCAGTTCTGGGCTCCTCAGCTCAAGAGCGAGAGGTAACTTCTGGAGAGAGTCCAGTGCAGGGCCACCAAGATCAGGGGACTGGAGTGCTTTTCTTACAAGGAAAGGCTGCAGGATCTGGGGCTGTTCAGCCTGGAGGAGACTGAGGGGGGATCTCATTAACACTTACAAGTATTTGGAAGGTGTATGTAAAGAGGATGTGTGGCACTTTTTTCTGTAGTATCCAGTGACAGGACAAAGGGGAAATGGTGAAAAAGTGGAACATGAAAAGTTATACTTAAACAAAAGGAAAAACTACTTTACCGTGAGAGTGAGAGAGTCCAGGCATCGGCTGCCCAGGGAGGGTGTGGAGTCACCTTCTCTGGAGGTTTTCAAAACCCACCTGGTTACTGTTCTGTGGACCTGCTTGAGCAGTGGGATTGGACTAGATGATACCTAGAGGTTCCTTGCAAACCCTACTATTCTGTGATTCTGTAAAATAATGAGTAAACTTTGCAATTACTTAAAAATTAAATAACAATTAAAATGGTTTTAAATGGAACTACATCTGTCAGTGCAATATTTCTGAAGGAAACATTGTATCTCCATTCCCATATGGAGTTACAGAACTTCCTAAATGGTCATGGGGCTAGATGAATTTTATTTTATTAAATTACCAGGAAAAGCATGCCAGACACTTCCTGAAATTAGGAAGACTTAAAATTGCCCTATTTAAATACATGGAAGTAATAGTTACGATATTTGTTGCTAAATAAGGAAGCGTAAATGGTAGCTAAAAATTGTAAACAGTCTTAGGATTTTTCAGTTTACAAATGTACCAATATATCTGCAGCCATTCGTTTTGTAACTTGCAGCTGGTGAATTAAGCTGACATAGTGCTTTCAAAGATACAGGACATTGCCAGTTAAATAAAAAATAATTTAAGCACAGCATTACAGAGTTGGTGATGACATTATGCCAATATTTTATGTGGGCTTGCAGCTGAATGCCAGTCTGTGATTCTTGGAGCGTTAGAGAGAGATTTGATGCATTCTGAGGCCCGGGAGAGAGTCTGAATACAAATGTAGTGACAGGAGCATAGTTCAAAGTAATGGTTGTACCTACCTTTTCCTTCAAAAATGTCTGTTAGACATGTGTTTGCTTGAGAAATGGTTGAAGCTACCAAAGACACAGCAGTACTTGATGAAAAGAAAAAGATTATGAGATATCTAAAAGCAGATGGTACATAGGACAAGAGAAAAGCTTGGTCCTGAGGAGAGCTATAAACACCAAAATATTTAAGACAGAGTGGTTTAATGCTTAAAATGACATTTAGATCTCACTAGATGAGAAAGTAGTTGAATAAACCAATTTAATTTTGTAGAAGAAAGTATACTGAAGTAACAGTAAACTGACTTTTAATTAATAGGAGCCTTGTATGCCATTAGAGGAATTTAGGATTAAATGATCAATATTTTGGAAACGGACCTTTAGTGACACAGTAGGATGCCAGTAACTTTTAAGCAGTAAGCAATCTTAATCCCACAAACACAGTCATTCCATAAATCTCATGTTGCAGTAACAAGGACTTGGACTCTATTGAACAAATTTGTGATTCAGTGCTGAATATCTAAAAATCTTTGATGTTTGAAAAGATAGTTAATACTAATTTTGTGCAAAAATTTGTACTTCAGAGTAAGGAGATCCTGTTTACAGATATTTGCTGATGACAGCTGGCAAAAGAAAAGCTGTTGAGAGGGATTGCCTGAGGAGTGCTTAGTCTTGCTAGATTTCACTACAGGCCTATTCTAGAAACACATTTATGTTTGGTTTTTTTTTTTTTTTTAATATTAATATTGCTTAACAACAACACTTATTTTAAATATCTTTTTACAACTATGTTTTCTATAAGTTATCACACAGAAACAGGTACTGAAGAGACTACTAAAAATGTATAGAATTGTTTTAATTATTAGACAGATTTTTGTATGGCTTATCTAGGATGGGGTTTATAAAGTTGTATTTGTGGGTACTCTCTGTAGACTGATCCCACAGTGTACAGAAACTGATATGAATCTTCTTTCAAGGGCATTTGTTTCAAGAATGTTTTGTAATCCCAATACCTATGCTTTTCTAGCATCTTTCTCCCATCTCCTGCTCAAGTACTATCAGTAGGATATAATTCAGAATTTACCCCATTGCTTCCAGCCACTAAACTTCAACTGCGTTATCTTATTGCATTGTCTCCTTTTCAAGTAAAAGAAAATAACTACACTGTATCTTTTTGGAAGAAAAGATTTCATCAGGACAAAAAAATTGATACAGTATAATAGACTGGCAATGAACTTCAGTATCTTCATACTAACTGTGGTGACTGGATGAATGCTATTCACTGTCTTTTATTTTGTCTGTCTTGCTTTGTCCAGAACCAAGAAATCTATAGTTCATCAAAATATTTCTGATTACTTCTTGTATATGAAGAATAAAAGAAAGGTTGCCTCAAGTTTCCTGACTCATTAGTGATCTTGCAGATTTTGAAGTGTTCAATATCCTCACAGATAGTTTGCCTTAGGGCTCTGGCCCAGCTGTACCCAGAATGAAAGCCGGTGATGAAAGAAGAAAGTCCTTCTTCCCCTAAGGTTTAAGGAATAAATGAGGTGAACTGAGCTTCAGAACTATAATCCTTTCATATCTCCTCTACAAATGGTACTAATTGACTCTAACATCATATATTTCTTCTAGTGTAGGCCAAGAATTAGATATGCGTACAATTTGAATGAACTTTTAATCTACAGAAAGGCTTAATCCCAGTCCAAGATGAGACTAGGTTGCTGCCATGGTATGAACTGGTAAATAACTTCAGGGTGGTAGCTTTTAAAGGTGCGATATACTCAGTTGTGCCAATATAATATGGGAAATGCATTTTTTCTGATGCTTCAGATGGGAATTTACCTTTTATCTCTTCAGGACATTAATGTCTCTTGACTCTTTGATTTAACAAAAATTGTAAGGAAAAAAATTAGGTTTTGTATATATACACCTATAGCAGGAACTCTGTATTTAAAATAATACCACAGGAGGATTTCTGAAGGACAGAAAATGTTAGAAGCCAAGTTTCATTATAATTTCTTTTTCTTTTTGTGGATATATCTGGATCTTGAGATTATTTCTTTTTTCTAGACTTGAAATTACTCATTTCATATATGTATTATACATTGATATATATATATTTATACAGAGATATATTTATTAAAATGAGTGTATTAATAGAAAATGTTCTTTAATACTTTTAAATTCAAAAAGCTCAAATTGAATTTTTCGTGTTCATGTTAGACTTTTTTGTTCTGCCACAACAAATAGTTTTTGGGATTATACCCTGAGCTGTATTTGATTCAGACTTGTCTGATGTATCTTAATATGAATAAGGGGCTATTATAAAGTTGAAGATTTAGAAGAAGTTTTCTAGAGAATTGGAACCAAATATAGATTGGGATTTTTTTTTTTTTCAAATGACCAGTCAATATTTATTAAAGTAAAAATGCATAAATACTCTTACATTGTGTAAGAAGTACATTCTATGTAATGAAAATCCTTGGTTAAATGCTGTCATACAGGAGATAAAATGCAGACTCCTAGTCAGCTATGATTTTGTTGTACTATTTACCTTAACTCCAGTGTGGACATGGCAATTAATACAGTTCAGCAACAGAAACTGTAGAATTGCTTTATGTCCTTGCAAATTTCTGCTGTTTTCCTGTGTCAGTAAAGCTGTGAGGGATGAAAATGAATCTGTTCCTTTCCTCTCTGGTATTTACTGCTATTTCCACAGCTATGGTTTGGAGATAAAATACACCATTCTCCATGCTAAGGAGTTAGTTTTGTAATTAGTTTTTTAATGAGTATCCCCATTTCTGCACAAATTTCTTCTTGACACAGTTGTGTGGGATTTAGGATATAGGTCCTACAAAATGTGCAAATGTTTTCTTCTGATAGTGATGGAAACTGATGATTTTCCTTTTCATAAGCAGTGGAGTGTTTTCATCAGGTGTCTAATTTGACTAATTTATTTTCAAACACTGTAATTGTTCTCTGTTTTCCACTTAACATTACCTTTTGAGAGTTTTCATTCTTCTCTGGTGTTTTATTGCTTTCTCTCCCAAATATTGCTTATGCTTCCATGTTGAGGCCTCAACTTTTGGTATTGCTATCGGCTGTATAGACTTAGAGAGAGGATTGTTTTCTAAAGTAATATTATTTGTCCTAGGATTTCAAGTGCAACCATTTTGTCATGACCGAGTTAGAGCCAGGTTTGGCATGATATTTTTACAGATTATTTGGGGTTTTAAGAAAGTGCTGCTCAGTATTGCAGCATTTAGCTTTTCTAGTCTGATTAGAATGTCTAGATATTGCTCATTTGTAATAGGATTCAAGTGTTTTGCTGACCTGATTGTTCAAAACATGGAGCCACAAAAGAGTAGAAGGAACATATAGTAGCTTTTCACATGCTGCGTACTTATCCACCCAATTTGGTTTGTTTTACCTTAAAAAACTATCTAGCTTTAAGTGACATTAGTAATATTGACAACTAGAAATGTTGAATCATGTTGTCTCTTGCACAGTGGATTCAGCACAAGGATTGTGGCCTACTGGTGTGTGTGGCCTACTTCTCCATTTGTGTAAGATTTTTTAGAAACTTCTGAAGTTTTACTTTTTAAAATACATATATATATATATAATTTTCCCAGACACTGGGTGAAGTATCTGTTTCTCTGTGTAAATTTTGTAGGTTCTGGAAAAGCTACTTCAGACCTGAAGCATATTTCTGTGTGTCATGGTTTGATATACAGTCTTTTCTGGTAAGGGGGAAGGGGCTGTAAAGATGGCTCCTGTAAGAAGTTGCTCAAAACTCTCCCCAGCTCAGAGCCAGACCCACTTCTGGGGCTGAGCCAATTAGACGCCTCCACGATCACTTTTTAAGAAGAAGCTGGAAGAGGAGGTTTCTTCCTCCATCTTCTTCCTTCTTCTGTCCTTTCTTTTCCTTCTGGTTGGTGGTGGTACAAGGAGTAGGAACAGTGAGAGAAACAACCATGCGGACTCCAAGGTCAGTGATGAAAGAGAGGAGGAGGTGTGCTGGAGCAGAGACTCCTCTGCATTCTATGGAGAGAACTGGTGAAGCTGAGATGTATTTTCATTGCTTTTAAGACCCCTTATCAGCAGTAGAGACTCATTTTGATAATGAGCCAGTATCAGGGGCAGAGACTCATTTTGTTAAAGATGGCCCCAGTCCAGGGGCAGTGATTCACTTTATTAAAGGCCCCGATCCAGGGACAGTGATTTTCTTCTTTAAAACTATGGCCGGAGCAGGCCATGCCCTGAGGAAGGGATCCAATATCCACAGCTGTAACTGTGGGGAAGAACTCATGACAAATCAGCACATTAAACTTATGCCCAGAAGAGGCCTTATCCCAAGAGAGTGACCCTGTAACTGCAGAAACTGCAACCGTGGCAAAGAATTCACACCAGAGATATTCACCAATGACTGCGTCCCGTGTGAGGGACCCTCTATCGGCAGAAGCTACAGCTGTTGGAAGTAACCCACACCAGAGAAGTTTGTTGAGGACTGTGTTCCAGGGGAGGAACCCTGTGTTGGAGCAGGGGAAGAGTGCCAGTAGTAGTCCTCATCTGAGAAGACAGAAGCGGCAGAACCCATCTGTGAGAGACTGACCACATTCCCCATTCCCTGCCTCCCTGAGCTGTTAAGCGGGGAGGAAATAGAGATATCGGGAGCAGTGAGCTGGGCCTGGGAAGAAAGGAGAGATGGGGGAGTGAGATCTTAAAGTGCTGGTTGTAATTGTCTCATCATCCTACTCCCTTTTTGCTTTTATTCTGTTCTGTTTCTTGTAGAATAAACTTTCCTACTTTCCTCTCTAAGTCGAGTACTAGAGTCTGTTTTGCCCAGAACTGTAATTGGCAGTGAGCCCTCCCTGCTCTTGTCTCAATCCACAACAACCTTGCTTATCTTTTTACTCCCATTTCGCTGGGGCCTCCACCATCCTAACGAGGGTGGGGGTGAATGGGGGCACCGAGTGAAAGACTGTCGTGGTGCTGCTGTGCTAGCTGGACCAAACCACGACACTATGGCTCTTCCCCAACCCTGAGAAGCTTCAAGTTCTTTCTCTGTTCCTTCGTTTCATTAGTCATCATGTTATGGTTTGCATTTTTTGCCTTTAAAATCAGATGACCATCTTTTCCTTGCCACTGTATTATTTTGTTTGCTCAAAGTAATATGTGACTATTGCACATTGCAAACAGTCTGTTTTGGAATCTGTGTATGTGCTACATCTTGTGAAATACATTTTCAGTCAATGGAGTGAATTTCCATGAAACGTGACATGACGAGGGCTCTTCACTCTACATGCTTATTATCACCAATGCCAAAGTATACCTTTTTAGCTTGTCATACTTCTAATTAGCATGTCTCAGATGGTTCTTATTGAAGCTAAGGATGTCAAGTGGCTAACCATCTCCTTTCACCATGATTTTTGACGAGTTATATTGCTGTTATAGTTCAATGCCAAAAATTAGACGGGATTATTTCTATCAGGCCTAGATTTTTTTTTTGGGAAGTCAGCTTACATTGAACTTTATTAAAGAATGACGTTCCAAGAATGTTCTCTTCAAGACAACCATTTTAACTGAAATCTTATCTTAATCTTCTTTTTCTAGCTGCTATTTCTATAAGGTTAAGTAGTCCTGCTGTTACATTACTGGACTGGAAATAGATAACTGTAGTAAAACTGATACTCTTAAAGAGCTGCAGTTTTGTCAAAAGAAGAATGAGAGAGAAAGAATATTTGATGGGTGATGGATGACTAAGAGAAAGATGGCTGAGACAAGAATAATAGTACAAACTATGCTCTCTTAGGAGGTATTTTTATTATGGAGTTACTTAAGGGCTAGGTTTGAACTTAAAATGCATCTATAGAGGTCTGAAGATTAATTTAAACTTCTGCACCATTAGCATGCACGCAATGGAAGATAGTTTTCTAACATACAATTTTCAAAATAACGTTTTTGTGCTTTATTTAGAAAAATTAAGGCTATTTCATTTCTGTTGTAGGGAAAGGTATGCTGAAAGTTAACAGAGCCTCTTATTTTCATCATGCAATGTGCCTGCTCTTACATTAGAGTTTCCCAAAGACAACTCTTTCCCTGGTTGAAAATAATGAAGAGGAGCTGACATGCTTTCTAGTTTCCAGCTCAGTCAGAATAAGGTCATGTTCCTTTCTATTTCTGCAAAAAATATTTTCCAAATTCATTTTAATCTGAATTGAAAATGGATTGATGTTTAAGTGAAGTTCAATCACTGTTAAGAGTGTAGTGTTAATAACTTTGATGTGCATTATTGGATTACAGAATGTAATAACAATTTCTTTAGTTATTCAGATGATTTTTTCCTTTAGTTCAGAATATTTCCAATCAGACTTTTACAGATAATGAGGTCTTGGGTCAGCTACTTAAAGCACTTAGCTGAAAGAGAAGATTTCTGATGACCTCCCATGATTAAATACATGAAAAAAAGCCCATTGAAAAACTTTGTTTTCTCCCTTTAATTACATGGGATTCTTTTTTTTCTTACTTATCAGTTCTAATACATTACTCAATCTGTTCCACTCTTGAATATTTCTGGGAGGTTTGAGGAATGATTTGTCTTATTTCACAAGAACAAATCGAAGTACTGGAAGAAAAACAATGCTAAGGTTATAAGAACACCCTTTCTCCTCTTGCAGAGTTATCCATTAGAGGATTTACTTGAAGGGAATAAACTAGATACAGCAAATTAAATTGTCATGACTGGGGAGGAAAAAAAAAAGAAAAAAAAAATCATTTGTGTTAATACCATCAGCAATTCTGCTCACAATGGTAAAATGAGAATGATTAATTCTTTTGCTTCAGGGCACAAACTGATCCATTTAAATTGGATGGAATTTTCTCTTTTTTTTGTTGGTGTAAGTTTAAAAATCACTTAAATTGTTGGAATTTATGTATAAATTTAGTAGAAAGGCATCCATGCAAACAAAAACGAGCTCAAATAAAATTACTGATATTATTAAGGAAAGACTTTTTCATGTTTAAATATTATGATTCTTAGCTAATTAAACTGTATACAATTTTAAAATGTAGTATATGTATACAGAAACTGCTCTGTTCCAGTGATCAGCCTACTGTATTTGGAAAAAACAGTTTCTAAACATGCTCTTCATTAGCAGAAATTAATAGAACTGGGATGACAGAAAGAGTCAAATTGTATATACTAGAAAACGTATCCTTACTCCAAAAATCAGTTCTAAATGGAGAAATAAAGTAAAAAATAAAGAATGTAGATAACTAGGAAATAATGTTATAATTCCAATCATAAAAGGAAATATGGGAAAAGTTACAGCAATGTGGACAGAAAAAATCTGCCATATATTACGTATTTAATAGACAATTAGATAATGACTAAAATGGGATTGAAGAGATTTCACAAGCTTTGAAAATAAGAATAAGTAGAGGGATGCTTCTGGTAAAATGCAAAAGATGCATATAAAGCACAATACTTTTATTAATAGTAACAAATTCCAATTTTTAAAGATGAGATTAAGGTTGATAATCTTGAATTCTTTGTCCATACTGCAGAAAATAAAGATGAAATTGTAAATGGAGGGTGTTCAAACTTTAGTTAAAACATTTTCACAGAATCGTAGAATCTTAATGGTTGGAAGGGACCTCAAAAGACCATCTAGTCCACCACCCCTGCCAGAGAAGGACCACCTACAGTAAGTCATACAGGAATTTGTCCAGATGGGTTTTGAATGTCCCCAGAAAAGGAGACCCAGGAACCCACCTGGGCAGCCTGTTCCAGTGCTCCCTCACCCTCACAGTGAAGAAATTTTCCTTGTGTTTCCTTGTAACCTCTTATGTTCCAGCTTGTACACAATGGCCCTTGTCCTATCATTGGACATCATTGAGAAGAGCCTGGCTTCATCCTCCTGACAGACACTGTTTATGTATTTGTAAATATAAAGGAGGTCACTCCTCAGTCTCCTTTCTCCAAGCTAAAGAGCCTCAGCTCCCTTTCATCCTAAGGGAGATGCTCTACTCTCTTTATCATCTTGATGGCACTGCACTGAACTCTCTCCAGCAGTTCCCTGTCCTTTTTGAACTGCAGGGCCCAGAACTGACACAATATTCCAGATGCGGTTCTTGATTTTTATTTTAAACAGTATAATAGACTTAAAAAGGACTATTTTTATAATGTACTTGCATTTTCTGTCCTTTGGAACATTTCTAATAAACGTATCTCTGGCTCCATATCACAGAGACCAATATAAGACTATATTCAGGGCACAATGACTTTGGACTATATGAATTCACTCACTGAATTGTAACTACAGCTTTGAAATTGACACCTGTAACTAAAATTGGCTATGTTACTCAAAAGCATACATCGAACCACTATAAAACTACAATGACAGTGCATATCACAAGCAATTGTTCTAGCTCCCACCACATCATTATGAAGCTTAAATTTTCAGAACCATTCTCTCAGTTCAGATGGCCTATGCTGAAAGAACAGAAAATTGGACCTCTTTTACAGTAACATCACATAGTGTGTCTACCATGTATTATATTTCATTTTTCTTGGAAGACAGAAGCATAATGTGAAGGTACTAAAAGACTCTATCTGTCTTATCAGAGGAAAAAAGGTTGGAGACGGTGGTCCATAACTCCAGTCTTTGTTGAAATAATTGTGTGGTAATCAGACCTCTAAACGAAATCAGGGCTGCAAATATTTTACAAGTAGTTCTGCCACAGCAGAGTTCTTTTCCAGTGGCTAAACAAATACTCAAAAAAATTATTCATGAAAAGATATGATCTATCACAACATGCTTCCAGTGACTTCCAGATCTGCTTAAAACATTAAAGAGATGCTCGAACCAAAAGATTATATGCTTTCATGTAGCTGATGCTGAGGTGTTGAATGAGAGGTCTTTGAAATCAGAGGTCTGTGTGCAGTTGCAGGGCTATGATTTTGTTGGGATCACAGTCATATGGTGGGATATCTCATAATTGCAGTACTCCAATAGATGGATAGAGGCTCTTTAGGAAAGACAGACTGGGTGGGAAGGAAGGGGAAATTGTCCTTTATGTGAGAGCATAAGTAGAGCATGAAACTCTACTTTGAGATGAGTGATGAGTGAACTGGGAACTTATGGGTCAGGATTATGAGGCTGACCAACGAGGATAATTTTTGGATATTTCTTACAGAGTACCTGATCAGGGATAAAAAATAGAAAAGGCTACCTTTAGACAACTAGAGTAAGCTTCACATTCATAGTGTCTGTACCTCATGAGAGACTTTAATGATCACATTATCTGCTAGAGAAGATAGCAGACACATCCATGAGGTTTCTGGAGTGCATTAAAACCAGCTTCCTGAGAATGTGATTGAGAACCTGATGAGAGATAATACTATGCTAAAGCTGATTTTTACAAGCAAGGAAGAACTTGCTTGGAGATGGGAAGTTCATGGGCAGTCTTGGCTGTGGTCACTATGAAGTGATGGCATTGAAGACCCTGGCAGAACTAAAGGAAGCAGAGTGCATGATCATAAATACCAACTTCAGGAGAACAGACTGTGTCTTGTTCAAGCACCAGAGGTAGAAAAGGGGGAAGATGAAGTAGGAAGAATATAGAGATGTAACCTGAACACACTGGGCCATGGTTAGGAAAGCAAAGTGCACCTGGAATAAAATCTGCCAAAAGACATGAAGAGAATGCTTTTGGGAATCCAAGAGGAGTATGGAGCTTGGAAAACTTATGCTCTTTACAGCAGAATCAGGTTAGGAAACATTTAAATAAATTGAATATATGCAGCTCCATGGGACCTGACAGGAGGTTCCCATGACTGCAAAGTAAGAAAGTGAACGTCATTCCTTTCTTTAAGACAGGTGAGAAGGAGGATCCAGGGAATTACAGGCCAGTCAGCCTCACCTTGATCCCTGGGATGGCAGTGGTGTAAGTCCTTTTGGAAACCATTTCAAAACACATGAAACACAAGACGTTGATCAGGAGTAGTCAGCATGGATTTGTGAAGGTGAAATCATGCTTAAACAAACTGATAACCTTCTATGCTAAGATAAATGGCTTGATGCATGAGGGAAGAGATGGTAATTCTGACCTCAGAAAGGCTTTCAATGCTGCTTTCATAATAATATCCTCATGGACAGACTGATAAGTACAAACCATGTAAGTAAGTGGACATTTAGATTAAAAACTATCTGAATTGCTGGGCTGAAACAGTTATGATCAGTGATACGAATTCCAAATGACAAACACAAGTGTGCTCCAGGGCTCAACTTCAGGAGCAATACTGCTTAACACCACATTTAATGACCTGAATTTTGGAACAGAGGGCACTCTCAGCAACTTCACAGATTATACAAAACTAGGAGGAGTGTTCCATGTTCCGAATGGTTGTGTGGTTGTTCAGAGGGACTTTGACAGGGTGTAGAAGTCAGTAGTCAGGAACCTCATGAAGTTCGTCAAGGGAAATACAAAGTTGTGGAATGAATAACACCATGCACCAGTGTATGCTAGGGGCCAACAAGCTGGAAGAGAGTTTGGAAGAAAACAACATGAGAGTTCTACTGAACAACAAGTTTATTGTGAGCTAGCAACATAACAAAAAAATTTCAACAACATCCTGGGCTGAGTTAGGGAAAATGTCATCAGTAAGTTGAAGAGTGGTAACTCTTCCTCTCTTCCTAGCACTGGTGAAGCCACATTTGGGTACTGTGTCCATAATGGTGTATAAATACCTGACGGTAGAGGATACAGAAGACAAAGCCACACTCTCACCTGTGACAGGACAAGACAAAGATAGCCATTATAAGAATGGTCAAGCAGTGAAACAGGTTTCTCAGAGATATTGGGGAGTTTATTCTGAAACATGCTAAAAATTAATTAGAGAGCGTTCTGAATAACCTTGACCTAACTATGAGGTCATCCCCCATTAGAGCAGGGTGTTAATGGTCCAGATGTCTCTCCCAGTCTCTATTATTCTATAACTCTGTGGTTATTCAAATGTAGGAACTGTCTTAGTCTTCTAATATGAAAACGGCCATTATTTCTGTGTAAGAAGAGCTAGAAAGTTGGGAATCATTAGATAAAAATATAGATACCAGAAATCTTTTGTACCTTTAAGACTCTTCTCATATTTCAAATGAATGGTTTTATTTGGCTTTTGATATTGCTGTTCCAATTCTTTGAACTGTGACTGTGTGGTTAAAAGCTACATGGTAGGGAAGAGCCCAAGTTATTTAAGCTAATACAACGTAATCCAAACCCCATATATTTGGTTGGTATGAAATGTAGAAAGTAATTGCAAAATAAGTATTCCAAGAGGGATTACAAAGAGAATCATCAAATTAAGAAGATGTTTGCTTTAAATTATGTGGGCAAATACACTCCTCCCAGGCAACCACTTCCAGCCACTCCCAAATGTGACTTACAGGGTGTGAGCAGGAGGGGCTACTGCTCAGCCTGTGTTATATTGGAGGAGGATAATATACTGCTTCTCTGTGAAGTGCAAGAGATTACAGTCATAATACTGTTTTTCTCCTAGATACATCAGAAACTTACTGAAGTAAATAGACTGCTTGTCTTTTGGTGTAAAGTGTATATGTGGGTGGATAAGTGGATGTATGAAATAAAAGTTAAAATAGTAAACCATGATTCCACCATCATTTCATCTATGTATTGTATTCTACTTAGGCTTTTTGTGTGTGTTTTTCTTTGGGCTGCATGCTCCTTTGGTGGTTTCTAGAGAATATAGGCCTGAATTCTGAGTGAAGCTTTAGTGATCCAGCTGCAATACTTTTCTTAATATAATGTGAGCCTTCAGTGTCTTTAGCAGCATAGTTCTCAGGTCAACAAACCTGCAGAGCTGGGTCTCTAAGGTATTTGTGGAGATACTGTCAAAGCACATGCTATCCCTCATGTTTAGGAGACTGTTATGTTAGGCTTTTAAAAGTTACCACTTTCTAATTCCTCCTTAAATCACAGTAACTCCAAAGTACATGAAAATAACCAGACTATTGACATCCTAAGACTTCTGGCTGCAATATATTTTAGAGTTGTTTTTTTAGGCTTGTTAATACAGTACTGACAATAGTGCAGCCAAGTTTTAAAAATTGCAGCTGTCAACCCCAAATAAGTTCTTTAGCAAGAAATATCACCTATAGTTAGGTCCGTAGTATAGTAGGGGTGGATGATGTTATGTCTTTCCATAGTTACGTTGTTATCCCAGGTATTAATCTGTTTTCCATGAGGCTCTACTGAAAAACATGGCACCTGAAAGACAGATCTGTGTATATGACAACTTTCGTTCTCATCAGTATCTCTGGCAGACTTAGAGAGATTTCTGTTATACAGTACTTGTAGATTTCCTTGCACAAGGGACAAGTTGTTTTCAGTCAGCTTTTTAATTTTTTTGTGACTGCATGGCAGTACAAAGAGATGAGGATCCTGAGGATTTAGCCCTTGTGTTGAGTCTCTTCTAACTTCTGAGATGGAACTAGTGTGAAGTTGCCAGTCACAAGCAACACTGATGTAGAGAAGCCAACAGTGAAGAGTGACATAAAAGAGGAAGTCTCAAAGCTGCACAGAAAAGAAGCAGATTAGGAAAATAAACCCTGCAGCAAAGGCCAGCAAAAAATATAAATGACAGGCAGAAAACAAGGAACAAAGAGAAGTGATTTTTAAAGAGAACAGAGAATGAAAACAGGGGAAAAGAAGAATAGCTAGATGCTGAGGAACAGAATTAGAGGAATGAGTGCATTTAAGTAGATATAACACTTGGGATACAAAATGCATCTCTAGAGATACCAGGAAAGAGATACTCTAGAAGATGCAATAGAAGCAGTTTCAAAATAGTCTGAATTCTTAACAGTTATGATTTGGAAAGGCTGTTATTAAAATGAAATTCTGGTCCTCACTATTGGCATATTTGTCAGCAGAGCCAGAGTACTTTCAATTATGAAACTTAGATTAGTTGTGTAGCAGCCGCTGATCACCAAATGTACAGTCATATTTCACATGATTGGGAGGGTCATTTTCAAACAGCAGAGAACTTAAGAATGATGCCCCAGTACTATAGAGGAGACCCATAGCAAAGAGAGAAGAAAGGATTTGTGTACAATAGACCCATACTGACATAGTCTGAGAGAAACCTCTGCTATACAAAACCCATCTGAGACAGGGAATCAAAATGTCTTTCTCATGAAGTCTCAGTCACTGTGTATTGGATTTGTGTGGCAAGGTTTTGGTAGTGGAGAGGCTAAAGAGATGGTTTCTGTGAGAAGCTTCCTGAAGCTTCCTCTATATCCAATAGGAACAATGCCAGCCAGCACCAAGATGTACTCTCTACTGGCCATGGCTGAACCCACCGTCAATGGTACTAGAGCATCTGTGATAACATTTAAGAAGGGGAAAAAGTTACTCCATAACAGCAACTACAAACAAAAAAGAGTGAGAATATGTGAGCAACAGCCCTGCAGACACCAAGGTCAGTGCGGAAGGAGAGGCCGAACGTGCTGCAGCTGCTGGAGCAGAAATTCACTTGCTGCCTGTTGTGCAGTACAGCCATGGAGGACATGGGGAAGCAGAAATCCAAACACAATCCATGGAGGACTCCATGCCAGAGTGGCTGGGTGAGCCCAAAGGAGGCTGTGGGAAGCCCATGCTGGAGTAGGTTTCTGGCAGCACCTGTGAAACCCTGAAAGAAGAGGAGCCCATGGTGGAGCAGGTTTACTGTCAGGATGTGTGACCCCATGAGGGACCCACCTGGAGCAGTCTGTTCTTTGAGGACTGCTCACATAGAAGGAACTCACCCTGGAGCAGTTCAGGGAACACTATCTCCCATGCTAGAGCAGAGGAAGTGTAAGATGTTCTCTTTGTAAGGAGGAAGGAACAATGTGTGATGAACTGACTGCAATCCCTGTTCCCCATCCATCTCTGCTGCAGGAGGGGAAGAGGCATAGGTCCTGGGAGTTAAGCCTGAGAAGGTGGGAGCAGTGTGGGGAAGGTGTTTTAAGATTTAGGGGGTTTTGTCATTAACTGTTTCAGTTTTGATTGGTAATAAATTAAACTAATTTTCCCCAATTCAAATCTGTTTTACCTATGACAGTAAATGTTGACAGATCTCCCTGTCCTTATCTCAGCTTGTGAGCCTTTCGTTGCATTTCTCTCTCCCCTGTCCAACTGAGAAGGTGGAGTGATAGAGCAGCTTTGGTGGAAATCTGGCAGCCAGGGTCAAATCATCACACACTTTGATACTTCTGTACAACTTTGCTAGTTTTCCTCTGCTTTCTGAATTCTTCTCTCAACTTTCGGACTGAGTTTGTCTAGAAAGCTAGTAATTTATTCTTTCTTGTAACGTATCATGTGGAATTTGGGATTTTGGGAGAAACTCTCCACTTTCAAAAACTCCGAATTCTTCTGAAAGCTTTATAGTCTGGTTAACCTGAACTATGAAAGACAACACTCCTCTAGACAAAAATAGGCAATCTGTTAATTTGTCGTGAGTTAAAAAGAGGATCTATAAGCTGATAGGCCTTTTGCAGTTCATTTTTTTCTCCCTTTCCTCTTCTCTTGTACATCTCAGACATACAAGATACTATGAAAAAGAGCAGAAAGCTTCAAAATACTTGTCAGTAAACATGGAGGAGAATGTGCAGTATGATGAAATCCCACAGGTTTAAGAGACTGAGTGGTGCTATGTGGCAGCTGGTGCTGATCTGAGTGGCTTTGTTGAGAAGGTGTCATTTATGTTGATGCTCTTTTTTCTGACGTTGTTATGTAAGGATAATTAGACTACATTATAATATACAGTCATGAGTAATCTGAATTTGCTAGGTTGTAACTTATGAGTGTTTAACTCTGCAACATTAGTGATTTATTGATGTATGTGTGTACATATAAAGAACAACTTTACTTGTTGTACTGAAATATGCTTTAGTGGAAAAAACCTCCAAACATTAAACTTAAAGAGCAATGATATAGAAAAAAATCAAAGATAAGTTAGTCATATACAATAATAAAATAAATGGTATTCTTTTTTTCTTAAAAATGCTTTCATTTATACTTTGCATAGGCTTTGGACATAATGAATTTAAAACTAACAGAACATTGGTAGTACTATCTGTGCTACTGACAACCAGATAATTTTCTCTTTTACTCCTGCAACCTTTCAAGAAAAGAAAAAACCCATCAAAACTTCCCTTGGTGTTCGTAATCAAACAAGCACTGGTTCTTTGAAAATCAGTAAACTTGAGCTATGGAAACCTATTCCACAGAGAAGAAAGGACATTATTTCTGAATGGTGCTGTTCAGTAGAACTGGTAGCAATGAAGTGTCTATGTGTCATAATTTTGACACATACAGTAGACTCATAAAAGTTTAAGATGATTACACCAAGCAGTGAAAAGAAGCAAAGATAGTTATGGAGTGAGGCAGGTCACTCAGGGAAATTACTATAGCCCTAAACTCAAGCATTTCTTTGACATCATTTTGCCACCCATGCGAAAAACAGCTGCTTCCAGTACTGCTAATTTGTTCATCTGTTCTTCCTTCCTTCAAGCATACTGCTAGACGTATTTTAGACTACTGGTTGCAAACTTAAGGCATGAAGCTGGAATGTCCAAGATACTGCTCTTGTCAAGAAAGGGCTTAGATAACCTAAGTTAAAAAATTTGAGGTTTCTCAGGAAATAATGCTTAAATTCAGATACTAATTTCTGTAATCTGTGAAGGAAAATATTGTATCTGACTACTCAGGGATGCTCTAAATTTTTGTTTCATGTTACTTTTACTGAAGTAAACAGAAAGATCCCTTCTATTTTGCTTTCCTTTTTTTTTTTTTTTTAAATTATTATTCTTTATTTATTGTGCTGGGGATAGATCAAAGCTTGGTCAGAGTTTTGAGCTAATTTCTGATAGACTTGTACTTTGTTGCTAGCTTAGACAAGTCTTTAAAAACTTTTCATAGAATCATAGAATCATAATGATTGGAAAAGATGTTTAAGATCATCAACTCCAGTTACTAACCTAACACTGTCAGGCCCATTTCCCTCAACACCTCATCTATGCCTCTTTTAAATATCTCCAGGGATAGTGACTCCATCACCTCCCAGGGTAGCCCACTCCAAAACTTAACAACTCCCTTGGTGAAAAGTTTTTCCTAATCTCTAATCTAAACTTACCCTGGTGCACCTTAGGCCCATTTCCTCTTGTCATACATTCATTACTGGAGAAAAGAGATTGACCTCCACCTCACTATAACTCCCCTTCAGGTAGCTATGCAGAGTGATAATATCTTTTCTCAATCTCCCCTTCTTTAGGCTGAATAATCCCAAACTCCCTCAGCTGCTCCTCATCAGACTTGTTCTCCAGACCCTTCACCAGCTTTATTGCATGTCTCTGGACATGCTCCAGCAACTCAATCTCCTTCTTGTAGTGAGAGGCCCAGAACTGGACACGATATTTGAGATATGACCTCACCTATGCCTATTACAGGAAGACAATCCCTTCCCTGGTCCTGCTGGTCATACTATTCCTGATAGAGGCCAGGATTCCCTTTTCCTTCTTGGTAACCTGGGCACACTGCTGGCTCATGTTCAGCCACTTGTCAATTAACACCCTCCAGTCCTTTTCTGCTGGACAGCTTTCCAGCAAATCTGCCTCAAGCCTATGGCATTGCATGGAATTTTTGTAGGCCAGTTGCAAGACCCCACACTTGGCCTTGTTGAGTGTCATGCAATTGGCCTCATCCCATCAGTCCAACCTGTCCAGGTCTCTCTGAAGCTCCTGCCTGCCCTCAAGCAGGTCTACAGACCTGCCCAGCTTAGTGTCATCAGCAAACTTACTGAGAGTGCACTCAATTCCCTCATCCAGATCACTGATAAAGGTGTTAAACAGAACAAAACCCAGCACTGAGCCCTGGGGAGCATCACTGGTATCCGGCTGCCAACTGGATTTAACTCTGTTCACTATGACTCTCTGTGCCTGGCCATCAAAAAAGTTTTCCATCCATCTCAGAGTAAGTCCATCCAAGTCATGGTCAGCCAGTCTCTCCAGGAGGATGTTGTGGGAGATTGTATTAAAGGCCTTACTAAAGTCCAGGAAGACCACCTCCACAACCTTTCCCTCAGCCACTAAGTAGATCATCTTGTCGTAGAAGGAGATCAGATTGATCAAACAGGACCTATCATTCCTAAAGCAGTGTTGACTGGGCCTGAATCCTTGGTTGTGTTTCATATGTCGCTCAGGATAATCTGTTCCATAACCTTTCCCAGCACTGAGGTCAGGCTGACAGGCCTGTAGTTCCCAGGGTCTTCCTTCCAGCTCTTCTTATGGATAGGTGTCACATTTCCCATCCTCCAGTCCTCTGGGACCTCCCCAGTGAGCCAGGGCCGCTGGTAGGTGATGGCGAGTGGCTTCAAGAGGACTCTGTCAGCTCTCTCAGCATCCTGGGATGGATCCCATCAAGCCCCATGGACTTGTGTGAGTGAAGACAGAGCAGCAGGTCACACAACATTACCTACTTGGACTGAGGGGACTGTCCCCTTCTCCTGTCTTTAGGTTCATGTGGATAGGAGCCCAGAAAACAGATGGTTTTAGTATTGAAGACAGAAGAAAGCATTAAGTACCTTAGCTTGTTCCTTATCCTTAGAAACCAGGCTTCTGCCTGCACCATTAAGGGATGAAGATGTCCTTTTAGCCTGCCTTTTGTTGCTGATATATTTACAGAAATTTTCTTATTGTCCTTTACATCAATGGCCAACTTAAATTCTACTTGAGCTTTGGTTCTTGTAATTTTCCCCCTACATGACCTCACAACATCCTTTTAGACCTCTTGAATTGCTTGACCTTTCTTCCAAAGGTCATACATTCTCTTTTTCCTCTTGAGTTACAGCACAAGCTCCCTGTTTAGCTACGATGTCTCTGCCCTGCTGGAACATTTTTTTTTTTTTTGCACAAAGGGACAACTTGATCCCACATCTTTAAGATTTCCTTCTTGAAGAATGTCCAGCCTTCCTGGATTCCTTTACCCTTCAAAACTGCCTCACAAGAGACTCTGGCAACCAAACTTCTAAACAAGTCAAAGTCTGCTCTCCAGGAATCATAGAATCATAGAATGGTAGGGGTTGGAAGGGACCTTTAGAGATCATCTAGTCCAACCCCCCTGCAGAAGCAGGTTCACCTAGATCAGGTCACACAGGAACATGTCCAGGCAGGTCTTGAAGACCTCCAAGGAAGGAGACTCCACAACCCCTCTGGGCAGCCTGTGCCACTGCTCCGTCACCTTCACAGTGAAATAGTTTTTTCTTATGTTTAAGTGTAACTTTTAGTGTTCCAGTTTCATCCCATTACCCCTTGTCCTGTTACTATCTACTATAGAAAAGAGGGATATCTCAACCATCTAAGGCAGCATTTCTGCTGATCCCCTTCCTTTTTTCTCTGAGGATTGAGGACTTGATCATTTAATGATCATTATGCCCAAGAGAGCTGCCAACCATCACATCACCCAAAAGACCTTCCTTGTTTGCAAATCGTGTCGAGCAGGACACCTTCTCTCCTTTGCTCCCTCACCAGATGCATGGGGAAGTTATCTTCCACACACTCCAGAAACCTCCTGGACTGTCTCCTCTCTGCTACATTGTATTCCCTGCAGACATTCATTAAGTTGGAAGTCTCCCATGAGAATGAGTGCCAGTGATTCCAAAACTTTTCCCAGCTGCCTAAAGAGCACCTCATCTACTTCCTTATCCTGTCTAGGCAGTCTATAGGAGACTCCTACCATGATATCTCCCTTTTCCTTCTTCCTAATTCTTACCCATGAACACTTGACCCTATCCTTACCATCATTGACGTAAAAAATGTTATTACACTCCCTAACACAAAGGGCTACCCCTCCACCTCTCCAGCCTTGCCTGTCCCTTCTGAAGAGTCTGCAGCCTCTTCAGTGTGATGATGTCACACTTCCCTTGTTGTACAACTGCTTCCAGCTCTTACTGTTTGTTGCCTGTTACTGTGTTCGTTGCTGTAGATGCACTCCAGATGGGTTACCGATCCAGCCACCTTTTGTGGGAAGAAGTCTTGGCCTTCATGTGACCATTTTCAGGCTTTTATGTCTCCTTCAACACATTAACTGTTGCATCCCTCCTACTCCAAAGAACCCCATCTCCTACCTTCACTGAGGTGGCAGACTCAAGGATGTCGGCAGCAGATCATCCCCTAGATGCCAATGTGCTGCCCCTAGGCTTATCTCTATGAAGCCTAGTTTTACCTCTTTCTCCCTACTAATCTAATTTAGAGCCCTGACAACTCTTGACCCAATATCCTTTTCCTTCTTTGTGACAGGGGTATCCCATCTCTTTGAAGTAGCCCTGTGTCATGGTTTAGGCCCATCCAGGAACAAAGGACCACAATCAGTCATAAGTATCAAGGGCATTTGGAATCCCCTGAGGACAGGAAGAGTTCACTTGCCATTTATGATCCAGAGCAAAACAAACAAGACTACTTGACTTGCAGAAGAAAATATGAAGTAATTTAATACACCACTAACCAATAACATAGCAAACAGAGAACACCACAGAATGGCGTGGTGATGACGAGTACAATCAGCTCATTAAAACCACCTTACCCCCACCCTTCCCTCTTCCTGACCTCAGAGCCCTGATCCTGGTGTCTTTACCTCTTTCCCAATGAGTGCTTCAAGGATGGGGTCAGGGAATAGGGGTTTCAGTCAACCCTGGTCTGATGGCTCCTGCCATTTGTCCCTCCTCAAGACAGACAAACTTCTAAGCAATTCTCCCTGCTCCTGCACAAGATCCCTCACAGTCCAGGCAGTCCTCCACGGGCTGCTCTGACGTGGGTTCATCCCAAAGGCTGCAGCTCCTCTCCACCTCTCATGCGGGCCTGCTCTGCGGCCCACAGGCTCTCCAGCATGGCCTGTGCCATGGCCGCCTCCTCACACAGTCTCTCGCCCATCTGGGCACACTCACTCAGAGCTGCTGGTGGCTCTCAGTCCTGCCATTGCCCTCCATGGGTTCCAGGGGCACAGATTGTGTTCTTGTCACAGGTTGTAGAAGGGTCTCTGGTCTGGCGCTCCTCCGCTCTTCCTCTTTCTCTGATGGAGTCCACATGGTCACCTTCACTTCTCCACCTCCCAGCCTACTGAAGATTTCCTTTCTTCAGTAACGATGATAGAGATGCCATATTGGTGGGTCCACCTCAGACACGGGGTGTTTCAAGAATTGCTAATGTTTCAAGAATTGCTCCAGCCCCTTCCCCCTGTTACCAAGTAAAAAGCATCTCCATAGAAACTCATGACACCTTGGTGTCCTACAAACTGCTCCATGCTCAAAACCTCCAAAATTTTGTCAGTAGCATCAGGCTTGGTGCCAGTATTAATATGTTTTTTCTCCCAGGTACTTACCTCTCCCCATAACAAGAGGAATAGAAGAGAACACAACTTGTGCTCCTAATCCCTTAAATAGGCATCACTGGGCCCTAAAATCTCTCTTGGATAACCCTTAGACTTCTGGTTGCTACTTCATCACTGCCCACCTGAAAAATCAAGAATTAGTCTGCTTTTATCAGGGTGGGGAGTTTTCTCGTGACAGCTTTGACCCTTGCCACAGGGAGGCAGCAGACGTCCCCAAGAGGCAGACTGGGTCTGCATATTGGTCCTTCTGCTCTCTTCAGGGAGGAGACTCCTACAATGCTGAACTTTTTTTTATTTTTCTTGTAGAAAATGTCTCACTCACGATGTCACTACTTTCACTTGTAGAATCACTCATACCAGAGCGATGTTTGTAATCCACAAATACATGTACTACTCTTTATAACTACATGTTGCCTTTGTACAGACTAGAGAATCATCACGTTGTTAGGTGAAATAAATCAGCAGCTATTAAAAAAACTTGTCAAGTGCATGGCAGGAAGTGTAAATTATTCAAGTCTTTCCAATAGCAGCTTAAAATGAGAATATCTAGATAACCCAGAGATCAATCATCACACTGAAAAACTGCCTTGGTCTGCCAAAGGAAATTAGATGAAAGAAAACCTCATGACTGCCAAAATTGCTTTGTCATAGACAATACCAGAAAAGAGAGTATTCATGACAAAAACCACCCTGTATTCAGGGTTTTTTGTTTGTCTGCCTTTTTAATGGGACCTATCACTTTATCACCTCATCTTTCTATACCCAGCATAGAAAATTGCATAAAAAACTGCTTAGTGTTTGGACATTGTCTGATATAATCTTTTACTCCACGTCAAATTAATATCAAAGAGCACTGTCATTCTGTTAGGAGTTATCTGGGTCAGCTCCTGGCTCAAAAACCTCCTCCATCAGTTCCATCCCTTTCCACACTGCTCAGAAAATGTATTGCTTTCAACAATTGGGAATATAATGTGAAACAGTCTGTTGACTTTTCTACCCTCAAGAAAAACAAAATCTCTCTTAATTGAAGAGATTTTACACTTTCATAAAGAAAATGTGACGAACAAGAGAGAGACAATACAAATGATGAGCTCACTGAATTCTTCTTACATTTTCTTAAGGAATTCATTGAACAGGCTTCATACTTTGAAATTTTTACCATGGCTACAGTGACAGATGAAAGAATGCAAATAAGCCCCCCACACACTTTTTTTTTTTTTTAAGTATTCTGTTTTGTCTCAGGCCTTGAAATACATCACAAGGGATAGAATAAGACAGGTTATTTTTAGAGTATCATCAGCTATAGCCTGTCACTCAGTCTTAAATTTCTTGTGGAGCTTTCAAAAGTCACTGAGAAATTAACCCACATCAACAATAGGCAAATGTTCTGACCACTTACCAATTCCAGACTGGTACAGAAGTATTCAAACTGTCTTGTTCTCTATCTTGTAGAATAATGTTTGACTGACTGATGAGAAAGTGCACAGTTCCAGTAAGTAGGGTGTATATGATAGATTTTGTACAACCGTCAGTGCATTTTGAATGAATAGGGCATTGTGAATTTCTAATGAGTGTCTTTCATGCATCACATTCACTTCGGCAAAGCTGTTCAATTGAAAATAATCCTGGTACAGGAAATGCCATTTTTTGTGTAGAATGAAATTGGAAGGGTTACAGTGACTAGCTAGCTTTTAAATTTATTATGAGTTTGAGCATCTTCCACTCTTGGCTAAGTTACATGGCTAGGTTTTCATAACATAGAGTAATATACAGGAGGAGCAATACTATGGTAACATGAAGTTACACAGATGTGTATTTCAACCTGCCTATCTTAACATTCAGATAAACCCAAATATTGTTGTATTTAGATTGCTAAGAAAAGTTCCTCATCCTGAGATATTTTTGTTTCTGAAATGGGAATATCTGAGAGTTCTGTGATCTATTCATGAGAAAATTCCATGTGATTTGTATATTGCACTTTGTTTCCATCAAACAGTGAAAAAGCAGTGAGGAAGGGCAGCTACACACAAAGTCACACACATTAACAAGTGAACAATCGACCATGTGGGGCAGAGATCATCTACTCAGTATGTGTCAAAGATCTTTGTGTGTTACATATATCAAAACAGCATGTTACTGAATGCATGTGGTATAAACACAGACACTTTGAGAGTACAAAGTAATCTGGAAAGCAATTATGAGACATGTTACAAACTCTGAGAAAGGACAACAACTTGAACAGGTGACATAGCCAGAGGCAAGTGCAGGATTGTTGTGAATAATGCTTCTAAAGTCTGCCAAAATGCCAGATGTCTTTTCTGAATCTGGAGCTTCCAGATCTTGGCATCCACATGACTATCTGATCAACTATAGAAACGATTGAAGACAAAAGGCCACTGATTGTTTATACAATTCTGCCCTGTGTTCAGTACTAATTGTATATTATGTTTCCTTTGTATATATGAAGCCCATGAATTAAGACTTGATGTGTTTTATAGAGCAGGAAGAAGAAATAATAGAAAGGCAAAGCTGAGGCAAAGTACAGATGCTGACACTGAAGCAACTGAATTCATCCTGCATTGCTCAGCATTTCTAAACCCAGATGATTCTTCAAGGTGCCTGGATAAAGGGAGGAACATTTCCAAATATGAAGAAACAGAGTTAAAAATTTAGCCAAGGTCATAAACTAGGTTATTTGATATATATTGAGTTAATCATTGTTATCTATTTTGAAACTATAGAAGCTCATAGAACTATTTACTGTTTCATTTCTTTAAGAATGGCATTTAACGGGAATTTTTATTCAATTTATAGAAATGTATTGTGTACTATTGTCATCAGGAAAGTGTTACAACTATTATAATTGATTGAAAAGCAGATGCTAAGTTCGAGAGAGATAATTACCTGGTCAGTCTTCAAGAACCACTTCCTTCAAGCCCAAGATTGGTGTGTCCCCACAAGTGGAAAAATCAGAAAAAGGAGAACAAGGACACAAGAGGCCTACATGGATGAAAAAAGAACTACTGGGACTACTCAAGGAGAAGAGAGAAATCTACATAAGGTGGATAAAGGACCTGACAGCAAACCTGCTCTGGCATGGACTCCTCTCATCCCACAGGCTCCCAGGTCCCACAGGCTCCAACATGGGCTTCCCACAAAGTCACAGCCTTCTTCAGGCATCCATCTGTTCCAATGTGGGATCCTCCAAGGTTTGTGAGTGGATCTCTGCTCCCTGGTGGCCTCCATGGACAGCAAGGGCACAGCTGCCTCTCTGTAGTCTTCACCATAGGTGACAGGGAAATCTTTCTTTCAGGGCCTAAGCACCTCCTCCCCCTCTTTCTCCAATGATATTAGTGTCTGCAGAGATGTTTTCACATTCTCACTTGCTGTTGCTGCTGCAGTTTAGCAACTGCCCAGCAACTTCTTCCCCTTCTCACAAACCTTATTCACAGAGGTGTTACCTCAGTCACTAATTGACCAGGCCTGGGTCAGCTGTGACGTCCAACTTAGAATTGACTGGCATTGTCTCTGTCAGATACAGGGGAAGCTTCTGGAAGATCTTTGTTTTAAGAAGCCACCCCTGTGGCTCCCCCTGCTACCAAAAACCTGGCCCAGTCAAGGCCACCATAGAGGGTGAGGGAGCCCTGGCACAGGTTGCCCAGGGAGGGTGTGGAGTCTCCTTCTCTGGAGATTTTTAAAACCCTCCTGGATGCATTTCTGTGTGACCTGATCTGGGTGGACCTGCTTTGTCAGGAAGGGTGGACTAGATAATCTGTAGAAGTCCCTTTCAAGCCTACCATTATTTGATTCTCTGATTCTAGTTATTGTTGAACTTCTAATAATTAGGCTTCTAGAAATTTAATGGCTGATCTAAGGCCTTACTTTTTTTAAAGTCTTCAGTTTTGTGGTGTAGATTCAGACTTGAAGATTGCATCAAAGTTAATACACTTGTATTTATGTTCTAGTTGAATTTGTGATTCTCAAAGACAATGAAGATAGATGTCCAAAATCATGAGTTCTGTGGCACAGTTAGAAGAAAAGAGAGTGAATGTCACTCTAAAAAAATCATTTCGTGTAATTCCTATTAATACTGAACTTATTTTCCTTCTAGAAAAGCTATTGACTTGCAGTACAGAATAAAGAAAACAGAGGAAAATAACAATATTGAATGGTCTGAATTGAATGTGAATAACAGCTAATAATATAAACGACTTTGAACAAATTTTTGAAAATGAATTTGAAAACAAACTTCAAGTATCTAGTACTTTATTGTGATTTTTCTTCTTTCAACAATTTACATACATGTGTAGTGAAAAGTCATATAAATCATACATCACAAGATGCTGAGTGAGCCATGAAGCATTTAAGCTGCCTGTCAAACTGTTATTTTCAGAGATAAACATGAGTGTAGTTGTAAACATACAGAAAAAAGTTTTGAAAATAAGGGAGAGATAGTAGTAAGGGGAAACAGTTAATTCCAAGACTGCAAAATCTTATGAGGAACAAATGGATACAGGCAAATCTATGTGGGCTAGGAACACAACTTTTCCTAATGTATCTGAAAGAAATACCATGTTTGCAGATTGTGTTTTGTAGAAGTCAGAGCTAAGTTGACTGACACTCATGAGCACTGAAGAACATTATGCATAATCAGTATGAAGTTTGCCATATGTCTTTCTGTGACATCCTAGACAATATTTATGGCAGGAAAAGGAACAAATTTTGCAGAGGCAAGGTCAATGACAAGAGTGGCAAGCAACAGGAGGACTCTGAAAAAAACACAGAGGAGATCTTATGCGAATACACTTGCTTTCGGAATACAGAAAGTTACACAGGTCATCTAGATGACCATCATGAGTAGATAAAGTGTATTCTAAATGTAGATGACTAAGGATAGACTCACTGTAGGCAGCCTTTTCAGAGTTAGTTATCTGTAGCTTACATTCACACAGTATAACTACTAGCTGTATCTTTAGCTAGAAAATAGGAGAGAAATAGCTAGTAGGGCAAAGGAAATTAGTAATGATAAGGAAATAAGCAGGGTAAGTTAGAATATTGCAGATTGTTCCTTCCTTCCTGTGTATTACAGGGAACAACACAAGTGCAACTCTGAGCCAAGTTTACACGAAGTATGCTCACATCTTTATTCTTGTTAACGCTGCTATCCCCTTTGAATAACTTACTCCTAAGAAAGTTGTTTAAAAGATATTTTGTTTTTTCACCTCTTATGCCTATGAGCTTTTGTTTATTGTTCTGTGTGTGAACACACATCCAGTCCTGATTACAGTACAAGTTTTGACAGATGTCTTTATTACCCGGTGGAAGAGGACCTTTCCCGCAGGCATTACTTTCTGTACGACTTTATTTGACAGAACTGGTGTGTATTGTTAAATTCATTTTGAAATGTTCTCTTGTGGGATTTTATGCTGTCATGAATCAAGAATTGCATAGTTCTTTTATTTAAAAGTCAATAAAATGAAAGTTAAAACAAAGAGAAACTACTGATAACAAATACCTTGTTAAATCAAAGGAAATGTAAAGTTCATTTACTTTGTTACAGACAGATGTATGTAAGGAAGGTCTAGGAGGTTTTTGTTTAAAACAAAGTAAAGTTGCTGTTTCCAAGTGTCAGTGCAAAGCTTTTTATAGTAAATACTGCTAATAGCAAACTTTTAAAGAAAGATGACTTTGTAAAGGAATAGGTCTTTTGGTGAAGCTTCTCAGATTGCTCTTCATATGTTCAAAGGCAATTCAGTTCCTCACAGATCTTTGTGTTTTGCTTTGGTGGATATTGTATTACCCACATCATCAAATGATTACTTTCAAATCTATCTTTTGATCAAAATCAGAAGGGATGTGACACATTTAAATGGAAACCATTTAAAACCAGATATGTTAAAGGCAGAAAAAAAATCTGGTGAAGAAACTGTCAGGAAAAGAAAAAGTCCTTGTCAGAAGGGCCCTGTAAAAAAAATATATATAGCAATGTGTTCCTAAAGCATTTATCAATAAATAGAATCAGAATTTTCTGGACAGATTACAAATGATACTATGTTATATCACTAGACTGTGGAAAAATAAAAACTTTCTAACAGATTTGCTCATTTTGAGTTTTCTGGAAATGAAAGCCATGGTAAGATGGCTTCCTTTTACTGAGTGAAGATCTCTGAGACTTGAAGTGGTGGCAACCATTTTATAAGATCGTTTCTGAGGATTCTGTAGAAGGTGTTTATACAAAACTAGATCACTGTGTATTAGCAGCCAGATCATTCTTTCCACAAATGATCTAGATATAGTGAACACAGAGGTGTTTGACTTGCATGGATATCTCACTGAATTCATATTATGGTAATGACTTTCATGGTCATGTTGTGGTAATGACTTTCATGGTCAATAGACTTCAAATGCAAAATAAGATGTGACATCTGAATCCATGTGGTATTCCTTCTTCTGTGAGGATGATGTTTTAGTACATAAACGTTACCATTCATGTAACAATGCTCTAATGTAAAGTGCTTGTCACAATCAAGATAAGTATTAGCTGTGTACAGCCACTTTTCTACCGCACTGCTATTTAACACAGAACAATGATTGCTAAATGAAAACACACCAGGACCTTACTCCTCCAATTCCACATTGTATTTTAATATGATTAAGTATTGTTGCTGATTTGGATTTCTATGTCAAGACCTATATGCTAGGTAGGATGAGTGCATGCTGAAAAAGAGCAAATTCCAAACCAAGCTATTGTGTACTTGAACCTCAGGATTGTCTCAAAAACAAAACAACAAACAACCCCCAAACCTCTTATTGCCAGCTGACATAATCATCTAAAGCCTGTACTTGCTTTTTCTCTTTTTCAGAGATGACGTAAACCAGCCTTCTCGTGTACTGTATTATAGTGCATTTGGTCAGTGCAGTCTACCAGTCAGATTGCAGTTCTGCTAAGTATATTCTCTCTTTATGTGTTCCTCTCTGCTTTCTAATGGCTAAGAAAGTATTTCACCTTTAGTGATTACAAACCTAGCATTAACAGTTATGAAGAATTAGAAGAAAGAAAATGGTAGTGTGTTAGCATAAACAAGATACAAAAGGAAAGGAGAGGTTGTATGCCCCATCAATAAAGGATGGAAGATTTGATTTAGGAGAAGGCTTTGAGTTAAAAGTGGTACATATTTTAAACCTATATCCATTTCAAGTTTTGACTATGTGAATTTCTGTTTATTATGTACCCTTTTTTCTTTGACTTTGCTTCTTCAGATAAGGGATTATCACAGACAACAGAGAGGCTAGGCTTTCCAAGGCCTTAGTTTAGGAGGACAGATTACTCTTATGATATTTAATAGATCCTATGCTGTGGCATGAAGTCTGTCTTTTTATACTGAATGCTGTAGGAAGAAATTCAGAAGTTGGCTATGAATTTAATGAGTGATGGACATGTGTTACTGCCCGATTAAACAGTAGAGGACAAAAATGACTGGAAATCTGTTGATTTGATGTTGTAGTTAAGCACCTACACACCTTTCTTTATAGTTAAGGTAAGAATAGATTATGTGAATATGGTCCTTTTTTAATGATGCAGTGAATATACAGAAGCACAGTTTATAGAAGGTTCTACAGCCTTTAGTATCGCTATTTTTCTTTTAATATTTCTATTCCTTGTGAGTTTTCTCTTCTCTTTGTTTTATACATACACCTAATGCTGAGGAAGCTAGCCCAACTTTATCATGATAGTAATTTGAAAGATTTTTTTTTCTCTGATAGACAGGACTCTCAGTGTAGATGTGCATATGATTTGAATAATGTTTTCTTTAAATTCCAAAAAGCTTTGTCATTACACATTATACATCTATACCTGGACATATGTTTGGTTTTTGTTTCTGGGACTGTATTTTTCCTAAAGGAATGGTATTAACATAATCATTGAGCAAAGGATTCCCCATGATTTTCAGTGATGGAATATCTGTTCTTCAGTGATTAGTATCAGCAGAGCTATTTTGTGAAAAAATTAATGAAGTATAGTTTTTAGACAAGATAGGGAAAAGCTAAGTAAAGTGATTATTTTCCACATATACAATGGGGAAAAGAAAGACAAATAGTGTATGTGTTCTCTGACAAAATGTTCTATTGATCTCTGAAGGAATAATACTATTTTTTTTTTTTTATGATGCTGAATTAGAAAAGATATTAAAATGCATCCTTGCTTTAGGAAACCAAACAAAAATATTTTTTGGAAGTGGATTAGAGCTCTTTTGGTCAGAGAATATAAATGCAGTTTACTATAGGGAAGTTCAATCTGACCTGCTCAGAAAGCTATGCATTAATTTGAAACATAGTAAAATTGCAAACAGAAATGGGAAGATCAAAATAGTTTCAAATGTGCAACTACTCTTTTTCAGCTTGCTTTAGATAGCTACAACAAAAAATGTTTTAATTTTTAAGGAGAAAATATTTTGTTCCTGATAGCTCAATGCTGTTTCTAAATATTTAAAGCAGTTGAAGCAAATGATTCGCTGAAGAGTATCTACAAGCAAGTTAAGCAGGGCACTTTTTAAAATTAGAAAAAAAAAAATTAACTACTTGTGATTTTTATTTATATATATGATAGCTTTCATTGAGCAGATGTGATAATGTTTTGTAAATATCCTTTGGCCTATTTTAGTCTTCGATCAGTGTGTGCTCTTTTGTGCATGGGATAATGGCTCATACTGTATATAATAGCCTGTGATGGAGTAGGGGAGTTTCTTTCCTAAGACTGCAGGATTACAGTTATATCTACTAGGAAGAAAATTATTATTTATTTAGGATTCTATATGTGGTTTATTCTAAGTTCAAACCTTGGAATGTATGAAAACTTTAAGTCCTAAATTAGAGAAAGAAACAAAGATATTTCTTAATATGTACAATGCCAATTTTTTTTTAAAAAAAACCCTTTAATCTTTTCATGTCTGTCTTCATTATTTTATGATGAATGAAACTTCCTGTATTTCACATTTTTTCTTAAAAAAGATCAATCATTATACAACTTTCTCGAAATGAAAGATTATTTTAATATCAAAAGCTTGAAAAGTTTGGATGAAAGGTCCCAGATGGTCACTGACTCCTGAACATTTATTGTACCAATTAACCTTTTAAAATGGCATCTATTCTGTCATGTTGTCAGTTCAGAATATCCTACTTGAAGCAGGAATCTTCAATGCATTAAAAACATAGAGCTTTTAAGTTTGATGCAGGATGGCTTAAAAAATCTTTACTGCCTACAGACTCAACACAATCCCTCCAAATGCTATAATCAGCATTAGCTGAAAAGGAACAAGAAGTGTTTACCCTTCTCTGCTGGTCCTATGAGGTAAAGGACTGACCTTTGTGTTTCAAGGAAACAAAGGTATGGTTACTTACGAGCAGATGCTAATAAGAGGCTTGCTAGTGATGAACTGCATGAAAAACTTCCCTGCAAACCAAAATAAAGTATTTCAATCACCAAATAGGCTTTTTTTTTTTTTTTTAAATCATTGCTAGTTTTTCTGGTTGCTGCTCAGTTTACTGGCTATTGTGAAAGGCAGTTCCAGCTACACTGTAGGCTGAAAAACTTGTTTCTGCTCTGTGTCATATAGATGGTAGAAATAATCACTCCTGGTTGCTGGTTTCTCTGTAGTACCTTTGTGCTTAAATCTCTTTATGTATTAATATGCTTTAAATAAGAAAGTGTCAGTGGAACAATTTAAAAGTTCATTACTACAATACAATATCCAGTGGCAAGATCTTGGGGTAATCACAAAATTGATACAGGACTGCTGAATTCCCCTGGAGTGTACTGAAAAACACCTGTGTTTTGTTTCCTTGTAGCAAGGAGAATTATTTATCTCAATGACTTGTGGCCTGCATTTCTGGAAAATCATAACTAATGTGAATTTGGAGAGAAAGGAAAATGAGCTAGTGAATAGCTATCATTTAGAGACATTTAAATTGGCAGAAAATGAGATGCTGAAATTAAGTAGGATTATCTGAGCCACCCAAACACCTGAAAGTAACACTCCATTTGATCTGCCTTCAGATTCCTCTATCAGCTTTGCCAAAGTACTTACTGTGGACTTTTGTGATTTTTTTTTTTGTTTGGTTTTTGTTTCTCTGTTGTTTTTCGTTTTTTTTTTTTTCCTTAATTCCTGATGGTTAGTATGGCAACCCTGTGTTCTGCCTAGCGGGTATTAACAAGTGGCAGATTGTGTTTCAGAGTTAGTGTTTCTCAGCAGGAACCACCCTTAGAGCAAGAAGTTCAGACAAAGCGTTAATAGGGTTTGATGGCCTTTTGCACCAGCACTTCACTCTTTATTATTCATCTAATTTATCTGAAATTGCATTTCATCTCCTTGGCATACAAAGACAAAACTCTAATTTCCCTGACAGCCTGCTCTAAGATGCAAAAATGGCAGTAGAGAAGAAAGAACAATCTGCTTTCACCTCCAGCAAATTAGCTACATTTCTAACAGAAGTAAATAGCAGCAAAATCTGACTGTATTGCAGTAGTTTCTTTGTGTGATGGTAGCTCAGGTTTGCTGAGTGAGAACTACAAAATAAAGTTTAATAAAGAGATCCTACTCATACAGAATTTTTCTTTTTGGGCTGCTCATCTATGCTTTGACTGCTGGACAATGGCAGTAGGTCGCGGGTGTGTATAGGGTAAGTTGGTGATCTCTAGAAATTCTGGATGCATTGCTCGTGCTGATGCTTGGCAAAACTTTCCATACATGTAAATACTCAAATCTGATGTTCTGTAGTAGACACATCTCTGTCTACCCACTTAGTGCTATCAGGACCCAAAGCAAGTGGGTAAGGTCCTTAGGAAGAAAGAGCGTCTGATGAGCAGTGCCATCCTGCTTGCAGCTTTGCAACAAGAGCAACCTCTGTGACCATTGAGAGAATATATGTCTGCTTGAGTAGGAATTCTTCGTATGCTGTGATATAACAGCAGTAGCATGTTTGAAGTACAGAAGCAAGTGTAGACCTTTGCATTTGACTTAGTTGTACACAGCAGTGCTGCTGATTGCTGCAGAGATCATTCAAGAAAACCTCTAAAAACCATGAGTTGACTTTTCACACTGTCTTTGTGCATTTCCAAGGTAGACTCATTCTCTGTGTGATAAGGATTTCAGAATGATCTTTGGTTTGATTGCTTTTCTCTCTCAAGGATGTTTTTTAGGAAGTTTTGAGGTGAACTGAAGTGCATGGCACAGTGATCCCACAGAAATGAGTGTATGATGTAAGGGAAGGGTTTCTTGCAGAGCATATGATATTTAAGCGATTATGAAACCTGTCTGGATACAAGTCTTTCTATTAATGTTTCTGCCCTCTATCAACTTTAAGCAACAGCTACACCTTTCCATATCAAGCAGAAATAGTGCAATTAAATCAGAACTGAGTTGGAAATCAGGGTGATCTCTCATCCTGTTCTGAATAAAATTTCTGATTAATATATATATATGTCGCCCCTTTTCCTCTTGGAGTTTGGCTTTAACAACAGCCATGTTGCTTGCATCCCTTCTGAGTTACAGACTAGCTTGTACCTCAGACTGTGTGTCATTTTGCCCAGAAAGCCCCTTCCCTGTGGTGTATTTCAAAGACGGAATGAGTTGCATCTGCTCATCGAGTCAGCAGGAGTTGAATGGGGGAGGATATTGGGTCTTGGCACTTGCTAATAGGAAAGGTTCAGAAAGCTTGCCTGTTCTTAGCACTCACCTGTTTGAGAACAGTGCTCTATGTCTGGCTGCCAGTGGAGATTATTGTAGCTATTATTCTTATGATTGTACACTTATTATCCTACCTTATTTCCTTACATTCAGCTTTTGGCAAAATACTGTATTATTTATGCATAAACTGCTGGAGATCAGAAAGCTTGTAATGAACATCACATAAAGCCTTTAATGTTTGCGATTGTAAATAAAATGGCACTGTTGATTTTTTTTTAATCAAACACATCAAAGCTTACTCATTCAAGCTAACTTTTGTGCCTTAAAACTGTAGGATGTCAAAGTCAGTCACGTAATTTTTTTTTTCAGTTAAAGCTGTAATTCAGTTCACTCTGCTTATGCTTCTTGACAGATCCTTAATTTTGTCAAGATATATTTGTATGTTATTAATATATACATTATGTATAATGTTCCTCAGAGATACTGTTCACAGGTACAGAGAGTATGCCACAACAGTATGGGGTTTGTAGTGTGTGTAGATTCCCACTGACCTTGCAAGTCCCTGGTTCAATTTCAAACCCAAGACAACAGAAGAAAATACTCAGTAAACAAGCAAGCAAACCAGCAAACAAGTAAATCTTTGCTTGTTTACCTTTCCTTAGGTTTTCTTATGTACTTCCTCTGATAAGTTTGTATGGCAAGGATGTCACAAGAACCATTACTGGTTTATGCTCCGACAAAACATTGGCTTCTCAAAATATTCAGACATAGAATGAATTATGAACCATGATGAAGCCCTCCTCCTACTATCTGCTTGTGAAATGAATGTGGTATTTCATGCAGCTCTGCACTGTAGCGATCTAAGCTGGAACACCTGTTAATTTATCAAAACCTTGATATAATGAGTAACTGAGGAAAAATAAGCCAGTACTTTTAATATACAGTCCAGAATGTAATTTTTGTGTATATGTTATATTCTTAAAAAAAAAAAAATCTAGATTTGGGAAAGTCAAGTAATTTCAAAAGATGATTATGATAGAAAAACTGCCAAAGACAGCATCCTTGGCAATGATAAGCTCTAGCAAATGAGTTACATTATGCGCTAGTAGAGGATGGAAAGGTGAGTGATCTGGAGGTAGTTTTAAGCATTGCTATTGGCACAACCAGGCTCCTTGTCATTGTAGTAAAATTCTATTTGTTTTCCATATGTAGTAGCAAAATGTTCCTGATGATATTTATGACCTGCTAAAGAAATTATAGAAAACATTCACTATGTTAAGTATTCCTGTGATTACTTTCTTTTTCTTCAGAAGTATCTCTAACAGTTGGTTCTTTCCCAGAAAACAATAAAGCAGTCCAGATATTCTTAGAAAGGTTACAGTATAAGTCTGCAGGTGGTGCTGATATTTTACAAGTTTGCCTTTTCTATGTATTCGTAACATAGATCTGTCTGCCAGTCCTCTAGTTATGGGATTCCTTGAAGTTATTGCTGTCAAAGACCACACAGCCTGTTCTGAAGGGTTTCAGTAAGCATGTTCCCAAGCTGCTGTCATGCTTCTAACAGAGCAGAGCAAGAGTGTTCAGAGCAAAGGGTGCCAATCGTCTACCTCAGTAATCTTGTCACCAGAGATTGCAGGGCACAGATGCTTTGTCCTTGTTTTTTCTTCCTTTTTTATGCTTCAGAAAGGACAGGCAGGTTGAATTTTTCTTAGCTGGTGAACTGCATAGATTAGACCAATATTCTTTAAATTATAGTCTGTGTATGCTTTTTCATGGCTGGATGATCCAGGGTATGAAGAGGAATGTTTGCTAAGACAAATACCGCTGTCAGATTCATCAGCTGAATATGGCAATGTTCTTGTTGAACTGCATGTTATAGAGAGCAGCTCTTGCATGGTCCATTGACTGTTCACCTCCCTTTCCTCATCTTTTAAAATTTGTTGCAGGTTATGCTTGTGTGAAGAGATTTCTAGATACTTGTCACAGTTGCAATAACTTTCTTTGAAAGGTCTCTGGAAGTGTTGCAGATGGAACAAAAATTGTGACATACACCTCCTTCTCCTACTCAAGAACTTCCTTATATACAGTCCAGAGTTCTGCTGCAAGCAGTGTGGCAGCATTTCATTGTTCTCTAATGCTCACCAGCCAGATGTATTCAAAAACCTTTGAAAATGCTGAATGAGAATCTCCAGATCACAGCTCCAGCTGACTATAATTTAGAGTTTCGTGCTTGTTGGAAACTTTGAATTTTGAACTCTGACCTAGGATAACATGGGCCCTGGGTGTAGAAAGAGCTCTGAATACATTTTCTGGTAAATCTGATTATTTTTATTTTAGCAGCCTGTCTCTGGGGAGATCACACAATGGGAGGATATTTCTTTTTGTCTTCTGTTCATGCTACATTCTATACAAGAGTTAAAACAAGGCACTAGCTACAGAAGTGACAAATTATTCATAGAAAAATCATAATCTCACATTTTTAATAAGCTGCTAAAAATAAGGAACTGATCACTATAGACATAGCTTGATATAATACTTGCTCAAATCTACTGGGCTGTGCTTTCCTAAGTGTCATAAATTTGGTTTTTACAGTAGAACTCAATTTGCCAGACTTCAGACATCGTAAAAATCCTCTGAGAATGCCAGACTGACATCTCTCTTTGGCCTGTGGAAAATGTAGTACTTAACAGCTATTAAGTGATCCTATCCTTAAAATGAAATGTGAGTTTCCTGAGAGCTTTTCACTGGAATGGTAGAGCAGAGGGCAACTTGGTTGAGACTCAGAAAGTAGACAGATAACAGCAGGTACCACAATAATCCTAAAGAGAGGTTCAGGGGTGAAAAACGCAAAAGGAGATGGCATATTGTCTGATAAAGTCTTGAAATAAAAATATCAGTTTTTAAAAGATTGTGTGATGAAAGAAAAAGTGAATTATCTTTTTAAGTAAGCAGGTGAAACTATGGGTGGGACTAGCACTGTTGTGGAAAAGTGTTGCTAATACAGCAGGCTCTCTTCTGATTCATCCTAACCTTTGCTAGAATGGCTTGTTTTGTGTCCTAAGTGGGAAGGACAAGGGGTAATGGGATGAAGCTGGAACACAAAAAGTTCCACTTAAACATAAGAAAAAACTATTTCACCGTGAGGGTGAGGGAGCAGTGGCACAGGCTGCCCAGAGGGGTTGTGGAGTCTCCTTCCTTGGAGGTCTTCAAGACCCACCTGGACATGTTTCTATGCAACCTGATCTAGGTGAACCTACTTCTGCAGGGGGGTTGGACTAGATGATCTCTAAAGGTCCCTTCCAACGCCTATGATTATATGATTCTATGATTCTATGATTCTATGACGATTATTCTTGCCTCTCTTCAACTTAATCTCCTGCCTTCAGTTCTGTTTTGCAGTGAGATGTTTTACTGTAGAGACTTAATCTGGTTCTCTTATACTACTGTAACATTGTGTTACAAATGGATTCCTTTTGCTTGCAAAAACAAAAAAGCACCAGAGCTTCTAAGATCTGCTTGATTAGGGGATAGTTTTGATTCTCAGTGTCTTCAGCTTTTAAATTTTGTTGCTGTTAACGTAGAACATGTATTGCAAAGAGACGCAAGGAAGAACAAACAAGGTTCCACTTACCCTCCATTTCAAATTGTGAGCAGAATAACAATCCCTAGGAATGGTTTTGTATATTTCAGGCTGTGAATTGAGATCCCTAAAAGTAGGAGGGAAAGATGCCCTTAAAAAACTTTAAAGTTCGTAATAATTGGAGACTCTCTGTGGGAAACTCATCCTGGCATTTAACAGTTTGTTGGAATCAACAGAGCTTCAGAGGCAAACCAGTTAATTTTTGCCTGGCAGAAGCACGTTTGTCAAAGTCCAGGTTGCCTAAGCATGGAATCAGTCCAGTGACCGTCCTTGTATTTGTGAGGATGGCATTTTTAATCACTTGACTTGCATGTGCAGTTTTTTGTCAACATTACCATTGTTATTGTGCTACTTTTTCTAGTGGAACATTGTCAAAAAAAATCACACAAAAAGAGAGAGGTGACTGTAGCCTGCAAGGCAACCTCCAAGCCACTTCTACTGAAGCACCAGTTCTTGTCCTTTCTTGCCAATAACAGCTCAATTAACATTTCACAGAGATTGCAAATGCCAGGTTCACTGGGCCAGTTACACAAATAGTCCTATGACATTCTACAAAATTATTTATGTATGTGAGATAAATAGGATTAGATTAAAAATGTTGGATAAACTACAATTGTTTTTCAGCATTTTTTTAACATGGTCAATTTCTTAAAAGGTGTGATTAATTGTAGTAAATTACTGACTATGTAAATACATAGATAAAGAAAATTGTACATTTAAGTACACAGAATATCAGAGAGGTATTAAAGCCTCAGTACCCTGTACAGTCTTTCAAAAAACTTACATGAATTTATACGATACAGTATCATAATTGTAACGGAAATAAAATAGTACATCAAATGAAAGAAAAACTGATTTTGCAGATTGTTTAATGAGATAAATATTCACTGTAGGGGAAACAGAAAAACCAACAGATGTTATATGTATGTAGGTACATATGCTAGACACATGCTTTTGTAGCTGTAACTGAATTAGAATGAAGATTAGAGATGGTCTGTAAAGCGGAGACAGAGGAAAGACAATAAAGACAGTGGAGGAATGGGGTAACACTACTGATGGACTGAGGTGAGAATAAATCAGAACAGAGAAATATTTTATTTTCTTGCTTTAGATTTTTGACTTTCCTGTAACAATATACTTTATGATCTTCTAATTTTCATTCTTTGTTGACATCTTGTTCCCTTTTGCTGGCACTCTTTCTCACAGAGCTCAGAATTATATAGAAATTTTAGTTTCTCTACTAGATGCTTGCCTATTTCTCTGACTTCCTGACCATGGCAGAATACAGACCATTTAGACTTATGTGCAAAGTGTGACATGGTACTTTTTCTGTGGTTGGCTTCCAGTATTTTCCAACATTTTTGGATTTTTTTAGTCCAATGTCTTAGCTTGTCCAGCCTACTGTCCAAGTGCAACAGTGCTTACTATTTTTCTGCTCAGCAGCTGTGACAAGTCTACAAGACTCTCTGTTCACTTGAGAGTGATTCCTTAGCATATAGATAATAAAAGTTCACTTAGATTTCTCTGTGTGTACAGTGTACATTTTCTTTCCTGGTGAATTTAGATAAATTAATGATGTATTTGTTAAGCTTTTATATTTGCAAGAAAACTTAATAGATGGTAAAGGTAATTACTATTAGCTAATGACCTGCCCTATGCTTACTAGAAAACAGGCATAAAATAACTATTATTTTCAATTAAATTTTCCAGGGGATTTGCTTTTTTGTCTCACTCCCAATGAATCATGCCATAAATACTAACTGTATGATTTTAATATTAGCCTTTCTCGACTTCATCATAAGTGACTGAGCAAGAGGCTTTTAGTTCTTCCAGGGTACATTATGTGTAAAAATAATGTTTACAGACTTAACATGGTGCTCCTGTAGAAGCGTAATGTCTCATTATTTTGTGTGTGTACTATATCAGAAGTCCTCAGGCTGAGTGAAAAAGAGATATTTTTTTAAAAAGGAGTAGGGATCCAAGTATTTAAAAATTATTGTCATGGACATGCAAGAAGAAATGAAATTACCAGACTTGAACATTAAGCCTTTCCATGGGGATTTCCAGACTTTTGAATCCATGCTGAATGCTTTTCTGTGCTTTTTGTGACATTAAAATGTGGGTAGAAAAAAAATGACCATACAGTTGTCAATATCTATAGTATACATATTGGTAAGTAGTAGTTTATTTTATTTGTTACAATAATAGTATTATTTAGCTCACATCTTCACATAAGGACATGTAAAATTAATAAAGGACCAATATTTTTTAAAATTAAGAAATGTTTTATCCCTGGAGTAGCAGCAGGCTTTTTATGTCTTGCAAGAGATGATTACCTAGTTTAACCATACATCTTATGAAATTTGAGTTATGCCCTTCCCGTATCTTTCCTGATATCCAATCACCTTGAGACCAATTGCAATCAAAATGTTGACCATTAAAAAAAAAATCTATTTAAATTCAGAACATAGCGTATGACTCCTCCCAAAGATTATCAGTTGAGTAGGAAGGCAAATGAGACATTTCAATATCAAACTAAAAACTAATTTCTGAGCCAAGACTGTTAAACTATGGCACGCAAAGGGAAATGGATAGTATGACAAGTATGCTTCAGCAACTTTCCATTATTAGCTTCATGTGATGAAATTAGAAGTGCATTTAAATGGAGGTTTGCTTTTCTTACATTTCAATGCATTCCAGGAAGAGACAGGTAAGAATGAAGAAAGCCTCTGAAGGAACCAATTTAAAGGGAACTGAATCACAGAAAGGACTCGATCTCAGTGAGATTTATAGCAGGCTATGGAAAACTATAGAGAATCTATGAGCCTTTTTTTTTTTTTTTTTTTTTTTTTGTGAGACCTACATGAGCCAGCTAGCCTTTCCCAAGGAGCTTGCTTATTCCTAGTATCTGTATTCTTTTCCTGGAATTTATTAATCAATGAAACTGATTAACTTCTCTTCATGGTCAAGCTTATTGAGTTATTGATGACAGATTTATTTGCTGAGCTTGTTTCTCAAATACATTTTTAATGACTCCCTTACTTTTATGTGCTTATTGACTTGCTCTACATTTAAGTTACATTTCTTTTTAATTCACAAAGGATACAAATTGACATCTATCCACATTATAAAAACATCTCAGTACATATATTTCTAAAAGTTAATAGCTTTTGAAAAAAAAAAAAAAATCAAGCCAGTCTAGACATTCATTGCATTTCTTTGTATGTTCAGCTTACATCTTTTCTTGTTTATCAGGTCCTGAATTCTTTGTGCAAGTAACTGCTACAGGAAATGTGGAAATATGAAGGTTGCCTTTCAGTGTCTTTTTTTTTTTTTTGCTAATTGCACAGTATCTTATTAGCTCAATTGTATTTTAAACTTTGAAATATTGTGGACATTTAGATGCATTTATCACCAGAAGTATATTAGCTTTAGTTCTAATATTGAATTGCTTTGCTGCAGAGTCTTTTTGTTCCTCTTCTTATTCTGAGTAGTTGGTATAAGGTCTGAGTAACAGAAACATTTTTTGTTTCATTCTTTGACTTTGACTTCAGTAATAAAGCAGGGTAGGAAAGTAAAGCTTTTGAGTGCATTGATGTGTCACTTAAGGGTTTAACTTTGCAGCTCAGAGGCAAAGGCAGTAGCTGAGCATTGAAATGACTTTGTCACGTGATATAGGATCATTCACTTACTGGTTCTGATGATAGAGCAGGTGGTGAAGCATCTCTTCTGTCTGTAAAACCAGATGCCTGAGCTTCTGCCTGGCACTTGTTCCAGCCTCTAATTATTTTTTTTTTCAGTTGCACCAGAGTGACTATGGAAATAATTTTGTTTTATTCAAAAAACAAAACAAGAGAAAGGAACAGCCAAATGAGGACACACCATGACTGACACTGTGTTCAGAGAACACAGTGCATATTCTGCATTTTAGAACATTCCATCTCACTTTTCAATTGGATAAATTTTCATATCCTAAAGTGTGACATACAATGCAAGAGAGGAATTTGAAAGTAAAGTTTTAGTACACTGAGGAATTCAGCCCGGTTATGGGAAAACTATTGAGCTGAAACTTGACCTCTTCACAGTGTGTCTACTCTGCACAGGGCCCTTCTCCCAGAGCTATGAATTTAGAGACCTTAAAGACATGTCGTGCTGTGATAGAGGGAAACTTCTATCATGTGAGAAACATGAAGTAAAGTCCAAGTAGTGGTTTTCTTCCAAGAATATTCCTCGATTCTCTGTTGACTTAAAAACAGAATTGACATCGCTCTGAAAGGGCTTCTCCCGTCACAAACATGTTTAACCAGATCTAATATCTTGTGCTCAGTTTCTGCTTACTGGCTCATGTACTATTTCTTCTGCAATGCTCTAGGATATGCTGCTTTTTTTGTAACTCAGTCACATTAACTTGCAAAATCTTCCTTTTCTTCTTAAAAGCTTGGTCTCTGATGCTTTCAGATTTGACCTTGCTTTTGCCAGTCCTTTTCTTGCATTGGCAGAGATGTTTATAATAGTTCTGAAAAAATTAATTTCTTCAAGTATAAAAATCAGTGCTAGCTGTGTTACCATAGTAACTGACTCTTCTTCCTTAGAAACTAATGATATTCTTGGTCATTGGCCCTGCAGGAACGTTTATTTCTTTATCTGTCTTTAAGTATCAGTGTCCTGTTTCTCATGTACACACTCAATGACTTAATGTAGCCTGGCTTTAGTTGACTTACCTCTGGTTTACACTGGTTGAGAGGTAAGCAAAATCATTCAACTGTGTTCAATTTGGTATTATTTTAGTGGTTGTTGTTGATGCAGGATTTGGTGACAGACACACACAAAGGTCTTGCATGGATGAAAGAGACTCGTTTAGTTTGAAAGACTTAATCTTGTAGCTCCAGAACAGATAACTTCCTCTGAAGACTTAGAATACTTTCCTTACTGTAATTTTTTTCAAATGTTTTACATCTTGATTTGGAGAGAGTAGGACAAAAAAAAAAAAAAGGTTAGATTTTTATCTCAAATGCAATTAAGCAGAAGAGTGATACTTTTTAAATTGGGTCCTCAACACATGAGAGATTCTGAAAAAAAAATGAAGATCACAATCCTTTTAAAGTTTTAGAATATTTTGATCAGAATTTTACCTTCACAACAAGCAACTACTAGATTTCTGTAATGGGAAAAGCCAACTTGCATGCTCAAAGTTTATCAAACTTTTGTAAATTCAACCTTTCATTTTTATACAAACTCAAACTTTGTAATTTGAATCCATTGTTACTTAATGTAATTCAATACCTAGAAAAGGGATCTGAATTAATCCCTGTAGACAGGAGAGAGATGATCAGTTGAAGTATTCTTTTTTCTCTCACAGAGAGAAGATGCACTCCTCACTCAAATGTAAGGGTTCTTTTTTATCCTGTGCAAGCAAGTTGTACTTCATGACTAAATTTATTTTTTTTAGAAAGGTGTGTGAAGGATTATAATGGTCACATTCATGTATTTCAGAGAATTTACTTCTTAAAAAATGTTACCATTTTGCATACTCTAGTGTTTCACTTATCTGTGGTTGATTATATTTTGTTCACAAGGAACTTTGGCCTTCCCGTGACTCTCATATGTAAGGAGTGTCTCATTAATATTTACAAATATCTAAATGGTGGGATGTCTGGAGGTTGGGGAGTCTCTTTTTTTCTGTTGTATCTGGTGACAGGACTGGGTAAGGGAAAAAAACTGAAACACAGTAAGTTCCATTTAAACATAAGGAAAAAACATTTCACTGTTCAGCTGAGGGAGCCCTGGCACAGGCTGCCCAGGGAGGGTATGGAGGCTCCTTCTCTGGAGGTTTTTAAAACCCATCTGGATGCATTCCTGTGTGACTTGATCTAGATAGACCTGTTTTTAGCAGAGGGGTTGGACTAAATGATCTTCAGAGGTCCTTCCCAGCCCCTACCATTCTGTGATTCTGTGTGACCTTGTAGATCATGGAGTCCAACCATTAACCTAACACTGCCAGGTGCACAACTAAACCATATCCCTAAGTGGCACACCTACATGTATTTTAAATACCACCAGAGTTGGTGACTCTACCATTTATCTGGGCAGCCCATTCTATTTCTTGACAATCCTTCCAGTGAAGAAATCTTTCCTGATATCCAATCTATATGTCCCCTGGTGCAACTTGAAGCTGTTTCCTCTCATTCTAGCACTTGTTACTCAGGAGACCAACTCCCACCTCTTTACAATCTCCTGTCATCTAATTGTAGAGAGAAAGGTCTTCCTCCAGCCTTCCTTTCTCCAGACTAAAAATCCTCAATTCCCTCAGCCACCCCTCAGACCCTTCACCCGTCTCATTGCACTTCTTTGGACATGCAACTATATTACTGTCCTTTCCTCGGTTCTACTTTCTTTGTGTGACTTATTTAACAAATCAACAAGAATCCATTTTCATTAGCCTTTAGCTGTGCAACATGTTATTTTTATGCTTGCCAAACTTATTAGAATACAGACTGTAAATACATCCTGGATTTTCAGACAGTGTAAAGTACTTCCATGACCTTATCTTACCAATATTACATTTCAAAGTTGCACCGAATTTGATAAAATGTCAGTAATGGCTTGAGAGATTTTTTTCCTTTTCTCACATTGACATTACAAATGTTGAAAAACAAATCTATTGTATTTTTTCTCAAAACACTGGAGTGTTGAGGAATGCTTCCCCATTTTTCTTATTAGAGGAGAATAAGCAAATGATAGACATGCTCTGTTCAATAATCATACGGTCTTTCAAAGATTGCTATTGTACTGCATGCATCACTGAAACATTGTCTTACAGAAACACAGAACATTTGGCCAAGATAAGGTTCACTGCTTTAAAAAAATTGTCAATATAATACTAATATTGTTCATAACCTCATGATGAGTTACAAAGGACTTATCAAGATAGGCTGTTTTAATTAGAATGAAAACCCTTGGCAAGAAAATAGCTAAAGGAGATATTAATCCTTCAGCATCATGCACCCATCTGTCATGAGGCAAAACCAAGTTCTGTGTTTTTCTACGCTGCAATGAAATTTGATGCTTGTATAGAGTCTGGAGCCAATTATCCATGATAACATGAATAGCATTTGTTGGTGTATGTACACTTCCAGTTTGTACTCAGTGGACTTAAGAAGCTATGATTGAAGGAGAAAATCTGTTGCTGCTGAACTTTTCGATTCCTGTCTATACTGTAAACAAATATTTTTACTATTGCAGCACATTGGGACATATTCCTCATATTTTTTTTCTGCTTTTTTCCTTTTGCTTGTGTATTTTCTTATAGAAATGACATTTCCCATCTTATCATATTCTCTAATTTGTTTCTCCTTGTCTTTAGCAGCCTTCAGTGAAAACAGTTTGCATATGTGATAGAATATAAAAATCCTTTATGAAAATAACTTCTCTACCATAGCAAATTGGATTTATTTCACAACAGAATATGTATGTACATGACGATGGTGTGGTATGTTGTAAAGGTAAGAGGAAAAACACTGTAGTCTGAGGTGCTACTAGATTTTGGCATGGCTTTAAGCATTTGTGAGGAGATAGTGCCATGGGCACTTATTTTCAGCTGCATCTCATCAGATTCATTAGCTTGCACCTACCATACATGTACTTGCTAATTTACTCACCACATATATACTTTTTAATTTTATTCTGGTATGAGAATGTCTACTTTTTATCCTTACATCTTTTAAAAGATAAATTATGGTGCAAGAAGCCTGTAGTGACTTTAACATGCCTGCTCTCAATCTATCTGCTTGCCTTAAGTCTGGAGAGAAGTAACTGAGATAAATGGAACTGACTTCTTGTCTTCAAGTGAGAAGAAATTATTCTCAACTTTAAGAACCTCTGTGGTGGCCTTTTGTTGTGTTTTGTTTGTTTGTTTCTTTGGGGTTTTTTTTTGTTTGTTTGTTTTTTTTGTTTTGCTTTTTTTTTTTGGTTTGTTTTTGCCAGGTTTTGATAGCAGGAATCTACATTTGTGGCTTCTTCAGATAAGCTGCTAGAAGCTTGCCTGTATCTGATAGTGCCAGTGCTAGTAGGCCCCAGGATTGACCTGCTGCTGAGCCAATTAGCAATGCTGTTAATACCCTTGTGATTAACATGTTTGGGATGAGGAAGAAGTTGTTGCACAGAGGAAAACTGTAGCAGGAGAAGGGAGTGAGGATGTGAGAACACCATCTCCATAGACAGCAAGGTCAGTGGGGAAGAAGGGGAAGGAGATATCCAGTCACTGGAGGAGAGATTCCTCTGTGAATTATGGTGAAAACCATGGTGTGACAGGTTGTCCCTTTGCAGCCCATGAAGGTTCACGCATGATGGATGAGAGATCTATTTGCAGCCCAGAGAGGACCCTAAACCCTACACTGGAATGTATGGACACCCAAAGGAGGCTGTGATCCCATGGGAAGCCTACACTGGAGCAACTTCCTGGAAGGATCTGGGAACCTGTGTACAGAGAGGAGCATATGCTGGATTAGGTTTGCTGAGAGGAGGATGGGGGGAGAAGTGAAATAGAACAAGCTGTCCCCTCTAGCTGGGTAACAGGGCAGGACAGGGTATGCAATGATAAGTGCCCTTCATCTGCACACTGGGCTGAGATGCGGAAGGCTGACCACCCTGAGAAAGAGCCAAACCGTGGAGGAACCTCCTGCACCCGCCCATGGAAACCTGTGTGTTTGAGTAAGCCCCTGCACTGCCTCTACACCAATGCACACAGCCTGGGGAATAAGCAGGAGGAACTGGAGATGTGGGTGCAGATGTGGGGCTACAACCTCATTGCGGTCACAGTGACGTGGTGGGACAGCTGCCATGACTGGAGCACAGCCATGGAGGGTTATGTATTGTTCAGGAAAGACAGACTGACAAGCCGTGGAGGTGCAGTTGCTCTCTATGTGAGAGAGCAATTAATATGTACTGAACTGTGCCTGGGTGGGGATGAGGAGCTGGTAGAGTGCTTATGGGTAAAAAATAATGGCCAGGGCAAGGCAGGTGATATTGTTGTAGGAGTTTGCTACAGGCCATCTGATCAGGAGGAGGATGTGGATGAGGCCTTGTATGAACACCTGAGAGCTGCCTCATGATCACAGTCCCTGGTCTTCATGGGGGACTTCAACCACTACCATCCCTGGAAAGGTAGTGGAACAACTCATCCTGAATGTTATCACTGAACATATAAAGGAAAAGATGGTTATCAGAGGGAGTCAACATGGATTCACCAAGGGGAAATCCTGTTTGACCAACCTGATATCCTTCTATGAGTGCATAACCGGCTGGTTAGATGAGGGAGAGCAGTGGATGTCATCTACCTTGACTTCAGCAAGGCTTTTGACACTGTCTCCCACAACATCTTAATCAGAAAGCTCAAGCAGTGTGACTTGGATGAGTGGACAGTGAGGTGGATCAAGAGTTGACTGAATGACAAGACTTAGAGGGTGGTGATGGGTTCTGGGGCCAGTCTTGTTCAACATCTTCATCAGTGACCTGGACAGAGTGTATCCTCAGCAAATTGGCTGATGACACCAAGCTGGGAGGACTGGCTGATTCCCCAGAAGGCTGTGCTGCCATTCAGCGGGATCTCGACTGACTTGAGAGTTGTTCAGAGAGGAAACTCATGAGGTTCACCAAGGACAAGTACAGAGTCCTGCACCTGGGAAGGATCAACCCCATTCACCAGTACAGGCTGTGGGGTGACCTGCTGGAGAGCAGCTCTGCAGAGAGAGAGACCTGGGAGTCATGATTGATAATAAGCTAAATATGAGCCAGCAATGTGCCCTTGTGGCCAAGAAGGCCAATGGCATCCTGGGATGCATCAAGAAGAGTGTGGCCAGCAGGTCAAGAAAGATTCTTCTCCCTCTCTACTCTGCCCTGGTAAGGCCTCATTTGGAGTCCTGTGTCCAGTTCTGGGCTCCTCAGATCAAGAAGGACAGAGAAGTGCTGGAGAGAGTCCAGTGCAAGGCCACCAAGATGATCAGGACACTGGAATATCTTTCGTATGAGGAAAGGCTGTGGGAACTGGGGCTGTTTAGTCTGGAGAAGAGGAGACTGAGGGGACATCTTATTAACATTTACAAGTATATAAATGGTGGATGTCAGGAGGATGGGGTACCCCTTTTTTTCTATGGTGTCTAGCAACTGGACAAGGGGTAATGGGATGAAGCTGGAACACAAAAAGTTCCACTTAAACATAAGAAAAAAACTATTTCACCGTGAGAGTGACGGAGCAGTGGAACAGGCTGCCCAGAGGGGTTGTGGAGTCTCCTTCCTTGGAGGTCTTCAAGACCCACCTGGACATGTTCCTATGTTACCTGATCTAGGTGAACCTGCTTCTGCAGCGGGGTTAGACTGGATGATCTCTGTAGGTCCCTTCCAACCCCTACCATTCTATGATTCTATGATTCTATGATTCTATGAGAGGATTTATGGCCCTGTTGAGGATCCACAGTGGAGCATTTTTTTCCTGAGGGATTGTTTTCTCCATGGATGAGACCTATGTTGAAGCAGATAGTGAAGAATTGTAGCCCATGGGAACTACTTACATTGGAGAAGTTTGTGCAGGACTATCTCACGTGGGAGGGATCCCATACTATAACAGGAACAGTGTGAGGAGTTATCTTCCTGAGAGGGAGCAGTTGCAAAGTCCATCTGTGATGAACTGACTGTAACTTCCATCCTTGATCCCCCTGTGCTGCTGTAGGGGAGAAGGTAGAAACCTGGGAAAAAGGGAATTATGGGAGGAAGTGTTTTAGGATTCCAGTTTTATTTCTCATTTCCCTACTTTGTTTTGATAGACTGTTGACAAATCAAACTATTTCTCCCCAAGGTGAGTCTGTTTTGCTAGAGGTGGTAATTCCTGAGTGATCTCTCTGTACTTAGCTCAAATCATGAGCCTTTTGTTATATTTGTCTCCTCTGTCCATCTGAGTAAGGGGAGTGATAGAAAACTTGGTGGGCATTTGGCACCTAGCCAGGGTCAAACCAGCACAGCCACTCATCAGGAACATCTTCTTAGCATCTTCTTTTTGATAAAGCCAAGTGCTCTTCTAAGGAAGGACTTGGGTGTTTCAGACAGGTCAATGTGAGGTGGGAAGAAAATTAATCATTTATTGGTCTGTCCTTAACGCATCTAGACTGATCTTACACATGCAGGAACTCATTCTTGTATTAAGTCTTGCACATATCATAGAATCATAGAGTCAGTTCAGCTAGAAGAGATGTTTAAGATAATCAAGTCCAGCCTTTGTCCCAGCCCCATCAACCACTAAACCATTTCCCTAAGTGCAACATCCAACAGTCTCTTAAACACCTCCAGGGACGGTGACTCCATCACCTCCCTGGGCAGCCTGTTCCAATGCCTGACAATCCTTTCAGTAAAGAAATTCCTCCTCATATCCAGCCTGAACCTCCCCACAACTTGAGACCATTTCCTCTTGTTCTATTGCTTGCCACTAGGGAGAACAGATGGACCCCCACCTTGCTACAACTTTCTTTTAGGTAGTTGTAGAGAGTGATAAGATCTCCCGAGCCTTCTTTTCTCCAGGCTAAACAGCACAGATGCCTCAGCTGTTCCTCATATGGGAAGTACTCCAAATCCTATATCTAATGGAAGCAGCTTATGTGCAGCTAGCATGTAATTCTACTCAATAAACAAACTGTACTGGCCTTCCCAGCTTAGTGGAAATACAAAATTCCTCTTTGACTATGTATGTATCCATGCTACTTGGACATCTAGAAACAGCCCGTGGTCCTGTAAAGCACTCCATCTGTTTAGAAATTGCAACAAGTGTTAAAAACACTGATCTGAATACATCTGCTTCTCAAAGTAGATTACTCAGACCACCAGCACTATCTTCCTTTAACTTGCTATAATTCATTCCGTGTCCAAATTCACACTCATGTTAATTGAAGATTCATCTTCTGCATTGGGGTTTTAGCTGATATCCTCTCAGTCGGTGATCAATTTGTTTTAGTTTTAAGCAGAATCCCATTCTGAAGTGCATAATACTAGAGTTTTGTGAACTTCAAAACTTATTTGCAAGTTTCCAGATGAATTTCAAGGTAGTGGCTTGACATTTACATTGTACATGACATGTAGAATGTACATTCTTAAAAATACTTATCCAACTTTCTGCATACAGAAGTGTTTAAACTGGAGAATAGGAAAAGCTTATGAAGAATTCTTCAACAGTGTCCCTGAGTAATCAAATAACCTCCTTTTTATCTGTCATTTACTGATCTATTAAAGTACTAGTTACTTTGCAAAGTAGGTTTTTGTGCTTTCTGTACTTTTTTACTGTACACAGATGTGAACTTTTGGCTGAATTTTAAATTAATACTTTAACATTTGAATCTCAGTCTTTTCAGTGGAATAATGGGGAATAATTACTGTTAGGATTTTTTTTAACAGCATTGAAAAGCAACCTTTCAATATTTCTTTCTTGTTCTGCTGTGTTAATTAGATACACCATCTACTAATGATCTTCAGCTTGTATCATTGTAACAGTGAATTTTGAATTTTTGTGCATTGTCATGTGTGTTCACACCCTGTCTAGTACTTCAGCGATGTGGGCTCTGAGCCCTGTTGTGTGTCACTGAGAGCTTCTTTGGAGAACTTCTCTTAATTTTCTTCTTCCTTATTCATCATATGTTAACAGAGGAGAAGAAAAAAAAGGGTATTTTATTTTTATAAAAATCCTGCCAATAAGCAAAGAAATATCAAAGTACTCATTAATTCAGTTAGCTAACATTCTGTTCTTTTCAGGCCAGAAGTGTTAATTTATTATGGTTAATGGCAATGATTTTTGGGAACTGCATAAAACAGGCTGATTTTGGACTTTACTGCAGTGTGCATTGGATAGTGTGTCGGGAGAATGTGGTATGATTTTTACGAGTCATTCCTCCATTATGAAACACAGCCAATTCTGTTTTGGACAGAGAGGCCATTAGGCCTCCTGTGACATACATGGGGTTCTACACATAAATCTAGGCTGTTATGTACTAAGGTGCAGAATCACAGGAAGAAGCTTATTTCTATATTTGATTTTATGTAAAGAATAAAAATTTAGAGGGTGGCAAAGAAAATGGGAAAACAATGTCTGTATCCAGAAGGTCTGTAAAATCTAATAGATGTGGCTTGAGGAGGTTGATTCAGCATCCTAAAACACCCAAATGATGTTAAATTACCATCAAACAGGCCTTGTCTAGGAAACAAAGTAACAGTTTCTTTGCCTTTCAGCTATTTTGTTGCTCCTACAGCTCTTTTTATAAATGACTTTCAGTTTATAAATAGCATAAAATCTTATTAAACTCCCAACACCACTGTTTCAGATTATTTTTTTTGTAGCATATTTTTTCTCAATCGGTCTGTAAGCTCTTCTAGAGAGAAATAAGCCTTTCATGCAGAGAGTGTACTAAAGCAGAGATCAATAGATCTGATCAGATATTAGTTTTACCAAAATGCCTTGTCTAAAGACTAAAAGGAAGTCAACAGTAGGTTGGTATTAGACTTACCAGATATAATTACCTGAATCAAAGTATTGTCAACACACTACATCATTTTTTTTTTTAATGTGTATATTTAAAAGTTTACTGATACATCAAACGCTACCAATCCTAACATGGGTTTCACTGAATTCTCATTTAATTGTTGTTCATATACAGCACTAAGTTTTGATTTTTTAAATGTAGCTCATCTTTTGTTATTCAGCTGTTGTATACAGATTGCTCTTCCCATGTTTACAGAAGCCTCCCAGGAGAAGATTATAAATCTACTGTGACTATTAAATTCCTGTATTGTTCCTTGGCCACTGTAAATCTAAGTAGGATTTTCATCAAATTCTAACCTGATGTCAAGTGGGTGGGCCAGTACTTCTGTCACTTGTCTCTAATGACAGGATAAAGCGTAATGGACATAAGCTGGAACATAAAATGTTCCGCTTGAACATAAGGAAAACCTTTTTTTACAGTGAGGACAAGGGAGCCCTGGCACAGGCTATCCAGGGAGGTTGTGGAGTCTCCTTTTCTGGAAGCTTCCAAAATCTGCCTGGACTCGTTACTGTGATCTGATCTGGGTGGACCTGCTTTAGCAGGTGATTGGACTAGATGATCTCTAGAAGTCCCTTCCAAGCCCTACCATTCTGTAATTCTATGATTCTATGTATTTCAGTAAGTGACAAATTGACAGGAACATCATGTTCCAACGGAAAGGATGACAGTAGAGAGTACTGCATCATCTTCATCCTTCATTTTAAATAATGAATTTGATGCCTTCAATGATCATTCTTTTTTATAAGTATTATTGCTAACTTAAATGCTCTCATTCAGTCTACAAAGAGAATCAACATCTCTATCATAGTTGTAGTTTAAAATCAATGATATATGATTGTAATGACATCTCTCAATTACATTTTTTTCTTCTAATGTGACTTAATTTTTGTTTAAATCCCTTATTTCAGTAGGACATAGGGTGTATTTTCTTCAGCTAATTTGTTGAAGGAAAATGAATACATTGTAACATTAGTTGGCCAGAAATGCTTGCTTTATTGGTTTTACTTCACCTAAAGGAAGTGGGGAAAAAATTGTACAAATCATTTATGTTTTATACAAGAAAGTTTCATTTCAAGATAAGATACAGTTATAGGAACGATTTCTATTTTTCTTGAAGCTAAGGACCTCAAGTTAAGCATTTGCTTTTAAAGTCTTTACATTTTAGGTCAAATATAAATACTTGTTTACAAAAAGGATATATTCTGGATCTGGCAATTACCCCATATACCTGGAGTGTTAATTTGTGAATTTACCATTCTACAGGAAGAAAAATAGTAATAGGTTTAGAATGGAAGTCTTAAGAAGCGCTTCTTCTTATTTCCTCGTTATTTACTGACCCAGCAGATACATGGAAGGATCTTCACTTTTTTTTTTTTTTTTTTTTAAATAAATTACAAGGAAAAAATTGATTAGCTTATGGATCTTAGGAACCCCGAGGAAGCAAAAACAATCACTTGCTTCACAGATGGACTGTGTTGCTTGACTTTATCTCTGGTGAAATGCTGTGACTGTGACACACTTTTAGGGTGGTGTTCAATGTCCACATGAAACTTTTAGCAGACTCCCAGAAAGGTCTGTGTTTCCCACTGTGGAAAGTCAATGTATTTTTCACCTGTTTGGATGAATTTGTTTTAAGAAGCTGAAAATATCCAAGTCAATGTTGTTTTTGTAGTCAACATACAATTCAGACCAGTATTATCCTTTTCTTCTCTTTCCTGAAGGGCATCAATTATGTTGTTACTGTAAGGCAAAATATCTGTTACGGAAAACAAAACTGCAAAATATCTGTGTAACAACTGGCTTGAGAAGTCATTTACATGGATATTTCAAAGGAGAAGTTTCTGGAATCTGCAGCATACAGTAAAAGCTACCAGTAGTCTACCAAGTGAAAGTCACCAAATTGCAAGAATAGTCCATCATAACAGTAGGCTCATGAGAAAATGAACAATTTCAGATATCTTGAGTAGAAGAACACAGAATACTGTTCTAGAGTTTTAACAATTATGTGGTTTGTTTTTTTGTTTGTTTATTTGTTTTTATTTCCCAGATTATAACAATAAAGTTAGTATTGCAGTGCATGTATTACGTTGTGTGCAAGTTAGGAATCAGTTTGGATTTCACAGTGTTGTGGTATAAACCCAGCCAGTAACAAAGTACCACATGGCTGCTCACTAGCTTCTCCCTCACGCCATGGAATGGGGAAAAGGATCGTAAGGAAACAAAGTAAAAATCTTAAGAGTAAAGGCAAGGATATGGAAGGATTACGCACTAATTATAGTCATGAGAAAAACATACTCAACTTGGGGAATAATCAAAGTCAATTTAATGTGTCACCAATCAAAACCAGGGCATGATTGTGAGAAATACAATCAGATCTTAAAAACATCTTCCCCTCACCTTTGCCTTCTTCCTGACCTCAGCTATCTACTCCCTATTTATCTCCCCAACCTCAGTGGCTCAGAGGGGCAGTGAATGCAGGTTTCAGTCAGTTCATCACACAGATGGTCTCAGCTGCTCCTTCCTCTTTATCTGAGGAGGACACCTCACTGGTCCAGCATAGAGACCATGGGAAACATGGGAAACACCTCTCACATGGGAAACAGTCCTCCATGAATCTCTGCAATGTTAAGCTTTTCCACAGGCTGCAGCTCCTCACAAACTACTCCAGTGTGAGTCACTTCCTCAGACTTCCTTTGGAAACAGATTATTCCAACCTGGGCTTCCTACAGTCAAAGCTGTCTTTGGGTGCCACTATCTGCTTTGGTATGAGATCCGGCATGGGCTACCAACAGATCTCAGCTTCACCATGGATTGCACAGACACAGCTTGCCATGTCATCATGGGATGCAGTGGGTGGTTCTGCTCCCTTCCTTTTTCACCACCCTTAGGGTTCACATGGTTGTTTCTCTGCCATTCTGCTTCCTCTCACCCCACTTCCTTTTCCCACGGCAGATCTTCACTTCTTAATTAGTAGTCACAGAGATGGCCAACTAGCTTCACCTTGGCCAAAGGGGAGGCCAACTTAGAGCTGGAGGAACCTTCAAGGAACTCCTTGAAGGAGTCACCAATGCAGCACCTCATCTGCTAATAAAAATTCTCACCACACAAACCAAATACATGTAGAAAATTAAATTAATTAAATAATTTTTCTCTACTGGATTTAATAAATTTTCACATCCATGTACCTTCTACAAGCAAATAGAATTGATTTTGCATGCCTTTAAAAGCATAAAAGATCTCATTAATGTTTACAAATATCTAAACGGTGGATGTCAGGAGGTTGGGGCATCCCTGTTTTCTATTGTATCTAGTGACAGAACAAGGGGTAACAGGAAGAAGCTGGAACACAAAAAGTTCCATTGAAACACAGAAAAACTATTTTACTCTGAGGATGAGGGAGTACTGGCACAGGCTGCCCAGAGAGAGTGTGAAGTCTCCTCTGAAGGTTTTCAAAACCCACCTGGATGTGTTCCTGTGTGACCTGATCTGGGTAGACTTACTTTGGCAGGGGATTGGATCTGATGATCTCTAAAGGTCCCGTTCAACCCCTACCATTCTATGATTCTGTGTGACCAGCCAGCAACAAATCACCATGACTGTCTCTTGCTTGGTGCCTCCATCTGCCCCCACACTCCTTGCTATGGTGGAGGAGGTCCCAGTGAGATGGGAGGAGAAAAAGGTAATGAAGGATGTTGTGGATCAAGACAAGGGCAGGGAGGGCTCAGTGCTAATTATGGTTCTGGGCAAAACAGACTCTAGTACTCGACTTAGAGAGGAAAGTAGGAAAGTTTATTATGATATCTACAAGTAAAAGAACAGAAAAAAAGCAAAAAGGGAGTAGGATAATTGAGAAAATTACAACCACCACTTTAAGATCTCCCTCCCCCATCCCTCCTTTCCTCCCAGGCCCAGCTCGCTGCTCCTGATACCTCTATGTCCTTCATCCTCAGCAGCTCAAGGGGGCAGGGAATGGGGGATGTGGTCAGTTTCTCACAGATATGCTCTGCCGCTTCTCTCCTCTCAGATGACGATGACTCCTGGCATTCTTCCCCTGCTCTGTTACAGGATTCCTCCCTCAGGACACTGTCGTTAACAAACTTCTCTGGTGTGGGTTGTTCTCCACAGTTACAACTTCTGTGAATATGCAGTCTCTCACCCAGGACACGGTCTCCTCTGGGCATAGTCATTACCCTTGGCACAGGGTCTTTAAGAGAGTGCAAACAAATCTCTTCTTCACCAGTCTTCTCCACAGGATGCAGGGGAATCTTTGCTTCAGCACACCTCCTCCCCTCTTCCCTCACTGACCTTGGGGTCCGCATGGTGGCTTCTCTCTCTCTCCCAGCAACTTGCACCACCACCATCTGGACAAAAAGGAAGGACAGAACAAGAAGGAACAGGAAAAATCTTCCTCTTTCAGTTTGTTCTTCATAAAAAGTGATCATGGAGATGCCTAATTGGTTCAGCCCCAGAAGTGGATCTGACTCAAAGCTCGGGAGAATTTTGAGCAACTTCTTACAGGAGCCGTCTTAACTAGAAATGGCTTCATATCAAGCCATGAAAAGATAAGATATGATAAGAAATGACATAAGTAATAAATAATGATAAATAATCATAAATAATATGATAAGATATGAAAAGAAAAGATAAGCTATGATAAGAATTAGTACGGATGAGTGTATCTACTTTGTTCTTTTTAAGTAAATATATGAATAGGCAAATGACGAATGATTGACAATGTTTTGAAAAGTACAGTTTGCAAAAGATAATTAGGACAGACCTAACTAAACAGAAACTAATGGCCAACAGGTCTCTCTTGAATCATACTGTGAACAACTTTTTACAGATTCAATTGTCAGGCAAAGTAGACTGTGTAGGTCACTAGTTCATATGACAAACTGCTTCATTGTAGGCTAATCTGAGCTACTGAAAACAGTTATGTGCAAGAGAATGCAATTTTACAGAATCCTAATTTTTATTATTGAAGAACTGTGCAAAGAAATGGATTTACTTGCCTCTGTACAAACTGAGTTGGCAAGCACTGCAGCAGAAGACTCCCTGCAACACTGAGTGTTAATATCCTTATTTATAAGAAAACCAGTGTTGTGCAAGGTAGCTCATTAGAAAAAAAATAAGCCTTTAATTTGTTTGGATAACTGTTAAAATACTTCTTTCAAACCTAGTTTCATCACATGGCCCTTCTGAACATACCTGTCTACTTCTGAATTGAGAGCATTGGGTGTAAAGAGAAATCCTGAATATCTATATGGGTAAATTGTATTTACACTGTGGTGAAAAGGGGCTCCTGACTAGTTTTAAGTTTCCTTTTTTTTTTTTTCTTTTAGTGTTTCCTTATACACTTGAAAAGTTGTGAAGGGTCTGAAATACAGAAAATTTTCTAACACATGAGCAAATCAGAAGCCTGTTAATTCTGTCTTTCTAACATTTTGTAGGAAGTATGTGGGGTCATGATGAACATTTGACAAGTATGTATATTTTTGACCTCAGAACTCCAAAGATGTCATAATATTAAGATGTGCGGACTGATCATTAGGAAAATAATAGACCAACAAAGTAAACTTGCAAAGAGATACAATAAAACAAATGTTAGCATCTATCAGGATGAGAACACCACATGGAAAATACTGTAAGAAAATTTTTTGTGCTCTTAAGAGATAAGAGCTCTGCTTCTCAGTCTATCACAGAAAAAAAGAGTAATTCAGTGAACAAAAGTCTATTTCAAGTCCTTTCATCCGAGAGAGAGAAAAAAAGAAGAAACAATGTTCACTTGTTGTAATTGCAAGAAATTAATCACATAGGCTGTTTAGTCCCAATGGATTTCTTTCTGTTGCTTCAAAGAAAACATAATGTAAAGGAATAGAACAATTCAGAAATCTAGTGGAATGTGCAGGAAAATCTTTTCTGGTTCATGGGCTTGATTGAGACATTTAGGTACAACCCAGAAGAAAAATCAATGAGAAGAAAAAATCTAACAAGCATTTTGACATGGCAATTCTTTTAGGAGTGTGCATGGAGCTGTTTGACACTAGTACTGTGTGTTGCAATGGATGAAAGAAAACCATGCTCCCATCTCCTGCCAAGACTCATTGATATTTGATGTGTCAGATAATACAGAAATTTTTCAGTAGTCTCTTTGTTCTTTCTTTGTGAATTTTTTTGGGCAAGCAAGGATCTCAACAACATTCTTTTCCCACCTTGTGAACCTGTCTGGGTATTTTAGGAGGAGGATACAGAGATTCTCTTGCTGTCAGCAGACAGCAGCAACAACTTGATATGTCCCATATATTTGTCATTGTGCAGCTTTCCAAGCCCTATGTGATCACTGTGGGAAAGATTTAGAAGGACACAGATGAAGATATGGAAGTAAAAAATTAATCTGTGCAAGGAGTGAGAGGCTTAATAGAAGGAAAGAGGACTAGATTATTAATGTCAGAAACTAAAGACTGATGTATCTTTGCTATACTACAGTACAAAGTTAAATTTTCTTGGAAAGGCTGAAAAATGCACCTACTGGTTAGCTAGAATGTTTTATAACCACATATTAGATTGATCAGATTGTGTCATCTGAACATATCCTTTCTTCAATCTATGTCCTTTTAGAAAACTTTATTTAGAAAATTTTCAAATGCTTTCTTAATGTAGCAACATAGAAAGAGCAGTGGACATCACTAGGGATATTAATTATGTTGTGCTCACACATTACCATTGCATAAGCAGAAATCTTTAAGTGCAGAGGGTAGTACTTGAGCTGAAATTTATGGCATTAATTGATAAGCACACAGGTAAATAAACATGAATTCACATGTAGTAATATAGAGACTGATTTGTCTATATCTCATAAGATGGTTCTTTTGTTTCTAGGAATGCTGAGCCTCTCCAAGGTGACTGCTTTAAATGAGGCATTTCCCTTGTTATGAGCACTGCACTTCAGGCTGGTGGTGTTGTATTTTTGCGATGACACAAGGCATTAGATCTCATTTTAATGCTCATGACTCAGTCTCATTGGGCTTGCCTTTGCTAGAAGGAATGTGAGAACTAGCAAACAACTTTAGATTTCAATTCAGTTACAATTCTCATTGCATGGAAATTGATACACAGAATTTTAATAAATTTTGTATGGTTTACATAGACCAGATTTTATCAGGCTATTTAGTTACATTCACTTTCCCCACATATAGTGTATGGACCTTTTTTTTTACATATTCCATCTACACTTCTATGTGTTACAGACAATGTCATGTGTAAACACTTTCATATGAGAATGTGAGACTAGCTCCTTCTAGTCCTTTTGAAAGAATAAATCTGATGAATTGAAAACCTTTCAGGGGCTGTATAGAAGTGTGAAATACTAAAGACAATAGGCGGTTTTACTTATTTTGAATTTTTATTCAGAAGGTGTTGAGACATTTGTTACAGTTCCTAAGGTACCTAAAGCAGTCTTGCAAAGGTTTATTAATCAGCAGTTCTACATAACCTCACACTGAATGCTGACCCTGAGCTGTCAGACGGAGTTAGAACATACTATAGTATGAGATGTCTTTCTTTTAAAGCCACTTATTCTTGTTTCTGCTTCGATAAAGAAACGCTAAAAAGGAGTTGGAGGCTGATATATATTTCCATATTTTAAAAGTAGAGTCATTTTTTTCTTGATTTTACTGGAAGCAAAGACTCTAAAAATGGGGATCCACAAACACTACCTGTGTTTGCAAACAGTCAGAGTAACACAGTCTTTAGTAGCCAAAGCAGGACACTACACTTGTTAGGAAGGAGCAAACAATACATAAAAAAATAAAATAAAAAAGAAGGAAAAAAGGGAAAAAAAAAGACACATAAAAAACATGTGCACAGCCTGTCTCCCTAGATGTGCAGAAAGTATGTTTGTTGAGAAGTTTTAGCTTTCCTTAGTCTAAACTTTAACTCTCGTAACCCCAGTGACTCCAAAATAATAGAACAAGCTACTAAACAGATAGTTCTCTTGCCATCTTCTTTCAAAGGATCTGGATTATTAACTGTTGATTTTACCCACTCTTGTCTTAAAACATGCCTTCAAGCCATGACAGTTATATGAGTGATGCAGATGTTTAAATGCAATGGATTTTGCAGTTACATGAAAGACAAGGTGCAAAAAGTTCAACTCTGAGACTGTATTAGCAATGTTTCCGGTAAGAGTTAATATGAATACTAATGTAGAGGCTGCAATGGTGTATGCTATAGTCTTGCATTTGTTTCATATATAATTGTCTTCATTTTTTATTTAATTTGTTTAAAAGATAACATTTTATTTAGTCTATTTTTGTTATTGTTGATGTCAGACTAAAATAAATAATCTCAGTCTAGAAAAGGATGATGTGTATTTGAAACTTTATGTAGCATTTTAGGAAATGTTAATACTTTTAAGTTGTTATGGGTTGTGTGGAGCCATTTCTAGTAACACGGAAGGGGCTGTGAAGATGGCTTCTATAAGAAGTTGCTTGAAACTTTCTTGAGTTCTGGGCCAGACTCACTTTTGAGGCTGAGCCAATTAGGCATCTCCATGATCACTTTTCAAGCAGAAGAAGTTAGAAGAGGAGGTTTCTTCCTTTCCAGGAGGTGGTAGAGGGAGTTAAATGAGAGAGAAAGAAGCATTTGGACTTCAAGGCCAGTAGGTGAAGACAGGAAGAGATGTGCTGTAGAAGATAATCCCCTGGATCCCATGGTGAGACATCGGACTGTCTCCCTGCAACCTATGGAAAGGAATGGTAAAGCTGAGATCTGCCAGTAGCTCATGGATTATCCCATGCCACAAGTGGTGACTGTGCCCAGAGAAGGCCTGGAATTTGTGGGAAGATGGCATTGTAGTAGAAGGTGCCCAGAATTCTGCTGCTGTGAAGGAGTCCCATATTGGAGATGTTTATGAGAAGAAGTTTCAGCCCTTGAGAAGGACTCATACCAGAGGGGCTTGCTAAGGATTGTAATCCCATTGGAGGGACCCCATGTTGGAGCAGGGGAAGAATGCAAGGAGTCTTCCTTCTCTGAGAAAAAAGAAGTAGAAACCATCTATGATGTCTGTAATCCCCATTCCTTGCCCCCCTGTGCTACTGAGGGGGTAGGAGGCAGAGATGTTCAGAACAGGGAGCTGAGCCCGGGAAGAGGGGAAGGGTGAAAGAAGGAGATCTTAAAGTGCTGGTTGTATTTTTCTCATCATCAAGCTCTGTACTTATTAAGTGGTTGCAGATTAAACTCTTCTTAATTTCTTCCCTAAGTCGAGTAGTTGAGTCTATTTTGCCCAGAACTATAATTGACAGTGAGACCTCCCTGCCTTTGTTTCAATCCACATGGTTCTTGGTTCTTTTTTTACTCCCATCTTGCTGGAGCCTCTGCCATCCTGAGGAAGGTGGGAGTGTATAGGTGAGTGAGAGGGTATGTGGTGCTTCACTGCCAGCTAGGCCTGGGTCATAGCACAAGTCTTTTTTTAGTAAGCTGCTTTTCTTGTTCAGTTTTTCAAAATAAGCCTGATGGTTTAGTGAGTAGAGATATCGTGCCACATTGTGGATTTTTCTCATGTCAATTTCCTATGCAGTTACGTCAACTGCATCTATTCTGCAACATTTAAATGTACAAATTGTGTGCACAAATTATGGAAAATATTGTCTGCTTGTCTGGTACAGGCATGTAAAAAATGCACAAAAATATTGTAAATTATTATGCTATGAGTCTATATATCACTTTACAAAGCCTAGGACCATAAAACCTCACAGTCTAGCACAGAGACAAACAGAGCAAAGAGAAACACAATAGATTCACAAAGTCAGAGAGCAATAAATTTGTGAAGGTATGGTTTTGGAGTAGATGTTGCAGGGCATACTAAGAAGGAATATTGTAGTGTGTGACCATAACAGATCTGATTGCACCACATAAAATGACAGTCATTAAGAAATATTGAATAATGAAGAGCTTAAGAGTAATTTATTATTGTATGTATGTTATTTACAAATACTGATTAGAGGGAAGCAAACAACAAAAATATATAGGAGATTAGATGCAGAATTTTCCTTTTCATGTATGCCCTCACAAAATAAATTATGACTTATTCTTTAACTACCATAGATCTTGTTATTTTTTCCCTTAAAGCTATGCCAGGCTGCCTGCTCTAACACTGTAGGATTGCAATCTAGTGAAGTTATCCCATTACCCATGTCATTTATTTATCCTCCTCATTGAAATCTTTTTTTTTTTTAAAAAAAAAAACATAGCTTTGGGTACTGATAACACAAGCAGTTTATAATTCTGTCTTCAAGCTGGGTTAACCTTGACTGTAGACAGAAAGCATGAAGAAATCTAGAATCCGGGATTTTAATCTGTCTAAAAGGACATTTTAAATCTGGAGTAGGAGAAATAGAGAAAGAGGATATCAACCAGATTATCAGAGAGAGAATTACTTGAGTAGCCTGAAAACTACTTTGATTTAATAAAGGAGAGAATGGAAGCTGAATGTACTATTTGTAGAAGTCAGCAAAACAGAGAATTTTTGGCCAAAAGGTATAAGATGAAAGAGGGCAGATATAAACACAAAGCACTGCCTTCTAGAAAGAAGATTGAGTTGCAGTTGCTCCTAATTTGGTGCTCAAAGATTTCTTGTAAATTGCTTGAATTCATGTTCAATTACACCTTCGCGTTGGTCTTAGTTTGAGTGTGAAGTCTTATTTGCAACTTTGAATACAAAATATCCAGTAGTTTGTTTTACATTAGTTTTAGAACTGTATATATCTCTGTTGCTTCTGAAAATTTTCAGTAGACTTTGAATTTGTTTAATCAACTTTGGAGCAGACATGAAGGTTTTCAAGTTGTGACCTCTGGTTTATGTACATGCAGAAGGTTTGCCTGATAAGTGTTTTGTCTCCTCTTTTTGGTGTGGAATTCTATGAGATTCCATGAGCAATACCTGTATGGGTGATAATACAGGGCATAAAGCTTAGTATAAAATGATTAGGACGTTTATATTTTGACCAGTCTGCCAAGAACTGTGAATTCAGGAGACATCAGTGCCTGGTGTGACATTCTTACTGGAGAAGTGTTTCATAACGTCTAGAGGTGTTGTCTCTGCCCACTGCCTTCATCCAGATAAATGAATTTTGGTCCAAACACTTTACTCCACCTCTTCTGGATGCTGTATTTGGCAATAATTTGTTTTGATTTCCTCACATATTAGTATCATTTTGCTAGATGACTTACAACTGAGAATTACAAATCAAATGTCAGCAATAATGCTTTCCAAGTCAGAAAAAAATGTGCTAAGTTGCTTATGTCTATCATCTGACCTTAAACATAATTTTAAAGTAAAGCTTCCTTTGACTGACAAGTAAGCCTTGAGTGGTTATGGAACCAGGGTGTTTCTGTGACACTTCATTCTACTATCACCACCATATCATTATAGTAGTAATGCTGATTTTCACATTTAGCAGTGAAGCTGGTAAATGTTGAAAAACAAAGGTAGACATTTGTTTGCTTTGCTGTTTCATACCACATACTATAATAAATAATCATTCTTTTGTCATGTATTACCCAAATCAGTTAATTGTCATACTGTTGATATTAAAGAAAATCTTGAGCATTGCACGTAAGAATGTAGTCTCTTGCAAGAAAGGAAAATCGTTTTCTTGCAAAACTGTGATGCTTCTAACTTCAAATGTAGCTGTCTTTTATAAAAAAGCTAATTCGAAACAGGGTAAGGAGAATCTGATAGATCACTGAAAAGAAGGGTTAAGAATGGAAAATATCTGAAAGGTAGGGTAGGAGCCTCCACAAACATAGGAGCTACTTAGTGGTGGAGTTATATTGAATTAACTGTAATTTTAGTTTCCGGATTGATCTCAATGCCAGAATCCTAAGTAGTTGTTTAGTTCACAGTTTTCTATGTGATTTTAAGTTGCAGGCCCTGTTTCTGCTATGATTTAAAAAAAATAAGATGATAAAATATGTCATTTACTCATGGAAAAATTTTCAAAAAATCTTCACTTAACAATTACATATTTAGGAAATAATCTCATTCTGCATTTTCAATCATGGACAACCTATGTGTCTACAATCTTATTTCAATTCTGACCTCTTTGCTACACATAGTGACATAAATCTGAATCTCATTAGCTTTCTCACATTCAAAAACACTTGCCAAGTGTCTTCTCTGTTCCATTGCTGTAGGTATCAGGTAATACTGTTATTTTGTTTTGCATATATCAACATTTGAAGATAAGATGCATTTAAAGGATAATGGTATATTGAGAGAGACTGCAGTATTCATAAACACCATGTAAGGAAAAGTCTGCAGCTTCCATATTTTACTAAAAATCTTTCAAGTATGGCATAGTAGAGTTATAAATATACATTATATCCAAGCTGGAAGGAAATTATGTTTGCTCAGCAGAACATTTGTATTTGGCCAATTTGTTCTTTGTACATCTCCACTAACTAGGTGATTCTGGTCTTGTTTCTAATTAAAATGTTTTGGTGTCAAAAGGGCATTATTAAAAGACAACTACAGCCTCATTAACCATGGATGGTGTGTTAGGAGTCATGTTAAGTACCTATTATAGCTTAAAAATAAGTACAGCATAAACAATCCTTTTTCTCTGGTTTCATTCTTGGAAAAATAAAATTTATTCACTAGATTTCTCTGTTACTACATGCAATGTTACCACAGTCATTTAGACACCTTCAGGATATACAGGAAGAAAAGACGGAAGAGGTTAAAGATACTGGACTTGAAAAGTCAGCGTATCTGTTGCCTGTGAGCACTGGAGAACCACACAGAAAAGCTGATACAAAAATATTCTTGATTTTTTTTTTCCCTTTTGACATATCTTATGGAAAAACATTCTGGAAAGCATCAGCCTTGCTGTAATGTTCAAGATGATCAGCTACACTCTCTCTGGATTCAAGTGCCTGTGTATAAGTGAGAAACCTACAGTTGTATACTGGAATTCACAGCAGGAAGCTGGATTATCTCATGGAAACTTCATCAGATGTTCGAGATCCAGGAGCTAGTTATACTTGGAAATTGTTTGCTTATTTGTTTTGTTAGTGTGTTACGGTCCTACAGGAAGCAAACCTTCAGCTGGAAATGCACGAAGAGGCAGCTTTTAACTACTGAGTAGGAGCTGGATGAACACATTTCATGAAAGAGGAGACTACATTACAAAACAAAATAAGTAACAGGTGCTTTTTGAATGAAAGAGGGGCAATTTCAAAGGAATTGTTCTGTATCTTTGAGCACCAGACCCCAAAGTCTGTCTGTGCAACTTACACATTTACTTTCAATGACAGCAAAGAAAGACTTCATTTTGTCAGGAAAAGATAGTTTCTCAGACCTCATTATGCTTGTGGGAGAATCATTTGCATACCTGTTCAAAACACAAGCTAACCTTGAAACACTCCTAGGATATACTCCGGTGTCAATATTTTTGGCCTATTTTCTTAATGACAATGAAGCTAAGGCACATTTGTGTTGTGGTGACTGCGGATCCCTCTAGACAGCTTTGAACTAGGTTGGGTACTGCTAAATGCAGTGTTTTGTTGTAACTCAGAGTAGCCTGAAAGCCAGGATTTTTACCCATGCTTTTGGGAAGATTTTTGTATTTTGTGCTGAACACTGTGCTGCTATATCCACAGCTAGACAAAGTATATCTGCGTGAACTGATGACATTACACTGGAGACATGCCCTAAAACACAGTGCTGAAGAACCTCGGCTGAGTGAAAGCTAAAGCTGGAGGCTTCATCAGATCTTGGATACACGAACAGAATATATCATCATCCAAATTCTGAAAATAATTGATAAGCAAATATTGGTTGACACTCTGAACTGAGATAACTGTTCTTATTTGAGAATTTACTTCTTTTTAATTTAGAATAATTTTATCCTAGAAGCAACAATCAGTTCACCTCATCTTGTGCTGCCAGTTCAGTACTTGTTTCTTCAGTATCACTACCCTCCAGGGTAGATGAGTTTATCTTCTGTTCCCAGCAATTTATCTTAGTCAGTGCAGAGACTATTAGAGTTAGTAAGGAAACTGAAGACCTGTAGTCCTGCCTTTTTCTTATCTGCTGTTAAAGTTCCTTACCTCTCAAAAATGTGAATATTTCCTATAGTCTTTTGACCAGAAGTTTGTAAGGTATTTTTCTGTTTGGCAAGAGATACACTGTAAGAAGATACCACGTGCCTTCCTTTTTCTTCAATCCTACCATAGATATACTTTCAAACTGCAAATGTAATGCAAATATAGTTTGAGCTATCTTCTTTGTTGTGCATATCAATACAGTCGCAAAAAACTTACATACAGAAATAAACTGACTTGCTCTTTTAATTTTCAATAAGTTCTTGCTAACTCATTTGCTCCTACATGCATATCCATTCCCAGTTTTAAAAGTACTTTTTATTTAAAAGCCATTGTAACTGATTTTCCAGTGAGACCAAGCCATAAACATAATTACATTCCAAATGTTCTTCATTGTTCAGACACTTTCTGGAAACAGCTAAAAATTTACATTCTCAAAGGACAGAGGGAATAAAGGAGAACTGTACATTATACAGATTTGGCATCAAAGCATTGAAAATGTTTTTAAAATGTTACTTGGACAAGCATACCACAAAGAATATGTTGCCAGACTGTTGTTGAAATTTTTATGATGTCTGAGTACCAAAAATTATTTAACACATTACAAGACTGAAATATTCAGATTATGCCATGGAGAACTAGTTGCAATTTTTTAATAACATGTTGAAACTCAATATTTCCTATCTTCTTTTTGCAAGCTCCATCTTATCTTTGACTTGTTGATGGATAGTATGAGATATCTTGAGTAGTTAAGATTATCAGCTGTAATAAATTGTCATTTTAACTCTACAACTTTTCAGTGAAATTCTCAGTATGTTATCCAAGATGTTGGTAACTGTGCTTCTAGTCCAATTGACAGATGTGCAAAAGTTTGATTCACTGGGAATGTAAAGCTGACTTAATGTTTGAGATAGCTTTAACTTTCTGCTTGTTTACATGACCTGACCTTGAAAATCATACTTGATTATTTCAGTCTATGTAAGCATGTTGAGAAAATAAGCAGGAAAGATAGTGTATGGCCTGAGAGAAAAGCAGAGAGACAACTTAATGTTGTGATTATGAAAAGCAAAAGAATTAGATGATCTGAGGCAGGCAAAAATAATTTTTTGTACTGGAAGGCTCATTAGCCAATACATTCTTGAATGTGCAGTGAAGAGAATTAGGAAATAGGATGAAAGATTTATTTTCAACAAACTAGAAATATATGAAGCCTGTGTTGCCCTTTTGTACCTAATACAACAAATATTCCTGGTATAATATTCCTGATGCCATATTCCCAATACCAAATTTTTAGGTTAGTACAGCAAAAGTTATTTTGAAGGAAAACAGAATTTGCAAATAGGATCTATAATATAGTGTCTTGATAACTGCCTATGAAACCAAATGAGAGGGCTTATTTACAGAATCACAGAATCTTAAGGGTTGGAAAGGACCTTGAAAGATCATCTAGTCCAATCCCCCCCCGCCAGAGCAGGACCACCTAAAGGAGGTCACATTGGAACTTGTCCAAACGGGTTCTGAATATCTCCAGAGAAGGAGACTCCCTCACCCTCAAAGTGAAGGTCTTTCCTTATGTTTCTTTGCAACCTCTTATGTTCCAGCTTGTAACTGTTGCCTCTTCCTCTGTCATTGGATAACATTGAGAGGAGTCTGGCTCCATCCTCCTACCCTTTATGTATTTGTAAATATAAATGAGATCACTCCTCAGTCTCCTCCAAGCTAAAGAGCCCCAACTCCCTCAGCCTTTCATCAGAAGGGAGATGCTCCACTCCATCATCTTGGTGGCCCTGTGGTGAACTCTCTCCAACAGCTCCTTGTCCTTCTTGAACTGATGGGCCTAGAAACGGACATAATATTCCAGATGTGGACTCACGAGGGCAGAGTAGAGGGAGAGGAGAATGTCTCTCAGCCTACTGCCCACAGCCCTTCTAATACACCCCAGGATGTCACTGGCCTTCTTGGCCATGAGGGCACATTGCTGGCTCATGGTCATTCTACTGTCCACCAGCACTCCCAGGTTCCTTTCCCCTACACTACTCTAAGAGTTCATTCCCTAACCTGTCCTGGTACATGGGGTTATTGTTTGCCAGATACAAGACTCTACACTTGCCCTTGTTGAATTTCATTAGATTTCTCCCTGCCCAACTCTCCAGCTTGTCCAGGACTCATTGGTTGGCAGCACAGCCTTCTGGTGTGTCAGCCACTCCCCCCACTTTAGTATCATCAGCAAACTTGCTCACAGTGCTCTCTGTTCCCTCATCAAGATCATTAATGAATATTTTGAATAGTACTAGTCCCAGCACCAACGCCTGAGGGACTCCACTAGATACAGGCCTTCAATCACATCCCATCCCATTGATTGCAACTCTCTGTCTTCTTACTTTCAACCAGTTCACAGTCCACATCACTACCTGATCATCAAGCCCACATCTTCTCAGTTTTTCTGTGAGGATGTTGTGTGAGACGGTGTAAAATACTTTATTGAAATCGAGATAAACCACATCCCCTGCACTGCCACCACCTATGCTCCTTATTATGTCTTCATAAAAGGCTTCATCAGATTGGTCAAATGTGACTTTCCTTTGGTAAAACCATGACGACTCTTGCCCTTTATATGCCTAGAGACAGTATCTAGGATAAGGTCTAGATCCCGCTGAATGGCAGCACAGCCTTCTGGGGAATCAGACAGTCCTCCCAGTTTGGTGTTATCAGAGAACTTTCTGAGAGTACATTCTGTCCCCTCATCTAGGTCATTGATGAAGATGTTGAATAAGACTGGCCCCAGAACCAATCCCTGGCCACAGTCTCCAACTTGACTTGGCTCTGTTGATCAGTGTTCTCTGGGTTCTGCCATTCAGACTGTTCTTGATCCACCTCTCCTTCCACTCATCCAAGCCATGTATCCTGAGCTTTTTGATAAGGATTTAATGGGAGATAGTGTCAAAAGCCTTGCTGATGGAAAGGTAGATAACATCTGCTGTTTTCCGCTCATCTAACTACCCAGTTATCCCTCCATAGAAGCTTGGTCAAGGAAGATTTTCCCTTGGTGAATCAATGTTGACTACCCCTGATAACCATCTTTTGCTTCATAAGTTTATTAACAACATACAGGATGAGTTGTTCCACCATCTTTCCAGGGATGAAGGTGACGTTGACCAGCCTGCAGTTACCTGGCTCCTCCTTCTTGTACTTTTTGAAGACTGGAATGACATTTGCTTTCCTCCAGCCCTCAGGCAGCTCTCCTGTTCTCCACTACTTACTAAAGATGATTACTCCTAACTCCAACATTAGTACAGTATGTTCTTGGAGCTAGTCTAAAGCTGGCATGTGCTGATATGACTTTATGTGATTTTAGATGTCTTTTTACATCAAGAGATATACAGCTGACTGGTAATGCTATCATAGAACATGATGTGCAGAATGAGCTATAATTTTTCTCAAGATATTATATACATATATTAAAAGCCAACAGGAATATATTACACATTGTTTTTAATATAAACAGTGCTCAGTATTTATGAAATTTCATTTTAGTTGAAATACTTTTCATATTTGTTAATTTAATTTTGATTGAATGTTTCTGAGTACAGTATAGATACTAATCTGTTTATTACAATGTATGCAAATTATTCATCTTCTTAAGACACAACACTAGCACTGGATGAGCAGTAGACTGGCAAGAATCTGGGTATAAACGGGAGGATCCAAAGGATCCATACAAGTTCATTTTTCCACCTAGATGACTAGGATATGGATGTCAATTTAGATAATCCTTATCTAGGAATAATTTTAACACAAAAACAAGACAGACATTTATTGTTTGACACAGCTGAGTTTTTCTACCATTAGATGACTATTCAGTGACACTTTCTCATTGGGCTCAACCCTCATATCAGATTTGTATAGGACACATTTCCTCTCTTCTTCTGGCAGTAGGTAGACATTAAAAGAAAAAAAAAAAAGAGGATTACTTCAAATATCACTTAAAAATCTCTAAGAAAAATGGTAAAATCATACAACTTCACACCTGCAATAGGAAACGATGTTGTTGTAGGCATCAGGAAGATCTCAGGTTGTAACGTGAGAAGTGGAAGAGGTGGGCATGGGGTGGAGTGAAAGGAGATGCTTGTGTTAGCAGATAAAAGCACATGGTGTAAACAATTAGTTGGAATAAAGCATCATCCATATTGAGTATGCAGTGATCTTGTCCCCCCAGCAGGGTTGGGCTGAGTGATCCTTGCGGGTGGCCTGATGATGTTGCCAGTAGCGGCAACATAATATTGCCATAAGTAATACAAGAAATACAAAGGAATAAAAGCTTGGAAGTATATGTGTAAATTTGAAAATCATTTGAACTGGACTGATGTGAAACTTTAACTTTCTCCATAGAAAGTATATTTTTGATATTGGAATTCATACAGGGTACTGAGAGGGAACACTTATAATTAAGAAAAAAACAAATCACTCTTTATTTTCCTGTTGATAACTGTAAATTTTAGTTCCTCATGTTTAAGAGAAAAAAAAAATGTGTCAAAAGGCCTCAGAAATTTATATTTCTTAAGTTCCTGAAATTACATTAACTTTGATATCTAACAGCTTTAAGGAGTGCTAGAGTGAAAAAAACAACCTGGTAACTGAAAAATAATCCTTAGAGTTTACACTGCAGCTGTTGTTTTGCATGATAAGCCCATGCTTTCACATCACAATGACATGCAATAATAACCATGTAAACTAGTAAATCCCAGAAGCATTTTGACATAAACCTCTTGGACTGTGGTTTGCTGATCTTCCAATGATTTATGCAATATTATACTGGAATATTTCCAGATATTGGAGTCTTTCATTATAGGTTAAGATTTAGCAAGTGGGAAAGAAAAAATGTAAACATTTTCTTCAATATATTAAGACAAAAAGAGCTTTTTTAAACATATATTTTAAACATAATATTTTACCATTTATGTAGGAGTTTGCATTTTCATGATCTTTGAATGCAAATGAGAAAATCAGCAGATTGAAAAATATTATGATGCTAAATATTTAGCTATAGAAAGACATGAACAAGACTAATTACAATAGAAAGAGAACATTAAAATGAAGCTTTTACTTTTTAATAAAAATAATAAAGGAATTACAATTCCTCATATAGTTATTTGTAGTAATCACTACATGTTTCCTGTATGCAATACTGAAAAGATTGTGTGTTACAAAAGGTGGAATAGGATATAGCTGAAAATTCATATTAAAAATAAAGAAAAATTATAGCATACTTGCATTGCAAAAGATTTTTAACCTTTGGACAAGTATTAGGGTAGAAATGCATGGATTCTCCTCTTAATTACTTCTTAGACCTATTAATTGCATTGCTATAAGTGATACGATGATAAAGACCTTTTATATCAATAATTGATATAAAATGTATTGGGCTGCTCTCCAGGAAAACAGATTGCTTTCTTGCAGTACTCAACTTGGAATGGTAGGTTTTCTCACCAAGGAAAGGAACAAATAAAAATAATATGTGAAAGAGTTTAATTTGGAGAATAGAGCTCTTTCACTGCAGTTACTCTTGACCACAAATGGTGATAAAATTCTTTGCAAGATATAACTACATCCCATAAAAAGAAAAGGAATAGATCTTTTAAAAAATCAAGAAAATAAAGACCAAAAGAAAGCATAGAGAGAGGCAACTCATACAGATTTTGATAGTTGAATGCAACCTAAAACCAGAACCAAGTGACTGGAATTTTCCAATTAAAAAAAAAAAAAAGCCATAAAAGGCAAATTATAAGATATAAGTTATAAACGAGGTATTGTGAAAACTATCTCAAAGCTAACAGCAAAATTTGAGGGCTTAGGGGAGACAAGAAAAAAATAAGGGGGAAAAAAATCCCAGCCAATAAATAAAGCAAATTATTTTTCTGTATAGAAGGCTTCTACTTCTCACTCTCCCTGATTCTCAAGTTATGCTTCAATAACTTTGGCTCTACCAAGTTTCCACCCCACATCAATGTTTCAAACCATTTAAAATTTAGATTTTATTCAAATATAAACCAAGACACAATCATTCCACCTTTCTTGAAGTAGAACTGAGGGATGCACAGAGACTGGATATTTCATTATTCTCCACAGGCTTTGCTTAGTCTTCCTCAAATATAAGATTGACCTTATCTTTACTGTTACCATGCCCAGAGAGTTATACCTTGTAGGACAAATGTGGAATAAACACTCAATTAGGATTAGCTCAAAAAAGAAACATGCATTCTGAGAGTAGTATTTGATGTTGAAATTATTTCTTAAACCCAAACCAGAGAACTTCAAAATCTTCACATAGCTGCCGAATTCCATGGTCCTTAAATCCATATTTGACCTTGAATTGGAGGCACCCACACTTATGCTTCTTGACATGTCTGGAATTACTTCATTCTTGTCTATAGAGAGAAACAGCATCAAAACTAAATACCCTTATGTGAGCCCAGCCTGGTAGTGATACTCTTGTGGATTGGACACATCCAGCATTGACATATCCAGCTGCTTCCTTCTGCAGAATAAAGAGAAAAAGAGAATGAGTCCTTTTCAGGAATAGGCAAAACACTGGTATGTTATCAACACTGTTTAAGCTACAAATGAAAAGCACAGCACTTTATGGGCTGCTATGAATAATTTAACTGCATTCCAGTGAGACCAGGTACAGAAACTACAAACTGTGACCCACAGTAATTCACTCCTAACAAAATGTAGCTTTGTCTTACACTATTTTAAGCATGGCTAATGATGGCAATGAGGTCTAACACATTCAGCTTAGTCATGAGGAAGCATCTAATGTTTTAAAAGCATGGAATAAAATGTAGCATTTTCAAACGACTGTTCTAATTAACTTAGGTAATTGGAATGGTGTAGGGCAATTTCTTGCATATGGTCTCTATTTTGGTCCAATTCTTTAGACTGACAGTCTCCTTCTCCGTCCTGTGTACAATATCCTAAAGCCTGGCAGTTTTATTAGCAAGTATGACCTTTATTAAAGAGCAGAAAAGAGAATTGAATCTCTGTCTCCTTATTTGTGTGTATAAAAGATACTATGCTGGTTTGCATCCAAAGTGTGTATTGAATTGATGAAAAACAAAAATAAAAAATCCAGAATATTCAATATTCACCAGGGACCAAGTACCTAAAAATTGTATCTAGAAATATCTAATATTTGGAAGCTTTTTTCTGCATTTAATTTGGACTCTCCAGTTTTACAGTGTATATTTTGTGAAGGTTCAGGTTTTTTTTTTTGAAGAATATTTTGTTTAATCTGTATTTTCATCCTTTTCTTTGACCACAGCTGAAAAAGCACCCCAGAACCTCTCCAATTTCTTTTATGTGAGTAAAAGTTTAAAATCATCATAATTCAGATACTTTCTATTCAGATATTTTGGGTATTTTGTAAGTCAAATCGTATGCTTAATTAAGATGTGAAAAAGGAATGAAGGGTATGAAACCATTTAAAATAATGGTTAAAGATTAGAAGTTAAAGGAACATTACTCGCATAATGCTGCATGAAAATGAGAGAGAATGCTCTTAGTATTTGATCATCTCCTGTTCTTAACATCTGTAGCTATCATAATCTAGTCATAAAACCGGAACTATTTGATAAGAAACTGGATATATTCTGCTTATATTGCAACTACTAAAGATTTACTTACTTTATTTCTTTTTGCTTTATTTTATTTTTTAATCTGTAATTCAAGTGGTCTGCAATACAGGTAGACATTTGTAGTCGTGGAGCAGAGTTTATTCTAATTAAGGGTTTGTAATAGAAGATACAAAATTAATTAATAAGACAACAACATTCTGAGAAGAAGAAGAAAATATATTTTAAAGTTATTTTTCATCTTGAAATTTGACATTTTATAATAACACATATATGAACCTCACTATCACGAAAGCATTTTGATTCAGATAAAGTACCATTTTTCCTGAATAATTTCCAAGGTTTTTGAATTGTGTAAGAATTATCATGGACTATGCAAACTATAGGAATCCATAATCCACATTTCTGAAAAACCGAACATTAAATTACATATGCACACAATGTATGTAGAAGACTGAACACATCGCATAGAAAATCTTGAACTAGGTAGCCTGGTTTAAGAAAATGGGATGTTTCATTGCAAAAGATGAGAGTATCAAAAAACCAATTTGATGATTACAAAAAAAACCCCAAAATTCTTCTTTATTTCATCACACATTGTATTTCTTGAAACAACAGTGACTTATACAAAAATATTTATATAATTACAACGCTCTGCTTGTCAGATTTCCATTAGTCTATATTTGTACTCAAATTTGTATGCTTATTTACTATATTTGCACATGGTGCTGTGAAATTTTTGAATGCATATTAGACATGCAGTTGTGTATTTACAATTCCGAGAATTTATTCTTAACTGTCATTGTATAAAATTAGATTGTTAGGATGCAAGAATCCTAGTAGATGTATGCTTTGCAATGACAAAATTAGATACATATACAGTTTTGACAGCTGTTAGTGACTATATTTAAATGCTGAGGTTAATTCCTTTTTGCTCTAGGCAATATGCATTGTATGTTGCTTGAAAAGATTTCAATATTGTATTTAATTGCTGTTTGCAACCATAGCAACATTTAGGGTATACATTCTTTTAATGTGCATTTCAGTAGTTTCTAAGTGATAAATACATCTAGCTCTTGATAAAATATGGTAGTACTTTCTCTCTTTTCGCCTACCTCTTGGTATATTATATCACTGACCAGACGTGGTGGAGTTAGTTGTGCCTGCAAGGCGGTAGGTGATTTTAGTGGAATCACAGGACATTGTTTTCTTAGGAAGTTGTTCTGAACTCTTGCATGTGGTAAGTCTTCACCTCCCTTTCAGTGGTCCTGGCTTTATTGTACAGCTGGCCTATATACAGTCCAACTGGGGAAGGCTCTCCCAGCCCTGTGGTTTTGTAATGAAGAAACTACTGCTGTTACATCCAGCAAAGAGAATGAATAATGCTATCTGCTGCACCTTCACGTAGTCAGGCCGTCACACTGGTCAAGCATTCTTGTCCCTACAGTTAGTTGGAAAGAGATTTGGATGCAGATGAGTAACACAAACTATCCTGTGATTCTATGATTTTCTGCTGGCTGCCCTTAGCCATCTGCTAAGACACAGTTCCCACATCCATGTCCTCATGGGCACTGGCCTGGGGATACAGACACCTCCCGCCACTCTCAGTCTTCCAGAGCACTCATGTGAGGAAAACTCCATCTCCCTTTGACTCCCTCCTCAGGCTGCTCTCTGTGAATATATCATAATCTGTGATACTAGGTCAGTATAAATATTTGCTCCTTACAGCTTGTTTAATTCCTATGCACCAAGACCTTTAGTCCAGACACTGACTTTGGGAGGGAGCAAATGAAAACTCCTTTTGTCACAGCAGCATTTCAGGTGAAGTGAAGTCTGGACAAAATAACCCCGCTCTTTACCATAGAGCAGATATTTTTGAGTATGAGTGTACATTATAGACAAAAACTTAAGGGAAAATAAAATAAAATTGCTATACTCTTATTTGGAATTCCATGTGGGTGACTTATCATAATATTATGAATAGAATAATGACATGGCTAAACGTAGTGGCATAATACCAAGGGCTAGCACAATCCACCTTCACAGTTTGAAGAAATTGCTGTAATGTCTCATGTCAAAAAAGCACTGAAGTGTATCAGTGAGCAGCTAATCCTAGCTCAACCTGACGAACTTCAGAGTATTCTGGCAGGAAGTAAAAAGGAGATGCCTTGTGGTGACCAAAGCTTTAAATAACAGTGTGCTTTTTTTTTTTTTCCCCCCCTCCTATATTTAACACTAACTAAGAAAGAAAAAAGTTATAATGTTGAGAAGAGCAACACAAATAAGGAAATGATAGTGTTTATTGCTTCTACAATACTTGGGATCAATACAAATTCTAATGACATGAACAAGGGTTTGATTTTAAAAGAATTTCTCTGTGATATAATTGTAACCTGCTTTTCATTTCTTCTGTATAAAACTACAGTATGGTAAGTGGCCAGGCAGTAGTAGACAGTAATAAAGTAAAGCTATCTAGCACTGAAAATGGTGTCATTCTCCCTATTCAGACATGGGCAAGTACCGAACAAATAGATGAGTCAATGGAACTGCTCTCCCTACATGTCTTTTTCTGGGATGAGAGTAATGAGACTTAGCTGTTTCACTAGGCTTTTCTAGCAAGCCTCTGAATTGTCCTAAAAAATGTTCCTCTTGCATCATCTTTTAAGATTGCATAGTTTGACTTATGGGCAAAACTGTGCAAATATTTCAAACAAAATGCCTCTAATTGGTAGCAAATGTTACTTTTTCCTGGAGCAAGTTCTAATGTTTGTTGATCTTTCATTCAGATGAACTTCTCATCATACAGTAATCCTCAAGGGTTAGAAATAGCCATGTTTCCTGAAGCTTTAGCTTTCTTTACTTGAACTGTTTCGATTTTTAGAGGATAAAGGATAATGCACTAAATCATTAGTAGTCAGAATTGTCTGAAAGAGGTATCTTTTTAATACAGAGACTAAGAAAAGTGTGATGTCAGTGTTGTTTACATGATCAATCAGAATTCATATCTCTTTTTCTGTATTCTGCAGCTATAATTTATTTTGAATCACTATCTTTAGTTTTTGTCGAACATTATGTCCCCTATAATTGTTTTGGTAGGTTGAAGTGTTTGTTTACAAAAGTTGTTAAGGTACTACTCATAGAAAAAGTTCTCCATTTCAGTTCAAGCAATTCTTAGGCTATTAACATATTTGAACAACTAAAAGGAGTGAGTTTATTTACTCATCAGTCCTGAAGGGAGACCACATAAACATTCCTATAATGTAGATGGGAGTTGCTTTGAATTTGGTAAGAATCCCATCTCTGAAATTTCTGGAAGTGACCCACAGTAAAGATGGAAAAAGTGCAAATGTATAATATGTTTAAGTGCTAGTGAAGAATCTTAGAATCTTCATACAACAAAAAAAGTTTGTGGTAGTATTTTCTTTTAATTGATACCATGTAATCATGAACAGTATTTCAAAATAATTTTAGAATTGCAATGGATATCTTGTGTAATGAAGTTTTAATGCTATTAGATACATGAAACCACTGCATCTCTAAGATATACACAACCTATACAAAACACAAGAAATACAGATCACAAAAACCCTCATTCTGTTGTGGTTTTGAAAGGTTGTTCTTTAAAATAAACCATCTGTCCTTTCTCAAGTTTCACCTCAAGATGGCCTTATTCACTTACCCTGAACAAGTTGTTCTCCATAAATCCAAGGTCATAATTTTCCTACACATCCTCCTTATACCTCTTGGTCTCTGCAGCCAAGGCTTCTGTCATCATTCACGACTTTCAACTGGCTCTACTTTGTTTTTGTATCCATGACTAGGTTTGTTAAAGTTTTCCCAGAAGAATCAGGACCTGCAAACCTAGAAACTGTTTCAGGAGACCTAAAACAGACTTTGTCCAATTCCTTTTAATAATAAGCTGTTTCAGGAGACTTAAAAAAGACTTAATCCAATTTCTCACGGTACATGAAACAATAAAACGAAAAACTCCCATACAAATTCTAAACCTGTTGTTCTATCATTCAGTGATCTAATGTCAGTAAGGAAATAATTCTCAACACTGACAATGTAGTCTGAGGATGTGGTCATTTAAATTAAACTGACACTAAATAATTTCTATGTGTGTATACACGTATATGTATGCATATAGACATATATATATATATATAGCAATTTGAGTAACCAGCATTTTGTGGAAGGAATGAACCATACTCAGAATTGACCTGAACCATGCAGAATGGCTCAATGACTTCCGTGAAACTGCAAATTGGCTCTGAAAATAGCCTCTAGGATGTCAAAGGTACATCTGTAGCAAGCAATTCCCAATTCAGAAGGATGATGCAGACAAAGGAAAGCATCACTAACTTGAAGCTATGACTCAAAACCTTTTCTGGGTGCATTTCAAAATTTTCTACTGCTGTATCTTTGCATGTAAAGTAATCTCTAAGACAGATTTTACTGAAAAAAAAAAATCCACAAGTTCACTAAATGAGGAAAGTGTCTGTTCCTGTTTAAAAGAATGAAACAAAACATCACTCTTGCAGACTTCTTCCCAGCAGAGAAGCTCATTGCTGTATACATTTTTGTTCTTGCTGTGGTGGTAACTACTCCCAGTACCTGCAGAGAATATTTTCTTTAACCTCAGAGTGCTTGTAAAACCTGGAAAGTGAGGACATTGATGGATGAAGGTCTTTTGGAGGCTTGACATGTAGTTTGTGAGAAGCAGTGGAGAATGCAAGCAGACTGCTGCAAGGTAGGGCATGGAAGGAATTACTTAGCCGTAGTGCTGAAAGCTGTTTCAGAATCAGAAAGTTCGTTCCAGAGTCCTAATCAGGAATGAGAACAAAAAACCACAGAAATGAGATCTTGGCAATTTTAGCCGATACACATCTTTCTGGTCGAAAGAGATCTACTATCATCCTGTGAAAGTGCTTTTCAGTAATTTAGTTTCTGCTGCTTTTTCTGATGAATGTTATCCAGGGGTGTACTTTTAGATCAAAATGCTTGTCATTGTTACTTGGATTTGGGATTATTAAATAAAAGGATTAAATTATTTTATTCTAATGCTGTGATTTTCAGACAATTGTGGCCTTGTTAAACTTTTATCTTTGGGAGCAGAATTTTTCTTGACTTCCTCTCAGCTTGCAAGCATGTTTCTGAGAAAAGTTTTTCAGTCATATTTATCTACCAGGAGATTAAAGAAAAATTTTTTTTGTTTTTTGTTTGTTTGTTTGTTTATTTTTGGGTTTTTTTTGTTTTTTTTTTTTTTTTCGGTAGGGGAAAGAGAAATTCCTACAAGTCTGATTTGAAAGGTATGATAGGGTAAAGGTGAAATTCATAACAGGAGTATCTGCCAAGATCGTCTTAGCTATTGTGATGAAAGAATCTTAATGTATTATGCCATCTTATGCAACATTTGTCATAAATTTACATGTAGGAGTTAGCCACTTTCAGCTACTTGGTGTAGTGTGAGTAACTGTTTTCTGAGTTCTGCTCAAAGTGCGTGTTTAAATATGTTTCTGAATAGAAAGTGTTGGTCGTGTCTGGGTGAAAAGAAAGTGCAGGAGAATAGAGCTAATCTTTAAGACAATTTTTTCAGGCATTGTCATAGAATCAAAGAATCATAGAACAGTTTGAGCTGAAAGAGACCTTTAAAAGTCATCTAGTCCAACCTCACTGCAAAGAGTAGGGTCATTTCCAACTATATCAGGTTGCAGAGAGTCATGTCCAACCTGACCTTTGATGTTTCTAAGGAAGTGGCATCTACCACCTATCTGAGGAACATGTTCCAGTGTTTCACCTCATTGTCATCATCCTTCCATCTAGTCTGAGTCTACCTCCTTTCACTTTAAAACCATTATCGCTTGTTCTGTTACTACATGCTGTACTAAAAGCTCTGTCCTCATCTTTTGTATAGACACTCCCTTTAAGTATTGAAAGGCCAGAAGGCTCCCTGAAGCCTTCTATTTTCCACGCTGAACAACTCCAACTCTCTCATCCTGTCCTCACAGGAAAGGTAGCCCATTCCTCTGATCTTCAGAGTGCTCCTCTGGACTCACTCTAAAAGGTCTATGTCTTTCATTCTTATGTTGGGGTCCCTAGAACTGGAGACAGCACTGCAGATGGGTTGTCGCTAGTAGAGTAGAGGGGTCAGAATCACCCTGCTGCCCAGACTTCTTTTGATGCATCCCAGGATGTAGTTGGCTTTCTGAGCTGCAAGCACACATTGTCCAGTTTTTTATCCACCAATAGCTCCAAGTCTTTCTCTACAGGGCTGCTCTCAATCCTCTATCCCCTTGCTTTTATTGATACTGGAAATTGTCCTGACCCAGGTTCGGTATGTTGCACTGGGCCTTGTTGAACCTCATGAGGGTCACATGTGTCCATTTCTCAAGTTTTTCCAGGTCACTCTGGATGATAACTCATCCCTTAGGCATTTCAACCACACCACTCAGCTTGGTATCATCTGTCAACTTGCTAAGGATAACCTTGATCCCACTGTATGATGAAGACATTAAACAGTATTGATCCCAATATGGGACCCTGAGGGACATTGTTTGTCACTAAACTGCATCTGAACGTTGAGAAATTGAGCACTACTCTCTGGATGTGACCATCCAACCAGCTCCTCATCCACTAAGGAGTCCATCTATCAAATTTATATCTCTTTAATTTAAGGAGAGGGATTTTGGAGGCAGGCCATGTCAAAGGCCATCTATCTGGCAGTCCAGACAGATGACATGCATAGCTCTTCCCATAGTCCCTGGAGTGACTGATGTAATCATTCCATCATAAATGACCACTAAGTTGGTAAGACAGGATTTGCCCTTTGTGAAGCCATACTGGCTGTGTTGAATCACCTCCATGTCCTTTATATGCCTTAGCATAACACCTAGGAAGATTTGTTCCATATCTTCCCAGCCACAGAGGTGAGACTGACAGGTTGGTAATTCCCAGGGTCTTCCTTTCTACCTTTTTAAAAAAAATGCAATGTTTAGCTTTTTCCAGTCACCAGTAACATTACTTGACTGCTCTGCTTTCTCAAATATCATGGAAATTGGCTTGGTAGCTACAGTTGGTATCAGCCAATTCCCTCAGGACTCTGGGATGCATCTTGTCAGGTCCTATGGACTTAGAAATATATGTTCAGATACCTCAGGTGGTAATGAACCTGATCTTCTCATACAGTAGGAAGGGCTTTGCTCCCTTGGTCCCTGTCTTGTGATTCAACCGCTCAAGAGGTATGAGAAGAGAGATTATCAGGGAAGACAGGAAAAAAAAAGTTGAGTACCACAGCCTACTCCTCATCCACCGTTACCAGCTTAGTAGTCTTTACCTTAGGAGTGTTTCAACAGAAGTTAATATTAGGCTAAACAAAAGACATAAAAAATTTAAAAAAACAAAAATCCTTTCATCAAAACTTGAATAACTTAGAGATACAATTTAAATTTCAGAAAGTTACTTTGAGGAAACTGGCTGACATCATGTTGGACATGATTTATCCCTGCTTATAGTATTTACAAACTCACATTCAACATTGTATTAGAAACAACAAAGATTTTCAATGTTTAAGTATTAATTTAATGTAATTTTTCCCCTGTAGGAAGGCTAATGTAGCTAGAGCCTTGTTCTGAGCTGGCAGAATTTTGAGAAGTTAATATCATACATGAAGCTAGTCATGATTAAGGGACAAAGTATACATTGAAGTAATGTGATGCTTGGTTTTCTGCCTCTTCATACATTCTCTTGCCATTCTAACATTCATTTTAGCAAGTAGTTTCGTGTCATTTACTAAAATGTGTAGGGCAGAAACAAGATATTACTACAGGCCAGATATAGACTCTGAGAAGTCTTAAATATACACTTGGCATCAAAGCAGTCTTAAATACAGAGTGAGAAAAACAAAGAGAGGAATAAACTCTACTTAACCCAATGTTGTTCACAAGCATGCTACTTATTAAATGCTCCAGTTGACAAAATCTGTTCAACTTTACTGCCATTTTCAGACACAGAAAAGTCAGTGGGGCCAAATGTAGCAGTCAGATGTTTGATCCATTTCCATATTTTCCTATTCAAACATGGTATGTCAACAAAAGAGAATGGGTTTGTATTTGTTTTGATGGGAATAGAGAAAAAAATGATTGTGTACATAGTGCTCTCAAGGGAAAATTGAAGGGAAGAAAATATCAGAAGCTAATAAAAACTGTGGTTGCCTTATAGAAAAGGGAAGCATAAACCTTTTTTGATCTTGGCAGGAGCATAATCCTTAACGGAAATCAAGCAGTCCCACATGATTTGCTGCTGACATGTTAAGTTATTCTATTTCAGATCAGGCACTGACAAACCTTTCTTGCATTTTTGACACTGACAGGTTAAGTAGCTTCACAATTTTTGATTGTTTGTTTACAAAATATAAGTTCAAAATAAAGATTTTGAAAACATCTTAGTTGAAAGCTATGGCCAGCAATTTAAAATATATAGTAAATAGGACATAATTGTCATTCTTTGGAGAATGAGGCTCTTAACTAATGAGAAAAGGAGCTTGTAACCACCTTGACAAATCATCCTTAATGACATTAATTAAGAGGGGGAATGTTGTGCTCATACAGATGAGAGACTCAGCAGTCCTAATGCTAAGAAGAGATCAACAGCTTGGGAAATGAACTTTCTGTTGCTGTATTCCTGCTGAGTCCTAATGTACCTAAGAACGAGATCCTGAAATTTATTAAAATTAATCCATAGAGAATCAAAACATGAAACTATGAATTTAGAAACAGATTTAACCAAAGGAGTACATATGCACACAAAACAATGAAAAAGTTTTAAGCTTTTTTGTTGAAAGCTGTTTTCACATCTCTTCTCCTTTAAGATGGAGATGACCTTAACCTTCCTACTTTCTTCCTTGATAAATTTCAAACAGCAATAAAGAAAAGATGGTCCTTTGCTTTGGCAGTCTAGTGCAGAGTACTGTAGCATGGAAACATATTCAAGACTGTTTTCTTTTCAATTAATGTACTCTAGTAGACCGAGCTTGATTTGGTATTGTTTCACAAGAATTATAACATTCACAACATTCACAACACTCCTCCAGAGATTCTGTCTGTAGGATAGCTTCTCAAGGGTGATAGAGAGGCCTGAGAAGGTTCAGTTGTCACAGTTCTCTATCAACGAAGACAATTGGTGAAATCCAACCATCAGCAATAGTAACAAAAAATAGTGAGAAAATTTTATTGTATAGTAAGGAGAAAAATGCATTAAACAATCAATACATATAAAAAAATCCTTAAAATCTGTCTAAAAATATGATAAAGGTAGAGATTTCTGCTACTAGTTAAAAGCTATAACTCTGTAGTAATAGGTTTCATAAAGGCTTTGTAAAATTCAGCCCTACTGCATAAAGACTTAGGTTTAACTAGAAATACTAGAGCTTCTCTTATGAAGTAGTTTTGATTCATTTGCCTCAGGTAGGAGGTAGGGAACAGAGGAGTAGTCAGATTTTTAAAGGCTGTTGATATGCTCTGAGGGAGTAGTCAGACATGAATCCTCTTGCAGCCCATCTTTTGTTCCCAGCACTTGGTCACAAACAAGGGCCTTTCGCAGATGCCCGAGTGCAGACATGCAGAGCTCCCTGCACCATGCACAGCCAGTAAGTCTTTCTTGCTGTATATAGATATTTATGTACATATATACATGCATTTAAAGTTTCAAGTAAGTATGTTTTTCATTTGCTTTACAGGAAAAACAACACTCAGATAGCAAAGCCTTCAAATATTGGTTTCAAAATCCAGACCTAAATTTAAGGTGAAATGAATTGTTAGATTCTCTTTCATTTTTGATAATATTCCAAAGATGAGATCTTCTTGCTGTTGCATAACTTCTCCTATCTTTTTATCAGGAAACGATTTTTCATAATGGAACTGAGCACAGCTCACAATAAACGGAATGTAGACTCAAACTCTGGAAAAAGTTTGTGTATTGAGATCTAGGAACTTGTTTTGTAGCCTCAAAGTATCCTCATATCTCCAGCTGCCTTCAGATTGTCATGTCACTCAGGAGCTTGCTCTTGATTTCTGTGTGACTGCAATGGTGAACTGCATCAGTTTCATGCTTTACAAACTTTTGGTCATAGCTTGCGTTAAAACTTTAGTGAGGGTGTGTATCATTTACCATCATAGTCAGAAGAAGAGCTTATTTCCATTCTTCTGTGCCAGAAAAGGGCAGTGTTGAGGTAAGGAGTTTCAAAACACACTGGTGTGTCTGTGTTGGCATGTCAGTGTCAATGTCAGTGAGTCAGAAGATTTGTGGGAGTACTTAGGGCAGGTAAACTTTTCTTCAAGTGGCTTTTTTCTTCCCTGGAAAAATGGTGCCAGTCCTTTCAGTCACTAGTAGAGGTTTCAATCTGGTCTGTCACAGAGCCTTCCTGCAGCATCCCAGGCTTGGAGAAGGTTTTTCTTTGCATGTACTACCTCCTTCTTTGCCTACTTCCTGCCCAAAACTGGTGGACTCTTGCTGATAGAGAGGGTGAAATGTTGCCTTGTGCTTCTCAACTGGTCTCTGGCTGGAGCTTTAGGGTGAGCTCTTACAGGCTGTCTAAAGGTAAATGTTGAGCAATGAGCTTTTTGTCCAGTTGACCCCATCTCTGACTCTCATTTTAACTGCTGAACCCTGCGTCTGATGGAGCAAGCAGTGAAGCGAGCCAGAGAGTGAGGAGGCAGCTCTGCAGGTTTCAGTACAATGCTTGCGACTATATGACATTGTTTAGCTAATTAAAAAAATCTTCTGGGTTGAATGAAAGAACTGTGGGCTGGCTACAGCTGTGGAACAGATCTCTGCTTGGAGATTGACAGAACTGGTTTTACAGACTGCTGATGGCACTCCCTGGACCACAGTGTGAGAAATGCTGTTCTAGCTCACCAGTCAGTAGTCTTTATTGTAATTCTGTTTTTCTCATTTGCCTCAATGCCAGCTGGCATCTGGGAGCTCTACACACTAACTCCTCATCCCTAGTCTGTGACACTAGAGAGATTTTTATTTAATTTTCATTAAAAGAAGATTTTTGCTTTTATTTTTAAATGTATGAATGATAGCTAAATTGCAAAAATCTTTGATTTTACCTGAACTCAAAGTAGAAACTGACAGATGGTATTCCAATACCATCTCTAACAGTTAAAAAATCATTAACTGCCTACTTTCCTTTGTGAATCTCTGACACTAGCTCCATCTCCGTAGTTTTTAGCCTATATCTTCATATTTGAGGAACTGGCTTATGCTTAAAGGACTAGATTGAGACTCAGAATTTAGATTTCATATTTAGCTTCATATTTCCCTTGTAATCTTGAGCAAGGTGCACAGTGAGTTGCAGAAACAGCAGATGTAGAAGTGCTGAACTATGTATTTTTTTCCCCATTGTGAAGGCCTGTAATGAAGTGCCAAACCTCTCTGTAAAGTAATGTCAAGTGTGTTAGACACTTTCTAACAGATTTCAAAACTACATGCTAAGCAAAACCAGTGCTGTTAGTATATTTCTGCCTGGTGACAGCCAACAGGGAAAATGAAGAACAAGGGAGTGGTATAGACCTTTGTCTGTTCCATATCAGAAGGCTGAAATCTGCCATGTGCAATCTTTCTTTCAAAAACACACAAGTGGTGAAATAGAGAACATGCTCTTTTCCCCTGTATGATTCTTGTATTACAGAGGTCAAGAAATGTTATTCCCCAGAAAAAGGATTAAAAGTCGCTTTAGAGAAAGTACCATAGATATGGATGCTGTTCACATTACTTGCTAAAGATGAGCAACTGTATTCAAGGAACAAAGGAGGAAGTTTTTGTGAAGGAGGCTTTCAGTCCCATCACTGCTTAACAATCAAATTTCTGTTGCTTTTAAATGCCGTGCTCTTCACTATTAGAAATTGAGTGTCATCCATGCTTTCGACTTCTATACTTTCACTAACCTGTTTCTAAAGGAAGGCATAGCTGGCTACTGAGAGGTTTGTCCTTGAAATGTGAAGGGTGACATAGATGAAGAGATTGAAGTAGTGCATCTCATTTATGAATATGGACCACTGAGTGCAAAAGAAATTCAGAACTGCCCACACTCAGGTGATATGCTTCTAGACAGTTTATGGATTTGATACTTACACCGTGGAGATTTCAAAGTTGAAAAGAAAGACGGTTAATTGAAGCTGAGTAAAGCTTTTAGAATTAGTTCTAGGCATCTAACCTCTGCTAAAAGTATTTTTTCAAATTCTCTACTATCTTTTAGATTATCAATGGCAAAAACTCCACATAACACATAACATGAATATGTATCATTGAATCACAAAATCTGTGATACAGAATGATAGGGGTTGGAAGGGACCTTTAGAGATCATCTAGTCCAACTGCCCTGCTCAAGCAGGTTCACCTAGATCAAGTCACACAGGAATTAATCCAAGCCGGTTTTGAAGACCTCCAGAGACAGAGACTCCACGTCCTCCCTGGGCAGCCTGTGTCAGGGCTCTGTCACTCTCACAGTGAAATAGATTTTTCTCATGTATAAATGGAATTCTTTGTGTTCCAGCTTCACGCCATTACCCCTTGTTCTGTTACTAGATACAACAGAAAAAAGGGATACACTAACCTCCAGACACCCACCATTTATATACTTGCAAATGTTAATGAAATCTCCCCTGCAGTTTCTTCTTCTCCAGACTAAACAGCCCCAGTTCTCACAGCCTTTCCTCATATGATGATGCTCCAGTGCCCTGACCATCTTGGTAGCCCTGTGCTGCACTCTCTTCAGAAGTTCTCTGTCCCTCTGGGGCTGAGGAGCCCAGAACTGGACACAGGACTCCAGATGAGGCTTCATGAGGGCAGAGTAGAGGGGGAGCAAAACCTCCTTCTTCCTGCTGGCTACACTCTTCTTGCTGCATGCCAAGATGTCATTGGCCTTCTTGGCCACGAGGGCTCATGTTTAGTTTATTATCAGTCAGGACTCCCAGGTCACTCTCTGCAGAGTTACTCTTCAGTAGGTCAATTCCCAGATGCAGGACTCTGCACTTGTCCTTGGTGAACCTCAGGAGGTTCCTCTCTGCCCAGCTCTCAAGCTGGTCAAGATCCCGCTGAATGGCAGCACAGCCTTCTGGGGAATCAGCCAGTCCTCCCAGTTTGGTGTCATCATCCAACTTGCTGAGGGTACACTCTGTCCCCTCATCCAGGTTGTTGATGAAGATATTGAACAAGACTGGCCCCAGAATCGATCCCTGTGGAACTTCACTGGCCACAGGCCTCCAACTGGATTCTGTGCCATTGATCACCACCCTCTGGGCTCTGTCATTCAGTCAGCTCTCAATCCACCTCACCATGCATACATCTAAGCAACACTGCCTGAGCTTTCTGATAAGGATGTTATGGGAGACAGTGTCAAAAGCGTTGCTGAAGTCAAGGTTGATGACATCCACTGCTGTCCCCTCATCTAGACAGCTGCTTATACACTAATAGAAGGCTATCAGTTTGGTCAAACAGGATTTCCTGTTGGTGAATCAATGTTGACTCCCCCTGATAACCATCTTTTCTTTCATATGTTCAGTGACTACATTCAGGATAAGTTGTTCCACTACCTTTGCAGGGATGGAGGTGAGGCTGACCAGACTGCAGTTTCCTGGGTTAGCTTTCTTGCCTTTGTTGAAGACTGGAGTGACATTGGCCTTTCTCCAATCTTCAGGCATTTGTCCTCCGTGATTGTTCAAAAATGATGGAAAGCAGCTTAGCAATCACATCAGCCAGTTCCCTCAGCACGCTTGGATGCATCCCATCAGGACCCACTGACTTATGAGCCTTAAGCTTGCCCAACAAGTCTTTAACCTCTTCGTCTTCCACCCAGGGCAAGTTCTCTGCTGTCTGGCCATTCTGTTATCCTTGCTGGACTAGGCTTCCCAACCTTGGCCGTAAAGACTGAAGCAAAGAAGGCATTCAGTACTGCAGCCTTCTCTGCATCCTCAGACACCAGGACATTCTTTGTGTTTAGTAGCAGGCCCACATTCACTCTCATCTTCCTTTTGCTGCCGATGAACCTGAAAAACCCCTTGCTATTTTCCTTAACGTTCTTGCTAGGTTTAATTCTAGAAGGGCTCTAGCCTTCCTGGTTGCACCCCTACATCCTCTGGCAAAGTTCCTATACTCTTCCCAAAAAATGAGGTAGGAACACACTGATTCAGGGCTTGGAGGAAATGGTGCTTGATGATCAACTACCTCTCTTGGGCACTTCTGCCTTCTAGAATCTTATCTCCTGAGATCTGTCCAAGCAGGTCTTTGAAGAGGCTAAAGTCTTGAGCTTGTCTGAAATCCAGGGTCACAATCCTGCTTTATGTCCTGCCTCTTCCCCACAGGATCTGGAACTCTACCATCTCTTGGTCACTACAGCCAAGGTTGCCTCCAACCTTCACATCTCCAATCAGAATTTTCTTATTTGTCAGTATCAGGTCCAGCAGCACACCCCTCCTCGTTGGTTCCTCAATCACTTATGACAGGAAGTTGTCGTCAGCAATCTGTAGGATCCTCCTGAACTGTGTGTACTTAGCTGTGTGGCCTTGCAAATGAGTATCAGAGAGGTTGAAGTCCTGACTTGAGGCAGCTCTCAGCTGTTCATAGAAGGTATCATCTATATCCTCCTCCTGATAGGTAGCCTGTAGCAAACTTCTACAACAGTATCACCTACCTTACCCTGTCTCTTAATTTTCACCCATAAGCACTCAACCTGTCCCTCATTCCCACCCAGACAGAATTTAATGCCCCCTAATTGCTCCCTCACACAGAGAGCAACTCCACTTCCTTGTCAGTCTGTCCTTCCTGAACAATACATAGCCCTCCATGGCCGTGCTCCAGTCATGGCAGCTGTCCCACGTCTCTGTGATCTAAGTGAGGTTGTAGCCCCCGCATCTGGCCCATATTTCCAGTTCCTCCTGCTTATTCCCCAGGCTGCGTGTGTTGGTGTAGAGGTAGTGCAGGGGCTTACTCAAACATGCAGGTTTCCCTGGACAGATGCAGGAGGATCCTCCCCAGTTTGGCTCTCCGTCAGGGTGGTCAGCCTTCTGCATCTCAACAAGGTGTGTGGATGAGGGGCACTTATAATTGCATTCCCTGTCCTGCCCTGTTTCCTGTCTAGACAGCATAGCTTGTTCTGTGTTACTTCTCTCCAAACCCTTCAAGTCCTTCAGTTTAATATCCTCTAGATCAAGTTGGCTAACCAATTCCCATATATTCCAGTGCCCTTGTGAGAGAGATTAATTCCATCCTGTCCTATCAAGTTATAGTCCCCAAAGAAGGATCTGTTGTCATAGAATCCAAAACCTTCCTGCTGGCACCAGTCTCTCAGTCAGGATTCACTAGACTGGTTTTTAAATTGGTGACTTCTTTATCTCTGGTGAACAGGATGGAAGAGAAAATAACTTGTGCCCACCTACCCTTCACTTGTTCCCTCAAGGTTTTAAAATCCTTTTTAATTCTGGAGATATTGTGTTTCATTACATCATTCATCCACACATGGAACAGCAGTAGGGGATAGTAGCCGGAATCCTTGACAGTCATGGCACTCTCTCAGCTACACCACAGACCTTGGCTCCTGGCAGGCAACACATCTCTCCCGACTACTTTTCTGATCCACAGATGGGTCTCTCAGTGCCTCTTAGCAATATCTTTCTATGAATAAAAAATATAGTTTTAAAACTTGTAGTTCACATGCATATGTACTTATCAAGAGGTTAGAGTTTGCCAATAAATCTGTGATCAACATCAGTCCTTGGCTCTGGAACACCACTCTTTTATTGCACTGACAGTAACCAACTCACTGGGTAAAAAGGTCACCATGGTAACATTATTAACAGTAATAACAATATCAATAAAGTGTTAGTGCATTAGTTGAACCTTAAACACTCTCTACATTTTGCTTCCATTAAAATAGCTAATAAAACTAAGAATATTTTTTTATTTTTTTGCAATCTGCCTTGCTAAGGATTCTAGGCTATGTGTATAAAGTAGGTATTGTACTCCTGTTACTTATTAGGTCCTATGAGGAATTTGCATTTTTCAAGTGCAAACCTTAAAGCCCTTGCTGATAATTAGCTCACTATAATTGATTCTGAAATACATTGAAAATATAAACCCTTCGCCTTGTGTTCAACTGATGGTCTTTTGCCCTGTGTCACTGAATGATGATTGCTGGTACTGACAGATGCTCAAGTACATTTACAAGTACTGTGGCATCAGTTAGGGTGGTATCCTGTATAATATGAATTTCTTTTGCACTATATACAACAAAATAAAAGAAATTACAGAAAAAAATATACTCAGAATGTTGTTATACAGAACTTTATTACTAACTTATCTCTGGAATATTATAGTGAAGATGCATAACTCCACGTGGTAAGAGTATTTCATTGTTCAGTTTGATTTGGATTCAGAGGGTTGAGTGTGTCCTCAGTTACTTTGCAGATGACACCAAGCTGGCCAATGTTGAGCTGCTTGATAGTAAGAAGACTTTTCAGAAGGATCTCGATTGAAGAGCCAAGGCCCTTGAATGAGATTCAGCAGGGCCCAGTGCTGGGTCCTGACCTTGGGTCACAACCTCATGCAACATTACAAGCTTGAGACAGAGTGGATGGAAAGCTGTAGGAAAAGGATCTGGGAGTGTTGGTTGGTGTCGTGGTTTGGCCCAGCTAGCACAACAGCACCACGACAGTTTCTTGCTCGATGCCCCCATTCACCCCCACCCTCGTTAAGATGGCGGAGGACCCACTGAAATGGGAGTAAAAAGATAAGCAAGATTGTTGTGGATTGAGACAAGGGCAGGGAGGGCTCACTGCCAATTATGGTTCTGGGCAAAACAGACTCCAGTACTCGACTTAGAGAGGAAAGTAGGAAAGTTTATTCTACAAGAAACAGAACGGAATAAAAGCAAAAAGGGAGTAGGATGATGAGAAAATTACAACCAGCACTTTAAGATCTCCCTCCCCCATCCCTCCTTTCTTCCCGGGCCCAGCTCACTGCTCCCGATATCTCTACCTCCTCCCCCCGCAACAGCTCAGGGGGGCAGGGAGTGGGGGATGTGGTCAGTCTCTCACAGATGGGCTTTGCCGCTTCTGTCTTCTCAGATGAGGATGACTCCTGGCATTCTTCCCCTGCTCCAACACGGGGTTCCTCCCCCGGAACACAGTCCTTAACAAACTTCTCTGGTGTGGGTTGTTCCCAGCAGCTGCGGCTTCTGCCGATACAGGTTCCCTCACACGGGACACAGTCCTTGGTGAATATCTCTGACGTGGATTCTTCACCGCGGTTGCAGTTTCTGCAGTTGCAAGGTCCCTCTCTCGGGACAAGGCCTCTTCTGGGCATAAGTTTAATGAGCTGCTTTGTCGTGGGTTCCTCCCCACAGTTGCAGCTGTGGATATTGGGTCCCTTCCTCGGGACAGGGCCTGCTCCGGCCATAGTGATAAAGGGCCCCTCCTTCGGGACAAGGCCTCCTCCGGCCAAAATCACTGTCCCTGGCTCGGGGCCTTTAATGAAGTGAATTGCTGCCCCTGGTCCGGGGTCAGCTTTAGCAAAATGAGTCTTTGCCCCTGATGCGGGCTCATTATCAAAATGAGTCTCTCCCGCTGATGTGGGGTCTTTAAAGAAATGAAAATAAATCTCAGCTTCACCAGTTCTCTCCATAGAATGCAGGGGAGTCTCTGCTACAGTACATCTCCTCCCTTTCATCACTGACCTTGGAGTCCGCATGGTTGTTTCTCTCACCGTTCCTACTCCTTGCACCACCACCAGCCAGAAGAAGAGAAGAAGGGGTAGAAGAAGGAAAGAAGATGGAGGAAAGACACCTCCCCTTCCGGCTTCTTCTTAAAAAGTGATCGTGGAGGCGTCTAATTGGCTCAGCCCCAGAAGTGGGTCTGGCTCAAAGCTGGGGAGAGTTGTGAGCAACTTCTTACAGGAGCCATCTTTGCAGCCCCTTCCCCCTTACCAGAAAAGGCTGTCATGTCAAACCATGACATTCCACCCCTCGCCTTCACGAATTGCTTTTTAAGGAGGTGTTAAAAATCCACCCCTCGTCCCTTCACCAAAGGTAGAACCACTTAAAACCTCAATAGTCAGCAGTACAGTTCATGTTTTGCCCGTTACCACTCCCAATTAGTATCCTTGTCTCAAATTTAATCTGTAATGCTCCAAGTCCCACAGACTCGGGGCCCCACGTTGGGCGCCAATAATGTCGTGGTTTGGCCCAGCTAGCACAACAGCACCACGACAGTTTCTTGCTCGATGCCCCCATTCACCCCCACCCTCGTTAAGATGGCGGAGGACCCACTGAAATGGGAGTAAAAAGATAAGCAAGATTGTTGTGGATTGAGACAAGGGCAGGGAGGGCTCACTGCCAATTATGGTTCTGGGCAAAACAGACTCCAGTACTCGACTTAGAGAGGAAAGTAGGAAAGTTTATTCTACAAGAAACAGAACGGAATAAAAGCAAAAAGGGAGTAGGATGATGAGAAAATTACAACCAGCACTTTAAGATCTCCCTCCCCCATCCCTCCTTTCTTCCCGGGCCCAGCTCACTGCTCCCGATATCTCTACCTCCTCCCCCCGCAACAGCTCAGGGGGGCAGGGAGTGGGGGATGTGGTCAGTCTCTCACAGATGGGCTTTGCCGCTTCTGTCTTCTCAGATGAGGATGACTCCTGGCATTCTTCCCCTGCTCCAACACGGGGTTCCTCCCCCGGAACACAGTCCTTAACAAACTTCTCTGGTGTGGGTTGTTCCCAGCAGCTGCGGCTTCTGCCGATACAGGTTCCCTCACACGGGACACAGTCCTTGGTGAATATCTCTGACGTGGATTCTTCACCGCGGTTGCAGTTTCTGCAGTTGCAAGGTCCCTCTCTCGGGACAAGGCCTCTTCTGGGCATAAGTTTAATGAGCTGCTTTGTCGTGGGTTCCTCCCCACAGTTGCAGCTGTGGATATTGGGTCCCTTCCTCGGGACAGGGCCTGCTCCGGCCATAGTGATAAAGGGCCCCTCCTTCGGGACAAGGCCTCCTCCGGCCAAAATCACTGTCCCTGGCTCGGGGCCTTTAATGAAGTGAATTGCTGCCCCTGGTCCGGGGTCAGCTTTAGCAAAATGAGTCTTTGCCCCTGATGCGGGCTCATTATCAAAATGAGTCTCTCCCGCTGATGTGGGGTCTTTAAAGAAATGAAAATAAATCTCAGCTTCACCAGTTCTCTCCATAGAATGCAGGGGAGTCTCTGCTACAGTACATCTCCTCCCTTTCATCACTGACCTTGGAGTCCGCATGGTTGTTTCTCTCACCGTTCCTACTCCTTGCACCACCACCAGCCAGAAGAAGAGAAGAAGGGGTAGAAGAAGGAAAGAAGATGGAGGAAAGACACCTCCCCTTCCGGCTTCTTCTTAAAAAGTGATCGTGGAGGCGTCTAATTGGCTCAGCCCCAGAAGTGGGTCTGGCTCAAAGCTGGGGAGAGTTGTGAGCAACTTCTTACAGGAGCCATCTTTGCAGCCCCTTCCCCCTTACCAGAAAAGGCTGTCATGTCAAACCATGACAGTTGGCAGACAGTTGAATATGAGCCAGCAGTATGTCGAGATAGCCAAGAAGGCCAATGGCATCCTGGCTTGTGTTAGAAATAAGGTGGCCAGCAGGATCAAGGAAATGATTATACCATCATATGCCACCGGTGCTGGTGAGGTCCCATCTCAAAAATTGTGTTTATGTGCTCTCTACAACTACTTGTGAGGAGATTGCAGTGGAGTGAGGATTAGTTTATTTTCCCAAGTAATGAATGGTGGGACAAGAGGAAATGGTCTTAAGTTGTGCCAGGGGAGGTTTAGATTGGATATTAGGAAAAATTTCTTCCCTGAAGGAAGTATTGGCATGTTCTGTCCAAGCAAGTGGCTGAGTCATTGTCCCTGAAGGTATAAAAGATATGTAGACGTGGCATTTATGTTTTAGAGGCATTGGGCAATATTAAAGATGGACTCAATGATCTCAAAGATATTTTCCAATCTAAAAGATTGTGTGATTTGCTTTAGGAATGGACTGACAACTATCTAGCCCTTTTGTGTGACAAGATGAAAAATTTATGTTACCATACTTTCTGAAATTTAAACTACTTTTTGATTTCGAATAGACAGTAATTGTTGCTATTCCAAAGTCTCTCCTTTCAGGTCAAAATTGACAATTTTGTATTGAAATATTTATATACATTCCTATAGAAACTGCTACTTTAAATTGTCTATTAGTATTCATTCTAGATTAAAAAGCTACTACAAAAGAGAACTGAATACAAATTATAGGCCATGTACAAGACAAGACTCCTTGCTTTAAATGAGACCTCTAGAACACATCCAAAGAAAGTTCTTGTTTGTGTTTCCTGAGGTCTGTAATAGAACTTGTGTGTTTTCTTCTGTTGCTCAGTGGTCCCATGCAAGTTAACAAAATAATAGTCAGGGAAGTACCTTATCTCTGACAACTATACCAACCTTCAATTTAAATTTGTTTCAGATCATTTAGACCTTTACTATTATTTCCTCATGTTCTTGTGATTAAGTGCAAGATGTGTCTGAAAGTAAAGGGGATGAAATTTGCTACTGTATCAGCCACAGCTTTTAATATCATTAACTTTATTTCAGTGATGGCAAAACAAATGCATTGTGCAAACAGCTTACTAGTAGGGTTTGTATTCCAGCAATCTTGTTTCATTGAAAGACCAGTAAGCTGCTGATGTCAGTAGGAACTGCTGTCTCCTAAAGTGGAACTTCTAAACTTCTTTCCTTTCTTTATTTGTTCTGCTTTTAATATGCACTTAAAACTCAATATGTTAATTGTAATAAGGTCTTAGGAATTATCAAACCAAAATTATTTTTTTTTCTCAGCTACTCTATGTCAAATGAACTTCTGATTAAGCTGAGAAGTTAATGATATTCTGATCCTTAAGGAATCAACACTCTAACTCAGAGATTCCTCCTTTTCAATACTTCAGTTGTAGTCTATGGACTTTGCTGTATGTGCAAAACTATCTCTGAATATACAGATACCTCAAGGCATGATTTCGTTGCTGTCCTGAAGTTCTACAAGATCAATCAGAACATACCTTGCTAACACTCATAGGTGAAAATTATAATGTTCATAAGTTCTTATCAATTAATTGGCAGATGTACTTGTGTAAAAGTTACTATCTCTGCTGACAAGTACTGTTCTCCCCATGCTCCTTGTATTTTTTCATGTTTTGAAGTAATTTTTCTGATTTTATTTTGTGAGGAGAAGATAAACATAGAACTGCAAAGGGAAGAGGAACAACTAGGATTACTTTAATTTTCATGGAAATGTGTGAAACGAGCTATAGAAGAGAACAAATTAAGCTTTCAATAATTTTTTTTTGCTTCAATCATGAGAATAAATTCAAGTGCTAGATCAAAACCCCTTTATTCTGACAAAGTGAAGAAGTCATGGATGGATTTACGGTGCATGCTTTTTCCCCTAGATTGCATCAGTATCTTCTAAAGCAATGTTTTTCTACTTGTCATGTAATGGCTTCTGTTTTTAAGGCCCAAGGGATATCTACTTCATTCATCAATCAGATTCACCTTGGAAGTGATTGGCTGAAACTTAGGAAAGTACTAGTTACTACTTAGGAAAACATTGTCTATTGGGCTTCTGAAGTGGGTTTGGAATAGAAACAGGTATTCCTACGATGGAGACTTTATGATACTGTCATCTTTTTTGAAAGTGTAATAACTGTATCTTCAAGGAAGGGCCTCGACGAGTGACAAATATTCCCTCATGGGCAGCAGAATCAACCTTGATCTGTTTCATGCAATCTTACAGAATATATATTCTTCATAAAGATTTCTGAGGAACTCTAGAAAGGAAAATTCAGTGTTCAATCTAGTGTTTTCTGAAGACCATTAGGAGAGGAGTTCAGTTGGATCTAGGGTTGACTGGCATGAGGTAAAATCATTATCTACATATATCCTATTACTTCTCAGTGTTGCAACTATGTCTTTTTCTTCCTCATATTAAGATGCTTGTTACAGCTGAAGAACCTGAGCTGCCATCTACATTTGACATTTAGATTTCTGTAAACTTAATTTTGCAAAAATAAAGGAAATGAGTAGCAAAAAAAATGGATTTGTCTTTGAATTTTTTAAAAAAGTTTTTACTATTTGCCTCTGTTATCTGGGAAAGTCCCCACTGTAGTTTATTAGGATCTGTGAGCTATCACCAATCAAGTCCCCCATCATAATAGTCTTTATCTTGGGTTGGCCAGATCCACATTTCAATTAGAATGTGTATGAAGCTCCAGGGTTGGTAGATTAATTCCTCTGCTTTTAGAAAAAGCCTTATAAATATATTTTGCTTATGAAAAGGGAAAAGATGACACATTACAGGAAAGACTGGCTTCCATGTTTTTTCTGGACATGTTGAAAATAGTAGGCATATTGTTTAGACAAGTTTGGGTGTGGGGTTTTTGATTTTTGTTTTTATTTTTTGTTTTTAATTTATTCTGACTGATTTTGACATTCAGATGTTTGCATGGTACTCATATATCATTCAATCTCCTTAGTGACTGCTAGACACTGGATGTTCCTGGTGCACATAAGTTACTTATCTGTTCTGAACATCAGCGTCTCTGACAGGCAAATTACTATCTTTGCTGTCTAAAAGAAATATACTTTAGTTTTGCACAACAAGAATTGTTTCTTTCCTTGAGCATTACTTAATATGATAGGTGGATTTTTCTCTAGTTGATTAAAGACAAATTTAGTTCAGATAGCAGGAGTCATTTTAATCCTCTCAGCTTTTCCTTGAAATATATAGAAGCACAACATTTGTCAGAATAAAGTTTCAATAATTAAAGAATCTTATTTGTGTTTTCTTATCTCTTCTACAAGTTGACAAAGTATATGAACAGGTTTTCAGAACTCAGAAGAAAATTCTTCACTATATGTTTCTGTAAGAGTTAGAAGAACCTCTGAGGGTTTGTGCAAGCAAAAATAGAAGATTGAATTTGCGTGTGTGCAAGCTGAATTACTGATCTTTCAGAAGGCAGAAATGCTGATTGAGTCTTTAGGAAAAGTGAGTTTTTTCAAGGGCTTGGAAATGTGTTTTTTTTTTTTTTTCTTGACACTCTAATTAAGCCGTGTCAGAAGACCTTACCCATTAACTTCACTATGCATGATCTTTACAGCAGTATTTAGGTACCTACAAAAAGAAACACAGTAAGATAAATTAAAGAAAGAAAATGCTTACAATCTGCTTTTTTTCTGAATAAAGTTTATTTTATTAAGCGGATTTAGGTAGAGAAAAATCACCTAGTCTAAAATATTTTCTTTAAAAGGCGATTTTCTGCCAGAATTATTAAAAATGTTAGTTTATACTTCATATGACTGTAGTGGGTCTGGGACGGTAGTGATTTTCCACAGCAGCTCCTGCAGTGCTGTGCTTACTGTTGATATCAATATTATGACTACCGCTTGCACAACATCAGCGCTGTCCCTCCAGCATTCCTTCCCCCACCAATAGCTGTGGGTGGGCATGATCTTGGGAGGGACTGTGGCCAGGACAGCTGACCCAGGCTGACCAAGGAGATATTCCATACCATATGACGTCAGCTCAGTAATATAAACTGGGGGAGAGGAGCAGGAAGGGGAGGCGAGATTCATTTCTGGCCTTCCCAAAGCAACCGCTACGCGTACTGAAGCCGTGCTTCTCGGGAGGTGGCCGGACATCGCTGCTGATGGGAAGTAGAGAGTAACAGCTTATCTGCTTTTGCTTTGCTTCGCGCGCGCGCGGCTTTGCTACTTATCTATTAAACTCCTTTTATCTCAACCCACGAGACTCCCATCTTATTTTCTCCCCTTCCCTGGCTTGCTGAGGAGGTGGGGGATAAAGCGGTGTGGTGGGTACCTGGCATCCAGCCAGGCTCAAACTACCACAATGACAAATTACATTTTATATTAAAAAGATCAAAGCCATGTAGAGTAACTGACTGATCAACCAAAAACATTTGATTTTTGCTGAGTTTCTGGCCATTAGGGTATGGGATACAAAGAACATGTGCGATGGGACAATGGAACAAAGGAGTAAAAGGTGAGTGTTTAGGTCAACAGAATGTCAATAAATATTTTACAATTACACTGCAGACATTTTGACTTATCTGCTTTATTATTAACTGTGATGGACAGAAGGGTAGTAGAGCCGTTGTATTGAAACCTGACCTTTAACAAAGTGGCAGAAACCTGATTTTGGTCGAAATATCTGAACAAATAAATAGAGAAATATACATTCCTTTGTGCCTGTTGCTCTCAATACTGTGGGAATGCAACTGTAGCCAGACTGTAAAGTGAGTTAAGTAGCATTGGTCCATACTAAAGGAAGGGAAAATAGCTTTTGTAGAAAACATTTCAGACCAATACACTGGAAGAGGTTGAAGTATTAAGAAAAAAAAAAAAAACAAACACGAAGTTATTGTGGGTCATGTTTAAGCTCCTGGTGTACTATCCTGTAGTGTACACCAAATGTGAGTATACTTTCACTGGGCAGCTCAAAAGCTGCCACGAAATTGCTTTTTATAGGGAAGAGGCATAATTCTAAAAGTGTATGGCACACATAGCGATATAATTGGTATTCTCAGAATTCATAAGCTCCCCGTACTTACTGGGGTATTATGCAAAATCTATACTTCTGAAAGTGTCTTTTAACTGTGCGTGTTTCTGCAGAGAATTTAAATGACTGAATGTCCACCTGGGTTCTAAGAGAGATGGAAAAAACAGTCAAGGGAAAAATTCTCCAACTTGTTTCACTGGCTGATTATTGCAGAGATGATTCCTCTTCTGGAGCAGAAGAGAGTGTGTATTGAAAAGTATTAGCAGGGACAGAATTACTTTAATTCAAAATGCTACATTTTAAGGAGTCTCCACAATGCATGCATATCGAGCAAGCTTCTAACAATTATACATGCTAAAAAATGGTAACTTGAGTCCTGAAAGGAGCATAATACTAAAAATGGCATTGGTTGCAGTAGAGTGAAGAGCATTGTGTTTAGTTTCACTTTCTTTCCTTGTGATACTAGGTTGCTGTGGTCCTCCAGAAATCTCTTCTTCACAGCTAGTAGCTGCTTTTTTTTTTTTTCTTTCTTTTTGGATAATTAAATCATATTGCTATAGAGATAGCAAAGAGGGACTTGAGTATCTCTTGAATTTGGACTAGATGATCTTTTGAAGTTCTTTCCACCCCTTGAGATTCTGGTTGCTGATGTTGTTTTTGAATAAATGAAGGAACAGGCCCAAAGTTGATGCAAAGAAAGGAGATATAACTTTGCTAGTTAGTTGAGACTCACTAAGACCTATATTTTTAAGTCATTTGAAGGATGCTAATTACAAAAAATGCTCTTGGAAATATTTTTCACAATGCTTCTATGACCCTAGATCTTGTCAATTTTATAATGTCAGCTTTACAGATCATCATGTAAAGGCCCAGGCTGCAAAGTGAAAGTAAGGTCAAGTTCATCTTGGTTGAACTACTTGGTACTCATATAATCACAACATTTAAAACAAATTATGATCATTATATATTTTCAAACTAAAAAAAATCTCTGAAAGTAACATGTTTCAACAACAGCATTAATTTTGCAGAACTTGAAAATAGCTTCCTTTGGGTTACCTGAATAACAAAATAATTTAGCTGGAGGAAAGTTATTTGAAATGCTATAATTCTGCATTAGGTTTCTGAAGTGAGTATCAGTCCTTCCAATGTGTTTGACTTGTGCTGGTTCTGAAACCACTGGTATTCTCACAGCCTGGGCAGAAAAAGGATTTGTAATTTCCATGAAAACATCTCAGAACAAAATCTGAAAACATTATTTAACTGAGGTTATCTATTTACATTTAAGTGCTTTAATGGTACATACAAATTAAAGGCATCTCATTTCAACAGAAAGAGCAAAGATAAACATTTCAGATACCTCAGTAAAATTCCATATTCTGTACAGCCTCAGTGGATGAGATTTATGGAATAGTTGATATCAGTGATTCAGCAGCAGAAAAGAAGGTATAAATAGTTTAGTATTTGAGGTAAAATAACACTGTAATCTTACTTTAGCTAGGTGTTTTTTCTGCATATTCATAGTTTGAAACACTATCAAACCAGCATTTCATTTTCTAAAACAAAATAATAGCAGTAGTAGGAAGTGTATTTTATAGTATAATTACATGAAAACACTGTAAAATAAAATAAAATGAAATTTAAGATTTTATCTCTGTGAGAATTTTATGTCTATATAATTTGTTAAATGTTTTACTACTTTTTTTTTTCAATTTTTCTTTTTCTTTCAACTAGTGATTCTTTGTTTCCTTTATAAATTCCTCTTTCAGATGATCACAGAAAAAGTACGTTGGCATAGAGTTAAACTAGGATGCTTAGGCACCCTCAGTTTACCTCAACTTTGAACAACTGGACAAATCAACATATGAAAATTTCTGGTCAATCATCAGATCAAATTTAACAGAATATTTCAAATTCCCTAGGCATTGTTATTGACATGAGATTTCTGAGGAAAGTCTGGCATGAGATTTCTGTCTATGATTTCAAGTCAACAATGTAGGTTGTTGATAACTGTGGTTATGAGGTCATTCAATATATTTGAATTTAGTTTACATATAGGAAAACTATCTTCTCCTTATTCCATTAGTGCTACAATACTAGTGTACAATGGACATATTCTGCATTGGTGGAGAACCATTCTATTTGCAGTTTACTACAGGAGAATCTTACACTCAAGCTGTAAGGATGGTTTTCACTATGATTTCACGGGGCCAAGAATTGAGAACAAAGGTTTTCTTCTTTTTTCTAGAAAAGAATTAAAAAACTAAAAAAGAAAAAAATCACAGCAAAATGATCTATCAGACCCTAAATTTTAAGTCAAGGGGTATCTCTATATGTGCAGGGTAAAGCAGATGTATTTTGAATCTGACATAACAAAAGTTCATATCACATATTGATACCAGCCAAACATGACACAAAATGTACCACCTGACTTTTACATGGAAGGCATGTGGCTTCATTGGACAAAATTAGCAGGCATTTATCTGGAATAATGTAGCCACGTGTCCTTCAGAGCTGGATGTCATGCTGCTGTTTTTTTCCTACATCTATGTGATTCAACTGGAAGTGCAAACATACACATAAACCTTCCAGATATATTCTGATGAGACACTTAATGAATGCAACATTTCACTCCTTACCTTAGGAGCCCTAAGGTAAGGGACGTGTCTCTCCCTGAGGGATCTTGTTCAAACCAATTACTTTTTCAAACTGCTTTCACTCACATTTTATGATCTCTGCATTTTCAGTGCTTCAGGAATTATGCATACTCACAATATATGGAATATCAACTGAATTCCTTCATAAAGAAGAAAATATACTACTGAAAACAAGTTGTTTTTAAAGAGGGTTTTAAAAAATGGTCTTAAATGTTTGGAACAAGCCCCATATCTTTTTCCAAGATTAATTATTTCATAATAGACCCCTAGGCTTAACTCCAAAAATCATTCAAATACTTTAATAACACTAGAAGATTTTTCTATGGCAGAACAGGGCCATCTAGGGATGTCTTTTAAATGAAAATGTATTAAACAGTTTGTTATGTGACAAATGAGGCAGTAATTTTATTACAGGAGTCTGGAGAAGATGTAAGATTTAATTCAGAAGAATTTTATACCTTCATTTAAATAATTTTATTGTTGTCTATGTAAACTAAACTCCCTCTGTATGTAGATGTATGTATATTTTTTTGCATCAGAATGTTTTAATAAGACCTTATATGTAGTATTGCTTTATTATATAAAATAAGCGTGTCAAAAGAATGTATTTACCTGTACATGGTTTCTAAAACATCTCTCTAAAATTAGCTGTTTTCCCACCTGCTGTTAAAGTGACTGGAAAAGATCAAGAGGCTATAATCTGAGGAGTACATGGAAGCGAAGAAAAAGATTTCTGAAAAGGGCAAATACAATCTGCTTAAAAGCGTACTTCTCTTTCAATTTCTAAAATTAGATAGATACAGTGGAAGAAGAAAAAGGAACTAGGGAAAAATTTGGTCAGAATTGAATGAAAAAAGTAGCAAAATAAATCTATGTACTGTCATTACTGTCAGTTTAACTCTGCTGCTCTCATTATACGAATTATGTAAGATGAGTCCCTTTGTAAAATATTGAAAATAGTGTTAATTTGAAGTTTAAAAACCACAGGTATGTGTCATCAGATTCTAAATTATAGTGGTGTAAACTGAGTATAACTTTATTGACTCAATGGCTTTGTAGGGGTGGAACAAAGATTTAAAATAAATCTTTAAATGCAAATGTTATAAATACTTTAGGAATCCAATTCACATTCCTAAATGACAAAGAGTGATGCATTTTCACAGGAGAAAGATGTTCATCTCGTATTGTTAAACCAAATAGGGATCAAAGTGGTTTAGTGATTTACTAATAACACATAATTAACAATAAGTAAGCTACACATTCAAGATCAGTGTCAGTAATGCAACACATAATGCAGCACACCAAGAATTCTTTAGAAAATGCTAATAAACACCCCCAAATCTCTGATGACCCCTCTGTAACTAATACCAATAAATGCAATCCCCTGCAGCCTCCTCCAGGGAAGACCCCAGTGGCAGGGCGTCACCCCTCCTGAGATTCCTGGCTGCACACCTTCCTTAAACACCATGTGAGCTCCCTGCCAGCATGCTGGCATGGGTCATTCTTAGTCCTCTGGCCCTGGCCTGCTTGTTACATCCTGGATGGGCAGAGGTGTGGAGGCACCCAGGAGACTCCAGGAAGCATCTTTCTGAGCTTTGGTTGTTTCTGTTCCCATGCCAAGATCTTTTCAACTGTTGCAACCTCTCTTACTTCTCCTAGACTTTTTTAGGTTGAATCTTTTCCTCAAAAAGTCTCTAATTTGTCCATGACTGTTTAATGTAGTTCATGATTACCTTCCTCTTCAAGTGACAAGTTCTGACCAAACATTCTCTCAAGTGGTTTTGGGTGTGCCTTTAACATATACTGTTACACTTGTGTTCTTATTTGAACTCATACTGTTATGCCGCCCAGTTTGCCAGGAATGGGCCTGGGAAATATTTCACAATAGCTGATTCTGTGTAACTGTTCTGGTTTAGCAAGGAGCAGCTTTTGGCTTAGTAACAGGGGGAGCGGGTTGCAGTGAAGATCCCGTAAAGAGTTTGCGGACTCTCCCCCCTGCTCCTGGGTTCACACCCACCTCTGGCCTGGTTGGGCCAATCTGGTCCCCTCTGCCATCACTATTTAGGGGACAGGAATTTGAAGTGCTGGCAGGAGGTGTAAGAGTGATACAAGATAGAGGTGACCACGAGGACCCTTCAGCCAGAAAAGGAGGAAGGAAGGAGAAGCAATAGACCAGAGACCCCACTGCAAGCCCCAGAGAGAATGCAGCTGTGCCCCTGCAACCTGTGGAGACCCATGGCAGGACTGAGAGTTACCAGCAGCTCCATGTGGGTGAGCCCGGACGGGCGAGGGACTGTGTGGGGAGACGGCCATGGCCCAGGCCGTGCTGGAGAGCCTGTGTGCCGCAGAGCAGCCCCACACGAGAGGCAGAGAGGAGCTGCAGCCTTTGGAATAAGTGCGCGTCGGAGCAGCCCGTGCAGGGCTGCCATGTGTGTGAGTTACCCCACGGACTTGCAGGGACGATGGGTGTGGAGTCCACCTGTCCTGAGGAGGAACAAATGGCAGAAGCTATTGGGGGAACAGACTAACTGAAACCCCCACTCCCTGCCCCCCTGAATCGTTCAGGGGGGGGACGAGGTAAAAACCCCGGGATCAGGGCTCTGAACACGGGAAAAAGGGAGGTGTGGCAAGAAGGTGTTCTTAAAAAGGCTGGTCGGACTCTTCATTGTTGTATTACTCTGTGTTGTTTTATTTTGGTTATGTTTTGGGTTTAAGGTTATGTTTTAGTTGATGTTGCATTAAATTGTTTTCTGTTTTCTTCCCCAAGCTGAGTGGCCTAGTCTGTTTTGCCCTGAACCTTAAGTGGCAATTAAGCTCTCCCTGCCCTTTGACAATTCTCAGCCTCTTCGGTACTCGAGGCTAATCGTGGTCTTTTTGTTCCCTGATGGGCCTAAACCATGACAGTAACACAATAGTACGTGAGGAAAAGTATATGCGATGACTGATTTCCTTCACATCGGAATTATAACTGGTGAAAAATGATAGCTATGGTAAAACATAAAATTTAAACAAATGAGAAACATAAAAGAAAAGAACAACCTGTCTATGATACAGTGTCTTACAACTGCTCATTTTGTTTCTAAGGTAGATTAATGTCCTTTGTTGTGGACTAATTGCATTTTGATGCTGTACTGTGCAATGGGGTGCACAGTGAAGAATTCTCTTCCCAAAGATGTGATGTTTGGCCTTACCTCTTTACAGACAGAAATATATTTTGTCAGTCAGTAATATTATAATATCTTAGAGTTTTGGCTCCTCTTGAAATATAGAAAATCTTCACCAGGGAGAAAAAATATTTTTGGATTGAGTTGTTTTTTTTTTTTTTTTAAATTTTTTAAACTATATAATGTATAAATATATGAAGGAGCCTTGTGCTCCCATTTTTTAAGGTATAAGTAATTTGATCAACCACATTCTCCTCTGTTTTGATGTACAAAGAGGAAAAAAGTTAACTTCTTTTACTACATTATCAATATATTTGCATTATCCTTCTTTGGGTAATAACATAGATAAATTAATACTGATATTTGTTCTTCTCATTCAAAGCCTGTGGAGTTTTTCTGCTTAGTGCTGGACCCTTTCACTGCTTTACTGGCACAGGGAAATATCATTGGTCAAGGTTAATTTTGAGTACAAGTTAATCTGAGTTTTTAAAGTGAATAAAAATTCCTATGTTGTTTATCATGAGATTCAAGTTTGCATAAGAAATATAGCTAAAGCATCACAGACAGTGTAAGAATATTGAACCCTTTAGGTAACAAATGTTTCTACAAGACATTTTCCTGCATGTATTCAAACAGGATATCACTGAGGTGGAAATGAAAATCTCTGAACATTGAGTCACTGAATTTCTCTCAATGTGTCACAATTACAAAACCAGCTTCTACATGAGTCTGATCTGCTGTGAAAATGTACAAACTATTGAGTTGCTCTAGAAATGCCTCATTTATTATCTCTAGTGAAAAACCCTAATGGATGAATCATGAGTTTGACTTCACTACTTTCCTCCTGAATCTGATTACAACTCCCTTTGTGTCATGCTTTCATGTAGCTTAAAAATGTATAAGATACATTTCATTTTGAAGTAATTCTGCCTGTGTTCCCTCAGTTATGCTAGAATGAATTCAGAAGGCTGAAACTATTTTTGGCATGTGCGGGAGGAAATCTGATCAGCTGGGAGGAAGACTGCTCTGAAACAAGGGATCTCTACAATAGAGGATGCAGGCTGGTCTATGATGCATACCCAGACAGCTATGTTGAGGAGTAGGGAATGGGATAGTTAACTTGCAAGGAACTATAATGTTGGAAAGAATTTCTCTTCTCCTTAGCTATACAAATAACAGAATATTTACTGTGATGGCCACAAATTATTTGGATTATAACTGTTTCAGAAAAGAAAATACCATAAGGACCCCAAGCAGGATTCCAAGCAGGATTGTGACCCTGGTCTTCAGGTGAGCTGATTTTGGCCTCTTCAAAGACCTACTTGGAGGAATCTCATGGGGTAGGATCCTAGATGGTAGAATTACCCAAGAGAGCTGGTAAGTGCCACATCCTGTAAGTCCAAGATTGGTGTGTTCTCACAAGTAGAAAAGCAGGAAAAGGAGACAGGAGGCCTCATGATGATTAAAGAGTTGCTAGAACAACTAAGGGAAAAGGCAAATATCTACGAGAAGTGGAAACAGGGCCTGGTTTCTTGGGAAGAGTAGAGGAACATTGCCAGAGAACGCAGGGGTGGTGATCAATGACACAGAGTCGAGTTGGAGGCCTGTGGCCAGTGGAGTTTCACAGGGATGGGTTCTGGGCCCAGTCTTGTTCAACATCTTCATCAACGGCCTGGATGAAGGGACAGAGTGTACCCTCAGCAAGTTGGCTGATGACACCAAACTGGGAGGACTGGCTGATTCCCCAGAAGGCTGTGCTGCCATTCAGCAGGATCTGGACCGGCTTGAGAACTGAGCAGAGAGAAACCTCCTGAGGTTCAACAAGGACAAGTGCAGAGTCTGCACCTGGGAAGGAACAACCCCCTGCACCAGGACAGGCTGGGAGTTGAACTGCTGGAGAGCAACTTTGCAGAGAGACCTGGGAGTCCTGATTGATAATAAACTGAACATGAGCCAGCAATGTGCCCTCGTGGCCAAGAAAGCCAATGGCATCCTGGGATGCATCAAGAAGAGTGTGGCCAGCAGGTCAAGGAAGGTTCTTCTCCCCCTCTACCCTGCCCTGGTGAAGCCTCATCTGGAGTCCTGTGTCCAGTTCTGGGCTCCTCATCTCTGGAGGGACACAGGACTTCTGGAGGACTTCTTGATGCAGGGCCACCAAGATGATCAGGGGACTGGAACGTCTTTCTTATGAGGAAAGACTGTGGGAACTGGGTCTGTTTAGTCTGGAGAAGAGGAAACTGAGTCGGGATCTCATAAATATTTACAAATATCTAAATAGTGGGTGTTGGGAGGTTGGGGCACCCCTTTTTTCTATTATATCAAGTGACAGGACAAGGGGTAATGGGAAAGAATCTGGAACACAAAAAGTTCCATTTAAACATAAGAAAAAACTAATTTACTGGGACGGTGAGGGAGCCCTGGCACAGGCTGCCCAGGGAGGACGTGGAGTCTCTTCCTGTGGAGGTTTTCAAGACTCGCCTGGATGCGTTCCTGTGTGACCTGATCTAGGTGAACCTGCTCCTGCAGGGGAGCTGGACTAGGTGACCTCTAAAGGTCCCTTCCAACCCCTACTGTTCTATGGTTCTATGATTATGGGAAGAATTCAGTAGAATTGTTTAGAAGTAGAATTGTGAGCACATCTTTGTTTTGGCACTCTTTGGAATTTAAATAAAGCAAAAAATAATAAGCCTGGAGCTACTAGGAAATATCCATCTTTTTATTTCCCTAAAATTTGAGTTCCCTTTCCCTGCTTTTCTCTCTTGGGAAAATCTTATCATCCACTAGACAAGTAAAGATCATAGATAATCAAAGATCGTAAGATACTATTATCACCAACATTATTTGGTCAGACTGGTTTGCTTTCTCAGATTTTTCATTAAAAATGCCATGAAAAGATCAAACTATTTCTGTATCAGACCATTACTATTTTATGACTTTAAGAAATTGTTTGGACTGGAGGTACTACAGTGGCCTTCTCAGAGTGATATTTGGATTGCCCATGCCTGCACAGAATTTTATCTCCTGCAATGCACTACATGTGCTTTGCCAGACAAGAGACTGCCATGAAATGATGATTAATGCCATTTAGAAAGTAGGGCTTTTTATAAATGAGATTGGAGGCATGCTGTGCATCTTTATGGTAACTGCTATGAGACAGTACGGCATTTCAAGACAGGGTATATAAACATAAAACTGACCTCGGGCAAGGAGGCACATGCAGAAACTCATGGTATCTGAAAACTGCCAGATAGTGGATCAACTTTCCCCTGAAAGGAAGGAAAGCCTTATAGACTTGTGTAATGTGATATTAACATTTATAGGGCTGATCTAAAGTGCTTTATAGCTGAAAAGGATTTTTCCTCTGTAGATTTCAGTGAGTTGTAGGTTGGGCTTTATTTATGTGTTTAGCTTTTTGACTCATTATAGTTAAATCCCTAATTAAGCTATACCTTTCATATCCCAGTTTCTTTATTGACCCCTCATATTGTTGTCCTTTCTTCTCTCTTTCACTTTTCTATTTGAGTAATTACAGTTTTACCTTGGCATTAACATGAAATCTAGAATGATAACATTCCCTGTAATCAAGATACAAGTTGACAGGTAGGTCAAGACTCTACCACCTTTTGTAACACTTGAAATTTTTCTTTCATGGTGATTTAGGAAAGGCTGTGTCCTAATTTCTGCTGTGATTTACTGATAATTTAAACAATGTTTTAAAGTGTTCATGAGCTAAATTTCTGTATGTAAATTTCTTCAATATCATGATCCCGTTGACTGTTAAAAATTGGTGTGTTACAGTATAAAGCAAATTGGATTTTCTTATTCCATATTATGGAAGTGTTTCTGAAAGGTTTTGTAACTGTAGAGCAAGGTTCTAGGGTATCAGCTCAAGAGATTTGGATAGAGAAGTTGTCTTGATGAGTAAAGGCGCAACATTATGTGGTCTACGAATAGATCTCAGTAAACAGGGCAAGAGACGTTTTGCCTCTAAGTGATATTTATTATTTCTCAAATGAGAAGAATAACATTGAAAATGAATAGGAGACGGACATTGAGTAGAGGACAGCTGGGTGATATGTCCCAAATGTTACTTCTTGATAAAATATATTAAGTGTCATCTGAAGCAAAATTTTCTAGGGTCTTTTAATGAGAGTTGTATATATGTTGAAGCGTGAACAATTTAACCTGAATGAATAGAATTAATTTTGTTAACTTCTTATGCAGGAGTCTTCTGGCTAGAAAAGAAACCCATGCAAAATTATCATCAGTCACTTCAGAGGAAGCTTCCAAGAAAATTGCCTTTGTAAAGAACAGGAGAAAAAGAATACTGACAAATGACATATTAAAAGGCAAAGACAAAGCACTTAGCGAGGCAGGATTAGGGAGGTCTAATAATAAAAGTAATGGAGTCCAGTTGCTTCATCACTGCTTTCTGTGACTTTTCCTTCTGCCAGTGCTTCACTTGGGTTCTTCTGAGAAACCAAATACACAGTTTTATTCCCTTATCTTCCAATGGAAAACAAAGCAAGCAATGTAGGAATTTCTTCTATCTTTATTATTTTCTTTGCAACTGGGTTAAAGTTGTTGCAACAGTCAGTGGGTTTTCTCTTTCCAATATAGACCACAATATATCTGTCTCAATATCATCAGATATTTGCTCCTTAGAAGTTGTCCTTTGCCCTCATAATTTCTGGATTGCATTTTGCTGTGCTGTCTTTAAGACAATACATTCTTGAGGAACATGTACACAAACAAGCGTAACATAGCTTTACTGGCAGAGATTCAGCAATCCATCTAGTGTCTGGGCTATATTGATGCTACCAGCAGCACTGAAGGAAGGTTGCAGTTGTGGTTATGGTAGAACATATATTAAACTTACTAACCATACTATGTGGATTTTTTCCTATTTATTTGCTTGGGTTTAACTTCAACTGTTTTAACATCTGTTTCTTGGACTGTATTCATTAGGGTACTTTCTCTTGAAATAAGAATCTGGTATTTTCTGCTAGAAGCTATGCCAACAGAAGAAGTGTTTGTGAAATGTCATTTAAGAAGGAGCTATGCTATGAGTTTCTCTTCCCCCTGACGCAAAAGCAGTACATCACTGTACTTCCCCAGGAGCAACCTGGGGAATTACTAAATCACAGAGGAGATGCATCAAGCTTATTGGTTTCCTATTTTTTTTTTCCTGGCACGTGTAAGAGAGAGAAAGAGGAAATGTATGCTCTTGTCTTTTACTAGCTGAAAAATAGCTCCCTAGTTCTTCTGCCTTAGTGCCTCTGTCTAACAAGTTGGAGATTAGGTCAAGGTTTGTTACTACTTGCTTCAACATGCCCATTCCTTGCTTGCAAAATGAGGAGGGTAAGATGGGGAGGATTGTTTCTGGTAGTAGAAAGATTGATTTTATGGCTCACTGCCATCACAGCAACACTGCTTAATGCTACTGTGATAGCTCTGTCGAGTGGATTGAGGGCCTGAATACTGTCTCATGGGACTCAGAAATAGTCTGCAGCTATCAATATTTCCTTGAGCTTAAACACATTGTTATCACTCTGTAGATGCCCCTTGAACTTATTTATAGCTCCACAGGAATTGCTGAGAGTGTTTTGACTTCTAATACAAGAGCCTTTCAGGGCTATAAATGATTATCCTGCAGCTTGCACTCATGCTCTGGCACAAGCACTATTGTCAGAGGAAGGATCTCCTGATACTCTCATCCATACAAAGAAAATTTTCTGTTCCACATTTTACTAACTAGTTGCATCTAACAGTGAAAAATTGAGGGAATTTTCATGTTATTTCTATTGTTAACAGTATGCACTTACTATCTAAAGTCTATAGGCAAACAGAAATGTCTTTCTACAGATGGAACTAGAAGAAGATTTCAGAAATGATTGAACACTCTCCATAGAGCTCTCAGCAAAATCAAAGGGTGAAAGCTTCAAATTACCTTGGATCTCCTGTACTCTGAGGTAGGCAAAGGCTCTATAAATATCTTTGCCAAGTTAAACTGATTTCCACTAGATTTTGCTTGAATGTTACCCGCAAGTAAGACTTATAACTTCCCAATCCAAATATCAGAGGTCAAACTGACATGCCTCTCACAAAAAGCATGTACTTGCATTGGAATGTTTGAAAGTATGATACAAGATAATAATGCTAGTAAACTAATACGGAACAGACATTTTGACTTTCAGGCAATAGTAATAGGAGAGTTTGTCTATTTTGCCATCATTTATCTCCAGACAGTCTAATCTCCAGAACTTTTCCTTGAGGTACTTCATCACTTGACAGAAACGTCAGCAAAAGGTGATGCTGGAAGGAAAGATAGGACAATCTGATTTTATCCTAACAACTCCTTGAAGTTGTTCATGGCTTGGTCTTTAGTTCTTATTTGAGAAGGAAAAAGGCTATTGTGTTATATAAATCTGACTGCACCATGCAACACTGTAAGATTAAGGAAAAGCCTCCCATCAAAGGTGTACAAGCAGAGTCCCTATCACTGCAGTTCACATCTTGCAAAGCATGGTAAGATCAAATTGCTAATGCAGCTAACAATCTTGAAGGAAAGAATCTTTTCCAGATATGACAGATTTTTGGTACTGCTTTCTGCTCTTTTTGCAGTCTTGGGATAGAATTAAAGTATTACTAAGTGGATGAAATAAAATATAGCATTAATTTAACTGACTCCACCCTCTCAAAAAAGTAAATGAACCAGTAATAGAATTCCTGACACGTGTTAGCAGCAGCAAGATACCCACTTATCTATTATTTTAATTTAACTTCTCAGTTTGTTGGTGATTTTCTTGGCACATATTCCTGTCCATATGTGTACTTGTTTACTATACCATTTGCAAACCCTGTAGCACACAGATGGTACAAAATAAAGTTAATAAAAATTAATAGATTCCTATTAGTTTTTTTCTTTAATTCTACCTTTATTACAAAATCCATTTTGTTTCTGTATAGAAATAGCTTAGATATCACAAGAACGCTTAGCAACTATTAAATGTAGATTGCAGCCTGAGTGATAAAGCAAAGTAATTCTATATAGTTTAATAGGCTCTCCATTTGATAAAAATTGGTTGCCAGATTGTTTAATCAAAAATTTGTCAGTGTATGTACAATTCTTTTCATATTAAAATGCCAACTGTTTGTCTTGATTTTGTTTGTAGAAATCTTAAAGAAAAGCTTCAATAAAACACAAGCATGGCAATATCAGGAGTTCATTGTAAAAAAGTGTCAGCCCATTCAACTTAATTTTGCAAAGAATGGATCGTTACATTTCAGGTGAAGTTCAGGGCATGTGGCAGAAGCATTGTGCAGGTATTAAGTATGTTTGACAGAAAATACAAATGTAGTTTCAGAAAATATAAATGTAGTTTGATGTTTATTGTGAGAATATTTTCAGCTATAAACTCTTTATGAAGAATGATACTTGTATTCCTCAATAATCTTAGTCATACCATTAAGATGTCCGTCAAACTTACAAAGCAGAAAGCCAACAAATGTTTAAATTCATGCCTTTGGTAATTTACATTGACCTCCTATGCATCATGTAAATGATAAAGCAAAACCCACAAATTGCTGCACCCACAAAACCTTTGATGACCAGGCCAGATAACAATGAGTTCTCAGAGAGTCATTGTTCAGTTGCATAAAAAATACAACACACAAGACAGCAGATAGTACACATTGCTTAAAAAAATTAGCATAATTCAGTATTACATGCTGGCCTGTTCACTATGACAACTGATGTCATATGTGGTGGAAAGCAGATTCAAACACAGGAATACAGGTTATCTATGGAGACTCAAAAGAGTAAAATGAAGCTGAAAGAAATATCGTCTCCAAAGCTGGAATACAATGAGCAGAGGAGATGCCAGAAACTTTATAATCTAAAGCTTCAGTTGTTACCAAAGAACTTGAAATGTTTTCTTATGCTTCACATAGAAACTATAGAAGATCTTGCTGCTGCACAAGCAGTAAAATATGTTCCCTATTTTGTATTATTAACTATAAAAGCACTACCAATGTGGTCCCAAGGGAGTAATGTATCACGTCTTTAAGAGCTCTTAAACACTGAGTAATATTGGTCTCAAAATTAAAACCCTAGAGTTAGATAGTAGTTTACTACCTAACAAAGGAAACAGTTGTTATTATTCTAATCTGTGAGAACAGCCATTTTTTTCTCTAGGTGGCTTGAGGAATTACAAGCATGGGAAAAGATTCCCATTTTGAAGGAAGTTCTCAAAGTGATAATGTATGCCCTTATTTATTAGTTTATTGATGGAAAAACCTTTTCTTGAACCCTCCAGAAATGATTGTCAATAAAAAGATGTCTCCTTTTCCTAAATCTACCTTTGAATATGAACATGAATCATGTAAGGAAGCTCTCTGAACTGTCAATTTCTTTTTAAGAAATATAAAGCACACTGTCATTACAAACATTTCTAAAAGAGCTGTTTCCAAGACTTAAATTTAGATTAAGTACACCAATTATTGAGTCCTTGAGGACATGTATGTTACAAAATGTGAACCAATCCAATAAGGATACCATAAACTATATCTACAGAAAATGGCCAGGCTTCTATCTGTATTGCATGTATTTGTAACTAACTGTCAATGAGTTTTTAAAGAGATAACTTGTGACAAGAATCAAAATGAAAAGTCCAGGTATTAGCTGAAATTTAAGTCCTTATTACTCAGAGATAAATAAAAGGCAATCATGTATTCAAAATTAAATACCAATGATTCAGAATGAATAGTTCCTGCTGTAGGTTCATCAAATTTGCAATGTGTCATGGTGCCAAGTTATCATTTTTTTTGTTTTAATCTCACTGACAGTGTGCATACATACGTACTGTAGTGGTTTAGCCCTGGCTGGGTGCCAGGGGCCCACCAAATCATAATATCACTCACTCTCCCAAACTGGATAGGTGAAAGAGAAATATAAGGAGAGGTTTGTGAGTTAAGGACAGGGAAATTGCTCAGCAATTTACATCATGGGCAAAACAGACTCAACTTGGGGAGAAAAAGGTTTCATTTATTAAAGAAAAATCAGAGCATGGCAAGGAGATGAGAAATGAAACCAAATCTTAAAACACTTTCCCCCACTCCTCTCTCTTCTCAGTACTTTCCTTCCTTCCCCTATATTCGTGCAGGAGATGGGGAATGGGGGATGTGATCAGTTCATTACAGATGGGCTTTACTGCTGTTTCTTCTCAGGAGGAGGCCTCCTCGCACTTCCCACTGTTACAGTGTGGGGTCCCTCCCCATGGGAGACGGTCCCTCATGAACTTCTCCAATGTTAGTCCTTCCCATGGGCTACAGCTCCTCATAAACTGCTCCGGCCATGGGGCCTCCCACGGGGACAGCTCCACACACCTCTGCCCCAAGGTGAGTTATCCACCCAGAGAACAGTCCTTCAGGGACAGACTGCTCCAGCCTGAGTCCATCACAGGATCACAAGTCCTGGCAGCAAACCTGTTCTGCCGTGGGCTCCTCTCTCCCCATGGGCTCTGAAGTCATGTCAGGAACTTGTTCCAATGTGGGCTTCCCACAGAATCAGAGCCTCCTTCAGGCATTCACCCACTCTGGTGTGGGTTCCTCCACGGGCTGCAAGTGGATCTCTGCTCCCTGGTGGCCTCCATGGATTGCAGGGGCACAGCTGCCTCACCATGGGCTGCACCACAGGTCACAGGGGAGTCATTCTTTCAGGGCCTAAGCAGCCTCCTCCTACTCTCTCTCCACTGACCTTGGTGATGCTTTCACATTCTCACTCCCTGTTGCTGCTGCAGTTTAGCAACTACCCATCAACTTCTACCCCTTCTCAAATACATTATTCTCAGAAGTGTTACCTCAGTCACTAATTGGCCAGGTCTGACTCAGGTGCAGGGTCCATCTTAGAATGGACTGTCACTGGCCCTGTGAGCTACAAGGGAAGTTTCTGGCAGATCTTTGTTTAAAGAAGCCACTCCTCTAGTCCCTTCACTATCAAAAACCTGGCCCAGTGAAAACCACTTATCTGCCAATAGTGTTTGAAAAAGATTATTTAGCCTTACTAATGTTTCGTACAATGTGCATAACAGTCTTTTATGTCTGAGGGTTGAATTCTATGTATATTTTCTCCTTGAATTCAAACTCTGAGCAGAACAATATGTGGGCTTGTGCTTTATATATGCATGCTTTTCTGTACATTATGTTTTCCTGAAGGTCTTATAATTATAGCTGTAACATTTTTGTCTGCATTCAACATGTATTGAATGACAGCTTTGAGATGAAGTTTGAACAGACCTGTCATCTATTTCTGTCCATGATATTTACCTTCAGGTTGTATCACACTTGGTATAGCCCTTTATAGTAAGGTTTTCAGGGGAGAGAGAAGAGTCTTCCACTTGCCTTTTCGGTTCTCAGGTTTGTCATAGTTCAGTCAACTGAACTTGCACCAGTTTTGTTGTTTGGTATTTTTATTTCTCTTGGAACATGCTAGTTAAAGTACATCACTTGGGTATTTTTTGGTATCTTTGCCTTTATAATTGGTTTTGATTTGATTTAACTTTCTTGTGACAGTTGAAGCTGTAGTCTTGTATGGAAACCGTTGGGCTGGGAGCTGGAAATAGTTATTAATAACCTGTATTCCAGACTAACTACCACCTTCAAATGTAGATGAGATACTCTACTCAGATGTCCCTGCAAAGCTGTAGGATAGACATGAAATAGTAGCTTATATACTGACTATCAACTTATTGCTCTACACTGTGCTATCTAGGAGGTCTGTGTTGTGTTTTATGACCTGGATAAAGAAAATGCCTGGGTTTGACAGAGAAAACAACAACAACAACAACAAAAACAACAACAAAAACTCTGCCAACATTTCCCCACCACTTGTTTTGTTTGATTTTGATTATAGAGTTAATGATTCCCCGCCCCCCCTCTAAAATTCTAGGACTCCTACAAGCTGTGTGAATCTGATGGTTTTGCCTTTTTAAAGTGAGGGAAGGCAGACCTCCCAGCATACTCAACATGTTAATTTGAAATAATGTTATATAGTGCAGTTTTCCTTTATCTGATGATCTTCACAGAAAAACTATTGTCATAAGTATTCTATGTTAAAATCGAAACATTTGAAAAAGATATTAAGGAATGAAAGCTTAGATTAGAAAATCCAGAGATGTTTCATAAAAAAAAAACTTTTCCAAAAAAATTCCCCTTTTTCAAAGAATAAAGTTGAAAGATGTATTTCCAAAATTTTTATATCGAAGTAGTTGAGATATGGATAGTATAATGAATTCTGAGGCACAAATGACTAGCAGAAACTACACAGGTTAGAAGCCACTGAGAAAAATACTGTACTTTTTCTGTAAAAACCTACTTCATAGGTTGTGAAATAATGTTGGAAGAGATATACACAGCACTGAAGACGGGCCTTAAAGCTCCCAAGATTATAGTAGCCTCTTAGGGGACAAGTTTTAGTCAACTGACCCATGTTTTTCCAAGAGCTTTTTGTCACTCCTGAGTTATTTTGTGTGTATGCAGCTTTTCTGCTTAACTGTGGGACTGGGTCTTGTTTTCCATCATATATCCTGCTGCACTTTCACAGTGCAATTTCTCTGTATATTATTTTCTTGCATTGGGAAATAAACTATATATTCTTGTATTTGTGTGTGGGTAAACTTTAGACTGAAGAAAATCACATGCATGACAGAATGGTAAACACGTTATTGTATTCCAGAACACGACAAACACTTTCAAGGCTGTTTATTCCTTACTCATGCCTTGTACAACTCATTTTGTAGACAAAATCTGTATCTCCTTTTCCAAAGCATTTAGGACACTCTGGAGCAATGAAGCTATAACAAGTAATATATATTAAATATATAGATTACTATATAGAAAGTATATAAATATAAACAAACTATTATATAATGAATATAATATGTTATTACTATGTAACTATATATAACTAATATAAAAATAACTAATAATATAAATTTTTCCTCAAGATGTTCAGGAATCTATTTAAGTTAAATTCCTAAGGGAAATGAAAATATTTTTACATTGTACTCTTATCTCTAATTAGTATAAAAATCTGGGTGGTTTTTTTTTTCTGAGAACAAAGCTTTCACCAATATTGTAATTGGTTCCTAATCTAAAATTTAGTTTGAACTGATTAACATAATTGATTTCAAGGAAGTTGAATGTGAATTGCATTTCTGTAAAATATTGATTTTCTTGATTGAATCACAGAGAATCTGAAGCCACTTTTTACTTCTGGGATCATATACATCATGGAGGAAATACCAAGCCTACAATGTATGTGCTGAAGTGAACTCCTTCAAGGTCATACAGATTCTCTACCATCTGAGAAGAAGTCAGAGATGTCATGGAAAATGTAGGTCTAGGTATATTGAACAAACTTGTAATATTTGGACAAAGAAAAATGTTACAGGTTAGAGTAACTTTTTTTGTCTTGGCAAGGAATTACATCTTTGTGTCAAAACTAAACGGAACTAGCTGCAGATTATAGTAATTTTTCAAAATCATAATTATCTATAAAAATGTTTGTTGTGTATTACTTAATGATCTAAGTTATAAGAAATGTGTTGGGAAAGTTTTTGAAAGTTAAGTTCCTGAGTTCTGGTTCCTAAGAAATTTCACTTTGAAACTGACAGTCAGTAAGACCTCATAAGATTTTGTACTTGATATATCTATATATGTTGTGCATATGGTGTATATATAGGTATTTTTAATATAAATCATATCTCTAAATCAGATATTAGGGCATGTATAAGTGAAAGAAGGTAAAAAAAATGAAACTGTATTCACTTTTTCAATATGAAGTATGAATTGGTCTTGTAAATAAAATTATCTCTTTAATGATTTTGTTCCCTATTTACTCACTTGTATGGAAGTTACACATATCAAGAGTCAGTGAGTAAATAAATATAGAAATATTTTAATTATCTGGTTTGTAGACTGCATGAGATATACAGAAATAAAACTTTAAAGAAGATCTTTGTTTTTATAAAATAACAATACTTCTTCCTGCTTATTTAAAATTTAAGCTAGAATAATAATGTAATCTATTTAGCTCCCCTCCTAGTCTTTACTGTCCTCAGCTTTAAATGACAGTATAAAGGTCAGCAGTTTTGGAAAATGGATTATACTAAGCTACACTGAAGCTTTTTTCCCCTGAATTTTACAACCAGATGGTCACATATTAAAGAATCCAAGATTATCCCTAGAATGTTTACTTTATAAACACAGCAGAAAATATTGTGCTACTGGTAAGCCTAAGATCTGCTTTGTTACTGTGATGGATGGAATGAGACACTTCACTCTTATGAGAGAAACAAAAATATATTTTATTGATATAAGGCAATGAGTTAACTAATTTCAATGGTTCAAGCAACAGCAGTGTAATCACTTGAGTATTTACACTGCATGGAGGATAGGGTCAGATAAATCTGTCAGGCAGACCCTCCTGTTGAGTCATGAGGTCCAGAAAGTACTGTGATGTTCTGTACTCATTCACAGTGGGGAATTTAGGTGTGTTGACTAGCCCTCAGCTATTGGCCAAGACTTATGTACCTTAGTTATTGTGTTATTATCTGTCTCCCCAGAGTTCAGCTTATGCCAGATGCAGCTGTCACGGCTACCACTGGTGGCTATTGCTTAATCAGAAAAAGTGAAGTGAGAGGAGCACATGGGCACTGTTACCGATAGGGTCCACTGTAATCGTACATAAAATATACATTGTAAACATACATTCTTGACACTAATAGCTCAGAAACTTCAAGCAAGCTTTAAGTAGATCAAAGGCAACAAAGTTTACATAATTATGAGGAAGAGATTCAGTGCTCTTTGGGAAAATTTCTATTAAGTGTATGGAAATTAGACAAAAAACCTGGATTTCATTTCATAACCTGATTAAACACACACATAATGCTGAATATGTAAATAATGCCTCTAAATTAATAAAATTAATAATAATTTGGGGAGAACACTGAAATTAGAGAAATTTTTATTAATTAATATGTCACTGTCTCAAAGTTCATTACAAGATACATTTCAGTGTATTTACAGGAGCCAAGGGAAAAGCCATGACCGAGTAGTAGAATAGATACCCATCTAAATATTAAAAAATTCTTCATGTAAATTGTTGCTAGAAACAGAGAAATAAAGATGTATGTAAAACCAAAGGTGATGGTGATGCTGTAAAACCATTTGGTTTTCAGAATATTTTTTTTAAAATTTAAGCTTTTCCAAAACACTCATATATTCAAAGTAAATACACAACCAGAAAGAAAAAGAAGAAAAAAAAAAACCAGTCTCTGGTACTGGTGTCATTGAATATGTCAGCAAAATTCTTAAAAACATCATTAAAAAATTATTTGTTATCATAAACGTTGGTTCTTATTTTGACTTTGAGTGACATGGAATGCTACCACAGCACTAAGTAAAAAACATAGTGAAAAAAAGTAGAAATAAAATGGACTTAGGTGGCATTCAAAGGGAGGGATTTGTTACAAGAATACTGATGTGATGTATGTGCTGGCTGTTAAAGAAATGTTACTGGTCCATAACCCACAGCAAATAAATGTCTGAAAAATTAATTGATTAACATAAGAAGGAAGTTTGAACATAAGAAGGAGGCAGTTATATATTCAGTGCAAATGTTAAGAAAATTCCAATTTAGGTGCTTGATTTGGTGTCTAATTTTCATGTGCCATAGGAAATGTGCCTCTGCCAGATCTCTGTTTATAATCCAACTGTCATTGATGTTATTGTGGCTCTTCTCATTCAGTGTGAGGAGCATTAGACTGAGTTGCTAAACCACAACATTTTCTTGCCTGAATATCAATGGAAGTGGCAGTTAAATGCCAGATTTAATTTTATTCTTAATACATCCTGCTGGATAGAGTGAATGTTTTGTTCATTCAATGGATATGAAATACCAAGACCTGTCAGAGACACATCAGATGCAATTACAGCACATTTAGTGTACCATGCTATGAGAAAATTGTTTCAGAATAACTAGTAATTTATTCTATGCAAATTGTTTCAACTACACACTGTAGAATGTATAATTGACAACAATGAATATGATAACAATGTTAGTTAAATTATGTTAAATGAAAGTTAAATCTGGGTCTGCTTTATTTCTTTGGATTTTTTTTTTTTAAATAAGAAAGAGCCCCTTGCATGTATAGTAGAGGGTGTTGAATTAAGAATTAAGTATAGTCTGTGATTGTTTCTCATAATGTGGATATTTTTGAGGAGGAACTTTTCTGGGCAATAATTTGAAGTTTGTTTTTAAGGTTCTTTTTGTTGACATGAAAATTCATTCCTTGTGTTGGCTGTCAAGGCAAGATGTAATATATGTAAACAACAAAAAAAAACTATAGTCATTTAGAATCAGGATTATTTTGCTATTCAGAATACTGTAGGAGGTTTTGGTTACTTACCTTATCTTTAATGAGGAAATATGTCTCTAGTGGAAACTAACAAAATAATGACAAAACACTGAGGGTAGCTATTGACTTCTGATGCTGAAATTTACTTCAAGATAATCTCCACGCTAGTGAAATCCTCTCAATGTAATTATTCCTCTTGAGGAATTTTTTAAGCATTTCTGCTTTTATTGACTTGTTGAAATAGACAACTATTTTGTCTTTCTCTCTTCTCCAATAACAATATTGATTTTTCTAAAGTAAAACAGTCAATCAGTATTCATTGAATTTGTAAGTAAAAAACAGTTACCTCCTCAGAGCAACTTCAGTTTCAGTTCTAGTGATGTGTTTTCACCTCGGACTGATCATAAATGCTCAGTTTGGCTCTATTCATTGTTGACCTCCAAAAAAACCTGGGTTTTTCAATTGAACCATGTCTTCTGTAAGGGTTTAATAAACCAATCAGTGTTCCCTTCACTGAAGCATCTTGCACTTTATAATGCAGTAATATCTTTGAATTGAAGAGTATTATGTAGCTAACATCAAAAGTGAAGAGAGCAAGCAGATTTTGAAGAGTACTGAAAAATTGCTGCAAGACATAGAATGCCTATTCCAGCTCTAACATTAACATCAGAAGTCTGGTTTAAGGCATTAAATGATGCTAAATCTTTATATATTCACATTTTGTTATTTCATCAGAAGGCTTGACAGTGCAATGATGTATGCAGGCCTGAATGTTTTATACTGTTTAGTCATATAAAGATTAATTTATATATTTTGTAGAAAAGCAGTTTGTTTCATTATTATTTACTTGTAGCAACATATGTCTCTTTCCACTTGGAAAATGATGACTGTTTGAGAGTTGCCTGTTTGGACAAATGTACCTCCATGTCTCTTACAGAATGTTTGTTAAACAGCAAATGCTGTTTTTTTGTCCACTTTTAGGCTAAAGTTTAGTTTGAGTTACTTTCAAATGATGATGAAACTTTCAGGCTGCTTTACCTGTAACGGAAGCCTCAAGAAACGTAAGTCTTAGATAAGAAGATTTTTAAAAGGATGTTTCATTAGTGGGAATGTTTGAACTTTGTGAAGATTAGCATTTCTATGAGATATTGATGCTACCCTCTGGCTGGATGATAAGGCACATACAAATTTATTTTCAGTATATAAGCAAGCAGTAAGATTAATTTAGTAACTGTTGTTCACCTGATTTTCTGTCCATAATCCATATTGTTGTTGAACTTTGGGACAAAAAAAAAAGACTTAATCTTTTCTGGCAAGGATTATATTTCTTCTCGGTCATACACATCTTTGTCATATATGACATAGAAATAGACTTGTGCAGTTACATTTCAATTAGTTTTTATTAGCCAGTGCAAAACTCACAGGATTTTCATAGAATTATACAATCATAGAACGATGGGTGTTGAAAGGGACCTTTAGAGATCATCTAGTCCAACCCCACTGCAGAAGCAGGTTCATCTAGATCAGGCCTACAGGAACAAGAGGGTCTTGACCTCCAAGGAAGGAGACTCTACAACTTTCCTGGGCAGCCTGTGCCAGGGCTCCATCACCCTCACAGTAAAATATTTTTTTCTTATGTTTAAATGGAACTTTTTGTGTTCCAGCTTCATCCCATTACCCCTTGTTCAATTGCTAGACACCATAGATAAAAAGGGGTACCCCAACCTCCTGACATCCACCATTTATATACTTGTAAATATTAATGAAATACCTCCTCAGTCTCCTCCAGATTAACAGCCCCAGTTCCTGCAGCCTTTCCTCAAAAGGAAGATGTTCCAGTGCCTAATCAACTTGGTGGCTCTATGCTGGACTCTTTCCAGAAGTTCCCTGTCCCTCTTGAGCTGAGGAGCCCAGAACTGGACACAGGACTCCAGATGAGGCCTCACCAGGGCAGAGTAAAGGGGGAGCAGAACCTCCCTCGACCTGCTGGCCACACTCTTCTTGATGCATCCCAGAATGTCAAGCCATCCTGGCCTTGGAGGAAGTGGTACTGAAGATCAACTCTTGGGCACTTCTACCTTCTAGAATCTTATCCAATGAGATCCATCCAAGCAGGTCTTTGAAGAGACCAAAGTCAGCTCGCTTGAAATCCAGTGTCACAGTCCTGCTTTTTGTCCTACCTCTTCCACACAGGATCTGGAACTCTACCATCTCATGATCACTGCAGGCGAGGTTGGCTCCAACCTTCACATCCCCAACCAAGCCCTCCTTATTTGTCCTTCTTGGATGTCCTGGTTTGGGCTAGGACAGAGTTAACTTTGATGGGGAAGTAGGAAGGGGCACAGCATGGGCAGCTGACCCGGGCTGGCCAACAGGTATTCCATACCTTACTGACATCATGCCCAGTACATACAGACAGGGAGCTAGTCGGGGGCGGGGCTGCAGGAGCATGGGCTCAGCTGCTGGTCAGGTCCTGGATGGTGAACAGCTGCGGCACACACCATTCCTTTTGTATATCCCCTCATTTACTGTTAAAACTATTTTTTCCTGAACTTGTTTCTTCTTATTGTTGTTCTATTAAACCATTCTTATTTCAACCTACATGAGTTTTTCCCCTTTTTCTCTGGTTCCCCTCCCCGCTCGGCCAGGAGCAGGAGGAGTGAGCGAGCACCCTCGTGGCTCTTGGTTCCCGGCTGGACAAAACCACGACATTATTTGGTGCCCAACGTGGGGCCCGCAGGGTTGAAATAAGACAGAGTGGGATGAAACAATTTTCTTGTGTACATTTCTGATATTAGTTAAAAAAAGCTGCTGGTCACAATGTTGATTTATATGCTTAAATGGTGTTGGCCAATAATTTCAGATATATACTTTGTATTCTCTGTGATAGTGTTTATTGCCTTGGAAAAGATATGAAAACACTTGTTCTCATATACTGGTTGTTACTGGCTTATGATATGATTCTATCACTGGGTATGGATCTAGGCCAGTACTTGTACATGACTTGGTTGGCATTTCTGCAACTTGGACATTTATTTTCAGAATGTAGTGACAGTAATGACACTCAGTTCATGGGAAAAATGGAAGGACGTAATTGTTCCATTTTTTCCATCCTCCCTTACTCATTCAGATTAACTGCAATAGCTTTTGAGAATTCAGAATACACTTGGGATGTCCCAGCCATTGTGGTTTTATTGCTCTGTCCTCTAGGTAGGGTGTTTTTCTTGGGTAGAGTTGCAAAATTTGCTTTTCAGACTGTTATGAGGTTGGGCAGCTATGGAGGGATTGACATACAGAAGAATATGAACAGGTATTGGAAGAGTTTCTGACTTGTACAGATTAGGAATGTCACCCTAGCAGCAACTGTGGCTATTCAAACTGAGGCAACTGTTGCTGTTGCTGCCCTAACTCCAACAGCAGACACTGATTCTGAATCAGAAGTTCAACGTTTGCCAGTGTCAGTTGCTCCTGTCCAGAAAAAGAAATACATAAAAAAATCAGTTCGCCTTGTGAGGGATGAAGATGAACCAGTGTCATCACGGGAGTGGGAGGAAGAGTCAGAGCCAGAGATAATCACCCAATCCTTGTCCCTGAGAGAACTGCGAGAAGTGTGAAAAGATTACAGCCGCCACCCAAGCGAGCACCTTGTCTCCTGGCTGCTCCGATGCTGGGAGAATGGGGCCCACAGCTTGGACTTGGAGGGCAGGGAAGCCAGGCAGCTGGGCTCTCTGTCCTGGGATGGCAGCATTGACAAGGCAATTGGAAGAAAGACAGAAGTCCTCAGCCTCCAAGGAAGACTTTTGTCTGGTGTGAAGGTAAGATATCCCTTCAGAGAAGACATCATATGCCACCCAGGCAAGTGGACCACAATGGACAAAAGTATCCAGTACTTGAGGGAGTTAGTTGTGCGGGAAATGATTTATAATGAGCAGTTACCAACAGACCCAGATGAGGTCCAGTGCACACAGTCTATGTGGCGAAGATTTGTGCAAAGTGCACCATCATCTTATGCTAATTCATTGGCAGTCATCTCCTGGAAAGAAGACGAGGGGAAACCAGTGGGGGAAATGGGTGTTCAACTTCAGCAATATGAAGAAAGTCTGTCTTCCTCCCTACAGGCTGTTGTTTCAGCTGTAGGTAAAATGTCAAAAGAGTTCCACCAATTCAAAGAAGATATGTCCCACTCCCCACCTGCCCGAGTCCATACTTCAGCTATTAGTAGATGTCCCTCTGTTCAAAAGAGGGAATATTGAGGGCAGACACCATGAGGTGCTTTGTGATTTTTACCTGCAGAACCAGGGAGAGAACATGAACAAGTGTCATGGGCAACCTACTTCAGCCTTAAGGGCACGGGCATGGCAGTTACGGGGAAAAACCGCTACAAGAAGCAATTTCTCCTGGAAATATGCTACTCCAGTTTCCAGTGAGCAACTCCCTAGACAGAATAGAAGGGTTGAGCTCTATTCTAGTCCCCTCAAGGGGACATCTAGCTCTTTTCACAAAAAGTATCCAATGACTGCCATGGCCAGCACTAGGGAGGCCCTGCCTCCAGCCAGGTGGAGGAGAGGGACAACCGAGTTTATTGGACAGTGTGGATCCGATGGCCTGGCACATCAAACCCACAAGAGTACAAGGCTTTTGTGGATACTGGAGCACAGTGCACTCTGATGCCATCAAGTTGTAAAGGGACAGAATCTGTTTGTATTGCTGGAGTGACAGAGGGATCTCAACAGCTAACCTTGTTAGAAGCTGAAGTGAGTTTAACTGGGGAGTGAGTGGCACAAACACAGGCCCAGAAGCTCCGTGTATCCTGGGCATAGACTACCTTAAGAGAGGGTATTTTAAGGACCCAAAAGAGTACCGGTGGGCCTTTGGTGTGGCTGCAGTGGAGACAGAGGAAATTGAACAACTGTCCAGCATGCCCAGCCTCTCAGAGGACCCTTCTGTTGTGGGGTTGCTGATAGTCAAAGAACAACAGGTGCCAATTGTGACCACAACAATGCAACGGCGGCAATCTTGCACCAGCAGAGATTCAGTGATTCCCATTCATAAGTTGATTCACCAACTGGAGAGCCAAGGGGTGATGAGCAAACCTCACTCACCGTTTAGCAGTCCCATATGGCCAGTGCGAAAGTCTACTGGAGAGTGGAGACTGACAGTAGACTATCGTGACCTGAATGAAGTCACGCCACCGCTGAGCGCAGCTGTGCCGGACATACTGGAACTCCAATATGAACTGGAGTCCAAGGCAGCCAAATGGTATGCCATCATTGATATTGCCAATGCATTCTTCTCAATTCCTTTGGCAGTAGAGTGCAGGTCCCAGTTCTCTTTCACTTGGAGAGGGGTTCAGTATATGTGGAATTGACTACCCCGGGGGTGGAAACACAGCCCCACCATCTGCCATGGACTGATCCAGGCCACATTGGAGAAGGGTGAGGCCCCAGAACACCTGCAGTACATTGATGATGTTGTGTGGGTCAGCTCAGCAGAGGAAGTTCTTGAGAAAGGGAAGAAGATAATTCAAATTCTTCTGAAGGCTGATTTTGCCATTTATCAAAATAAGGTCAGAGGGCCTGCACAGGAGATCCAGTTTTTAGGAATAAAATGGCAGGATTGACGTTGCCATATCCCAATAGATGTGATCAACAAAATTGTAGCCATGTCTCCCTCAACTAGCAAAAAGGAAGCACAAGCTTTCCTAGGTGTTGTGGGTTTTTGGAGAATGCATATTCCAAATTACAGTATGATTGTGCACCCTCTCTACCACATAACACGGAAGAAAAATGATTTTGAATGGGGTCCTGAACAGCAACAAAGTTTTGAACAAGTTAAACAGGAGATTGTTCATGCGATGGCGCTTGGGCCAGTCCGGACAGGACCAAATGTCAAAAATGTGCTCTGGAGAGAATGGGCCTACTTGGAGTCTTTGGCAGAGAGCACCTGGGGAGGGTCGAGGCCAACCCCTTGGATTCTGGAGTCAGGGATACAGAGGATCTGAGGCCCGATACACTCCAACTGAGAAGGAGATACTGGCGGCATATGAAGGGGTTCAAGCTGCATCAGAAGTGATAGGCACAGAAACACAACTTCTCCTAGCACCATGACTGCCAGTACTGGGCTGGATGTTCAAAGGGAGGGCCTCCTCCACACATCATGCAACTGATGCTACATGGAGTAAGTGGATCGCACTGATCACACAACGAGCTCGTATAGGAAATTCTAGCTGCCCTGGAATTCTGGAACTAATCACGAATTGGCCAAAGTGTGAAGACAGTGAAATATCACCAGGAAAGGAGGCAACCCGTGCTGAAGAGGCCCCATCATACGAGGAACTTTCAGAAGATGAGAAACGGTATGCCCTGTTCACCGATGGGTCCTGTCGTCTTGTGGGGAAGCATCGGAGGTGGAAGGTGGCTGTGTGGAGCCCCCTACACAAAGTTTCAGAAGCTGCAGAAGGAGAGGGTGAATCGAGCCAGTTTGCAGAGGTAAAAGCCATCCAGTTGGTTTTAGACATTGCTGAACAAGAGGCTTTACCTCTACACTGACTTGTGGATGGCGGCAAATGCTGTGTGGGGGTGGTTACAGCAATGGAGGCAAAAGAACTGGCAACGATGGGGCAAACCCATCTGGGCTGCCCCGATATGGCAAGACATTGCTGCTCGAATGGAGAAACTAGTTGTGAAACTGTGCCATGTTGTGAAAGTGCTCATATACCTAAGAACAGGGCCACAGAAGAACATCTGCATAACCAGCAAGTGGACAAAGTTGCAAAGATTGGAGCAACTCAGGTAGATTTGGACTGGCAACACAAGGGGGAGTTATTTTTAGCTCAGTGGGCCCATGACACCTCAGGTCATCAAGGCAGAGATGCCACTTATAAATGGGCTCGTGATTGAGGGGTGGATTTAACCTTGGATACCATTGCACAGGTTGTCCATGAGTGTGAGACGTGTGCTACAATCAGACAAGCAAAACGATTGAAGCCCATATGGTATGGAGGATGATGACAGAAATATAAATACGAAGAGGCCTGGTAGATTGATTACATCACACTGCCACCGACTCGCCAAGGCAAACGTCATGTGCTCACAATGGTGGAGGCGACCACCGGCTGGTTGGAAACGTATCCTGTGGCTCATGCCACCGCCCGGAGCACCATCCAAGGCCTTGAAAGGAAAATCCTCTGGCGACATGGCACCCCAGAAAGAATTGAGTCAGACAATGGGACGCACTTCTGGAACAACCTCATAGAGGCCTGGGCCAAAGAGCATGGCATTAAATGGGTTTATCACATCCTCTATCATGAACCAGTCCTAGGAAAAATTGAACGACACAATGGACTATTGAAGACCACACTGAGAGCAATGGCGGGGGGGGGTAGGACATTTAAACATTGGGATACAAATTTAGAAAAGGCCATCTGGCTAGTCAACTCCAGAGGATCTGTGAACAGAGCTGGACCTGCTCAATGGGAACTTTTACATACTGTAGAAGGGGATAAAGTCACTGTGGTGCACTTAAAAAATCTGTTAGGGAAAGTAGTCTGGTTGAGTCCTACCTTTGATAAAGGCAAACCCATTTGTGGGATTGTTTTTGCTCAGGGACCTGGGTACACTTGGTGGGTGATGCTCAAGGATGGGGAAATCCAGTGTATATCTCAAGGAAATTTGATTTTTGGTGAGAATAGCCTGTGAATTCCGTGAATCGAGTTGTATTATGTTAGTTGTTAAATAACTTTGCTGTTGTATGTCACCATTACCATAGTTGCTCTATGCCATATCACTGACACTACAGAAAGAACCACCTAGATCACTGAAAGATGGGCCTGGACGAGCAAGATACAGAATAGCAGAATGTGAATTGGTGCACAGTGACGTCCTCAAGATCAGCGTCTTCAGCTTACAGATAAGACACACGAAACAGGCCAGCTGCAAACTCCTGATACTGCATGCAGTGACTTATCTCACACACACACCCCATCTGCCCTGCTGCAAAAGATTTATGATGAATAAGACCAGAAGTTATGGACTAAATGGACTCAACGGGGATGTTAGGGGGATGGCGTATAAACTGAGGGAATGTTATACTTCTCTGTGTGTGCCCATATTTTTTCAGGGAGAGGAAATGTGGTGTTTAGATGTTGTATATTGTGAAACTAAGCATGATGTAGATGGTATAGAATAAGGGGTGGAATGTCCTGATTTCAGCTAGGATAGGGTTAACTTTGATGAGGAAGTAGGAAGGGGCACAGCATGGGCAGCTGACCGGGGCTGGCCAACAGGTATTCCATGCCATACTGACATCATGCCCAGCACATATAGGCAGGGAGCTAGTTGGGGGTGGGGCTGCGGGAGCATGGGCTCAGCTGCTCATAGGGAGTGGTTGTGTCAGGTCCCGGGTGGTGAGCAGCTGCGGCACACACCATTCCTTTTGTATATCCCCTCATTTACTGTTAAAACTGTTTTTCCCTGAACTTGTTTCTTCTTATTGTTGTTCTATTAAACCATTCTTATTTCAACCTACATGGGTTTTTCCCCTTTTTCTCTGGTTCCCTCGTGGTGAACCAGAGGGGGCGGATTGAACGAGCACCCTCGTGGCAATTTGTTCCCAGCCAGACAAAACCACGACATTGAGTTCCTCAGTCACCTGTGACAGGAATTGTCATCAACAATCTGTAGGATCCTCCTGGACTCCATGCACTTGGCTGTGTGGCTTCGCCAACAAATATCAGCGAGGTGAAAGTCTCCCATGAGGACCAGGGATTGTGATTGTGAGGCAGCTCTCAGCTATTTGTAGAAGGCCTCATCCATTTCCTCCTCCTGATCAAGTGGCCTGTAGCAAACTCCTACAACGATATCGCCTTGCCCTACCCTTTAATTTTCACCCATAAGCAGTCAACCTGCCCCTCATCCTCACCCAGAGTTCAGTACCCATTAATTACTCCCTCACATAGAGAGCAACTCCACCTCTTTGTTAACCTGTCTTTGCTGAACTGTACATAGCCCTCCATGGCTGTGCTCCAGTCATGGCAGCTGTCCCACCACACCTCTGTGACCACAATGAGGTCGTAGCTGCATCTGCAGCCACATCTCCAGTTCCTCCTGCTTATTCCCCAGGCTGCATGCACTGGTGTAGAGGCAGAGCAGGGGCTTACTCAAACACACAGGTTTCCCTGGATGGATGCAGGAGTTTCCTCCCCAGTTTGACTCTTCCTCAGTGTGGTCAGCCTTTTGCATCTCAACATGGTGTGCGGATGAGGGGCACTTATCATTGCATTCCTTGTCCTATCCTGTTTCCCAGCTAGACAGGATAGTTTGTTCTCTGTTACTTCGCCCCCCACCCCTCAAGTCCCTTAGTTTAAAGCCCTCTTGATCAAGTTGGCTAACTTATCCCCAAATATTCCAGTGCTCTTATGGGAGAGATGAATCCCATCCTGTCCTATCAAGCTATAGTCCTCAATAAAGGTTCTGTTGTCGTAAAATCCAAAACCTTTCTGCTGGCAACAGCCTTTCAGCCAGGAGTTCACTTGACTGTTTTTTTCATTCGTGACTTCTTCTTTATCTCTGGTAGACAGGATGGAAGCGAAAATAACTTGTGCTCACCTATCCTTCACTTGTCCCTCAAGGTTTTAAAATCCTTTTTAATCCTCGAGATATTGTGTCTCATTACATCATTCATCCTCATGTGGAACAGGAGTAGGGGATAATGGCCCATGTCCTTCATGAGCTGTGACATTCTCTCAGTTACACCACAAACCTTGGCTCACAGCAGGCATCATACCTTTTGTATCTCCTTATCCTATGGGCAGATGGGTCTCTCAATGTCTCTTAGCAATGAGTCACCCACAAGGAGCACCCATCGCTTCTTTGTCTGGTGTTCATTACCTGTTGCCAGTGGAGCAGCTGATGGTGAGTTGCTTGCTGGAATTTCCCCTTCAGGAGCTTACTCATTGAAGTCCCCCGTTGCCTGTGCCTCATACTTACTTGTAGGTGATACTTTGGAAGGAGGATTTTGAGGATGAGCCCTTCTTTTGTTTTATAACTGGGGTCCAAGACATATAGGATTCATTGGAGCGTCGTACCTGACTGTGGAAGACTCTGTCTATCTCTGCCTCTCTTATACTAAAGAGTGTACTGATGGTTTTCTGGAACTCTTTCACCAGGCACAGCAGTTCTTGAACTTGAGGTCACTTGAGCTTTCATGAAGACTGCTGCTTTCCTCAAGTATATTTTGACTGGAACTCTACCGGGAGCTCACTTGTAATTTTTTTCTGTTTCAGAATGACAAATAGTTGTTAACAATAATGAAATAATGGTTAATTCCAAATAATTCTTTGGATTTGTCAGGATGTCGTAAAGCTCCAATTTGTTTGAATAACTCCTTTTTATTGGACACTTTTATCTTCATGATGCTGTAATCTTTCAGCTCAGAGCAGTCAAAAAGTAGGCCATTAGTATTTGCAGATTGTAAAATGTATTGCATTTGAAAGTTCATACGCAAGACACTTTTACTTTCTTTCTTCTACTTCTCCTGCTCTAAATGTTATGCAGGGATTTAGTGTCCAGTTTAGCAAAAAGTAAATGACATTGGTTTGGGTAAATCAAAATGCAAGCAGGTGCTTTATATACAACTTTCACACATCTCTGCCAATACACTTCAATCCTGTTCTGTGATATCAACTGTCTAGTTTATTTCTAGGCTGCACTTGAGTCAAGATGCTTGATAGACATGTTAAATTGTACGAAATTGTTGTTTTATGCTGCAGACAAATGGAGATACTGCTGGGACTGCCAAACACATTCTCAATTTTCTTAATTTGCACGAATAGAATATTGCTAGCTACTACACACTTATGTGAGAAACTGCTTTACTTTCTCAATAGATTTTTTATTTTTCTTTCATTTTGCCATTCCTCCTGACATTGAGTGCAACTGTTGTCTGTGTCTGGAATGCATTTTTTTTTTTTTTCTTTCTCTTTTGTTCTTTAGTCATTCAAGGCAGCAGGCATTGCTACAGTGCTGGACAGTGTGCCTCTTAACAGTTTAAGCTGGTTCTAAATTTTGTGAGAAAATCCTGAAAGAGAAATCTCTTCCAGCACCTTTAACCCCCTTTTAATATTCTCTACTGTGTTAAAGTTCTCTTTCTCAAGTAAGACTAATGTTATGTTTTAGTGATTTCCTATGACAGCCCTCAAGCAGACATTATATTGAACACAGAAATTCCTTTTGAGAATAGTATTGAACTAATAATGATCAATACCCCCAAATCTCTCAGAAATATGGTGATGTGGTAAAAAAGCTATTTCTATCTCCTGTAATATTGGTAGGGATTTTATTCCATATTGACGATAAAAGATGGTTAATAAATAGAGGAATGTGGTGATCCTCAAATATTAGCTTTGAGCAATGTGTTTCACATGATATTCTCTAATATTGAGCAAGCAAGAACAACTCAAAAAAGAAAACACGAGGATGCCTTCAATATAGTACTATTTCCATCCAGCAAAATATGGGTCTGGCATCTTGGAGCATTTGAATGTCTCTTGTTCTAATATATGGTCTTTCCAAAGAACAATATTTAAAATTAATGCAGAAAACAAGGTCCACACTAATCTTAAAATCTATCTTCCAAGACATTTTTCAATTATGATATGTTGAAATTGACTAAGAAAATTTAAAGTTCCATCTTTAAAGACAGCAAAATAGAGACGACTCCTCATTCTTCAGAACTCTTAATTCTTGGAGTAAAGTTGGTTTCATCTGGAGAGGATTTTTAGAGAAATATATAGAGTTAGACCAAACAACAGAATTTATATGATATACATCCTCACTATAATTCTAGTGTAATAAATTTCAAAACTCATGTGACTGAAGAGCTGTTTTATTCCTATACTCTGGTGATTTCTGAAGGTTTTTAATCTGTTATGTTGAAAGATGATATCTTCATATCTCACAGAGCATTCATTCTTTACTTCATGGCGTGTCAAATCTGCGGAGAAATAAATAGAATTGCCAGTTGAGTTAGCCAGACTGTTTTGGTTAAATAAGTGAATCGTAATGTTGAAAACCAGTCTACAACACTGTGCTGCATGTCTGCAGTCAAAGAGCCCAGGAATCGTGGCTGGAAATGAGGACAAGGCAGGAGCTAAGCTAGGACAACCGTAAACGGGATAACAGATATATAGCTTTCTTGAAACCTTGCCAAACAGGACAGTGCAGAGTTAATAAAAACTTGTTTTCTTATAGATTAAATAGCATACTAAGAATCAGAAGAGTAAGCTTAGGTAAATCTATCTTCTAATGTCTCCAGACAATGAAAGAAACATGCCTTTCATTTAGAATGGCAATTTTTATTTTGAAATTGATAGCTTAGATCTTGGATATTGGAATTGTAGAGTTTATTTGAATTGGAAAGATGGTTGGCAATGGGGGGAAATTATAAACATGATATCATAACTCTAGCAAAACTATTACCACACTTGTAATAACACAGTTCTCATTAAATATCGATTTCACATTATAACTAATTTGTATCATGCTGCCTCATGATAATATAAAAATAGATATAATTAATTTCAGCAGCAATTAAAATAATAGTTGAAAGAAGATGACATTTATAAGGTAAATAGAGGAAATTATTCTCTTTAGTGCTCTTTACTGGAACATCACTAGATCTGAGACTGCTGAATCCCTCCTTAACCAACATTAAGACCATTATTAGTCTTGTTAAAATACGTCTTTTAGGAAATTGACATATACTTAGAGTTTCTCAGGGTTGCCCATATAGTATCATACTAGTTGTCAAAGCTATGCAGAATGCAGTTATCTGGAAGTATGTGATATCAGTGATTCAGAAACAGTGAATGAAGAACAAATGCAGAGAGCAAGAGAAGCATTGGGAGATGCAGCATCATAGGCTGTAATTTCCTAGATTCTTTAGAGGCAATCTATGCTAAATTCTTCATTTGGACAACTAAGAACCCAATTCATATATGTTTTAAATTTTTTTTTCCTATTTTTTAAGTTCACAGTTCTCAAAGCTTGCATAAAAGGATCTCTAAGTAGTATGGATTAAAAGTTTCTAGTGGTTACTTTCTATACAGATTTTACCACTCTTCTTATAACTGTAAGCAACATTGAAGTTACCCTATCCCAAAGGGCAGTAAGGAAATAGAGATAAAGTAGCTCAGATTTGTTTAAAATGTGTCATCTCACAGTGCATAATTCTTGGGCTTTTTAATGGAATCACTGTGAAGAATTATGGCACCTTTTTTAGGGGGGTGGAGGGATTTCTTTGTTTTTTTTTTTTCTGTTTGTGAGGAAAAATTGCAAAATAGAGTAAATCAGTTTTAAAAGAAGAATTTTTTTCTCCACTACTATTTTTTCTTTTTCTTTTTCTTTTTCTTTTTCTTTTTCTTTTCTTTTTCTTTTTCTTTTTCTTTTTCTTTTTCTTTTTCTTTTTCTTTTTCTTTTTCTTTTTCTTTTTCTTTTTCTTTTTTCTTTTTCTTTTTCTTTTTCTTTTTCTTTTTCTTTTTCTTTTCCTTTTCCTTTTCCTTTTTCTTTTTCTTTTTCTTTTTCTTTTTCTTTTTCTTTTTCTTTTTCTTTTTCTTTTTCTTTTTCTTTTTCTTTTTCTTTTCCTTTTCCTTTTCCTTTTCCTTTTTCTTTTCCTTTTTCTTTTCCTTTTTCTTTTCCTTTTCCTTTTTTCTCTTTCTCTCTCTCTTTCTCTTTCTCTTTCTCTTTCTCTTTCTCTTTCTCTTTCTCTTTCTCTTTCTCTTTCTCTTTCTCTTTCTCTTTCTCTTTCTCTTTCTCTTTCTCTTTCTCTTTCTCTTTCTCTTTCTCTTTCTCTTTCTCTTTCTCTTTCTCTTTCTCTCCCTTTCCCTTTTCCTTTCCTTTTTCCATTTTCAATTTTTTTTTGTTTTCTTCTCTTGCTTTTTCATAACAAAAGCCTGAAACCAACAAACACTGAGTTTCATTCCTGGTTTTCTGAGTACCAGTCTGATGCAGTCAGTACTATTATGTAGTTGTAACTGATTTTGATAGAAATTCTGGTTTATGTTCTATTAATAAATGTCATAGAAAGTCATATGAGGAAATTAATAGCTTTTTCATAAGAACATCATTTGAATAATATGTGATATCTAAGGCCTAGGGCTACCCAATTAATGATGAAGAAAAAACAGCATATCAAATAACTGTTTGCTAAGAAAGAACCATTCATTTTACTAAATTCAGAATGAGGAAAATTCTATGAAGAAGGAAAAACATGACTCTAAAAATTTAATAATGTACCATAAAATATACTCATAATGCTTTGAATCAATATGTCCAACAGCTACTAATATGACAAAGAGTCCTTACTAAGATTTCTTTGATTTTTCATGTAAAGTAGGTACATTTTAATTTGTTTAAATATATGTTATGAGAGTCAAGGAAGCTGAAATTTTGATCACTTGATATTTGAGATGGATGTTATACTTAGTAATCTTTAAGTTTCTCATTTACATGGGAAACACTGAGAGGGAAATGGCAGAGAGACCATGGAAGCTTTCTTCTTTTTCCATCTCATCCTCTTTTGTAGTCTGTTCACCAAATACTGTCACATTCTATTAGAACACATTACATTATGCTTGGCCTGATGTGACAACACAGCAAGAAGTAATTTTTAAGAAAAACAAAAATTCACACTAGTTTCAGGAATTTATGAGAGACTTTAAGGACTTCAAGTCTGATGTTTTATGTTTGTTGACATCAGAGAGAGTTACAAATGCTAGCTTATCCTTTAAAAATCCACATATCAAGCATTTATTAAAACCCTAGCAGCTCTTCTCTTGACATAATTTAAAGAGTTAAGATGACCTAAAGTCCTTAAAGGAGTTGTGGTTTAAACTTTAGCAACTCAAAACTACTTAATCTGTCAAGACTAACTGCTGTGAATTGTCAATGTAGTTTGAATGAGACTCAAATTTGGCTAATCTTTTTCACCTGATTTCATAACAGATATTGAGCTTCAATTTTGCAATCTTGTTACAAATGCAATGATATGAAAGACTGTTGAAAGATCGCAACCATAGCTTGTATGTAGCTTTAGGGGAAGAATCTGTTTTTAGTCCTGCATTTGCAACCCTGCTTTTTAAAGTCTGAGCACTGTTTTGTTTTAATAACTTTATTTTTTACTGTTCTTAGTTTTTTCTTATTTATTTTCAGTTTTATGTTCCTAATCTATGGGTTTAAAAAAAACCCTCCCTGAGTGCAACTCCAGATTTGTAAGTACTTTATCTTCATATTCTATTTAAAGAGCAGAAGTGGACAACTGATGAGTTTTTTTACAGCTCTGAGGGATAAGCTACCTACATTATTTTGCAGTTACTTTTTTGAAAGTTTGTTTATATTTTTGCCCCTACTTTTTGCTAGTTAGATGCCCTCTAAAGCAGTTTTAACAATTTTGTTCCTTTCACAGTTGCTGTTGGTGAGAAAAAGATTCCTTTCTGCAGATCAAAACACTTGCTTGGACCCTGTTGCCCTTTATGCGGTCAAACATCTGTTGCATCTTTTTGTAGATGCCTTGCAGTGTGAAGTGTTAAATGTCATTGAAATGGCAGCCCATGGAAAGACTGCACAGCAAACAAATATACGTTCTGTTTTATTAGGATTCTGGCAAGTACTCCTGGTAATGAACACAGACAGAAAAAGTGTCTTTCTTCAGATAAGTCTTTTTTACTGACTATTTAACATTATTTCCCTGCTTAAATAGTGGCAAGTTCAGTAACTACAATTACATAAACATTCTTCTATGCTTTTATGTAATTAACTGGGCTTTATATATTAAAGTACATTTATTTGGTTTTTTTTTTTTAATTTTGTATTCTTTTCCTTTCTTACTTCTTTAACCTGCTTTATGGGCATTTTGTGATTGGTCTTTGCTATTATATTTTAATTATGGATTCCTGGTGAAATGCAAATGCTGTGCACGATCATGTAATCTTGATACCTTGATTACACTGTGCTAGGAGTATCTAATTATGATGTGGTTTATGAAGACATGACAGATGACAGTGTATATATTAGACATGTTAAAATATTTTGTGTAACATTGCAACACAGAGTGCTATGACTTTACATAAGTGACAGAATTTGAAGGGCTGTAATTTCATTAAAACAGAGAAGTGACATCATTTAAAGCTATCTGGGAAACCAGACAAAATTTTGTATACACTTTTAGAATAATTTCTATCTATTTAAACTCTGTGTCCTTCTCTTTATCCCTGTGACTATCCAAAATCAAATTAATCCCTAAAAAACAACAAAAAAATCAAGATATGAATCGTTTCTCATCAATAAGAACTTTCAACTGTGCAGCCTAAATAAATCTGTAGTTACTTTTTTTTTTTTGCAATGATGTTGTTTCATTTGAGGTTATTCATAGCAGTATTTTAGAATCAGTGATTTGTAAGTACGTTCTTTTATTTCACTTTTGTAATCTTGATGTGTAAGTTGATCAAACCTTTGAAATGTAAATAAAAACAGATGTATTTGGTTATGCATGATAGTTATTATCCTGTATTGACTTCTGCGGTCATAGTTTTGCTTCATTACAAAGAAATCTAGATAGTTTTTTACTAGTGTCTATTTCTGGTAAATACATAGAATAAAAAACTTGAACTTCTCTGACTCTGCCCTTAAACTTTACTCTTTGCTGCTAAAACAATGGAGTGCTGGTTCAAGACTGGAAGCTGAGAAGTAGGAGTATGTATTAGTCAGTGGAAGTTTGAACTAACAACCAATCCAAGAAGAAATGCAGGATATTACCTCAGACACAGAATGATCAATATGTGAAATTCAGCACAGTGCTATTGTTTTCCTTACTGATGAACACTGAAGTTTTGACTACCGGATGATGGTATCAGAAAACTGATGTTTTTTAATTTTAACTTAGGGCTTTTTCAGGCATCAGTTGATTCTGTTCTTCACAGATTATTTTGTTTTTATTTAGAATGATAACAATTCTGGATAAAATGCACAAGATATATAATACATGTTTGCCTTAGATTGTCAATTTTGTTTTGCACATTCTCAGTAGCATTTGAATTTAAATATGTGTTTGATCAAATTATTCATTGAAGCATGTTTGTTTATTAATGTTTGTGAGCTAGCAATCTGTTATGATGAAAACTGTTATTTGAATTTTTATATTACACATTGAATTATGAGCTTTGTTCGGATGAAATAAAATTGTCTAAATGCATGTAAACCTCATATAAAACACAGTTGTTTATTTATGAAGTCTTCTGAAGATTAATCCAAAACTAAAGACTTAATTTAAGGTATAATACATAATAGTAAGGGAATGTATAAGGAAATAAATTACTTTAGATAGGTAAATACGTAACAGAAGAAAATACACACAAGTTGTGTTTTGAGACTATATGCCAATAGTCTATCATCCTTGTTTTGCATGGAGAAAAATTATCACTGGATGACAAATAAATTTTTCTTTCTTACTCCTACTGAAATTCTTATACTTGGTTAGAATCACTCTCTGGTCTTACAAATTTTTCATATCTTAGCTACAACAAAGTTTTCAAGAATTTCTAGTTGATCATATTTTCCATGTGAAGATCACGTGAACACTGGTTTAAAGCATGATGTAGGAAGTAGAACATTTCATGAATGGCAACTTCACTTTTTTATCATCTCTTTCTCTCTGTCTCCATTATTTGCTTTGAAGCACTTTGGGATTTGCCAGTATATGAGGTGGGAAACCAAAGGGTTTGAAATCATACTCTAAGATGGTATAGATAGTCTTAGATGCCTCAGTGGTAGGTCTTTTCAAGAGTTTAGGGTCGAAATGATGAAGAAATTTTATGTAAAAAAATTATATTCAGCCAATCTGACCTGGGAAAAACAGGATTTTCTAAGTCCTTTTGTAGGACCAAATGCATACACAAAAGTCTCTAAGCACCTCTCAGTCAGTTTCTGGGAACTGAAACTTTGATAATGGGTTATCTTCTTGAGAATAGTTTCATCTTCCCCAGCATATTTGGTTTAATATGAGTGTAGTGGGGTGAAATGTAGTGACTTGTGAGATTAAATGTGATTTTTTCCATCTTATCTGAACTTGACATTTATGAAACATTGCATCTGTAAAAGATACCTTTTTGAACCTTCCATTAGTACCACTTATGGGAAAAGTTATCAACGAATGAATTTTTTCATGCACACAGTCAAGAACTAAAAATAAAAGCTTAAGCAAGCAGATTTTGTTGAGTGAAGTTAAATAGCATGTTAATTCTTGAAGACTGTTAAGGTACTAATGAAACTTCATTTTCAACGTATTTGTGCATTAAGGTATCATTTCAGCACTCAATTAAACACACACAAAAGGCATTCTAACTTATTTTAAGTAGGTGGAGTTAAACTTTGTTCTCATTTTACAGTAGCTCTGTGAATTTGTGCGGTTTTTTTCTTTTCTTTCTGGAACACCTGACATTGTTCTGGAGCTTTCAATGTGACTAAAATGCACAGAGACAGGAGGCTGTTGGCTGATGATTCACATCTAGCAGCACTTACTGAACTTACTTGACATCAGTGAGCTCTACTTAGGAACAAATTGACCTTCATGGGGTGACTGAGAGGCAGTATATGTAGGTGCATATTTTGAAGTTCTCTGTTTTGATGGCTAAGCAGAGTTTTGGTAAATTTCTGAATTGGAGAAACAATTCTCTTAGCTCACCTGCAAGGTTACCATAACAACCCAAGTGTCGGTAAAAATAAAATTATAATTAGCCCTGTTGTGTTTCAGTTACTAATTGTTGAAATATCATCTCTTATTTGATTATCAGAAGTCATCTGTTCTCATAAAATTACTATTCATAATCTGAAGCTATTTGATGCTATGTTTGCTTTTTATGTAAAGTATTTTTTTTCTATTTAAACACTATCTTCCTGTTATACAGTGGGATTCCCTGACAGAGTAAGCTAAAGGTGTGGCTCTACAGATATTGTTTCAAAGTACATTCTTAGTAAATTGTTTTCTATGTGAGTAACGTTGTGGGAAGCTATCCAACACTTAGCTAGTACATATGTCAGTAAGTAGAAACAATAGAAGAGTATGTTGCAGATTTAATGTCATTTATCAGCAGATGGCTTCTGTTGCCCCTGTAGCCTTTCCAGGTGAAAACACACTGATGGTTTCTGTATCTTGTATCACTAAGAGTACTTTGAATACTAAAACCCATGGTAATTATAAATATTAAAAAAGCCTTCAGATTATTTCTGTTCTCAATCCTTCATACAGTGTCCAATAAATCTTAGTTTATATCCTCAGAGTGGCAGCTAAGAAATACCAATAAATCTACCAAGAGATTGACTACTCTAGACTTCAGAATCCATGAACACTTGAAGAAAAACACTTGATAGTTTTGTCATATACTTGTATACACATAGAATAGTTAAATGTTTAAGTCATGACCTCCGCTGGATAGTCTTTGAAAGAAGACATTTTACCTGAATATTTCCCAGTGCATCTGTAAGCCAAAGCTTACAGACTTTCATGTTTCCTTGAATATGTTCTACACTTTTTACTAATTCTTTGCAGTGTTGCTTTATATGAAATAGTTTGCAACCTAAGGAGAAAAAGATTAAAAAGTGCTTTTACTTTTTATGTAGAAGAATTTGATGAATTTACTTACTCAGTTTCATGGTTTCTATACAAAGAAATAACAAGTTCAGGGGCATTTTAAATAGCAATTTCCAGTATGACAAGAAGTTATTTTGTGTTTAGTTCAGTATTTCAAAGATAATGGCTTTTCTGTAGACAGACATTGACGCACTGCCCCACATCCTCCCTCCAGCAGTAGGCCTATGGAAATCAAAGGAACAGTCACATCCTATAAAGCTGCTCCTGGTGTCACAGAGATTGTATAGATTGTTTGCCGCCCAGAAGGTTTTATTCCTGGAATGAAATTTTCCATATATTTCTATGTGACATGTGCAGCTGTTGATTTAGCCTTAGCAACCTGAGATACTATTATTCACTTCTATCTATACTGGCTATTTTCAGAGCGTATTCTCTTATATTGTTTTGAACTGTCATTGTTGTCAATAAGAGTTTCTTGCTTAATAGAGTAATTAAATCATGTCTAACTGTAAAGCGATATGAGATGTGAGATCTCCGATATGTTGCACATTACTCTGAATTTGTTTGTCATTCTGAAATACCTGAAATGCATGTTTGAGCAATGCCTTATGCAAAGCAGGTTTGATAACTTATGGAACCTCAGTGACATTACAGAAGGCACAAACTTTATCTTTTTAGAAAGAAAGCAGGAGGTATTGTAAATCAACTTATCTGTTGTGACTCAGGCAATGTTAAAAGTCTAATAAAAATACAATGTGCACCAAGGCAGTTCTTTGATACATAAGGTCAATTTTTTCATATTTTAAAATATAATAACCTTTCTAACTGAATCTTTGAAAGAAATGTTGCAGGAAAGCTTAGTAGAAGTAGGCAGGTTTTTGGATTTTTTTTTAGAACAAATAATTTTCAAAACTCCTTTTTCTTTAAAAGGGATTTCCTCTACTCAATGGAGTAATTATTCTACTTCGTCAGCATGATAAGTACTGTTTATTCTGTAGGCTACTCAGACTGTCCTTTGGGCTCAGAGTGTGAGAGAACCAAAAGTATTTTAGGGAAGGTTTCTGAAGGAAGAAAACTGCTTCAAAAAATATCAAGACTAAATGAACAAATGGTGAAAGTTAATACAGAAAGGAAAACAAGTTGAATGAAGTGTAAATAAATAATAGGAAAACGCAAAGGTCTTAAAATTTTTATTAATAGAAGAAACTGTAATTTGATTTAGCAAGTGTATGTGTTGGGAAGAAAGTAGTTTTGCAATAAAAATATTTTTTCAATTGTGAAAATCTTGTAATGAAATCACTCTTGAAATCTGTATTGAAATTAATGTTTTGATCAGATTTATATGGAATAAAGAGGATGTATGCCACATGAAAACTATTTTGACTGATCTTAAAAAGAATCTGTTTCTAGTAAGGCTGTTGATAAGTGCTGTTTCTACTGGAGTTCCTTACATGTGCAATGATTTCTAGTAAATGCAGATGCAATTCCATCTTTCACAGATGACAGAAAGGTCCTACAGAAACAAATAATGAGGAAGAATGGGTGACATTCTATGGTAAGTTGCTGCAGTATAATAATGTGCCTCTTAATGTTGTTAAATACGAAACTCATCTTGGAACTATGAAAGAAAGAAGCCCAGAAGAAGGTAAACTATATTGGTAAAGATTTTGTCCAGTCCTGGCTTTCAGTTCTTGTTCTTGAAATAAAGAGAATTCAAAAGTGTTATCAAATGTGAAATAACTCTCAAGACACAGTTTAGTGAGCTCTGCAAGTATAACATTTTGTATCAAAAGATGCAATGTGACCAGTGCAGTGGTTATGCTTTTTGGGCCAGTGCTTTTTGGGCCAGTTTTCTAGAGTTGCCAACATAGGAACTTTTAAAGTCAGCAAAATATTGCACACTAGACAGAGTACACGACAATGTAAGGTCAACTTCATTAATAGTATTGTAGCATGGGAGCCTGGGTCCAAGGTACTAGACACAAGATAGAGAAACCTAGTTATAAAATACAAATCACTGAGTACTTAACAGAAGTAATTTGTGAAAGAAAGCCATGGATTTAACATTACTTAGGCCTTTGGGGCCTCAATTTGTTAAGAAACATATTTTACCAAACTTAAATTGAGTTCTTTGAATCACATAATTAACTTCATTTCTTCCATTTTTCCACCCCATATCTCTGATGACTGCTCTTAAATAGAGGGAATGGTAGAATCACATGTGGATTTTTTATGTGGCAAGGCCACTGACTGGGAGATATGTGCATGCAGGTTTTCTTTGAGAAGTTTTTCATAAATTGTCCGTGAGTTAATGATTTCTTAACTTCTCTATGTGTAAGTATTTTCCTTTTCTTTTTGTCTGCTTATCAAATTTGTCAGCAGTCTGCTTATCAAATATGTTTTACTAAATGTTTGACGTATCATAAGGACACACATACACAAGAAATGCAGAGTCATGCATCTGAGGAAGAACAACCCCATGCACCAAGACAGATTGGGAGGTGACTTGCTGGAGAGCAGCTCTGTGAAGAGTGACCTGAGAGCTCTGGGTGATAATAAACTAAACATGAGCCAACAATGTGCCCTCGTGGCCAAGAAGGCCAATGGTATTCTGAGATGTATTAAGAAGACCATGATCAGCAGGTCAATGGAGGTTCTGCTTTCACTCTATTCTGCCATGATAAGACCACAACAGGAATTCTGTGCCCAGTTTTGGGCTCCCCAGCTCAAGATAGAGTACAGTGGAGGGCCACCAATGTGATCAGGGGACTGGAACATCTCTCTTACGAGAAAAGGCTGCAGGGTTTGGGGTTGTTTAACTTGCAGAAGACTGGGGGACACTTTATCAATGACTATAAATACCTAAAGAGTGGTTGTCAAGAGGTTGGGAATAGTCTTTTTCCTGTGATGCTCAGGGACAAGACAGGAGAAACAGACACAAGCTGGAACACGGGGAGTTCCACATAAACATGAGGAGAATCTTTTTTCAAATGAAGGTGAGGGAGCTCTGGCAGAGGCTTTACAGGGAGATGGTGGACTATCCTTCTCTGGAGGCTTCCAAATCTATCTGGTTGCATTCCAGAGGAGTTGGACTAGATAATCTCTACAGGTCTCTTTCAAGCTCTAACTTTCTGTAATTCTCTTATTCTGTGATTCTTCATGACATTTATTTTTGAGATATATATTTAGTCACTATTATATTTTATATACCATATAGAGTAGAAAATAATCCACACAACGGTAACATGAACGGGAGTCAAGATTGTTCTGAAGCTTTTGACAGAGTGATTGCTTTTTTTCAGAAACAACAGCAATATCAATGGGAGATGAACACAAAAGCATTGGATTTCAGGGTTTTCTGCTTTTTACTGGATTTACATAGGGGTTTTCTTTCCTTGTTCTTAGTGTGGCATTTTTTATCAGCTCCTAAATAAATTTGCTGTGTTCAAATATGATTCTAGATCAGCTGAAAGTTATTTTCAGCCTGTTGCTGACTTATGTAGACAATGCTCACTAGTCTGTCAGACTCATGACAGAGAACCAAGACCACTTTAGTGGAGTATCCCAGGACAAAAACAAATGTTGGGAATTTCCTTTCCAGCTACATCAGAACACCCATCCTTCACAGCTCATGCTGTTTCACTGGTAATGACTAGTGCAGCACTTGTATATTCAACAGAAAACGGATACTTTCTACAGCAGAATGAATCCACTAGAAAAGTTGGGAAAAAAGAAGCATAAAGTATTTCTTCACTGAATAGGTACAACATTTTTATAGATTGTTTTGATGTACATCTTTTGATATAAAAGAATGAGAATTCAAACAGATTTGGAAGTGTTAATGAGACAGATTTGATTTGATTCTGTTCCCGTCAATTTATTACCATAATTGCTTTAAAAGGGGAAAAAATCCCTTTCCACTTGTACAATAGAGCAGATCATAGAATCATAGAATGGTAGGGGTTGGAAGGGACCTTTAGAGATCATCTAGTCCAACTCCCCTGCAGAAGCAGATTCACCTAGATCAGGTCACATAGGAACATGTACAGGCAGGTCTTGAAGATCTTCAAGGAAGGAGACTCCACAACTCCTCTGGGCAGCCTATTCCACTGCTTCTCTTGTCAGCAAGCAACTTACAACATCATAAAATCATTCTGTCTGGGAAAGAGCTCTGTAAGTTACCTAGTCCAATATGCTTTAAGCAGAGTCAGCATTGAATCCAACACAGATTTCTCAGAGCTTTGTCCAGTCAGATCTTGAAAACCTCCAAAGTCAGAAATTCCATTGGCTCTCTGAACAATATTTTTGCACACTTAATTGCACTCACTATGATTTTTTTTTTCTTACATGCACCTGTACTCTTTCCACCTTCATTTCTACTTATCTGGTTACAGCAGTGTCCTTATGGATGCAAGTCCCATCATGTGCCATAGGGCTGCTGTGTTTGGTTGGGTCTCATGCCTTTCCTAAAGCTGAGAACTATGAAGAAGGTGGAGTGCTGTGTTTTTACGTGCACCACGGCTCCAAACCTGTGCTATGTTCATTCTTAAGATAAGACACAAATACCACAAAAAAGTCAATAGATACCAAACAAAGCATGCTTCATTTTTTATATCTGGGAAATTGTTGAATTTGAAGCTTTGTCTAAAAAAATATTTCACTGTTCCAATAGCAGTGCAAAAGCAGGTATAAGAAAATTAATCAACTCAACATTATCAAGTAGCTTTGAGAGCTCTATTTGTCTCAGAATATGTCAGGAGCCATTATATTACCATTATCGTGTGAAGAAACTGCTTGTTTTAATACCTTAGATTTGCAACTGCCTAAAACGCAGCAGGAACCTATGCCTAAGTGTAGTGGGTCTGGGACAGTAGTGATTTTCCACAGCAGGTCCTGCAGTGCTGTGCTTACTGTTGATATCAATATTATGACTACCGCTTGCACAACATCGGGGCTGTCCCTCCAGCATTCCTTCCCCCACCTTCACCAATAGCTGTGGGTGGGCATGATCTTGGGAGGGACTATGGCCAGGACAGCTGACCCAGGCTGACCAAGGAGATATTCCATACCATATGACGTCAGCTCAGTAATATAAACTGGGGGAAAGGAGCAGGAAGGGGAGGCGAGATGCATTTCTGGCCTTCCCAAAGCAACCGCTACGCGTACTGAAGCCCTGCTTCTCGGGAGGTGGCCGGACATCGCTGCTGATGGGAAGTAGAGAGTAACAGCTTATCTGCTTCTGCTTTGCTTCCCGCTCGCGCGGCTTTGCTGCTTATTTATTAAACTGCTTTTATCTCAACCCACGAGATTCCCATCTTTTTTTTCTCCCCTTCCCTGGCTTGCTTCTCGGGAGGTGGGGGGTAAAGCGGTGTGGTGGGCACCTGGCATCCAGCCAGGCTCAAACTACCACAGCCCTTTTGGCGCCCAACGTGGGGCGAGATAATAGCAGATTTACATTAACTGCATTGCAATTACAGTAAACCAATGAGAGCAAAGTTCCTGTGCTGGTCACGGACCCTTGCTGCTATGCAGCTTATCTTACACTTTCTAATGTTTGGGAACACGATGCTCCTAACATTGACTCTCGGCTGTGCTTTAACCTTAATAGCTTTGCTAAGCTGGCTATATAATTTTGTGAAGAGGATGAAAGGGCCTGGGAACATGATGGCCCAAATAATAATAGCAAGTCTCATTCTGTTACTGATGAATTTAGTGTGCTGTGGGAGCTATCTTGTGGAGGCCATGGGGCAAAGCACCTCTTTCTCCTCAGCTCGGACTGATCTAGACAATTCTGTTACACAGACTTCCCAGGTCCTTAGTCACCCTTATACGAGAGTTTTAATATTACTAATTAACATGGTTGGTATATTATATATCTTGTGGAATCTGGAGTCATCTGGGTATCAGAGAGTACAAATTTGTGATGGAAACATGTTAAAATGCCCCCTGAAGCGGCCAGTCCCTGGGTGGCAGGGTATGTGGATGAATTTAGGCAAATTCCTAGGACGGTTATCACCTCCTGTAATCTGGGATTTTACATCTGAACAGATAAAAAACCCTGCTTTACTGACACGCTACCTGATAGAAGGGTGTCTTACCTACCCTAATGAGGCCCATCAGGTTCAGGCACTATACTGGGGCCTAGCCTCTGCCTACCGAGCTGCATTCCAGTCCTCTCAGAGAACTGTGATTGAAATGGAAACACAAACGGTACCTGAGACCAACATAGTTGAGTCAGTCGCAGTCCAGCCCTCTCAGAGAACTGTGATTGAAATGGAAACTCAAACGGTACCTGAGACCAACATAGTTGAGTCAGTCGCAGTCCAGCCCTCTCAGAGAACTATGGCCGAGGTGGAAATTCAAACTATACCTGAGACTACCATGGTTGAGTCAGGGAACCAAACAACAACCACAGTGGTTGCCCCAGTAGTGAAAAAGAAGCAGTGGATAAGGAGGTCAAGTCCATATCATCGATTAGTAAGGGCAGACGAGGAGGAAGAGGAAAGGCTAGAAGAAGAAACTGGTCCTTCGGTAAGGAGATCAGGAGAAGTGAAAGAAATCGAAAAGGAAATGGAAACTACTCGGTCCCTCACCTCAACAGAACTTAGAGATATGCGAAAAGATTACAGTCGCCAGCCAGGTGAGCGGATTGGTGCCTGGCTGCTCCGATGCTGGGATAATGGGGCTGACAGTCAACAATTGGAAGGCAGAGAAGTCCAACAGCTAGGATCTCTTGCTAGGGACCGGGGAATTGATAAAGGCATTGGAAAGAAAACCTCAGTTTGTAGTCTCTGGAAACGACTCCTCTCAAGTGTACGGGCAAGATACCCATTCAAGGAAGACCTTGTAAATGCCCGAGGAAAGTGGACTAGAGCTGATGAAGGGATCCAATATCTAAGGGAATTAGCTGTGTTGGAAGTAATCTATGGTGATCTGGATAATGTCGAGGCCTCAACAGATCCAGACGATGTACAGTGTACACGGGCCATGTTGAGAAAAGTGATCCAGAGTGCCCCAGCTACATATTCTAGTATCCTGGCAATGGTGTATCATCCAGACATGGACATACCAACAGTGGAGAGGGTATCTTCTTGGTTACAGAACTATGAAGAGAGCCTCTGCACCTCCTCATCAGTGTGGGATGATGGCCTGATTGTTAGATCTGCCTCAAGAACTCAGTCATCCACTGTCCTGACCAGGGGAAAGGGAAGTCCCAGACGCAGGAGTACACCGCGAAATGAACTCTGGCTCTTTTTGCGTGGCCAAGGAGAGGATATGAGGAAGTGGGATGGTGAACCCACTTTTAAGCTAGAAGCACGTGTACGTGAACTAAGGGGGAAGACAGCTGTTAGAAAAGGACCGCCCAGGAGAGCTGTCAGCAGAGTGGCTGCCAAACCAAAAGAGGACAATCAACAATCTCCAAGACATAGAAGAACTGCAACTACTTCCTTCGAAGCCAATGAGGAGACTTCAGGTCTGCAATTGCAAGGATCAGATAGCGAATACTCTGATGAAGAACAGAAATAGAGGGTCCCTGCCTCCAGCCAGGAGGAGGAAAGGGATGACCGAATCTACTGGACTGTGTGGGTTCGATGGCCTGGCACATCAAACCCACAAAGGTATAAAGCCTTAGTAGACACAGGGGCACAGTGTACATTGATGCCATCAAGGTATAGAGGCACAGATTCTGTCTGGATCTCTGGAGTGACAGGGGGATGTGAAGAATTATCTGTATTAGAGGCTGAAGTGAGCTTAACAGGGGACAAATGGAAAAAACACCCCATTGTGACTGGTCCAGAGGCCCCTTGTATTCTTGGCATAGACTACCTCAGGAGAGGGTACTTCAAAGACCCCAAGGGGTATCGATGGGCTTTTGGTATAGCCACTGTAGATACAGAGAAAATCAAACAACTCTCTAATTTACCTGGCCTCTCAGAAGACCCTTTTGTTGTGGGATTGCTGCAAGTTCAAGAGCAACAGGTACCAATTGCTACCAGGACAGTGCACCGGAGGCAATATCGCACGAACCGAGATTCCCTGGCTCCCATCCGTGAGTTGATTCATCAACTGGAGGCTCAAGGAGTAATTAGCAAAACTCATTCTCCATTTAATAGTCCCATATGGCCTGTGAAAAAATCTGATGGAGGGTGGAGGTTAACAGTAGACTATCGTGGCCTGAACGAAGTGACACCACCACTGAGTGCTGCTGTACCAGACATGTTAGAGCTCCAGTATGAACTGGAGTCAAAAGCAGCCAAGTGGTATGCTACGATTGACATCGCTAATGCATTCTTCTCAATTCCATTGGCAGCAGAGTGCAGGCCACAATTTGCCTTCACATGGAGAGGTGTCCAATATACCTGGAATCGATTGCCCCAGGGGTGGAAACATAGTCCTACTATTTGCCATGGTCTAATCCAAACTGTGCTGGAAACGGGTGATGCCCCTGAACATTTACAGTACATTGATGACATAATTGTATGGGGCAACAAGGCAGAAGAAGTGTTTGAGAAAGGGAAAAGAATAATACAGATTCTCCTGAAAGCTGGTTTTGCTATAAAAAGAAACAAAGTAAAGGGACCTGCACAAGAGATACAGTTTTTGGGCATAAAATGGCAAGATGGGCGTCGGCATGTGCCTATGGATGTTGTGAATAAAATAGCTACTATGTCTCAACCGACTAATAAGAAAGAAACACAAGCTTTCCTGGGCCTTGTGGGATTCTGGAGGATGCATATCCCAGGTTATAGTCAGCTTGTGAGCCCTCTCTTTAGAGTAACCAGAAAGAAGAACTGTTTTGAGTGGGGCCTTGAGCAACAACAAGCTTTTCAACAAATTAAACAGGAAATAGCTCGTGCAGTCGCCCTTGGGCCCATCCATACAGGACCAGATGTGCAGAATATCCTCTACACTGCCGCTGGAGAGCATGGTCTCACCTGGAGCCTCTGGCAGAAAACATCTGGAGAAACCCGAGGTCGACCATTAGGGTTTTGGAGCCGAGGATATCGAGGATCGGAAGCCCACTACACCCCAACTGAAAAAGAAATACTAGCAGCATATGAGGGACTTCGAGCTGCTTCAGAAGTCATTGGCACAGAAGCTCATCTCCTCTTGGCACCACGTCTGCCTGTGTTACACTGGATGTTCAAAGGGAAAACCCCTTCTATACATCATGCAACCAGCGCTACATGGAGTAAGTGGATGGCGTTGATTACACAACGATCTCGGCTGGGGAAATCTAATCGCCCAGGAATCCTGGAAGAAATCATGGACTGGCCAGAAGGCAGAGATTTTGGAGCATTGCCTGAGGAAGTAGCTCGCGCCCAAGAGGCACCACCATATAATGAACTGTCAGAAGATGAGAGGCATTATGCTTTGTTTACTGATGGATCCTGCCGCGTGGTAGGAAATCATCGTAAGTGGAAAGCTGCTGTGTGGAGTCCCACACAACGAGTTGTTGAGGCCACTGAAGGAGAAGGTGAGTCAAGTCAGTTTGCTGAAGTGAAGGCTATCCAACTAGCTCTAAAGATTGCAGAACGAGAGAAGTGGCCAGTACTCTATCTTTACACTGACTCCTGGATGGTGGCTAATGCTCTATGGGGATGGCTACAGCAATGGAAGAAGACCAACTGGCAGCGCAAGGGTAAACCCATCTGGGCTGCTGCATTATGGCAAGACATTGCTGCTCGGGTGGAAAATATGACTCTGAAGGTACGTCATGTAGATGCTCATGTGCCAAAAAGCCGTGCCAATGAAGAACAATGGAATAACCAACAGGTAGATAAAGCTGCTAAAATTGAACTAGCTCAGGTAGATCTAGACTGGGAGCGTAAAGGTGAGCTATTTATAGCTCGATGGGCCCATGAAACATCAGGACATCTGGGAAGAGATGCAACATATAGATGGGCTCGTGATCGAGGGGTGGACTTGACCATGGAAGCCATCACACAGGTCACCCATGAATGTGAAACATGTGCCGCAATCAAGCGAGCCACACGAATCAAGTCTCCCTGGAACAGAGGCCGATGGCTGGGTTTTCAGTATGGTGAGGCCTGGCAAATTGACTATGTTGGACCACTACCACGAACACATCAAGGCAAGCGGTATATACTCACCATGGTGGAAGCAACTACTGGTTGGTTGGAAACATACTCTGTAAACCACGCCACTGCCCGAAATACTGTCTTGGGTCTTGAAAGGCAAGTTTTGTGGCGACACGGCACTCCAGAAAGAATTGAATCAGATAATGGAACTCATTTTCGAAATAATCTCATAAACTCCTGGGCAAAGAAACATGGCATTGAGTGGATATACCACATCCCCTATCACCCTCAAGCCTCTGGAAAGATTGAGAGATATAATGGGTTACTAAAGACCATGTTGAGAGCACTGGGCAATGGGGCATGGAAGCAGTGGGATAAAAATTTAGCAGAAGCCACTTGGCTGGTCAATAGCAGAGGTTCAACTAACCGTCCTGGTCCTGCCCAAACAAAACCACTACACACTGTGGGAGGAGATAAGGTCCCCATAGTGCACCCAGGGAAATGGCTGGGGAAGGCAGTATGGGTTGCACCTCCCATGGGAAAAGGCAAACCCATTTGTAGGATTGTCTTTGCTCAAGGGCCTGGCTGTACTTGGTGGGTGATGAGAAAGGATGGGGAAACTCGATGTGTACCTCAAGGAGACTTAACCTTGGGGGAAAAATAACCTGTTATGTGAGTTATCTGTTGTAGATGAACTTTGCAAGAAAAACCGGACAAGTGGACAAACCAAGCCGGTGCTGGTGCCCAACACTGAACATACTGTTTCCCCTGGCCTGGATATTCATCTTGATGGATGAGACAGAAGTTATGACCTGCTCCAGTGAACATCTACAGAGGATGAAAGATATAAGAATGTTGTTTGTTTGTTTGATGCAAGATGCAAGAGGGAATACAAGAATGATGGTTGTCTGTTGAAGAGTGGGGGTACTGGTTAATGAGAGTATATAAGAATGTATATGGATTGTTAAGATGGTTTGTCTGAGCATGACATAAATGGTATGGAATAAGGGGTGGAGACTGTAGTGGGTCTGGGACGGTAGTGATTTTCCACAGCAGGTCCTGCAGTGCTGTGCTTACTGTTGATATCAATATTATGACTACCGCTTGCACAACATCGGGGCTGTCCCTCCAGCATTCCTTCCCCCACCTTCACCAATAGCTGTGGGTGGGCATGATCTTGGCAGGGACTATGGCCAGGACAGCTGACCCAGGCTGACCAAGGAGATATTCCATACCATATGACGTCAGCTCAGTGATATAAACTGGGGGAAAGGAGCAGGAAGGGGAGGCGAGATTCATTTCTGGCCTTCCCAAAGCAACCGCTACGCGTACTGAAGCCCTGCTTCTCGGGAGGTGGCCGGACATCGCTGCTGATGGGAAGTAGAGAGTAACAGCTTATCTGCTTCTGCTTTGCTTCCCGCGCGCGCGGCTTTGCTGCTTATTTATTAAACTGCTTTTATCTCAACCCACGAGATTCCCATCTTTTTTTTCTCCCCTTCCCTGGCTTGCTTCTCGGGAGGTGGGGGGTAAAGCGGTGTGGTGGGCACCTGGCATCCAGCCAGGCTCAAACTACCACACTAAGCTTGTACATAATTACTTGTAAGTAATTGCTTATAGACAACTCAGTATTTTTTTCTGGTACCACTTTGTTTAGATCTGTCTTAGGATAGAGCAATCAAATTTCTGTGTCCTCATTCGTGTATGAAAGTGATGCCTCCTTTAGATTAGAAAGCAATAAGAGGGAAGAAATGGAAAAAGTGAAGGATGCTCAGGTGGAAATGGGGATGAGGATGATAGCAATACATTTCTGTGATTCTTCAGGCAATTAGTGAATGAATTCTGGAGTTTTCACAAATTGTTTTTTATGGTAAAGTTCCTGAAGAAAATGGGGAGAAAATGAGGAGAAAATGGGCAGTTTTCCCAGCTAGACAAGTCTCCTTAAAGAGAGACTTAGAGAAGAGAGAAAGAAAAGAGACTTAGTGTTCAGGCTGGATTATTACATACTATATAAAAATAAAAGAAAAAAATGTACCGAGAAAAAGGAAAGCATGCTGTAACTTGCCTGAGAGAAATGGAAGTGTCTGAGACATCTTGCCTCTGCATATTTGAGCAGGTAAGGCCTAGTTTGAATAAAAATTATTTGATAGCAGAATCTTCTTTACCTTCAGAAGGATTAGGACTAAACTTTTTGATACCATACTCAAGAACTGAAAAACAGTTTTGATTTGAAAATGTTGATGCATCAGCAAATAAATTATTAAAGCTGCTTTAAATAATGCAGCTACTTGGACAGTACCTTCAGCTGTTAAAAAACTCTATGTACTTTTTTTTCTGTTGTTAATTTTGCAAATATTTTACTCACTGGTTGCAGTGACACTGATAATGAATCCTCTCAGTTTTGCTTCATCTTAGTCTTGTATTAATATGAAAATTAGCAGATTCTAAATAAAGACGAACTTTAATTTATCTGTGAAACTATGAATACTCTTTTTTTTATAATTTCAATGCTTGGCTTTTGAATCTGATTCTACACTAGAAGAAAGTCAGATAATATCCTATTTAAATTACTTTATTTTAGAACTAGGACAAAGTAAAAAAAAAATATTTTCATAATATTGTCTTCCTTTTTTTCTTTCTTTCTCTTTTTCAAAAAAATAATATAACACCAATAAAATCACTTGTGTAATCACACTGAGACTACAGAGAAAAAAGGTAAACAGATGAAAGATACACATAAATATATTTTGTAAGTTTGTTGTATAGATAAGGGGTTTTTACAAGAAGCCAGACAACTTTCTCTTCTGGGGAGCTGATAGCTGTGAAAACTAGTAAAATATTTTATGATAACATAGCATTTTGCTGTATGAACTGTATTGTCCAGAGACTGAAATATTTGTTCACTTCTGTTGTGATTTTCCTTGCAGTAACATCATTTTTACTGGTATATGTGTCCTATTTCTATGCTCCTAAGGTTAATTCTGCTCTCAAAATAGGTCTACCTCTAAGAGTTTTGACCCAATATTGAGCAATGTCATGCCAGCACCTCAACAAGAGCCCTGCAGTCAAGGCTTTAATTACATTGGAAAACAACAATATTCTTTAAACAAAGCAAGTTAGCTTAGAAGATGTGACAGTGAAATTCTTTCACTGATTTATAAGTTAGAGCTATGGTAAGGTTTGACCCAGTTAGAATACAGCATGACACATAAAAAACTCTGTTTATTTCTAATTACACTAGTGCTTGGATTTTTTTTTAAATTACAATTTGGTGGTATTGCATAAATAGGAAATCCTTACAGGAATTAAGGAAACTGCTTTTAAATATTAGCTTGTAATATTATCTTAACACATAGTGAGGACATACAATAGTAAAAGCATTAAAATTAAGTGGGTTAACTGAAGGAACATAACACTTTCTTGATAAATAACCATCAAACTGGGCACTCAGTGCTTGCTACATAACATATATATTAAAATAAACATCTCTCAGTAGTAGGTCAGAACACATCTTCGGAAAGAGGGAGCTACTTGAAGGATGGTCAATGATTGTAAGAAATTTAAAATGCCATTTCAATTAATATGAAAATAAACTAGTAGTAGCCAGAAATTTATATCTACACAGGCCACTGTCTCCCAATTTCTCCTTCTGATTTTGTACCTTTACACTCTGAGGTGTAGGAATTTTTATCTACGACTTGAGATTTTCACACAATAGAGTTACTTTAAAGCCTTATAGTTGGTAGGAAAAAAAGGAGAAACGGTGGAACAAATGATTCTCACCTGGAAGATATTGAGCCTTACAAGTGACAAGAACTACAAGTACTGGCAAAGTGCGTGAATCTATCTTTTAAAAAGGATTTGTAATTTGTTTATTCATTATCACTTATATATCTTATTTTCATAAGATTTTCTATATTTAATAGTAACAATACATGATAGGTATCTGTGAAGCTGAGAACTAATGGGAAACCCTACTGGGAACTGACTGTGTAATCTGAAAATAGGCTAAAATGAATTTTCTATTTATCTGGTTGATAATTTTGAGATGAATTTTAAATACTTTTTGGAAAAGGAAGCAGTGTATTCTCTGTATATTCCCTTTCTTATTAAAAGTTTCAAGTGATGATTAAAATTTTTCAACAATGCCTGAGGAAATAAACTGATTCAAGAACAATCTACACTAAGATTGTCTTTCTTATTTTTCAAATTGTTTCTCAAAGTACTTTCATTATTACAGATTTCTCACCCTATAGGTCTCCTAAATTGTAAGTACTAGCTGTTGTCTTGAAATCAGGAAGTTTTTAATATTGATTTAAACAGTCATTAGTAACTTATTTATGGATGAAGTTTCTACCTATCAAAGAGTAACAAGTGTTGAAATTTCTTGCCTTTCAAGAGTTTGCCTTTATCATTGAGAAATAATATCATCCTTCACTTAACTCTTCCTGTTCATTCTTCTGAAATACAGAGCTCAAGATTTTATGATCTGTGTATTCCAAATCTTATTCAGATTACAATATCTTAGCTCTTGGTGACTGAATGAAGATTATGCTGGCCTAATTCAGCTGACTACATTTCTGTATTTTCATAGATACAAATTCTTTTCTAGAGAATAATTGCAACAAAAATTTCTTTTCAAATATCAAAGAATGTACCTGAAGTAAATACAGATGATGAAATCTTAATTTGAATTTCAGTCCTCCAACTGTGAACTTATCACACAACAGTCTGAATCACCTCTTCTTTATGACTTTTCTCAGCAAATTTTTACCATTTTTTCTTTAATTTTTTCTATACCCACTTTAACATTCTGCACTCTTCCAACACCATTCTGCATTTTTCATTTCATGCAGAGGTTTAAGATGCAGATATCCTTTTCCCGTTACTTCCTTTCCCCACTTACAAGCATTCTTAATTGTTTTCTGTTTCTTTTCTCCAGAGAAGTTTAATTGAGCTTTTATTTCTGGATTACTTCTTGATACATCAGCAACACAATGTGCCTAAGATGGTCTTTGAAGGAACTTTGAAGATCCACATCCACTGTAGGTCTGGGCTTCACTCATGGTGGGAAGAATGGAAGTGAATATTTTCTAAAGAAGAAAAGCTACCATAATGTTCTATTTTCGATTTCGAATATGCTTAGTGAAACGGAAACTTTAGAATAAAGTCTTGCTACAGGTTAGTTTGGGTATACCAGTTATTTGAAATCTGGTAAATTAGATGTGAGTGAGAGAGGCTTTTGTAAACTTCTTTTCCTTTTACAAATTCTCCTTACTATTTGATGGTTTTTCTGCCTATATTTTGTGCAATATTAAAGATCTAATAGCAAGGGCATTCAGTGCTGTTGCAACCTGCCCCTTGGCTTCCATATAATTAGGGATATAAAATGAATTATATGTTGTGATTAAATAAAGCTTTTGAGTCATATGGCTTCTTTGGTTGTGTCTGACAGCATAACAGACTTGGCATTATATGACTTTTGCTTTGTTTTTTTTTTTTTTTTTTAAGGGGTGATTGCAAGTTAGATGTCTTATGGTTTGCTCTGTTTTCTCTCCCTGTAGTGCTAGCTTTTACCTGATTTTTTTTTCCTTCAAATTATTCACTTTGCTTTTTTCAATGCACATCTAGCAATATTCTTCTTATATAACTGATATTTTGATTTAGATTTTTAATTCGTTTAAATTTTCTGTCTCCTGACAGAAATATTTTCAATTCTGTCTGCCAGTTTCTGCACCGGTATGTCCAACTTGAGCCAGGGGGGAAATAATTGTGGAAAAAAACCCTTCTGTACAATTACTTTAAAATTAAAATGTATAAAAGATCTATAAAAAAATTTAATGAGAAAATAGACTGCTTCCCTGTAGTTTTTACAGCATGTCTGCAATGATTTTTCAAAAAATGCACAATCATTGGTTAGTTAATGTTTCTTTTCTACAGTGCGGCCAACAAGTTAACATCGTTTTTTTTCTCCTCAGTGTTTTGACAATTCACTTTTCACAAAGACTCAGAGCTTCAAAGAACTTAGTGAAGTGTGTGAAAATATAGCTAAACATGACCTGTTTTGGGGTAAAAATCTCTCTTATAGCAATCTTTGCCTTCTATGGCAATATCTTTCTCTCTTTTCCATTCATAACATCAAAGCCCATGCTAATAGAAGTAATTGAAAAATCAGCAAATGATCATAACTCAGCTGAATGGCATCATAAAAGTATTTTCAAGCACTTTAATTAACCCCTTGTACACCAGGGAAATATGCAAATTAATTTGCTTATTTCCCTGAGTACATATTGAAGCTACTTAATTAACGCATGTTTGTAAATTCTCTGTTTTAATAGTAGCCCTACATTTAAGGAACACAGGAAACTAGGATTGAATACAGGACTAAAATGATTCTCGATTTTTTTTACTCTTTAATCTTAAAATTTGGCATAATAAATCTCCAGATGATCATTCAGTTTCTCATGGGTTTTTTTGTTTGTGGTTTGGTTTTTTTTTTTTTGGCACAATGCTTAATAGCAATTATGTTGGGAACATTTTGAAAGAATTTCATTGTTTTAGAATTGCATCCTTTTAAAAAAAAGATAACCTCTACTATATTGTCATAAGTGCTGCTTATGCTTGCATTGAAGTCTGAGTCCATGGGAACTGTGGTTGTCCGAAAATCTAGATGAAACGTGGTGTAAAACAAGGCAGCAGTTTGTTTCCCAGATATTGAACACTTTCCAGTTTAGATATTACAAATAAGCAAGAGATGGAGAGTTGGCTGAATACCAAAGAAGTATGTCCATAAATAAATCACTTTACAAATTTTGCTAGTATCCACTGAATAATTTATGTGACAAATGGGAGATGGTCAAATACAGAACTCCTTGAATACAAAAAGCCTCCCTATTAATTGATTTTTTTAAAATAAAAAAATAGCAATAGTCACTGACTTTTATATTCAAAAAATGTTAATTAAGATTACAGAGTATCAGTCAGAGGGCTTCACATTGGTGGTGGTAAGACATATTGACATTTGAAGAATGTGGACAATTTAAATGCTTGTTTTTCACTCTTTCCCTTATGGTCTGTGCCACTTTTGCTCCAGTTCTGCTCCAATGTTAGAGTCCTGCAAAGAGCTTCTCTGTTTGATATACGAGAGTGATCATGTGATATGTCATTGGCACAGCAGTTCTTGTACTTTCATATTTTTGGCAAAGTTTCAGCAACATATTACCATGGAATGACACAGAGCTATCTGTGTTGCATCTGGATGTTGTATAATGTCTGCTTTCACCTTCTTTTTAAGTTTTTTTTTTAAAAATTCCTAATACATGATTTTACACTTATGGTCTTATACCTGGTTATCACATCAGAATTTTAAAAGTGATTCCAACTGTCAACTATTTGGCTGAATAAGATATATTTTCCCTACATAAAAACTTTCATGACAGACTCTTTAGGTCAAGTAAACCAGTTAAATTTGAAAAGAAGTTTAAGGAAGATAAACTTAGGGCATGTCAACGTGTCTAGTGACCTCTCAAGTGTACTGGGATATCTTTAATTAGAACTATGTCACTCATGTATCTTTCCATTTTACCTAAATAGTTTAGATCAAAGCGTAACATCTTCATCGTGGTCTGTGAAAATGAAGAGATAATTGAATTACTTGAGCACATATGCAGATCTGTAATATAGGTTTATGGCCTTTTTATCATGTGAGTACAGGGGAATAGCTCCCCATTAAATAGATGATCCTGTAAAGTATGGCTGAGGAGGGAGAAATTTTTGAATGTCATGTATCTTGAAATAAATGTATTTCTTCAAATAAAAGTAATCAAAATATAATTCAGTAGTGGATATTTTCACTATAGCTGTTGCATTTTGACTATTTGTAGAAGATTATAATTGTTAAAAAGAAGGGTGTGCTATATTTAGAACAGAAGATTTAAAAACTGATGTGAATGCTCCATTCATCCAGTCTGACCTTCAAAAGAACAAATTATTTCTGAGCTTATGGCCAGTAGCACTGATTGAACTGCAATGTTTCTACTATAAAAATCTGTCTTGATTTAAGAGCTGTAAGGGAAAAAGAAACTACTATGGTCTCTGGTAAATTGTCCTAAGGACTAGGAATCAGAATTTTTCCAGTATTTTTTAGATATGTGAGGCAGAAGACAAACTGTTACCTCTGTCTAGATCTTCTTTCCTTTTAGTATTTTATTTTCAGAGGTAATATGAAAGAAACATGAGGCTAAGATGTACAACTATAATCAACAAAGCAAGAAAGGTTGGTACACAAACTCAGAAATTGCCTGATGGTCTTGTTTAGATGCTTATCTTCAGGACATTCTTAAAAAGTGTTATATATCCCTTGTCTCTTTGTTTTATATTTTCTAACATTAGTTTTATTTTTAGCATGAGTTCTACATATTACTATATAAGGGAGGACTTTTTCATCCAGTGTAAAAACTGGACAAAGCTCATGACATCATTTCTAAATATCGTAATTTTTACTAGTCATATTGAATCTTCACTTTTTCAGATTTCAAGATGCGTTTGAAATATTGTGCTTTCTCCATTGATCCTAGCCTTCCTATCACTCTACCCATTAATGACTTTTTTTTTCAGAGAAATAAACTCATTAACATCCTCAAGACTTAATGTCGAAAAACGTGTTTTTCTGACAGGTGCACATTTGTCCAGCTTCAACTTTCACTTGTTGAAGGTTGTTAAAACTTTTTCTTGTATTAAGAAATATTTTGTTGAATTAACAGGAGTCCTAGAGATATCTTTTGATTGTGCTTGCACAACATTTTATCTACTTGCTAAAATATGTAAGTTTAAATGACCTCGGTTGTTCTGTTGACAGTGTTTGTTTCCCAGGCTGTGGATCATTCTTGTGATTCTTTTTTTGGATTCTATATAATTTTTATCTCTCTTCCTGAACTATATCTGTTTCTGGGTATTTTCCTAAGTCTAGTAAGTACACTGGTTAGTATATGGCTGTTATGTATTTGCCATACATATCATGTATGTATGTAACAATTACTTCTTTTCCATTGTCTTCTACTTCTGTAACAAAGATAATGCAAATACATTTGAGTACAGATTTCCATTATTTACTTCATAAAGTTCAACATCACGGTTAATGGATCCTTTATCTTGTTCAGTGTAGCTTCTGTTCTATTAGATATGGTTATATTAAAACATTATTAACTTATTTACTAAATGATGTATATTGTTCTCTTTGGTATTGTTGTGGTTTGGTCCAGCTAGCACAGCAGCACCATGACAGTATCTCGCTCGATGCCCCCATTCACCCCCACCCTAGTTAGGATGGCGGAGGCCCCAGCAAAATGGGAGTAAAAAGATAAGCAAGATTGTTGTGGATTGAGACAAGAGCAGGGAGGACTCACTGCCAATTATGGTTCTGGGCAAAACAGACTCTAGTACTAGACTTAGAGAGGAAAGTAGGAAAGTTTATTCTACGAGAAACAGAATGGAATAAAAGCAAAAAAAAGGGAGTAGGATGATGAGAAAATTACAACCAGCACTTTAAGATCTCCCTCCCCCATCCCTCCTTTCTTCCCAAGCCCAGTTCACTGCTCCTGATATCTCTACCTCCTCCCCCCTCAACGGCTCAGGGGTGCAGGGAATGGGGGATGTGGTCAGTCTGTCACAGATGGGCTCTGCCGCTTCTGTCTTCTCAGATGAGGATGACTCCTGGCATTCTTCCCCTGCTCCAACACGGGGTTCCTCCCCCGGAACACAGTCCTTAACAAACTTCTCTGGTGTGGGTTGTTCCCAACAGCTGCGGCTTCTGCCGATACAGGATCCCTCACATGGGACGCAGTCCTTGGTGAATATCTCTGGCGTGGATTCTTCACCACAGTTGCAGTTTCTGCAGTTACAGGGTCACTCTCTTGGGACAAGGCCTCTTCTGGGCGTAAGTTTAATGAGCTGCTTTGTCGTGGGTTCCTCCCCACAGTTACAGCTGCGGCTATTGGGTCCCTTCTTCGGGACACGGCCTCCTCCAGCCAAAATCACTGTCCCTGACTTGGGGCCTTTAATGAAGTGAATCGCTGCCCCTGATGCCAGCTTTAGCACAATGAGTCTCTGCCCCTGATGTGGGCTCATTATCAAAATGAGTCTCTACTGCTGATGTGGGGTCTTTAGAGAAATGAAAATAAATCTCAGCTTCCCCAGTTCTCTCCATAGAATGCAGGGGAGTCTCTGCTCCAGCACACCTCCTCCCTTTCATCACTGACCTTGGAGTTCGCATGGTTGTTTCTCTCACTGTTCCTACTCCTTGCACCACCACCAGCCAGAAGAAAGAAGAAGGGCAGAAGAAGAAAAGAAAATGGAGGAAGAAACCTCCCCTTCCAGCTTCTTCTCAAAAAAGTGATCATGGAGGCATCTAATTGGCTCAGCCCCAGAAGTGGGTCTGGCTCTGAGCTGGGGAGAGTTGCAAGTAACTTCTTACAGGAGCCATCTTTACAGCCCCTTCCCCCTTACCAGAAAAGGCTACCATGTCAAACCATGACACGTATCAAAAAATCATTCTACCATTTGCTAATTTCTATGACAATTCCTAGTATTTGAGACATCTTTAGGCCCTATCAATTACCAAATTTTAATCTAAATATGTAATAATGATAATAGGAATGAAAAAGTATATAACAGAAAAGAAAGATAAATTAAATCCCCGTAGAAAAGGAAAAGAACCTATAGTGATACATACTACAATTTCTTACCACCCACTGACCAATGTCCAAGCAATGATCTGCCCCTTCCCATCAATTATTCTCAGTTAATATCCCAAGCATGGCATTCTAAAGTCTGGAATATCCCCATGGCTAGTTTGGGTCAGCTCTCCTGACTATGCTTCTTGTGCACCTCCAGCCCAGTGCTGGCAGGGCAGGTTGAGCAGCAGAAAAGGCTCTGATACTGTACAAGTGCTGCTTAGCAGTAAATGAAACATTCAGGGGTGTTGGACTAGATGATCTCTAAAGATCCCTTCCAACCCTACCTTTCTATTATTCTATGATTCATATGTACCAGCTACTATGAACAAAACTAACTCTATCCCAGTCCAAATTAGGATATGTTTCATAATTTCAGTTAAGAAGAAAGAGCCTTCTACAGCTTCCTCAGAACTACAAAATAAATTGTAAAATGCTTAATGATAAAAGTTTCTGGGAGAATTCCAAAAGTAAAAGCAGGTGGGCAATCATTATTTAAAGGAGATATTTCTAGTAAGATTAAAAAACAAGTGGCCTAATGCTATTGATTTTTTTTCATTGAAATAGAATTGTGCTTTTAATCAAATGTGTAAATTATTCAAAATTTGGTGAAATGTTTAAAAGGTGAAAGTAAATTATATAAATCTTCTAAGGATAAATAGCTGTGCATATTTAGGTATAAAAAATGGAGATGGCACTAATAACACATGAGATAAGATTTTGAAAAGCAGATACTCAAGAGAGCAAAACAACAGCTGAGGTAACCATACTCTGGAGTAGTACCTAAACAAAAAGGCACCAAGTACCAGGAGGAAAGAATAATTGCCACTGAGAAAGAGTTTATTGGATACAATTTTGCAAATTCAAAGTTGGATACTGAGCTGCATCCTGTACAATACCATATTGTGTGTTGTCCCTTCTACTCCTGTCTTTGACTTATTTATACTTAATCATACATGACTATAGCAAGATTGAAACAACGCATCCAGCCTAACATACTCTTAATTCAAAGAGCGTTGATAATGCAGAAGAAATTAAGTAAATCCCTCTAACCCAGCAAGATAGTTCAGTCTCATAGTGAGAAGTTCCAGAAATTTATTCTGTTATCTGAGGGAAGATTGCATAGTCTGAGAGTCATGATCTGTGAGCACCTAATCAAAGAGATATTCTGATATTCAATTGCTTCTAATCTTGCAATCAGAGGCATGATAACATACAATGACTAATAGCTAAAATCTGAAAAAAAATATTTTGTAAATAAGAAAGTTTTTAGTGGTGATAATAAATCAGTAAAAAAATTTATTTTGGAACATTGGGAGTCTCTTACCTCTCTGAAGTTCAAAGGCTTATTAAACACTTGCAGACTCCTGGAGCTATTAATATTATTACAAGTAACAGCTCTCTAAAGCTTAATGTAATTACAGGGATCTATTTTTTTTTTTTTTTATATTTAAGCTTCATTTTTTCACTTTATTTCACTATATGCTTCTCATCACCAGTCACACAGTGAAGCTGGGAAGATACTGACCTCACAAATCCTCAACATTACTTTTAACTTATATTCAGTACTAGCAAATATCGGTATTCAAACCTCCATCTAGAAATTGAATTTTAGACCCCACTCTTTGGCCTTTGTTGTTTTATCACACATTTTTAATACAGTTTTCATCATTCTCCTTAGCCAAATAACTCTATTGAATAGAGTACTACTTTTCAACCAAGAGAACACTGGAGAAAACTGAAGGGAGCTGGAGTGTATGCTGTCTGCTGCTTTGGCTGACCCTCTGGCAATGAAGGATGCATTAAGGTATAACTTAATTGTCTTTATTTTTCAAGACTTAACCACTTAAAAACTGATATAGTTTTATTAGGCCATGCCCTGTATAATTTCAAAGCTTCTCTTCATGATTTCTCAGTAATCTTTCTTTTTAAAGTGATATGACAAGTAACTATTTTGGAACAAGTTGATCAAATAAGCGAGCAGTAAAATCTGCAAGAGCTACGTTTTAGCTAACCAGAGCACTCCTTAGCTTTACATATTAGCTTTTTACTGTGGTTTAGATTTTATGCTCTTCAAAATAAGATCTTAGTGAATAATGGGTAACAACATTCAAGTCACCATAAAGGAAAATGACAAAATGACTTCATAAAAATTCCAACAAATGCAAGCTAAGAACATTTTCAATTTATCTGCCAAGGTTCTAAGCAATCATTCAAACAGCTTCATGATTTTACTTTCAAAGGTATTATGCTGAACCTAAATAAGTATCTGTCAATAGCTATCAGCTAGTATTCCGACCTTTTTCTGTCCCAGGCAAAATCAGAACATATCTGTTGAAAGCTATAGCTTGCTTACAGTACTGCACATCCAATTAGCTGCTACTTCTTTACTCAGCTCTAAGGTCAGTATTCTTTTCATTGCCTTTAGGGCAGTCTTGCCATACTTTAATGGTGATATGCTCAATTGTTAATTGCTGTCTAGTTTTATCTATGTTTAGAGGAAGATTGTCAAAGAAAATATGCATGATGATAAAGGCAAATATGCTTTTTTAAAAAAAAAAAATCCTTATTTTACCTTGGAAAAAAACAATCTTGTGTACATTTTGTAAGTTGATCACTAAGACTATGATAGTTCTGAAAATGGTTATTAACTGCTGATATTCCAGTAGGTACATAAGGAGTCAGATTAGGTTATGTCACTCATATCATATTGTCATGTTTTATTATGTGATATAAAAAGACTCACAAAACTTGTTCGACTAGCATGAACTGGGAAATAAGATTGACATGATTTGAGCAGGCTGGGTTTCTCAGGAGAAAAAAGACATTCTTTTCAGAGTAGTAGGCACTACTTTGATTACTAAAGAAGTACCAATTAATTATAGCAAAATTTCATTAAGCTTCTCTCAGGTTTGCATCTCCTACTCTTTTTATGCTTAACTTTAAGAAAGGCTCAAAATTACACAATTCTGAAGTAAGCTACTTCTCATTTAATTGTATAAGATGTAATTTGAATAAAAAAGAATACAAACCTGCAAACAAAACAATTATATAATTTTATCTCAAAATTTTGATTTTCAATTAAGATGTAAATGTTAATTCTGTAATTACAGCTCCATATATATCTATATTCCAATTATTTACTTTAATTTTCTGATTACCCTGTTGTCAGGCTGCTGGCAGATGTATGAGGAAAGGATGGATCTCACAACAAACTGGAGAGACTATGAAATCTCAAAATCAAGTTTCATCTTCTCTTTATTTTCATGTGTTCAGATCTTACTTTCTCATGCACTTGCAACTGTGTTCATTGGACTACAGTTAAACAAAGATAGAACCTTGAAACTTTTGGTTGATTTGGTCTACTACCTTGAAATGATGCAGCAGCACATCAGGTTTTCAACTACAACATTTCTGTAAAAGCTTTTTGTCTTAAGTCTCTGTTGCCCATAATTTACAATACACCTAGCCAGGAATGAAAGCATTCTCTATAATTTTCTTGCACTGTGCCCAGAGCTTAGTGTTTTATCACATTTATTTACCAAAAGATGACTTGCTCAAGTCCATTTAAGTATCTGTGGACAGGACTGTAGAATCACTCTTGAGAGTTTGGAAACTTTCAAGAAGGACATAGTTGATGCTAAATACTCTTCATTTGTAATTGTGGATATGTCATAATAATGCTTGTGCCCTTCTATTCCATAACACTTGAAGGGTTTTGTGAAACAGATTATCAAGCTTACTTGAAAAAAGCACCTCATTGGTCAGTGCCAATGAAACATATACAAAAAGCACATGGAAAAAAATATCACTGTTATAGTACAAGTGACCTGTTGTCATTGTTAAATTTTTCAGATTCATTTTTTCTGTAAATACCATGTCATGTTAGTTTTTCTGTGCCAGGAATAACTATGAATGGTGTATTTTTCCTTGCCTTGCCTTGACCTCCTCAATTCCTTCCCCTTTTCCCTTTTCCCTTTTCCCTTTTCCCTTTTCCCTTTTCCCTTTTCCTTTTTCCCTTTTCCGCTTTTCCGCTTTCCCCTTTCCCTTTTCCCATTCCCTTCCCTTCCCTTCCCTTCCCTTCCCTTCCCTTCCCTTCCCTTCCCTTCCCTTCCTTAGGGAAGGGATAGTGAAAGATAATGTAAACAATTATGGAGTTTTTGCTCATTGTAATACCGTGTGCTTGGGATTTATATAAGTATGTGCATTTATTTAGGGGAGCTTTATTAAACTAATGCTCCCAGTTTTTGAAAACAACTGTCATTTTAACATCTACTTTGCTCGTCAGAAATAAAAGTAATCTTTCTATAGGTAAAGATACAGGAAACTAAGATTTTGTCCTAAATGTAAGAAGGTCGAAAAGCTTACAAAGATTTTAAGGACATGGGAAATTTCAATACATCACTTATAATTTGCCATTGATGACAAACATTTTAATAGTGACAGAAGATCAGCTTGCTCATGAACTTGTCTGGTGTTAAGAAAGATTCAAATGTTATTTAGACAAAAGCTCTGTTATACAAGTAACTCTAATATTTCTTATTGTGATGTTTTTCTTCTGCTGAATGTTATCCATGACAGTTGCTAATATCAAAGCTTGATCATGTGGGTTATATATTGGAAATGTTTCAAATCTTCTTACAAAATACTAATTGTTGAAATATCAAGACATGGATGTTTTGGATATTAGTGAAAAAGTAAAAAAAATGAAAGATAAAGTAAAATAATAAGTTGAACTGTCATGATTTATTCAGTCTCAAATCAGTCATAATAAATACAACAATAATTGTTACTGGTTTGAAAAATGTAATTAGGACATAGGCACAATGCTACTTTCAGTTTTTGTGCAAGTATTTCTTTGCTAACAACAGAAGGTTATAGTAGCTATTTGGTAAAAAAATATGAGTTCCAGTGTTACTCAGAGTAGACAAAATGATGAAACATAGACTAGAGGATTTTGTATTTTGATGTTAGAAAAGTTTATTGCTTGCCTGTGGTAAACTCTTTGATAATTTCTTTTCTATTGTTTTGTTTTTACCAGAGAGACTGCATTTAAAAAAGGCAGAAAACATCCATTAAATGCTTTCCTTGTTATTTTCTCTTTGTAAGCAATTTCTATAATGAGCACAGGGAACATTAGTACAATACATTAATGTCATGAATGGCAGAGGAAGTGGTTTAAGAAGGAATTTTGTCTCAGACTGTGGTCTACAGTATAAAAAAGTTTACAAATCCCTACGCTAGCCAGTTAATTACAATATATTTGTGAAATATGAGCTCTGAAACACATAGTATACGTTTGGGACTTGTAAAAGTAAATAATAATAGTGATCATTAGTAACATAGAAGTGAATTAATAAGGTGATCTGAAGCATTTTTTTCATCCCTCTCTTCTGTCTGAGAGCAACTTTAGGACCAAGATGCCAATTCACAGAAGATTCCACTTGCCGTGAAACATCTGTTTTCTTAGTAAATTTCCCTAACTAGTCATGTTCAAGGCATATGCTACTGAGAAGACTGTACTATCTGATGGATAAACAGTAAGATGATTTCTCTTTTTATTGTCTTACAAGACCTTTTACCACACTTTTTACCAGTAGGCAACACATGCATTATAAACACAAATGTATTGGTTATTATGGTGACAGGTTTGGGGCATATGTCTAGCTGGATAGTGGCAGAAAGAATATTAATCTCAAATAAATCCTAATCTGTGATAAAGCTTCAGAAAATAGTCCAGAATGGAAGAATGTAACACTAGCCACAGTGGTAACCACTATAGAATGGAAAAATGCTGATAGTTAAATTCAGAATTATGCATAGTGAAGAGAATTAAGTCAAAGATCTTAGAGATAGTAAATCTTAGCCACATAATCAAAAAGCTCTTCTGCCTTTTACTACTACTCTTTCCAATGCATTTCAATTTTTTACTCTATGTAAGGCTTTATAAAGCATCCAATGATGATGCATTAATAGTTTCCCATGTATATCACCAAAAACTTGGAAAGATCATATGATCAGAAAAAAGTCCCTGACACAGTTAATTATTGCATTTATGTTGTTTATAGTGTACACATAGGCCTATACTTTTGTGTTATAAAGGAAAGATTTTATAAATAAAATTCTATACATTTATTTGTGTATTTATTAATTTAAACTGGATAATTGCACAAAATGTAGACAAAAGAAAAGACTTTACTCTTGTCTCTTCCATGTGAAACTAGAAGTACTCATGCTGGACTTGCATACAATTCCTTTCCTCTGAATACTTGGGTTTGGTTTATGTTTGTGTGCTCAGAAGAATGTTTTAGAGGGGAAATAGTCTTGTAACACTGCTAATGTCAAATGAAGATGAAATAACCTTAGCTTTTGTTATTGTAGGAATGAACATCTTTTCTATAACTGTAGATGTAATAATGTATGTTGCTTTATGAGGTTGTAGCTGAATCTTACTCATTAGTCACAGTCATAATCTTTCATTTAAGACATATGGTAGTTTACGTTATTAATGTTTCAAAAAACAACCTAAGATTTCTGATATCTTCTATGTTTCAGAGTAAGGTTTTTTGCAGAGGGGTTTTGACTCATATTATACTTTTATACTTATATTATACTTCCCTGCTATCACAGCTTAGTTTAGTTTGAATGTTTGAATTTATACTATGAGATTACAGATTCCTTTGTGAGAAGAGGCAGACATGGGGATAATAGAACATTTTGATACTTGAGTGAGATGTGTAGCTGACACAGAGAAGTGAAGTTTTTGTATCAATTCTCTGTATTTCTCATCTATGTTTCTTGCTTCCAATGTGGTGTATTAAAATGTTGCAGAGCATTTTCAAAGTCTACTTAAAGCAGAATGAAATTCTGAATGGTCATTTAGATTTTATCTGTTCACTTGAGGCTTTAGTGGAAGTTTCTGGTCAGTCGTTCTCAAACATTTGCTGATGTCTAAAACTTCAAAACAAGGAAGTGTTTCTGCCTTTTTATTTCTGACTGGAATTAATTTGACTCTGGATGGATGAATTAACTAAACAGATCTCACCTTCTCTTGCATTGGGACATTGAATACTCTGGCTTTTCAAAATGTAAAAAAAAAAAAAAAAAAAATTTGTATAGACAGCAATTAGAGATAAAATTATGGTGCTATAGAAATGAACAATAGAGCTTTCATTGACTGAATATTGGCTGAATTTCACTCAAGGGATTTGAAATTATTTAAGACAGCATTTGCATTAAAAAATAATCCCTAGACTTTTGCAAATGCAACAAATCTTTGATAGATAAATCAAGCTCAAAGTAATTTGTCTTCTTTATTGCAGCATATCAGTTAATGAAAAAAAATCTGCATCACATACTATATTCAAGTAGTAACAATCTTCAGATGTTTTACTAATGGTTTAGCTGCTGGCTCTCCATTAGCTTATTTCATGGCTATAAAGCTGTGCTATACATCTTCTCACATTCTCTACTCCTCAGCTAAATGGTACATGAAACTGATCCTTGGAAGGGCACAAATAATCAATAAACATTATCAAGAGACTCATACTTGTCCTTCTTCTATAAATCAGGGAAATTGACAGCAAAACAGAGCACAGATGAAAAGCTGTCATCTTGAACAGTGGTATCCCAGTCTTTGCTGTGTTTAGTACACTGCTATGCAGTGCAATATTTGCCTTTTAAACACTGATAGTGCTGCCATATGCTGTAATTCTTGATATCCTTTTGACCTCTATATTTTGTCAGGTAGTAAACATCTGGTCTGAAATCTAGTAATGGGAAGGCTGTTTTCTTCTATCTGAAGTGCAATACTTGCGTTAAGCAATAAGATGCAGAGAGAAATTGCCTGGCATTACACTGAAGCAGAAAATGATTTTTCATTAGAATTTGAACTAATCCCCCTCACTTCTTCAGTATTTAGCAATCTTTCATCTGAAATATATGTAGATGATAGTTAGTTTAAACTTAATCTGTTTGGTTTCCTTTGTTGCTATAGTAAACCAAAGTGAACAGAATGAAATGACTTGTTTTCCCACTGTACCCAACAGATGTTCAAGGAAATCATATCACCTTTACCAGCAAACCTTTAGGCTCAAGTTGATCAGTTAGTTAACAGATAATATGATAGGTGTAAGGAGAGACAAATTTATCTAAAGTCAAACAAGTATAGATTCAGATAACATACTTTACGTACAATTATCGTTCTTCAACAAAAATTAATCATTTTGTAAGAAGTTATTATTTTAGAGAGAAGAAGGGGCTTATGTGAAGAGAACTTTCACCTGAAATAATAAAACAAATTAAATTACAATGCAAATAATTAACTGGAAACCAGATTTAATTACTCTTTTTATCACAGACTTATGTTTCATACTTGACTTATTTTGGTACCTGCCATTATTTTGTTGCTGACTGAAATATTTCTTAAAACTGACAATTAGAAGAATGCACTGCCTTCCATGTAGATGTCCTGACATATAACACTCTAGTTACAGACCTTCCTTTAGCTGCAGCTGCCCCACTCTCTCCAGTTACCTACTTTGACAAGCATTTTATGAATTTTATAGGCTAACTCCCCTCCCTCTTCCTTGCAAAGTTTGCTGATACTAGCCAACAAGTTCAACAGTTATTAGAGCTGCATAAACTTAAGCAAGTGATCACATTAGACTTGCTTACTGGGAATCTAGACTATGAGTGCTAACAGAATTTTATCTTGTTTGCAATTTATGTTATTCTTTGCTTAATACATGTTTCCATAGAGGGTAAAAATATGACTGCGAGCATAAGCAACCTGTTTATTAATTTGAACATGAGTAAAACTATCAAAGTATAATGAAATTTCTAAAGTATGTTCTTTCTAATCTAAACAGTGTTGCAGATACTGAACTACTTTGGCATTTGTTCTCATGAGCATGCACACGTGAGAAAACGTATGCTTGTGTAATTTTCTCAGTGGCACTTTTCTCTGAAAAGTAGAAAATAAGCAGTTTGCCTGGTCACCAATTCTCACTATTTAAAAACTATATCAGAGTGCACTCTGATAAAATGCCTTACATTCTTGTATTTTTATCTTGGTTGTCCCTTTTATGAAATAGCTTAGCAGGGGTGGGGGGGTGGGGAGGAATATTTCTTTTTTGCATTTAATTTTATGGGATTATGTTCAGAGCTTTTCTAAGATTTCTATTTATGGCCTTGTTTTTTTCTTTAAAACAAAAAAATAAACTACTCCCTTCTTTTATGGTTGGTGCAAATTGCAAACATAAATCAGAGTGCACTCTTTCGTGGTGCATACATGCATAAAACAATATGCACTGGGGAAATGGTGCATATATATAAAAATCTTGCTCATGGTTTTAAACTATTTCTAATCAATAGTCTTTACAGTAGGAAAAAAAGCCCCACAAACCCAACTTTTGTGGAAATAGTAAATATAAGTAGATAATAAGCATAAGCAGGAAGGCCATATGGGTGTTCTGAATCTGGGGTGCTAGTCTTTGTTCTACATACAGGGAATCATTATAGCAACAATTATAGTCTCCCCTTACTGATCTCAAAACAGTGAGGGGTCTAAGTACTTGATAGCAGGTGAAGTGGTATGATTGTTCCATTCTCATATATCTCTTGACCAAATTGACTAGTTTAAAAGTCCAATATTTCAGGTTGCTGGAATGTTAATCTGAAGTGATCAAGCAAAAAAAAAAATATAAGGAGGAGATAAAGGATTTGCTACACCTTTCATAATGGTCAAAGTAGGAGTATGCAGGCACTGTAGCTCTTGATTTTTATAAAAATTTGCATTTAAAGCAGCATGACCAAATGAGTGACTTACAGATCAGCTCTGGATTGCACGAGGTTTCCATCCCACATCTTTAGGCTGAGAGACAGGGTTCATATCCACAACAAGAAAACAAGTTTCAACCAGTGTACAGACTCTGTCAGCTGTGGCCACTGGGTACATGGTTGCTGACAGTTTCTTTTCATGGGTGAATGACTGGCTGTTTGCCTAACAGCAGTAATTTCCAATTTGCCAAATAATACCAACAGCCTTGCAGTGTGGGCAAGGCAAGCGTGCTGTGTCTTCTCCTATCAGACCATGGCAGCACAGCAGCCTTCTCTTTCTCTGTAGCAGCATCCAAGGTCCTCAGGTGCTTGAAATGAAGCATATGTTCAGCAGCTGGCTCAACCTTGGATGAACTGACACAAAATTCACAGGAGCTTGAGCACCTGCAATAGGTAGACACTGCAAAACTTCCTTTATAGGATCATTTCTTTCTCCACTAAATTTAAGCAGTACCTGGAGAGAGTAGTCACCTTATACAGTATCAAAATTAAATGGGAAATCACTTTCCTCCTCTCCTTGTTCTACATAAAATGTGAATGTTGACTTTAGTTCTGTGTATACAAAGCCTTCTGCTAATCTTTGCTGGAGACAAAATAGCAGTTCTAATGTTCTTCAGCAGGATCTTCCATAAGGAATGATCAGGGTGTTAACTGAAGTGATTACTTCAGGCAATCTATGCACATCCCATGTATTCTGTGATGCTTTAATAGCTGTAACAGAAGACTATTTTTCATACATGCTGTTTATGACTTCCAGAAACAAATATAAGTTTCGTAAAAGTACTTTTGCTTTATATTTTCTGCAAAATCCATATACAGAACTTGTTTATACTCAGTGGTCCATTTCCATAAATGACATGGGGGACTTTTTATTAATTTTTGGTGACAAATTTACCCAAATTGCCTATTTTCCATTTCTGTATTTTGTAAAGAACAGTAATTTCCCACTGGCTTTCAACTTTCATTGAACTTCAGAAATGTTTGTGTCATGCAGCTGTCAACCATGGAAGAGGGATACACTGTTTTGACATGTTGACCTGATGCTGCACCTAGTTATGTACTCTGTGCCATGTGCTTCTTTTGATGCTCTTCCTCCCACATTTTTTTCTTGCATTTGTTTACTAATTAACCAAAATCTACTGGAAAAATAAATAATCTCCAGAGAAAAGGCAGAATGTTTTGTCATTGTAAATGAACCCATTGCTCTCAGACCTTCATGGTGAAGTGTATGATAAAAATTATTTTAGTGCTAAAAGACTCCATGCTCCCTGTCTCCTATAATTCTTTGGGTTTTTTTTCCTGGGATGTTCCCTCATATTTTATGATCTTGCAGAAATAAACATTTATTCAGATTAATGATGACCAGCCTTTTGACATTGTCTTTGGATAGGCATATTTTCTTATCAGCGACATGAGTATCTGTGTGCTGAAGAGTTCCACACATTTAGAGAGAGATGTAGCATGAATGTTACCTACCAAAATGTACTTTGAACTATAAATGCAATAAAGAAACTCAACAATTTGTTTCATTATTTTGATGAAAGGGATTTTTGCCTCTGTGGTAACCTATAATGACACAACAATTTCAGACCTTAATGGAGAGAAAACCTAGACCAAAAAACTTTTCTTTACATGAGGCAACAGTATCTCTTGTGATCTTACAGTTACTTTGTAACTCTTGAAGTGCTATCAAATGATTACCTTCTCAACTATCTCTGCCACAGTCTTTCCTTCAAGGCTGACAAACTTTTCTTTCCTCTAATTCCTTTGCCTGAGTACTCTAATAACATATTGTTCAATGTCACTTTGAAATTAGCAGTGTCCTTTTAATGATATTTCTATAAATTTAACTCACTGTAACACATTGTCAAGTGCAGCAAGTCATTGCAATGGTAGATTGTTCTTCAGATGTACATGCAAGTAACGCAACATGGATGGTGTTAACCTATCTTTTTGTAAGAAACGCAAAGTCAGTAGCTTTTCTTTGGGTTTGTAAGTTACTACACATTTCCTGTAGCCATTTCCATTTATTCAGTAGTATCAGACTATAATAAAGAGATTCACCTGAATAAGAGATGGTCTGTCAACATTTTCCAGACCACAAATTATTCAACATCTTTTTTTTCATTCTATAACATACCAGTATGAAGAGTCAACAGTCATAAATATTACAACTTATTTATAAAAAACATGTTATATTGATATGTCATATTTCAAATATCAACACTAAGCCAAAGAAAAAGTTAAAATGCCACTACTTCAGAACTGAGTATCAACAATTTATCCTTCAATATTTCTGGAGAAGAAAACCATTAGACCTCCTACACTGAGAATATATGTATTCTGAAATCTAATGTAAAGTCAGATAAGGAATAATAAAAAAACCCCATAAATGTGATAAGGAATGATAAATCATAGAATCATAGAATGGTAGGGGTTGGAAGGGACCTTTAGAGATCATCTAGTCCAACCCTCTGCAGAAGCAGGTTCACCTAGATCATGTCGCACAGGAACATGTCCAGGCGGGTCTTGAAGACCTTCAAGGAAGGAAACTCCACAAACCTGGAGTTTCTCTGGGCAGCCTGTGCCACTGCTCCATCACTTTCATAGTAAAATAGTTTTTTCTTATATTTAAGTGGAACTTTTTCTGTTCCAGCTTCATCCCATTACTTGTTGTCATGTTACTAGCTACTATAGAAAAAATGGATGCCTCAACCTTCTGACACCCACCATTTAGGTATTAGTAAATATTAATAAGATCTCCCCTCAGACTTTGTATAAAATCCTATATTGTTAAATATATTTCTTGATCCAGGAGGGATTAGGGTTCAGTGTAAAGTCTATAAGGATTTTTCCTTGATGATGTAGTAGGTGACCTTACTACCCAGTGAAACTGGTGAATGTATAAGTCAATATGATAAAACAATTAAATAAATGAAGATGTATTTAAATGAACAGATACAGTCAAATAAAAATAATAATATGCAACTATATTTATCTGTAGTCATGTTGGGTTTTTTAAATATGTGATAGAATTTGGACTGTCAGCTACTTTCTCCCTTTCTGTTTTTCTGATGTTAAATTACAAGTACTTTTTAAAATATGTGTCAGTGTCAAAAATCCAAACCCAACTTGCATTAATGACAGCACATAAAGGATATCTGCATGTATAACTTTTTGATTGATAAATAATATCCCCAAAACTAGGAAATGTAGCCAAATCACTTTCACTTGAGGAATGTGCTGATATACTAAAAAGTAAACATTCTTTCAAAGTTATTAAGCAAAATAAATGCTATCATTTAAAAAAAGTCAATTTCTTATCATAAGATAAATTATGCATAAAAAGATCTAGGCTAACTGCAAAGGAACAATGAGTCCTGAGGGTATGTGTTTTTCTACCCATTCCTTGTCTTCAAACATATTTAGGTCACAAGCTACAGTTCATTAACTGATGTATTTTCTTTTCTGTAAGCACTACTGAATATTCTGTGAATTGTAATTGTTTCCATGTCCAAAGTTTGAAGGAAACGATATTATGTAGTGTATAGTAAGCAAAAACATTGCAGTTATCTACCTTATTATCCCATTTTTCATCTCGCATGTGAACAGTGGACAACAAATCTGATGGCATACGATATTACTTGTCAAGTACTATCTTAAGATGGTTATTTGGTACCTTCTTGTCTGTTATTTTTCACTAATAATTTCTCTCTCATGTATAACCAACAAAACGTTTCATTTTCATGGACCAAGATGGAGCATGGTATCAGACTTTGATCTGTTGATGGGCAAGTCAGTATATTCTTTTCCTACCAGACTTCAATGTATCTATCTCTAACGTTAGACTGGTGTTACTGAAGCACCAACTGGGTGAATGAATATCATCAAGTGAAGGATTCTGAATACAGAAATGAGAACAGAGTAGAAACTGAGAGACTTAGTATAATAATAATAATAAACTTGCCTCTGAAATCTAGTTTAACAAAACACTTAAGCATATGTTTTATTTTCTCTTTGGGAGAGAGTCCAGCACAGGGCCACTAAGATGATGAAGAGATTGGAACATCTTTCATATGAGGAAAGGCTGTGGGAAATGGGGCTGTTTAGTCTGGAGAAGAAGAGATTGAGGGGTGATCTTATTAACATTTATAAATATCTAAAAGGTGGGTGTCAGGAGGTTGGGACATCCCTTTTTTCTATAGTAGCTAGCAACAGGACAAGGCGTAATGGGATGAAGCTGGAACACAAAAAGTTCCACTTAAACATAAGAAAAAACTATTTCACTGTGAGGATGCCAGAGCAGTGGCACAGGCTGCCCAGAGGGGTTGTAGAGTCTCCTTCCTTGGAGGTCTTCAAGACCCGCCTGGACATGTTCCTATGTTACCTGATCCAGGTGAACCTGCTTCTGCAGGGGGGTTGGATTAGATGATATTTAAAGGTCCCTTCCAACCCTACCATTCTATGATTCTATGTTCTTAAGATCTAAACATATGTTATTTAGGTACAGTACTGATCTGGCAGTTTGAGCAAGTGTGCAAGGATAAAAGTGTGTATTATGACAATATAAAGAATTTTCTAGATAAAAAGTGTAAACAGATTCATTAGGCAAAAGCTTTTTGGTAAGTCTGACTACACTACTTGTATTCATATGACTTGTGTGAATGGAGAATTAAAAGGAAAAATCCTGACTGATTTAGTGTAGACCCAGTTTCTCCAATTTTAGTTTACTGATCTCCTATTTTTAAATCAACATTGAAATAAAAAAAAAAAAAAGAAAACAAACGAGAAAATAAGAAATATTATTCAGCTAAGGAAAATAATGGCTTTAATGTTGGTAGCCGTTATGAAAACAGCATAATCTTGTTCATTTCATTAGTGAGCACACATAAGTAATAGTCCAGCACATAGACTATTGATTATTCAGGCAATGAGCTTCAATTATTCTTGTTCCAGGAATAATTGTGTTTCTCCAGGTTGATGTTTTGACTATTGTCAAATGTTGACTAATGGTAGAACATGAGCATGAATGTCTTGCTGCTTACTATAAATCTTCAAGCTCCCTTTTCACTTCCCCGACCCCTCATCATCGCTCTCCTGCCTTGACATTTCACAGGAAAGCTGCCTAATGTAGCATAGCATAAAATAGACTTTAGTGATGTGAACTTGGTTGCAAAGAGTATTTCAATTATATTCCTCTTGCTGACGTTTATGATTAAAAGAAATGAGTATCTTCTGGGAATAATCAGTTTGACAGATGAGGATTTCAGGAAAGTATTAACATAGTTGAAAATGAATAGGTAAAATACAAATCTAAGTAAGTAAAACAATAACTTTTACTTCTAAATCTCTGATTGTTATGGTGTAAATACACATAAAGTCCTGTATTAACAAGGAAGGATTTGTTTTGAAAAGTATCTGCTACACACACAGCTGTGGATTTCATAGTATGTTGTTTATCTTGGTTTATTGTAAATTCCCAGGACAGTGACAGTGCTTCAGGATAAAGCAATCAATTGTACTTAATAGCCCAAAAACCGCTGTGTTGATTTGGAGTAGTTTAGAGGCTCTAGAAACCTACATAGACAGGAAATTCAGAGGTAAGGTGTGGGAAAGAGCGTGTGACTCCTGTGTGATGCCAGAAGAAACTCCTGTTTGGCATCTTATAGTGGGGACAAAGTAGAGGCTCAGTATTCATGTTATCTTTCATTTAAATAAAACAATAATCCAGTTTTCCAAAAGTACAACAGAACCTATACATTGGTAAAGACTGATGTCCTATCTGATTCAGGATTTAATTTTGACCCCAATCAATAAGCATTTTAGGAGATGTATTTGAAACTTCTTAGTCCCCTTCACATTTGTGTGTAAACTGTGAAAAACAATTAAAATATTTGATATTTTGAAAATATAGTTCTCATTACTGTATTCAACATGATGTTTTATAAAACTCCTAAGAGAGATGGTAAGACATTGCAGAATTGCAGAGTCCTGCAATGAGGTAGCAATGTGAGTGGTTTCTGAAAGAAAAAGAAACATCTGGTTGCAAGTACAAGAGTAGGATGCTGTTCCTTGGAAGTAGAAGACTTCACAGAGTTTATTTAAACTGATTGAACAGAGGGTAAAATCTGGGGATAGGGACCGTTTTGTGAAGAGAGCATGAACAAAAGAATTTTTTTTAACAATTTCCAAATTCATAAAGTTTTATACTTTAATGATTTGCATTTGTAGAGACTGGAAGCATTCTGACACTCTTTAGAGAACTCTTTTCCATGAAATAGGACAGTTTCACTGAAAGGCTCTGCCTCCTCTGTGATCCCTTGACACAGTCTTCATCCACATTATTTTCCATTAATAAAAGTGAAATTTTTAATTCAACTACTAAGTGAAAGCAGCATCTGTTATGAAATGAACAGTTTCAAAAATAAATTTCCCCAAAGACAAAACCCTACAGTTAAAACCCCCAGTTTCCAATTGTCTCTCAAAGACAGAATAGAAGAATGCAAAATAAGCTCCCAAGGTAGGAGAATTTCCTACGCCTCAAAGATATTCTTTCTATAAATCAGCTTGCCAACGAAAAAAAAAATTTTCAAACTATTTATCAAATCTCAGTGCCACAAATTGATTGTAGTTGTTATGGACACTTAGGATCTTAACACAAAATTATACATAACATGAAATACTTCAAGCAAACGAATTTACTTGATGATTAGGGTCCTGATCTTGTACAAACGTATATCACTTGAACCTCTTGTTCAATATTGTTCACTACCTGTCTAGCATATTTTCTTCTGAAGACAAGCTGAAATGCTCTGGCCACATGAATAATGAGTCTTGTCAAGCTTTGCCTTAGTCAGTGCAATCACTGGATAAAGTATAGAAATAATTTATTGTGAAAGAGCTTCATCCCTTGTTCCTTCTTTCAAGACTGTGCTAACCAGGAAGATGAGAGCTATGCTCTGCATGCCCTCCCTGTAAATCTTCTGTTGTTTCCTCAGTAGTGGTGTGGTTTCAACAGAGAGGATGAATACTGAGAGAAAAAAGGTCCCGTTTGGCCTAGCTTATGGTCTGGCATTTCATTTGGTGGTGAAAGATATGGCCTTGAATGTCCTTAGACAGGGAAGGGTACTGAATCTAAGATTTTCACATCTGACTCAGTCCTCTAGCTGCTACCCTCTTCTTCATTTCTGCTTTGAAATAAAGCAACTACCACTTTATTTAATAAACAATTCATAACAAAAGCCTGATACAGCTCTCTGCATATCTGAGAGCACCGACAAAGAAGTCTCTAAGTTTGACTCAGTGATTAACAGGAGCTATGAGTTGATCTGGTTTGTATGGGTGTCCGGAGAATCACAAAAATAGAATCAGTGGACTTGATGTGAAACATGGTGGTATATTATATATATTGAATGTTATATTAAATGTTTGCATCTACATTAAGTGTTGACATCTCCAAGACTATGGAACTACATGGATAATTTTGATTTACATGCAAGTGTTTCAGTTTTGCCTAAGGCTGACTTTAAGTACCTCAGTCACTTAATGGGTTGTACTCTAAAGCTCTTTGAACAAATCTTTATTTGCTCTAAATTTGAAAGCTCTACATTTTCAGGCAACAGCAAATCTCAGAATTCTGTGTTGATTTTGTTACTTGATTTTATAGGGCATGAGTTAATCTTTCTGAGGTACAAATGCTTTGTACAATTAGGATAAATGCTTTGTATACTCTCCATAGGTAACTCCATATTTTTTCCTTCTATTTTTCTGAATACCCGTCACAGAAAAATAACTTGATATCTGGAGTATTTTCTGGTCAGAAGAATGCTGATAAAGAATTACTATTAAAGAGCATTTTCTGAACTACTGATATAGTACCAACTTTCAAATTAGGCCATAGTTGATTTCTGAGAAAATGATAAATTTTTAGATTGGATTTTAGGAATATATTTTCTTCTTCTGGAACAGGATTGGATTATCGCTACCTCAATACTACTTCCAAAACTTACCACCTCAAGGTGACAAGGCCTGTATACAATGTGTGTGTGCTGTTGCATTCCTAAATTCCACAGTTTATGTTTCAAGATGTGACTACTGCCATCATTACTATTTTTATTACCTTTTGCAAGGCATTACAATTTAGGATTTGGTACAGACTAAAGCCTAGTCTCTAGCATTCCCTTCAATGAGATATGTGATTATGATATTTAAAGAGAAGAAAGGAGGAGAGAATTTGGGGAACTACTACATCTTATTAAATAGACTTGAAGTTATATTAAGTTAGGCTTTCTAAGGATTTTCACATTACTTCATTGAATTACTGTCTATACACCTGTGCAATGAACTCACTAAACAGAATTCTCACAGTACTAACAATGTTGTTAGAAAGGAGACATTTGAGTAAAAGGTAATGTAATTGCCAATTTCTTTAATGTGTGTTCTTAATGAATTTTATCAGAAGACTGATTCACATAGAACATGCACAATTGACTATGCCCACGTTTAACACACCACAATTGCCACATTAGCCTTGGTTTCATTACTTCTTCACAGTGCTTTTCTTCTAAAATGTATTGCGCAGTAAGGTAATACCCTAAGCATTGTATATAGCCAAAAATTTACTTTCTTATAGTTAATTTTCACCAAATTATGATGCACATACAAAACAGGATGGTTATACAATACAAAGATGTGCTTAGTCAGTTGATAAGACATTCAAGCCTCTTTTGTATTGAGCTGAAGTAAAACTCATAGAGATGTGATTTGTGCTCCTTGATCCATGACTGACTGACTACTAAAATGTAGACTTTATAGTTAAAACCCTGTTGCACTAAAATAGAACACAAATTTATAGCATGTTAAGGGTGTGACAACACATCGTACGTTATACATGTATTACAGCCGCTTCTTGAATGTATTGATACTGTCTTGCATAGGACTACTTTCAAGTACGTACTTGCAGGGTGTTCTCTTAGTCAAACAAGTTCCTTTTTTTTTTTTCCTATGGGTTTTTTTTTTGTTTTGTTTTCTCTTCTCCTTTCATCTTCTGTTTTGATTTTCCATGCAAATTTAATTTTGAAATTGGGTTGAATATTTCCGTTTTTCCTATAAGGATGAACAACCATATGAATCTATTTCATATCAGCACTGAACAAGAGCTGCTAAGCTTAAATGTCTCAAAATTGACTTTGTAATTTCTCTATCTCTTACTCCTGGTAGTCTTGTGGGGAAGGCAGATATAAGCGAAAGGGAGAATGCTGGGGTGTATTAGTTCACATAAAATGTTAGATTCACATTTACATTATTATGACAGTTTTGTATGACATGGATGCAGCACAGAACCAGATCTGCAAGAACGGAGCCTCTACCTCTGGAGAACCTGTGCCAGTGTTTAAACGGTAAAAAAATGTTTCCTGATGTTAAGATGTGTCATGGTTTAGCAAGGAGCAGCTTTTGCGTGGTAACAGGGGGAGCAAGTTGCAGTGATGACCCAGTAAAAAGTTCTCTGGCTTTCTCCTGGCTCTTGGTCTCAGACCCACCTCTGTCATCACTATTTAAGGATGGAATTTGAAGTGCTTGGGAGGAGGTGTAGAAGTGGTACAACCAGGGGAACCTCACAGTCAAAGAAGGAGGAAGCAAGGAGGAGCACTAGACCAGAGATCAGTCTGCCTGTGGTGAGAATGCAGCTGTGCCACTGCAACCCATGGAGGGCCATGGCAGGACTGAGAGCCACCAGCAGCTCTGGGTGAGTGCGCCTGGATGGACAGGAGACTGTGTGAGGAGATGGCCATGGCACAGGCCGTGCTGGAGCCTATGGGCCTCAAAGCAGCCCCACAAGAGAGGCAGAGAGGAGCTGCAGCCTTTGGGATGAATGCACGTCAGAGCAGCCTGTGCAGGGCTGCCGTGTGTGTGAGGTACCCCACGGAGCTGCAGGGAGGACTGATGTGGAGCCCACCTGCCCTGAGGAGAGACAAATGGCAGGAGCCATTGGGAACAGAGTACCTGAAACCCCCATTCCCTGCCTCCCTCAGCCGTTTAGCAGGGGGAGGAGATAAAGACACTGGGATCAGGCCTCTGAGCCCAGGAAGAAGAGAGGGATGGAGAGAAGGAGGTATTCAAGGACTGGTTGTGCTCTTCATCATTGTACTACTCTGTGTTGTTTTGTGTTGGTTTTGTTTTGGGGTTTTATGGTTATGTTTTAGTTGATGTTGGATTAAATTATTTTCTGAAATTATTTTCTGTTTTCCTCCCCAAGCTGAGTAGCCTGGTCTGTTTTGTCCTGGACCATAAGCGACCATCAAGCTCTACCTGCTGTTTAGCAATTCTCAAGTCTTTGATAATTGAGTCTAATCGTGATCCTTTGTCCCCTGATGGACCTAAACCAGGACATTGTGAAAAATCCTGTGCTTTAGCTTGTGTCACTGACTCTGGTCCTGTCACTGGGCACCTCTGAGCAGAGCCTGACTCTGTCTTCTTTGCATCCTGCCTTCAAGTATTTATGTACCTTGATGAAGTCCACTCCCAAGCTGTCTCTTCTGTATGCTGAACAGTCATAGCTATTTCAGCCATATCACTCAGCACTGATGAGAATACACATATAAAAACTCAGAAATTCTGCACAAAAAACAGCCTGAAAAGAGGCAAAGAATTAATTATGACTGGCTGTCTAAATTAAGGCCTTTCAGTTAACACAGAAGAGTAAACAGTTTGCCAAGTAAAAAATTAATATAGTTCAAGATGTAATTTTTGATTAATTAGCAGTAATTTGACATAATGTAGTTCATGAGCTGAATGTGATAAAAAAGCATATGTGAAATGTAAGGCATTTATATGTTATTAAACAGAAGTTATTTACATTTACTGCAAATAATTTTCATGTCCTTCCTTATGGAATGACACTGATGCCAGAAACAGCTTGCAACAATTTGCATGTAAGATCAGCATGGCAAACTTTTTTCCCTCATTACTAGACTGGGATTTGTAAAACCTGAGAACTGCAGGTGTGTTTTCTACAATATTTTATAGCAAAGGATATAAAGCTGTAGGTAGATCTTGTATAAGTTTAAACATACAAGACTCTAAAGCAATTAATTAAAAATTACAATAGAACAAACTATTAAAGAAAACAATTGTGTCTTAATAGACTGAAATATCCAAAAGATCTTCAAATAGTAGTCATATAAAGAAAAGAAGAGAGTTATGAAGAGAGTTATATATATGCAGAGTGCATATACAATAATGCAAGTCAAAAGTAAAATGCTTGCTGGTGGAAAAAACAACCTCCCAGAAGGTATTATTATACCTGCTTCCTTGAGATGAGGTACCTAAAAAATACTGTATTGTGTGTGGATTCTCCTCTGTTTTCGCTATGGGTGATGACTGTCTTAGTACCAGCTGACACTGACCTGCCATTTAGTGAATATCAATGTTTTACAGTTATATATAGGATGAATACATGAAGGATGTAGTTTCTTTCCATTTATCCTCAATTTAATTAGCTTCAAAATAATGAAGCAACTACGAAAAAGGCAGCAATGTCAGACGTTAATCTATATATTGTGCAGGCAAATTCGAGATTGACACCTGTAAAGCATGTATTCCAACTTATGTTCTTCAAGAGAGAACTAAGTACTTTAACTTTTAGAAGCTAGTGTGTCCGAATATTGAGGACGAACCTGTGGATGTCCAGAAACATAGGCAAAGTTGAGTGAAAAACTCACTGTATCGGAGGCTTTGAGCTACCACTTGATGAAAATAACAATACATGTAACAGGTGGGAATGTGTCCCAACAACAGTGAAGGCACATAAATTGTGTCCAGTGTGATAACCTTATACACTCATGTCCTGTGAGGAAATAACTGACTTATCTCTTCAAAATTAAAAAAAAAGTAAAAAAATAGGAATAATTCTAACTGATTTATCTGAGAAGTCCTTGGACAAAAGGCAAATCAAACCATCATAAGCATACCGAGTGTTTAAAAATAATCTTTGATACCTTAGTTTATCAAAAAGGGGATCAGCATGATAAATTGGGCATTTTTTAAGGGTATGTTATTTAATTTACTGCTACCTCTAGAGCATATATTGATCATTTCACTTGTGTAAGTCAATATATATTTATTTGGATTATGTTGAAAAGGACTGGTATACTTAGTAGTGCAACATGATGATGGCACTCCATGACAAAAAGAGCTGAGAATCATTCCCAAGTTTTACTTCTTGAACACTGTAAACTAATGACTATAATCATAATTGTGTTTACACATGCCACAGTCTTCACATTCTTTGAATATCTTGTGGTCCAAAGATTGTCTTTGCTCCGAAGCTTTTAAACTTCCACCAATAATAGCTTTGATTTGTAGATTAAGAACAGGAATTGGATCAAGCCAGAATTTCTTTCATCAAGTTAAAATTTATAAATGCAGAATTATTATCATGTGGCAAATATCACTAATTATTATATCTGGTGAAGTTTTTGAGCTGCCTGGAACTTCTGTGAAGACCATTGGAGGTCACCTGTGTGCTGTTTTCAGGATAAGAATCAACAAAGGCTTGCCAAAAAGTAATAATAATAATAAACATCTTTGAATTTGACCAGAAAAGGCATAATTAAAAGAGAAAATTAGAAGATGAAAAAAAGAAAAAGAGATTGAGGGAATCTGGGGGTTATTTAATAGAAAGAGGTTCTTTGTCAACTGATTTGATTGAAGATTGTCAGCCTTTGCTGTGATATTTGATAGGGGAGACTAATTTTTTCTCATTTATATTAGATGAAAACCCCACAAAAAGTATGTGTGGTCTTAATTGCTAAGTTTCACAGAAAATTTTGTCTGCTTTACTAATCTATATATGTACTGTAGTATATTCAGAATTTTCAGAACATTGTCTTTAGAAACTCTTGCCAAGATATATGCATGCTCAACATGCAGTATGTCTGAGTAGTATACAGATCTTCTTATTCTCTATTTACTGTATGTGATCAAGTGAGAAACTTACATGGCTGTCAAAGGGGAATACAGACAGAATACCATGACAGACAAGGAAGATTTATTTTTAAATTCCAGAGAGTACTTTTAGAAAAGTTAGTGTTATTAATTATCCCAAAATAGTTTAGATTATTGAGAAAAGAAGAATATGTGAGTCTGGTACAAGAAATAGCATTCTGAAAACCATATCTGGTCATGTTTAAAATATATGATGAACCATCATTACTTAATAGAATTTACAGATTCTCTTACACTATTAACCAACACATTACATAGAATGGTAGCTTAAAAGGAAACGGAACAAAATATTTTCAGTACAAAAAGGTAAAGCTACAATGTTGTTCAGCAAACTTGAAAAAATCCTAAAAGTATAGCTTTTTATCTCTCTATAACTATAACTATATATATATATATATATATATATATATATATATGTAGTAACATAGCTGAATACAGTGAACAGAAGCCTCTGGTTCAATTAATGTTGATTTTTTCATGTTTCCCTCATTGAATGATATACTTTTGTTAAAAAAAAAAAAAAAGGAAAAAAAAAGATGGAATCATTATCTGTGTAGTGCAGTTAGTTCTGTTTATCGAAAAAAATTGACAGTCATCTATGAAACTATTCTCTGATGATGCACTATATAGTTTACTCAAAGTTATGCTTTCAATTGATTATTTGTTATTCGGTTTCCTGCGTCTTAGCAGCTACTAGAATGCTTCGTCTTTTGTACTACAAAATTTTCAAGGTCTTACAGAAACTCAGAAGCTCTCAAAGCTGGGAGGTTCTTTGATAGTTACAGTAAGCAATGCTAAAATGAAGTCTTTTTGATAAACTGATAGAAATTTTTTTCCTCCCCACTAATGAAAAATGAGAGTTTATTAACATTGATTATTTCCATGACACCAATTCGTTACTTCTCTTGGATAAGCAAATACAAATTCATCATATAAAATGACTATTCTTTTTCATGTTGTAATGATCCATTTTTCCTTCTAATTACTGTATTAATTTTTGCCAAGCTGTGCACAAAATGATTTAAAAATCCTTTTTACCTCTTTCTGATAAAAATATTTAGAACTGAAAAGTTATGTCATGAAAAGATGATGTGTATGCAACCTTGATAAAGAAATTATATCACTTAAGATGGACAGGAATTTTATCAGGTCATAAAATCACAGAATCATAGAATGGTAGGGGTTGGAAGGGACCTTTAAATATCATCTAGTCCCACCCTCCTGCAGAGGCAGGGTCACCTAGATCACGTTGCATAGGAACATGTCCAGGCAGGTCTGGAAGACCTTCAAGGAAGAAGACTCCACAACCCCTCTAGGCAGCCTGTGCCACTGCTCCGTCACTCTCACAGTGAAATAGTTTTTTTCTTATGTTTAAGTGGAACTTTTTGTGTTCCAGCTTCATCCCATTACCCCTTGTCCTGTTGCTAGCTACTACAGAAAAAAGGGATGTCCCAACCTCCTGACACCCACCCTTTAGATATTTATAAATGTTAATAAGATCTCCCCTCAATCTTCTCTTCTCCAGACTAAACAGCCCCATTTCCCACAGCCTTTCCTCATATGAAGATACTCCAGTCCCCTGATCATCTTGATGGCCCTGAGCCGGACTCTCTCCAGCACTTCTCTGTCCCTATTGAGCTGAGGAGCCCTGAACTGGACACAGGACTACAGATGAGGCCTAATCAGGGCAGAGTAGAGGGGGAGCAGAACCTCCCTTGACCTTCTGGCCACACTCTTCTTGATGCATTCCAGGATGCCATTGGCCTTCTTGGCCACGAGGGCACAGTGCTACCTCATGTTTGGCTTATCAATCAAGACTCCCAGGTCTCACTCTGCAGAGCTGCTCTCCAGCAGGTGGATCACCAGCCTGTACAGGTGCAGGGGGTTGTTCCTTCCCAGATGCAGGACTCTGCACTTGTCCTTCTTGAACCTCAGGAGGTTCCTCTCTGCCCAACTCTCAAGCCGGTTGAGATCCCGCTGAATGGCAGCACAGCCTTCTGGGGAATCAGCCAGTCCTCCCAGTTTGGTGTCATCAGCCAACTTGCTGAGGGTACACTCTGTCCCCTCATCCAGGTCGTTGATGAAGATGTTGAACAAGACTGGCCCCAGATCCAATTCCTGTGGAACTCCACTGGCCACAGGCCTCCGACTCGATTCCATGCCATTGATCACCATCCTCTGGGCTCTGTCATTCAGCCAGCTCTCAATCCACCTCACTGTCCACTCATCCAAGCCACACTGCCTGAGCTTTCTGATGATGATGTTATGGGAGACAGTGTTAAAAGCCTTGCTGAAGTCAAGGTAGATGACATCCGCTGCTCTCCCCTCATCTAGCCAGCCAATTATGCACTCATAGAAGGATATCAGGTTGGTCAAACAGGATTTCCCCTTGATGAAGCCATGTTGACTACCCTTGATAACCATCTTTTCCTTCATATGTTTAGTGACAACATTCAGGATGAGTTGTTCCATAACTTTTCCAGGGGTGGAGGTGAGGCTGACCGGCCTGTAGTGTCCTGGGTCATCTTTCTTGCCCTTTTTGAAGACTGACGTGACATTGGCCTTTCTCCAGTCCTCAGGCACCTCACCTGTCCTCCATGATTGTTCAAAAATGATAGAGAGAGTCTTAGCAATCACATCAGCCAGCTTCCTCAGCACTCTAGGGTGCATCCCATCAGGACCCATAGACTTACGAGCCTTAAGCCTGGCCAACAAGTCTTTAACCTCTTCCTCTTCCATCCAGGGCAAGTCCTCTGCTGTCCTGGCTGGGCATCCTGTTATCCTTGCTGGACTGGACTTCCTGAGGGTCAGCGTTGGCTGTAAAGACTGAAGCAAAGAAGGCATTCAGTACTTTGGCCTTCTCTGCATCCTCAGTCACCAGGTCACCCTCAGTGTTTAGCAGCGAGCCCACATTCCCCCTTGCCATCCTTCTGCTGCTGATGTACTTCAAAAATGCCTTATTGCTGTCCTTAACATCCCTGGCTAAATTTAATTCTAGAAGGGCTCTAGACTTCCTAGTTGCACCCCTGCATGCCCTGGCAATGTTCCTATACTCTTCCCAAGAAGCCAGCCCCTGTTTCCATCTCTCATAGACGGCTGCTTTCTGCCTGAGTTGTCCCAACAGATCCTTGCTCATCCATGGAGGCCTACCTCCTTTTCCTCCTTTCTTGCGCATTGGGACACACTAATCCTGGGCTTGGAGGAAGTGCTGCTTGAAGATTGACCAGCTCCCATTGGCACTTCTACCATCTAGAATCATATCCCATGAGATCCATCCAAGTAGATCTTTGAAGAGGCCAAAGTCAGCTCGCGTGAAATCCAGGGTCATGATCCTGCTTTGTGTTCTGCCCCTTCCACACAGGATCTTGAACTCTACCATCTCATGGTCACTGTAGCATGTGAGGTTGCCTCCAACCTTCACATCCCCAACCAGGCCCTCCTTATTTGTCAGTACCAGGTCCAGCAACACACCCCTCCTTGTTGGTTCCTCGATCATCTGTGACAGGAAGTTGTCATCAACAATCTCCAGGAACCTCCTGGACTGCGTGTGCTTGGCTGTGTGGCTATCCCAGCAAATATCAGGGTGGTTGAAGTCCCCCATGAGGACCAGGGATTGTGATTGTGAGGAAGCTCTCAGCTATTCATAAAAGGCCTCATCCACATCCTCCATCTGATCAGGTGGCCTGTAGCAAACTCCTACAACAATATCACCTGCCTTGACCTGCCCATTAATTTTTACCCATAGGTGCTCTATTCTCTCCTCATCCCCACCCAGGCACAGTTCAGTACACATTAATTGCTCCCTCACATAGAGAGCAACTCCACCTCCACGGCTTGTCAGTCTGTCTTTCCTGAACAATACATAACCCTCCATGGCTGTGCTCCAGTCATGGCAGCTGTCCCACCACGTCTCTGTGACCGCAATGAGGTCGTAGCCCCACATCTGCACCCACATCTCCAGTTCCTCCTGCTTATTCCCCAGGCTGTGTGCATTGGTGTAGAGGCAGTGCAGGGGCTTACTCAAACACACAGGTTTCCCTGGGTGGGTGCAGCAGATTCCTCCCCGGCTTGACTCTTTCTCAGGGTGGTCAGCCTTCCGTATCTCAGCCCAGTGTGCAGATGAAGGACGTTTATCCTTGCATTCCCAGTCCTGCCCTGTTTCCCAGCTAGAGGGGACAGTTTGCTCTGTTTTGCTTCTCCCCCCACCCCCCAAGTCCTTCAGTTTAATAATCTATTTATTAAATTTACTAGTCTACTCCCATAATAGGTGGGAATAATCTATAAACATTTTATTACAAATCAAAGGTAAGATAAATATATATAAAATTAAAATACAGTAAATGAGTTAAAGATAAATAGTTAATATCTGAAGAACTAAAAAATTATATTTTATGAAACTTAAGTTGGGATTTAAAGGAAAAGGTTTCAGGATTTTTTTTTATGTGATATAATAGCTTCCATTCTCTATATCATCAATTGCCACAAAAACACCCCTGACCAAAGAAATCCAAGGTAGAATTTATTCACTATGAAGGTTATGGAGCACTGGTATGAGCTACCCAGGTGGGTTGTTGAGTCTCCTTCTCTGAGGACATTCCAAACCCACCTGGACGAGTTCCTATGTGACCTATCCTAGTTGCTCCTGCTCTGGCAGGGGGGGTTTGACTAGATGATCTTTTGAGATCCCTTCCAGCCCTTAAGATTCTGTGATTCTGTGACCATAAGAAAGGTAAAAAAATATATTAAAGAAAATACAAGAGCTCTGCTTACTTTTGAAATTTAAATTCTCATGTTAGATCCTAAATTCCTGATTCTTAGTGGGGAAAAGCATCTATTCCAGGCCATGAGGCACTTAAATGAGGCTCATTATGTTAAAAAAATAAATTAAAAAAGGAAAAAGAAAGAGTATATGTAGAAGCAATCTCAGTAGCTAGATTACTTTTAGATACCTAAAGTGCTAAAGCATTCTTCTATCCCTTTCTGTTACCAGGCTGTGTTTCATTATACCTTCTAGAGTTGTGCCTGAACAACCCTCGCAGCTTGCTTTTATCCTGGCACTCTTGCAACTGACTTCTATAGTGATAGAAATGTTTCAAATAGAAAGACTGGAGACACAGCATTTAAAGAGATGTTCCTTTTGCTGTCAAAATCAGTGGAAAGGAAATCTCTGCTTCCTTCATGAGCTCACTTATTTTTTCTGTGTAAGGCTAATTTGGCATTCTATAAGCTGCCTTGATTTTTAAGCTTCCCTGTGAATATTTAAAAGCTGGGAGAGATTGAAAAATTAGGGGTTTTATGAAGCAAAAATATAAATAGAGCAAAAATATAAATACACTGGACACTGGTGTTTTTTAAAAGAAGTCAATGGACAAGACATGGTGGGCATGTCATTGCTTGGTGTAAAAATCCATTGTGTACAGTATGGCTTATTTCTGTATGGTATATGCAGCTACAGTTTGAAACTTCTGTTGTCTTTGAGAACAGCAAACTGCAAGAGTAATTTGACAGCTTTGGGGCATCACCATTTTTATAGTTGAATTTTCTTGGGAATTTACTTCTTAACTGTTCCAAAATGCAATGGAATCAATCCTTCTCAAATAATCTTGTTAGAGGGTAGTTAAAGGCAGTATTCCCACACATAGGGAAAGAAATTTAGAACTAATAAAATATTAGATAACTTTTTTTTTTGTATACTTGCATTCAGAGGGACAAATATACATACATGCTTCCCTATATTACTGTTCAGTTTTTGTTTGCTATTCTTTTATGGTTATTTATGTCCTCTAGTGACAGCTCTGCCAGTGTTTCAGCCTATACAGTAATGGTTACATTTTGTAGCAAAAGACAGAGGTAAAAAAACCCCCACTAACAGCAGTTCAAATGAATGAGGTGCCCACAGGGACAGTTAGCAGAAAAAGAACTAAAATTGAGAAAGATAAAAAATTGGAGGGTGGTAGGAAGGAGGAGTGAGAAACAGAATTTTCCAAAGAATTGAAAGCAAATGGAGATGAGAGAGTAGGGTTCATTTTATGAACAATTGCTGTGGATAAAGGACAAAAGTATGTGTGTCAAAAATTACTTAGGGATGACAAAGCAGAAGTTTCCAGTCCTCCAGGTGGCTACCAATTGGTAGTTACCTAACTAAATGTCAGTTCTGCATCCCTTCATAACTTTATTTCTCATGTACAAATTCCTTTGAAAACATTTCCTGTGCTGACATGCAAAATAGCTGGAAGGAGGATTTTGTTTATTCTCACTAAAGCAACTATAAAAATACTAAGTGAGATTGTATTGCTGCAGGGTTTGTATATTAGATGGCCTTTGTTTCATTTGTACTGTGCAGCACATCTTTTTAGGTCTAAATAAAAATAATAAAAGAATGTATTCCATAATCTATTTGATTCACGAATGAGATACTGGCAACCCATATGTAAATTGCTTTTCTTTATATTGATCAAAAGTGCCTAAGAAACAATAAAAATAATACACTGTTAACTGATGTTGTAGATTGCAGACGCAGCACAGCCAAAGAGCAGCTCAAGGCTATTAGGAAGAAGAATGATGGCTTTTAACTTTGCTAACCCAATATGAAACTTTTGCACGTTCGGAAATCTTGTCTCTTTTCTTTAAAACTGCCCTTCTTTCCTGCAAAAATGTAAGTAAGTGCTGTGTGTATCTTCAATAGCAAGTAGAGAATTTTTGGCAATAAAACATGTTTGAGGTCAATTAAATGATTTCTCATTTGTTCTGCAAAGGAGAGGGATAAACAGAATCCTTAAGGCAAGAGTGAGTAGGTCTTCATAATGACTTTAGTTGGTAGCACCGAAGACTCATTTAATAATTAAAAAAATGGAGACCATTTTTCATGTTTATGTGATTAACTTTGAGCAGTATCGTGTAGCTCATTGAGCTATGGAGGAAGGCAGTTACTGTGTCTATTGTGAGTGAAGGTGTTTGCCTTTTTTCCCCTTTTCCTTCTCTTTTTACTGTGCTAGAAATTATCAGCACAAAAGCCAAATTGAAAAAAAAAAACCGCACTCCAGAAAATAAGACTTGAACTTTGAAGAAACCATAGTCTTTTCCAAAGAAACAATCTGTAACATTACACTCTGCAGCTTGGAAGTCAGATAGAAGGGAAATTACTTTCCAAGTACAAGGTAAGCTTAAAGAAAATTATTCTAATGTATTGGAGTAAACTATTCAACAAGAAAATGCTTCATTATTTAAGGAGTGTGAAACGCTGGGCTGTGAATCTGTTGCTGAAGGGAACATCCACAAGGAGCAGCTATTGCTATGTGTTCCTGAAAATGGAAATTATTTGTCTATTCATTACTCTGAATGTGAATAAAGAAACCAAAAAATATCCTGAAGCAACGTTGGACACAGTAGAAATTTTCAAGATTCTTTAAGTTATCTTATCCTTCAGAAAATGAGTTGTGCCCTTGTATACATTTGCAAAGACAATTGTGAAAAAGAAGAATGTTATTGAGTGTTGCAGTCTCTGAGTTTTCAAAACACTTTTATGCAAGTCTATTTAAGAAACATATATTTTTCTTATGTTGAAAAAAGTCTGTGTTTGTATAAACAAGATTTACTTGCTAATCTTGACTCAGATTTTACTATATCATAAAGTTGTCAGTTATGGTATTGGCATACCATTTTCCTTGCTGATTCTGTGTGCCCTACTCTGTGTGGTCCTGTTCTGCCAGGGAGGCTGGACTAGATGATCTTTTGAAGTCCCTACCAAATCTTTAATGTTCTGTGATTCTATGATTCTATGACTCTGTGATTCTGTGGCTGAAGCCACTGTATTCTCAAAAACTGTGTTTCTCTCAGAGAAAAAGAAATATTGTAACATCAGGATGAAAGTGAAGCAATAGGCAGCAAGTGGTACATGTTCAAAATTTTCTTTGGAGTTGATTCTGTAACTATTTAATTTATTCTCTTGCAGTTATGTCCTTCCTTTCAAATTCATCCTTAGAACCACTACAATGATCTGCTTTATCCAATACTTTGTTACTGTTGAGTTCCTTATTATATTCTTTTGCTCTGATCTAATGTATATCCTAGGATCAACAGAGACTTGAACAGTAATTCAGAGTCACTACAAATGATGATGCTTTTAAAATATAGAACCAAATTTTGAAATAATTTTTATGTCTTTCAAGCTGAACTGAAGACTGTGAAAGTTACATTCTGTATCACACCATTAGAGTCATTAGAACAGGAAAAATTATCCCAAAGTACACATTCTATGTAATCAGTACTGTAAGCAAGGCTAGACACCTTAAACTTTTTACTATCTAATTGGCTCAGGCATGGTATCACAAAATCACAGAATCTTAAGGGTTGCAAGACACCTTGAAAGACCACCTAGTCCAACCCCCTTCCAGACCAGGGCTGCCTAGAGTAGATCACACAGGAACTCACCCAGGTGGGTTTTGAATGTCTCCAAGAAAGGAGACTCCACGACATAACTGGGCAGGCTATTCCAGTGCTCCATTACACTCACAGTGAAGAAGTTTTTCCTTATGTTTCTTATGTTCCAGCTTGTACCCATTGACCCTTGCCCTATCATTAGACATCATTAAGAAGAACCTGGCTATATCCTCCTGTCATGGTTTGGCCCAGCTAGCAGAACAGCACCATGACAGTCTCTCGCTCGGTGCCCCCATTCACCCTCTTTAGGATGGCAGAGGCCCCAGTGAAATGGGAGGAAAAAGTTAAGGTTATTGTGGATTAAGAAGGCTCGCTGCCAATTACAGTTCTGGGCAAAACAGAATCCAGTACTCAACTTAGAGAGGAAAGCAGGAAAGTTTATTCTACAAGAAACAGAACAGAATAAAAGCAAAAGGGGAGTAGGGTGATGAGAAAATCACAACCAACATTTTAAGATCTCCCTCCTCCATCCCTCCTTTCTTCCCGAGCTCACCTCACTGCTCCCGATATCTCTACCTCCTTCCTCCTTCAACGCCTCAGGGGTGCAGGGAATGGGGGATATGGTTAGTCTCTCATAGGTAGGCTCTGCCACTTCTCTCTACTCAGATGAGGATGACTCCTTGCATTTTTCCCCTGCTCCAATACAAGGTTCCTCCCCCGGGACACAGTCCTTAACAAACTTCTCTGGTGTGGGTTGCTCCCAACAGTTACAGCTTCTGCCGATACAGGGTCCCTCACACGGGACGCAGTCCTTGGTGAATATCTGTGCTGTGGATTCTTCACCGCGGTTGCCCTCAGGACACGGCCTGCTCCGGTCATAGTGATAAAGGATCCCTCCCTTGGGACATGGCCTCTTTTGGCCATAGTTTTAAAGAAGAAAATCACTGCCCCTGTCTCAGGGTCTGCAGTGAAGTGGTTGGGTCCCCCCCACGGGACACGGCCTCCTCTGGCCATAGTCACTGTGCCTGGCTCCAGGCCTTTCATGAAGTGAATCGCTGCCCCTGGTCCAAGGTCAGCTTTAGCAAAATGAGTCTCTGCCCCTGATATGAGGCCTTTAAAGAAATGAAAATAAATCTCAGTTTCACCATTTGTCTCCATAGAATGCAGGGGAGTCTCTGCTACAGCAAACCTCCTCTTCTCTTTCCTCACTGATCTGGGAGTCTGCATGGTTGTTTCTCTCACTATTCCTACTCCTTGCACCACCACCAGCCAGAAAAAGAAGGGCCAGAAGAAGGAAGAAACGGGAAAAAGAAGGAGGAAGAAAACTCCTCTTCCAGCTTCTTCTTAAAAAGTGATTGTGGAGGCATCTAATTGGTTCTGCCCCAGAAGTGGGTCTGGCTCAGAGCTGGGGAGAGTAGTGAGCAACTTCTTACAAGAGGCATCCTTACAGCCTCTTCCTCCTTACCAGAAACGGCTGTCATGTCAAACCATGACACCTCCTGACGTGTATAATGAGGTCACCCCTTATTCTCCTCTCTCTAAATTGCTTCACTCCATCGTCTTTGTGTCCCTGTGCTGAACTCTCTCAGGCAGTTCCCTGTCCTTCTTGAGCTGAGAGGCCCAGAACTGGACACAATCACACCCCTTCTAATACACCCCAGGATGTCACTGGCCTTCTTGACCACAAGGGCACATTGCTGGCTCATGCTCATCCTGCTGTCCACCAAGACCCCCAGGTCCCTTTCTCCTACACTACTTTTTAACAGTTCATTCCCCAACCTGTCCTGGTACATGGTGTTATTCTTTCCCAGATGCAACACTCTACACTTGCCCTTGATGAATTTCATTAGATTTCTCTCGGCCCAACTCTCCAGCCTGTCCAGGTCTTGTTGAATGGCAGCACAGCCTTCTGGTGTGTCAGCCACTCACCTCAATTTAGTGTCATCAGAAAACTTGCTTACACTGCATATTGCTTGTATTGCTTAATCTAGCAAAACTATGATAACCTTAATAAACATTAAATACAATGTCTTCTATATATACTGAACTGTACTACATAAATTTAAAAATACATCCAGTATGATAGAATCCAGATGCTTTAATCCTTTTGCTCTTTGAAATGTATTTTTATTCCTCTTTTCCAAGGTATCCTTTTATCAAAAGTTTGAGATACACTAAAAATTAGGCTATCTCTGAGAGGAAAATCTTTTGATTCATCCTAAACTGATGTATGTCTTAGTTTTAAGAGTAGATGAAAAATCTGCACTTGCTGCATGGTTTAAATAGCATATAAAAACTCAAAGAAATAAAAAATTTTGGTTTGACCTCCCACATACATTGGCTTCTTCGATGTCTCAATAGTTAGCCTTAATAAGTAGTAAATTATTCAAATCTAACAGATGGCTACTTCTGTATGACAAGCTATCACTGTGGGATTTTATTCCTATTTTAGTACAAACTTTTACCTGTTTTATCCTATTTTTGTTTTTTTAATTTCTTTCTTCAATCTCTTTCATAATTGATGATCTTGTATTTGAACTGTATACTTAATATATACTTAAAAGTACTTAATTATTAAAAATACTTATTTTTTAAAATTTGTGATGAAATTAAAAAAAAAAAAGAAGTTACTGTGTATGTGCATATGTGAAAATATCTGAGTTAGAAGCAGAACATAAATGTAAGATTAGACCGTATAAAACTTTTGCTATAACTTTAATACATTCTGAAGTGTCTAAATCTTAGCTAGAAACTGATTTTGACATTCGGTAAAGTGTAAGAAACACACCTTAATAATAGAAATTAAAAGTTTCCATAATCACTAGACTCATTGTATTCTGGAATTGGAATTTCTTCACTTTACAGACAAGAGGTAATGATCGTTAGAGATTCAACTTGATGTCCTGGGAAGTTCCTTTAGTCCCATGTTTCTTCGCATTAACAGTAGCAGTGTATTGTTTTGCTACAGGCTGATAACACTGATTCAAAGTAGTTATCTTAAAAATAATCAGTTTTATATTTGGAATTATTTCAAATTAGAGTGATATCTTGAACACATCAGTAGAGCCAGTGCTAGACTACCACACATATAAAAGACTAATAAAAAAGTAGGTTATGGCACCACTGCTACAAAAATAACGTAACGCCATGCCAATTTGCCACTGTCAACTGGAACACCTTTCACAGAGGATGGCATTTTAACGCTTATGGAAAAGAGAACAGCTCACATCAAGATACAGATAATAGCAATGCTTGCAATAAACATAACTGCATCTGCATTTTAAATGATTAATATTTTAAAAAATACAAAATTTTAATTAATTATAACATATGAGTATGTTGTGATAAAAGTGTTAAAACACTTTAAAAGCTAAGACTGCATGCAAATATTTTCCCTGTCCACAAGGGAGAGGAAGCTTTTCAGCTTGTCATGTAGTATTACTAATTGTATTTTTGAGCCCCTAAAAACATCCACAGACTGATACATGGACAGATACTATAATTTATATTAAGTTTCTTAGGAAAAGGAGTAGATAAATAAACAAGAAAATTGGCACAAACTTGTAAAAACACCAACTTCTGTTGTTGTCTTTCCTTCTTCAATCAAATGAGTGATTTATATCTAAAATAATTAATCATCCAAGTAAATCTGAACACAATTTAGTCCAAAAACTCATTGGAAAAAGTGATATAGTGTACATAAATCTCAGTTGGCACATCTAATTAACAAATCAAAGCCAAAGCATAACTAACCCAACCACTTCAAACAATGCCTTGAGGAAAAAGCTGTTTCCAGCTGAAATTTTCAGGAGAGCTGTTTCAAGGCTGTCAAGTCAGAAGTCCTCCATTACAAGATATCTAGTTCACATACAACAAAGATCTGTTAAGTGCTGTCTAAAACACCAGTATCAAGATTGTGCAGGTGTTTCAAAAACATCTTTCCTCTCACTACTGCTTCTTTACATGAAGTTGTAATTGAAGTAAGGCAGCATACTCTTTCTATGGAAAATGTATTAAATCAATTTTTGACCTCAGCAGAAAAGCATTTCCAGCGAAAATCAAGCAAAAGCAGAACAACTATTAACAAGGGAAATAAGTGCAGAGACATGTGGAGAATATCATGTGCAAACAGTGTATATTTTGAGAAGTCATGTTTTTTCTGGGGAGAATACAATCTGCTCAGAAAAAAATGCATGACATTTTAGGAGAGCTGTATATTGGGACTGTGTATGCCAACTCATGTCCTGCATTTAAATGAATACATTCTATTATCCATTCTTGTTTGCTACTATTGTTTGATAAGAAAAATCACAAACACCCTAGCTTGAATGCGTTTGTGAGATATGTCAAGATTGCCTCCCTTTCATATGTCCCATTGCATGGTGACTAATTTACAACTATTCTAACTACATTTCACAGTTAATGACATAGTAGAAGCAACATTCTCTAGAAAGGTAGCTTTCAGCAGTAGTTTCAGTGTGCTTTTTTAACATTTTTTTTTCCAATTAGGTACATCTTAAACTTTTTTTTTTTTTTTTTTTTAGTTACTGAATAGTTAAATAACTATCTACTAAATAAAATATTCCATTTTGAAAGATTTAAAAACCTCAGAATATATAGTGTTCAGAACCTGAACATATAGGGGTGCATTTTTGTTGCCTAATGCAAATAAGAATTTGAGTAACTGCATGTCAGCACAACAAAGCACCTCCCCACCTCTGTATCTAGAAAAAAGACTGCCTAGAAGACAAACATCTTAAAATCCCAATCAGAACAATTGCGAAAATCCTATAGAAAGTATTGCAGTGTAGGGGATGTATTTTTCCATTTTTGTGTATAAGGCAAGGAGGAGAAAAAGCTGATGTATGCGCCAGCTCCATAACCTGTGTAAGTCAATCTACTTAAGCTGATGATCTTGAAGCTATATACAAGTTTGTACCAGAAGTGGAGCTATTGTAAGAACAGCTCTGGAGAACAACTCAGCAGAGAGAGACCTGGGAGTCTTGGTTGATGGCAAATTAAACGAGCAAGCAATGTACTCTCATGGCCAAGAAGGTCAATGGCATTCTGGAGTGCATCAAAAACAGTGAAGTGAACTTGGTTTAGTGGAGGTGATTGGACTAGAGGTCTCTTCCAACCCCTACCATTATGTGATTCCATGAAACCAACCCAAACATTTGAACTGTTGTGACACTTCCAGAATGAAAACACATTTTCCCTATAAGAATGGTGAAAGTTAGAATCCAAGAATGAAGTTGGGGAAAGTTTGAGATGCTACATACAAAGTATGTAAGGAATGAAAGATCAGAAATTATAAGCTTTCACAGTTAATAGGATGAATTATTGTCTGATAATGTTAAAAAAAGAGGAGGAATCTTTTTTCTACTGCATACACAATGACTGCAATGTCAATAATGGAGATATTATTGTTGAAAAACAAACAGTAGTAGTGGAAGAAACTGGGACACAAGCTTTGATGTTATACCACTCAGGTACAAGTGCAGGTACAGAGGTTTTGTAATTGTCTCAGTGTGGAGGTGGGGTTAAATGATTATTTGTGTTTGCTATTGAAAATTAGATCCACTATCAGTGACTTTAGGAGTTGTGATATTACAGTTAAAACAGCCTTGCTGTGCTTCATTTTCTATGTCTACTCTAGGGATAGAAAGGAAAAAAGAAAAAAAATCAATCTGTAGGACTGGATTTGTTTCATCAAAGAGGAATTGTTACCTGCAAGTTCATGAGGATTGCCTCTCCTTTTTACTGGTTGAACAAGGTAGACAGCTCAGAGTATTGACACATTAGAATGACATTGCTTAAGTAAAAAGTGCTTGGAGAAGAAAGAATGATAGGAATGTTTAAATAACTATTAGACAGAAACAGCCACCAGAAAGGAAGTAACAACTTCAACATGCTTTTAACTTCGTTTTATTCCAGTTTCAATTAAAGAGGAAAACTACATCTGAACAAATCTGATACTGTTGTCCAAGAGATCCATTAAAAAAAGTCCCGCTGTGAGAGATAATAGTTTTGGGAGAGGATAATCCTCATTAATCAATTTGTTTTATTGAAAAGTAAAATCATGTTAGAAATTAGGACCTTCCACTGCACAGACTTAACCTATGTTTTTTTAAGTTTTCCCTTTTTTTCAGTCTGACTCCCAGAAACCACAGGTTGTTATATGACACCTGTGGTGCTCTGGTTGTTTTTGTTTGTGAAACACTGCAAAAAGCAAAGTGTCAGTACCTTGAGGGTAATGGAAGAAATGGAGACAGAGCTAGGATGACTGAAAGACAAAATGATTGAATATATGACAACTTGCAAATGAACTGACAGCCGAGGAACAAACAACTGAGTGAAAATCAAAACAAAGGAATACACTTTGAAGTTGTAAGAAAAGTTTTAGTGACTGTAGTGAAAATTCGGGAAAACAATTTCTTGTTTATGTTATTCAGCCATGGATGAAAAAAAAGTGTCTTTAGAAAAATAGAGTATAAAGTGTACCATTTTTAAAAGATTTTATCTTTCTATGATGAAAAGGAAAATTAAAAACTCTACTCAAGGAAAGAAAGATAAGGAAGAAAAAATTTAAGTGGGAGAAATTACTAAAAGAATTTCTGACCTGTTTCACCCATTCATTACTAATTAATGAACTAGTGAAAGAATTCCCTAGAATTCTCACTTGAAAGCAGATATTTTGCTAACTGGAAATGGAAAAATGAGAAGATAAAAGGATCAAACATTATAGTGTGAGATGATAAAAGTATGATTAACTGGAAGTTTGGTACATATTTTTGATCCTGGTTCCTGTGTTTTGACACATTTCCCTGAAAAAATAGGAGGTCATAGACAAGTTAGCAAAGCTAGATGCCTTTATTTTACTGAATAGATTCACCTACTAATGAAGAGTAAATTCAATATCTTGTATTCAATGTATTTTAGTTAAAATGCTTGTAACTCAAAACTTCTTTTTCTTCAGTGCATTTGAGTATGATATATACTTAGGTTAAATATAGAATGAGTATAAAGAGATCTTCTGCAATCAAAATCATCTAGACTGTCAGAAAGAGTAGGATGAAGGATGAGTCTAAAGTTTGTTTTAATATGTCTACTTTGATCTTTGTATTGTAATATGTGTTATTAAAATGTATGAGAAATAACTTTATGCATATATGTATTAATTTATGTGGTTAACATTAACTTTGAAATGGGATGATTTGCTAGTAGTGGGAAAATTCTGTAGATAGAAGGGAACAGAACATACTGTCAGTGAAAGAAGTGTGGAAAATTAATTGCGAGATGCAAAGACAATTTTAAATGGTACTATTATTATCATGATCAATAAATCCATCACAAAACTATAGCTTTTACAAAATATTCTCAAGCAGCTGTAAAAATCTAAAGAATTTTTAAGAAAGATCTGTTATTTCTTCCCTTTTTCTATATATATTTATTGTATTTCAATTATTAATTTCCACTGTAGATATTGTTTCCATTTTATTAGGCATTCCTTCAAATACAAATCTCACAGATGTCTGTATTAGCTCCTCTTAATAGGAAGCCAAATGTTAAATGATGTACTTACATTTAAAAAAATCCAGTGTTAAGACCTTTTCTCCTAGATATATACACCTGTTTTATCCTCTGCTTTATGTAAAACCCTTAGAAGAACCTTGACAAAGATAACTTTGTTTTCTCAGAGTTGGAAATATAACACACAGACAGAGTATCTTCTGGATGTCATTCCATTGCCAAAGACTACAGGAAAAATCTGAGTCTGAAAAAAGAGGCAGAGTTGGAGAAAATACAATTAGTCCTCCATTGCTACAGGAAACATTGTTAAATGGAGATTTTCCATCTTCTCTTCCATTCCTCTTTAGTATGGAAAGAATTTGATTGAATATTCTTCTCCCATTGGTTTACAGCCATTTAAGCACTCTGAAGTTACATAACTGTGGCGTATCTTTACACATGACTTTGCATGACTGTAAACATTGCTCCTGGAGGCAGTGGATTTTGAAATCTGAAGGAGAAAATTTTTTTTCGTAATCTTAATGTCCCTGAGTTAAAGGTCAAAAGCATTGCAAAAGCATGATTGGAAAGCAAAATCAAGGAAACACAACGAAAAGAAGAAACATAAAAAATACTGAACAGGAAGTGTCAGAAAGCTCTTGGTCTTCTCAAGTGAAAAAGAAAAAAATTACTTGGGTGGTAAAAACTTCGGTGTAATGAAGGATAAGTATGAAACACACATTAAACATTAAGGTCTGTGGTCTATAAAATAAAGACAATATATAAGACTAGTGTATAGTCACAGTAACAACTGTCTTCTGTATAGTTTTCAACCAATCAAAACTGAAGATCTTCTGTTTTGTACAGGAATCATATCAATGATCAGCCCTGGTCTGATTTCCTTCATCAGAAAAGTGTTTTTCAACTGTATGTGTCCGCTTGATTCTAAATTTGAGAGTAAAGTAGTGTTTACCACGATACTTGAAGATCATTGCCCCTTTAGTTAGAAAGAAAGAGGGAAGTTATAGGAGTAGATGGTTTACTCATATCATTGGTACTCAAAGAGAAATGTAGCTTTACGAAAGGTTCGGAATAACAATCAACTAGTTGAGGATAGTAATTCTTAATTGCCAAAAATACTGATTTTTTCATGATTTAATGCCAGCCAACAATTAAACTGCAAACAACTATTCGCTCACTCTCCCTCTGTGAGATGGGGAAGAAAAATCAGAAGGGTAAATATGAGAAAACTCATGGTTTGAGATAAAGACGGGTTAATATTTAAAACAAAAGCTGTCCAAACAAGCAAAGCAAAATAAGGAATTCAATTCCCTATTTCCCATCAGCAGTTAAGTGTTTAGCATTTCTAGAAAGTAGGGTTCTCTCATCTGTAAGAGTTACCTGGAAAGACAAACCTATTGCTCCAAATATTCTCTTACATTCTTCTTACATACTTTAGATTTATATGTTAAGAATGACATAATACAGTATGGAATATCCCTTTGGTCAGTTGGGGTCAGCTGTCCCAGCTGTGTTTCCTCCTTGTGCACCCCAAGTCCACTCACTGGTGGAGTGCACGGAAGCACAGAAGGCCTTGACTCTGTGTGACTGTAGTGGTTTTGCCTGGGCCAGGGTTTTTTTGGTAAAGAGGGCAGCTACAGGGATGGCTTCTTTAAACAAAGTTTTACCAGAAACTTGTAGCTGATAGGGCTAATGCCAGACAATTCTCAGATGGACCCCACAGCTGACCCAGACTTGGCCAATTAGTGACTGAAGTAACACCTCTAATGAATAATGTATTTGAGGAGAAGTTGTTGTGCAGCTGCTAAATTGCAGCAGCAACAGGGAGTGAGAATGAGAAAACAACTCCACAGACATCAAGGTCACTGGAGAAGGAGAGGGATGGAGGTGCTTTGGCCCTGAAAGAAAGATTCTCCTTTGACCTGTGGTGAAGACCATGGTGAGGCAGCTGTGCCCCTGCAGTCCATGGAGGCCACCAGGGAACAGAGATCCACTCACATCCCATGGATGATTCCACATTGGAGTGGGTGGATGCCTGAAGGAGGCTGTGACACTGTGGGAAGCCCACAGTGGAGAAAGTTCTTGTCAGGACCTGGGAGTCTGTGGAGAGAGAGGAGTCCACATCAAAGCAAATCTGCTTGTGATCCTGTGATCTGACTTGTGATCCTGTGAGAGACTCAGGCTGGAGAAGTCTGTTCCTGAAGGACTGTTCTCATCATGGATGATCCACATTGGGGCAGAGTGTGAGGACCTGCCCTGTGAGAGGCCCCATGCCTCTTGGAGCAGTTCATGAGGAACTGTAGACCATGGGAAGGACCCGCACTGGAGAAGTTTGTGAGGGACTGTCTCCCATGGGGAGGGACCCCACAATGTAGCAGTGGGAAGTGTGAGGAGGCCTCCTCCTGAGAAGTAGTGGCAAAGTCCATCTGTAATGAACTGACTGCAATCTCTATCTCCCATCCCCTGGGCCACTGAGGGGGAAGGAAGGAGAATCCTGGGAAGAGAGAGCTGTTCTAAGACTCAGTTTTATTTCTCATATCCCTGTTCTGATTGTTTGTTTAATAAATCAAACATTTTTCTCCCCAAGCTGAGTCTGTTTTGCCCCTGAGTGACCTCCCTGTCCCTATTTCCATTCACAAACCTCTTGTTATATTTCTCTCTCTCATCCATGCTTGGGAGGCGAGTGATATTATGACTTGGTGGACACCTGGCTAAAGCACCATAGCGACCATTGCTCAGCAGTAATGAAAAGTCTCTATAATATCAACACTGTTTTGGTCACAAATCCAAAACATAGTGCCATACTAGCTAACGTGAAGAAAATGAGTCTGCCCTAGTAAAATCAGCACAATACAACATCAAATGTATCAAGCATTTTTCACTCTTTTAAAAATAGAAATCAAAAAAGTTTTTTCTGAGTCTGATATAGGATTGCTTTTGACTTTTCTTAAAACAGCTTGTAGAAGTACATAATCAATGTTCCCACAGCTTAACTGGACAGATGGGTGTGACTGTAGTGCTGATTTATATTCAAATTAAAGACTGCTGTTAGCCAACATTTGCTTAATTTGTTATCAATGACATCCTCATCCAAATGAAACTGCACATTATATAAAATATTATCCTCAAACCTGTAATTTTTACTGAGTTAGCTATGTTAATAATTACTGTTTGTAATTTGAAAAAAAAAATGGAAACAGAGTTTATAACAGCACGTGGCCACTAACTGCAGTTTGATGTAATGCAGTATCAATGACTAATTGGGATAGCAAAGTCCTCAGCTAGAAAAGCTCAGTTACTGAGTTTCCCAGCCTTTGATGTTAGACTAATGTCCAGAACTTGTGTTATGTGTTTTATTTGGTTTTGGAGGTTTTTTTAACAGTCTTTATTTCTAAAACATACTGTGGTTTTAAACATGAAAATACATTTTATAATTGAACATGCAAAGATCTTATCTTACGTTAAATTTTACATATCTAAAATTTCCAGTGAAGAAAAGGAAGGAACAGATTTAAACAATGAGTAGAGGGAAAGCATATTGTCTAATGAACTTATTCTAACAGAATGAGTCTCCACAAAACAGAGACCAAGCTTAATTTTAAGATCACTGCAATAACTGAAACCACATTTAGACAATCTAAAATTTTATGTTTGAGTAAAAGAAAGCATTAGGTGCTATCAAAATGTGACTCCCCCATGCATCCTACCCCTCTCTTCCCACCTCTCTGTCTTTTATAATTCTTTAATGTTTCCCTTTTGAATCAAGAACCAGCGTTGTTATAACCTAGATGAGGATTCATTGTTAAATTATTGTTTCTCATGTTTGCTATCTTACTTGATAACCTATGAAAGACTCATTGAAGAGAAAGAAAGTGCTAAATACAATGTAAGAAAGCTAGCTAAATAATTCTCAGATGCCTAAGGCTGAATCAAAGAACTGTTACAAAAGCTGAAGCCAAGAATTATGTCCATGTCTTATCCTTTATTTTAATACAATTTTTGGCTTTTGGAAGATTAGAATCTGTTTTTCAGGTGATGTTGATTTGGATTTTCACTCTTTTCAGTGCGAAGGGTTTCTATGTAACAGTACAGATAAAAAGAAACTTCTCCCTCTGCCATTGTTGATTCTAGTTGGTGACTGCCTCTGGGGAAAGGTTATTACTAAAATGAGGCCTACCAAATAATCATTGCAGTACCTTGACATGCAAACTGTGAAATTGTGTATTGCCTTCTTGTAATCAGTTTCCAGATATTGCAATGTCTAGGGACAGATATGTTAAAATAACAGCTTTTAAAACAATTACATTAACTTCTGAAATAGGTAACCACTTCCTGCAGGTGACTACAGTACTTAGGCATGCATTTTTTCCCCAAGAGGTTTGGATGAAATTCTTCATTCTCCTCTCTAAAGTTTGCCTAATTGCCAGTTTTTCTGAAAATTAACAGGAAGTCTAACATTATTGAAAATATAATCCCCTCCAGATCCAATTGTTAACATATTTTACAGCAGTAATAAAAAGTGGTAAAATTACCTCATGTCAGTGAGTTTGCATGGGCCACTATAAGTGTAAGCCAAGAAACTTTTAGAGTTTCCTTTAGCCCACTTCAAAGTCTATTGCTGGTAGCTTATTTTCTAGTTTAAAATGTTGAAAAATGTCTTTAGATTTTTCAGTAGTATTCCTCAAGGATTTTACCTGTTCTTTATTGATGATAACAAGTTGCGCTGTCGAAAAAGCCTCACAATTTTCATAGAATCATAGAATGGTAGAAGTTTGAACAGACCTTTAGAGATCATACAGTCCAATCCCTGTGCAGAAGTAGGTCCACCTAGATCAAGTAACACAGGAATGTGTCCAGGTAGGCTTTGAAGACCTCCAAGGAATGAAACTCCACAACCTCCCTGGGCAGCCTGTGCCAGGGCTCCCTCACACTCACATTAAAATAGTTTTTTCTTATATTTAAATGGAAATTTATGTTCTGACTTCATCCCATTACCCCTTGTCCTGTTGCTAGATACAAGAGAAAAAAAAGGATATCCCATGTCCTGACATCCACCAATTATATACTTAGAAATATAAATGAGAACACACCTCAGTCTTATCTTCTCTAGATTAAACAGGCCCAGTTCCCGTAACCTTTCTTCATATGAAAGACATTCCAATCCCTGATAATCTTGGCCCTGTGCTGGACTATCTCTAGAAGTTCCCCGTATCTCTTGAGCTGAGCAGCCCAGAACTGGACACAGGACTCCAGTTGAGGCCTCATCAGGGGAGAGGAAAGGGGAAGCAGAACCTCTCTTGACCTGCTGGCCACACTCTTCTGGATGCGTCCCAGGATGCCATTGGTCTTCTTGACCATGAGGGCACATTGCTGGCTCATGGTTAGTTTATTATAAGTCAGGACTCCCAGGTGTCTCTCCACAAAGCTGCTCTCCAGTAGGTCAATCTCCAGTCTGCCCTGGTGCATGGGGTTATTCCTTCCCAGATGCAGGACTCTGCACTTGTCCTTGTTGAACCAACTCCCAAGGCAGTCGAGATCCCTCTGAATGGCAGTACAGCCTTCTGGCTGTACAGTTTGGTATGATCAGCCAGCTCTCTGAGGGTACAGTCTGTCACTTCATCCAGTTCGTTGATGAAGATGTTGAACAAGACTGGCTCCAGAACCAATTCCTGAGGATTTCCACTGGCCACAGGAGTCCAACTCGATTCTTTGCAGTTGATCACTATCCTCCAGGCTCTGTCATTCAGCCAGCTCTCAATCCACCTCACTTTCCACTCATCCGAGCCACACTGCCTGAGCTTTCTGATGAGGATATTATGGCAGATGGTGTTAAAAGCCTTGCTGAAGTCAAGGTAGATGACATCTGCTGCTGTCCCCTCATCTAGCCAGCAAGTTATGCCCTTGTAGAAGGCTATCAGGTTCATTAAGTAGGATTTCTACTTGGTGAATCCATATTGACTCCTCTTGATAAAAGCTTTCTCCTTCATGCTTAGTGACAACATTCAGGATGTATTGTTCCATCACCTTTCCAGGGATGGAGGTGAGGCTGATCTGCCTGTAGTTTCCTGGCTCATATTTCCTGCCCTTTTTGAAGACTGACGGGACCTTGGCCTTTCTCCAGTCCTCAGGCACTTCGCCTGTCCTGCATGATTGTTCAAAAATGATGGCCAGCCAGCTCCCTCAGCACTCTAGGATGCACCTTATCAAGTACCATTGACTTATGAGCCTTAAGCTTGGCCAACAAGTCTTTAACCTCTTCCTCTTCCACCCTGGTCAAGTCCTCTGCTGTCCAGGCCATCCTCTTATCCTTGCTGGATTGGGCTTCCCAGGGGCCAGCTTCGGCTCTAAACACTGAAGCAAAGAAGACATTCAATACTTCGGCCTTCTCTGCATCCTTGGTGACTAGGGCACCTTCTGTGTTCAGTAGCAGGCCTATTATTATTTTTATTTTCAGTAAAAAGTTTGTTATGAATTACAATAGTTTTTGTGTTATCACTTTACCACCAAGTAAATTTAGAGCAACAAGAGTTGCTCTGTATTTATCTGTCACAGCTTAGGGTTGTTTAAATTTGTGAAGAAATTCTTATGTGTAAAAAGAATGCTGAAATTTTCCATTGGGCAAATGTAAATTGTTAATTCCCAGTATGGATTCTTTTGGGAGAAGTCCATACATTAATTAAAGAAATAACATAAAAGAGTTATTTTTAAAGGATAGATTGAAAACAATGAATAAACAATTAAATCTTGTTACTACTCCTACAATATGAGAAAAAGATAAAACCTTTTCCTGTCTTAAAGAGCACTGTTAGTAGAATGAAAAAGCTATCACTCTTAGAGTAATATAAGTTTTACAAGTAGTAATATTGAGCAAACAGTTCTGAGACATGTTATAAGACCTCTCTTATCGATAAACCACAGTAAATCTGAAAGGCATTTGGCAGTATAAAGCAATAGGAAAATAGAAGCATAAATTTGTAGACTGTAAAACTGAAAGAGTATTTTGAATTAACCAGTACTACAAAGTGGTATACATGGACAAATCATGTAAAACATAACTGATCACGGAAGAAGGAAAATCTACATGATAAATTATAGAGTTTTGTAAAATAATCTGTGTTTGATTAAAGAGGATTTTGGACCAGACAATCCCCAAAGAACAATAGGTGATGAATGTTTCTTGACAGTATTGACCAAGTGATATATAATAACTGAAATTATGTGAAATTAGAATGCTGTTACTCTTCAAAGAAAATATACTAACTTAAAAACACAAGAAAAGCCTGTAATCTGATATTCATTTTTAAAAAAAGGAAATCTAAGTTTTCAAAATGTACTTATTTTAAATTGCAGCCATGTATCCTTGCAAAACCACTGTGACATTATCTCTGTGTTTGTATTTTAAAATATTTCTAGTTCCTGTGGATTTAAACAAAAGCATATTTCCATTTCTTTGTACATCTGCCATGTGATTTACTCAAAGCCTAGCTTTGAAACCAACAAAGATGTTTTATTTACTTTATTTCCAGTCAAGAGCTTGTCTTACCCACATTCATCACTTCAGGTTGCCTGAGAGCCCTCTCTCTATGACTGGGGAGTCTATGATTGAAGAGGACAGAGTTTAAACAAAAATCTTGCAGTTGAAATCTTCAGCCGCCTAGACTTAAGAGGAATGCAAAACTCCTCTTACTTAATTAATTTAGAACCTCTTAGTTTCTTCATTCTGTCGTAGGAATCAAAAGCAAGGCCATGCTCAGCCAAATACAGCAGAAACAACCAGGAGTGATCCTTTTCAGTCTTGTTGGGCCCATAGTGTTGAGACTTGGACTGCACATTTTATTTTCTTGTTTTTTACCTAAAATCCTCATTTCAAATAATGTTATAATATACAAAATTGGGTCGGAATGGATAAATGCTTTGTGTCAAGTACCTTGACCATATCCAACTGTGTCAAAATAGTGATGGAAAAGAGAGCAATAGGCTAAGACAGTGATACAACTGACTAGAAAATGGCCTTGACAAGGATTACATTCCCTTTTTTATTTCTTCTTAATATTTTCCTTCATTCTTCACTGCAATATCACTTCTTCACCTGCCTCTATGTTCCTTATTCTATTACTTACATCAAGAGGCTTTTATTTTCCAGAGGATAACTAAGCAACCACTTCTCTTGCAAATTTAAAATTTATAGAATCTGTATATTCCATCCCTTTAAGACTGGAATGAATGTTGCAATACTCTCATGAGACCTTCTGCTTAACAAGGCACTGCTGAAATTGATTCTCTATGCTGCCTGAGATATGGAAGAGCTTTTAGAAAGGCAGTACAACTACGTATAAAAAACCTAATAGAACCGAGAATTCATTGCACCTGAGAATAATTCTCATCTGGCTATTGTCAATTAAAAACAATGTCATATTTTCATTTTGAATTTGTCTGCTTTCAGAGGCTGAACAGATTATAACTGCTGTATTACAAAATTCTTCATCAATTAACATCCCATGGTTTAATACATACTTCCTGTGAACATTAGCATGAATGGCATTTCAGGTGAATAAAAGCAAGAGAAGGGAGATAATAAGAGATGCATAAACAGACCTGGTCTCTGAATTCTTTGCTTTAAATGGAAATTTAAGGAAATACTATCTTATTTTGGAATGGCATCTTGTACATTACAGTTCTAATTTTGGCTGATATTTCTGATCATAGTTGAATTACAGATAATAATTTCAATAAATGCAAACAGCTTCACATAAAATAAAGTTTATTGGCTTGTATTTGTTTTGAGGATTTTTTAAAAAGTAATCTTTTGTGTCTGTGTGTTTTTTTCTTAGTAATGACAACTGCTAGCTTGTCTTCCAACTTAGTTAAATATTTTTGGTTGCAGTCTTTCTACTTTATCTTTCTAACTCACAGGTTTCCAGAGTGGAAAACAAATTCAAACTCAAAAAGACAAACTCAAATTCTGAATTTTTATTTATGTAAGAGACATTAGAAGAAATCACCTTGACTTGCTGCTTTTTATAAACGATGTCAGCTTGAAATCTATAGCATAAACAGAATTTTTTCCCTTGAAATTTGAGTTAGAAGAAAAAAATCCACTTTCTCTTTTTTTTTACAATATTTTTAAATAAAGCTTTAATCATGAACTCAAAACTGCATCTGACAATGATTTGTGTTACTAAATAAATGGAAATATGTTCTTACAGAATAACAAAAATGAAGATAGTTGGAGATACTATTACATTACCATTACCTTGAGAGACTTTTAAAAGAAAGTTAAAAAGATGTATCCTTTCAGAATAAAAACATCTTATTTGATCAAATTCCTAAACAACTTAGATTTACACATACAGAAGTAATAAAGATATTAACCCTAAGAATGCTGTTCCGCTAAATAAGAACAATCTTCATTGTTGATCAGCTTGCCTAGGACCATCTGAGCAAAGTGGAGACAAGTTTATCAGGTCTGCAGTGATGCTAAGTTCTTCACTACAGTAGCTATTTCAGTAGCTTGCAAAAATGTTTTCAGTGGTTATGTTCCATTTTAAGGTAGAAACCACTTATACGACAAACCCCAAAACTATACATGAAGGATGGGGTTTTTTGGAGGGGGATCTTTTTTTTTTTAATAGGCAACTAAAAAGATTCTCCTACTGAAATATGAGGAGCCTTGGGACTGCTCTTACATTGCCACAGATGTTCAGACAAGAGGTAGTGTGAAAGCTGGTGTGTTTTATGACTCCCATTCTTTGTGTTACTAGATGGGTAATGCTGGGCTGTATGTATATGGGCAAAAATAATCTTATGGGACAAAGCCCTTTAAAAGCATCCAACATGGGTCTTTCCTCTGTGCTGCAGTTCTCACATTTTTCTCATTCCTCTCTCATAGCTGCCATACAGTTGTTGTACCCTTTCTTCAATATCTTATAACAGAAATACTACTAGAATTACTGAGAGGCTCAACTTTGGCCAGAAGTGGGCCTGCTTTGGAGCTGTCTGGAACCATCTGGATAGCCAAGTCTACTTCAGTTGTCTTCTCACAGAACTTACCCATCTGCTCTCAAAATCTTACTATGTAATCCAGTATATTTAGACACACTTGTGTATATGGCCACGTAAAATTGTGGTCGAGGCTCAGTACTTTCCCTTCCTTATTTTAAATTCTAAATGTAAAATGTGAATAAAGAAATTTCCTCAAAGCCGACACTGGAGTGTCAATTCACACCCAAACAATAGGAGTATTGGACAACTCTGTGCTGCTTGTGAAATACTGTGTAGACATATCCAGCTACTAAATGCCTAACTCATAGTGGAGTTTGCCTACCTTTACATCTGAGAAATACAACTCTAAATTAAAAATCTGGATTTCAGACATTAAGAGAGCTTCTGTGATGCAGTCTGGGTTTTTCTTCCTTATATAAAAAGAGTCTAGCCCTGTTTTTAACAGAAGTTCAACTGAAGTTGAAAGGTACACTTTCAGATCATGTAGTCAAATCCCATGCTCAAACAAGAACAACTAGAACAGTTTGACAAGGGCTATGTCCAGCTAGGTTTTGAATGTCTCCAAAGTTGGAGAGTCCACAGTCTCTCAGGGCAAGTTGCACCAGTGTTTGACCACCTTCACACTAAAAGTGTTTTTTCTTTAAAGATGGAATTTCATAATTTTTAAATTTGTGCCTACTATGTCTTCTGCTTATCATTTACCATATCCTATATTTTACACCTGAAAAATATCCAATAATGAAGCAGAAAGCTTCAATAATTTAAGAGTTACTACCAAATATGCGAAGAAGTTTTAATTCACCAAAGAATGATGTCTCTCAAAGTAATAAAAGTAATGCAAAATTTTCTCACAACATGACAGAATAATACAGGAATCAATTAAGATTCTCACTGTCACATCTTTGTTCCGGTAAGTTTGAGGGATCGTTATTGTCCTTCCAAAGTTCTGCATCAGTTATGAATGAAGAGGTATAAATATTCAAAATATTTACTTTGTCCCATACCCAAAGACATTGCTACGGCTGGATTATAACCCTGTTAACCAAACTGCCTGTAAAATCATTTGACTTGGCTAATGTGTCTCATTTCAAGGTCTGAGAATGTCTAAACTTATTTCTAAACATTGTAAGAGTTAATTAACTTTATAGATTGAGTTGAATGTTTATTAAAATGGATAGAACTGGACTACTCTTTGGATATAAAATGATATAAGGAGTGTTACTGAAAGATAAATTGGAAATCGGCTTGATGAAATCCTCAAAAAATATATCAGAATAGATATTTCCTGAACAGTAATTACAGAAGTGAACACTCAGGTTTTTCACACTGAAGCAAAAAGATACTCATTTTAATATTTTTTTTTTTTATCCTTTCACTTACCATTAATTTGCAACAGATGGATCATAAAAATGTAAGGAATCCTCACAGAGTCTAAACTGATTCTAAAATGAGTGATAATTATTATGTGTTATGTTGTTAACAAAATTTTTCACTATGAGATTTTAAAATATTCTGGAACCATTAATGAAAGAAAATGTAACAACTTTGTCATTATCCCTGTTTTGTACAGGAAATTCTAGCAGAGAGAGGTTAAATGACCTGCCAACTTATCCTATTTAGCCAAGAATTCCTAAGAGGCAGCTATTAAGCAAACCAATTTCCACCACATCTGATTATTATTCTTCTCTACATTTGTACTGATTTATTGAAGAACTTGTACATTCTGCAGTGAGCAAAGCAAAGCCATTCAAAGACAGCTAAGCTAGTGAAAAATAAACTAGCCTTAGTACCAGGAATAGCATAACTATGTTGTCAGTCTGCTTCTGCAAGCCCAGTTGTCTGTGTCATATTGCTCTGTTCTGAGTAGGATTACTCTCTTACAGAGAGTTGGCTGCCACTGCCTCTGCATGTGCTGCTGGTGATTTGAGAGAAAAATGTACAAATTAAATTGGAGTTACCCATAGAAGAAATTCGGAGTCACACAGATAATTCTTAGTAATTGAAGGATTTTAGCAGTGAATGAAATAGATTTCTTTCTTTGGTTTTTTTTTTGTTTGGTTATGGGTTAGAGCATTGAGCAAGAACTGTATAATAGCCACCTCAGTTTCATCTAGGAAAAAAGACTAATAATCATGAAGATCATATTTACTACCATAATAACCAAAAGATTAAAGTACTGATATTGGTGATATCAAATGGGCTGAATGTGGCTTTGACCAACACCTACTAACCACCTAATATTCTTCAAGGAGAAAAGCATTTACATCACAATATTCAGAAAATGCAATGTCATTCACCACATTGAATGAGTAAAAGTAGACTACGAGGAGTAGATGCAGACCATATTAAATTATTGTATTACTTTATTTTTCCTACTAATAACTTTAATTTCAAGTGGTTTTCTGCACACTAGTACTTTTCCTCAAACTGCTGTAACTTTTTACGTCTGACTTGCTTCACCTGAAGAGCTCACAAAGAGTTACTGTTTCTACAGGGGTGTCCTCTCTGACACTTAATATGTCCTACTCCTTTGAGCCAGACTTGTAAAGGTTGTCCAGAGGTTCTAGGCATCATTATGGACATAAATAGACTTTTTCTCTCACTGTGTCATGCTTTTTTGTGGAGTCATTTCTGCTAATGTGGAGGGAGCTGCAAAGATGGCTACTGTAAGAATTTACTCAAAACTCTCCCCAGCTCTGAGTCAGATCCACTTCTGGGGCTGGGCTAATTAGGCATCTTCACGATCACTTTTTAAGAAGCTGGAAGAGAAGGGTTCTTCTTGTTCCTTCTTGTTGTGTTCTTCTTTATTTTCTGGCTGGTGGTGGTGCAAGGAGTTGGGAGAGAGAGAAGCAACCACGCGGATCCCAAGGTCAGTGAGGGAAGAGAGGAGGAGGTGTGCTGGAGCAGAGACCCCTCTTGCATCCTGTGGAGAGGGCTGATGAAGCAGAGATTTGTTTGCACTTCGTTAAAGACCCTGTACAAGGGGCAGTGACTATGTCCAGAAGAGGAAACTGTGTCCCATGACTCCATATTCAGAGAAGCTGTAGCTGCTGGGAAGAACCCATGCCAAAGAGGTTCGTTAAGCACCATGTCCCATGGAAGGGACCCCATATTGGAGCAGGGGAAGAAGGCTATGAGTTGTCTTCCTCTGAGAAGACAGAAGCAGCACTCCCTGCCCCTTGAGCCACTGAGAGAGGAGGAAGTAGAGATATCAGGAGCAGGGAGCGGAATCCAGGAAGAAAAGAGGGATGGGGGAAGGAGATCTTAAAGTACTGGTTGTATTTTTCTCACCATTCTGTCTTCTTTTTGGTTTTTGTTCTGTTCTGTTTCTTGGAGGTAATAGAATAAACTATCCTTACTTTCCTGTCTAAGTCAATGTTCTGGTTTAAGCCCATCCAGGGGCAAAAGACCATGATTAGACTGAAGTACCAAAGACTTGAGAATTGTCAAAGGGCAGGGAGGGCTTAATTGCTACTAAGATCCAGGACAAAACAGATCAGGCTACTCAGTTTGGGGAAGAAAATGGAACATAATTTCATCTACCATTAAATAAATCGTAACCATAAAATCCCAAAACACAAACAGAATACAACATGGAATGGTACAATGATGAAGAGTACAACCAGTGTCCATCTTGTACCACTCTTACACTTCCTCCAAAGCACTTCAAATTCCTGTCCTTAAATAGTGCTGGCAGAGGTGCAAGATTGGTCCAGCCGGGCTGGAGGTGGGCCTGAACCCAGGAGCCGGGGGAGAGTCAGGGAGCTTGTTTACCATGTCTTCACTGCAACTCACTCCCCCTGTTACCAAGCAAAAGCTGCTCCTTGATAAACCATGTCAGGATTGAATGAGCAAGAGAGTTTTGTGATGTTTTGTTGCTGGCTGGGCAAAACCATGATGCACTGAAATATCATACTTATTGACTTAATGTAATAATTTGAGTGTCTATTTTCTATTCGATTTTCACCTTCTCCATCATGCCTCTGATGATGGAATTAAAGATGATGACCTCATTCATGGACCCAAATGAAAAATAACTCACATTTTATTCTGTGTCAAAATTCCTCTGATAAAATAAAATACATGAAGTTAAAAGATCATCCAAATTAACTGAACACTACATGCTTTTATCAAAATCGTTATTTTACAATCTGAGTACGTGGTGTGATTTGTCTTTCCTATGTAGAGTTAAGTCAATTTTAAGGAGTAAATATCCTTTGAGAGTTGCACATTTTTAAACTGTCCTCACAGTTCTGTCTGCAAATTAATAAAAAGATATAAACTATGAATCTACTAACAATTTGAAAAAAACCCTACAAACTGTACAGAAAGTTACAAGCCATTTTTATCTAATTGCAAACTAGGAGTTTTTTAAAATCAAGCTGTAAAGCATTAGTAGTTTTAAATCATAGAATCATAAAATCATAGAGGTTGGAAGGGACCTTTAGAGATCATCTAGTCCAACCCCCCTGCAGAAGCAGGTTCATCTACATCAGGTCGCATAGGAACATGTCCAGGTGTGTCTGGAAGAGTTCCAAGGAAGGAGACTCCACAACCCCTCTGGGCAGCCTGTGCCACTGCTCTGGCATCCTCACAGTGAAATAGTTTTTTCTTATGTTTAAGTGGAACTCTTTATGTTCCAGCTTCATCCCATTACTCCTTGTCCTATTACTAGCTACTATAGAAAGAAGGATGCCCCAGCCTCCTAACACCCACCCTTTAGACATTTATAAATGTTAATAAGATCTCCCCTCAGTCTCCTCTTCTCCAGACTAAACAGCCTTAGTTCCCACAGTCCTTCCTCATATGAAAGATGCTCCAGTCCCCTGAACACCTTGGTGACCCTGCATTGGACTCTCTCCAGCACTTTCCTGTCCCTCTTGAGCTGAGGAGCCGAGAACTGGACACAGTACTCCAGATGAGGCCTCACCAGAGCACAGTAGAGGGGGAGAAGAACCTCCTTTGACCTGCTGGCCACACTCTTCTTGATACATCCCAGGATGCCATTGGCCTTCTTGGCCATGAGAGCACATTACTGGCTCATATTTAGCTTATCAATCAGGACTGTCTCTGCAGAGCTGCTCTTCAGTAGTTCAACCCCCAGCCTGTACTGGTGAGCAGGGTTGCTCCTTCCCAGATGCAGGACTCTGCGCTTGTCCTTGGTGAACCTCAGGAGGTTCCTCTCTGCCCAACTGTCAAGGCAGTTGAGATCCCACTGAATGGCTGCACAGCCTTCTGAGGAATCAGTCAGTCCTTCCAGTTTGGTGTCATCAGCCAACTTGCTGAGGGTACACTTTGTCCCCTCATCCAGGTCGTTGATGAAGATGTTGAACAAGACTGGCCCCAGATCCAATTCCTGTGGAACTCCACTGGCCACAGGCCTCCAACTCGATTCCATGCCATTGATCACCATCCTCTGGGCTCTGTCATTCAGCCAGCTCTCAATCCACCTCACTGTCCACTCATCCAAGCCACACTGCCTGAGCTTTCTGATGACGATGTTATGGGAGACAGTGTTAAAAGCCTTGCTGAAGTCAAGGTAGATGGCATCTGCTGCTGTCCCCTCATCTAGCCAGCCAATTATGCACTCATAGAAGGATATGAGGTTGATCAAACAGGATTTCCCCTTGATGAAGCCATGTTGACTACCCTTGATAACCATCTTTTCCTTCATATGTTTATTGATAACATTCCAGGTGAGGTGCCTGAGGACTGGAGAAAGGCCAATGTCATGCCAGTCTTCAAAAAGGGCAGGAAGGACTACCTGGGAAACTACAGGTTGATCAGCCTCACCTACATCCCCTATTCTACATAAAATCCAGACTGTCCTGTTAGCTTTTTTGTAGATGAATATTTTTCTCAAAATATGCAAGGATATGTCAATTTTAACATACACACTGAACTTTGGTGGAAGGGCTGGTTTGATTTGGACCTTGAGTACATATCTACCACATCAGAGCCATCTAATGTACAACCACAGACTTTGCTAGACTTAGGATATAAAGGCTTCACAGAGTCAGCAGGAGAGATTAATACCCTTTTCAGGCTTAAAGGATCTACTTCTAAACATGATGTAAAGAAGAAATCATCTTTTTCCTTTCAGGCAACAATAATTAAATGTAACATTTGAAAGATTGTGGCCTAGGTGGGATTTTACTTACACATATATTATTGTTGGTAACACTGATATCCTACATGAACTTAGATTTCTGTAATGGTTTTGTTTGCTTGGTTTGAGCCTTTTATGGCAGATTAATGCTAATTCCTTTTCTAAAGCCTGGTTCACATTAATGTAATTGAGCTGAAGAGACAAATCTTCAGAGGGAGATGGGCCAGTAAATCCAGAAACAATATTGGTGTAGCCTATGTATATGTTCTTTCCACTCATTTTATACTTTTGTCTTACTTGTGAATTTACTTCTAAAGACTTCTTTCTACTACTTGTGGTTAGTAATTTTAATTTTGAAACATGTAATTTTGAGACTGACAATTACTTTTGTTAGGAAGCTTTAAAAAAACATTCTAGCATGGCAATAGCTTTGTATAATCTCCTCATCCTGGATTTTTCAGTCACATTCCTCTGATTCAACCCAATAACACATCTGTATATTGTTATAATAACTCTTGGTGCAACAAAGAACATGGAAAACCTGTCTTCTAATTTCTCTCATGACATTTACTTTTTACTGTACTACTTTGTATCCCCCAATTTTTCAATATATTTCCATTACCAAATTATCTTATCAAACCTTTGTCCTAAAACGCAATTAGTATAAGATAAAACATGCAATGGATTTTTAAAATCAAACTTCTCTTCCTCCTTCATAAAATGGAAAATTCATTATAAGCAATTATAGTATTAAAATATGCCAGCACTGATACTGAGAAAGGTAGATAATTTGATCAAACAAAGATTTTCTATTTAAACAAATCTTACATACTGGTAATACAGATAGAATTCACAAGTTCACATGACTCCAATACGAGAAAAACCTAGGATTTGATAAATAAACTATATTCTTTGTTAAAAGAACAAAATTTTCTTGCTATGTACTAAATAAACTATGCTGTCAGATTTCCAGAAGATATTGTGGGTTTTTTTCCTTGTAGGTGATGCCTTATACAAGAATGAAATTGACTAGTAAGTGAAGGCAGCACATCAGTTTCCCTGGCTACAAACTAAATCATAGAATTGAAAGACATTTGAAAGTTTGGAAGATAAAAACCATAACATATATAAAAGTTCTCCCCTTGCCTGGTCTACTATCTTAACCATCAACATTATTTTTAAGTATCTCTGTACCCAGTACAAAGCAGATGATTTGACGCTGTATTTTGCATTTCAAATAAACGTGAAGAAAATCTGCATGAAAAAGGCAGGTTGGTATGCCTTTTCTTACATTGGTTGGCCACACAGGCTAAAAGACTGCATGCCACAAGGGGGTGTAATAGATTATCTTTTTTTTTCTGTTCTGAAAATAAGGAGGTCAAAGAAGAATTCCCCCAAGGGCAATCTGCTTTTGATATTGTCTCCGGGAGTTAGAGTTCCTTATTTCTCTATTCCAGCTAAGTACTCATTGTAAACTTCAGTTAAGGATGCAAGTAAGATATTTTAATTTAGAACAGTTTATTTCATTTGTAATTTTACACAACATCAAATTTAAAATGTTTTCTTTTAAATGTCATTCATGTTTAGTTTCTGTCATTTGGCAACAAAACTACTTAACATCATAAATAAGATTCTTTCCAGGCTATGTGTTTGAATATGGTGTGAAGAAATAGATTAGACAGCAAAAACTTTTTTTCTCCAATCTGAAGTACAGCAGTACTGTAACTAACATTGAGGTACTGCTATTGATAGCAATTCAAGATGAAACGTTCTTTTCATTATCAATGATAGACAGTGAGAACCTCAGTTTCAACAATCTCCTATCAAACGTTAAGAGTAATGAGTTGTGGTGCCAATTCAATGACAGCAGAATAAAGACTAGTTTTATACCAAGCATGGTATGTGCAGATCTTCATTTACTTGTATGTTTTTGCAATTAAATAGACAAAGCATATATGATCAAATATGCAAATTAGTCAACTAAACCACAAATTAAATATACAAAGTTCAGTCTTAAAGTTTCATGACAACTTCTGCTTACCAGGAGGTTTGTAGGTAGACCATGAAGACTCTCTTGCTATAGAACTCATGTTCTCTCTCTGGCCACTGAAACAGTTGATAAAAAGCACTGATCAGATGGCTTGGTATCTGCAGTACTCACAATTCTGACCTTCACATTTTGCAAAAATAAAAGTCAATATCTTTCTGATTTAGTTGTTTGAAACCTTAAGCTACATGTCTAAAACAAGAAAGTATGAGGACAGAGTTTATGTATAAAATCTACACTGATTACTAAGAATTTAATGTTTTCATCACCTGGTAAATCAGAGCTGTAGCAGGAGCTTAGAGCTGAGGTACTCAATCCTGATTATCAAACTGTTGTCCTTCAGTGTAGAGAAAAGCAATGAAATGTCTTGAGCTTAAAAGCCATTAGAATAGTCAATGTGTTATTTCAGCTATGTTTGTAATTCATTTTTTCAGTATTTGATTTATTTATTCAAATGAAATATATGGAGAGGGTGATACTATGAGACATCACAACGTGAAATTTTATACACTATTGGCAGAGTCATGCATTTCTTTCTATTTTCATTTCTTCTATTTCTTTGCATTTCCTGCACTTGGTCTCATTTTGAAGACACGTCTCTGTTTGATGGTAGCAATGTCTGTGAATCTTTGCTAAGGAAATGAAAACATATTTACCCTATGTTCTCTGTTTTTAAGACATTGGACTGTAGAGTATATGTAACCATTTGCACTAAAGATGGTGGGAGAACCTGGCCAATAACATTACCCTAGATGTCACCTCCCCTCACTGTCTGAAGTAGCTGCCAAACTCTGTGGCTTTACGGAAGCTGAACATCTGACTTGCTGCTTCTGTTATGGCTCTTCTGAGGAATAGCATTTAATCTCTCTCACTTTTCACATGAAAAGAAATAGTTTGTTTCTATGACTGAGAATAGCAAATTGCTCGTGTAGTCAGACAGCCATGAGGGTTGCAATAAAATTAGTGCTGTAATTTGCAATAACCTCAGGGGAATATACGCCACCAAAGATTGCTGAAGTGCAATATACTTTAATTGGAACCCTCCAGCTTTCAGGACACTGTCTTAATCATAGGTGCTAGGAACAAGTTGCATAGAACAGGTTATGGCCCAAGATATAATAAAGTGATCTGGCAGTCATTCTAACTACCAGCTACATTGAATCATTATGATTGCAATGAATAATTCACAGCATTCTACTCTGGTCTGATAATCTTATGATTGCAATAGGTTGTAGAGGTAGCTCTTGGGAGTCTTCTGAAAAAAAATCAAAATGTTAATATCACCAAAAAATACATTTCATAGCTGAGCTGAGTACAAAGGCTCATATTTTGCTTACAAATAAAAGGTATATATTCTAATATTTGCTGAAGTTGTGGCAACTAGTCATGCAGAGCCCATGCCTAAAATACTTGTGATACTGTGAAGTGGTAAATGTTTGCCAGTTCTAGGGCTTCAAAAAGCATTGGTCAGTTCAAAAAAGGACATGGGAAAAATGTTTCTTTTAGTATGCTTTATTAACCTTCTTTATTTTCAGCCTTAAGTCACATTTTCAAACTTTTACCTAACCCCCAAGGATTTAAGAAATTATTATAGATATATTCTGGAGTTGAAGTACTATGAAAAATACTAGATAGTTCATGACTTGTGGAGAAGAGTATGTAAAACTGTATCTTCAGTCCAGGACAAAAACATGTGAAACAGACATCTAAAGCAGTAGAAGGAAAAAAAAAAGAAATCAGATTTTAGAAGATTACATCATGTTTCTGGAAACTTAATGTCTGTGTTACAGACTATAATTGAAATATCTGTTTACATGGAAGGCCAATACAAAGTCTGAGCCTAAACTCTCTTTCTTTTAAGACCAATGTAGAAGTTAAATTATGCTATGCTTTGAATGGACCTTCTGTGTTGTCATAGGCCTTATCCTGTGTTCCAACCATGGTTTGGATATATGAACTTAGAGTGATGAAGACCCAGTTTTCAAAATTATATTATTCTCAAGATATATTTTGCTCGGATGTGACTGGTTTCTATATCTTCCTTTGTAGGTGTTAATATTGTGTTATTGTATATCACAGAGGATAAGAGGAAGCACAGATCATAAGTATGAACATGTTCTATTTGTTTCAACTGTTTATGTAGCAACCTACAGAAACACAAGTTGAATTTTCTGAGATATAACAAAACAATGCTATCATCCTTTCTCTGAAAGAATTATTACCAGGAAAGGGCAAGTGAGAAAGAAAACTGTTTGAGAAACAGGTTGTCTTATTTACGTCATGTCAAAGTTCATGGAATCAGAAACTTAGTCAATGTAAGAATATCAGTTCTAGTAGGATATTACTATGTCACAAGTTTGTTGTATCACTGGATGCAGACAGGACCAGAACTGTGGCAGCATAGTGCCTCTTAAAATCTCAGGCTATGTTCTGAATTATTATTGACTAAAATATTGTTTCTACATGAAATAAGTTTGAAGGATGTAACCTTCTGCCTGTGTACTGTGGCTGGTGTTTAGATTGATTTTGACTGAGGACCTGGTGCAAACTTTGGATCAAAACAGATTAGATAAATCTAGTTCAAGGATAAAGACAAATGTGTCTCATGATGTTTATCTTTCTCAAAGTGGCAATATTTTACTTAAATATTAAACAGAAGAGATGCCTGAGATGAAGGTTGTGTTATCCTTGTCTGTAATAACAGACCCCTAAGGTCTTTAATTAACTTTTTTGGGTTTGGAAATGAATATCACTCAACAAGAAAAGTGGATTTGAGCTTATGTCTCAGAGCATTAGAAGGGATCACTGTCTTAGTGTTGGGAGAACGGATGTGTAAGCTTAATGACAGTTTCAGTGTATATATTGGTGTAAGATGACCCTGAACAAATGTAGTGCACAGTTTAGGAGCCAATTTCTGGTGTTACTCATGATGGAGCTAGAGTCACTTTCCAAGAATAGAAGAGTAAAAGCAGATTTTAAGAAAGAGGATAATAAATTTGCAAAAGACATATCTATTAGATTGAGACAAGAACAACATGGGTTTTATGGCCTGAAAATCACAGTAAGGAGTATTTTTTCATGGATACTTTTAATTTCCATGTGAATTTAACACATATTTTTCATATGTAATTTCCTTTTTTTATTCTTTCCCACATCCATATTAGAAGTTGTTTCTCATAGTGATAAGGTCTTTCTAGTTTATTTCCTATGTTCTTATAAGTTGCTTAGAAGTAACTTTGTAAAATTCTAAGAAAACAATGTATTAAGGTTGTTGTGGTTTTGACCCCACCAAGGACAAAAGACCACAATTACACTGAGGTAACATAAACCTAAGAATTTCCAAAGGACAGGAAGGGATTCATTGACACTTATGGTCCCGGACAAAAACAGACCAGGTTACTTGGCTTGGGAGAGAAAAAAGAAAATAATTTAATGCAACACCGACTAAAGCTAAACCATAAAACCCCAAAATATAACAAACAGAAAAAACCACAGAGTGGTACAATGATGAAGAGCACAACCAGCCCTTTAGAAACACTTTCTCCCCACCTCTCCTCCTCTTTCTGGGCTAGGAGTCTTGATCCCAGTGTCTTTATGTCCTCTTCCCATGAATGGCTCAGGAGGAGAGGAATTGCATTTTCAATCAGTTCTTTTCCGATGGCCCCTGCCGTTTGTCTCTCCTCAGGGCAGGCAGGTTCCATGCCGATCCTCCCTGCTCCTCCGCAGGGTCCCTCACAAACCCAGCAGCCCTGCACTGGCCGCTCTGACATGTGTTCATCCCAAAGGCTGCAACTCCTCTGATGTGGTGAAGAAGCCAATCAGGACTCAATAGCCAATGTGACTATTGAGCAGGTATTCTTGCAATGCTGGGGAACACGGGGGATTTCTCCACCAAACATACCCACCCAAGCCTTTAGATTTTCAGTTTATATTTGCAGCAAACATGAATATTCATCACATTTCCAGGAAAGGGCCGACCCATAGTCCTGTCTTGGTCCACCCCAGTTATACCTCCGTCAAGATTTTTTCAGTGTCTTCTTGCTTCCTTCAGTGGTCATTAGGGATCACTGTTGGATTAAGACCCAAAATTTCCTTGTGATGTATCTTTGCTCCTGGGTCCTTGGACAGGATGAAAACTGGCCTAAAACCTCTGCCTTCCTAGATAACAGTTTTGTTTAGGGCTAGGCAGGCCTTGTAATTATCAGTAGAATACAATGTCCAAATATTCAAGTGTAGAACTGTCATGGTTTAGGCCTATCAGGGAACAAACGACCACTGTTAGTTTCAAGTTCCAAAGAGGCTGAGGATTGCCAAAGGGCAGGGTGAGTTTAATTGCCTCTTAAGGTGCAGGACAAAACAGACTAGGCTACTTGGCTTGGGGAAGAAAATAGAAAATAATTTAATGCAACATCAAGTAAAACATAGCCTTAAAACCCCAAAACATTACCAAAATAAAACAACACAGATTAGTACAAGAATGAAGAGTCTGATCAGCCTTTTTAAGAACACCTTCTTGCCACACCTCCCCTCTTCCCGAGCTCAGAGCTTGAATCCAAAGGTTTTTACCTCCTGCCCCAGTGAACGGCCCAGGGGGGCAGGTTTCAGTCAGTCTGTTCCCAATAGCTTCTGCCATTTGTCCCTCCTCAGGACAGGTGGGATCTGCATCAACTCTCCCTGCAAGTCTGTGGGGTAACACACATATGGCAGCCCTGCAGAGATTACTCCAACGTGCATTTATTCCAAAGGCTGCAGCTCCTCTCTGCCTCTTGTGTGGGGCTGCTCTGTGGCGTGCAGGCTCTCCAGCACGGCCTGGGCCATGGCCGTCTCCCCACACAGTCCCTTGCCCGTCTGGGCTCACTCACACAGAGTTGCTGGTGAGTCCTTCCATTGCCCTCCGTGGGTTGCAGGGGTACATCCTGCATTCTTTCCACAGCTTGCAGAAGGGTCTCTGGTCTGGTGCTTCTCCTTCCTTCCTCCTTCTCTGACTGTAGGGTCCACGTGGTTGCCTCCATCCTGTATCACTCTTACACCTCCTGCCAGCACTTCAAATTCCCATCCCTAAATAGTGATGGCAGAGGCGTCAGATTGGTCCAGCCGGGCCAGAGGTGGGTCTGAACCCAGGAGCCAAGGGAGAGTCCAAAAACTCTTTACCGGGTCTTCACTGCAACCCACTTCCCCTGTTACCAAGCAAAAGCTGCTCCTTGCTAAACCATGACAAGAACTAACATAACAGCTTCACCATAATAACTTTGTTAGATACATACCAGACTTAAAACTATCAGTTCTAAGCAATAGTAACTTCGTTTAGGTACATACCAGCCTTGGAACTATCAGTGCTGAGCAATAGTTATGTTATAAGAAATAGCTGTATCTTTCTAATAGCTCTGTTTGTGGGATTACAAGACTAGGAGTTTCATAAAACTACATGTGTGATTTTCTAATATTGTAAGCTTTAATAAGCAAGCTTCCATAACTTAAACTTACCTATCTACCTATGAATCACCTTTCCACCTCTTGTGTGGGTCTGCTCTAAGGCCCACGGGCTCTCCAGCATGGCCTGTGCCATGGCCGCCTCCTCACATAATCTCTGCCCATCCAGACACACTCACCTGGAGCTGCTGGTGGCTCCCAGTCCTACCATTGCCCTCCACAGGTTGAAGAGGCACAGCTCTGTTCTCACCACAGGCTGTAAGTGGGTCTCTAGTCCGTTACTCCTCATTCCTTCTTCTCTGACTGTGGGATCTGTGTGGTCACCTCCATCTTGTACCGCTCCTACACTTCCTCTTCCACTGCAGATGTCTCTTAAATAGTGCTGGCAGAGGTGTCAGATTGGCCCAGCTGGGCTGGAGGGGGATCTACCTCAGAACTGAGGGAAGTTTTGAGAACTGTTTATGGGGACCAACACTGCAGCCCCCTCCCCCTGTTGCCAAGCAAAAAGCAGCTCTACACAAACCCATAACAATTGGCTTTATTTTGCACTCAGATGGAACAGTCAGACAACAGTCAGACAAATCTGAGAAAAAGCAGTGAAATCCTGAAAAACTGACCTCATATAATCTCAATAAACAAATATTTATACCTGTATGGATTTTGTATGATTTAAAATATATTAGAAAAATATATTTTCATCAAAAATTACTGTGCAAGAATAGTGTTTGAATAATTGTAGTAGGTAATAAGCAAGTGTTATAGCCCAAGCCAAAGGAAATGTGTATTATCACAACGCACAAGCTTGCTTGAGAAATCACTAGTTTTGATGGAAGTATTAATTCCAAGCACTACTTGGACTTACAAGAAGGTTCTTTAAGTGAGTGTATTTAATTCTGCATGTAAGTGACTTGGAATAGCCAAAGGTGAAGACTGTATTTTTCTAGAATTACTCCTGAAATCTGTACTGTTTTTAACACAGGTTAACTAATCTTCACTTTCTAATACTAAACGAAAAAGAAGAATTGTAGCTCACTTTTTTTAAAGTCATAGTGCAGCCTAACCCTTTTTGCCATTCTAGTTTCATTTTCTTGAAATATTTCTCAGTACATTCTTCAGGATATAGATGAGATTCAGAGGATGGTAAAAAGTACATATCTAGGATAACAGAGACTGTAAAATATTGAAGTAATACAATGTTTAAAATCATTATTTTCAACTTCCAAAGAATAATTACAGAATCACAGAATGATAGGGTTTGAATGAGACTTGTAAAGATGATCTAGTCAAACTCCCTTCTAAAGCAGGTTCGTCTAGCAAGACAAGTGTCCTGGAGGGTTTTGACCTCCAGGAAAGGAGATTCCAAAACCTCCCTGAGCAGCCTGTGCCAGGGCTTCCTAACTCTCATAAAAAAGTAGATTTTCCTTGTATTTAAGTGGAACTTTTTGCGCTTCAACTTTTGTCGATTACCCAGAAAAAAAGTGCAACCACATCCTTTTAAATACTTGTAAGCATGAACCATGATGTTATTATTATATTATATATGCACCTATTAAACACTTTTAAGTATTAATAATATCCCTCCTCAGTATACTCTTCTCCAGGTTGAACAGCCCCAGATCCTGCAGCCTTTCCTCAAAAGGAAGATATTCCAGTCCCCTGCTCATCTTGGTGGCTCTGTGCTGAACTCTCTCCAGATATTCTCTGTCCCTCTTGAGCTGGGAAGCCCAGAACTGGGCACAGGACTCCAGATGAGGCTTCACCAGGGCAGAGTAGAGGGGGAGAAGAACCTCCCTCAACCTGCTGACCACACTCTTCTTGATGTATCCCAGGATGTCATTGGCCTTCTTGGCCATGAGGGCACATTGCTGGCTCATGTTTAGTTTATTATCAGTCAGGACTCCCCGCTTTCTCTCTGCAGAGCTGCTCTTCAGCAGGTCAATTCCCAGCCTGTACTGGTGCATGAGTGTAGGACTCTGCACTTACCCTTGGTGAACTTCATGCGCTTCCTCTCCACCCAATTCTCAAGCCGGTCAAGATGCCACTGAATGGCAGTTCAGCCTTCTGGGGAATCAGCCAGTTCTCCTAGTTTGGTGTCATCAGTGAACTTGCTGAGGGTACCCTCAGTCCCATCACCCAGGTCATTGATGAAGATGTGGAGTAAGAGTGGACCCAGAACCAACCCCTTGGAACTCCACTGGCCACAGGTATCCATCTTGACTTGGCTCCATTGATCACCACCCTCTGATCTCTGTCATTCAGCCAGTTCGCAATTCATGGTCCACTCATCAAAGCCACACTACCTGAGGTTTTCGATGAGGATGTTATGGGAGTCTTGCTAAACTCAAGGTAGATGACATCCACTGCTGTGTCCTTCATCTAGGCAGCCAGTTGTCATCAACTTTGTATAGGAACCTACTGGACTGCATGCGCTTGGCTGAGTGGTTTTGCCAGCAAATATTATGGTGATTGAAGTTCCCCATGAGGACCAGGGATTGTGGCCTATAATAATCTCCCAGATAGTATGACCCACACCACCCTCTTCCTTAATTCTCACCCATAAACACTCAACCTGCCCCTCATCTCCACCTAGGCAGAGCTCAATGTCCTCTAATTGCTCTCTCACATAGAGAGCACCTCCATTTCCTCACCTTTTTTTTCTGTCTTTCCAAAGTAGCACATAGCCATCCATGGTTGTGCTCCAGTCACGGCAGCTGTCCCACCACATCTCAGTAACTACAAAGAGGTCATAGCCCTGCATCCACACCCATATATTTAACTCCTACTGTTTATTCCCCAGGCTGCATGTATTGGTGTAGTAGCAATGCAGGGGTTTTCTTGAGCAGTTGGGTTTCCCTGGAGAGGTGCAAGAGCATCCCTCCTCATTTGACACTGCCTTAGGTTGGTCAGCCTTGTGCTTCTCATCATGGTGTGCGGCTGAGGAGCACTCATCATTGCATTCTGTGCTTTGACCTGTTTCCCTGTTGGATGGGATGGCACACACCCCTCAAGTCCTTCAGTTTAAAGCCCTCTTAACCAAGTTGATGAGCCTAATCCTCAAGATTCCTGTGCTCTTTTGAGACAGAGGTATTCAATCCTACTCTATCAAATTAAAGTCATGGAAGGTCCCATTGTCATAAAACCCAAGTTCTTCTCAGTGGCACCAGCCTCTAAGCTGGAAGTCAACTTGCACAAATTTTTTGTTACTGTCTGCCCCCTTTCCTCTGGTGGGCAGTATGGATGAGAAGATAACTTGGGTCCCCTTACTGTTCACTCACTTCCCCAAGGTTTCTAATCCTCCTTGATTGTAGTAAAGTCATGACCCATGATATCGTTTAGTTCATCCCCACATGGAAAAGGAGTAGGGGGTAGTAGCCTGTGTCCCTGATGAGATATGGCACCTTCTCAGGCACATCTGGGATCTTGGATCCCATCAGGCAACAACTCTTGTGAAACCTTGTCCAATCAAGAGATGGATCTCTCAGTGCCCTTTAGCAAGGAGTCACCCACGAGCACCTATCACTACTTTTTATGGTGCCTGCTGCCTGTTACAGGTGGATCAGTTGGTGGTGGATTGATTGTTTCGGTTTACCCACCTGGACCTTGCTCATCCATGTCCTCTGTTGTTAGTGCTTCAAATTTATTTTTGATTGGAACACAGAAGGGAGGGTTATGAAGCAGAGCTCTGCCTTTTTGTGTCACCAAGGTACAAGGCATTTCACTTTCAGTGGTGGCTGATGTCAATCTCTAGCTCCATTCCTCTAATACTTTGGAGTCTACTAACAGCTACTTGCAGCTCTTTTACTCAATGCTACAGCTGTTGGACTTGATGGCATTTATCAAATATACTTATCTTAGTGGGAGACATACCTAAACGTCCCCTGGAGCCCACCTGCACTGAAGCATCCTTCCTGCCCAGCTCTGTCTGGGGGGATGCGTCAATCTTCTGCAGGACATTCATTTCTGAGCCTTGGCTTTACCTCGCATATGAGTGCTCACCCTCACAGCTTGAGACCGGAGTGCTTCCCTGGGTTATGCTTGTCTGTACAGGTACAGACAGCAGGAGTGTCTGTAGTGGATTTGCTACTGTTTGCTCACAGTACATGGGGGCAGTTTAAACTTCTCAGCAGGACCATCCCCTCGTGAGAGCTACCAGCTCCTAGTGTATCTCCTCACTGCTCCTCTGCTTTCCCTGCTCTGGGAATGCCTTGTTCTCTCTGACTGGCTGCTCAATCAAAAAACCCAAGCTTTACAGCTTCCACATATCTTGCTGATTGAACATTATCCTTTGTTAAAGCTTTTTTTTTTAAAAAAAAAAAAAAAATTAAAAGGGTGAAATATACTGCAAGTACATACTTCTCTGTCTCAAATTTTTTTTATTGCAGTAGGTTATTATTTTTTTGCCCAATATGGAATTCAAGAATGTTTTGCTTTGCATTGTATTACTTTTAAGTAGATTCAACAATTTTGCTCAGAGCTATCACTTGTTATTAACTTAACTTCTAAAATACTTAAAGACATCGTTGCCTTTTCTGCTACTCCATTATATTATCCTCTTAACTTCCTGAGTGTAAGTTGTGATCTGGAAAATTTCATATTTCATCAAAGGCCACTCTAAAGGCTGTCATTTTTCCTCCTCTATGTTATTCAACTGCTCTTTATAATACACCAAATCTAATCTGCTCAGTCATGCTAATATGCTAACACATAGAAAGAGATGCTCATATAGATGAGTATCTCAATCTGAGAAAATCTGTTATGTGAGAAAAGGCATATTTTCACTCTCCTTACGGAACCAGTCCTCAAAATGATGACGAGCCAGACAAGATTAAGATATGTACATTTGAATTTCTAAACAGAAATACAACAGTGATCAGATGTAGAAAAAAATGGAGTAACAATGTTAGAAGAAAGTCTAGAATAAGTCCAAGAGCTTGTGTTTCGGGAAATCTGATAATTTGTGCCATGTCTGTTTCACTGGCTTTTCCTCTCCCAGCTTTGGTGGCTGCATCTGTCCATTACACATTTTTATGTTTTCCAGTAAGTTGCATTCACAGACAATAGCCCTCAAATTGGTGTATATGCACATGTGTGAATATATAAGGGCTAGGTGGAGCATGTAAACAATGAAATTTTTATTACTACACACTGTAGTAAATAAAATAAATACTCTCTATTACACAATATATAAAGATATATTACTTGATATGTAGATATACGCAGCTGTATGTATTATGCATTTCTGAATAGGATTATTTTTGTGTCTGGAACCTTCGGTTCAAGTCTATGGTAGATTTCTCTAATAAATTCTCATCTAACAATAGACTAACACTGAAGAAAACATCCATATGATGTTGGATCACTCAGCAAACTGCTCTCATGATGTAAGGAATTACATGGAAAAGTATAATGAGAGCACAATCTTACCTGTAACTACTGAAGATCAAAAGTTTAAGACATCAGGGAATGCATTCCACAGACTTCTGTAAAATTACTGTAATTTTAGATTTCTTTAATAATTTTTAAAAAAATAATTTCATTGTGCCTTTATTTTGGTTATTATGTGTACAGCGATAAATTTCCTATATTATCAGATGCAGCAAACAGTGAAACTTCCAAACAACTGTGGAAATTTTGTTCTGTTATTCCCTCAAATCAAAGTTTCCTAATGGTTCTACAAAGCAAAAGTAAATGGCAAAACTATGTTTATTTTAACCAAATAGCTTATAAACAAATTGTAATTTAACTACTATTTACCTCATTTATTTTCTTTAAAAAAAAAAAAGGCATACTGTTGCAATTTTATTTGTGTTTTGCCTTTTCTGTATACACTTCTTAATCTTAAAAAGTTTGTTCATATAATGTTAAACTCAAGTAGAATCACTTTTCTTTTTTCTATCTTTAGCAACAGATGAAGGAATAGCCACTCACACACTGCATCAAATTTCCTTGCCATTTCTAGCCTTCTGCTTCAGCAATGGTGATTTCTTAATCTTCTGTGAACTCCATAACAACCTTCCTATATTTTACAGTTACTCTTCCAGTGTATTTTCTTTCTTTTATACTATCAATTGTCCTTGTGATTAAGACTGCTGGAGTCAATTAAGTAGTTAAAACTTAATAATGATCTCTTTAAAACTAATTGTTTCTACTCACTTCCAGAGACTGTACAGCCTCATTCGCTCTGAAATGTTAAAAAGTATTCCTGAATGCAATTAAGATCAATGACGAATTTCTGCTTATTTGAAGTGCTCCAGGTTTTTCCTGTAAAAATCTAAAAAAAAATAACATTTGCCATTCTAAGTAAAAACTATTTTGGAAGAACTCCTTGAGAAGCAACACAACTAAATCATTGTATATCACTTTCCACAGTGAATTGTAAAACCTGCTGTCCATTTGTAGATAACAAACCCCATTGAATTACTCATGAAATGTTTTCCTGTTTTCCATCTTCTCAATCCACAAGGAGCCACAATAAGAAGACAAAACTGACAGTGTGTCTCAGTTGTTTTCTTTTACAGCATAATGGTGGCTACATGGTCTTTTTGCCCTTTTTTCCAAGATCTTTTGGGGAACAAACAGCTTTTGTGCTAAATATGGTTATTGTCTGTCCTCCTAGTTTATAAAACATAAACATTATACTTGGAGTACTCAAAATAAATACAACACAAGGAGAAATATGATCTTCTGTTTTGTCTAAACTCTCTTAGATTATTCTGAAAATCTAGAAGCAATTTTGATTTCTCATATATTCTGTTATATGTTTCAAAATAATAAAATACTTTAAAACTACAGATTAGAGTGTCAGAATTTTATTTTGCCTTACTTTATTGTTATCCTATTATTGTTTATAATCATATAATTCCTAGTATTTTCTATTTTACATTGCATACAACTATCCATATTTGTAAATTATTATTTTATTTATTGCCACTAGTTGGAAAGCGTTAGAAATGGTTAGAATAAGAGCCACGCAGGACATTCTTATGTGTTTTATATTAGTATAGAAACATGTATATGTGTTTTATCTACATGAATATCTGAGTCATGTTCAAAGGAATTTCCATTAAAAAGTGTAAATTACACTGGGATCTCATGATAGTTTGTGTTGGACACATGCTGTGAGGTAGTCAAGGTCTGTGAAGGACAGTTGATTTCCCCACTGAAATACTATTAAATATAAATATAATTCAAAAGGGTAACTGGTTCATACAGGTATAGCTGGATCTTCGCTTAGCTGGCAAATCGTATTTTCTCACTTAGTCAGGTTGCCTATGTCTCTTTTTAAAATGCAAATGAATATGTTTGCAGGTTTTCTGTCTCAGTAGCCTGAAAATTTTTGCTTTTTAATTAGATGGAGGGACTAAATATCTCTCTGGAAAATCAGGAATGTATTCTGGAGTAAGACTATGTTGATTGGTTGTATATAATCATGTATAATTAATGTTTACATCCTACAATCTCTTTTACCTGTCAGCATTAGAAAGCTTTTGCTTGCCTGGGCTCATTCTAAGCAAAAGCTCAGGTTGTGAAGAAGAGCTTCAGCTAGAAGGGTAAGTGGAATATAATTTGTTTCCTAAGAGCTAAAATAGTAAACAACCAAACTTTAAGACCCCTCTTACATATCCTCTTATGATTTATATAAAGATACCATGTCTTATATTCCTTGGTGAAAGTTTTATAGGTCTTTAAAAGAAGAAACAAACCAGATACTCTCGAATCCTCTCTGGTTGTTGTTTTCTCAGTCTTGTCATCCATGTGCCAGCACTGACACACAGGTGGACAAATCTCTCTTATTTTTACTCAGTGCCCAAAGGCAGAGCATAAGAGCAAAGAAACACCAGGCAAGACAGAATAAATGAGACTCTTTTCTGCTCAAGGTCTTAGGTCAAATCAAGTTTTAAATCTTTTTGACATTCTTGATAGAAAGCAAAAAATCCCAGTTTAGTTTGCTTTGCACAAAAAGCAGATAAATGGCTTTTGCCAGGATATGGACTGTTGCTCAAGGAAAGCATTTTGTTTTGGTCACACTGCTTCTTTGCCATATTTTGCTAATGACATTTCATTCATTTTTCTACAATGACCCAGAAAATAGATAGTGACTTTGAAAGATAGTAGTGTTTTTTTTTTTTCTCAATTGTTATCACAGTGCTGCTGTGACAGGAGTACTGTACTTTCATAAGACTAAAGGTAGGTGAAGAGAATGTGACTTACATTTTAGTGTATCTTTTAAGATAAGATTGAACTGCTTATGTGATTAAAAAAATACTGTTTTCAATTCAATTAGATTGTGTTTCAACAAGATGTAAGGCAAGTAAGATATCCTCTAGTTGTTTGTTATTTTCTAAATTTTCTTAATTAGTAAATCTAAAATTTATACTTTCTCAACTAGAAATAACTAAATAATGTAACTCTCCCCCCAAAAAACCTAAATCGAAATGAAAACATTAATCAAATAAAACTAAAAAGATCAGAAAAAGGAATTTACTTTCATTAGTTGGTGTTTATGTCAGAAAGCAGCCAGCTTCTACATTCTTAAGAACTCTGGGTTCTGTACTGTTACCAGAGGCAACCATGTCAAACTATAGATAAAATAATATTAACTGGGAGTAAAAATGTAATAAATATGAGATTAATGAGCTTTTTACCACAGAATTGCACAATTTAAAAAAGGATGAAAACAAATTAAAAGATTCAGGAAAGTACTACAATAATGACTTGAGATCAGGAAAAGATATCTTCTAACGAGGAGCTCAAGAAATTTCAATCCACTTTGTTTACCAAAGAGAAAGTAAAAATCTTATTTGATCTTGGTCATCACATTTATACATATAGAAGAGGGTTTTTCTGTTTTAAAGTCCATGTGAATTTTATAGAAAAAAAGGTAACAGGATCTACTTTTGAAAAAAAAAAAAAGAACTATAAAGTTTTTAATAAAAAGGTTCATTAATTGATTAACAGTTTAAATTGGGAATGCAGTGGGATTCCATCAATTGAACCTTTAGATTAAGTTTGGTTAAATTTCTGAAAGGATATCCTTTAATACTGGGGTGGGGAGAGGAGAGAGGAAGGAAGAACATTACCTCCATTTGCCTCCCAGACTGAAACAAACTGTGAAAGATTGTAAGAAATGTATGGAGCAGGGGATCCAGCTAGACTCAGGATAGCCTTTTCTGACTCCTAAATGTATTATATACATCTGGGTTCAAAACTGCAATGTCATTCAGAAATTAGATTTCCATAGACAGTGTAAAAAACTAAAGACAGAGATTTCTAGTATTAATAAGATATTTTATTATATCAAATTCATTGCAAATGAGAAAGAATAGTTCTTGATGTAACCACCTCTTCCATGAAGTGAGCTAATATTTTCACCAGCAATCCCTGGTTGATACTCTTTTACACTGTTTTCTGGAAAGATGGGAGAGAAGGAAAGAAGATACTTTGGCTTACAGTCATGACTTTGAGTCACATGGGAAAATACTGCCCATACAGCAAACTTACAGTCTAGCAAAACAAGATCATTACTCACCTGCAATGTGGCCATTGGGATATATCATACCCATAGCCACTTGTGCTTGCTGTTTCACACAAATCTCTCAACTTTCCAAGACTGTGGAAAGTCAACAATATATGTGATGCTGACCCTTTGTGTCCTGAGGGTGAAAAGTAATGTCAGTCAACCATGACTGGGTTTCACCAACAAAGTCACGTGAGGTGTTTGAGCCTTTTCCCAGGACAGCAGCCACGAGTGCATAGAAGTCCTCTAGGGGTTGTATGTTTCTATCTGGCATTCTTTACAGGTCTCCTGTCAGTTTATGAACCCCACTCTTTGTCATACAGGTTTTCAAGGCACTGGATAATCTTCATGATTGCAAAGATATGATGCAGAGACTGAATTCTCCACCATCCATGACTGAGACCAGCGAAAACATCTGTGATTCTCAGACTACATGGATCTGAGCGTCTCTGCCTCGTGGCTGATGCTGATTACCCATTTCAGACATCAATCACACAGACATTTTACAAGTTATACACCATATACTCCTTTTAGTGAGACCATAGAAGATATAACGGGTTGTTGCATCCTGTTGAACTGCTGAAAGTTAGCAAACATCATCAAACAGAACAGCTTAAAGTGACAGCGAGCACCTTTGTTAATCCTCACTGACCAATGTGCTTTGTATGGACTATGTGAAGGCATGGGCAGGGCATCCTAGGCAGAGTGGACAGTGGCCACAGGAGGTTTAGACATGCCAGTTTCTGCCCTCACTGTCATGTCAGGATGTGGAGACAGAAAATGGAGATGTGCATGAGGCCATCTGTGCCCTTCTGGCTGAGCATGAGTTGCATTACAGTGCTCACATTCACCATATCTTCATGCTCTGGTAGTGAAAAAATAGATTTGGCTGTTCTTCCTCCTTCCAAATTTTACACACAAGTGCCAGCCCTCTCCATTCACTCTATGTTGTCTTATTCAGAGACACATTGATTCTGATACGAGTGTCTTCCAATGCTTCCTGTATCTGCATCCTCAGCTTGAAGTCTTTATACAGATCATGAGGATATCATTTATCTGCATTTATTGCCCACAGTCTCTGTCCTTACAAGCATTCTTTCTTCTTTTTCCCTTAGTGTTTTACACAGGCAAGGTCACAACATGTTTTCTCTCTTTTCCTCTGCCATACCATTTTTAGTGTAAGAGTACAGTGTTTAGTCTAAGAGAACAGAGAATAGGTTTTCCGCTCTTTCATTACTAGTCAAAGCCTAAATTATATCGCTCCAATCAAAACTGTAGAGCTGATGGTTTCTCTTTGTACAAAAACTCCAAGCAGGAGATGGTCTGCTGTTGGAAAATAAGCTGCTTGAGAGAAGAGAGAGGTAAAGAAGTCCCTAAAAACATAGTTGTTCTTGCTCTTTGAATCACTCTATTTTCTGCATTTAATTGTTATTCCCTTCAACAGAACCTTGCTCTGAACTGTGCTTTCAAACAATTTTGAAGGAAAGCCCAAAACATCACTTTGACATTAGTAATTTACTAAACCTTAAATTTCAGTTTTCATCATATTTAAAAGTTGCTTAAACTGTACATTTAGATCTATTAATTATGAATCTATACTATTTAAAGGTGATTTACATGACTAGCTGCAAGTATCTGAGTTTTTTTGAGAAAGAAAAAACGTCATTTGTCCAAAGAAGGTTAATATGTAGCAAAAAAATGTGCAGAATGCTTTCACAGCTCTGCAGAAACTTTTTCTTTCTCTGGATGGAAGTAATTTCCTTTCCAATTAATTCAAGATTCAAGCCTAAGAGGATAACAGACCATATAATGTTCAAGATACAGGACAGCAGACAGAGAAGGAAGAATGTAACTAGGGAGGAAAGTTGCTCTCAGAGTGCTTTTCTTTTTTTTTTTTTAAATCTATTAAGGAACCATTAACATCTTAGGCTACATATAAACTGTGGGACTCTGAACAACTTTGACCTTCCTATTCTGGTTGTTGACTCCAGCTGCGTCTCTGCTTCCTGCAAGGGAAAGTTTGATGAGCTCTCTTCCCCATTACTTGCATTGTTATCTCTGAGAGGAAACAAGGGACAAAATATATAGATTATGCTACATATTCCAGCCCTTTTCTGCCATAAAGCTGCTGTTTTAGAGCTCTTTTTTGTAAACTGGTCCAACTCTTTCTTCAATATTGTTTTACTATATATGGTAGGTTTGCTATATGAAAGTACTGCTCTTGTTCTTTGAAAATCTGAATTTCCCATGAAATTAAGTAAGAATGTACGTTAGTAAATGCATTTCTGACTTTTTACCAGTATTGAAGTATATCAAATCATATAAATATGTAGTAATACCTATGTGCATAAAAAATCAGTTTACTATGTCATGAATTACTTTTTATTTCTTTGTGTTCATATTTTTCAATTAAGAGTTAAGTGTTTTGCAATTGTTAATTGCTTATCGTACTTTTTTTTCATCTTGTGTCTGAACAACCTATGAAATCATTCCTGTAAAGCATTTTTCCTCTCTTTTTAATGACCATAGGAGCTCATTATAATATCCTTCTGTTACTGGTGTTTGATAATAACATTGAGATGCCCTCTGCTTGGTTATGCACCTACATGATAGGAAATTGATGCATTTTTTTTGGACAGTTATCTTTTTCTTAGTGAGAAAAAAAAAGAAGTTGAACTGAACATGTTGCTGTAAGGCAAGAAAATGATTGAGTGGGTGTAAAACAATTCGAGAAATGTGTGTCTTCATGTGTGTAATAGGTTATGGCAGGAGTTGGAGTTGGGTGGAGAGATACAAGAGATGACCAAAATGCATTCTGATATCTTTGGTTTTTTCAGCATCAGCGTGAATAAGAAAGTCTTTGAAGAAGCTGTGTTCTATGTGGAAAACACTGTGCTTTATCTCTTATATTTACTACTCAAATAAAACAAAAGATGTTTCGGCATCAAATGTTTTATTACAACACAAGTCATGGGCATAAGGTGTTAGGTGATAATAGTTGTGAAATCTATCCACTGAATATTTTTCAATATATTTAAATATTTTTGGTGAGATGATAACTTTGTTTTTAAGATCATTCTGTACATTACATTATACATTTAAGATACTTCTGTACATCATCTGACGTTACATTGTTAGGAGATCACTGACAATATTTACCAGTCTCCTGTTCTAGTTATTTTTCTACATTCTTTGGCTTGTTTTTTCCTTCTCATAGACAAACATATGTTGTTACTATGTTAAATATATGTCTATGAAGTAAATTTAGTAATTTTTAAGGACAGAAATTTCAGCATATATCAGTGTCATGTTATTTGCTTGCCTATATAAAGTTGGTTTTATAAGGGTAGAAATATTTGGATATTCTACCTTTAATGAAGGAGAGGTTGTATTTAATTGTATAACTTCAGCCACAGCATAATGATAAGCAATCACAAAAACAGTCTTCTCAGTCTCAGTGATGATAAATAAAAAGCCCAAGAAAGATGTGGACCGGTTCAAAAGAATCCAGAGGAGGACCATGAAAATGATCAAAGACACGGAACGCCTCTTCTGTGAAGACAAGCTGAGAGGGTTAGAATTGTTCAGCCTGGAGAACAGAAGCTCTGGGAAAACCTTTTTGCAACCTTTCAATATGTAAAGTGGCTTTACACTTTACATATGATGTAAAGATGCAGAGAGGCTTTTTACAAAGGCCTGTAGTGACAAAAAAAGGAGAAACCACTTTAAATGGAAAGAGAGTAGATTCTGATGGAATATAAGGAAGACATTTTATATAATGAGGGTGATGAGATATTGGAACAGGTTTCTCACACAAGTATAAGGTTCACTATCCTCAGCAGTGTTCAAATTCAGGTTAGGTTGAATTTCGAACAATCTATCTAATGAAAGATGCCCCTTCCTGTGGAAAGGATTTGAACTCCAGCTCAAACCATACAGTGGTTCTATGATAAGACAGAACAAAACAAATAAGATCCAAGCTGCATATTTTGTAGGAAATCAAGCACATTATGATGTGGCTAAAAATGTTCAGCATTGAATGAAATATAAAAATTTGTGTGATAGCTAACAATTTGGGTTATTGAACTAATAATGGTTGTATTTGATTTAAATGGCAAGGTTTTGGCAACAAGAAGGCCTTTTTGTTTATTTCTCACTATTCTCCTCTGTGTATATAGCCAATAAATTAAATAAAGCTTTCTCAAATCAAGTCAGGTTTTCCTATCATGGTTTGGTGAGAGAGCTTGTGATTTCTCAATTTATGAGAATTTTCAGCTTATTTCTCATCCCTCTCCGGCTGAAGACTGGGAGTAAGAGAGTGGTGCGCAACTGGCAGTTAGCTAAGGTCAGCTCACCACACTATTACTTGATTAGATGTTGAGCTATTATAAAACAGTTTGACAGAAAACATCCAATGTCCAGTAATTCAAATTCTGAATGTATTATCTTATTTATTGTCGAAACTTGAAAAAAAATCTCATATCTCATTATTAGATTAGTAATTCCAAAAATTAAGAGTTAGGCAAAAAATTCAACATCACACTGAATACTATTGTCAGTAATTTTGCGCTCAATCTGGTTGTATACATGTATACACACATATTTAAGTATAATGGAGATACACACGTAGGACTTGATATATACAACATAGTAAAGATTCAAAAAAGAAGAGTATGATATGAAGGAACTCCTGGAGTGACATGCAGACCTGAAATAGAAAAGAAATTACTATATTTAGGAACATTTCAGAAAACAGCAGTGAGAAATAGGACCACAGTGCAAAGTCTTAGAAAAGAATTTGTTGTGAAAGTCACATTCTGGGAAAGTGTTGCACGTTCTTTACCATGCTCTATTTTCAAAGTGGTTTGGAACTGACAGTTTTGGACTCTCCCAAATTCTGTGTTTCATTACTTTTGAAAGAAATAAAGGGACTCTGCAAACATTGCTTTGGGTCAGGCAGGAGCTGTTGTCCAGAGCACTCTGCCACAAAAAGAAAGGTTCTTTCACTAGGTGCCAAATCTGGACATAAATGGTTTTGATGTTTTCTCAGTTTTGTTGTTCATGCTTCTGCTGCTTGAGTATCTTTGACTGTCTTATCATCTAACTTCCTTCATTTGATACTTCACAGAAGAGGTAATTTGAATTTCCTTTGTCTATTTCTCTCTATATCGTTTGAATCTGGTACTACAGAATCTCAATTACAGAGAGGTTGCTAATCCACTTACTCGGGTTGAAAACTTTTTTTCTTCCTTCCCCCACTACCTTGAGTATCTGAAGGCCTTCAGATCATTTCCCAAACTTTTCTCACAGAACAAATCTTTGAGCAATCTGTTGTTCTTAATTATTTTGTCACACTTTCACCTTTTGCTCTGGGTCTGGAAGGATTCTCCTGAATCCCCTCTGATCTCCCTGTCTCTGGGCATCTTCCTCAGCCCAACAGTACTGCCTCTTCTTCATTACAGTAGGAATCAGTCCATGTTGCTTTTACTGAAAAAAGGTGCATGTTTTCCTTAATTCTGCAAAAAGATTCATACTATCCTCATAGCCAGAGTTTATACCCCCAAAACTGATATCATTATGTTCATTGCAATAATTGTGAATATTTCTGATAACAAAGTATATTTTTAAGACAAAAATACTTCCAAATTGAAAAGTATTTAGAAAATTCAGCAACTTCGAAAACATTGATATTACATTTTTTCTAGGGAATTGATTTTTTTCCAAAGCAAACAATTCAAAATTCACACAGCTTCATAAAAATCTGTCCATGGTTTTATATTTAGGGTTTTTTAACAAAGGAAAAAAGAAAAAGAAACATAAGTCTATTCTCTGCTTAACATACAGATACAGATTTACACATATAATTTTTAAATACATTAATGAGATATGTGTTATTGACATTTTCTAAAGTTATTGCTATCTCTATCAAAGAGCAATGTACAAAATCTTACTTGGATTTAAACTGAGGCTCTCTGTATTCTGACTTCATTTCATATGTATGACAGAAAAATGATGATGTGTTCACATAGTAGTCCTTTTTTTCTTTTCTCTTCTCTCCTTAATTTTAATTGCTTGTTAAACTTTAGAGGTTTTTTGGTAAGAGTATGAAATTATTTATTTTCCATTTCTTGTATTGTTCAAAATTCAGAATATAAAAAAACCCCTTAGTAAAACTATCTAGTACTTGAAATCTATGATTTATTTTCTGAGCATTGGATTATCAATACTACAAAAGCAATTTTTCCTATATACTAAAGTAACTTTTCCAGACCATTTTTCAGACAGTCCTTTAATACCTCCATTATAATCCTTCTTGCCTTCTCTGGGTACTCAAAACTTGTGCTGTGTTTTAGTTGAATGGGACAAAGCACAGAGTCGTACACAAAACTCCTGCTGAGTTATGATTCAAGGTGATTTTGACCTTCAGCTCTATCATATCTGTTTCTCATTCTCACAATACAGAAAGTTATTATGGTTGTGAATTATTTGTTCTGTGATTAAACTTGCACTGACTACTTAGAGTAATATGGCATTTTTCTGCCCAGTTGCCAAGCTGTTGAAATGACAGCTTCAGCCTATATCTTCTGAAATTTCTACCCATTGTTACATTTTAACCCACTTTTAATTTTTCACCTTCTTTATTTCAAATATTTACCCTGCAAGTGTACTGATACTGACTTGCTAGCTTTTCTGTTTATTTTTAATTTATTTCATGATCTGCTAAACTTTCTTTGCTGCATCTGTACAATATTGTTTGCACACATCATCATTCAGCAATTTAACTAACTTATTCAATTACCAGGGATAATTAAAATTCCACAAATTCGTAAGTAATTATTAAAAATAAGGCTTGTTCATCTGTTTTATCTAAGCTAACTCTACAAGACCTAGCACAACAGCTGCTAGCACAGCCTCTGTCATTAAGGTGCTAATTCTGATTCTGAGTACTTGACAAAGAGCTAGACCACTACAAATGAAAATTCCTGAAACAGTATGTCATGTTGTGTCATGTCATGTGATCACAAACTCAATCAGCTTTTGAAGTGGATCATTAAGTGTCAAATTTTGTGAGAGTGATTGATGAGGGATGCAGATAGAAAGTAGCATTACAATTTGTAGGATAAAGTTCTTATATATATATGATCTTAGACAAAGGAAAAAGTTACCACTAAAATATAAAGCGAAACTGGTTATTCTGTACTAAAAATGTGTCTATGTGACTTGATCTAGGTGAACGTGCTTCTGCAGGGCAATTGGACTAGATGATCTCTAAAGGTCCCTTCCAACCCCTACCATTCTATGATTCTATGATTCTAAAAATCTTATTGCTTTTTCTTTTCAGTCTCCCACTGCAGGTCTCTGCACACTTTCCAAGATATAATGTCAATATCCCTTCTAGTTTTCCAGTACCTAATGCAATGGAACTCAAACAGAAACCTCAAGAATGAACACAAATTTTCAAACCACTGTTGTAGTGAATTTTTTATTAGGTCTCTGGGTTCTACTCATGTGACCATGAGTAATATTACTTTCAGTAATATGACACAAAGTCTCAAAATTGTATCCTCACAGAAAAATATGATAACCTATTTCTGTTTTAGAATGAAAAACATTAAATACAGTTTTTTGTTTTACCTTTCTCCTCTGCTACCTTTGGTTACTTGTCCTTTCGTCTCAGGACATTTCTACAATCCAGGCTTTCTCATAGAAAATACTGATAGTTACCTGAGGGAGTAGGAGTCTCACCTTGCTACAGTTGGTAGAAGCAGAAGGATACCGAAACAATGATGAAAAGAAAGAATATTTCTTTCTTTTATAACTTTTATCTGTAGGCTAATGTTTTTAAATATAAAAGCCTAAGCCATGCATTTAGAAACCATCTTAAATAACAGGATCCCAGAAGATTTGAAAACTCAGTGGATCCCAATGACCTATAGAATAAAAAGCAGATCGAGGAAGTTGAATTAAGATTACATCTCTGAATAGCTTTTCAAATGTTGTATTTTTGTTTGCTAATCCTTTGGTGACTTTTTTGGTTACAAGGAAATGTATCTGGAATATTATAGTGTAGGTTACTCTAAGAACTGAAAAATAAGTTCTCTGGAATGTGATCTGTCATACATAATGAAAAATATTTACATATGGAGGGATATTACTAATTCTCATCATTGCTTTCTCTTAGGAAAAGCAGCACAGATACAAGCAGAATCAACAGCTGAAAGAATTAATCTCGTTACATTTTCTTATGCAAAGGATCGAAATCATGATTACATTACAAACATCTAAAGTACATAAATGTTATCCTGACCTACTCTCTGGTGTCTGTTATTGCATGCATGTGTGGAGGAAAACAGCAGATCTAGGAAGCTGTGAAAAAGAATAGCCTGAAAGACTATCTCTGTATTGAAGTGTCACAAATGTAAAAAAAAAAAAAAAAGTAAATCTCCTTCTGCTATAGTTCAAATGTATTATGTTACTCAACTTACATCACAATTTGCTGGTAATTCAAATTTGGTGTAAGTTCAGGCTTAATGCCTGTGCTTCTGAAATATAGGTTGTATAAAAGACTAAACTCAGTCTATTAAAAGAAAAAAATCTCAAAAGTAAAGAAAACATAGCTGTATTGAATAATCAGAATATAGGAGAAGGTGGCAAAATGAAGTTATTGTCAGTATTAAGTCTTATGCAATTTACAGGAACAGATATTTTTTAGGCTGTAAACTATTCAAGCTATTGGAAAAATGTGAGGTTAAATGAAACTTCCATATTAAATTTTCAGAATCTAACTTCTAGATAAATTTTATACAAATTTATTTCAAATTAGTTAGAATTAAATTGATACCCTGCTTCCAAGAGTTTATTTCTGAAATCCTTTCTTGTAGTGTGGTAAAAAAACATCTAATGTCTTCACCCAGCCCCTGCTAATTGCATTCAGTCATTCAGTCATTTACAGTATTGGTGTATGCTTTGAAGTTCTATTTTCTCCTTTAACACGAGGGCATAGAGGATGAAAAGGTCAGTAATGTACAGGACTAAGTGTCTGAAAACCATTTAATGAGGTAGTCTGCATAAAAATGAGCTTTTTTTCTTTGAAATAGGCAACATATAAAGTTTAGAGGATATGTGCCAAAGAGATCTCAGCTCCTCATAATGCAGTTCCCTGGGTTAATTAATTAAAAATACTAATTTGGTTGTCTTTTGAAACTCCTTAAGAGTGAAAACCTTTCTCAGATAGCTTTGTGAAGAAGATGGACAGCTCGCTCAAGGTTAGTCTCAAAATTTAGTAAGAAGTTAATTGTTTCTCACATATCATTTTGCAGCTTTCATATGAGAAGTGTATGGTACAGGGAAATGTATGCCTTCTGCATCCAATTTTTTCAATATATAGCTGCTCATGTCATATTTAACTTTGTCCTTAACTTAGGCAGTGGAATTACAAGCAGGAAGGAATGAGACATGGGTAGTATATCAGATCTTGGTTTTTGAAAGCCTTATTTAAGGAAATACAAATTTAAAAATAGAATTCCTCAAATCCACTATATGTACCCATTTTCATTTATCAGAAGAATAAATGAGCTTTGATTTCGCTCAGAATTTGTGTGTCTCAGATTATATCTTTAGGATATCACTTGTACAAATTGGTGTGACCCTTAAAAGTATCTCTAAACAAATCTAAGCTTTTCTGGAAAGATGTATCTTACCATTGTCGTTGGCCTCTTAGCCCAAGGTTTATTTGATCAGGTAAATTTACAGTTAAAGAATAGTTTTAGTTATATTAATGGCTGTTTTAAGAACCCACAATAAGGATTTTGTGATATAAATTATCACATACAGTAACAAAATAAAACTATATTAACAGTTAAGTTATTTTACAACTGATAATACTGATGAAAATGCTGATATGAATGGACTGTAAATTTTAATGGATCAACATATATGCATTTACTAGAGGAAAAGGAATTTCTCCAATTTACTAAAGTACGTTTCATTTTGTTTTAAAATATTACATTTCCAATTAAAAAAAAAAGTAGTTTTTAGAGCTAAAATCTTGAAGATTTGTTTGAAAATAAGTCTGTTTGGAAAGGTACCTTATAATAATAATAATAATAATAATAACAATAATAACAATAATAATAATAATAAATACACATTATATCATTTGGAAGCTACTTATTTACAGGATAAAAAAAGGAATAAGAGAGGTTTACAAGTTGTATTCATGAAATGTGGGGTCTTTTTCCCCTGTCTCTTAATCAAGATTCTTCAATTAATTCAATACTTTCTTCTTTATAATCTTTTGAAATCTATGCTGAAAAATGTCTTATGATTTTCTGCATCTGTCAATAGCCAGTATCTCTTCTTTCAAAAACAGTCATTGCACGTTTCTTACTGTGAATATTATAGCTGAAATACTAAACATAACTTGATAATAAGTTATTGAGATCCTATGAGATTACAAGTGAGACAACAGCAGATGGAAGATAAACATGTGCCATTGGCTACAGTTAAAAGTGTCAAAAATAAGCTGTGAAGCTGAACAACTAGTTGCACAGAACAATGATGTTTCACCTCAGAGGAAAATAGCAGATGAATATCTATTTTCTGTAAAGGCAAAATCATCTTTATATTGGAGATCTACTTAAGTGGGATCCTGAGATTGCGTCAGCTTTCTAAATAGAAGTGACTTTTGCAATCTGAAAGTCTTACCCACATATTGTTGAGTAAATATCATGACTTCTAACTTTTCTGTTCAAATGTTCTCTACTTAAACTAATCCTGTCTAAGCACCATCTAAGAGTATGTCAAGAAAAATGAATAACAATGTCTACATATTTTTCTTTACCTGACCTTCAGAGTGAGAGTTGTCAGTGACACATGACGGTGGACAACTTCTGGATACTTCTGTTATATTTTGTCTAGTTCTATGATTCTACTGCATCATATTTTGAGGTATGATTGAGAGTAAGTAGGTCTATGAGTTAGAAGTGTAATACCTTTTTATTCATATTGTCTGGGAATTGTACCTGTAAATATCAAGTAGGATAAGAAACAGCTGAATCACCAGTGATTGAATAGCTGTGATATTACTCACATATGATTCATTCTTCAATCAGGAAAATATTAGGCAGAATTTATTTTTCAGATGTCCCATACCTGCTGAGGAGAAAGGTTACTGAATTTTAGCCAAGTGGACAAATCTCTTTACAGCATTATTGAAGGATAAGTTACACAAAGTTAGTGAGAAATTCAGAAACAAATTCAAGGTTTTCAGTAATTAGAGAGGATATTCATTCTTCATAATTTAAAAACTGAGTCATTTAAAATATCTTGGATTGATGGAGAAGTAAGTCAAGGAAAAGACACTTTCTGTCTAACAGAGAATACTTGTCCTGAAACTATGAGAAAGTGTCAAGGATAGAAAATATATCACCTTCTTTTTTTCATTGGTATTATAACTGTTATGTATGTTTTTTTCCAGCAATAAAATCTAGGAGACAGTCTAGCTTTATTCTTTACTAGTATACAGAAAGAAATGATCCATGTACCAGAGAACTTTGCCATAGAAAATGCATTCTTGCCATGTGGTCATAAACAATGTTCTATAGTAACAAGTGGAGAGAATAGACTTTGCTAGATGAGATTTTGGCATAGCTGAAAAAATAAAAAAAATCAAATTAGATTAGAACAAAGAGGAATAGTGGGTAGAGGGGTAGACTGTAAATTGTGGATGGTGTCTTTAGTGTTGAATCAATCAATATAAATAATATCATTTGAATCGACTATTTCGTAAAGCCAGTGGTTAAATTTGTGTATAATTGATATCTTTCATTTGGGTAAGACATCAGCAATATGCCAAACTTCTTGGCTTTACTAAGAAAACATTTATCTGTGCTTCAACACATTGAATGATCCTGTGTTTGTTTTTAAGATTTGGAAATACATGAGGAAAATGTTAAATTGATAAACAATGTCAAATTGATAAAAAACTGCAAAATAACTCAACATATTGACATTCTAGAGATACAAATGAAGAATTTGAGCTTTTTTTATCAATAAATGATTTATTTTTTTTTTTTTTTACCACTGTATGATGTTAATTCTATTCAGACAGGAATTATTTTATATATAAAACCACTATGATTTCTAAAGAATAGGAACATTTATCTAAGTATACACCAAGGATTCTTTGAATAGGATAATGACATAGTAGTTGAGAGAAATAGCTGTCCCTAACAGAAATCAGAGTGAAAATAAGTGCAATGAAACCCCCAGGAACACAGTTTACTATTTTGGTAAAGGAATTAGGGGAAAGAAATTATTCTTAAAATTGTTTTGTTAAGAGTTAGGAAGTAAAAGTTATTTCTAATATGGAACAAAACAGTATTAACTTATTCCACAGGGTTGTTCTTTGATTTTACTGAAGCTTTAAAAATCATTTGAACTCCTCAGAGAAAAAACACTATGTTTTTCTAAAGGATTACTGCTGGATTAGCACCCAGCAGTCTGTTGTGGGGAATAACTAACGTACTAGCATGGAAACTTGACAGACTGTTTTCTTTGCTTTCATCAATATTTTCCAGTTAAGACTTGCCTTTCCTCAAATGGTGGAAGATTATTTAGGAGGGAATTTTACAGTAACTGCTACATGTGGAAACAGTACTGATTTACTTTATAAATTCTGAAAATTTTTTAGAAAATAGTTTTGTTTTTATAATACAAATGCTCTGTACACCTCTGGCATCCTGACTTAGAAGCTATAACTGAGCACTGTACCAGTTGTCCTCGTATTCCAGCCTAGGGAAGACACTGTGAAGAAAAATGAAGAAAGCAAGCAAAACTCTTCTTCATCAAGCGAAGTCTGAGAAGGACTCTGACACGGGAAAACTGGAAAATATGAAAGAATAAACAGTGGACTGAGAAATGGATTTCCAACAGTGAGCTCTTTTAAAAAAACTGAGAAGAGGAAAAAGAATAAACCAGTTGATCAAGTAACCCAGTTCCTACAGAACACAGAATCAAGTATAATTTATACAAGAAGGGTGATAATGAAAGAAAGGATGAAAAAAACCTTAAATGACAAACAAACGATATATGGAGGCTAAAGAAGCTCTTTCATAGGAAAAACCAACAAATTCACAAATGAAGAAAAGATAGCATGAGAGCGAGCAAAGTTAGTTTGTTTTCTTCTTTTCTCAATGTAGCAGGATAAGAAATCTTAATAACCTTCTAATTACGCTGGGGATTGTTGATAGTAATGATGAAGATCAATTAAGTCTGAGGATGTACAAAGTAGAACAGTCAGCAGGCACATTGTCACACAAAGGCTAATTGTGAATCCCAGGAAATATTACAAACCAAGGAAGAATTTTTGGTATTTATTTATATAGGAACTTTGAACACATAAATATGGACTCTGTTGTGCAAATTTCAAAACAAAAAAGAGGTCAAAAAGAAACATTGAACTGAAAATCTGAGCATATGATAGAAATCATTGCAGACAGTTAACAAAGCATAGTTCAACAGTTGTCAGGTAAGCTGAAGTTCTTCGCAAAGGTTTTTGGCTAGTCTGAGCTTAAATCAGTAGAACTCATTGGAAAGCTTACAGGCCCCTGTCAGGAGAATTGAGATGTCTCTGCAAAGACAAAAGATAGTTCCCTGAAACCAAGATGAAATTCTACACACAAAACATTATTTAGAGGCATACAGGACACAATACTAAAATAGAAAGAGAGGTTTCTGTGTTATTAGAAAAATATACTCTTTTCCTCTCTTATCTTTTATAACTAGAATAAAGATTTCATTCAATCACTGTAGCAGCTCTGATGCCTACGTGTAGTCCATGGTCTCATCTGCACAGCAATACAAGGGAGAAATGTGTCCCCTGCTCTTTCAGGACTGCTCAAGATCTAGCAAAGTTTATCTGCTAAGGGACCCTCCCTGTTTATCTTTTTCATTCAGTATTGTGTTCCAAAATAACCCACTGACACAGTCTTTCTTTTGATTTCTATTTTACAGTCTAAGAAGAAAGGCTGAAAGAAGTTTCTTCTCTGTTTTAGTAACCCTGTTATTTGAGTCTTCTGTTGAATAATGTTGCAATCTCAGGAAAAGGTAACACTCACAGGTAACATCCAGCTGTCACTTTCTGGATCTTTCAAATATGATCTTCACACTCTTATTGAGTACAAGACAAGAATATACTTTTCTTTTGATGTGAGTTTCATCAGGAAGAAAAAGGTTCATCTTGTACAGTCAAGGCTGTTTATCAATCTGCCAGCCTCACTACTTCAACGTAGGTTCACATAGAATTAGAAAGTGTAACATACAGCTATCTGAGCAGAAAACAATTGAAGCATTCTTTTAAATGTATTGAAAAGCTGATTTGAAAGCATACCAATGTGAGAATCACTGATATGCAAGTGTTCCACTTCTTCTTAAACTGAAAATCTGCAACATGTTCTGCAATGAAAGCAGATGCCTTTTATATCTTTAAGTGTCCCAAAAACGAGATACACAAAATCCTATCTGCAATTATGTTGAATGTAAACTGCTGAAAAAAAAAGCAAAAGGGAGGAATACGCATGAATATCAGCTACTTGAAACAGGAAAGAAATCAAGCTTCCCAATCTATCATGAAAATTTATTAGCTTAAAGGCCAAATGTATTTGCCAATCCTCCACTCTAAGGATAACGATCATGGATATCTCAGTCATCCATCAAGAGAATTATTTTCCCTGTGACAGCATGTATATGACTTTTGATATTAATGTAGGGAGTAATTCAGAAGAGTAAAGATTTTCAGTGATAACAGTCAAAATAAGAATACTCTATGCACAATTAGCTAACTGAAGAAACATCTTGAGGTTTTTTTCTGTGTTTTGAGCCTTTGAGTTCTACGCACTTTCTAAATGATTCAGTAGAACCTTTCTAGAACTACATTACCTTGTTACTTTGTAAAGCTTTTACTTATGGTAGTCATTCTCTGTACTGTAGATGAAACACTATAAATGTTAGCAATATTCTACTGGATGTCACTCGGGGTCAAACTACCTATATTGATTTTACCAACAAGTCCTGTGCATTTTGCTTTAGCATCTTCCCAAAATGGTAAAAATAATAAAGAGAACAATAGTTTCTACAACTTAATTTCTCATGCTGTGCTTTCTACTTCCAGCTAAGGGGTAGTAAAAATACCCATAACATTTCAAGATTAGTTTAATAGGTTATGCAAAAAACATGTAATTGAACATTGTGCCTGTTTTCTATAAAATTCACTAACGCTGAAACTGCAAGAACATTCTTTCAGCCATTTCATTCACTTCCTAGTGTGTTTGTGATTAGATTTTATTACATACCACTCTACTTCTATTAGAACCAGGGTATCTTCATTTCTTTCTAACCTTTGTGTGTCCACCATTAACTTTTATTACACATCAAAGTCTATTTGCAACTATATATATTGTTGCCAGAAGGTAATTCTTCTCTTGAGTTGTCTCTAAAGCACTGCTTCAGTTGTTTTGACATAGGTTTTCTCACTACTTTTTCCTTCACTACACTACAGTAGTATTTCCTAGGACCAGTAGACTCTGATACCTAAACATTTTTGTTCCTTAGGATGGTTTTCAACATATTTGAAATCTCTTTTGTGTTTCCCATGTGATTAACTGATCTAATCCTGGCCTTTCCTACCATATGTGTCTTTGACTTCAATATTGTTGTATTGTTATATGAGGTGTGTAAAGTATACAGCAATCTGAACATAGTTGTGTGATGTAAGATATGTTGTATTCCTTCTGTCTTGATTTTAGGGATTTCTCTGTTTTGTTTAGCACAGTGTTTTACTTAAGGTTCTCCCACATCACTTGGATGAGACTGAAGTGAGTAGTCACTGCTTTGAAGACAGAGTTGTTACTAATTCAGAATAGACTTGGGGAAAAACAGCTCAGTAGAAGTACAGGTTTAAGAATGTAAAGTCTTGAAAATGAATCTAATTGCTTGGAACACTAGAGATTATGAAAATCTATAAAACTTCTAAATAAACTAGAAATTTTATGTATCAGAAGCTAAGGATATGATTTGTAGAATGAGGGTCTCATTGAAGTAGTTTGTTTTATATTTTCTTAAACCTTTAAGACTTCTGGCCTTACAGCTCAGTAGTTTTCCCTTAATTGTGATAATTGTGATAAAGAATTCTCTTCTGTCTACACTTTTCAGTGTTTTACCTGCTTTGAAATCTGAGTTAATGAATAAATTGCTGCATTATAGCATATACTGTGATTCCTGATTTCTTTCTTTGTACTGCTCTGGAAATTTTATAATAGATATGGGTTGACTAAATGACATAATTTATTTACAATTATTTCCATTTAAATATTACATTATTTTTCTGAGTATTAACAAATTACTTTTTAATCTATGTAAACCTGACTTGGAATTCGAAGATGCTGTGTATGCCTCGAGTAAGTAATTTGTGGGGCTACTTTGGGTTTACATTGATGTACACTGTGCAAAATCACAATCAATCTCTTGACTTGCTCAGATAATGGTATAGATGTTTATTAATTCAGCCCAATAGCTTCAAAATTTTGATAACAACAACAAATACCAAATATTAATTCCTGTTTCCCTTACCCTTAAGTAAATCAAGTAAATCATCTAAAACCCCTATGAAGACATAAAATTACTAGTGTGTAATCATAGCTTAAATTATAATAAAGCCAAACTAGTTACTGCAGGTAGAGGAATAATAAGCTGAATGGCTGTTGTTAATCTCTTCAGTGTTTGTAAAAAAAATCCGTTTTAACCAGTAGTGCTTCTTACAAAGGCCATGTTAACCAGATGGGTGAGAATGGATCAACTGTTTTTCAGAGGATAATATGGAGTTCAGCATTTAAATACTTAATTTTAAAAAGCAATATTTTAGCTCTTTGAAATTTGTGGCTTTGTCTTCACTTGGTTATGTAGCTCTGAAATTCTTTTAAGTGTTCTTATTGGTTTAGACACAAGTAAGGTTGAAAATGAAAACTGTCAACCAGACATATCATGTCGACTGTAAATGTCAGTGGAGATAAGGAACCAGGTCTCCAGAAATAAGGCTTTGAGATGTTGAAAGAAGAGTGTAACAGCTAAGGGCATCAGGGTCCAAGGTAACATACTGAGGAACAACACAAGCCTGTACAATTTTTAGCAGTTCCTAATGGCTCCCAGATATTACAATTTATTTAATTTTTAGTTAACTGAAAGTATGGAATTAGCCTCTTCACATAGAAAATTTTTGGTTTTATGATCATGGAAGTCTTTGAGACACAAAATATGCTGGGACTTGATGAGATCTACAGACCCTGCTTAGGAAACAGTTCTTTTGTCATAGCTGGCAGAATTGCTTGAGAAGGCTTTCAACTAGTCAGTGGGGGAAGGGTATTTGATAAAGAGTCATGAAGGTAAGCAAATGTGTATCATGTCACTCTCTGAGCCTGAGGGTGGAAATTTTAATGGGGGCATTTATGTTGCTCCAGGGAGGACTGAAGATCCAGGAGCACATCTGAAATGCTTGTAGACCAATACATACAGTATGACAAACAAATAAGATGAACTGGAAGTGTTGGTTATTTCCCAGAACTGTTAGTGAGGGAGTGGAGGGCAATAGGTTGCTCAAGAGGAGTAGGCTGGGCAGGTAAGGTGCAGGAATTGCACTGTGTCTGAGGGAGAGATACTGAAGGTACCTATTCTATAGGTAATGAGAAAAGATGTCTGGATTGGTAGCCCTTGTCCTTATGTGAGTTTTCCATTTCCCAGGCATCAGCTGGGAATACCATACTGCTGTGACAAACAAGTCTGTGAAATTACACATAGATTGCACACCACATTCCTACTCTGATTTATCTTTTCCTGTATTCTTTCATAATGAGAAATGACTGCATGTAACAGTCAGAATGATTCTTATCTTCATTTTGCTTTTATGAAGCTGACATTCATAAAATATAAGAATATTCAGAGATTTTTTTCAATGAAATTTTCTTTCAGAAAAGGTGATTAGGAAGGGGCCTGATGGTCATAGATATTCTTAATGAGCTGTGTACAGGCAGCATATTGATGATAATACAAGGTCATCTCCTAGGCAAATCATCAGTGGTCTGATGAACTTTGCATATACTCACAAATAAGAAAGGAGGTGGTTCTCACTAATTTTGATTATCATGCCAAAAGGACACATCATGTCAAAAGGACACAGCAGAGGGCAGACCTTGATATGCTGTGGTCATAATGAGGAAACACTAATGTCTCACATTTTGATTGCTCAGAAGCTAGAATACTGTGTATATATATTACACAATCTTTGATGGACATATTAGACATCTTCCAGTAACTATTTCACCTTGCTATTTCCATGGAGTGAATGTGCTCTAAAGGGATGATATTTAGAAGAGACTTGTAGTTAAACTCTAAGAGAATATATAGAATTTTAATAATAACACTGAGATTAGTATGAGTGGAGTATATTCTGGTGTACACATCCCAAAAGGGTGTAAAGATGGCTCCTGTAAACAGTTGCTCAAAACCCTCCCCAGCTCTGAGCCACACCCACTTCTAGGGATGAGCCAATTAGATGCCTCCATGATTTTTTCCTCCATTTTCTTCCTGTTTCTTCCTTCTTCTGCTCCTCCTCCTTCTTCCTTCCTTCCTGCTCCTCTTTTTCTTCTGGCTGGTTGTCATGGTTTTGTTCAGCCTTTATCACTGTGGCCCGAGCAGTTCACGTCCTGAGGAAGGGACCCAATATCCACAGCTATAACTGTGGGGAGGAACCCATGACAAAGCAGCTCATTAAACTTACGTCCATAAGAGGCCTTGTTCTGAGAGAAGAACCTGATAGCTGCAGAAATTGCAACTGTGGTGAAGAATCCACGCCAGAGATGTTCACCAAGGACTGCATCCCGTGTGAGGAACCCTCTATCGGCAGAAGCTGCAGCTGTTGGGAGCAACCCACACCAGAGAAATTTGTTAAGGACTATGTCCCAGGGGAGGAACCCTGTGTTGGAGCAGGGGAAGAATGCCAGCAGTCGTCCTCATCTGAGAAGACAGAAGAGGCAGAACCCATCTGTGACAGAGTGACCACATCTTCCATTCCCTGCCCCCCTGAGCTGTTGAGTGGGGAGGAGGTAGAGATATTGAGAGCAGTGAGCTGGGCCTGGGAAGAAAGGAGGGATGGGGGAGGGAGATCTTAAAGTAATGTTTGTAATTTTCTCATCATCCTGCTCCCTTTTTCTTTTATTCCATTGTATTTCTTGCAGAATAAACTTTCCTACTTTCCTCTCTAAGTCAAGTACTGGAGTCTGTTATGCCTGGAACCATAATTGGCAGCGAGCCCTCCCTGCCCTTGTCTTAATGCACAACAACCTTGCTTATCTTTCTACTCCCATTTCTCTGGGACTTCTGCCATACTAATGAGGGTGGGGGTGAACAGGGACACCGATCAAGAGAATGTCATGGTGCTGCTGTGCTAGCTGGGCCAAACCATGACAGTAAGTTCCAATCACTCACAGAGATGGAACAATGTTAACGAATACATCACTGTTAGCTTCTAAAAAACAGCAAAAAAACCCCATGTGCAAATAGATCACATGATCACCAATCTGAGAAGAACACAGGTGACATGGGAAGATTCAACAGAGAGCATTTCTTGTCCTTCAAGTTTCTGGATGGAACTTTGTGCAGACCCAGAGAGTCAGGTACAAGTATGCTGGTACCCTAATACTGGGCAGACCACTTGGTTACATATCTAGGTACTCTTGAATAAGTGGGTAAGAAAATGGTGATAGTGTCAGCTTTGTTTAAAGAAAATTAGGATGACCATCTATAAAAGCTTTGCTACAGTAATATTTCTATGTTGCAACAAGAGTTCATACCAGCAAAGGCATGATATTTCCATAATCTAGTTCAATAATCACTTTCTGTTTTAACTGTAAGTTCTCTACAGTTATGGTAAAGAGACCAAAGGTGATAATCTCTCACAGACCTTCGTGTTTGTCTCAATCTTTGGTTTGTTTCAAGCACAGACCTTTATAAAAATCATGGTCAAACTTTGAAAATTCCTCACAAATCTACTCTGAGCAGCAAATTGTGTTGGTTTTGACTGGGATAGAATTAGATTTCTTCGTAGTAGCTAATATAGGGCTATATTTTGGATTTGTGCTGAGAATGGATATTTTCATTGTTGATGAACATTGCTTACACAGTCAAAGCATTTTCAGGTTCGTGCATGGCCTTACCAGTGAGTAGGCTGGGAGTGCACAAGAACCTGGAAGGGGACACAGTTCATACTAACTGAGCAGAGAGATACTCCGTAGGATATGAATATACTCAACATATAAAGATGAGGGAAGAAGGAAGACAAGAACATTTGGAGCAATGGAGTTTATCTTCAAAACTAACCATTATGCCTGACGGAGCTCCATTTTACTGGAGATGGCTCTAGACACCTGCTTGCTGATGGGAATTAGTGAATGAATTTCTTATTTTGCTTTGCTTGTGTATGGCTTCTAGTTTACTTATTAAACTGGTTTTATCTCAACCCACAAGTTTTCTCACTTTTACATCCCAATTCTCTCCTCATCCCACTGAGAGAAAGTGACTGAGCATCTATGTGGAGCTTAGTTGCTGTCCGGGGTTAAAGTACAGTACCAGTTTGCTGTGTGTATTCGTCTGAATCATTTAAATGTTCCACTATGTTATTATTAGTTGGTGACATTTTTTATCAGACTGCTTTTCTTCATTTTTATTTAACTCACTTAAAGAGATGTTCTTCACAAATTTTATTCCTCTAGCTCTATTACATGCTGAAAAATAACAATTTGCCAGGAAAGCATGTTTTCTTTTTATTTTCAACATAATGCTTTCCTGCTCTATCAATTCTGAAGCCATTTTATTTATCTAGAACATGGGCCTCATTAGATTTCTAAAACACTAGTCTGCAGGTTTGTATTTTGAACCCCCCATGTTTGAGTGGGCTTAGAATTAGCAAGACAAGTTCAGCCAACCCCTAACAATTTAGAATGATAATGGTTAAGCCAGTTGATTACCAAAGAAGATTAAAATGGAGAATCAGTTGAACAGGATGCTTTAGAGATTTTGATTTTTGTATTTTCTTCATATATTTCTACAATGTACTTTTGTTAGCCTGGTGTAAACACTCAGCTCTGAGTACTTCATGAGGTTTACCTACAGCTGATTTGTCCTTGCCTGACCTTCTTCTTCACTCTCATGTCACCTCTTTTTTTTTAGCTACTGTGGAGACAGAAGGTTATGACATTGTCTGGTTGATACATCTTTATTAGAACAGTTTTCTTTTCCTAAGCAAATAAAGGTTTTTATCAATACAGTGGATGGTGTGAAAGAAAAATGGACTACTTGTCAAAAAGGTAACGGGTAATTGTGTACATGTAGAATTACCAGCTATTTTAAAAATTTCTCTTTGTCGTAGAATATCAGTTGTGTACAAATAGTAAACATGAAATTGCAGCAGACATTGTTTAAAGTAAGAAGTTCTTGGCATGCAAATCCATAGTGTAAATGATATAGACACTGAGAACAGATGGTCTGCCAACCAAAAAGAACTGAAGTAAATGGAGAAAACAACATTAAAACAAGATTTTATTTTGCAACCTGAGAGGGAAATTTAACAGTCTTTTCAGAACTTAAAATAAACCTACTCCCATAGCTTTCTTCTCTGATATCAGAAAAACCCTTCTTTAAGACTTTTGCTTTTCAAAGTCAGCAAAAAGGACTTCCCAAACGTCCTTGTCTCAAGGTTAACACAAAATAAATCTTTGTATTTTCACTTTCCTTAGGGTCAGACAGAATCAAGGCCAAGATCTCTTTCCTGAAGGTTAAAGTAAAAATATGACACAGCTGTCTCCAGGCAGTTTTCTTTCCCCAAGAAACTCTTAGCAGACAGCTACTATATTTCCTTGAGTTTTTTTTAATTTTTTTGTAGATTCTCAGTCTCTTAGAAGTCAATATTCTCACTATTCTCCAGAGTCTTTTTCCAAAAAATAATTCCTATTAAATAGTATATAGCTGTGCCTTTGTTTCCTAATCTAGTATCCTGACTGAGAGTTCTGGCCTTATATGAGTAGAGTAGCACACTGACTAAGATGCATTCTTGTTTCAAAATCAGGAAATTTCAAGACCGTATATAAAATTATTCTATCAATCCTGAAGTAAAATCAGTTCAGATTGACTCAAATGTCCATACCCTTACTGCATTATCAAAGCCATGACAACATGTCCTCCTGTATGATCCAGGAAGAGTATTTTCCTTTTTCCTTTAATACTCTTTGATTTTTAAAAAATGTAGATGAAAATCTGTAACACAGATTTACAAAGATAAAAATATAACATTTTTTAAAAAAGTTACATATCATTTTGATTAAGAAGTACATGTATGCTGGCAGGTTATATTTCCAAATACTCTCCCAAATGAAGAGTAAAAAAAGATATAACTACTTGATCAGACTCTTTTCCAGTTATGAATGATTCACTGTCCTGAGCATGTAAATTATGAGCTACTTCTTTAGCTGGTAAATCTTAGAAGACTTTTACTCCATTTAATGCAGCGTCTGCTAGGGAGAACTAAAACGTCAACTTTCCTACATAGATACACACCTGACTAAAATTGCTGAGTCTGATCTTATCAGATATCTGAAACTTGCACACAGATTTAGCAGCTAAACATTGTCTTGAGAAAAGGTTTCAAAGACAGAGTGCAGAATGTTATGATGATTTAGGATGCTGCCATCTTCTTGTAGTAGGGAAATAAAATATGTGAGTATTCCCTAACATTTTCCAGAAAAAAAAAAAAAAAAAAAAAAAAGAGATAGTCTTGTTTAACTGTCTGGTGAAGACAATTCTGAACAGAAATTGCCAGATTTCCTTGAGGAGAGGACATGTATCCATGTATTTATCCATTTTTACCCTTTCTGTTTGGTTTGGGGTTTTTTGCCTACAATTAGCAATCAAAATTCATGTTTATTTTGGATTACTATCTAAAATGTAGGTATTTTTGGAGGAAAAGTGACTTGATTTTTTTAAATAATATTTGTCAAATTAGTCTTCATTCCTAATTTGTGGAATACATTTTTTAATTTTCTAAGCAGTTATAAATAAGAGTTAATTAAAAAATACATAAATGATAGGAATTGGAACATTTCCTTTAATATCAGGAAAAACAATTCTCTTTTATTACTGTATTTTGTGCTTTTTTTAGACTATTATGACATACGATATGGGTGTTATGGGTGAAAAACAAATTAAAAGTTTTAAAACTAATGAGGTAGTTTAAATTTTTCTTTACCCAAAACAAATGTTCTGATTCTTTATGTCTTTAGATAATCCTTAGTCTTGTTAACATTTTCTAGATAAAGAATTATAGCCAGGAATCACAGCTCTTTGAAAGAAATATGCTTCATCTTTGAGCTGCCATGGCTTTCTTGGCTTCAATGAAAAGAGACAGCTTTGACCTCCATTTGGCAGTGGATGAGGATATTCCTGGCATTTTACTTAGAGACAATCTACACTCTGTCACAAAAACCAAACTAAGATTTATAAGATAATGATGAACTGACCTAAACATTGTATCTTCATTAATGGGAAGTTACACAGAGAAACCACTATAGCTGCGTTCTTCAGAAGAAAAAGCAACAACAAAAAAAAATTGAAAAAGTGAGCAAATGGATAACTAAACAAAGGAACAAATAGTATTGTAAATTGACTATTTGACTTTTTTTTTTTTTCAGTATAACTGGGGTGTGAAATAAAGACCAAACTTTGTTTTTAACCCAGATTTGTGACAGCAGATCAAAGTAATTTCTACTACCTTGATGTAAGCTCAGAATTCCTACATTTATCCATATTCTGTTTTCATGCTTCTATTTCAAACCCTTGTTGGTCAGAGTAGGAGTGAAAAAAAGCACAATAAAAGGATTTAAAACTAGGGTTTAAGCAGATAACTGAATTCTCCTCTGGTGTGTATTTCTCTGCTGACAGCGTTTTCATAATTTTAGATTTACTTTAAATCCTCTTAGGATGCTAAAGTAAATAAAGAACATTTGCCAAATTTTCCCACTCAAAACTATTTATAGAAATTGCACATTTAACCAGTAATAGTTGCAAGGTTGTTTATAATGCTTGAATATTACTCTAAAATGTACTTTGTTCTCTGTGTAAAATGTTCTCTGAAATAGGTTCAGCTGCATTGTTTGTACATAATGAATCTTGTCCTACTGAGATTCACTTTTAAACTGTAGCAGGAGAAATCTACTGGACATACACGGAACTCCAATTCTGAGCCCTATATGGGATTCACAGCAGGATTTCTACTTCAGATTAGTTTATATAATCTTCATCTCTTTTCCTAGCTCCTTGAGTTAAGCAAAAAATACTGTGTTTACAGAAGTATCTAATAGAATTATTACAAAAGAATTTCTGGATTTTTTAATTTGGGAAGTACTATATGATGTAAGAAGGCTATTTTAAGAGTAAGTCCTAGTTCCACAATGTATAATAGTTTCAATGTGATAGGCAGTCTGGTTAAGCTTTATAAATGCTGGACATTGACACACAATGTCACAAGTGTAAGAAACAAAGTATCAAGAAACAAAGGAAAACAAGTAGATGGGTAGTCTTTATTAATATTCTTGAAGTCCATGGTTTTGCAGTCCATAAAGCAGGATTTCTCCATATTACCACTTGATGAGCCTGAGATTCACAGAATTACTATCCCTTAAAGCACCGTGTCTCATGACTCAGAAAGACAGCCTTCAGCTCTTTATGGCGCCTTTCCACATTCTAGTGGCTCTTTTCCCCTAACCTTATTATGTCTTTCCAATGTGATTTGGGAGTTGGAAACACTGGTGTAAATTTCATTCTTGATCGTTCAATGTCCTATCGTCATCTATATCTCTGTGATATCTGCTAACCTACCTACTCACAGTGCTACCAGCATTAAAATAGCTATCACTTTTCAAATTCCGAAAACAAAGCTTTTACTTTTCTCACAATATGTAGCTATATATGTCTATGTGAGAGAAGCATATTTTTTGTTGAAAGAGACCTCTGGAGACCATCTGGTCATACTAACTACTCTGAGATGGGCTAATTTTTATCAGGTTTTTATCATGATCAGATTCATTCCAAACATCCATGCAAAGCAGACAATCCATCATTTGATGCATACGTTTCCTTACAAAAGCCTCCTGCTCTGCAGCTGTCTTGCTCCTGACTGGGTCCTGCAGGCCCTAGTAAGGCTCCAGTCTTTGCTGAGCCCCAGAACTGGGGCAATAGTAGTTTCCTGCTTTTTCCTCCACAGTTATACAGCCTATCTGTAGTTGGTTTACATTTTATTCATTAAACTCAGTGTGACACTTTCACAAACTACAATCCAAAGAGCCATTCTCAGAGAAAGAGACAGCAAAGTAAAATACAATGATGATAATCTCCACCAAGTTGTTGATTGCACCAATGTGTGTGTGAATGTGATGGCAGCAGGGATGACTGAGTGCCTACACCTAGAGCATCCAAGCACCCAGCCAGCAAAGGGCTTTGGACCTTGTGAAGGACAAAGATATATGTGTTTTGAGTATACCGGCACAGGGAAAAATAAGATTTCACAGGTAAAGATGTTTTTAAATAGTGATGAAAATACATTCACAAATGCTTATTCTGCTAATAATCATCACGTGCGAGGAAATTAAGGAGGCTAAAAGATCATCTTTTCCGTAAGAGTATGATAGTATCTGATGTCTCATTAATTCTTTTGTGTGTGTGTGTGTTTTTCTAATTAAAAAATTGTACTTAAGTTCCTGAACACTTCCCTACTTCCTTTCTGTCATATCAAGTCCCCTATCTCTATAGAGCAAATATTTCTGGCAGCATGAGTGACCAGTCTCAGGGCTATTCACTGTAGCATTCAAATCCATTCCCAGCCTCAGCATAGCAGAAAAATAAGTTTGGTGATGTGTCTCCTCCTGTGTCTTCTATTAGTATGGTATTTGCTGCATCTACCATGACACAGCTTTCATGATACTTGTTTGCAGCTGTCCCAACAATATTCTACAAAATGTGTAAATTCTAAACTATGTAACGGTGTTAAAGGAAAAAAAAAAAAAAAAAAAAAAAAAAAAGGAAATTAAACACTATTGACCTCTATCTAAGCAAAATAACAAGTTCCAAAACTGTAAGTGAATTATTATGAAATGTTCTCAGGATAGAAGCAGAGCTGATTTGTTTGTCTTCCACTTACTTATTTACTTGTTCATTCCTTAAAAGGATTTTGCTTCAGGAAAAGTTAAGTTTTGAATAACAATATGGTAACTATACATTTCAAGATAGGTTGCTAATTAATGATAGGTTTCATATAATTTTGGTATTCTCAATCTTATATCTACTTTAAATATACACATACATATTTTTTCTAAGTATGTTTGCACATGTGCACTTGTGCAAAAGAAATAATAATAGTATTTTCTGATTTCCTACATCATCTGAGTTTTACTTTACTATTGAGGGTTTTTTTTTTTAAAATTAAATGTCCCAACATAATCAAATAGATAATGTGCAGGAATTCTCAGAACCTAGACTCAGTTAAAATGGACTTTACTCAGAATTAAGTGTATGTATACACATCTATGTAGTATTTATTAATTACTAGTTATAAATTTACTTGGATTCTGTTTCTGATGAGCCATTTAACATATGTCAGTATAATGAATTAAGAAAGATTCAGGCAGAATAGAAGAAAGAATATTCATGCAAGATGTAGTTACTGTAAGGATTACATGCCATAAAAGAAATAAACAGGGATGATTCTTTCTTGTCACATGATGCTGAATTCCAAAACCAATTTAGTCTTTTTGTAACTGTATTTTTTCAGTTTTCTCTTCAGTTTTTCTGTGATTTTTAAGATGTAAACTGAGACCTTGTGAAGTAGTGAGTAGAGCTAATTCATCAATTTGAAAGCCTTCATCATTAGTATTGTTATTGTTCTGTGTCACCCTAATTTGTGATTGTGATGTCAGATGAGTTTATGCTCAGTAGCACAACACATGAAGAGCTGAAAGTTTGAATCTCTGAAGTATATTTCTCTATACAGGTTCCTAATCTACAATTCAGAGATCCTTTAAGACATTTTTCAGTATTTTGTTAATGGTTATTAATAGGTTTTTAAGGTATTTTTCTGCATTTAGCAATCATTGTTTTGTTAAGACAGTTAAAGTAACTCAGACAGTGAAGAAAATTTAATTTTCTCAAAATCTCAAAAGCACAATATATCTTGATAAGGCAACAAACTAGTGACATGTGTGATTTATAAAAAGTCTACCATTTAAGAAGTAAAATCAGTTAATGTTTCATGCAGAATTCTAATATTGTCTGTGGAATCTAACTTAATGCTGTATGACTATTTATTACAACACAGCAATGAGTTGAGAGAGAGTGGTGCTAGGAAGACATTTGTTTCTTAAACCAGACATTTTTCCAGGAGCTCAAAAATCAACTATGTACTCGTTGCAATTGAAAGAAGTCTTGTGTGTCTGTAAAAAAGCTAAAGTTGCCATGTCTTTTACAGTGAGGCCCAAGAAATTTACTTGTGAAGCAGTGAATTTTAATATTTTAAAAATTCCAGTCTAGCTTTGCAATTGAATGCTGAAGAAATACTAGAAGAACAAAATGACTAAGTTTGTCAAACATAGTGGCACTTAGAGAAGAGGGAAAGTGGTATGGGAAAAAAAACTCAACTGTAGTAAGAAAGGTGTGTGAAGGTTTACACAAAACATATGTATGACAAGCTGAGGCTCAGAATTATCTGGAAACTTATATATATATTTCAGTGTTCGTAAAAGTAAGATTTTGGAGGATGTAGGTATAAACAAAAATTTTTAGGACTTTTGTTTTGGTCTCTGAGAACAGTAAGGGGGGTTGTTAGTCATAGTTTATTGATACCTGGAGAATTTTGCTTGGACTTTCAGAGTATTTTTAAGTTTTATTGTTAGTACCAAAATGCCAAACACCTTTTAAATTGAAACCAGTAAGATTTGTTAATTGTGTAAACATATTGTTCTGCATTCTCAGTCTGGTTGTTTTATAGTTGGCTTCCGGAAGAATCTGCCTTGTGCTGGATATTCATCTTACCTGATAATTCTTCTGGGAAAGGCAGTTTACATTCCTGAGAAGCTACACAGACTGCTGCTTTTCTCCAGTTTGCTTTTATCCAGTATGACATTTTGCTGCAGGTGAGTTCTGCTGTTAGAGGGTTTTACAGTGTGAAAGACATCATGACTCATAGATTGAGAGATTCCTTTCAAAATTACTTCCAAAAACAGAAGGACAATTCTCTTCCATGATGTAATTAGGAAGCTGTCTGGGTAGAGAGAGTTTAAAAGAAGAAAATTAAGCCTGGGAATTAATAAGCAGCCAAACCATTAAAAAAGAGCAGGAATAAAGCTTGCTCTTATCAGCTTCTTGCAATAATGTTTTTTTTCTCTGTATATGGTATAGTAACTGACAATGTCCCGAAAGAAAAGTCTTCCTAACTTCTAACTAATCAATGATAGCTCTTCTATTCTACTAATATTTTAGTACTTCCGTCTTTCTTTTATTTTTCTTTGACAACATACCTCAGCCTCAAATATTCTATCCTTTGTACTAGCACTTAACTCGAGGCTCATCCTGGTTGGATATGTAAAAAATCTCCCTGGGTCTTGCTCTTCAAGTCTTTGATGGCCTGTAGGTATTGTCTTAGTCTTTTAGGCAGCTGAGAGACTGTCTTTTAAACATGTAATTTGTTTCTGAAATGAACAGATATTCTATGTGTCACCTGTTGAACCACTGTTTACAATTATGCCCATCATATTAATAAACACAATTTATTAATTAATAAACACAAATTATAAATCTTTTACCCTACTGTCCTGCTGTATTACCCAATGTTTTGCCCAATGTTTTGCCCAATGACAGGGAGTGATGGAAAGGACACAAACACCAATACAAGATTAATTTTACTTTACTATCTACTTCAAAAATTTACAGAAAAGATAAAGCATTCACTGCAGCAAAGAGAATAAGCATGGTAATGCATCTAATCACTACTACAGGAGAACAGCAATAGCGATTAAGAAAGATATCTCACCAATTGCCCTATTGCTATGTTACCATCATCCAGACTGGCAGTCACTGGGGAGCCTCAAATGCAGCGAGGATCTGGAGAATCTGTCCTGGCCATTGGGAAGTCCTATGCACTGTGTCCACGCACATGTGAGGTCTCCAAAGAGTGACTGCATGGGAGGTCAGCTTTGTAGTCAAAACTCAAAAAGTCAGGATGACTTGCATTTTCTTCATGTGGAAACATCTGGCACATCATCCTCCAAGCTGGATTTCAACGAAGTCTGGACAGGATTTAGAAAGGAATGCAAGGGAGTGGTTTTGGTCTTTGTGGTCTACAGCTGTCTCAATTTCATTAACCGATGTCTATTTCTCAATGGGTCAGTACCTGCTGATGGCTGCTAAAAAGTTGCTACTATTAGCAAGTGCTGCTGATGGCTGTTAAAAAGTTGCCAGTATCAGCAAGTGCTGTTTTGCAGGATATGTCTACAGCTATTGTTAAGCCAGCAATTGGCATATAACCTGTGCCTCGTTTTGTTTTTGTTTTTTTCTTTTTTTTTTTCTGCCAGCAAGACTAGCATGAATAGGATTGTATTTATACAGTTCTTTATATTCCATTATTGCAGCCTGACTCAGAACTTAAAAATCTTCATGTAAACTTAGTGCGGTCATGACCAGATGCTCTTAATGTAAGAATAACATTAAGTAATATTGTAGAAGATTTTTATCAATACTATATGGGTAAAAATCTCCCACATTTTAAAATTAAATTTTATCACACACAAGTAACCTTAATTTCTGAAGCCATGCCCTGAAAACAATGTTTGAGGCTTATTACTTATAGTATAACATCCCAAGGCTTAAACATTACAAAAAAACACGAAGGATGATACTTTTAAATAATAATGTTTTGGATTCTGAAATACTCTACTGTACTTGATACATTAAAACAGCAGGAAATGCGCATACAATATTTTTAAGATAGCTTGCAACTGCCTTGAAATACAATAAAGGGTTATTTGATTGAAAGATGCTTGTCAGGACGTTTCCACACTTCACCAAAGAGGTATAAGAGTCTAGTAAAAATGTAGTAGCAGGAAATACTTGTAAGTTTGATTCTTTCTGTTGTATTTATTTTTCATATTGTATGTAATCTTCAGAATCACAAATCATCATGAGTGTCAGGGTGATAATCAGGATTAACTGTATCACATTGATTTTACTGCTGCTTAGGGTAACACCTGCTATGGTTATGAGTAAAGCTTTAAATCATGGTAAATGTGAACAGTAATGATAAAAATGTTTGTCTCTGGAATATAAATCCTGTTGCAGAGTAGACAGCTGACCACAGTCAGGCTCAGACCTCTTCTGTTTAACTGGAAAGGAATCACTGAATATCCTTCAGAAGAGTGGGTGCATATTCAACCAATGGACGTGTCATGTGAAGGGGATGGGAAGACACTAGTTTGGTTTTCAAAATAATTTGGCAGTTGATAGCAATAATTTTAATTTCCTGTAGGCTTGACACTATTCTTTGCAACAGCCCTTGTATTTGAAGACTTTCTCAAGAGTTTTTTCTTCCCTTAATAAGTGTATGTTATATGAAACTAAAGCTTATTAACTTAATATTGTACCAGGGATTCCAAAGTACTTGTCAAAGTGTATATCAGCTCACGTAGATTTTCAATACTTTGCTAGATGGCAATGAGAAGTAGTGAATCTTTTCTTTTTCACTGACTATGTCTGTTTTAAATAGCTAAAATTAATGTTAACGTATTTCTCAGCACCAGAATATTTGTGTAATAAGTCTAGTGTACATTGACACAAGCTCAAGAAGTGAGCCTGACACAGGACTACTGGGAAAGGACATATTTGTGTCACATGAGTTCTCTATAGACCTATTAGTTGATAATTTTTTGGGGGGTACCCAATATGAGGGAATATCTAAGAAGGAAATGTTGTCTCAGGCAACTTTCATGACCAGGAGGCTTACAATATTCTAGTTGCACTAATTACTGAGGCTCTGGATTACAAGTTCACTTTATTTTTGGTGAAACTTCTAGTGAATAGAGACATTTAAATGGAAGAGCTTTGCTTCAAGTAACTAATTCTTGTTTAGAGAGACAAAGCCAGGAACATACAGCTGACATGAGTACTAGGCCTTGGCATTAAAATGACACAAATTTGTCATCGGCTCTGACCTGAACAAAATGCAGATCACATATTTAAACCAAGACATGTAACAAGGATTAGTTTTGCTTTAGGTTTTCTATTTTCATATCTGTTTTCCTACTGACTAGTGTCCTAACTTATCCAATTAAGTTATTTTTTTTTCTTACTTTGATTTTTTTTCAGTTATAAAAAAGGATTTCAGGATTATCTACCAAATATCTCTTCTCTAGAGATTAAGAAGTATAAAAAACATTAGTGGGTTGCTCTTAAGTGTGTTATATCCCACATAATATAAGGAACTTCCTGGCTTTGGAAATGTTTCTTGATAACTGCAGACTGCATCACTAACAACCTTCTATTTTGAAGCTGATATCAATTCTCAGAGAGAACATACAGATGTGAAACTATTAAAAAAGATATATTGCATACAACAAGTAAGGTGGTTACGAACCTAAGCTTTAAGGTTCATCTTAATGACAGGAGTTTAATAAAACTTTCCTCTGCATTAGATTTGTCAAGTTTTTACACTTAGGAGGCTTGCAACCTTGTAAATATGACAGGAATGGTTTCTCTAGGACCCATGGTCTCAGTCTACTTATGCCGGTGTATATGTATTCCTATCAAATAATCACACTTTAATACTGGTCTTCTCAGTTTCAACTTCTATATTTAACTCAAACTTTATTTCCTCTAGATGTGCATACGTACATATTTACATAAACTTGCACACAAACTTCTTGATTAGTATGGAGGTTTGTAGGTGCTCTTATTTAGATTATTTCAACCTATCTTCTCAGTATAGTGATAATGTTACACAACGGCACTTTTTTGGTTGTCTTATTTTAGTATATCTTTTATAAAGAAATTCTGGTAATTCAGAGTAATATTGGTGTAATTCAGCTATTATGGCCAGATAATTGTTCAAGCTTAGCTTGCTTTCATTATAGTAAGATTATAGAGCAATTAATACTGATGTAGACAGAAAAGAGGGGTATGTTTAGAAGATGTAAGTAGTTTCACTGAACATTTGAAAAAATGACTGCTTTTCACACTGCAGTAAGAACTTTAGGGAAAAAAGTTAGAATTAGGCATTTAATTAGAAAAATAATTTCTCAAATTTGGTCATGCTGAGCCCAAGTAAGGAGCATGATAGGTTCATAGGAGTGATTAATTAGGAAGCACAGCTACAGTAAGCTCTCTCCATTTATTTCATGACAATGTAAGGCACTAGGAGTAGAAAAAGTTCTCAACAGAAGAAATATGGATGGATTTTAGGGAAGAAATTATAATTTCCACTCAAGAAACATCAGCTGGTAAAAAGAAGCTTTTTCCTGAAAAGGAAGAGAACAAGGAAAGAAGAAAAGAATAAAAACGCTTATTATTTTACAAGGACAGTGTAGTATCATAGAAATGAAGAATTCATGTCTGTCTGAAAGACCAACACAAGAGTTTATCATATCCTTTTCTAAGGATGGTTAGAATAGCACAGAAATGTGGAGTTGACATGAAGATAAGAAAGTCAGAAAATGGATAAAGATTAGTACCCATCTCCAACTTCAAGAGGCTACCAGTAGAAATCACAAGGAGAGATAGAAAGAGAACTAAAATCAAGTGAGAATGCCTTTATAATAGTAAGGAGAAAGATCAACGAATGCAGAAGAAGCAGCTAGGGAGGGGTAAAGATTAATGATGAGAAGAAAGTGAGGAAGGGAGCACTGTGGGTCAGGAAACATGAATGTATGAGGTCAAGTTGAATTAGATCTGAAGTAGATCAGTGAATTAAACTTCATTTACATATACTTGTTTTGATCATCTTTAAAGGAATCTCTAATTTGGTATGGCAAAGCAGGAGTGCACACCAAAAAAACCTCTCTGTGTTCCTTCAGAAAAAGTCTTTCAAGTGTGAAGTAGGAGACCAAAGGTTACTGCACTGCAATAACTATTGTGAATAGTATCTCTCTAGATAATTAAAAAAAAATCAACAGAGATGCTTATAGTAAAACAGGGAATATATTAAAACTAAATTTGCCAAATTTATCTGAAAGAAGATATCCATATTCTACAGAAGTTTTCCCCAAATCTCTGTCTTTTTTTTTCTGGAAGTACTCAAATGAATAAATTGTTTTTCTTCTAACTATCAAAGCCATCTCGGCCTTATCTAGATGTATTTGTGAGAAGGGATAGACACAACTTCTTACAGAATCTGTCAGTTTCACTTAAGAATCTCCAAGACAGCTTTTGACAGAAGGATTTAGGTACTTCTTACTAGGCATTGACCTTGACCAATTTTTCTTTTTTGTGAGTAATTATCTCAAATTATGAATGGAGCTCCTTGATGACAGGAGTTTAGTTTAGTTAGCCTGCAGTTCATATTCAGGAAGATATATGTAATATAATTTCTAAATATCTATATTTAGATACGTATGCAGGAAAAGAATTAACTTTGATTTGGTTTTCACTGAAACTGATGAGTTTTTTATTTGCATTGTTTACAGTAAGATTAAATTATTAGGCCTGCTGTTGTCCCAAAGAGCAGTTAGACTAAGTCTGTCTAAAAAAAAAGAGAAATTCTTAAAGCAGTGCGAAGGATGAAGATGAGATTGCAATAGCAAACAAAAGACCTTCTTTGAATAAACTTGATTTTGAGTGTGCTGCTGGAGGCATGGAGGCATATAAAGGATGAGAAAAATATGCACAGATTTTTCCTTTGGTTTTAACACTGTCTTCTTCATTTTCTTAAAATTTGGTTGTGGAGGCACCCAACTGGGTCAGCCCCAGAAATGTGTCAGACTGAGCTGGGGAAAGTCTCAAGCAACTTCTTACAGGAACCATCTTTGCAGCCCCTTCCCCATTACCAGAAATGGCTCCACACAAACCCATGACAACCACACAAAAATTCTGTTACTGAGAGAGGCTAGAGAGACCTCAGAGAAAAGATACTGACAAATCTCTTGCCAAAATTCTTATGGATAATTGTTACTTGAAAAGATGCAAAGAATATCACAAGATGAGGCAATAAAATTGTCTTTCTATCTTTTTAAAGAAACGGATATTTCCTGTGTGAAATTCTAACATATGTAGAAAAGATTGTAAAAAAGTTATGAGAGACAAGCTGAAAACTCCTTCATTTTAATACTGATTTCAAATTATTTTGAAGATATGAGTTGTGTTGAGAATATTTTGTTCTAGAATAGTATTTTTTTTTGTTTGTTCTAATATGTAAAAGTATAGATATCATGTTTATTTAGTGATCTTTGGGTAGTTTTTTCTGCTAAGGACACAAGAACAGAGATTTTAACTTCAAGATAAAAGGCTTTTGTTAGATGTCATGGAAGTCTTGCTAATGTTTTGTCTTGTAAAAATAATTATTATTGTTTTATAACCAGTTCTGGAAGAGTGAAAATTTCTATATGATTGCTCAGCACCTTACACTTTTGTACAGTTTTTCCAGTTTTAATTGCTTCCCCTGAACAGACTGTTTCTAACATGTTTTCCCTTGTAACTAGTGAGGTGTTCTGAAGGATGATATAGTGCTCTTTGTGATATAAACTGTTTCAGAGAGAGGTCTTCTCTTTCCTTCCAACCTTAATTTGAAATTGAAGTAGATGTTCAATATGATCTGTGTCCAGTTCCTTCCCCTTGTCTCCTGTCTGGTGTTTTGGAAAAGAGGGCCAGGATTTATGATTAGTGTGTTCTGATTCAACAGTGCTCTGTTCTGTCAATCAGACAGATATTGTTATATGACAAATACTGAGAGTATACTGAGCACAGCCTTTTCCCAAGTCTAAATCCACACAAAACACAGCTTCTACTCGCACTGTGATGCCATATGTGAAGCAGAAGCTGTCAAAAATGATGTGCAAGTCACCCAACACCTGGGAAGCTACAGTAAAAGATGTTAGAAAACAAAAACAGAAAAAAGGTAAGTAGGTGAAAATTGTCTGTATCCGGACAAAACAAGTGGAAATTTTCCTTCCTTAGTTTTGAAACTAATTAATCACTGTCTCATTTATCACATTATTATTAAGGTCAAAATATCTTCACAATGAGTTTAAATACTATTTTCTTAAAAGCATATAGGTTTGAAAATTCAAGGTCATTTAGGAATTCAACTTGTGTTTCATTTCTTTTTAACATTACAATATATCCTTCTTAACAACACTATACTAAGCTGATAAAGTTACAGGAGTATCATCAGAATCTTTTTCCTTTTCACATACTGCCTGACTTAAATTTCTGAACCTTTTCATATCTCAACCATTTGTTCAATCATTGTTCTTCAGTGAAAACATAATTCTGTTTGGTAAAAAAACATCATATCTAGCTTTTCCACGAACATAAAGTGTTTTACAACAAAGAAATAGTCAGAGTTTCACATGGTTAAAACTCCGTTAACCATAGTACTCTGTCCCAATTTGCAGATATATCTAAAGATATATCATAACCTCAGTCTTCTCAACTCATTCAAAACAGGTGTATTTCAGTTGTATATATATAAATTTATAATATACCGCATTTTAAATTGAATATATCAGAAACTAATGATGGGTCTTCCTTCCATAATGCTGATATAGAAAAAAAAAATCCATGATACCACCAACTTTTACAAATAATTAATCTTTTAGATCAGGCTTTGGTGGACTACTGAAGAATTTTGAGTATGGGCAGAAAACACTACATCAAATGCATCACTGTATCTATTATTTTCTAAATGATCTGATGTAGCTAGAGGGAAATTGTCTAATGCCAAATTCAGGTTAAGGCTGCAGAGAGACCAAGCTAAAAAGGGCAATACAAATGAGCACAAAATTAAAATTTACAGTAAAAATACACATTAATTTCAGTGTAGTTAACATTTAGCATCAAATTATATTGGGTTATCTCTGTAAATCCTTATCTTTGTTACAATGATCCTTCCTTCTTCAGCTTTTAAGCAGCAAATTTCTTGTTATTCCCTTTCCCCACTTATATATAAAATGTTTTGAATTATTAAAGAATTCACTACCTGAGATGCTTTTAACTTAAGAAGACAATTAAGACACTAAATTAAATAACACTAGAAGTGTTATGTAATTCCTAGTACAAACACAGTGTTATTAGTAAATCATGGCAAACATATGGCACAGATGGTAAAGAAGCTGATGGTGACATTGACATCAGGATTCTGAGGGTTGAATTTTTCCTGCCTTCTATGCTTCAAAGTATTCCCTGCATTATTTGTCTGGCTTCCTCTGTCTTTTGGAGATACAAAAAGAAAGAAGTTAGTGAGTAACCGAATGATACACCTTCAGTTATATAGCTTGTGATATGGATAGCCATTATTGTTTTAATGTTACGTTCTATCCCTCTCCTATCACTATACAGTAGATCAATCAAATTGACTCTGTATTTGTGCTCTAGATCCTGATTAATTTTCCTTTTTTTTTACTCAGATGGGGAAGAACAGTCCGTTAAGTTACAAATCCCTCATCATCTGACCTGATATATCTGTTGTGAATTCAGTTTCCTTTTACCTGTAACTTAATTTGAGATACCATGTGTGCAACTTCTTAGGTCTATAATAATTCACAGTATTAATGTGAAGTATAAATGTTCTTGTTATCTCCTAAAATAACAGAAAAATGGTTTTAAACAAGGGGATTATTCTCCCATTAACCTTGTGTCTAGTTTTTAATTGGTTCAACCCTTCTAGTGCTGTGATTGACACCTTTACAATTTTATGAAATATTTTAATATTTAAAAAATGTGAAAGGAATGAGTGCCTGAAAGAACCTTTAGCCTGATAGTTAACACAAATTTAGAGATTCAGATATTTATAATTTTAAAAACTAAATTACATTCTTATGTGGACTAAGATTATGCAAGTGTAATGTGTAGCTTATCAACTCTGGAAATGGCTTGTTTTCCAATCTGACTTTTTATAAATCGTCAATGGGATGAATTCAGTACCTAATCAGTTGCTGGCTGGCTCAGCATTACGAAACACAAAACATTCTTCTGATAATCTTAGAGCTGGTCAGGGGCAGAATGGATGGGATTGTTGCAAGTTAACATTAAGGTGCTTTGACTTGTGTCAAACAATGCATAATATTTTTATACTGGTATAAATTGTAGTGTTCTTGAGGAACATTTTTTAATTTGATCTGATGTTAGAGAAAGTGCAATTCAAACTGAGGTAGTGTACATGTCTAACAATGCAAATGAGAGTAGGAATCTGTTCTTTTATATGACTTATTCTGTTCTCAAATCAAAAGTACAAAAGTTATTAAATATGCTGTACAAACAACTCTCCTATCTCTGATATTAAGACTGGTTGAAGAGTCAGACCAATATAAAGGGATTAAAATTCATTTTCATTCATCAAAAAAGGAAAATGAGTACTTGAAGTTTTCACATAATTTTTATTGATCTCTCTAAAGAAAACAGTATTACAGCTCTTTTATTTTAATTAGTTTTTTTAAAAGCAGATTTACGGATCTATTTTTCAATCTTTTTCTGTATTTAATGGATTTCAATAGCAGTGTAGTTAAATTTTAACAGTGTTGTAGTTGCAAGATAATTTATCTTCAGGTAACATATTCATTTAGGAATCTTTCTACTGATGTTCATGACTTTTGGACTTTTACTTCAATCTTTTATTCTTTGATATCCAGTAGTATAATTTTTCTCTTCTGGAAAGACAATTTCTTTCTTCATCACTCCTTTTTTTCCTATAAGTTTCAAAGAATCTCCTTATTTTCTCTTTCCTAATGAGGTAGATATGCATAGAGGCATAGAAGTAAGGTAGGGAAGGGTTACCATTGAACAGACTGAAATTTGTTAGAACTTGTACAGCTGAAACATAGGATTCAGCACTTTATAGTTAAATTTATACATAATTAATAGGTTCAGTAAATTTTTTGGTTTAAAAATGAAAATGTTTCACTACATTATTTTCAGACTCTAACACTTTACTTTTGTAATCAGAAATGTGATTAACTGGGGAGTATTGGATTGTTTCCATTGATCTCAATAGAGATGTGTTTAGATTTGCTGTTAGTTTTTTATTTCCTTGCTTCCAAGCAAATGTTTTAGATCAACGTCTTTAGATAAGACAGGGTGTTTAAAAGTTTTTCTCTTAAAAGTTATTCGGTTCATAATAAAAGTTCTCTTTCAAATGGAAGAGTTTCATATCCAGCCTGGAAAGTTCTTGCTTTGCAAATGAAGATAATTTTTCTCTAAAACTACTAAGATATTTTATTTTGATGTTTTTATACAAAGTTTCTTCCACATTTTGGAAAGTGAGTTTATTTTGAGTTTCCCCAAAACATTGGTCTTTAGTGAACTTATCATGTATTAAAAAAATGTCATCTAACTGTAAGCTGTAATTTTCTTACTTTGAAGTTAAAGCATTCCTATTATGAATTAATTTCTAGAATTTACTTGAAACAAGGGAAAAATCAAAGTAAGAGTTTACTTCCTACAGTAGAACAGAACTTGGTCCATCTGTGCTTTGGTACTGTACCTTTCATGCATCTATGCTCTTGCATCTTGTTTGAGCTGAATATTTGTCATGTTTTCCTTTGTGGTCTTTGTGTTAATTTTTTTTTGTGGGGTTTTTTTCCCATCTAATGGACTGTGTTCAGAGCTTTTAGTCTGAATATGCTTGAAACTTGATGTGATTCGAAACCTTTCTGATACTTTGGTCTCAATATAAATTTACTAATAATGTTGGTTACTTGAACTTCATTAACTTTTACTCTTGAAATAACTTGGACTGCCTTGAAAACTAAAACCAAAAAAATCTGGTTAGGTCTCTTGCGTCCCCCTAGCCTCTGTTGGCTGGTCTTAGTTGCTGTGGTTTTGCTTTTATAGGACAAAGTGCTTACAAGAATAGTAGTGTTATAAAACTCAATGAAGCAAAAATATCAGAGATATCTGATCACCACAGAAAATCTCACCTTTTGGGATTATGTTGACGGCTCAAATAATTACCTCGTGTTTTCATTGTAACTAGGCCTCAGCTGAAAAAGAAAAAAAAGCTATTTTTCTCCATTAATACTAGCTTAGTGAAGTAGGTCTATGGAACATATTAATCAATTTAAAAATTATTAGAGATTTTCAACATATAAAACTTAGTTAAAAATAAGATTTAAAGTAATCAATGCATCCTTTAATATCCGTGATGCATTTTGACTAAGAAGTAAGAAATGGTTTTTGAAGCATTTTTTTTAGTACTCCATTATGATTTTTTTTTAAAAATACAAGATATATCTTCTAGAAGACAATTATCTTCCTGTTGAATTTGTGTAATTCCTACAAAAATATAACTTAATAAAAGCACAGATAGTAGTGAAGACTGACATTCCATAAGTACCTATCATAGTATTTTCATCCTTTACAGCACACCCGCCATTTCTGTTGAACGAGCTCTAAGGAATGAATATCCAAGGCAGCCGTCTTTGAATTTGGGAACCTAGTCTACACAGTTGACAAGAAATATCTATGTATTTCTGTCAGTAACAAGCAGCTCGTTAAGCTCTATTACTGGTACACAGTTACGGTTAAAAACGCCGGAGTAACAAAACAAACAAGCACTCCAAGAAAGGTTCACCTCTGACTTCTTCAGACCTAAATGATCAGTAGAGAATAGATAATTTGTCAAGAACAGATTGTGAGAAGCGAATCAGCACAAAATTCAAGCTGAAGTTAGTACATTATTTTCCTGTCTGAGAAAGGCCTGAGTCCTTTAGGTCATGAATGAGGTTGCTCAGAGGAGACTGAGTTTGCAGTGCAAGAGCATACACTCACTCTATCTGATGGGATGACATATGTAGAAAACATTTTTTCTTTCAGTGAAGTTTGCCATGGTAAAAGTAATTACGTTTAGAAGTTTTCAAATTCACCATGAAGCTGGTCATAGACAAGGTGTAATTAAATGTTAAATGATAATATGATTGAAAAAATAGATTATTTTAAACCAGGCCTAAAAATAGTGTTGTCATGCCCAAATGCATAATTTTTTTTGTATTTCATAGTTTTTAATCCAAGATTGTGTCTGTAAGATGTTAGCATTAAGCAGTATTACAAAAGAAAAAAATATTATTAAACTATTTTCATTAATAAATGCCTTTGAGTGTTCCAGTGAAAATCTCTTGTAATTCAATTGAATTAGAAGCCTTTGAAAAATAAATTTTATCCTTTCATATTTTATTCAACAGGGAAGTCTGGTAGGATTGCCTGTCACAGAGGATCATTGAAATTATTTGTTTTAATAACTTGTTTTATGTTGCATCATTTGTGCAGAAGTCTTTGATGCTAGGCATGCTTTGTTTTGATGAAATTTCAGTCCCAAAAAACCCAAAATCAAGGCCAGGAAAATACGTAGATACTGTATAATTAAAAACTTTAAGCTATTCTTCATTTTTGTTGGAAGATGGTGTTTCTGTACCCTAGAAAACATTTTTGTATAGTGCATATTTCTTTTTTACCTCCTATTCATGTGAAACTGTCCTTGTGAAAATGTACCCATGTAGGCTAAAAACATGACTGAGAAACATGGAAATTCATAGGCATTAAATAAGAATCTGTTGGAATTACAGATTTTGAATTCCCTCTATAGCTGATTCCAGTTAAGTGTGTTTGGTCTGGGGCAGAAGGGTAACTTCAGCACAGCTACAACTCTGCATACTTTTAACAAAGTTAGAACAGTGGGCCTTTTTCTTCTGGAAATAAAATAGTTCATTTGTCTTCCGGATGTTTGTAATGTGGGAAAGAAAGCTTTGAATGCAGAGGAAATGAAATAATGATCTGAAACACTAAAAGGACAAAAGGACTAGTAAACCGAGAAAAAGAGACTGTTTTCTAGATAGTTTCCATAACCAAAAATGTCATAATGGCAGAGGCAATTCAGAGGATCCTGGGGACGAAGACAAAAGTAAGCTGGAGCACTCAGGCGAGGAGCAGAGGCAGAGCTCTAGGTTAGCTGGCTTTGTAGCTGGAAACAAAGACTTTGAACCAGGTGAATAGAGACCATGGGAAAGTTGTGTCTGAGAGTAAATTCCTTTTCGAGTACCTTTTCCTTCAAGTGAAGAATCTTCAACAGGACGCCTGTCTCTCATCCTGTCGAAGGAAATGAGAATGAGAGATATTCTGTGTATATAAAACCTTCTAAATTACAAGGATGATCTAGAAAGTATCCATAACAGTGTAAACTTGGAGGCAGAAATTAACTTTCAATTTGCTGACATCTAATTCATCAGGATCATATGCACACTACTAGGTGGACAGAGAAATATTTCTACTTATGAAATTAACCAAATAATATCAAGACTTCTGGTACTGTAGAACACTTTATACTTAAATTATGTGACACGATTTCCTAATTTATGCAACAGACCTGTTACAGGCAATTATATGACAATGTAAATTGCTTTTTAAATAATACAATACACTTTAGTTTATTAAAATAATTCTGAAAATTGATCAGGAAAGTGAGACTATGGAGTTGCACATTATTATTTGTGTAAAAGCAGACATAGAAAGTATAGGGACAATCTTTTGAAACAGCTTGCTAGCTAATAATTTAAGACACTGTTGTAGCAAGACAAAATGAGATGAAGCAAGCGGAGTCTGAGATTAGTCAGATGACCCCAAGTGCTTGAAAGGAGATTATAGCACAAGAGATGATCTAGAGGGGACAGAGGTCTCCTGCACCTGGTCCCTAGTGCTACAGTGAGCACCCTAAAATGAACAGGAACTCTTCTGTGTGAATGGTTGCACTAGAATGGTTGTTACTATTTTTGTGATGTAGAAGACAAAATAATTAGGTCATCGTACAAGTAGCCTCAAAATTGCGTTACATTTATAACACTCAACCAAAATTATCATCCTAGTTCAGAGATTCATTCAATGTTGCAGTAAACAGAAATTAGAATCTGAGCCATATTTAGTACTTCATGGCACAATTCTGGGATAAAAGTATCTTTTATTTATCGATGACCTTTAAAAGTCATGTTGTATTTAGAATTCTCTCACATTAAATTTGTTTATCTTAAGATCATAGTTATAACTTTCTTAAAAATAGTGTTTCAAGACTATTATTTTACAAAAAAATCATGCTGAATAAATGGGATATTATGTTAGTGGAAATAATATTGTCAGTAAATTTTTGCAATTCATGAGATTTTAAAGTGTTTACTTTTTTTCAAAACATTAAAACTAGAATTGGCATACTTTTATTGGGTCATTTCTTTTCAGATTTTTTCCCCTTATTTCTCAATTCATTCTAAGGTAAATACTTAAAATGAATATCAATAGACAACAGATTTCACTGACAGAATTACCAAATTTGAGCAGAAATTCAAAATAATTCTGATTCAAAGTAAAATAGCCTCAAAGCACAGTACAAGGTGTTTTTATTATTGTGATAGAAAATAGAAATAAACTTTTAAAATAGATGCTGTAATTAAGTAATTTGGTAAAGTGAAATTTTTAAGCATATAGTGTGTAACTTTTAAAAAAGTTACACTTTTAAAAGTCTAACCACCATAGTGACAAACCTGCCTCCTAAGCCAAGCACACAAATAGAATACTGGAAAGGCAGTCTCTCTCACAATTTCCAAAAATCTCAGTTAAACTTACACTGCTTTACTCCACTTTAAAATACAGTTAGACTAGCCTTCCTTTTATAAAGGAAGATCTAGGTCTTCTATAGATAAAATAAGAGTCTGAAAATCTGTTAAAGTAGCATTACTGCAGTAGATGCTAAAGTGGAAAGAAAATGCTATTGAGATTATGAAACATTGACTTACTTTACATAGCAAATTGGCTCAGTTAACTCTGGCAGACCTTCGGTTTGCACTGGCAGAGGTTCAACACATTTGCAGAAGCCTGATCAGCAGTCATTGACACCACGACTAGCATAATGGGGCTGTTTCCATCCACATTCCCATGTAACACCCATTGTATACCTTTGCTCTAGATATATGGCCAAACCATAAGAAATCTAAGGAGCCATCCAAATTCTAGGAAAGTATTGCTATTCTGACAATGAACTTGAATACAAGGGAGTGAGTATCATAGCTCCTAGGGCAAAACACTACAGGTAACAACAATTAAAGACCTATATTGCGTTTGAAACACAGAAGTTTTAAGCACAATATGCAGCACTTCCAAACCTAGACATTGCTTTCACCTTCTCTATTTGGCAGAACCCTAATAAATAAAACAGAATTTTTCCTTCACTTCTGTTGTGTCAAACTGAGCCTAAGCTTAAGAGAGGAGACTAAATACTGATTAGAATAATTCATTATAATTAAAGGTGAAGCACTCTGTCTGACATGGGAAGCTGATCCAAATAATATTTTTTTTTTCTGAAAGGAGGACAACTCAAACTAGGAATAAACAAATAACATTTGCCTAGGTAGTACATATATTCGCTCTTACGGCACTTATAAATGCCAATACTTGTTCATATTACACCTATTTGCAGTGTTTTCACTTCTTGCAATGACTGCCTGAATAAATAAATATTAATTCCAAGTAATTACATTTAAAAAAGACAGATCACTAGAGTATCTTCTAATAAGGCAACATGCAATGGTCATATAGTTTACAAGATTCAGGTGCTTGCACTTGGAAAACAATGTGTCTTCAAACATAAGCAAGCAATCCCTTCCTTTTTGTTTTGTGAGATGGATGTTATTGAGAGGTTTCTTTGTTTCATTTAGGGTACTACTAATGTTGGTAGCTATAAATATTTTTCTTGATCTGCACCTGATAGATGAAGAGGAAATGGCAATATAATATATCCACTGGGGAAGTATGTCTAATAGCAGATTGAAAGGCAATTCCAGCTTCTGTGTAATATGGCAGTTAGAGTAATTCCTTTTGGAAAAGAAGCTTAACCTAAAACTCTAAGAAGTCTATGGCAAATTCTTAATTGTGGGGGAGGAGGTTGCTGAATGGCGGGCAAAGAATCTGCAATTCTCTGCTGAAGTGTCAATGGTAAACACCACTTTCCTCCAAAGAAAATTATGTCAGGAGTATCCCCCATGTGCAAGAATAAGTTAGCAGAAATGTCAGTCCTTGCAATCTCCAGCTGACCCTGTTTTCCATGCCTTTATAACTGAGTGTAAGTCTTCTTAGATTCAGGAAATTATAGTATTAAAAGTGCGTCTTAGCAGAGCATGACCACATAGCTGTTCACTAAACTCTTCTAATGAAGTGTCCTCATGTGTCCATTGACTAACAGTAGTAGTTACACCTGTTTGCAGACATCATATCTTGTGATTTATTTCAACTCACCTTGATTTTGAGAGATATTCAGACTTCTTGTTCACATGTACTTGACTAGCAGTTCCTGCTGACTTTTAATAAGCTTCTTAAAAATCATAAAGGCCAAAAGGTGATTACCTTCCTTTCTTGGAAAGTATGATACTCAAAGTCTCATCTGACTGGAGTTTCTGGTAACAGCGTTGCAGAGAAGATGATGTACATATTGATTGCACATTAGTTATGGATATTAGATGCTCTGAGCCAATTTCTGTCCTGGAAATGTCAAAATATCAAAAATACCATGCATGTCATGATAATCTCCAAGGCAACCTTAAAATCTGTGTCTCACAGCTGAATGAGAGTTGGAACCATATATTAATTCCACCCCACTCCAAGAGACAGTAACACAAATAATGGCATTGGAGACTCTGTGGCAGCATTGTAGATATTATACTTGATGGAGTAAAAGTTGGAGAATTTTATTTATATGGCCTGTATGGAGCTACCATGCTTTTTGGTGCCTGGCACAGCAAGCCTGATAGGTTATAGTTAATAATAGATTAGCACTTATGTGCTCATCCTGTTTTAACTCCTTGTTGATGCACTAGATATTTGATTATTGTTACCTCAGAGTTGTTAAGGAGCAAAAATGAATTTCTAAGACAATGAGGTAGGCTTTCTCCTTTCTGTAAGACCCAATTTAGTAGCCTCCCTCTACATGAAATTAATATATGCTTTACAGAAGTATGTAGATGAATACATTATGATTGATTTTATCCAAAGTTTTAGTTTGTAGTTTACAGTACAAGAAAAACTCAGGATGAACAAAAATCAATCTTCTGTTTTTATCAAGACAGAAGTGTTTGCTAGAGTAATACAACACAACACAGATAAGCAAGAAGGTTGATGATATGAGATTCAACTGTAGCTGCTGACAAGGACACAAAAATGGAGGGAGGAGAAGGAGATTTAAGAAAACAATTCAATTTCATCAAAGTAAATACCTTTTTCACCTAAAGACAGAGTTAATTACTGGAAGGATTAGACGTTATTACATAAAACTAATTAGAACTGAATTAGAAAGTATAATTGAATAGCTGCAAACTTTAAATACTCTTTGTCTTTAAAAAAATGTTAATATTTATCCTCTATGCATTCAACTAAATTGTCAGATATTTTGAAAGCTAAAGGGCAGGGCATAAAGGTCTCTGTGATCCATAGCAGTGAACACTTTCCAGATTTTACAAATGGGGAACTGCTCCACGTAATCTAAATTTGAAGGAGATAATTTAAGTGATTTTCTGTGGAGCCATAACTATGCTTCAGTTGCACAGTTTGCCCAATTTAGCAGTCTATTAAGTCTGGGCGTTTGGCTATAGATGAAAAAAATACAAACTTTGAGTCTCCTCACTGGAAACAAATGGGAATTTAACAAAAATCTAGAATGAATTATTTTATTTCTTTGACACTCTGCTTGCTTTCTTAGACCAGCTGAGGATGCCAGGGCTCCTTGGGAATTTCCCTTGTTTGTTTGTTTGTTTTTTTCCAGATCAATATATTTTTCACATTCCTCAATGGAAGCTCTTGAACATTGTCCTTCATGATTCCACCATCTGTATGTTTCTCTTTGGTATGCTGTCACATAATGGAGGATAAGAAAAAACTGTTTTAAATGGAAATGTAAAAATATTCTTTTATGGATTTACTTTACTCTGGAAGGAAGATATCATCGCCTTAGGAATTAAACTATGAAAGATTTCAATATTAAAATCTTTAATAAGGGTAGATTTTTATTTTCTGATCTGCACTATGGACCTCTAGGAATTAGAGTATGAGATACTTCAATATTAAAACCTTTAATAAGGGCACATTTTTATGATCTGCACTATGAATGTCATAAACAGAAGAGGCAAAACTGATCCAAAGCCGAATCAATAAAAGAGATGTTAATATTTCATTAGGTATTGTCCAATTCTTCTGAGTTTTTCTGAGATTCTAGTTGCAAGAAATTGTTCATAATACCAGTTACAAAGAGCCATTTGCCAAATATACTTTGATTTGGACAAATATTGATGGCATATCCTGCTGAAATCTGGGGGAAGAAGGATAGGTGGATATTTGGATTCACTTTTGTCTTAATAGTTTCCATTCAAAGGTAGTTTTTGATGAAATAAGTGTTTTGAACTGTCAAGAAAGATACTGTCCTACTAATTGAATCCAAATACTGTCTACTGTTTTCTTTTACTTTGCTGATTCATCAACTATTCTGACAGTGTAGATTTTCTTGGCATAGAAGGTAATGTTTTTTCAACTTCTAATATTTTTTAGGCTTTCTATGATCAAATTTGGTTAAGGCTTATACTTTTATGTTAAGCATGTTAAAATGACACATCTAATATATACTAGACTTGTTATACTGGTAATAGAAAAAAAACAGTCTTAGATTATTTGCCCTTTTTGGATGTTTAATGGTAACTGAAAGTATTTAGGTTACAAAATGCAATTTGAAAGCTGTTAAACTAATTAAGCAGCTAAGTGTCTCCATAGTAAACCAAAGATCTTGAAAGTTACCTTCATTAATTACAATAGGGAAATTACTATTGATATGACTGAAGTACCTGAAAAAGCATCTGCCTGGAGGCAGATTCTATCACCAGGGAAGTCTGCAGAATCAAAAGTATTCTTATGAGCACCCTTTAAGGCATTCAGGTCATTCAGGCATTATTTTTCACTTGAGATTCTTTTACTTATGTCTAGTATACTCCTGCTATATTTTAGCAAAACAACATAGAACAAAAACATGACTAAGTTTCCCTTAGTTCCTCACTATGGGGAAGGATTAAGTATGCACATCATCAGTTTATTTCTGTGTACGAGTCCCAAGACTGCACAAATTGAATAGAACTATAGTTCACTTGTACTCTGAATAATCAGAAAACATTCTGTGCTGAAACATGTAGCAGAATGAATGAATTTAAGTTCCCTTCCATTTTTGTGCTTCCTAGATGTCTACAAAAATGTAATTGCTTAATTTACATATTAATATAAAGGTATAGATGGATGTTGTCCTGTGCTTCATTGTGATTCTCAGGCCTTAGGATATGCACATCAGCATATTGTGGAACTAAAGGAATTACTGTCTTGAAGTCTCTTTCTAAATCAGCACATAAAAGCAGTCAGGAGTTTTTCATCCCTATTGTTTCTTGTGTTTGTTTATAATGCATATGGGGAGTCTATTAAAAACTAAATTATCTTTTTTTAAAAAACAAATAAATAAGTAAATTAGTGTTCTAACAACCAGGAATATAAAGTTACTACAGTAACCTCTTAAGAGTTACAGATTTTAAAACATATTTTAAAACTCCTTTGTACTAACATTCTGCAATAAATTTATTCATTATGTTAATCTCATCAATTTAGCAAAATCAATAGATCTATCAACTATAATTGATATGCCTACTGGTAATAAACCAGAGTTTGATAAGTATTTGTGTGATTTTCATTCATCTGTCAGATAAATCAGGTGGAATATACTGCAAATTGTCCTTTCTTAAGTCATTTTGACATTTTTGCTTTTGCTAGTTTGATCTGACTGGGCAGATGTTTCCACCCCTGCAGATTCTGTAGGAGTCAATGGAGCTTCACGCAATTTTATGGGCTTTTGATACAGCACTGGTATTGCTACATAAAGCATACACTACAGAGACTGCTATCTCATCTGGAATATTAAACCAGGTTAATAAAAAATGCTAGAATATGACTGTTAAAGAGGTAGAAATTCTCAACCTCCTTTCTTTAATCAATAACAATTTGTTGCTAACAAAATTATAACTATTTTATGATTTCTCAAGAGGAACAATTCTCATTTTGGGATAGCTTTTTAACTTCTGTGCCAAAAATGAGCACAGTGTAGGTGGAAATGAGAGCATATTTCAAGTTTTCTGTTCATTTATCCTATTGCCAAAATTACTGAATGTATTTGTCATCAAAACGTTAAATCTTTGGCAAATTTGACTGGATATAGTAAGTAACACTCAAGTGTGATCCATTTCTTGAGCGCAGGGTGGGGTGGGATGTGACACAGGGAGGCAGAGCTGAAGAGAAGGGAAGGAGAAAATATCTCATACAAGTTTACAATGTGTTAACGTAAATCTTAAGTTTTGAAATAAGACTGATAAATGCACTAGTGATTAGGGTTTTTGTTGCCTACATTTTGCAAAAATATATGATGAAAAAGAAGAAAAAAAGTCAATTAATAAATGCATTGTACAAGCTTTTATCTAGAGAGCTCAGAATTAGTATGTAAGTAGTGATCTCCTCTTAAACAGCAGATACACAAGAAACTTTTCTTGCTAGAGAAAGCTTAGAAAGATAATGTGTTCATTTACATGTAAATTCAACTAATGCCTCCTACTTTTAAGAATTTGGACTTACACGTAAATTCTGTCGAGTGCAATAGTTTTCTGCAGACTGGTACAAACATAGAAGGTAAACTCTATTTTATGTGTAAGCTATATGTTATTATCTAGCACTCTATAATTCGATGCAGAAATTATAGCAAGTACACTCTTATAATAAAAGTACTTATTTTTAAATTTTACAAATCACAGAAATAACTTTTAAATATTTCTTACAGGTATAGTGATATAACTTGAAACTGTATCTTAATATATCCTTCATAATTCTTTCTAAGAGTATACAAATATTATTAATTTTCCCCAAACTTGAAAGACATGGAAAATCAGCAAGAAATATCCCAGGTTTTACTCCTGTCTTTATTGCTATAAGAAATCTTTAAAAATTATGTCTGGTAGGGAGATGTCTGGTAAGCTTGAATTTTGCAGGCAAATCTTCTTACTGGAAAGTTTAGACTGCTAGTTGATATTCTAAGTACCACTGATGAGTGTCTCTCATGTCAGCCACATTATGTTCACTGATGTTTTTCTTTCAACAATGTATTACCTCAGTTTAGTGGGACTTATGAGTCCCAAAACCACAGGAAAATACCATCAGATAATGACATCATCCTGCTTTTTCAGTGGAAAATATCACTTGAGGATTCTGTTTGCCATGTTAGCTTTTGGATCTGAAATGTATAAACGTTGTTTGCTTCAGAGATTCCTCTGGCATTTTCTCATGGCTTTATAAATCTGCTTTTAAGAAGATAGGACTACTCTGAAGTCTCTGTTACAGAATACTTCACTAGAGACCTGTGCTTAATCTGCTTTGAGACTTCAGTAGAAGCAGCACATTCTCACTAATCTGAGGTGGTGAAAGGAAATTAAAGATGGAAAATCAGCAAAGTTTTGGTATAGAGGTGTTTGACAATGCCTCTGGATAGATTAAAGTGTTTAGGGTCCCGTTCTTGATGTACTTTAAAAATTCTGTGTAGTAAGTCACGCTGTCTCTAGACCTTGATAAGTCCTTTAGCAATCTAATAGCCTTTTCTAATATTATCATCCATGTTTTCTTCATTTCTCTGTGATTGTTCGTGATGCCAACAGTAATACAATTTGAACCTTAACATATATGTCATCTGAATAACTCATCACCAAATATTAATCTGTGAATGGTGACATTACTATTGTGTGTGAATATATATATACTATTTAACATATATACTATTTAACATGTGTACCTATTTATAAATATTCACCTATATATACATATACTATATATGCACACATACAGTGTAGTGAACACAAAAAGAATAAATGGTTCTCCATTATTCAACACCACATCTTAACTATTTTGTGGCTCTTCAGTAGAAAAAAGACTTTGATAAAACAAAGCAACAGCAATATGAGGCCATCAAAAATGATTTGAAAACCGGAGCACATCATGTATAAGACTAGTCTGAGGATGTTAGAAATGATAAGCCTGGAGAAGAGTGAGGTGAGGACAAAACTTTTCCCTTGTCTTTACCTTTCTTATAGGTGGTTTTGAAGAAGGTTACCTCTCCTTGGAAGTACCCTGATAAGGCTACAGACAAGAGGTAAAGCATATCATGTTCTGGCTAGGTAAAGGTTAAAAATTTCACCATAAGGACAGTCAACCACTGTGTTGGGTTGTTGTGGTAGAGTCTGACAAGCTTTTACAAATTAATTAGGAGCAACATGATCTAACTTTGACCTGCAAAACACCTTTCCGATCTAAATTATTCTTTAATTCTACAGTTCAAACTGTTAAACTCCAACACTGAAGAATAGTCATGATGTTAGATAACTAGCTAGAATTGCTGTAACTAGAGTGTTATCTCTTAAGATACGAAATGACTTGTGTAAAATAAGATGATGATAGATATTTAACCAATATGCTTTTATCCCTTTAACTAGCGCAATAAATACATTTCCCTATTTACTTCCTTATTAGGATGCTCAGAGATAATTTCTGTCTCTACCATGATTTTAACCTTAGCAGAGATTCCTATTATGAACAGCTTAAATTGATATTTTGTTTCTTTGTGAAAACAATCAGATGCATTTTAGAGATGTTTTTAGGTGTCATGTTCAAAAAAAGCATTGGATTATTTGGAATTTTTTTACTGAATTGCTGGACTATGAGAAAATACTTGTATGGTTGAATTTTGAAAGCTAACATACACATTACAAAACTCATTTTGTCTTTTGGGAACATAGATACTATAAATACAGAACCTAAATCTGAAATTGAGTCCAATTGATTAGTTAGCTTTATGTGGAAGAGAGATTTTATTTTCTTGTGCTGTATGCCTCCTCTGATTCCTTATACTGATTCAGGTTTACTAAGAAATTCTTTATCTGGGAGGTCAATATGATATTTTTATGAAGTAACATCTATTACTATAGAAGTAGGTAAAGTAAATGTCAGTAACTAAAAGAACAACCGTGGTGCTTGCAAAGAATTTAAGCAATTCAAGATGTAGATATAATCAAATCATTGGGACTTTAAGAATAGAGTATTAAAGCAATATATTCATCACTATTGATAATCGTAAAGAATATGATACAAAACCTCTGCAGTGTGCTAAATAAGGCAATGCAGAAAGCTTTATGATAAATGAGAAGGAGTTTTACAAAGCTGAGTAGATTGGCATCCCTGCATTTCATGACATTATGTATTCAGAGAAGTGGCTAGACCTACATGGACTTGGCCTTAGGCAGCTGAGCTAGACCTGTGGGACCAAGCATGCTAAATATATATCCAAACCTTACACCTTCATATATAATTAAACCTGTCTGTATGGCAAGTGATATGCTATTCCTTTCCATCTTTTGTCTTCACAAAATGTTGCTGACAAGTTTTTCTGAAGTCCTTTTAAAAACCAAATTGATTAAATATATGCAAACTAATTTAAACAATAAACCTGAGTTGGGGCAAAATACATTAGTTTGAAAATTTGAGCTTGATAAGGACTTGACTTTTAAGAGTGCGGTATAGAAATGTTTAAGGCACTCTGTAAAGTACATTGTTACAATGTTTCAGAAAACCTAGGAAAGTGTTCTTTATGACATGAGATTACATACTGTCTTCTGGAAAATCTAGTGTCTGCCTGTTGGTTTCAAGTTTACTAGAAACAGATATTTAGAAAACAGTACTGAAGGAATCTACTCGTGAATCCAAAATCAGACTGCAACATTCTACATGAATGTCATGGTTTGGCCCAGCTAGCACAGCAGCACCACAACAGTCTCTCGCTCGGTACCCCCATTCACTCCCATCTTCGTTAGGATGGCAGAGGTCCCAGTGAAATGGGAGGAAAAAGATAAGAAAGGTTGTTGTGGATTAAGAAAAGGGCAGGGAGGGCTCACTGCCAATTATAGTTCGGGCATAACAGTCTCCACTACTCGACTTAGAAAGTAGGAAAGTTTATTCTACAAGAAACAGAAGAGAATAAAAGCAAAAAGGTAGTAGGATGATGAGAAAATTACAACCAGCATTTTAAGATCTCCCTCCTCCTGTCCCTCCTTTCTTCCCGGGCCCAGCTCCCTGCTCCCAATATCTCTACCTCCTCCCTCCTTCAACGGCTCAGGGGGGCAGGGAGTGGGGGATGGGGTCAGTCTCTCACAGATGGGCTCTGCTGCTTCTGTCTTCTCAGATGAGGACGAATCCTGGCATTCTTCCCCTGTTCCAATATGAGGTTCCTCCCCCAGGACATAGTCCTTAACAAGCTTCTCTGGTGTGAGTTGTTCCCAACAGCTGCAGCTTCTGCCGATAGAGGGTCCCTCACACAGGACGCAGTCATTGTTGAATATCTCTGGCGTGGATTCTTCACCACAGTTGCAGTTTCTGCAGTTACAGGGTCCCTCTCTCGGGACAAGGCCTCTTCTGGGCATAAGTTTAATGAGCTGCTTTGTCGTGGGTTCCTCCCCACAGTTACAGCTGTGGATATTGGGTCCCTTCCTAGGGACACGACTTGCTCGCGCAGTAGTGATAAAGGGTCCCTCCTTCAGGACACGGCCTCTTCCAGTCATAGTTTTAAACAAGAAAATCAATGCCCCTGGCTTGGGGTCTGCAGTGAAGTGATTGAGTCCCTGTCATGGGACACGGCCTCCTCTGGCCATAGTCACTGTCCCTGGCTCAGGGCCTTTAATGAAGTGAATTGCTGCCCCTGGTCCGGAGTCATCTTTAGCAAAATGAGTCTCTGCCCCTGATATGGGGTTTCTAAAGAAATGGAAATAAATCTCAACTTCACTAGTTCTCTCTGTAGAACTCTCTACTCCAGCACACCTCCTCCTCTCGTTCCTCACTGATCTTGGAGTCTGCATGATTGTTTCTCTCACTGTTCCTTCTCCTTGCGTCACCACCAGCTGGAGAAGGAGAAGGGACAGAGGAAGGAAAAAACAAGAAGAAGGAGGAAAAAGCCTCCTCTTCCAGCTTCTTCTTCAAAAGTGATTGTGAAGGTATCTAATTGGCTCAGTCCCAGAAGTGGGTCTGGCTCAGAGCTGGGAGACTTTCCAGCAACTACTTAAAGGCGTCATTTTTACAGCCCCTTCCCCCTTACCAGAAAAGGCTGTCATGTCAAACCATGACAATGACAAGATGTCAGAGGATGAGCTTTGAGTCTTCTCACAAGTATGGTGTTCCTCAATGTTGATTACCCTTTGCAGCCTTCAGGCTGCTGGTTTTATATTCTCTGATCCTCGCAGTCATGGGATTCAGGTGGGAAAAGATCCACATGCCCTCAGACACTACTCCAGAGTTATGCACTGATCTAATTACATCCTGTAGCTACTCTGTACAGAGGGGAATTTTCTCTTGACTGTGTCTAAGCCACCTTTAGAGTAACATTTTATCACTTTAAATGTCAAGTATTTTGTAGATTGCTTTATTAGGACATTTTTATATGGAAGTTTTGTTCTCTTACAATCTTTTAGTGGAGAAAGGCAATCTTAAAGAGATGATATTTTGGGCTTAATAACTAAAAAAAAAAAAATTGGTGCTTATCCTGGAAGTGAAAACACTGCCAAATTGAGTAAATGTAATTTATTGTGTGTTAAGTTCTTTCTATCCCCTTTAATTTTGATTTCTTTGGTCCACTTTTCTGCACAATATCTATGTCTTGAAAGGCTTCTAGAACGGAAGTCCTATTTTCCCATTTCTTTTACTTATTCTAATAACTACGTTTTGTCATTTATACACTTAAACTTATCATGTCTCAAAGAATTTTTGGTAAAACTCCAGTGACTAAAAAGATTTTCTTTAGCGTTGCTCACTTTCTGCTGATAGTAATGTTGTCCTTATTTACTAATAACATTTGTTATTAGAATTATTTAAGTCTAACCTTAAGCATTACCAGAAACATGAATAAAAAATTACTAGTTATGCCTTAAAATGAGGAGAATTTTTTTTTAAAAAAGCATTCCAATATTTCAAGTAATTTGCTCTTGAAGAGCCCTCCTGATGCCCTGAAAGACTTTTCTTCTTTTAATATTACAAAAATATGACAAAAAGTTCTGTTTCATTCTTTTTAAGTGACATGTGATTTTTAAAAAAAATTTTGTTTTTAAAAAACCCAACATTGTGCAGGGATATATAGTAGGAGAGAGTTTTCTGGAAAATACTCTTTGACTTGCTTTTCATTAAACAATTCTACTTGAAAATGATTTTTAATTGCATCAAACATTGGCTGCCAGTCAGTTTGGCTGCAATCCAAATCCATTTCACTCTTGTCCTTTTTACTTGACATGAGGCTTAAACCCAGCATGAATTGTGTCTACTTTCTCCTAATTTTCATCAAGAAAAAATTCTAAGTTTTATTACTTTTCTTCTATTTTCTCTGTGAAATTGTGTATCCTTTCCAATGACAGCAGGATTAATCTGTGCTTCAGTCTCTTCACAGCATAGGCCATGCTTAGAAGGTATGTTACAAGCCACATTTTCTTCTTGTTGAATTAGCAACTGAGTAAAAGCAACATTTTTGCTCTGCATAAGATTAGTAAAATAGCTTGATGGTAAGGAAACTTAATCCTGTCAAACTGAGCTTCATGAATAAACACAAGGTCCAGTTTTGTGTTTATCCCATTATTGGAGAGAGAAAGGGTCCATATACCATCTACACTTTTTATAAAATGTTCTAGTACTTAAAATTATTTTCTTTTAGAATATCTAAGTTCTGTGTTTATTAAAATGTATGAAGAGTATTACAAAACCAAGAGAAATAAGAAGATTTTTATAACTTCATTTCATATGAGTCTTTTAGAAAGTAACACAGTATTAAATCAAGTGACTTACAGGAATTTTGGAACATTCAAAACTCAAGGTTTTTTAAAATTGTTGCAGATTGCACTAGAAATGTCAAAGCAAGGTGCTACAGGTAGTAAGCAACGTTGTATCCTAAGTAGATTCAAAGTAGAACAAGAACAACTCAGTCCTACTGGGTACTCGTTTTCCCATGCGCAAACATAAAAGTTTATTCTAATCAACAAGATTACAAAATCTGTAATATTGTTATAACATCAAAATTATCTTCACTTAAGCTTTAAAGGGCACTGTTACACTTGTTGACAAGGGTCTTATGTTAGTAATATTCATGCATTGTGCAATAATGTGGGAAAACAATTTTAATAAATCACAAAAAGAGGTGAAGTAAAAACCAATAGTAAAGAAAACAACCTTTAATTTAATTAATTTATTAAAGCATGGAAAAATGTAGCTTTGATGAAACAATATGATAGAAAGATTTCATTTTCAACCAAACGGGCTAGTAAGGTAATACTGGAAAATAAGGAAACTATAGTAGTTTGCTCTTCTTGTTTACCCTTACTGTGAAAATATATTTATGAATTCTGACACATTTAAATTATTCCCTCCTCAAGAAACTGCCTATTCCTTATTTCCTAATAGTGTGTAATTTTTATGCATCCAAATTTCATGTGCTGATTCTCTTCAGATTTCCATGTTACAGAGTGCACAGATGCTGTATTGCTGTTTTGCACAACTGCCGTATGGCAAGTTTATTGAATGAAGAAGTAAAGGAGAAGCTTTGGTTATGTAGATACTTTTGTCCTATAGATATACAGTATTATAAAGTGGTAGAGATCTTTTATTTTAATCATTTATCTCATTTATGTTGTGCTCTTTTGCAAACTCTGAGCAGCAGTTCACAAGACCCATGCTAAAATAGATTAGAACTAGGGATAAAATATAATCCTTTGAGAGGTTTCACCTATCGGGTTAAGTTTATAAACTGATCACACTTAAGAAAATGCTAAATATACGAGACAGTTATCAAATAACTAAAAACTTATCATCTGATTTCTTCCATATTCAAACATAAAATTAGACTTAACTATTTTCTTCTCTCTATATAGACTTGGAAGCAATATAGAACACTGGAGCCTGCTAAGACTGAATTGTGAGTTGTAGCACTCAAATCCAAGCTTAGTGTGAGTCCCACTTGGCTTGTAGTCTCTCATACTGTTCTCAGTTATTACTCACCTGTTCATTCACCTCTCCTACAATATAGACATTAATACTTGTATTTTTCTTTTGCCTGTGTCACCATCTCCCTAAGGCAGGTTAGAGTGTTAATCCCCAAAGATATTGTCATTCCAAAATAATTTGGCTTCTCCTGTGTTAAATCTTGTTCATCAGTTAATAATGCCCTATATGCACTCTCACGTGTATATGCCACTAGAATATAAATTACAATTTCTTTGCAGCTGTGAATACAAAAACTGTGCAGTGAGTTTTAAGCCCCTTTTTTTGCCACACAGATGTAAATGTTTTTATTTTAATACATTTTAATTTATTCCTAATGACATTGTCTTTCATCTCCCACTTGTGTATTTTATAGCTCCCAATCTGTTCTTCCCTCCTAAATTTCTTAATGGATTTTATCTTTATCTTATCTATGCCTTAGTCTAGGTACAGTTTGCTTCTTAGAATCATAGGATTGTTTCAGCTTTAAGGTCATTGAGTCCAGCCTTTGTCCCAGGCCTATCAACCACTAGACCATTTCTCTAAGTGCAACATCCAACCGTGTCTCAAACACCTCTAGGGATGGTGGCTCCACCACCTCCCTGGGCAGCCTGTTCCAATGCCTGACAACTGTTTCAGTAAAGAAATTCCTCCCAGTATCCAGCCTGAACCTTCCCTGAAACAACTTGAGGCCCTTTCCTCTTGTTCTATTGCTTGCTACTAGGAAGAACAAACCAACTCCCACCTCGCTACGACTTCCTTTAAGGTAGTTGTAGAAAATTCTTGTTTCAGACTGTCCTTTGTCTTCTCAATGCAAACAAAACTTCAAAACCCACAACTCTGAAAAATAATTGCAGACATACTGTGATAGGTGCAATCTGAATATGCCATTCTTCTTCTGGCCTTCATACTTCCACACCCAGGCATTGCCAATCTCTCTCTGTTAATAGCAATTTTAAAACTTCTGTTACAAAGTCATTATCTAGATTTACATTACTCTATAGTCATGTCACTTACTATTGCATCTGAACTAGATTTTTAGACATCAATTATCAACAATTATCAGTAGTCTAGAGTGAAGTACCATGGAGTCTAAATTAAATTTAAAAGGACCTTCAGGGGCTATCTAGCCCAATCCTTCTTCCATGTCTGCCCACCCTGTGTTTCCTAAAAAATCTCTATATCTTCATTGCAGCACTCAAGCCATAAGAGTTATTCTACCATGTTTCTAATCTGAGTGGAGCTATAGCTCTGCAGCTGTGCATAATTTTCTAATTCCTCCTTCATGCAGCTTAGATCATGTACTTTTGTGTATAGAAGTTTGAGTAAGCCTCAAGCTCTGCTACTAATATGAGACTCTTCTCTGTCTTTCTCTCCATCAGATGTGTCTCCTCTAACCTGTCCTCTCATTTCTCTGGGTTATGGTAATTCTGAGTATATCTATTTTAAAACCTCCTCACTAGGCTGGCAAGTCTGTTTGTAAAGCTATTCTTGCCCATTTTAGTCCAATATATGTTGTACTTGGTAGTCCTTACTTCTCAAAGCATGTCTTGCAGTCATAGAAGCATGACCTCCCTTTGACAAGCCATATATCCAAGTGTTGACGTGCTAGAGAAGTTAATTTTTTCTTGAACCTTTTTGCTTTACTGATGGGATTGAGAAAACAACCATCTGGACCCCCACGTCTTTTGTTATTATCCCTAGCTCTCTGTAGTTCATCTGATAGGTTTTGGGTTACTCCTAGCAGTATTGTTGATCTCCGAGTGAAAAGTCAGTAAAGGATAACAGTCGAAGGAGCATTTGGGCTCAAGTAGCTCTAATGGGTTCCCTCATGATTCATAGACTTATAGAATCATACAGGGGAAGCTTCTGGCATATCTTTGTTTAGAGACATCACCCCTGTAGCTACCTCTGCTGCCAAAAAATTCTGGCCTTGGTAAAACTACTACTCTGTGCCAGTGAAATCACTCATCCTCAGAGAAAATATTTTTCATTATGTTTAAGTAGAATTTTTTGTGTTCCAGCTTTTGTCCATTATCTCTTGTCCTGTCACTTGAGACAACAGAAAAAAGTCCTGCCTCATTCTCTTGACATAGATGTTTTAAATACTTGTAAGTGTTGAGGAGAACTCCTCTCTGTGTCCTCTTCTCCAGGCTGAACAGTCCCAGATCCTACAGCCTTTCTTCATGAGAAAGATTTTCCAGTCCTTTGATCATTTTTCCCACTCTCTCTAGAAGTTCCCTGTCTCTATTGAGCTGGGACATAACTGGACATAATACTCCAGATGAGGCCTTACAATGGTAAAGGTGGAGAATAACCTCCCTCAACCAGCTGGCAACACTCTTCTTAATGCATGCCAGTATGCCATTAGCCTTCTTGGCCACTGTCCGCCTTTAGGCCCACCAGGGAACAAAAGACCATGATTAGCCTCAAGTAACAAAGACCTGAGGATTGCCAAGGGGCAGGGAGAGCTTAATTGGCTCTTAAGGTTCAAGACAAAACAGACCAGGCTACCAGCTTGGGGAAGAAAACAGAAAATAATTTAATGCAACATCAACTAAAACATAGCCTTAAAACCCCAAAACATAACCAAAATAAAACAACACAGAGTGGTATAACAATGAAGAGTCCAAGCAGCCTTTTAAGACCATCTTCTCCCCACTCCTCCCCTCTTCCCGAGCTCAGAACCTTGATCCCGGTGTTTTTACCTCCTCCCACCTTGAATGGCCCAGGGGGGCAGGGAGTGAGGGTTTCAGTCAGTCTATTCTCAATGGTTTCTGCCTTTTGCCCCTCCTCAGGGCAGGTGGGCTCTGCAGCCATCCTCCCTGCAAGTCTCACACACATGGCAGCCCTGCACAGGCTGCTCTGACATGCATTTATCCCAAAGGCTGCAGCTCCTCTCTGCCTCTCATGTGGGTCTGCTCTGTGGCGTGCAGGCTCTCCAGCACGGCCTGTGCCATGGCCACCTCCCTACACAGTCCCTCTCCCATCTGGATGCACTCACACAGAGCTGCTGGTGGCTCTCAGTCTTGCCATGGGTTGGAGAGGTACATCCATGGGTTGCAGAGGTACATCCTGCATTCTCACCACGGCTTGCAGAGGGGTTCTTTGGTCTAGTGCTTCTCCTTCCTTCCTTCTTCTCTGACTGTGGGGCCCACGTGGTCACATCTATCTTGTATCACTCTTACAGGTCCTGCCAGCACTTCAAATTTCCAGTGATTGCAGAGGTGCCAGATTGGTCCAGCCAGGCCAGAGGTGGGTCTGAACCCAGGAGCTGGGGGAAAGTCCAAAAACTGTTTACCGGGTCTTCACTGCAACCTGTTCCCCCTGTTACCAAACAAAAGCTGCTCTTTGCTAAACCATGACAGCCACTAAGGCACATCACTGGTGCATGTTTAGTTTGCTGCCCATCTGAGCTCCCATGTTTTTGTTTATTCTCACCTGTTCTTGGGATTCTATACATTTGCTGAAGTTAGAGCTCTGCACATAGACCAGGAACCTCTTCGTGGTTCATAGCAGTCACAGGCTTCCAGACTTTTTCATACAAATAACTACCATCCACCAGTTGTGTTTCCAGAGTCTCCAGATTTTCCTCTTTTCCTGTATAGCTCTGACTCTTCTCTCAGTGTTCCAGGAAGAACCTGTCAGTCTCTCCATTTTCTCTGGCACTGCTTTACCTACTCGCTTCTCCCTGCAGCTCCTTCCCTAACGACTCAGGGCAGATCACAACCCTGCAGGTGAGATACTTACTGCTAAAACTCAAGCTCTTACTGCAGACCTCCCACCAAGGCAGCAGCTACTCTGCTCTCTGCTGCCCTCTGCTCTGTGGATGGTGTCAGCATCTAGTACTCATAGGAGTGCTCCAAGCCCTGTCACACAACATTTTACACTATGATTGTAAGGAATATGTATGCTTTTTAATAGATAGGTGAAGAATATTTCCATATCTATCCCTTCAAAGCACTTTCTCTCTTCTGGTCAGAAGTTGCTGGTGGCTATTTTTTTGATGGTGATGGAAAAGGGATTAAGAAGGTTCTGAGTTGAAACTGGACCAGCTGAGCTCCATATATAAGTTAAATTTCTTCAAAATTTATCTCAAGTTAATAGAGGTCATATTAGTGTAAACAGAAAGATGGTTACATGGTTGGCAGTACTGGTACACTCTTGCTGTTGAAGTCAAATGATGAGTGCACTTATTTTTCTATGTGGCCTTGCATGGATGATGAAGATAATGATATCCTACCATTCTTATCTTTTTGATTAAAAGAGAGATTGCAAATAGTAGATCACCTGCTGTACTGCAAGAAAACTGCCCCTCTCTGAAATGTGAATTCAGAATGTTTTTTAAGTTTTGTAAGCAGTGTTATTATTCTGAGTAGTAGTAGCCCAGTTGTGTCCATGATAGAGCATAGAATCATTTGAATTTCAGAAAAAAACAGAAGCAAAAGTATATGATGGCTTCTAAGACACTCTAAGAGTGCTTTTTCTGGTCTCAAATATTTATGCCAAGGCAGGAAGGTACTTTGTGCAGAAAAATAATTCAGAGGAAAAAAATGTAGATCTTTGACCAGCAATTAATCTAAAAATCCTAAGTGATCTAAAAAAACCCTGTTTCAGTTGTTCACTAAAACGTTAAGTAAGATTTTTTTTTTTATTTTTTGTTAAAGATAAAATTTATGTTTAGATATATACTTTAAAAATGCAAACACTTTTTAAAGTCGTCTGTCCAGGTATATACATTGAAATAGAGGTTCCAGTTCAGTTATACAGATTTGGAAGTTCAGATCTTTAACTATTTAGCTTCTAGCTGTTGTATCTAAATCTCAGCTCTGCCAATTTTTTTAAGTTTGTTAAATTTCAGTATTATCTTTCATAGATGCCTCAGTATGAAACAAAAAGATGTGTTTTTTTCCCATTCTCTTAACTTATTTTCATTCCTATTTCCTCTGATTTCATATTTCCAGGGAATAGAATATACTCTAGGTTGTTACTCAAAATCAGTAATTCTGTGGATAAGCGAATGAGAAGAGTAATATTAGCACATATCCAGAGACCAGATTTGACAGGATGACAATTTTGTTTCCAAAGCTAAATCATAGAATCATGGAATCACAGAATGGTTTATCTTGGAAAGGACTTATGCAGATCATCTGATTCAACTGCCTTGGGCAGAGTCATCTTTCGCTAAATCAAGTTTCTTAAACCCTCAGTGAACCTGACCTTGAACTTTTCCAGTGATGAAGCAACACAACTTCTCTGGGCAACCTATTCCAGTGCCTCACCATCTGTATTGTAAAAAACCATTTTCCATATATCCAGTCTAAACCTACTCATTTTTAGTTTAAAATTGTTGCCCCTTCTCCTGTCTCCACATGCTCTAGTAAGAAATCTTTCTCTTTTTCTTATAAGTCTCATTTATACTTTAAAAGGTTGCAACAGTGTTTCCCTGGAGTCTTCTGCAGGCTGAACAACTTAAATATTCCCTGAGACAGGGTCACGTGAGTTAGGGGCACTTTCAAAGTCTGTCCAACACTGGAAATGTTTTTCTCCATCATTGTTGCCTTATTTCTGTTTCATGTCAGCCCTATCATTTAGGAATAAAATAACTGAAAAATTCTTTCAGAAGTGTACTTTCATGCTCTGAATTATGCTACCAGTATAAATCATCTTGTAACAGAAGAATGAGGCTATGGTATAAGCTCAGTAGTTTTGCAGCTTTAGTAAGTGCATAGGATTCTTGGGAATTTTAAGTATCTATTTGACTTTTGTTTACTCAAGTTTTACAGCAAGTACAAACAAGTAGAAAAGGTAAAATTCTTATTTATTAGAAGGTTCAAGCCTGCTATGTCAACATATTCTTGCAGATATTTTGAAGATAGTTTCTTCCCTACTCTTTTATATGATTATTCTTTCACTCCTTGATGTTCTCGAAAAAGCAGCAAACTTTAACAACCAGGTTCATCCAGTATGTCAACAAGTATCTTCTCAACAGCAAATGTTCATACAGAGATGCTTATTTTGTACCGCTTACTAACACTTCATTTTTTTTCATAGAGATAACAGTTACATAAAGAATTAATCTGGCTAGTTCTTCAATGGTAGTGTTTCCTCTTTAATGCTTCCTGGTGGTTCTAATTGTTCATGTAACTGGTTGAATATCAGCACTCATGCTTGATAAGCAGATCTATTCATGTCTGAATTTCCATGATTCTAATACATTTTTGCACGATTCATCTCATGCTATATATCTAAAATGAAAAATTATACATTGTGACTTTTTCAAACAAAAAGCTGACAGAAGATTCCCCTGTAGCTCACAGGGCCTGTGCCAGTCAGTTCTATGATTGACTAGCAGCTGACCAAGGCTGAGCCAATTAGTGATGGAGGTAATGCCTCTGTGATTAACATATTTGAGACAGGGAAGAAATTACTGGGCAGTTGCTAAATTGCAGCAGCAACAGGGAGTGAGAATGTGAAAACATCTCTGCAGACACCAAGGTGAGTGGAGATGTAGGGGGAGGAGAGTTCCTAGGCCCTGAAAGAAAGACTCCCATTTGACCAGTGGTGAGGACCATGTACCCCTGGCAGTTCACGGAGGCTGCTGGGAAGCAGAGACCCATTTGCAACCTGTGGAAGACCCTATGCTGGAGTAGGTGGATGCCTGAAGGAGGCTGTGACTCTGTGGTAAGCCCATGTTGGAGAAAGTTCCTGGCAGGACCTGGGAGACTGTGGAGAGAGGAGCCCACATCAGAGCAAGTTTGCTGTTGGAACTTACGATCCTGTGAGGGACTCAGGCTGGATCAGTCTGTCCCTGAAGGACTGTTCTCCCCATGAATGACCTACATTGGGGGCGGTGTATGAGGAACTGAACCCCATGGGGAAAACCCATGCTTCAGCAGTTTGTGAAGAACTGTAGCCTATGGAAAGGACCCATGCTTGAGAAGTTTCTGAGGGATTGTCTCTTGTGGGAGGGACCCCACAGTGTAGCAGTGTGAGTGTGAGGAGGCTTCCCCCTGAGAAGAAGCATCTGCAAAGTCCTTCTGTAATGAACTGACTGTAACTATCATCCCTCATCCTCTGTGGCACTGGGGAGGGGTGAGGAAGGAGAGTCCCCTGAAGAAGGATGGGTGGGGCAAGGCATTTTTAGGATTTGGTTTTAGTTTTCATTTCCCTGCACTGTTCTGACTGTTCATAAATAAATCTCCCCAAGTTCAGTATTTTTGCCTGTGACACCAATGGCTGAGCAATCTACCTGTCCTAATCTTGACTCACAGACCTCTCATTATACTTCTCTCTCACCCGTCCAGTTTAGGAGGGGAAGTGACTGGGCAACTTGATGAGTATCTGGCAGCCAGCCAGAGTTAAAACCACCACAATTATGTAGGTGGAACTGTTAGTTTCTTTGACATATATTTTGGAGGAGTATAATGTGTAAGTTATACTGCAGAAAAACTAGTTATAAAGACTTATAAATAGTTCTGAGTAAGAAATTGTGCTTTGTGTACATTCTATCTCCTATCAGTTAGATACTGTGTAGAAAATAAAAAGAAATAACTTCCATATTCTTGCTGACTCTGCACGCACTCTGCGATGCTGACACAGCTCTAGCATGAGCTCTCAAACGTTGATAATTTTCTCTTCTTAAAGAGAATTTTAAGTGAAAAAAAAAAAAAGTTCTTCCCATAAACTTTTATTCAAAGAAATACAATTCATGAAATGGGCCCACATGCAATACTGTCAAAATACTGCCTGTTGTTCCACTTCAGGAAAGATGTACTGTGTCATACATCAATAATTCCTTCTTTATCCATAAACCATCATTTAAGATAAAAGTCTTGGCATTTGAGGTAGATATATAAGTGGACTAAAATCCTCAGCTGGATCACTGGGTACAGGGATGTCAATTTGACAGTTATTATTCATGCCTTGGTTGCAGTTAGTTTCTGAATAAAAGATCTTTCTATGCTTGACCTGTATGTTCCTTTCCCCTTAACACAAAGACACAATTTCTTTTACACTGCACTTTCTAATTTCCTATTTGGAAGCTTAAGTTATAAGAAAAAGGTAGACTTTGATAAATTGTTCAATCCTGTGTTCTCTCAGATGACCTTTAATCAGTTCTTGACTTTTTTTGCTATGAATTAGCTTCTCTTAGAAAGGGGATCTTTTAACTCACTTTATGGGGTAGCGTTGTGATGGCTGCACTACCACTTTTTAGACTTTATTGGTATTAAATTTCCTCTGAATGGTTTAATGGTCTTAAATATGTTAGAATGAAGAGTTTCTAGAACTACAAGTGACAATGAAAACTTATTCAACATAAATATGGAGTCTCATGTATGAAACAAACTTTGTCAGAAATAAGACTTTGAACACGGTTCTATTTCCAAAAGTGAGCATAAACATATGTAATGCTATTTAACAAAAGAATTTAAAATTAGCATTAGGTATAGACAGAATCCTTAATGCTGACTATGCTGCCAATACCTCAGAAGTTAAAAAAAGTCCTGCCTCATATAATTCCATTCCTAGAACAGTTTGGGTTAACCATCTAGCCCAACTCCCCCTGCAATGAGCAGAGGCATCTTCAACTAGGTCAGGTTTCTCCTGTAACCTGCTGGTAAAGCTTCTGATGCAGTCTAGGATGTGATTGGCTTTCTGGATTGCAAATACACTTTGCCAGCTCATGTCCAACTTTTATCTATCAGTACCTTCATGTCCTTTGCAAGGCTGCTTTCAATGAGTTTTGCAAGAAACTGGAGTAGCACAGAAGACCTCCTTAAGATGATAGTAATCTACAAGGAAGGAAAGCAATCACAAGTTTGTGTGAAACAGCAAAAAAATGCTCTCCTTCAAGTTAAAAACAATGACATTGAAGAAGAGAGTAATGTAATGAATAATTTAATGATGGGATGATTAAAGTAAATAGACATATTCTGTACAGATGTGGTTGAAAATATGAATTCTGAAGCAATTTAAAAGGAACCAGAATGAATCAAGTGTTGCCAGTGTTCACACTGAATTCTGAAATTTTAATCTTAGTCTTTTATAGACTAAGATTATTGAGTGATTACTATTTAAAAAAAATCAATAGGAATAATGTAGGCAAACCCAATTTCAAGAAAAAGGTCTACTCTAATGAAGTAATGATGATTGCAGCAAGTTCTTTCCTTAGTATGTCCTATGGAAATCTACTTTTCATTTTCAGGATGATATCCAAACAGACTAAGTCCTGAACAAATACAAAGTTTTTGTTTGTTATTTGTAAGTGCTCTTCCTTGCTATTTCTTTCTGACTTTTTCAATCTCTGTGTCCAGAGGATTTCCAAAATGCTTCAGTAATTTAAAATTTCCCTTTTTGACTACATTAAGAGAATATTAGCTGATTCTTGGTTTTAGTAAACTGTATAGTAGTGAGACTAAGGCAAATGTCTAATTCTTTCAGGTCTTCTAGTCACTCACATGTATGTACTCATACTGTGTGGGATAGAATTAAGTATCTTCACAGTAGCTAGTATGGGGCTATGTTTTGAATTTGTGCTGAAAATCGATAATGCAGAGATGTTTTCATTACCACTTAACAGTGCTTCGCAAGCCCCCTGTCATGGTTTTGCCCTGCCAGCAGTGAAGCACCATGTCCCTTGCTTGGTGCCCCCGAATACCTCCTCATGAACCGCCTCCCCCCCTGCCCACCTCCTTAGGACAGTGGAGGCTCCAGCGAGGTGGGAGGAAAAAAAAAAGATAACCAAGGATGTTGTGGATGGAGATAAGGGCAGGGAGGGCTCACTGCCAATTACAGTTCCAGTCAAAACAGACTCCAGTACTTGACTTAGAGAGGAAAGTCTGAAAATTTATTCTACTACCTACAAGAAACAGGATGGAATAAAAGCAAAAATGGAGTAGGATGATTGAGAAAATTACAACCAGCACTTTAAGATCTCCCTCCTGCATCCTTCCTTTCTTCGCAGGTTCAGCTCACGGCTCCCGATACCTCTACCTCCTCCACCCTCAATGGCTCAGGGGGGCAGGAAATGGGGGATGTGGTCAGTTTCTCACAGATGGGCTCTGCTGCTTCTCAGAAGAGAACGACTCCTTGCATTCTTCCCCTGTTCTGATATGGGGTTCTTCCCCCGGAACACAGTCCTTAGTGAACTTCTCTGGTGTGGGTACTTCCCAGCAGTTGTATCTTCTGCAAAACACAGGGTCTCTCACACAGGACACAGTTTCCTCTGGGCTTAGTCTTAATGAGCTTCTTTGGCATAGATTCTTCTCAGAAACTACAGCTTCTGTGAATATGAGGTCCCTCCTATGGGACATAGCCTCTTCTGGGCATAGTCACTGTCCCTGGCACCAAATCTTTCATGAAGTGAAAAGAAATCTCCATGTCACCACTTCTCTCCACAGAATGCAGGGGAATCTCTGCTTCACAACACCTCCTCCTCTCTTCCATCACTGACCTTGGGGTCTGCATGGTTGCTTCTCCCTCTCTTTTCCAACTCCTTGCAACACCATCAGCCAGAAAAGAGGGAAGGACAGAAGAAGGAACAGGAAGAACCCTCCTCTTCCAACTTGTTCTTAAAAAGTGATCATGGAGATGTCTAATTGACTCTGCCCCAGAACTGGGTCTGGCTCAGAGCTGAGGAAAAGGCTGTCATGTCAAACCATGACACCATCTCACGGGTGAGGAGGCTGGGAAGCCATAAGTAGTTGTAAGTGGACAAAGCTGGGCCAATTGACCTCAACTGATCAAAGGGATATTCCATACCATATGATGCCATGGTCAGCATATAAAGTTGGGAGAAGAGCAGGGAACATTCAGAGTTATGGTGTTTGTCTTCCCAAGTAACTGTTACATGTGATGATGACCTGGAGGTGGTTGAACACCTGCCTGCCCATGAGAAGTAGTGAATGAAGTCTTAGTTTTGATTTGCTTGTGTGCGTGGTTTTTCTTTTACTTATTAAATTGTCTTTATCTCAACCCGTGAGTTTTTTTCTGATTATCTCCCCCATCGCATGATGGAGGAATGAGCATGTGTGTGGTGTTTAGTTGCCGACTGGGGTTAAACTATGAAAATGTAAAATAGGCCTAATAAAAAGTTCACCAGCACCAAGTATGAAATTTAAGCTAGACTAATAGTTTATAACAGTAATAGAGAAAAAAATCAGCTTAATGAATTGAATTGCAGTGAAACCAATCCTACCGGCAGTAGTTAAATTTTTCAGTCATATAAGACCTATTCTGTTTCTAGTCATACAAATGCTCTAACTGATGTAAATATAATGTTCCTATCTTTCTTCCGTAGGTAGGGCAGTACACCAGCTCTAAGTATATTTTTGTTGATATTGACAGCTGTATAGCACCTACATAAATTTCACAAATTCTGATGAATCTGAAAAATATTTTTTAGGAGGCTGCTAAGTTACTATTGAAAGAGACACTATAATCTTCATACCAACCTTCTGAAAAGACACACAGGCATGATCAGTGGAAACAATTTTATTTTTGAAAAATATAAACAAGCATATAGCATCTAAAGAGGAGCTTAGAGAAAATAGAGAAGTACTGTGTTCCTGAAAAAAAAACCATATGCATGGCTTAGCTTTTTATTTAAACAATCAGTTCCATTTGTATTTCTTTATTCTTCTAAACTCAAAGTTCCTTTGAATTTTAAGCTTCTTACTGGCAAAGAGGAAATCCATAATTTTTACGGTGTTTATCAGCATTATTAAACTTAGTAAAGCTAATAATGAGATGAGTAAAGAAACAAACCAAAAACTTCTCATCAGTTAATAAAATTCTGTTTATTTTTCATAAAGTAACGATTCAGCACTAGGAGCTTAGTTTTGCTAATTGAGAGCCCTCTGAGAGCAACTGCTAAAGCAATTTATACGAGGAAAATATTGAAATCAATTGCAATTGAATATCTTAGTTAATAATAGCTTAATTAGATAACATAAGTGAAAAAGTCTACTAAACAGAACTAACTGTGGTGGAATTGCATCCATGAAGAAATTACAGGGTGTGGCTTTTAGAGTCCTTGCATATTTCTAATATACTTGTCTACATTCTGCAAATTCTATAAATCTACTCATCTTTTTCCTTTGACAAGATACAGGTATCAACTTATGATACAGGTGTGCACTGCTGTCATATCTATGCACGACATTACCTCTTTCCTGAAGATTTTTAGATTGCTCCAAGAATTAATACCAAAAGGAAAACAATAAAGACAATTGACAGAACTGTGAAAGATTCTGACAGTGATATGGTCACTGGATCATACAGTCACAAACATACAGACTAATTGAAGGAATTCTAACAAAAATCTCATATACCAAAATTTGCAATCTCATATAACTAGAATTTCTAGATGCAGCTCTGGACAAATCATTAGACTGTGGGAGAAAATACACATTTCAAGTTAGAGAATTTTTTAGTTTTTCTATCTATATCATACAACAAATAAGTTCCTATTGATCACCCAAAACATTTTAACTTTCTTGTTGAAACAATCCTAAGTTTCAGAAGCTTTAATTCTGATCTGGAATTCTCCCCAGATGACAACATCTTACTGTTAGCACTATAATTGTGTTTTTATGCTCATAATTACATTTTGATGAAATAGAATGCTGTGTTCAGAAATACTAGAATCAAAGAATCACAAATTAGTTTTGTTTTGAAGGGACCTTCAAAAATTATCTGGTCCAATTCCTTTGCCATGGGCAGTACCCATTTCACTAGATTGCTTTGCTCAAAGATCCATCAAACTTGACTTTGAAAACACTAAATGCTTTCAAATACTCTGTGCATGTTCCTCATTCAATTCAAAATTTTCCATCTCAACAACAAAATATGTTTTCTCCAGTTGCATTGCAGTAGGGGGAAAAAAAGACTTGGCATAATAAATTGTAGGATATTTATATCATAAGAAGAATTTTCAGGTAGAAAGAGAAGGAAGGAAATTTCTAGAAACAGAAATTAGAAGGAGGCTGAAGTTTGGAAGATATTCAGGCTTTTCTCATTATGGACAATTATTCATAATTATTTCTAATTTTAATTATATCCAATTAAGCGTCATAAATTTTTTTATGCTTGTAATAGCTGTCTGTATTAAACATGTAACTTTCTAAAAGATACTTTAAAAAACCCTCCCTACTGAGGCAAAGAATCGTATTTTACACTGAAATGTACCACTGAAATATGCTGACAAAGAAAAAAGGGAGATGGATTTCAGAAGCTGTGTTCAAAATCTTTTAAGTTTGTGTAATTTAATGTTTCTGAGTAACTTGAATAGTTCTAAAAATTTCTACAGAATCCTAAAACAAATAAATTTGATTCTTTAGCCTGGTGCTAAAATAGATATATTTGATATAGGAAATCCCCTATTAATGTCCCTTACCCTAATTTAGCACTGTAGGTTCTTGGTTGTCTTCAACTATTTCTGATCATGCTTAGTTACAGATTGTGGCTAAGTCATAGAATCATAGAATCACAGAATGGTAGGGGTTGGAAAGGACCTTTAGAGATCATCTAGTCCAACTCCCCTGCAGAAACAGGTGCACCTCACATGTGCCTGAAAGCAATTACATAGCTTTTGCCCTGTGCAAAAGGCTCTGTTATCTTGGCTCTGGTAACAAGCATTAGCCTTGATAAGAAAAGAAAAATCACTGAAGCTTAAAAGAGTAGTAATAGCTTTGCCAAAACTACCTTTGAAAATCCTTTATACTGAGACAGATTATATTTTGTCCTCCTTGTTGTTTCCTAAAACATCCATGCATCAGGATAAATTTCTGAGAGCTCTGTTATCCATTTCCTTGCAAAATGATCTTATTTTGCATTTTAATGATTTTCTGTAATATTGGTCAGATGAGATATATGTAGAACTTTATTTGGTTGAGCCGAGGAAAGAGAACTTTTTACCATTAAATGCTTCAGCAGCCTCCTGTCTATATATAAAAGTTAGCAGATAGTCTTCCAAACAGAAAACTGTCCCTTTAGCGAAGTTGAATGAAGGTAATGTGAATGTGCTTCATCTTTTTTTGAGGTCACAAAAGTATCAGTAAAACCTTTGTAGATGGCAATGCCACGAGTCTTTGACTGAATGCAATTAATTTATATACATTTGATCTACAACCATAAGAAGCAAGAAGATTTTGCTACTTTATGGGGTAAATTGACATAAATCCACTGATATGTAGAAGAGAACCTACAGCATATAAATGACAAGGTGATCTTGGATCATCATGGAGTTGTAGCTACGTTGAGGGCCCAGAAGATTCTTATTATGATGACACCAAACTGGGAGGACTGGCTGATTACCCAGAAGGCTGTGCTGCCATTCAGCGGGATCTTGACCAGCCTGAGAGCCAGGCAGAGAGTAATTTCATGAGATTCAGTAAGGAAAAGTGCCGAGTCCTGCATCTGGGAAGGAACAATCCCATGCACCAGTACAGGCTGGAGGTCAAACTGCTGGAGAGCAGCTCTGCAGAAAGAGACCTGAGAGTGCTAGTTGATAAAAAACTGAACATGAGCCAGCAATGTGCCCTTGTGGCCAAGAAGGCCAATGGCATCAAGAAGAATGTGGCCAGCAGGTCAAGGAAGTTTCTTCTCCCCTTCTCCTCTGCTCTGATGAGGCCTCATCTGGAGTTCTGTCTCCAGTTCTGGGCTCCCCAGCTCAAGAGCAACTTAGAACTTCTGGAGTCCAGCACAGGGCCACCGATATTATCAGGGGACTGGAACATCTTTCATATGAGGAAAGGCTGTGGGAGCTGTGGCTGTTTAGTCTGGAGAAGAGGAGACTGACGGAGGATCTTATGAATATTTACAAACATCTAAATGATGAGTGTCAGGAGGTTGGGACATCCCTTTTTTCTATTGTAGCTAGCAACAGGACAAGGGGTAATGGAATGAAATTGGAACACAAAAAGTTCCACTTAAACATAAGAAAACACTATTTTACTGTGAGAATGATGGAGCAGTGGCACAGGCTGCCCAAAGGGATTGTGGAGTCTCCTTCCTTGGAGGCCTTCAAGACTCACGTGGACATGTTCCTATGCGACCTGATCTAGGTGACGCTGCTTCTGCAGAGGAGTTGGACTAGATGATCTCTAAAGGTCCCTTCCAATTCCTAACATTCTATGATTTTACTTGATTCCCGTAGGCTTGTTTAGACAGTTGCAGTACATCTGCTTTTTCCAACCAACCAAAGCATCAGAGTATCTTTGACTTGCATTGAAATGTTCTTCCTTTGCTCCAAACATGTCAAATTTTTTTAAGTCTGTGGGAAGTATGCTAGATTGCCAGTTGAGATTTGTAAAGCTTATGGTTACGTTGTCATATTGATTCATCTGGTTGATTTTTATTTAAAAAACAACTAAACTTTATATTTCATATTGGACTACAATTTTTCTTATCTTCTAGTTCTGAAATACACCATTTTTTGTTATAAATACATGTTTACTGCATTATTTCTCTGAAATTTTAGACTGGCACTGAAGAAATTCTTGTTGAAAGCTATGCTTCCTATCCTCCAAGTAATAATTAACAGTTTGGACAAGTAGATTCTTTTCTATATTCTCTGGATTGCATGAAATGTATCTTGGATTTGTTGTGAGTGCATCATCTGATCAACTTTTAATTTTCAGTCAAGTGTTCAGAAGCACTTTGTAATTAAGAGGAGAACGAGTAATAGTTTTTTTTCTTAATGACATATCTTCATATGTTGTCCTTTCCCCATTCTGAAGAAATCTAATAATATCTGAATGTGAGTATTAAATGTAGCAAACAGTTTGTGCAGTTTTCATATTTTAGAGGAATTTATTTTTTTTTGTCCTTTGAATCTACTTTCAAAATTGAGGAGGAAAGAGAATTTGTAGAATGATTAAACATGATATACACATGTTCTAGCTAATTAAAGCATGAATTGTGAATCATTGTAATACACCCACATGAATTAGGTATTCGCTTTCTAGCCACTCTGCCTCAAACCTGTAGCATTGCACGGGGTTGTTGTGGTCCAGGTGCAGAATCTGGCACTTGGTCTTGTTGAATCTCATGCAATTGGCCTAAGCCAGTCGATCCAGGCTGTCCAAGTCCCTCTAAAAAGCCTTTTTGTCCTCAAGCCGGTCACCCACCCAGCTTGGTGTTCTCTGTAAATTTACTGGGAGTGCACTCATCCAAATCATCCATAAATATGTTAAACAAAACAGGCTCCATTAACTCCATTCCCTACAATTCTCAAGGACTGGTCATCTGGCCAGTTGTAATTGTAACTATGCTAAACGAATAGCAATAGCAAGAAAACATATATACAAATGGAAATAGTGTTTTGGTGGTAGCAAACAGATATATGACATGTCAAAATCTGGGACTGTTACGTCATTGACAGTCCTTCAGACTATATCCATGACAATCTGTCTGTAATGAGTTAACAGTTCTGCAGACCGCCAGATTCACTGTTAGCTCAAATTGTCTTGGCAATATTTCTATAGTGAGTCTTCTCTTTCCATCCTCAATTTTCTTTTCCTTCTTCACCTCGGCCTGCCTTTTTACAGTGCTCCATAAATCCATGACTGTCTGATTTATAATCGGTACGATCTGCTGTTAGTCTATATCCTGTTAGTGACATAGTGCCCAAGAAGGGTAATGTTCGCCAGCTTTTCAGAGCTATCTTCAAACACACACAGGCTCAACAACTTTTATGCTTCCAGTCTTAAACAACAACTGCAGTGTTGAAATCCTTTCTTTTCATCATCCAACTGTAAAGCATAATGAAAGAAAATCATTTAGTCTATTCTAATTAGCTATCTACTTATCAGGCTCTCTTTTTACCACTAACTAGAAACTTTTCAAAGTTTTTTAACATACTATAATACAATTCTAATTTCCTTCTGAATAATACTCTCTACTTTTATAGATTCTTTTTATACTGTTGTTTTTCATCAGGAGCACCAAAGTAATACTTGTTTGAGTATCCTGTTTTCTCTTTCATTTAAGTTATTTAAATTATACAGAAAGCTTATAAGATTTTTTACTGTCTATGGATTTTAGAGACTATTCTTGAATCATTACATGAATACACACAAAAAAACTTCAATGCTGCACTACTTAGTATCCTTACAGAAAAAAATGTATAACAATGATGTGACAAAAGATGCAAAAAAAAAAAAAAGGAGTAACAAAGAGACCTGAGAGAAGAAAACATTTTGTTTCTGTTGCTAATATAATTATTTTTTACTTCAGTTTAGAAGATTTAACTTGGTAACTTCGTCTTAAAGTTACATGTAAAGAGAAAAGCAATGATTCATTCTTTATTTCTTGGAGAATATCCAAGATTTTCTGGCTGAATTACATAGTTAATGTGGTTACATATGTGAATATGTCAGAAAGAGAAAATACTAACTTCATGTACTTCAAAGGACGTTATAAAAGTAAGAAGGAAAAATCATAAGATTTCCACTGTTTGTTGAACCTATGAATTGATGGAAGTTCTGATATTTTTTTAAACTTGTTCAACAAAATGAACTGTTCATTATAGACAAGAATTGAAAAGAATCCTTTTAAAAAAATTTTGTGCAGTATAACTTCTATAATATTGTTTTATAAATTACATATATATTCATATATGCATATATGTGAGAACAAAGCTATATAAAATAATTATTAACTGTAGAATAGCAGAATAACATTGTCATGTTTTAGGCACATCAGGGAACAAAAGACCACGATTAGCCTCAAGTAACAGAGACCTGAGGATTGCCAAAGGGCAGGGAGAGCTTAATTGCCACTTAAGGTTCAGGACAAAACAGACCAGGCTACTTGACTTGGGGAAGAAATCAGAAAATAATTTAATACAATACCAACTAAAACAGAACCTTAAAACCACAAAACATAATCAAAATAAGACAACACAGAGTGGTACAAAAATGAAGAGTCCAACCAGCCTTTTAAGACCATCTTCTCCCCACTCTTCCCGTCTTCCTGGACTCAGAGCCTTGATCCCAGTGCTTTTACCTCCTTAAACAGCCCAGGGGGGCAGGGAGTGGGGGTTTCCGTCTATTCTCAATTATTTCTGCCTTTTGCCTCTCCTCAGAGCAGGTGGGCTCTGCACCAGTCCTCCCTGCAAGTCCATGGGGTCCCTCACACACCTGGAAGCCCTGCACGGGCTGCTCTGACATGCATTTATCCCAAAGGCTGCAGCTCCTTTCTGCCTCTTGTGTGGGGCTGCTCTGCAGTGTGCAGGCTCTCCAACACAGCTTGTGCCATGGCCACCTCCCCACACAGTCTCTTGCCCGTCCGGGTGCACTCACACAGAGCTGCTGGTGGCTCTCAGTCCTGCCATGGCCCTGCATGGGTTGCAGGGGCACAGCTGCATTCTTGCCACGGCTTGCAGAGGGGTCTCTGGTCTGGTGCTCCTCCCTTCCTCCTTCTCTGACTGTGGGGCCCAAGTGATGACGTCTATCTTGTATCACTCTTACACCTCCTCCCAGCACTTCAAATCCCCGTCTCCTAAATAGTAATGGCAGAGGTGCCAGACTGGCCCAGCCGGAGGTGGGTCTGAACCCAGGAGCAGGAGGAAAGTCCAAAAACTCACTGCAACCTACTCTCCCTGTTACCAAGCAAAAGCTGCTTCTTGCTAAACCGTGACAAATATTTAAGGTAAGATCCTTGATACTCACTGGAAAATATCTATAGTTTCATAAAAGCCATAGTATTATGGAAAGTAATCATAATTATCTATTTGGAAACAACATTTTTTAATAAATGAAACAGAGAAAAATTTCCATTTAAATCTAACTACAGCCATGTTTGGCAGTTAGGTTGGAGAAGTTCAAGAAACTTTTCTTACAGTGGTAGACTGATGATTACTTACTCTTTCCTTAAGTCTTTCCAGAAGCAAATGTGAAAGAATTAGACCACGTACTTACATTAAGCTTGTGATTGTTCTGACCTTCACTTACAGTCCTCTTTTATCTCAGCAAGATGCTGTATTTTCCTTATCTTGAAATGAGTGAGGTTTTATGGACAAAACTAGTTGTCCAGAGACTCAATTGTCAAAGAAATAATAAAGCGCAGAACCAGAGCCCCTAGAAAATGAGCACCTATGTCAAATTTCAATATATAATAAAATATTTGTCAGATAATGTTATTGAAGCATACTTCATGGAGCTGGACAGTCATGAAAGACATTGTAAACACTGAACTTTTTACAGTTTAGTGTTAATTAATGTTAAACCAATAGTTTATACTTTCAAATTTTACTTGTTGTTTCTCTGCTAATATAATTGAAAAAAAAAGTCTTTTATTTGAACTATTGAAATTAGTGATATTAGGAGGAAAGATGAGTGAATAGTTGAACATAATAATTTGTGACTAGATGTTCAAATAAGTCTTATGCAACAGCCTAGGACTATTTGGTCTAGAGGATGTGTACAGATGCAAATAAAATTACAAACCATTTCCAGAGACAAAACAGGTTATATCATAAATACTAACCTTATTCCATGGTTTGCCATCATTACTACTACAAAAATTCTTACTATTATGAAAACCTTATTTTGAGTCCCAAGCTTTTCTTGCACTAAGTAGCAAATATGATCACAAACATACAAAAATATTTTTTTTATGGAGACCACTGTACTTACAGGCCTTTAATAGTGCTTTGACATTCTCAGATGAAGTATTAATTTTATTTATTTATTTATTAAAACCAGAGACCAAAGGTGGGAGAGGTTAGCCTTGTGAAGTACTGCCAAGAATTTCTAACTTCTGCAAATCTATAAACAAGTGCTACAGAATAATACAGTTCACAACTTGTTGAGTAAAATGCCAAGTTATGGTCTCCTTACTTTTTATCTTGAGCTTTCTTGTAGATATAAGCAAGCTCAAATCAAAGTTCTAATCTAGATGACTAAAATTAACAGACTGTATTATGCAAAAATATGCATAAAACGTACAAACATAAACATAAAGAGACTGTATTATGCATAATCAGATACAAGCCCTTTGATTTTTGATGTAAGAGAGGAAACGTCATGGCCAAATAATGATTTTGATTTAAAATTCTATAGATATAATGGATTTAGCTTTTCCTGCTATCTTTCAATTGAAATGGAAACATTTTGTATAAAGTAAAAGGGAAAAGTGTATTGTAATAACAACGTAGAGAGTGAAATGATGCCCAAGTTTCAGTTCTTGCTGAGTATTTCTCATCATTACTTTGACAGATATAAGTTGTAAGAAGAGAAAAGAACAAATTAAATAAAAGTTTATCAAACAGTTCTTGTTCTCACTCAAGTTCAACATATTAGAGTATGATTTATCAGCTCTTAGCTCTTCTGCATTTCATTCTTAACTTCACTAAATGTGCTTAAAAACTGTGGGTTGTAATTTTTTCAGTTTTACTATAAACTATTTTGAGTCCTTGTGGACTCAAGAAAAACTATTTATGTCAGTATCTCTAATAATTTATTTGAAGTCAAACTTTGCTCCAGAATTCTCCTTCTGTTTGACCTGTCAACTACCAGTAAACCTATGTATCTATATAGTAGATTACATGTTCAACTCACTTTTTCTGACTTTACGTATTCCTGGTTTTCTTCCAAGATTATCTAATTTCTAATCCTGTAAATATGTGGTAGGCTCCTTATCTTCCACTTAGTTTTGTGTGTATGTTTTACTGGCCTCTGTCCTTCGAGCCTTTTTTAATCTCCTGCTATTTATTTTAGCTACATGATCTCATCACTAGCTACAAAAATATTCACTACTGTGCAAGCTACCTCATTCAATACCAATTTACTGTAAAAATTTCCATTTGAGAGAAAAATATATCTTAACAGTTTTGAGATGCTTTACTGTTAAGACAATGATAAGAATGGCTAAAATATTGTCCTCAAAATACTCATCTTCTGCATTGCAAAACACTTAGGAGATGAGACCTTTTTTTCAGGTCTTTTAAGTCAGTTTACAAAAATATTCCTTTTTCTAGATGTTCCCAAAAGCAGAAGGTGACTGAAATAGATGAGATATAGTACAGTTGAAAATGCCACATAACAATCAAAATATACTTTGGAAGCTATTTTATCGAAAAAGGAGATAACAATTCTTCTGAAAAGGGAAAAACTTTCAGGAGCCCATTGAGACAAATTCCAGTAAAATGACAGGTCCATCAGATACTCTAGAAGAAGAAGAAACAAATACTCAAGAACACAAGATAATCATGAAATGCTGTTTAGCAACAGTAAAATTCATTTAGGTGCCTAATGGCATTATACTTTATAAAGGATTTACCATAGTATCCTTACCATTGCTTTCAGGACCATAGCTGCATATGTTTTTTATACATACATTCACAGTGGAAATGACATTTATTTTAATGAAATTCACAGTATTGACTCTAAATATCACTAAATAAAAAAAATACTGCACATCAAAACTTACTTACACTCCTTAAAAACAATCATTGCAAATCTGGAACTGATTAATTTAATGTAAGATTTCTTTCATGTAAATAGATAATTTTATAATTTTATAAAAGCCTTAATTTTTGTTTATGATCAAATAGAGAAATTGATAACACACCTACACCAGTTCTGAAGCATTATTTTACCAATGATAATTGAATGCTTAAGTTAAGGTTTAAAGTTGACAACTGATGTTCACGTGGTTCTGAGTGTACCAGCCTCACATGCAAGACATGATATCAAAGTATGAAGTGTGATGAGGCCACATTCAATCAACCACAAAAATTGACTCAAGGTCCAGAAAAAGTCACTTGAGTGAAAATCTTTTTTCTCTCAATTTTACCAAAACAGAAAAAGAAAGACTTCCATTCGTCTGACAAATAGAGATATTCGTAACGCCTTTTGGAGGAAGTTTACTGGAGATTCATGCAGAAAAAGTTGCCTAGATAGCACACTCTGCTACCATTTATTGGGAATTCATTAACACATATTTTGTAGTTTATTCATATACTACTACATAAACTTGACCATTTTTTATTTTATTGGAAAACTGATTTATATGTGTTTTAGATCTGAGAAATTAGCATTAGCTTCAAAGGAAGGCATTATACTGCCAACAATCCTCATATGTGTCATGGCTGAGACAAAACACAGGTGTCGTAGAGAAGCAAAATTTGAAGAGGAACAGAATTATGGAAATTAAATTTCTCTTCAGTCTCCATTTTTTAGCTTACAGTCTGAGAACCCAATGGTTACCAGTGAGAGAATTAAGCAGAGAATAAGTCATATAGCTATATAGCACTGATAGATAACAGTACCAGATAAAGTGACAGATCCTTTACTTTAAGTGACCTAGAAAGTTAACGTACTCAGATCAAAGGAGACCTCTGATATACAATAAGTTAATTCACTCAGCAAAGCCAACATACTCAGAATACCTGCAAATAGTAGAATGTTAACTCTCCTGCAATATTGAAGTACTAATAACTTTAAGCAATCTGTAAATCATGCATACATTGGTTTCTCAACAGATCTTTGGATTTTTAACCAGTGGAGGAGGAATATGATGGAGCCCATGCAGCATGATATCATGTAAGATGTGTTCAGAATTGTCAGTATTCATACCACTGGATGTTACTGTTAAATGTTTCTGTGCTGCAAGTATGAGTGTGAATCTACATTTGCATTCTTGTTCAGATTAGGAATTCAGTACTGAAGTGAGTCTTCCAACTGTCTCCACTAACTCTTCTCCAATTCACACTGCAGACATATCTTGGCATGCATAATTTGCATTACTTTTGAGTGAAAATGAGCTAGTAGATGTATTCCAGAAGACTACCTAATGTAATACAGTCATCAATAGATGAATGCGCTATGACACGAGACTGGAATATTCTTGATATAAAACCCTCCTCTGGGTTTTTGGTACCAGCTATTTTGCCCTGCAAATCTCTTCTTAGTAGACCTTACGAACTGCTGATGTAGAAATACCCTGAAAAGCTGTTTAACAAACCTGAGAATACAGGCTTTCTTTCAAGAAACAACAAAGAGGTTGTGGATACTTCTCTGGAGGTTTTCAAAACTGTTCTAGGTGAGTTTCTGTGCAACTTCATTGAGCTAAACCTGCTTTAGCAGGATGGTGGACTGGATAACCTGTAGAAGTACCTTCCAACCCCTACAATTGTATAGTTATGTGGGGGACTTCATAAAACGAGCAAAGTTGTACAAAGTTTAGAGGAGTAATTTATTAGATTAGAATTGCTACTTTGTCCACATCATAATCTTGGTTGATAATAATCCTGGCTGATAATAAACTGAACATTAGTCAGCAATGTGCCTTGTGGCCAAGAAGACCAGTGGCATCCTGGGATGCATCAAGAAGAGTGTGGCCAGCAGGTCGAGGGAGGTTCTTCTCCCCCTCTACTCTGCCCTGGTGAGGCCTCATCTGGAGTCCTGTGTCCAGTTCTGGGCTCCCCAGTTCAGGAGCGACAGAGAACATCTGGACAGAGTCCAGCACAGGGCCACCAAGATTATCAGGGGACTGGATTATCTTTCATATAAGGAGAGGCAGCGGAAACTGGGACTGTTTAGTCTGGAGACTGTTTGACCTCCAGTATCATCTTCTCAAAAAATATGAGAGTTCTTGCATATCAGAGCTCATTTTTAATTTAGCTTTTGAACTAATATAAGACTATTTCCACTGACCTAAGTATATATTCCCACTAGAATATTCATAAGCATTGTAGAAAATGTCATGTTATTAAAGTAATTGATTGAAGTGAACTCACAGAGACTCAAATAGTTTTATTTCAAGAGAAAAATAATGCCTTATATCTTCTGGTTTTCCTTGACCATATTTAGTTTCATAAATTAGTCAGCTATTGAGTGTTTTAATTAGCATGTGAAAATTTTATGAGTCAGAATATTTTTCTCAGCAAATCTAATGCCTTCAATGAAAATATCTATCAATTCCCTAAATAATTAAAATATGGAAGTCAAAAGATGTGCCAAAATCTCTACCACATTGAACACAATTTCACAAAGGAAAACTTACTCCACTTCCAGGACATCCCAACTGAAGTTACAAAATTTACATCAGTAATAGAGTTGCACTTGTAGTTCTGTGCATACATATGTGTGCAAGTTCAGAGAGTAAGTAGTTGAATAAGGAGAAAATGTCACGTAGAAATGTTTGTTCGTCAAGGTTCTCTCAATAAAGCTCTGTAAAACTGTAATATTCTTTTAATTTTCCCATTTATGTACCAGATTTCTTAGTATTTATGAATATCTTTACCAAGCTGTTGAACAAGAGGAATTCACTTATCAGTTTAGGATACTCTTTTTTTCTCTTGGAATGAACTTTTAAAATCGGATCTGTCTCTTGTTTATGGAAAAGTATGATAATGGACAAATGAATGTGTTGGAAAATAGGTGCTTTTTTTTCCAGATATATTTTGTACCTCTTTAGAATTAGATTTATGATTAATCAATACTGATTACAGAACTAAAGTAATTGTTGCATCATGGATTTTTGGATGAAAATAGCATATGAATACACTGTATATGACAGCTCTGAAATGTCTTATCATTCTTTTGAAATTACAGTTTAGAAATATGGTGAAGGAAAGGAGGAATAAGCAGACATTTTAACTCTAAATTTGGGCCATACCCCAAGGGTCAATACTAATTGAAGACAAAGAGTTAATATATTCTGAGATCTTCATAAATCTCATTAGTACTTTACCAGACATTTATAACTGTCAGTTAAAATTTCATTATTTTATGTAATAAGAATGACTTTGCATTAAGAACTGTCTGGCTAGATGAAGGGAGAGCAGTGGGTATCATCTACCTTGACTTCAGCAAGGCCTTTGACACTATCTCCCATAACATCTTGTCATGGTTTGGCCCAGCTAGCACAGTAGCACCACAACAGTCTCTCGCTCGGTGCCCCCATTCACCCCCACCCTTGTTAGGATGGCGGAGGACCCAGCAAAAAGGGAGGAAAAAGATAAGAAAGGTTGTTGTGGATTGAGACAAGGGGAGGGAGGGCTCACTGCCAGTTATGGTTCTGGGCAAAACAGATTCCAGTACTCGACTTAGAGAGGAAAGTAGGAAAGTTTATTCTACAAGAAACAGAACGGAATAAAAGCAAAAAATGGATTAGGATAATGAGAAGATTACAACCAGTACTTTAAGATTTCCCTCCCCCATCCCTCCTTTCTTCCCAGGCCCAGCTCACTGCTCCAGATATCTCTACTTCCTCCCCCACAACGGCTCAGGGGGGCAGGGAATGGGGGATGTGGTCAGTCTCTCACAGATGGGCTCTGCCGCTTCTCAGATGAGGATGATTCCTGGCATTCTTCCCCTGCTCCAACACGGGGTTCTTCCCCCAGAACACAGTCCTTAACAAACTTCTCTGGTGTGGGTTGTTCCCAGCAGCTGCGGCTTCTGCCAATACAGGGGCCCTCACATGGGACGCAGTCCTTGGTGAATATCTCTGGTGTGGATTCTTCACCGTGGTTGCAATTACAGGGTCCCTCTCACGGGACAAGGCCTCTTCTGGGCATAAGTTTAATGAGCTGCTTTGTCGTGTGTTCCTCCCCACAGTTACAGCTGTGGATACTGGGTCCCTTCCTCGGGACACGGCCTGCTCTGGCCATAGTGATAAAGGGTCCCTCCCTTGGGACATGACCTCTTCCGGCCGTAGTTTTAAAGAAGAAAATCACTGCCCCTGGCTTGGGGTTTGCAGTGAAGTGAATTGCTGCCCCTGGTCTGGGGCCAGCTTTAGCAAAATGAGTCTTTACTGCTGCTACGGGGTCTTTAAAGAAATGAAAATAAATCTCAGCTTCCCCAGTTCTCTCCATAGAATGCAGGGGAGTCTCTGCTCCAGCACACCTCCTCCTCTCTTTCCTCATTGACCTTGGAGTCTGCATGGTTTTTTCTCTCACTGTTCCTACTCCTTGCACCACCACCAGCCAGAAGAAGAAGGGCAGAAGAAGGAAAGAAGATGGAGGAAGAAACCTTTCCTTCCGGCTTCTTCTTAAAAAAAGTGATCATGGAGGCGTCTAATTGGCTCAGCCCCAGAAGTGGGTCTGGCTCAGAGCTGGGGAGAGTTGCGAGCAACTTCTTACAGGAGCCATCTTTACAGCCCCTTCCCCCTTACCAGAAAAGGCTACCATGTGAAACCATGACACATTTTCATCAGAAAGCACAGGCAGTGTGGCTTGGATGAGAGGACAGTGAGGTGGATCGAGAGCTGGCTGAATGACAGATCCCAGAGGGTGGTGATCAATGGCACAGAATTGAGTTAGAGGCCTGTGGCTAGTGGTGTTCCTCAGGGATCGGTTCTGGGGCCACTCTTGTTCAACATCTTCATCAACGACCTGGATAAGGGGACAGCAAGTTGGCTGATGACACCAAACTAGGAGGATTGGCTGATTCCCCAGAAGGCTGTGCTGCCATTCAGCGGGATCTCAACCAGCTTGAGTGCTGGGCAGAGAGGAACCTCATGAGGTTCAAGAGGGACAGAGAACTTCTGGAGAGAGTCCAGCATAGGGCCACCAAGATGATCAAGGGACTGAAGCATCTTTCATATGAGGAAAGTCTGTGGGAACTAGGTCTGTGTAGTCTAGAGAAGAGGAGACTGAGAGGTGATTTTATTAGCATTTACAAATAAATAAATGGTAGGTGTCAGGAAGTTGGGGCATCCCTTTTTGTATTGTAGATAGCAACAGGACAAGGGGTAATGGAATGAAACTGGAACACAAAAAGTTCCACTTAAACATAAGAAAAACTATTTTATTGTGAGGGTGAGGGAGCAGTGGCACAGGCTGCCCAGAGGGGTTGTGGAATCTCCTTCCTTGGAGGTCTTTAAGACCCATCTGGATATATTCCTATGCATCCTGATCTAGGTGAACCTGCTTCTGCTAAGGATTTAGACTAGGTCTCTAAAGTTCCCTCCCAACCCCTACCATTCTGGGATTCTGTGATACTGTTAAGAAGATCATTCAGCTTACATGGCTGTGGTGATTTGACCGTGGCTGGATGCCAGGTGCCCATCACACCACTCTATCACCCACCTCCTCAGCAAGCCAGGGAAGGGGAGAAAAGAAAATGAGAGTCTCGTGGGTTAAGATAAAAAAGAAAAAGAAGCAGCAAAGCCGCACGTGCAAGAAACAAAGCAAAAGCAAATAAAAATGTTACTCTCTACTTCATATCAGCAGCAATGTCCAGCCACCTCCCGAGAAGCAGGGCTTCAATATGAGTAGCAGTTGCTTTTAGAAGGCCAAAAATTAATCTTGCCTCCCCTTTCTGCTCCTCTCCCCCAGTTTATGTTACTGAGCTGATTTCATATGGTATGGAATATCTCCTTGGTCAGCCGGGGTGAGCTGTCCTGGCCGTGATCCCTCCCAAGATCGTGCCCACCCACAGCTATTGGTAAAGGTGGGGGAAGGAATGCTGGAGGGACAGCCCTGATGTTGTGTGAGCAGTAGTCATAATATTGTTACCAACAGTAAGCACAACACTGCAAGAGCTGCTGTGGAAAATCACTACCATCCCAGACCCATTACAGTTGCCTATTCAAGCCTTATTGTTCTTGGTTCAGATTCTAGAAAATGTGATAAAGCCAACTTCTTAAAAAGAAAGAATTTATTTGTGAATTGTATTATGCCAGTACCAATATGTCTTCATAACACTATGTTTCTTTCAATCAGGAGGGTATTTCACGTAGGTTAAATAAGATTAAACAGTTATAATAATTGCACTAGATATTTGTAGATCATTCTGTCTATAGATTTTGGGATATATTACAGTTAATATTGTTATTAAGAGACTGTCACCTCAGACATTAAAATCTCTATTCTAAAAATTTGAGATATACATATATTTTTAGAGCTGTAAAACGTCTTTTTTTGTTGTTAATAAAGATTGTATTTAAAAAAAACCAAACTACTCAGTTTTAAAGTTAGTCTCACATTGATCTACACCAATTAATTCTGTGTGTAATGAAAGCAGTGGTCACATAATTTTCTTTAGTTAAGAGTTTGGACCACGGGAATTTAAACTACGTGTAAAGAGCTCTTATAGATCTGAGTGTAAAATTATACCAAAGTTAACTTTTAATTTCCTTTCAGAAATATCAAGTGGAGCATTATCAAACCTCAGTTTAAGTTAAAAGTTTATTTCCCTGCTGTGATTTCACTTGCCATAACCTTTTCTGTTAAATCGGTTGAAGTATTGTAATTTAATCCCACAAAGTTAATATATGACTTCTTGCTCAGATTTGTCACTTCTAGTGAATAATTTAACCTCTTTTGTGTAAGCTTATAGGGTGCAGGAGTTTGTATTACTCTTTTTTGTTGTTTTTTCAGCTGCCATTTTGATGAATTGTATGCAGTTTTGAAAACTGTAAATAATTCCTTTTTCAAGATAACTTTTGTATGCTCTAGAGATAGTATTTTTGCAAACATCCATGTATGAACTTTTGGGGGCAGGGCAGAGCAGGAAGAATGGAGACTTTAAAAGAAATAAAACACTATTTCTGGTATTCTGTTGTATAACATTAATATGCAGAATATATTTTTAGGTTTATTTGTTTATCTTTTTTTCCAACTGATCTAGATGTGATTTAAGATCCTATGTACTTTCATCGAGCAAACAAACTGAGACTGAGAAGAACAATATTTGTCTGAGGAATTGCTCTTTATTCAAGACTTGAGTATTAAAATCATCTAAGTTCAAACATTACTTTCTGATCAAGATTTAAAATGAATTTTCAAAGAAAATAGGGATATTTTTGTTTATTGCTTTTGATTTGTGTTATGTTTTAGCCCTGGTTAGCCACAAAGCTTGTATCAAGCCAGGTCTGAGACAGTATTAGAATATAAGATCTGGACAATTCTTTGTACAAACAACTTACCTGATCTTAGTATAATTCAGAGTATCCTTAGGAACCTAACAGTTACTCAAAAGAGTAAACAAATGTGAAGCAGATTTATGTGACCAGGTTTTGGTAGCAGAGGGCTGCTTGTCTTTAAACAAGGAGGTGCCTGAACTTCCCCTGTAGCTGACAAGGCCAGTGCCAGTCAATTCTCAGACGAACCTGCAGCTGACCAAGACTGAACCAATCAGTAATGGAGGTAATGCCTCTGTGATTAATTTGTTTGAGAAGGGGAAGAAGTTACTGTGCAGACGCTAAACTGCAGTAGCAAGAGAAGGGAGTGAGAACATGAGACCAATTCTGCAGACACCAAGGTCAGTGGAGAAGGAGGGGGAGGAAGCACCCAGGCACTGGAAGAGAGATTCCTGTATGATCTGTGGTGAGTACCAGAGTGAGCAGCTGTGCCCTCCCAGTCCATGGAGGCTACCGAGAAGCAGAGATCCACTCGCAGCCCATGGAGGGCCCCATGCTGGAGGGAATGCATGCCTGAAGGAGATTCTGACTCTGAGTTCACCCTGGAGTAAGTTTCTGGCAGGACTTGGGAACACATGGAGAAGTGAGCACATGCCAGACAAGGTTTTCTGGCTGGACTTCTGCCCCCATGGGAAACCTACTCTGGACTGCTTTCCCTGTGGATGATCCATGTTGGGACAGTTTGAGAAGACCTACACTCCATGGGAAGGACCCATGATGGAGCAGTTTGTGAAGAACTATAGACCATGGTAAGGATTCGTGTTGGAGAAGTTCGGATAGGACTATCTTTCATGGGAGGAACCTCACAGTGTAGCAGTAGGAAGTATGAGGAGTCCTCCCCCTGAGAGAAAGCAGTGGTAATATCCATCTGAATAATGAACTGACTGTAACTGCCATCCCCCTGTGACGCTGGGGAGAGGAAGTAGGGACCCAGGAAGAAGAGAGGGGCACGATGAGGTATTTTAACATTCAGATTCTTTATTTCTCATTTTTCCTACTCTGTTTTGATTGTTTATTAGTGAATCAAAACATTTGTTCCCAACTCAACTGTTCTTCCTCTGATGATAATTGCTGAGTAATCTCCTGGTTTAACTCATAAATCTTTTGTTATATTTCTTTCTCAGCTGTTCAGTTTAGGAGAGGGAGTGACAGAATGACTTGGTGGGCACCTGGCACCTAGCATGGGTTAAGTCACCACGGAATGAAAAGTGATATTCAGAGCACTTAAATGCATGAAGTAAAATAGTGATTTGTGGTTTTCTTGGGGTACAGTTCTCATAACACTGTATAGTAAGTGAAGGGCAACTGCAGTCTTGTGAGATGGTGACAAATACATTCCCTTTGTTTAGCTTGAAACAGGACCTAAAATTTCTTTTCAACTAAATATTTTTCCATTGAGATTAGAGCTCTAGTCTGCATAGATTACCAGCCTCCAAATCTTAATAATAACTGATGAAAGCTAACAATTTTAACAATAAGGTGAACAGTTGCTCTATGCTAGGCACTGATTGGACCAGTTTTAGAATTCACTGTCTGTGATCTATGTCCTGAAATAGTACCTAGTCTAAAACAACATTAAAAATCTTATAATACTATTTTACTTTCTTTAAAAACAAGTCCCCTTTTTTCTTAATCTTTTAATTGATTATTTTTTCTGTTTTTTCCCCTTTCTTGATATAAAGGCACTAGGAGACTGTTTTGTGAAGGGTGCCATAAACAATGAAGTTGATAAAAAGCTGGCATAGCCAGATGAAATATAAATGTTCTGTAAAGGTCAGATGTCTTTAACAGTCTCCTGTAATCTTCACATTGCAATCTTGAATCTCCTCTTCAATTTCTGCATAAGACTATTGTCTCTCAGACACTTAAATTTATATAATTTTCTTTGCAAATGTCAGAGAAAGTGTCTTCTCTGGACCCTTTAAAAGTAGTACTTTTCTTAACCATTTCAGAAAATAAACAGTGTTACACTTAAAACTGGATATTTGTTGCTAAAGTCAAATTCAGAAAATTCTGTATGCATATTAAATATGTATAGTTGACGTTTTAGAAAGTAAAAAATGAGGTTTCTGTGTGAATTCTGATAATAACAAGTGATGAAAAATTTTTGTCTGGAACACTAAGAGTTAAAAAAACCATCAACTACATTAGTGATGTCAATAGAACCCGAATTAGTCAACAGATCCACAACAGTAAATAAGAATTTAACACATTTTTTAATCCACTCCTATCTCACACTTCATAGAATCATAGCATCAAACATAAACCTAACACTGCCAGCTGTCATTGAATCGTGTGCTTAAGCACCACATCTACTCATAAACCCATTGTTTAGGTTTCAAAAGATCTTTAAGATCATTGAATCCAACTGTTAACCTAGCATTGCCATGTGCACCACTGAACCATGCCTCAAGCACCACACCTATATGTCTTTTGATCATTTCCAGGGATTGTGACTCAATCACTTCCCTGAGCAGCCTGTTCCCAAGTTTGACAATCCTTTCCATGAAGAAATTTTTCTTAATATACAATCTAAATCTTAATGAGCCAGTTTCCTCTCATCTATCAGTTTTTACTTGGGAAAAGAGAACAACACTGTCTCATCACAACTTCCTTTCAGGTAGCTGTTGAGGGCAATGAAATCTCTCAGTCTCTTTACTCCACGCTAAACAACCCCAGTTACCTCAGCAACTTCTCATAAGATTTGCCCTCCAAATGCTTCATCAGCTTTGTTGCCTGTCTGTGAATGTACTCATCTCACTGAGCACCTCAGTGTCCCCCATGTAGTGAAAGGCTGTAGTGGGTCTGGGATGGTAGTGATTTTCCACAGCAGCTCCTGCAGTGCTGTGCTTACTGTTGATATCAATATTATGACTACCGCTTGCACAACATCAGGGCTGTCCCTCCAGCATTCCTTCCCCCACCTTCACCAATAGCTGTGGGTGGGCATGATCTTGGGAGGAACCATGGCCAGGACAGCTAATCCAGGCTGACCAAGGAGATATTCCATACCATATGACGTCAGCTCAGTAATATAAACTGGGGGAGAGGAGCAGAAAGGGGAGGCAAGATTAATTTTTGGCCTTCTAAAAGCAACAGCTACGTGTACCGAAGCCCTGCTTCTTGGGAGGTGGCTGGACATTGCTGCTGATATGAAGTAGAGAGTAACATCTTTATTTGCTTTTGCTTTGTTTCTTGCACATGTGGCTTTGCTGCTTCTTTATTAAACTGCTTTATCTCAACCCAGGAGACTCTCATCTTCTCTTCTCCCCTTCCCTGGCTTGCTGAGGAGGTGGGTGATAGAGTGGTGTGATGGGCACCTGGCATCCAGGCACAGTCAAACTACCACAAAGGCCCAAAACTGAAGAGAGTATTTGAGGTGTGGCCTTACCAGCACAGAGTACAGGCGAACAATCACCTCCTTGGCCCTGCTGGGCATACTATCCCTGATACAAGCCGTGATGCCATTGACCTTCTTAGCCACCTGGGCAGACTGCTGGCTCATGTTCAGCTAGCTGTTGATTAGCAGTCCCAAGTCCCTCTCTGCCTGGCAGCTTTCCAGCCACTCTGCCCCAAGTCTGGGGTTGTTGTTGTCTGAGTGCAGCTCTCGTCCTTGTAGAAACTCTTACAACTGGCCTCATCTCATTGATCCAGCCTGTCCAGATTCCCCTGAGGAACCTTCCTACCCTGAAATAGATCAACATTCATGCTCAATTTGATATTGATCAAACTTACAAACTCATGTGCAAACTTACTGAGTGTGCACTCAGTCCCCTTATCCAGATCATTGACAAAGATATTAGGCAGAACTGGCTCCAACACTGAGCCCTGTAGAACACCACTGTTGACCAGCTGGCAAGTGGACCAAACTGCATTCATCACCACCAGTTGGATTCTGCCATCCAGAGAGTTTTCTACCAAGCCACAAGTAGCTAGTTTTTCCAGGAGAACATAGTGGGAAATAATGTTAAAGGGTTTACTAACATTCAAGTAAACAGCAGCCACAGCCTTTCCCTTGTCCACTAAGTGAATCACCTTATTATAGAGGGAGATCAGCTTAGTCAAGCAGTACATGCCTTTCATAAACTCATGCTTACTGGACCTACATACTCCTTGTTGTGTATGTGCCATGTTTTGATACTCAAAATAATCTGCTCCATAACCTTTCTTAGGTCTGAGGTCAGGTTGACAGGCCTGCAGTTCCCTAGACCCTCCTTCCAGCCTTTCTTGTAGGCAGATGTCACATTTGCTAGTTTCCAATCAGCTGGGAACTCTCCAGTTATTCAGGACTCCTACTAAATGATTGAGTGTGTCTTGATGAGTAGTTCTGCTAGCTCCCTCAGTACCATTGATTGAATCCTATCCACCCCATAGACTTGTGTGTGTCTAAATGATGTAGCAGGTTGCTAACCATTTCCTCTTACATTATAGCAGCTGCATTCTGTCCCCATCCCTGTCATCCACCTCAGAAGGAGGTGAAGAAAGCACTAAGTACCTCAACCTTTCCATCATCCATTGTCACTATGTTTCCCACATGCATCTGATAAATGCAGGACTTGACCTGTCTTGACACAGGACTCTCATTTCAAATTGCAAACTGCAGGAAAGTCTGCTACAGAGGACGGTTTCTACTAAGGCAAAGCTGAAAAATCCTTATTCTAGGTAAATATAAATGTATATGTTAATACTATATATGCATTATTTCCTACTTGATTGAATGAATTTCTATCATTTGAATGGTGTGATAGCCAGTCAGAAGCTAGGTGATAAAAAATTGCCACGTCTTCTAACTTATCTTCTTCATAGCCACTAAATATGCTGTTTATTGAGACTGAAATACTATAAATTATTTTACAGATAGTAGGACAGTTTCCAGCATCTTGTACTTCGAGTCAGATGAAAGACTGCCAGTAACAGAAATTTCTCTGCTATAGTTGATTTATTTTCCTTCTGTTTCCAGCCTGTGATGAAGTTCAGTGTTCAGAAGTTTTATGTCTGCAATAGTTGCAAAGCTTTCATACAAAAACAGCAGTGAAAAAACCCTTGTTAAGAAAGTCTCTATTCTCTTTAAAGGGAAATAATTTCCTACATTGACTGAGATTTCAGAAATGAGTCTTTTTCAAGAAGGCGATCCTTCTGTAATCAGGTGAGGCTTTTTCCGTCATTTTAAGAAGATCATTAAAGAAATCTCATCAGATTAATTACTCTTTAAATTTTCTCCCCACCTGGTAATAAACTATGTTGTCTTATCCTTTGAAAAGATCTTTACCATTCTATATCAGGCAAGAAGTTATTTCTGAAGACATATCTCACAAGGATGCCAATAACTTTAGCGAAGGTTCCTTTTGCTTACGATTCACCCATAATATGAATGGTATTGGAGGGTAAGATTTTCTTAACAATTATAAATATATGACTCTTATGGAAAGAAAGTAATAGATGAGTAAAACTGGAATCACTCATTTTTTTCCACCGAGGTAATAATTACTGGTAGAATGAAAGGATATCACATCGTTAATTGACACTGTGATTTTTTTTCTATGTTTTTTCACTTGTAAGGAGGTAGGTTTTGTTAAACCTCCAGACTGCTGCTGCTTGGATAGTCATAGTGAGCAGGAGGCTAGTGGAATAAAGTACTGCTCACTTCGAACTGCAAATAGAACTGAGAAAACTTCTGTAGCCACTGATTAGTGTTTTGGGGAAATTTGTTAGAGGCTTTGCACAATATTTTTTACTTTAGCTGGATCTATTCTTTGCTAATGGTGATGATTCTTGATATTTATTACAAATCAATGAGACACAAGACCTGTCATTGTAAATCATCAGTCTTGAGTCAACACTGTTATAAAATGGAATTTATTTTAGTGACGTAGAAATTAGGTGTATATTTATAAATCTATAAAGAAGTGGTAAGGTCCCTACTCTGTATATCATGACAAGTCTTATCCATCTGACATTGCCTTCATGATCTCATGTTTTATTCAATCAGTTCTGAAGTCCTGTTAATTACGTGCCCATATTAAATAAGATCCCATAAATTATTTTCTGTTCCATGAAAATTGCAGCAACAGTGTAGTAATCTTTGAGTTCAAGATGATATCTTGACGAGTATTCCTTCATATTTTCATTTATCAAAAGTTCTTATTGACTTAGAGATCATTATGTATTACAGGTTATGATGTTTTCAAAACATGACGAGAGGTTACTATAGGCTGAAGGAAATATTTTATGATAGACAGAAGCATCTTAAGACACACAACCGTATGACAGTGATTTTGCTCCTTATTACAAACTCACAGTTTCAAACTATGGTTGATTCAAAGTATCTCATAAGAATCTACTCAAACATGCTTGCACTGCAGAAAAAATAGAAACTCTAAATATATCTTGCAACTGTTCTTTGAAGGGATAGGAAAAGATTAAAAGAAGACTGTGTTTCTATTTTGACATACATGAAACTATACTTCTTGCTTTTATACTCTTCAGTTTTCCAAATCGTTAGGCTAAGAAATGCAGAGATATTATTCAGAATGATGATTCACTTGATAAGAGAGTTCCATATAGATGGCTGCTGTTCAAGAACCATGATGAGCTGAATTTGGCTGGACACCAGGTGCTCATCAAAGTTGTTCTGTCACACTCCCTCCTCATATGGACAGGGGAGAGAAAACAGGAAAAAAGGCTTGTCGGTCAAGATAAGGACAGGGAGATTACTCATTGATTACTATTCCAGGAGAAACAGACTTGACTTGGGTAAAATTCCATTTCATTAGTTAGCAATCAAATAAGAGTAGCATAATGAGAAATAAATCCAAATTTAAAAATACTTTACCACTAAACTTCCCCTCTTCCCATACTTAACTGTACTCATTATTTTCTATACCTTTTCCCTGTCAGATCCTCACACTCTTTTTCCTACTCTACCATTGGGTCATTTCCACAGGAGACATTTCATCATGAACTTCTCCAATAACAATCCTTCCCATAGGCTACTGTTCTTCATGAACTACTACAATGTAGGTCCTTACCTACACTGCAGTCTTTCAGGAATGGACTGTTCCAGAATGGGTTCACAAGTCACAAGTCCTGCCAGAAAACCTGCTCTACCATGGAGTCATAGATCCTGCCAGAAAACTCTGTTTCAGTTTGGACTTCCCATGAGATAATAGCCTCCTTCATGCATCCATCTGCTCTGATGTGAGGTCCTCTTCAGGCTATAGATGGATCTCTGATTTCCCCATGTCCTTCATGGCTGCAGAGGCAGGGCCTGCCTCACTGTGGGCTGCACCACACGTTGCAGGGGAATCTCTGTCTGGAACACCTCCTGCCCTTTTTCTCACTAACCTTGGTGTCTAAAGGGTTGTTGTTCTCACGTATTCTCACTCCTCTTGCCCAGCAGCTGTTGCATAGTGGGCTTTTTATCCTTTCTTACACATGTTATCACCTCAGCACTACCACCCTTGCCGATGAACTTGGTCTTGGCCATTGGTGGGTATGTTTTGGCTCTCTGAACATATGGGAGGCTTCTAGTAGCTTCTCACAGAAGCCACCCCTGTAATATCCCTACAATCAAAACCTTGCCAATACAAGGAAATAAGACTATTAAAAAGCCTATGCTAATGCATGCTCCAAAAGACCGTGAGTAGTCTTTCTCTCGGCTGATCATATGTTGATGATTATTCTTACATGACGTTGGAAATACAAAGAAATAGAGACAGATTTTTTTTTTTTTAATAAATTCATAAATAAATAGATAAATACAGATTCATTTAGTGTAATTTGCTGATGTCCTGGCAAATCCATAACTGGTTAGCAGTCCCGACTTTGTCACCAACCAATTCTTCAAGCCTGTCATTGCAGTTAAACTATCAACTATGTTTGCAACAGCAGAGTGATTGGTAGATAAAATTTCAATTTACATAGCAATTGTTCCTAGTAAGTGACAGCTTTTCTGCAGTACTTGTCAGAACCTGGTTAAGAGCAAGGAATCAAAATTCCCAAAGCAGAGCCAATGCTACTAGAAATAATTGTCCCTTTCTCTTTCTTTTCCAGAACATCCTTAAGAAACACTGGTTTTTTACTGTGCACCAAATTAAAATTAACACCTTCAATTCTGTGGTTAGATCAGACAAAAACATGGTGTCTAGTAAATAACACTGACAAATGCTTTCCTTCAGTAATTAGAGGTAGAAAGGACCCCAAATTTGATATTTCTTCAAAAAGATAGCATTTAATACAGAAGCCAGTAATTCTAACTTTGAGCAGAATTATCTGACAACTACTGAAGTCAGATTCTAAATATTTTAGACTTTCCTTATATCACTATTAAATATGTGAACTCCCTGTGAATTTTCTGTCCAAAGTTCATTCTTGCAGAATTTGCTTATATTTCCTTATTGACATCTACTCTTCTTGATATGCTTTACTCTTTTTGTCAGCAATGACTGGCTTGCTAAGTGAGACTGATATATTCAGTTTCATTGTTCTCCTAATTATTTTCCTTCACTATAAAATTTTATAAAGCACTTCAAATAACTTTGTATGTTCTGTAAAGTGAATTTAACGTTGGTAAAAGGTGCTGAACCTATAGAACAGTTACAGCGTAGGCAGGAATAGTACCACATTAGATCTCCACCATTTCATTTGTCATCTATTTAAATACCCACCCACAGGTAAAGATCACTGTGTTTGTATGACTTTGTCTGGATAACACGTGCCTTCCAAGTTGTTTTATTCCTCCCATTGTCAACAGGATGGGGGATGAGAAAATAAGATGGAAAAATACTCATGGGTCAAGATAAAGCCAGTTTAATATAGAAAAAGCAAAGACCAAGCAAGGAAAGTAAAGGAAAATAAAAGTTTTATTCTTTAATTCACATTATCAGATAATGACCAGAGTTTCCCAAGAAGTAGTTGCTCTACAAGACAAATATCAAAATAACAAATGTTACCAGCTCCTCTTCCTTTCTCTTTGGTTTCATTGCTAAGCAAATGTCATATGGTATGGTATATCCTTTTAGTTAGATTGGGTCAGCTCTCCTGGCTGTGTCCCATCTCAGCATCTGGCCTACTCCAAATCTACTGGTGAGGGAATAATGCTGCAGAGAAAGCCTAGATGCTGTGTGTGCACTACTCAACAGTATCCAAAACACTGGCATGTTATCACACATTTCTAGCTAGCAATACAAAGCAAAATGCTATGAGGGCTAGTAAAGCTAAAATTAAGTCCATCTCAGCCAGAGTCAATACAAACACCAAGAGAAGTATAATTCAAAATAATAGACACTTTACTTCAAGGTAGTTCATTATGAGCCATGGCTAATATGATGCAATCTGTTTGTGTGTTTATAGACATACTGCATATATGTGTGTGGCAATGTGTTGATAGGTTTAGATTAATTTAAATGCAATAAATTCCTGAAGAAACTGTCTGCTGATGGCTTCAGTGGCCACACTCTTTGCTTACTAGGAAAGTGTCTGGATAACTGAGCCCAATGAGTGATGAGAAATGGAGTTAGGTCTAATTGGTGGCCAGTCATCAGTAGTGTTCCATAGGGCACAATGCTGGGGCCAGCGTTGATAAAGATTTTTGCCAATGATCTGAATAGGGTGATAAAGTGCACTGTCAATAAATTTGCACATGACACTAAGTTGGGCACAAATGTTGATCTACTTTAGAGAACAAAGGCTCTTCAGAGGGCTCTGTACACCATAGATCAATGGACTGAGGCCAATTGCATGAAGTTTAGCAGTGCCAAGTGCCAGCTTCTGCGCTTGGGCCATAAAAACTCCATGCAACAGTACAGGCTTGGAGTAGAGTGGCTGGAAAGTTGTCTTGCAGAAAAGGATCTGGGGGTGTTGATAACAGCCAGGTAAACATAAGCCCACAGTGTGGCCAAGAAGGCCAATGGCATCCTGGCTTATATTAGAAATAGTGTGACTACCAGAATTAGAGAAGTGATTATTCCTCTTGTAGTTGATGCTGGTGAGACTGCACCTTGAATAATGTGTTCAGTTTTGGGCCCCTGACTACAAGGACACTGAGGTGCTGGAGCATGTCCAGAGATGGGCAATGAAACTCGTGAAGGGTCTGGAGAACAAATCTTAGGAGCAGGGAATCAGGCAACTGGAGTTATTTAGTATGGAGAAAATGAGACTGAAGGGAGACTTCATTACTCTTGACCTCTACCTCAAAGGAGGTTGTGGCAAAGGTGCTATTATACTCCACAACAACCCCAGACAATGCCACAGGCTTGGGACAGAGTGTCTAGAAAGCTGTCCTGCAGAAAAGGACTGGGGGGATGTTAATCAACAGCCAGCTGGAGATGAGCCAGCAGTGTGCCCAGGTGGCCAAGAAGGCCAATGGCGTCCTGGCTTGAACCAGAAACAGTGTGACCAGCAGGACCAAGGAAGTGAAGTGATTGTTCCCCTGTATTTGACACTGGTGATACACACCTCAAATACTGTGACCATTTCTGAGACCCTCACTACAAGAAGGACATTGAGATGCTGGAGCATGTCCAGAGATGAGCAACAAAGATGGTGAAGGGTCTGGAGAACAAGTCTATGAGGAAAAGCTGAGAGAGATGGGGATGTTACTCTGGAGAAAAGGGGGCTGGGGGGAGACATGAACATTCTCTACAGCTATCTGGAAGGGAGTTGTAGTGAGATGAGAATCAATCTCTTATCTTCAGCAGTTTATGGTAGGACAAGAGGAAAAGGGCTGAAGTTGTACCAGAGGAGGAAGAACTTTTTCACCGAGAGGGTTATTAAGCATTGGAAGGGGTGACTCAGGGATGTGGTGGACTCACCATTCCTCAATATATTTAAAAGATGCATAGATGTCGTGTTGAGGGACATGGTTTAGTGATGGGCTTGGCAGTTTTAGGTTATTGGTTGGACTCGATGATTTTAAAGGTTTTTTGAATCATAATGATTCTATGACTCCATGGTTCTTTGTGGTGCTTGGGGACATAGTTTATTGGTAAGCATGGCACTGTTAGGCTAATAGTTTTACTCAATGATTTTAAAGGTCTTTTCTAACCTACTAGATTCTTTGTGATTCTGTATAAATGTGACCTTTATGTGAGACTGTCACAGAAGATTATGTATCAAATATAATCTTCTGTCTTCATAGCAGTGAAAATTTAACTTGTGCTTCAGTCAGCAACAATCTTAAACTTCTTTTGCACAAGCCTTTTTTTTTAAGAAGATTGTCAATCTGGGTTCGTATATGGATTTATTTAAGCTGCATGATTAACTACATTCATTTAACATGCAGTAGTATGCAGTAAACTAAACCAATTATTTTGGGTAGATAATTAAGATGCTGCTGCGCATAGTTTTATCTATGTATATGCTGTATATGCTTATTTTAATTTTCAAGTTCTACTCTTCATCAATTTTGCAGCAGACAGTGCAAAAGACTTATGTATTCTCCTAAACTAGACTTATTGAATGCAGCAGTCTAAGTGGTATATGCATTACATTTCTAATGATAATGTGTAACTAGAAAAAGAGAATGGTACAAGTAAGGGATGTCATTCAGATAAATTATTTCTTTATGCTAACTTCAAGAGGAAACTTCCAGCCCTGTCTAATTTATGTAGCCATGAAGGAATGTTGAATTGTTTGTTTTTTTCTTTCATATATGGAAAAAATTTATCTGATTTTCTTTGCAAATCAGTATATTATGCTCTTCTTGCTAAGAAAGAAAGTATATTCCATATTTAATAGAAGTATTTTTTAGAAACATATAGCTGTAAGAACACATAACACAGCTATATTTGGGCATTTTTTAAACTTTTTTTAAACTTAATGTAGAGAAGCAGATGCATATACACATACACTTATGTATTTAGTATTTCAGAAAAAACCATTTTAAACCTGTAAATATAAGAAGAACAAAAAAGTTGAGAAATGGGACATATTGGACATTACACACTAGGCGTGACATCTGTAAGTGTTACTGACAAGGAAAGAGCTTAGTGAGTCACATTGTTTGAATAGATAAATGAAATAAAGTGTTGGGCCCAAGTCAGAAAGCAGGCAGTCTCAGGAAAGGAACTGGTGTCTTGAAAGAGGAGATAATCAGAAGGCTTGAAGTCACTAAAATCTTGGGTTCAGATATATTGAATCTGAGTTCAATTTGCACATTTTATCAGATACTGCTGAACAGTTTAGAGAAGCATTGCCAGTACACTTAAAAAAATAGTAAAATAGAAGAAGCTGTTTAAGAGGATGTATGTTCAAGCTTATGGAGTTAAGCTACAGAAAAGATTGTCCATTCTAATGTGTTGATTTGGATAATTGCTGGACAAGAGAGTTGGAGGTGCAGTGTTGGTGTGAACCTATCTAGAGTGTGCTGCAGCCTAAACAACAGTTGTTGTCTTTTGTCAGTCCTTGATGTAGGAAAAAGGGGATTTCATTTAAATTTGTGCTTTTGAAAATGTTGAGAGGTATGTCACCAAAATTCAGTGGAAGATAAAACGAGGAGTTTACAGAAAAAGTTAAACTGCAGATATTTAGCACTGTGCAAGTGCCTCTGTAAATTCCACATAACACTACCGGATCTTTGAGTTAGCAAAGGACTTAAGAAATGTTGACCTTGTCTCTTCTACCATGGGAGAAGAGAAAAGAACAAGATTCTCTCTGCTTGTTTTGTGCTTATACTCCTGTTGTGGACATGTTACAGTTATTGAACCATTGCAGCTTTAATAAAATGTTTATTTGTGAAAGAAGTTCTTATAGCAGCTCTGCAAAAGGAAGGATCCTGTAAAACTTTAAGAAGGGAATGCAGCTGGGTCACTCTGAGTATGTATTGTTCTTAAGTGTCTCTTCTTAGTTTAAAAAAGTGAAAGGTATGTATTCACATCTAATAGATACTCCTTTTTCTTGTTTTAGTGAATCTTTAGGCTTTTGCTAAGTACTGCAGCTTGATCTAATGTTTATTTCTCTGGTAAAGCACGCTGAAAGATGTCTACTTTAGAACAAGATCTTTTGGTTGATGATATTTGCCTGCTGTTGTGATGTGGCAGTTTAAAACAAAGTATGAATTCCATTTACAATTGGAGGACTTCTTTAAGAAAAGCTTCAGTTGATCTGTAATATTTCCCAGTTGTTCTGACTAGTAAATACAGTGTCAAATCTCAGATTTGGTATAGTGACTGCAAATGATCAGTTACATAGAAACTGATAGCACAGTGATACAGTCTATGCTATTGTAATTCTGATGGAGTGAGATAGGTGGAAGATTTGTGATGTCTTTTTTTTTTTTTTTCCTCCAAAAAATACAAGCACTCAATTCACATCATCCATGAAAATGAAACCTAATATCTTGTGTCTGATATTCCTGTGAGTACCAATGTTCTTCTTTCATGGATCGGTTGATAGCTTTGTAATACTAATGCTAACTATAAGCTTCATAGAAAATATTTTAGTGTTGAGACCAAACTGACAATATATACTTTTAGAAATGAATGCTCAGTAATCCTGTGATATAATTTATAATCTAATTTGTCAAACCAGTAATCCTTACTTTCTCAAATGAATGCTTGCTCTGTAGTACCATATAGAGATTCCAAACCATAGCAAAATGGAAAAATTTGTGTTCTTAGCTACATGAAAATTTCAGAACTGTTACAAAAAATACCACCAGTAGGATACAATATATCCCTGCTTTAATTTTATGGAGTAAAATATAATACAAACCTTATTCCATTGCTGTTGGGAGAACAGATGGTAGCTCAGGCTGACTGCCAAAAGACTGTCTCATCCCATGAATAGTTTTCGTATGTTCAGTGTCAAAAACTTACTTCATTAAAAAGAGTATCAAATGTGATTCACATTTGAACAGTGCTTGGAAGGCATCCTTAGTAGAAGATGAACTTTGAGATAGCCATTCTGTTCACAGAATTGTTCCCATAGTGTGAGATAATACCACTGAAAAGGACCCTGCATTCAAAGAACTGGAACTGGAAAAAAGTGTATCTTGACAGATTAATAACTGAAATAATTTAAACCAGAAGAATTATCTAAATTGAACATATTTTTGTTTTAATCTCTCTCAGGAATCTCTGTCTTCCTGTTAGGCCTTGTGATCCCTCACTGCTACAGCAAACAAACTGGAGTCAGTAACTTAACAAGGCCATTTCAAAGCTTAACTCTTGAAACTGCTGTATCACAACCTGAGAACTGTAGGATGAGCAATAGCTATGTGATTGAGTTGTGGTTCTCAGACAGTGAAGGCTGCTGCTCTAGGTTTACTGCAATTAATAATGTGTCTCAGGCATGTATAAGCCTCTATCTTAGAGACAGTAAACTTGATAATTTTTCAACAAATTTGGTGTCAATTGTTGTTATATTTCATTCTCACAGTTACGCATGAGAAGGAGTGTTTTCTTCTACTGAATGCAATGACCACCTTTAGTCAGAAGCTTCAGTAGCTAGCTACTTGTTCAAAAACCTTTAGATTAAAAAAAGTAATTTTAAGTTCTAAAGAAGGCAGTGTGTTTTGATAGGTAAAATGAGTTTGCTTTTTAAAGTTGTAAGAGGTGATGACAGAATTCAGCCTGGCTGTTACGATGCACAATCCAAATATTTTGCAACGATATTGAAATATTTAGCAAATTTGACTCAAAGGATTCTGGGGCAAGAGCACTTCTTGTGTAGTTCTGTCCCCTAAAATCCCCCAGTACTCTTTTTGAGCTTCACTTGAACATCTGTGAAATCCAAGCAGTTGTCATGGCACTGTCTGTAAGCCTTATCATTTTCCTACCCTCATTTTTTATGTTCAATAATTTCTCACATCACATTCAAGCATAGCTGTCTGCTTACTGTAACACTTGCCTTCATTATTGAATCCAAAACTTGAATGATAGGATGGAAATGCTACTGAACAGAACAGATTGTAGCTGAAGTAGTTTCTGCCTACATGCCGTATCTATTTTATGAGTTTATGGATATTTGGCTTGTTCTGTGTAGTGGTGTTGTTAGATATGTAGAGACACCTCAGTACTTGAAAATCTGTAGCTGTTGCAGGGATAACAAGAGAGATTTATAAAGCTGTTACAGCTAATGTTTGCCAAAGTGATGATGTGTTAAGCTGCAACAGGGCTGTTAAATCGTGGCAAGAAGAAAGACCTTTTACTAATGGTTACATTGAGACTGGAGTAGGAAGAGAAACTCTGACTTCAATGCTAGCTAGTCTTGCTACTCTTCACTCTCATTGATGTTCTAGGCACTGGTGCTTTGCAGTGTCCTAATTGTCAGCTTGTTATATTACTCTGTCACTAGGAAGTAAATGTCTCTGTCAGATCTGCATTCTTCCTTCTTTCCCAATTATCTTCTTGTTAACTAATGCTTCATTCTTTAGCCTTTATCTACTATTGGTGAAGGTAAGAATACACCTAAAACAGGGGATCTGCTTTCTCAGGTCTGAGCTCAGTGGTGATTTGTACAACTCTGCACTAGAGGCTTTCATGCTTCAAAGTTATCTTTCACACAAAGAATAAGTACCTGGGGATCAATTGAGTTTCTTCTGTATGTGTTCTCATAGCAGCAGTCATTTTGCCATTTCATAAACCATTTCTATTCCTGGAACTATCATTGCATGAAATTAATGGCATGGTTTCAATGACTTCTTCTGTTTCCTTGTTTCATTCTGTGTCATAGTTTCTGCAGAAGATGAGAGCGTAACTATCCTGTCAGAAAAATATTATTAATATTAACAATTTATCTAAGTTGCACATTTTCTTTATGCTTTTGCAACATCTTAATAAGCAGTACAACCCGACTTGTTGAGTTATGGAGAAAAACAATGTGCTGTGCTTGTCATGGAAAATGTCTTCAGTAATATGTAAGGGTAATTCAGAATGAAAACTAGTTGGTTTTGATGTATATTCCATCATTTCCTTGATTTATTACTAAAGCAAACTAAGTCTCTCAAAACTTCTCAGTGCTACACATTGTGTGAAATAGAGCTTTTCAATGTCATGATTGACAACTACTGTCTCATTTGCTGAATTTTTCCTGTAGTTAATCCTATCATGAATCCAAAATCTTAGACTTCATAACAAGAAGATATTCTATGGAAAAATTCAGCCAAACTCAACCTTACTTGTACATATATTTTCATACTTTTTTTTTTTTTTTCCTAGACTAAAGTTCCCTAGACTTTGGGGAAATATTGTGAAGGTTTATATGCTGTACTCTTTTCTATCTATAATCTTCTCTTCTTGAGAAACTCTTAGGTATCGTAATTTCCTTCTGTGGAGAACAACGTAATCTAGTTCTCAGAGAAAAAGACCAGTTAATTAGACCTAGATGTAGGCATGTGAAACTGTAATTAATATAAATGGCACTGATTACCAGTACCTGGACCATTCTCCCATGCTTGACAGTGTCTGACAGTGGATGCAAAGGAAAGACTGTAAAAACAGTGGAAAATTACATGTAGTGATGCTCTCCTACTCTCCAGTGACTTGTGTCAAGGGAACTCCTGAGGTAAAGGTGATGTCTGTTGTGTCTTCTAGATTCTTCCTTGAATCTGTCAAGCTCCTATTTGAACCAATCTGTTAGTACTCGAGGCAAATGCCTGGAGATCCATCCTCAGTTTACTTTGTACTTCCTGTTTGAGAAGGTCATTCTTTGCAGAAAACACCAGAAGACTAGGGTTCTTTGTCATAAAATTCAATGAATGAAAGAAGCTTTGCTAAACTAAAGTAACTGGATGGATTGACAGCAAAAAAAGTTGAAGAGCTCTTAAATTCACACTTCTGACCTAAGTGTGTAAACTGCAAATCACTTCAATATAAAAATCCTGGAAAATATTACACTGACCTACTCAATTTTCAGAAGATAACTGACTGTTGTGTGGGATGTCAGGCTAGATGAACCTCTGATCTGTCTTGGAATACTCACAAGGGTTATAATCCTAGCAAAAGAGATACTTTTGATCTTATGTTGCCCTTGGTCTTTTACCTTTGTTTTAGATTATTTTATTTTTTTAAGAAGCACATGGAAAAATCAAAACTGCAGGAATTATTAGACATGCAGTCAGTGGAAAAGTGAAGCCTGATGTGGGAACTAGGGGAGAAATAGCCTCAATAAGTTCTCTAGAGACTGTTTTTCCATCAGTGTTAGATAAATAGACATCAGCAACTGCTAGAGGTACTGGAAGAGTCATAACAGTCTAATATTATCCATGCTAATGATACGTTTATTCACTAAACCATCATGAATACAGATGGTAATATGATGTGGAATTTACCATTTTTTTATTTCTGCTAATTTATCTATATGAACTGAGAACTACCCCTCAAACTTTTAATGCTTCTTTTTCTATTGAAACTACTTGAAGTCATAGAGACTTTATATTAAGTAGTTTTCAACCTTGACTGATTTACCTGACTTCTACTTGGCCAAACTGAACCTGAAGACCATACTGCAGTCTCTCTGCCTATCTATTAAGTACTTAATGAATGCTAATTTGAATACTAATTTAAAATACAGATAAAGTAAAAAGTTAAAAAAAAATATTCTGTTACTAGTGTGTTATTTATATTCAATACTGTTCTCTCATATAAAATTCCTTTATTTAATATATTGCTTTTGTTTACACAACTTAGTGAGTCTAATGGAATACGTAAATTAGGTGGGAAAGTTCCATTTTGAATCACATTTTGAAAGAATACCAGAAGTACAGAACCCAGTCAAAATACTTCATTGACCTTTCCTTAAGAATGCCACTTAAAGAACTATATTCTATTATTGTCTTCCTGCTTTTGAAAGAAACATACTGTTTGTCAGGAGATGAGATAGGAGGGCTGACAGTCTGATTTCTGCCCTGGTACAGAAGTCTAAGCAGAATCTCTCAAGCTCTAGACAGCTCTGGTGTGCCAGGAGAAGTTTAACACAAGCTTGCTTATGCAAATATTTCTTCAAGTATAAGGAATAACCGTCCCTAAAATTTGTTAATACAAGGATAACTGTGTTACGTAGGTGTTTATGTGCCTTCTGTCCTGTGCTGGTTTGTATTGAGGTAGAGTTAAATTTTTTTCACACTAGTTAGTATGATTTGAATTTGTGCCGGAAACAATGTTGTTGAGGGATGTTTCAGTTGCTGCTGAGAGGTGCTGACATAGTGTCAAGGCCTTTTCTGCTCCTCATACCACTCTGTCAGTGAGTGGTCTGGGAATGTGCAAGAAGTTGAGAAGGGACACAGCTGAGACATCTGACCAAAGGAATATTCCAGAAAATATGATGCCATGCCTAGCAATAAACTAGGAGTGAAGCTTACTGGTGAGCCATTGCTTGAAGACTGAATGGGCATTGATTGGTTAATGGTGAGCAACTGCTTACATTTCCATCACTTTTTGTTTAGAGTTTTATTGTTCTCTCTCTGTTATTTTACTTAGTATTATTATTAGTAGTAGCAGTAGTAGTATTAATAATACTACTACTACACAGCACATGGGTGTGAGGTGCTTAGTTGCCAACTGGGGTTAAATAGGGATATGTCCTTACACTGTTTCTTCCCTAAAGTATTCACTATTACTGTTCACAAATGTTTTTTGAGAGAAAGGATAAGAAATTTTGAGACACTGTAAAATGATTTTTTACAGGTCAGGGAGTTCTGATAAACTGTCTAGTTTATTACCATGTAGACAATCACTCTGTTTTTGATACAGAGAAAAGAGATGTAGGGTCGGTTAGTTTCTTAGCTTTGAATTCTGAGGAAAACTGCTATCAGTAAAGGTTGCAGAGACTGAATATGTTCGTAACCTCTCCACAGTTGTCATTGTCTATACTGTAGGGCTGCTGTTATCCAGCTTTTGCTGGCACTAGCACAGAAGAGGTTAGACATTACTGCTTTGACAGTGCCTTAATGTTAAATTTGCAGTCAAGTCTTAAAACTAGTTGAAGCTTAAGTTTCCCAGCCTATATATGTCATGACACAAAAACAGACTCTTAGCCTTTTAGGGAATTATAATTATGAAATGATTTTCTAGAAGAAATCTTGTTCAAGTTCAATGTAGTCTGGGAAATACAAGTGTCAGTGGGCAGGCTAATGGAACAAATTTCTTAAATGTTGCATTGCTCACCATCCCAGCTAATTGAGGTTGCTCCCTTCTGCTCCTATGTTATCTCCCAGTGATGGAGCTGATGTTGCTACAAAGAATAGTAACTTGGCTTCTGTGTTTCATTATACCATGTTGCTTCACTCTTTCCTACTTTCTGTATAGTAGTAGGATATAACAGGTTACCTAGTTCATGGTTCTCCAAGTTTCAGTAATGAACAGAGAGAAGTGCCATGAAATGTACTGAAATAATGGTCTGCTTCACAGAAAACTGCCACTCAAAGGAGTGACCTCAGAAACCCTTTCCACTTTGAGGCTGTGAATACTTCAGTCTGATATTTGATACCTACTAAGGCATGAGGCTGGTGGGAAGCTTGGACTTTGGAAAACTTTTAGCAGGGATTATGACAATTCTTGTTTTATTTTTGTCCATGATAATGATTTCCTTCATCCTAAGTGTAAAGTAGAGAACATATTGTGAAAATATATGTAGTACTTCCCTGGGTTGTCCTTCCAAATAATTCCTTATATGACTTCTAAAACATGGTATTTGAGTATAAGAAGTTTGTGTTTGTAAAACTTAAACATGCCAGTTTAAAATTTAGTAATTTTAAATTCTTACCTAGGATACATATGCAATTTGTATTCTAAACAGAAGCAGAAATAGGAAATATTTCATTTTTCTTAAGAAAACATGAAATATAAGACATCTTACTGTCAATAAGTATGCTAAATAACCCCCCCAAAAATAGGAAAATACTTAGTTCTACCTTAATAGTTACTTTACCAAAATGCCCCTTTACTTGAAGATATTCCTTTCTCTTATTCTCAGTTCAGTAGGCACGATCCCTATATTGAATATGGATGTCCAGACATAGAGGAATGAGCAATCTCTGGTCATTGCTTTTCCAGGGTTTCATCCTAGATGTGTGGAAGGTGTTTGATCCTCTCCAGGGGAAGCTGAATAAGTAATTTGTTCTTCATAACAGTCTCAGAGTACAGAGAGTTGCTCATTTTTCATATCTATTTTTGGAAGTGTTTTGATCTACATGTTTACCTGTTTTTCTTTAAGAATGCCTGAAATGTCTCATTTGTAGTGAATTTGTATCTTACATGCCATGAGCAGTCAAAATGAATCCAAATACCCAGATCAATATATGTTAAATATTAGTATTTATCTAGTGCAGTTGTAGTGTCACAACAGGCTTTATAGGGAATGAAGAATCCCTTGGGTTCACTGTTACATTATCTTGGCAATGTCATGTTTTCTGGACAGCCTTCCTTGCCTTTACCTGTCTACAGAAGCTGGAGGTCAGTTGTGATGGGTTTTTGTGGAGTGCTTGTGCTCGGTAACAGGGGAAGGGGGCTGCAGTGATGTCAAATGGTTTTCAAACAGTTTCCAAAACTTCCCCTGGCTCTGACATTGGACCCAGTTCTGGCCTGGCTGAGACAATCTGGTGCCCCTGCCATCACTATTTCAGAACAGAAATTTGTAGGGTGTAGGAGGAGGTGGAAGGGTAGGGCAAAATGGAGGCGACCACTTGGACTCCACAGTCAGAAAAGGAGGAAGGGTGGAGGAGCAAGGGACCAGAGATCCCTCTGTAGCCCATTGCGAGAGAGCAGCTGTTCCCCTGCCACTCATGAAAGGCAATGGCAGGACTGATGGTTGCCATCAGCCCCAGGAGGATCTCATGCCTGAGGGAGTGACTGTTGTGGACCCTGTGCCAGTGGAGGCAGAGGAGCTGCAGCCCTTGGGATGAATGCACAGCAGAGCAGCTGGTGCAGGATTGCCTGCCATGTGATAGACCTTGTACTGGAGCAGGGGGGAGTATCTGAGATGTATCCTCCTGCCCTGAGATAAGTGGCAGGAGACATCAGGAAAGGATTGGTTGAAACCCCCATTCCCTGCTCTCCTGTGTCACTCAAAGAAGGGAGGAGGTAAAAACATTGGGATCAGGTGTCTGGGCCTGGGAAGAGGGAAGGGGTGGGTGAAAGGGTATCTTAAAGGCACTGGTGATACCTTTCATCATCTACTCTGTATTGCTTTCAGTTGGGTGTTTCTGTTTGTTATGTTCTTGGTGATATATTAAATTAAGTATCATTTTCTTCCCCAAGTCAAGTGGTCCTGTCTCTTCTTCCTGGGATGATAAATGGCATGAGAGCCCTTCCTGGCCCTAAGGAATTCCAAAGGCCTTCGTACTTTTTACTGTATATATATATATATAGAGATACATAGATAGATAGGTAGACATGCCTTCTATCTATATGACTGTGCTTTTCCAAACTACTTGGTCTGTCTTTGATGTCACAGGTTTGAATATAGTTTAAACTTCCAATTGCATTTTTCAGAGGCTTGTCTGCATTAATTTACAACATTGATTTGTGCTGAAGTTTACTTTGAATTTCAAGTATATATGAACTCTATACATGAGGGATCTGCTTTAAAGATTGCTCCATTGTTCAGCAAATTTCTTGTTTTCATCAACTGGGGATAAATCAGCAGTGGACAGGAAATGATGCATTAAAAATGAAATTTAAAGTGAATTAAGATGTCAATAGAGTTATTCTGCATAACTAAATTTTGGAGTTTCTGAAGGTAAGCATTTCAATTAAATATTATTTCTTACTGTCCAGGTGTCCTACACAAGCAATATCAACTAGTTCAGAACTAGTACTTCAGCTTTGCTCTTAGCTGAAGCTACAAGTTACTGCAAGTTTTATTGCTTTTGAGTATCTGGGAAAGGAGTTCTGTTTTGTCAGTTTTAGCATAGTTTAGGGTCCATAAATTCCTAATGTTTTCATAATATTGATACTTTTAATATTTTAATATTTTTAATAAAATCATGTCAGGTGTCTTACAGAATCCAACTTGACCTCTGAATGTAAAAAGATTTTATAATATCTTTAAGAAGAGGAAATACAGATTCTGTATCATGCCTATAAAATACAGATGCATATTGGGAAGCTAGATACTTCCACGTAGTTCATACATTGTTCAGAATCAAAAGAGCTGCTTCTTAGTAAAAAATAAAAAGCTTGTCTTCTTTACAGTCAAAGACTTGGAGTCTTCTTTAATGTTTGTGACTTTTGAACTGAAATAAAATGCTAAAAGTGTGTTCCAGTAGACTATCACAATTAGTGGTACCGAATTAAAGCAGAACAAATAATGAACCATCAAAAGCCCTTAAACTATCATTTAAAGATTTTTAACTACCTTAAGATGCTCTATCTGCTAGAATTTGGGGCCAGAAAGTGAGTATAAATATTGTTCCAAGGAAAAATGACTCTTTAAAAGTGAGAGAAAATACCCTGGTCATAAGCTTTTGCTACTTTACTCTTTAGTCTCCTCAACCAGCAAACATTAATCATGTAACTCAGTAAGGTAAGACAGCTATAGTTAACCATATGCAGGAATAACATGAATATCATATTGAGATGTAGGATGAATTATCAGTTTCACTCCTAACAGACTTTTGCTCTGTCAGTAGGAGGGAAGAAATTACACTGCAATTTGCTGTATTTGTTACCTTTTAAGAATATGTTTCAATTTATGTATGCAAATCTCCAGAAGGTGTTAAATACAAACAACAACAAAAAGACTTTACTTTGCATGAAACACAGGATGGATAACGGTTTTTGTGATTAGAGGTTTAAAGTCTCTGCTATTAAAAGGATTCCTAAAGGTAGTGTCATAAAACATATTCTTCTTTAAATATAGCAGTTTCCTCTCACCACATACACCAGGATAAAAACTTTTTATTTTAAACACTTTCATTTTAGCAAGTTGAAATGTTTCAGAAGGGGTATAAAGGGTGAGATTGTAAATCAAAGGTTGTTTAACTAATATCATAGACCTCATTCAGCAAAATGTTATCTCGCTGAACTTCTAAAATCTGCAGCAATCACTACTGTTTCATTCAGACCTATTGACATAGCATGCTAGAGATGATAATTAAGAGCCTAAGATCACCTCTCTCTGTAAAGGTTATGTCACATCTGATATATGTTTTGTTATTATTCAGCAGAGAAGTTAACAAAGATTTAACATAAGAAACCTCAAGGTTCTTCTTATAGTTACTCAGTACACAGATGATTTCAGAGACTTATAGAAGACATAGTTTAATATCTGGGAGATGTCTTCATCCTTCAAGTGGAAACAAAAGTCTGACAAAGTATTTTTGAATGTGAAATGGGAAGAATTTTTTTTTTAATATGTCTCACATCACCATCCGAAGGAATTCCATGCCCTGAATATAGTAAGACATAAAAATATATGAAATATATATATGTTCAATATATTGAAAAAATTCGAATCCTTCAGTGTTTTGATTTGCCCTTTGGAATGGGTCTGCTCAGTTTGCATTGGCGTTATTGTCCTTGATTTCATGTGACATATTTGCTACCCTATTTCTTCTTGTTATTATCCAAGTAAGATTTGCTATTATCCTGGTTAACAATAAACTCATAGAAAACCTTCACTTAACTGGAGTACAAGTATGTCTTTTTCTTCCTTTATGCTTCACACTACTGTACATCATTATTAAACTATTCCAGTATGTAGGATAGTTTTATATTTTTGATTTAAAAAAAAAAACAAAACCATACTTTAAATAAATTTTCAGTTTTTCCAGAATGTTATAAAAACATTACTTTGAGACATGACATCTATACATAACCCTTTGAATTACTCTAAAACTGACCTAGGGAATTTCTTACCTCCCTTAATGCCTTGTCCTATGAATGAGAATGGGTTTTCATTGTAGACTTTCAATATTCTACACAGTTTCCTTAAAATACTTCTAGAAATAGTTGTTTTCCTAGTAACTAAGCTTATGTAGGATACATTTAAGCAGCTAATTGTCTATATTTTTTTTAATCTTGATTTAAGGATTTATTTTCCTAGCTTTTATTTCTTGTTCTTTGATCTTAGGTACATCTAGAGAAAGTAACAATTTAATCTCAGATATTTCTTGACTGAACAAGCTAGAACACCAAAAACAGCATTTCACTTTTAATGTGAGACTAATGGACATCTACACTTCAATAGCAAAACTAGGATAGTGCTCTATTTTACTTTCATGTAAGAGTTGAAGTAGACAGGATCTGAGTTTGGCATTGGTGATGGATATGTATTAAATATAAAGTTAACACTATGGTAGTAGAGTGCCAGCACAGTAGGGTTCATCTTGACACTTTCCTATCTGTTATTCTTTGAGTCTGTCTGGAATATTCCAAAATATATTGTGACTGCAATACTGGGAGTGTGATTTCAATGCAACAATTTCAATGTACACTTAGTATATCCTATATGTTTTCTTTCCTGAGATATATATCTCCCTTGCTTATGGAAATATATACTATCTTTATATGATGTTCATCTAAATACCTTCGATCATTTTCACCAGAGAATTTTCTTACCAGTAAAGTCAACCATTTTGTTCATGGATTGTGGGCTTTGTTCTGGATTTGATGAATGACAATATGGTACCATATGGATAGAGATTCAGATTTGTCACCTGTCCTACTTCATTATTGTTCTAACTATCGTCATGAAGGTTTTAGTAAAGAAGTTTTGTGTAGCACAGTGCCCAGTAACAGTTCCTGGGGAAACTAATGAAATTATTTTTTTTTTTTTCCTTCCTTTTTAAGATTCATGATTCAGTTGATTTAGCCTTTATGATGTAATTGTGATAACTGTATATCACCTAGAGTCCTAAACTGACATGTCATGCTGTACTAAGTCAAAATACTTCATAGAATTCTGTTACATTAGCCCAGTGCTGATTGGCATTATTTATATTATAGTCATCTAAGTCTCAATGTAACTCTCACTAGCCATTCTGTTATTTTAAGATTTATGTTGCCCTATAATTACCTTGCTCATCCTATTTCTCCTTTTGTGTATTGACACTTCAGTAAGTTTTTTCCCTCCTCTATGAAAATTTACCTTTTGTGAAAATCTTAAATCTTTCTGAGTGTAGTATTAAAAAGCCAGATAGTTAAGGAAAAAAGAGATGGACGATTTCCCTGAAAAAAAAACTTTGACACAGTAGGTTTTTCAATACACCTGCTTTACCGTTTCAACTTATATATAATATGTTTCTCAATTTCTGCAAGACAGAAAACAATTCATTATATCTATGTATGTAATTGAAAATGCAAAATGCATCTGTTTAGTTTTCATTTGTTGTACACAAAGTGGTCAATACCAACCATGAGATATAGAAAGAGTGAAAAAATATATTCCAAAACTATGTCCATTAATTCTACTTCACTTCTAAGTAGGGATGAGACTTTTAGACATTACAGATTGCTTTTTCTTCTGCTTCTGGGGTCATGGGTATCATATAAAATATTTTAAACTTTGCAGTGATCAGTCACTCTGCATTTTGTTCTGCTTCAGGCTGTTTTTTCAATAGTGGTTACAGTGGTTAAGACTGGATACAGTTTGCACATGACAGGTAAAACGTGTCAGTGTCTTGCTTTCTAATACAGGTATTACCCTATTATCTTCTGTGTGTGAAGTCAACGCATAGACTGGTTGGTGTTTCACTGGTGTTCTTTACAAAGCCTGTCCTCAGGAAAGAGACTTCAGATTTTTTTTTCACTTTTGCAGAAAAACAGAGTTCTTTACATAAGCCCTGCGTGGGATGGCAAATAAAGAAAGAAATGGGATCATCCAAATCAGGAGGAAATGTGTTTAGGTGGTTTCAGATCTACTATCTCAACATCCTGTCAGTCTGGAAAGCTCTTAACTATCCATTTTTTTGTGCATCTTTAGGTAATTCCTTTCAGTTTAATCATGCTGCATTTTTAGTCCTAAGTAGCTTAGTAAATACTTTAATGGTTCTGCAGTTATAGATGGAGATTGACATGGAGTCTGGAGAATGAGCAGTACAGGAGATGTAAGGTAGATGTTACCATCCTTCTGACTCTTACCTCTCACATATTCTGAGATGAATTCTGGAAAGAAGACTGGTTTAGTATATGGTCTAGAAAAGGTACTAGGTGAGGATGGAGATAAACTCCACAAAACCTTAGACAGGTTAGAGGGAAAAAAAAAAATCTTTCCAACGTTTTGGAGGTGATAGAAAAAAAAAATCATCAATTTTCACTTCAAAAACAACATAAAACTAGCAGTATAGAACATGTTTGAAACTTCTGAGAAATCTATCAGGATATGTTTAACAAACTGCAATATTATCAGTCAAAGGTAGATGAAACCACTGAAAACTGATACATTTTTAGTGATTTTTGGGGAATTTTTCTTGAGGCAGAGATGGACATGTATTGTGGGAAGGAAAACCAACTATTTATTGTTGTATTTAGATTTACTAAAGTAAGTTTTTTTATTATTAACATAGTTATGAAATATTAGTTTTGACTAAACTGTAGTTGTGATGTTGAATACTAGTTCTGCTACAGAGTTCCCTTTCCATAATGGCATGCAATTAGTGTAATGCTATGAAAGGAAGTTCAAATCTTAATCTATTTGATTTAGAAACTTACAGATGTTCATGTGTAATATCCTGCATCCCTACATTTTAAAATAATTTGCTGAATTTGAATAGTTTAGAATAGTGGATGTAAATACAACTGTGAGACTTGTGTAGGTACACTGAAATACTAATGTAATCCTTAATCAATGAAGTTGAATTTCTGTGATAATTGAGTTGTTACAAAGTTTAGACCGGAATTTCACTGTAAAAAGAAATTATTGTTGCTTCTCCGCAGCTCGTTAGTCTGTCACTAAAACTACGCATTTTTTCTGAAGTGTTAGAAAAAGTGAGTTCAAGTTTCCAGTCCTTTGGATTATATTAACTATAGAGAAAGATTTTCCAGTAATTATATGCTTTCTATGTCCTCACTTAAAACCCATACAGTTTACTTCTTGAAAAGAAGAGGAAGAGGATGGGTCTTTTGAAGAACATTTTCCAAAGGGATCAACAATTGTCTGTGTAAACAGATGTACACCCTTCTTTTCTCTAAAACCTGTAATTCTTGCTATAACATGAGATGCATCACAATAGCTGAAAATTAGGCTATCACTCACAAGATTGTAACAACAATATCCATTTGCCAATAAAACATGATAGTTACAACCTTCTATGTAGCTTCATGCTGATTTGAGCTCTGCACAAGCTTTGCAAAGGAAAAGACTTTTTCTTGGCTTAGAGCTGTCAGTAAGGTTGCAGCAGCCTGATAATACATGGCAGCTGCTCCAGCAATGCACTTGAAGTATTATTCAATTACTTGAGCTAGGATCTTTTACTATTTATGATGTGTCACATTTGTTGGAAGGAATGCTGCCCAGGATGAAATTGGTGAAAAACTTATTCTAGGAATATGTTCAAAAAGTGAAGAATAAAAATAAAGAAATACAAAAAAAATCTATATCAGAAAAAAAGAATAAAGAACCCATTATGATCCAAATGGAGATGTTAGAATTGTATCTTTGCTGTGCATTAGTAGACGATAGACCAAGTACTCAAGTAAAAATGTGCAGTGAGCAGAAACTACAACACTTTCTTAATCATATCCTGGCAACAGGCAAGAATTTTTCACTTTATTCTTGGGTAATGAATCAGGGGTGTATTTTATAGTAGCAGAACACAGTCGTATCAGAGAGTAGCAACACTTCTATTTAAGGGCAAATTTGGAAAGAATAGAATAACATAATAATTTGACAGTGCCCTAGTATGAACCGTGCAAATGACAGTTAGCAACTGCGTATTGGCAGAAGAACAAGCTATTCTTTTTCTGCCTTTTTATGAACTATTATCTGAGATGCAGGCCACTTGAGAATAAGGTGATAGAAAGTTTACCAATAACATTATATAATGTGCCATGGATGTCTCACTGCATCTACATGGGTAGCTGCTTTCTGATTACTGTAACAGTTTCGAATTTATTGTGGTTTCTGTTTTCTTACATTTTATACCATTTGCAATAAAAGAACAAACTGAATTTTAAAACACATATGATTCTTTAGAGACAAGAAGAAATCAGTTGTTGGAAAGTTATGTCTCAGTGACAGCAGATCAGCTATCAGAAAGGGCTGGCTACTTTTTCCACTACAATTATTTAGAGATATGTAAGTATTTCTCACTTGTCAATGGTAAAATTAGACAGCCCTTACTCCTCCCCCTTTTTTTTGGTTAGTCATAACTTAGTGTGGAATCTTGATATGCATAAAACATTTTTGTTCTAATTTACCACTCTTTGCAACTATTTTGTACATTTGATAGTGCCATATATGTTTAGTAGAAAAACTTGATGTGTTACAGATTAAAATAAAATGACGTATTTGACAAATTATCTGATTTACATAATGTGAAATTTGTGCTTATTATAGTAAGACAATCTACAGTTGCTAGTATATCAATATCTAGGTGTCTCTCAAAAGTTTTACAACAAATTTGAACCTACGGAGCAGATGTGAATGGAATCAGTGTCTTAACAGCTTTTAAATTTTGTTGTGGTTAAAGTTAGGTGAATTCAGGGTCTGGAGGTCTGTTCTCAGTAGTCAGATACATACTACATAGACTTAGTTGACTACTATCACACTAAGACAGGATAATTTTACAGTCATCACATTCATATGAATGGCACATAAGTTTGAAAAATCCCCAAAAGATCCAATCCTGTTTTACTCACCATTAGTCTGGCTAGTAGATCTGTACTGAAATGTACCCACCACCTCTTTTAGTTCTCCTTAGACATTTAGACCCCAGACCATTAATCCCTTCAGGATACAGACCTCCGACCACTTCTTCTTGTTGGTTAGTCCAGCTTGAAGTTTACTTGTATGTTTCAGTCAAATCCTCATGGATCTCTGTGGCAGAAGGCCAGTACGTATTTTCTGGTTTGCAGATTAAGCAGCTTCCAAGATCACCAGTATCTAGCACTTTTACACACAGACTTGAGTCTGCAATGCAGAAAATCATTGTGAATTTTATGAGACAACTGTGTGAGGTCTAACAAGGCCAAGGGACAGGTCCTGCACTTGGGTCCCAACAACTCCATGCAGTTCTACAGGTCTGGAGAAAAGAGTCTGGAAAGCTGCCTGATGGAAAGGGACCTGAAGGAGCTGGTCGATAGCCAGCTAAACATGATCCATCAGTGTGCCCAGGTGGCCAAGAAGGTCAATGGCATCCTAGCTTCTATCAGAAACAGCGTTATCAGCAGGACCAAGGTAGTGATTGTTCCCCTACACTGGTCATTGATGAGGCCACACCTGGAATACTGTGTTAAATTTTGTGCCACTCACTATGAAAGGGAGATTGAGATTCTAGAGTGTGTCCACAGAAGGGCAACAAAGCTGGTGAAGGATCTGGAAAACAAGTCTTATGAGAATTGTCTGAGGGAACAAGGATTGTTTAGCGTGGAGGAAAAGAGGGTAAGGAAAGTCTCAATAGCTACTTGAAACAAGGCTGTGGTTAATTGGAGCTTGGTCTTTTGTCCCAGTAATGGGATAAGAGGAAACAGGCTCAGTTTGCACTAGGGAAGGTTTAGGCTGGATATTAGAACTTTTTTTTTTTCACCGAAAGTGTTACAAAGCATTGAAATAGTCTGTTCTGAGGAATGATTGAGACATCATCCCTGGAGTTATTCAAAAGATCTGTAGAATCATAGAATCATAGAATAGTAGGGATTGGAAGGGACCTTTAGAGATCATCTAGTCCAATCCCCCTGCAGAAGCAGGTTCACCTAGATCAGGTCACATAGGAACGTGTCCAGGCAGATCTTGATGACCTCCAAGGAAGAAGACTGCACAACCCCTCTGGGCAGCCTGTGCCAGGGCTCTGTCACTCTCACAGTGAATTAGTATTTTCTTATATTTAAGTGGAATTAAGTACTTAGGGACATGGTTTTGTAGTAGGCTTAGTACTGCTGGGTTATTGGTTGGATTGGATGATCTTACGAATGTTTTCCCATCTAAATGATTTTGTAATTTCATTCAGTTAGTGAGACACATAACAGTGGCAAGGCTCAGCTTTTGCAGCTGAGAGACTAATTAAGGTGAGCAAGGGGTTCCAAGAGCACAGAAATCCTAGGAGGAGTGAGGAATCCCACTAGGAGTGACAGGTCTGGTGAGCGGTTGGTACTGCTGGGAGGCTGTGCTGAGGCAGCTGCAGGGGATTGAAATGGTCCCAGGCAGTGTGAGTAACCTGAAGCACAGCATGGCAGCCACAGCATGCAAGCAGGACGTGGTACGGCAGCCAGGGTGGGCAAACAGGGTCTGTTGTGGCAGCCAGGGTGGGTTTGGCAGTTTATTCAGTTGTTGGTGGAGGCAGGCGGAGCAGAATGGCAAGCAGAAGTTCTACCAAGTCAATGAGGGAACAATAGTAGTCATCTGTCTCAAATCCAGAGCTATGGCCTCAGTATGCTGAGCAACTACCTAGACTTAACTGCAGAGGGAGCACACAGCCATTCAGGTATCAGGATGCAGGATGTGCCTTCCTGTCAAACCAGTACAGAGTGGAAATGGTGGACACTGTCATGTCAGGTGTGCCCAGGTAGAAGAATTCTGCTTAGTGGCAGAGCCCCATGAGGAGTTGAGCAGGTTGAGGAGCATCAGAGAAAGGATCCAAGAGATAGACTTCTGGGATCATAACCTATCCTCCTTGCAGCAGGTAAATCAGGGTGATAAGACACTTAGCCCAAGGGATTATTCCTCTCCTCTTTGCTCATCTGAATCCAGTGACTTGAGGGACAGAAGGTAATGGAAGCACATTACTGGTTGACGTTGCAACCTGCAACTACTGCAAGTACTCCACCTCCCAGGTGTCTTTATCCTCTCAGAACAGGTATGTGGCTCCTTAAGTACAGCTGAGGAGTGTTGAGCTACTCTGATTGGAGGAATTATCAACATTCAGACAGCAAGTGCCCAGATCAAAATGTTTTCTACAAAGAAAACAAAAAGACAGTTCATCATCATAGAAGACTCCTTCCTGAAGAGAGCAGAAAGGCCAATATGCAGACCCAGTCTACCTCTTGGGGATGTCTGCTGCCTCCCTGTGGCAAAGGTCAAAGTTGTGACGAGAAAACTCCCCACTCTCATAAGAGCAGTCAGACTGCTATCCATTCTTGATTTTTTAGGTGAGCAGTAATGAAGTAGTGACCAGAAATCTAAGCATTATCAAGGGAGACTTCAGGGCCTTGGGACACCTGGTTAAGGTATCAGGAGCACAGGAGGTGTTCTCCTCTTTGATTATGGGGAGACATGGAGTAAGTACCTGGAAGACAAAACAGATTAATACTTGACTCCAAGCCTGGCTACTGACAAAATTGTGGGGTTTTCTGAGCTTGAGTCTCTTTACAGGGCACCAGAGCTACTTCAAAGTGATGAGAAACACTTGTCACAGAGAAGGAAAAGGGTACCGGGTCAAGAGTTAGCAAGGGTCATTGGGAAGGCTTTAAACTAGGTCTGAAAGGAGAAAGGGGCAAAACCGGGCTTGACAGAGATAAGCCTGGAGGCAGCATGCAGGTATCTGAGGGAATGTCTGCTGCCAGCAGCCTTCAGTCTGCTGGAGATCTTTGTGGCAGCAGAGAGGTAATGGTTTATGTATTGCAGGCCACAGAAATGCCTGAAAAAAGGTCACATGGAGGTCAAGACTTCTTTCTCTGACAGGTGACAGGATAAATAACCCATCTGAAGTGCCTCTACACCAACACACACAACAGTGGGCAACAAACAGTAAGATCTGGAAGCCCTTGCACACCAAGGAAGGTGTGACATTGTCACTATTATGGAAACATGGTGATGGGTCACACGACTGCAGTGTTGCACTGGATGGCTGCAGACTCTTCAGAAAGGATAGGCAAGGCAGGAGAGACAGAGGGTTAGCCCTCTACTTTAAGGAGTACCTTGACTGTTTAGAGGTCAGTGATGGTGACCAGAGGAGGTTTGGAATGGATATTAGGGAGAACTTTTTCATCAAAAGGGTCATTAAGCATTGGAATGAGCTGCCCAGGGAGGTGGTGGAGTCTCAATAGCTGGAGATATTTACAAGATATTCAGATGAGATGCAGAAGGGTATGATTTAGTGACAAGCTTGGCAGTGTTAGGTTAATGGTTGGATTTGATCTTAAAGTTCTTTTCCAACTGTAATGATTCTATGATTCTATGAAATAGAGCCTGATAGGAGGATAGAACTGGCTGTGTTGGTCAAGTATAGATATGAGTAAGACAAACTACATTAACCATCATCTTGATTATGCATGTGACACCCTTTAAGCTCATTTATTTTGATTTTCCTTTGCTTACTCTTCTCCCATCCACTTTCATTCTTGTCATGGTTTAGGCCCATCAGGGAACAAAAGAACTTGATTAGCCTCAAGTACAGAAGAGGCTGAGAATTGCCAAAGGGCAGGGAGAGCTTAGTTGCCACTTAAGGTTCAGGACAAAACAGACCAGTCTTGGGGAAGAAAACAGAAAATAATTTAACGCAACAACTAAAATATAACCTTAAAACCCCAAAACATAACCAAAATAAAACAACACGGAGTAGTACAACAATGAAGAACCCAACCAGCCCTTTAAGAACACCTTCTTGCCACACCTCCCCTCTTCCGGGGCTCAGAGTGCAGGCTCTCCAGCATGGCCTGGGCCATGGCCACCTCCCCACACAGTCCCTCACTCATCCGGGCTCACTCACACAGAACTGCTGGTAACTCTCAATCCTGCCATGGCCCTGCATGGGTTGCAGGGGTACAGCTGCATTCTCACCACGGCTTGCAGAGGGGTCTCTGATCTAGTGCTTCTCTTTCCTTCCTCCTTCTCTGGCTCTAGGGTCTATGTGGTCACCTCCATCTTGTATCACTCTTACACCTCCTGCTGGCACTTCAAATTCCTGTCCCTAAATAGTGATCGCAGAGGCGCCAGATTGACCCAGCCGGGCCGGAGGTGGGTGTGAACCCAGGAGCCAGGGGAGAGTCAAGAAACTCTTTACCAGGTCTTCACTGCAACCCGCTCCCCCTGTTACCAAGCAAAAGCTGCTCCTTGCTAAACCATGACAATTCTTTTCTCTTTCCAAAGAACACCCTGACCCTAATAACCTCTTCTACATTGACCTCAGGTTTACTGCATCTGTACCTAAATTTGGTACGACTGATGTGATGCCGTGGATGTTACTGGCTTAACAAGTCTCTGTTCCCAAGAAATTCCTTAATATCCTTCTGATTTATGTGTGACTACTGGCCACTTCTTTTTTACCTTAATGTTCTGTGAAATCTGGGCATCTCTCCTTCACTCAACATGGCTTTTGTCATCTTCTTCCTATGCTACTTCTTAACATTCACCAGTGTCTCATGCCATGTCCAGTAGTTTCCCGTGTTCTGCGTGGTTAGTCAAGCCTCAGACCAGAGTATAGTCCTTTACCTGTACTCTTCAATAGATACAGAGCTTCCAAAGGCAGATATACTGCCTTGCTATATATCACCATGGGCAGTACAGCTTATATACCTACAGAACAAGTTTTTGCATACTTATCTGTATAAAGAATTTTCTGCTTGTACTACTGTTTCTTTTCTTTCTCCTCTCTATTTTCCTATGTGTATTTAGATGCAAGCTGGACAGTGTAGTCAATATTGTGATGTTTCACTCTGGTAACGTGTCAAACATGGCCTATCATGTTTAGAATGCTTGGCAAACTCAAAGAAGAAAAAAGATAATTTTAGTTTTATTAGCGGTTTTGGAATGCTGCTGTCCTCACACTGACTGAGAAATGCTGAGATTTTTCAGTAGACTTATTTGGAAAATAAATAATTTGAAACCATATTGACAACCCTTACAAGGACTCCTAGTTGTAACCCTTTATCTAATTATTTCCCCCTTGTTTTTTCTCCTGACTACAGACTCAAAAGGAGGATCATATAATCTGGACTTCAGTAAGTCCTGTTGGGCTCATTATAACTATGCATACCAATGAGTCTTTGCAGGCTATGGGTTCTGTACTGGGGTAGATGCTGGCCTATATTGTTCCTTGGGATGAGATGGTCCTTCACCTGGCAACAGCAGTTTTCTATCTCATTCTTTTCTGACCTCAGTATTTTACTGGTAATATTGCTAACTTAACAGTGACATTTATGTCTCCTGTTTCAGCTTTCTTAACTGGCATAAGTTTTAACTTACACTGCCTGTGTAATGTCTCTTGTTTCAGGTTTCTTAACTGGCACAGTTTTAACTTGCATTGCCTGTGTAAGTGACATTGTCTGTGTCATTTACAAACAAATGGTGTTAGCTATTGCAAAATCTTGCGCTGGGTGGGGTTTGACTGTTCCTTTCTTTTATTAATGGATAAAAGGTTTGGTTCTTAGCAAAAGTAAAATTGCTTTAGATTTCCTGAAAAAAAAGAAATATAGTGGTATTTGTGGACTTGATTAATTAGTTTTAATTCTTTAGAACTAAGAAAAGTGTGATGGTGTACTCCATGCAAAAAGGTTCCCTCACCTCTTATTTGTAATTATTTTCTTTAAAGTGTCAGTTTTTTGTGATTAAAAAACTACTTATAGAGAGTGTCTGAAATAAAACCCTACTCTGCTTTGCTCATTTTGATATTTAGCTTTTGCTTGAAGTTTCAGGATAAAACAGTTAACCTCTAAACAAATAATAATGCTGAAAAGACAGTGATACATGTTCCTTGGCTTCCTGTTGCTCTGCTCAATTAGGTTTTTACACTACCCGTAGCCTAACCCTTCTGTAACCTCACTGCAGAATTCTTAAGGTTAGAAAAGTTTTTCATAGGAAGCAAGCAGTGATTATCATCATTCTTGCATAGAAGTGTAAAAGTCAGCACTCTGTATGTGTTAGCAGTTCACAGTAAGTCTTGTAATACTGTAATGAATGAATCTACAGTTACATGATAGTAATTTATACCATCATGTACCATGTTAGTATACTATACTTTGTTTTTAAAAGAAAAGTTAATTCAAGTAGGCAAGTATTACAGTTACTAGATATTAAGATGCCCCCATTTAAAAGACACTTGTGTTTTGTCAGAAAGGATAGATTTGGATTTTCAATTGCTGCGTGTAATTTTACCTAATTAGTACACAGATTTATGTACAAAATAGTTCTTACAATTTCTTCATATTAGATATGAGTAGAAAATCTCTCTAGTAATATGTACGTATTTCTTTTAATATATGCTTGAAGCTTTCCAAACTTATGTATCCTGGCATTAACATAAGTACATTAACATAATCAAATAAAAGCTAATATATCTCAAATCCTGTTTGTTCCAAAGACAGGAATAAAGAACAAGTTTTTGAAATTTAGTCCTTCAGCTGTACAATGTCATCAAAGCTCTCACTAATTTGTTGGAATCATAAGGCTTAAGTGTAAGAGGAAGTCAGCAGTGCTAAACAATATAGATTTTTGTCCAGTGTGTTTGCTACATCATATTTGCCATTTCTGAAAGCAGGAAAAGGTAATTGGAACATGATGGTTGTTTTGATAGGCAATTAGTTTACACAGGCTAATGCTACGAAGAGGTCACAGAGGAAAAAATATCTGAGTATGCAATCAAATCAATGATATGTCTAACCTTGCAGCTGGAAATCACTTCTGTAGCCTGATAGCAGCTCTACTTTGCACCATTCCTTGTTTGTAGGTTTGCAAGAGCGGTGAGTTCAATTGTTCAGTGTATTTAGTTTCCTTGATTTCGTTCAAGGAAATCAAGGTGACAGGGAGGTGTGACTAGCAACTTGCTTTACCTCCAATTGGACTTAAAAGATTTTGGCCCCTGCAGTCCTTCCTGCTCCATGTTAGTGCCTTTTTTCTCTCCAATGATTGTGGAGGTCAAGGTAAATGTTTCCTCCTGTGCAAAGGTATTCAGATCATTAACAAAGGTGATATCCATCATCCTAGAAACTGAGAAGTCCATCCAAATCCTCCAAGCCTTTATGAAAATCTCTCTCAATTATAGGTCACCACCTATCTTTGTGGTTGCCCTGTAGCTCAGCTGGTTAAAATGAGGGCAACATTTTCAAGCTGAGATGTGGAAAGTCTGTTCTGAATTCTGTAACTGAAGAAGCTGAGTTCAGCAAGCTCAAGCGGAGAGGAGCAGAGATCAATTGTATTACAGTATGACAGAGTGCCTTCCTTCCTATTTGTATTATCACAAACCCACCTTCAGATATATGCTTGAAAAAACCTGTTGCTTCTGTGTTCAAGGAAGTGACATCATAGATTCAGACAATAGAAAACTTCGTTCTTCAGTAACAATCAATAAATTCACAAAGTTTTAGATAAACACATTAGGTATCAAAAGGTACAACATTACTTTTAAATCTTCATTAGCTATCCTTTATAGTATTAGCTTGGTATTCACTTTGTGGTATAAGTAAGCAATTCTGAAGAAAAATCAAGTATTAAGAGACTTATGTTACCCATAGAAACAGGTAATAAATCTACTGACATCATTATTACTCATCAACAGCTGTTACTTAGCTATAGTCAAAGCAAAATTCTTGCAGGAGTAAACAGCTGCCACAACAAATACAGTGTCGATGTGGCAATGAATTTTATTAACTCCTCTCCCTCATGCTAGATATAACTCTTCAGAAATCCTACAATATACATTTTCCTTTCAGTAATTTACATATTAGACTTGCTTGTCTGTATAAAACATATTTTAAATGCAAGAAAAACAATATATTGATGGACAGAAATTTAAAATACAGGCTTCTACAATGTCTTTGATGGGAAAAACCTTGTAAGAAGAAATTGAAAACTTGAGGTGATTTGGGGAAGTAGAAATTTTTTAATATAATTTTTATATATACCAGTGACCAAAGCAAATGCTTTTTAATACTTACACTGTTTCTTTCTGGAAAATCTGATTAAATGAGATTTTTCTTCTGTAAAAAATAAAAAAAAGACAAAACTCTGTGAAATATTTAGTTCCAGAAAGATAATAGTTCTTTTTCTGGAAGATGCAATGTTTTAGTAATATATCAAAGTGCCAAGAAGGAATGGATGGGGGAATTACAAGCTGTTCTAATTAATTACTGCTTTTCAATATTTGTTACATCTATAACATGTAACATATTTCCACATTCCCTGTGAAGAGAAACCTGAGATTGAAGTCAAAATCACAGGCTCATTCAAACACGTAAGTACGAAATCAAGCTGAATTCAGACCTTATTGCTTAGGGTTTTGTCCAGTAAAATATCTCATCATACATACTCAAAGAATTTTTTTTTTATTTGGAGTTGGGGCAGGGGTAAGGACAAAAGAAATGGTCAGTATTTAAAATTGTCAATCTGTCTCTTGTTGTACTTATTTATATGTATATTTATCAATGTATTTTAAGGAAAATCACTATCTTGGCAGATGTTATTTAATAAGACAAGAAAGCAGAATATTCTCAAGTTTTGGGGTTTTTTTTTGTCTGTTCAGAGAGAAAATCATTCATTAGTCTTAATAAAAAGGAAATGATTCCTAACTGATCTCTTCAAGCAAAACAAGAAATAATAAAAATTAACTTCAAGTCAGAGAAGAGAAGAGTTTGTGCTCTGTTGCATAAAAGCTTTTTTCAAGATATTTTTTGACTAGTTAAGGAACAAAACCTAATTTTAATGATCTTAGCAAATTATGAAATTAAATACTGAGGAAAGATGCATAAAAATCTATAAGGAGGAGAAATTTGAGGTGTTCTTGAACTTGGAGTTTGAGGAGGATGTTCTCTATCTGGAAGACAGATATTTTCTTTTTCAAATTATTCACTCTTCAGAGTATAGAATCATAGCAGTAAGAGCTGAAGGGAAACTATTTGATCATCTTGTCTCTCTTCCCCCCAGAGGATAGTTTTTCTGAATACTTCTTGACCCTCTCCTCCCCAACTTCTGTATTAGAAATTTACTTTTAATTGTATAAGACCTAGAAAGTGGAAAACAAGAGAAGTAATGGAACTTCTGTAACGTCTTAACGTCATCCCATGAATGCTAGTTAAAATAGGCTGTACACTCACAAAATCACAGACAACTACAGAGAAAGACAGAACTGTAGACCTAATTTTGCACTTGTTTATGAGTTCAGTCATTTACTATTATAACTCTGAACTACAAATCACTTCTAGCCAAGGACCAATGTGTTTACTGTAAGAATTCCAATTTAGTTAAGGTCTTCATTTGATGCTACTTGCCTTCTGTGTCATCTAGCTGCTATTCAGCCTTAAGGACTACAAAGCTCCAAGTATACTTAAAAGCTCAAATGCTCTTGTTTGAGGAAGCTCAGTGCAAAAAAATAAGATGGCTTTACAGTTTTGATCCTGTTAGTCAAGTGTACAGAGCTCTTTTGGATTTTGGGTTTGGATTTTAGTGTCTAATAGTGTACTGTATATTGTAGAGGGAGATATAACACAGATTTTGCCTTGTTCAAGTATGGAGTTACTTGGTCATGTGAAAAATAAGGTAGAGCAGCACACAAACAGTGAAGCAATCCCTTGCATTCTGATTAATAATAGTTATGGGGCACTTGGGGAATGAGGTGTGTGTTGATACTTGGTTGTTATGTCAAGGAAAGCTCCAGTAATACAGTGCAAAATGTCCTTCATTTGAACAGTGCAAAAGTTTAGATGTTTACTGTTCTTGCAAAATAAAAATTAGGACTTTGCCAATGTGACGAGATTTGGAGCTGCTTGTCCTCAAATATCTCACAGGACAAAAACCTCTTCAAAAGCCTGGGGAAGCAGGAGAAATTTATGTTTACGCCCCGAGCTTGTTCAAGGTCTGGGTACAGTCATTGCCTACATGAGTTTTCTCTGTCAATCATGAGGAAATTTGGAAGGAGCTGAGGTTTTCAGGGTAGCATGTATAAATTATGTCTATAGCAGGAGAGACAAAGTTTCTCAAGCAGCTTTTATTGATGTTACTTTAAAAACATTTAACTGCTATTTAAAATAAACTCAACCAAACTTGATCATGAAAAGGAAAATAAACTAACAAAAATATCTAAAGGAAATGTCTAGAATTATTCCAGAAGATAAAATACCACAATTTAAAACAATTTTAAGTGAGTTTCCTGCAATGCTGCACTCTAACCTGGCATTCTTGATTTATCTCGTTTACTCTTTCCATGTCTCCTCAATGCTGGTCTGCATCAGCCATCTCTATCTTTTGTTTACAGTTCAACAACGTTTTGTTATTCTACATATTTTGTTATGATGGTTCTTTGCATAAAGTGTTAACAGTAGATCACCATGACTAAATTGCAGTAAACAAAGCGGAGGCAAGGCTCGTTTATTTGCAGCTTTGCAGCCGATTGAGGTAATCTGGGGGTTCCTGATGCACGGGGAGTGGAGGATAAGCAAGGAGAGGCACCAGGACCAGGCAGCTTTCGTGAGAGGGACGGTCTTGCCGGAAGGTTGCCACAGCAACCGCGGGGGATTTAAAAGTCCCCCAGGGAGTGCGACGAACAGGGAGATGCACCACCCAGGAGCGGTGCAACAGTTTGCACGGCAGTTCGCGCAGGCAGGGTGAGGAGAGCGGACGGGCAGGGAACAACCCCGCGGCCCTTTTAGAGAAGCAGAAGTCAGAGAAGTGCCCCAGCCTCAGTTTCAACCTAGCAAAATGGTGAGCACTCGCCTTAGGACTAAAGCCAAGGCTCAGGTGGACAAAACCCAGGTGAAGGTCAATGCATCCACCCAGACAGAGCTGGTTACTAGAGAAGCTTCGGTCCAAGTGGAGTGCAGGGAGTGTTTAGACTGCTTAGGGACCTATGCCTCTGAAGCAAAAATGTGTCATAGGTGCCCTCAAGTTCAGGAACTGCAGCGCCTGGTGAAAGCTGCAGGAAACTGTGAGTAGGCTCTGTAGTATTAGAGGGGAAGAAGTGGAGATAGATGGAGACAATCAGGTGCAAGCCTCCAGTGAATCCAATAAGTCATGGACTCTGGTTACAAAAAAAAAGAAAGGCAAAGGCTCTTCTTCAAAGCCCTCCTTCCAGAGTGCCCACTACAAATAAGTATGAGCACTGGCAACAAGGGACTTCGACGAGCAAGCTCCAAGAGGGGTAAACCCACTAAACAACCCATCACCTGCAGTAGGTAATGGATATCACAGCTCTCCAAAGCCCACCTGGACACGTTCCTATGCGACCTGATCTAGGTGAACCTGCCTCTGCAGGGGGGTTGGACTAGATGATCTCTAAAGGTCCCTTCCAACCCCTACCGTTCTATGATTCTATGACCTTACACCATCCCGCTCTTTTAAGGTTTCATCACCTATCTCTTTTATCATGCTGCAGTCAAATTCTCTTAGAGAATAATCTACTGGTAGTCTGAAGTCCACTTCAGTTTCTGTTCTTTGCAAAATATTCCAGTCTGAGTATTGGAACTGTGATAATATGCTTTTTCTCATTAGGTTAAAAACTTCATTGAGAAATGTGGCCAATTTTTCCTCATTTTTGGCTTCTATATTTACACTTGAAATGAGGAAACTAAGGGCCAGATGATGCAATAACAACATAGATTCCAAATTAGACTCAAAGCAAAGACAAAGTTTGTAAATTTGTATTTTTTTTATACAGGCTTTGTTAACCCTTTAGATGATCTTGATCAAAATATAACATCCATAATAGTTTAGATCAGTCTTTTTAAAAGTGCTCTTTGCAAGTGCTTTGGATACAGGATAATGTGACCTACAAAATTTGGAGCCTCTCCTGAGTTCCTATCACAAAAATTCTGATTTGATTATGAACAGTACAAAGGTTTATCTGTACCTCAGCCATATTTGTGATAGCCTGCAGTGCCTGAACACTGACAGGTAATACAAAAAGTGGATTAGGCTCCTAAGAAAATACAAAATCTTACAGAAATTGGAACTGAGTGCTAAGTCTAACATGGCTGCACTGAACATGTTCTATTTAGCACTCTGAAAGATGTGAAGAAATGTTTTTTGTTACATTGATATCTATGGTATATGGCTTTAAAAACCATACTCAACTCTGCACAAGCCATCTCTTGTTACAGCGTGAGTAGCTCAAATGCCAGATTTGCTGACTCCTTAATTTTATAGATGTTGAGGTTGTCAACAATAATAATCATGCCTGGGGTGACTAAGGATTAATCTGATGCAGTTATAAATAACCTAGTTATAAAGGCCTGAAATAGCATTGCTGACAATATGAGGTGTAGCAGAGTTAATGAGTGCTGGATTTGTTTGTTAATTCACCATTTCATATTGCAGAATAGTTTCAATTTCTGTTTTCATTTCTTTTTATATTTTCTAATGGCCTGTTTGCATCTCTCTCTGCATGTCCTTCACATTCCAATGCCTGTTGAACAAAATCTGTAGAATGGGAACAAAAAGAAAAGCTACATTTAAATATTCATTTGAAAATTCTGTTTCTTCAGGGGAATTAATTATAATGAGTAATGATTCCTGAAAGCTCTTAATATAAGTGGTTACAGATAATAGAGAAGACAGCAAAATTCCTAGCTGCACTCAGCTTGCAGCTCAATTTCTAGCCTATAGCTCTAAAGCAGTAGGGGTTGTAATAATAGACCGGTCAAATAACTACCACTGGCTTGTCTCTCTCAGAAGATGCAGTGTATAGTGCCTGTTTGGAGGCAGGACACAGCTTTAGCATTATGAGTGAAAATGCTGCATTCTCTTTCTGCTGAACGTATTTGGTAAAGCAGTATGCATCACATCAAAACAGCATGCTCCGTTGCAGACATATATGTAATATGTCACTTTTTTTTTCAGTGTCAAAAGTTACTAAGTCTTCAGCCATTTATAAACTGGAAACATAGGTCTTTGATGGCCAGCAGCAGTAGTATTCCTGCATGTCAGTGGGTGACTAGTATGGGTTGTCAGATATGTTGTTTTGAATGAAAATAATAATTAATACTTAGAGGCAACGTGAAAGTAAGGTTTACATCACTACTGTGATATAATGGTGCATTTGAAAGGAGGCTACTGTATATAATATTATACATAAGTATTTCTAAATGTATTTGTATGTATTCATATGAGTGTTTGTGTACAAACAATACTTTAGAATCGTGTATTTGGAAAAAACGTACCATTGTGGTTTGTTGCCTAAATTGCTCTTTCAGAACTTGGCAAAATGATAAGCATTGTTAACATCTAGGAGCATACGCTTATTAAAAAATTGAAACATTCACTTCTGTGTTGTTATATTCTCTCTCCAGGTTTCCCTTCCTTTTCCTTTCCCTATTCTTTGAGTACAAATAATGCCATGTTGAGCTAATTTTTCTTAATGCCAATGAAACCTCATGAGGATGACCACAACACTGTCTTGCTATCTATACTGTTTTTATTGGCTGGAGAGTGATTAGGCAGTAATGTTTGGTATCTACTTATAGAATGAGGCTTCTTGTAGGCTCAGAGGACTTGATGTAGTCTTTTAGGGTTGATAGTACTGAGACTGCTGAACGTTTCCTCTGAAACAAAAATTGAAGATTTTAATTTAAGACTGTACTGTCAATACAAATTCATAATAACAGAACTACCAAGGGCATAATCCAATCATCCAATCATCCAATTTCTATCAATTTGAGCCATGTGCAAATTTGTATGTTTACCATATATTGTTGATGCAGTATGTCAAAACTATATATGTATGTCGCAGAATCACAGAGTCACAAGACCTTAAGGGTTGAAAGAGACCTCAAAAGATCATCTAGGTCAATCCCACTGCCAGAGCAGGACTACCTAGAGCAAGTCACACAGGAACTCGTCCAGGTGTGTTTTCCCCCTCGTCCAGAGAAGGAGACTCAACAACACACCTAGGCAGCCTTTTCCAGTGCTCAGTGCTTGGTGTCAGTTAATATTCAGTTGGTAAATTATCACTGAATTTTATCACATAAGAAAGGAACTGTCTTAGCAATTTCAGCCTGCCCAGAACTTTAGCATTATGTCTATTATGAGACATGGCTGTAATGTCCGTGACTCTGGATTTCAGGCTAGCCTACTTTGGCCTCTTCAAAGATCTACTTGAACAGATCTCATAGGATAAGATTCTAGAAAAAAGAAGTGCCAATGAAAGCTGGTCAATCTTCAAGCACCACTTCCTCCAAGCCCAAGACCAGTGTGTCCCAATGTGCAAGAAAGGAGGAAAAGGAGGCAGGAGGCTTCCATGGATGAGCAAAGATCTGCTGGGACAAATCAGGGAGAAAGTGCCCATCTATGAGAGGTGGATACAGGGACTGATTTCTTGGGAAGAGTATAGGAACATTGCCAGAGCATGCAGGGGTGCAACTAGGAAGGCTAGAGCCCTTCTAGAATTAAATTTAGCAAGGGATGTTAAGGAAAGTAATAAGGACTTTTTCAAATATATCAGCAGCAGAAGGATGGTGAGGGAAGATGTGGGCCCACTGCTAAATGTTGAGGGTGCCCTGGTGTCCAGTTCTGGGCTCCTCATCTTAAGAGGGACAGAGAACTTCTGGAGACAGTCCAGCACAGGGCCACCAAGATGATCAGGGGAATGGAACATCTTTCATATGAGGAAAGGCTGCAGGAACTGGGGCTGTTTAGTCTGGAGAAGAGGAGATTGAGGGGAGATCTTATTAACATTTACAAATATCTAAAGGGTGGGTGTCAGGAGGTTGGGACATCCCTTTTTTCTATAGTAGCTAGCAACAGGACAAGGGGTAATGGGATGAAGCTGGAACACAAAAAGTTCCACTTAAATATAAGAAAAAACTATTTCACTGTGAGGTTGATGGAGCAGTGGAACAGGCTGCTCAGAGGGGTTGTGGAGTCTCCTTCCTTGGAGGTCTTCAAGACCTTCCTGGGCATGTTCCTATGCGACCTGATCTAGGTGAATATGCTTCTGGAGGGGGATTGGACTAGATGATCTCTAAAGGTCCTTTTCAACTCCTACCATTCTATGATTCCATGTCTGAATTTCAACACAGCATATTGCTATCCTTGTTGACTTCCCTAATTAGTTAAGAAATGGGATAAATGATATGGAGGAACCTCAAGTGATAAGTGATCACTGAATTACAAAAGTGAACTCTATTTTGTGCTTTTGATTGATCCTGGAAGATAGAATTTTTGTTGATGTATCTCCTTGTTTTAGGCAGGTAAATACAGCATAGTGTTTTTTACTCTTAGGTCTGTAGCTGTCTTGCAATCTCTAAAGCTATGAGTTACCATAGATACTAGTGTATTCCCCCATGTTCCTAATCAAAGGTGCCATATGATCCATTCCCATTTGCAAGTGCTTGTATTCCATACATGACTATTTGTAAAGTCCTCTTTTAGATATGAAATGTATTCTTCATATATACAGGAACATGTTTTCCATCCTAGAAATAATATAAACCATTTTTTTCAAGTGGTAGAGAAAAACTGGGATATTACTGTAAATGAGACCAATGAGTATAGTATAAAGAAGACCAAAATTTGGATCTAATCTTCAGCTGTTAGACAAAGTTGGGAAATGGTTTCTCCTCTACATTCTGAATGCTGTGAACAGAAAATGGTTTGATTTTATTTCTAAGTTCCTGTGTCTCCGCCAGTAAATTCAGAATAAGTACTTATTGTGGATTATAACACCAAAGAGCGTCATAGTTACAACAGTAAATTTACAATTAAAAACCTCCACAGCAACTTATACCTCCAAGTAGAAACTCTTTCTGTTAGATTTGTATTTTCCTTCTGGATAGTGAAAGTCCCATGTAACATTTGAAAGCACACTGTTAAGAAAAAAAGGAAAAAAAAAAATCCCATTTCTTGTTATAACTGATTAATTAACATCTACAGTTCATCCAGGTGAAGAAATATTTGATTATCATTAGATAATTTTGCCAGTTTAATATAAAAGTTGCCATAGTGTGTTCTTTCTAATAAGAATGGATGAAATTATTGGCAATGTCATTGATGCTCCTTAGACTGATTGCTCATTTTCAAACACTTTTGTGTGTGTACCAGGATGGGTTTTTATGTGGCAATGTGAAAAGCCAAACTAAATAAATTGATACTATCTGAGATAAAAAGAAATAGGGGGAAAAATAGAGGTTGCATGATGTTTTTCAGGCGTCTCACTTTATGATCTGGATCTTCACACTGCAGTCTTCAAAAATAAAAGACATCACATTGTACTTGAAAAAATGCTTTTCTTTTTGCAAGTTGAAAAGGTGTTATTATATTAGATTCTAAATTTAAGAACAGTAATTGAAGGTATATCATCTCTGTCTGCATAGGTAATATTGCTTGATGAGAAAACAATGTCTACAGTGACAGAAACACCAACTGTTTGAATTAGCATATGCTCATATTTTAAAGGGTTATTTTTGTCATTTTTTTCCCTCGTACACAATCTGTCACTGTGGCATTCCATTGATTCCTTATCCTCCCTTCTCCTCTTCCCGCCCCCTCAATGTTCTTTGTTAAAACTTTTTGGCAAGCTTGTCACTACAGGTATAAATATATTAAGCACATACATTGGCAGAGTCCAAGTACCATAATCTTGTGTGACTTGGAAATGTAAGCATAATAACTTTGGTATGTTTTTTGGATATAACCTCTCTCAAGGAATGATCTTTACAAACATAAAAATTTCTTTCCTTTATAAACGTCTACATTTATTTCAAGTTATCAGTCAGTGCAAAACAGTCGTCTTCTCAGCTTCAGCGGATCATTTCCAAGCTTTGACAGGAAAGTACACTCTTTATTGGCTCCCAGGGTTTCATGTGGTAAGAAGACAGTACTGTTCAGAACTTTGCTGGTTACCTATGCAAGTGAAAGATCATATTGATCAACACACAAAGTGAGATAATACTCCAGCATGAGAACAGAATGTGATGGGAAAACTTAAATTTATTAATTTTTAAAATGAGCAAGGAAAAAGGTATTATTATAAAGAATTCCATTTGTTTTTTTGAATCCAATATGAATTAACTTGAATGCAAGATGAATAGCAGTATTTCCTGGTCATCTCTATTAAAGAAGAACTATAAATCTACATCATCTTGGTCTTTTTTCAAAAATCAGATGCAGCTGAATGTTTGTCTTGCTTTGTATTTGGAAAACAGACACAGCTGAAAATCTCGGATAAAATGGACATTAGCAATTAGTTATGAAGAAATAAAGCTTTCTTAAACAATGCCCAGCATGGTGGCACTGGGCTTAATAGCTAGTTTGTTTGTTTTTTACGTACTAATGATACACTTCAAAGACTGAGAAAAAAATGTGAAAAACTCAACAGAACAACATATCGAAATTCTTTCAAACGGCTACATTCTGTCTGTTCTACAAACTAGGATGTTCCTCTCTTTTTATGTGTGGGGCATGTTGGAAAATATTAAGAACCAAAGTTTATTTCACAAGCTACATTTAAAATCAAGATTTTTTTCAGAACTTCAATGAGAACCTCAGAATTTGTCAAAAAAAAAAAAAAAAGAAAAAAGTCGTAAGTGTGCCAAATATGATACTGTAGTCTATGAAGTCTTAGGCATAAGTAGGCGGGGGGTTTTTCTGAATAGTCTCAAGATTTGCACCCAATTTCATTTTTTAAATCAAATGTTAATCTTTGTCTTCATAACAGGAGAAGCAAAAATGATACCAAAACAGTCAAATATCAAGGGACAACAGATAGAAAGACAATAGAATCTGAGTTAGTTTTTTTAATTTATATTTGATTTTTTTATTTATCATATACTTGTATTTTACTGTGTAGTTCTAATGTTGTATTCTATGGATACTTCTGGTGCATGAAAATGATAAAGAAATCTTCTTGATTTTAATCTGTGGTTGCTACTGATCCTTGGCTTTCCATCAGTATACTACTAAATTTTTGATAGATTATATTAGATCTATTGTTTTTCTATTAGATTTAACTAATAATTTTCCTTTCATCTTAGCATACAGGTGTTGAAAGCTTCTAGACATGAGTTAGAAACAAGTAATTTTTACAGGTAATCATGTTTTGCTCTTATCAGGTTTAAATTGCTCATGTTATAAGCAGAGCTCTGAATAAGACTGATGGTTGATACCAGTTCCAAATTGTCCTTCTGAAACTTTAGAGTTGAGTGAAAAGCTCTAACATGTTTAATGTAAAAGAAGTAAAGGACGAAGTAGGATGTCATTAGGACAACAGGATGAATCCACCTGTAGCAAAGTATGGACAGTGTGTGGACAAATAAAAGTATGACAAAGTGTGGACAAGGGGTAATGGGATGAAGCTGGAACACAAAAAGTTCCACTTAAACATAAGAAAAAATTATTTCACTGTGAGGGAGCCCTGGCACAGACTGTCCAGAGAGGTTGTGGAGTCTCCTTCCTTGGAGGTCTTCAAGACCCTCCTGGACATGTTCCTATGCAACCTTATCCAGGTGACCCTGCTTCTGCAAGGGAGTTGGACTAGATGGTCTCTAAACGTCCCTTCCAACTCCTACCATTCTATGAGTCGATGATAAAAGATACGTAATATTTAAAGAATATGTAAGATACATATTTTGTTTCACTGAACTGTAAAATTCAATCTCATTGTATTTTTGAAGTGATGGAAAGATGATACTTGTCTGATAGGATCTGTAACAACAGGATTATATGGCTATATTGCACCTACCTATGCTTTCCATTGAAAAGGCAATGGAAAGACTTTCATTCTCTGATGCACTACGTAAAGAGAAGAGGGAGAAGATCTATAAGGTTACCAGAACCCATTTAAATTCTGTAATTCTTAATTTTTTTTGATGCTTTTATGTCCTTTTTCTCTACAGAGTGTTTGTTTTCGAGAATTTTTTTTGTCATTGATAAAGGATGTTTTTGTTACTAAATCAAGTTTTTTATTCCTTTGAAAATTTAAAGTAACTGGGAAGATTTAGTTTCTTATAATTCCTGCAAGAGCAATTTGGACAAAGAATAAAAGGGAAAATTTATTAAAAAAAAATTAATAGAGGCCTTACTATTTCATCTCTTATGTAAGAACACGTAGAACATATATAGATTGAGAACTAACCGAATGACAGAACCCAGATGGTGGTGATCAATGAAGATTAGTTCAGTTGGAGACCTGTGGCCAGTGGCGTTCCACAGGGGTCGGTTCTGGGGTCAGACTTATTCAATATCTTCATCAACGATAGATAAGAAGAGGGACAGTGTACTCTCATCAAGCTCACTGATGAAACAAAACTGGTAGGACTGTTTGATTCACTTGGAGGCTGTGCTGCCATTCAGTGAGATTTCAACCAGCTTGAGAGTTGGGTAAAGGGGAACTTCCTTGAGGTTCAACAAGGACAAGTGTAGAGTTTTACACCAGGAAGGAAAAATCCCATGTAGCAATACAGGCTGGGGATTGAGCTGCTGGAAAGCAGCTCTGCAGAGAGGGACTTGGGAATTCTGGTGGATGACACACTAAATATGAGCCAGCAATTTGCCCTTGTGACCAAGAAGGCCAATGACATCCTGGGATGTATGAAGAAGAGTGTGGCCAGTAGGTCAAGGGAGGTTCTGGTTCACCTCTACTCTGCCCTGCTGAGGCCTCATCTGGAGTCCTGTGTCCAGTTATGGGCTCCCCAGCTCAACAGGGACAGAGAACTTCTGGAGAGAGTCTAGGGCAGGGCCACCAAGATGATCAGGGGACTGGAACATCATTGTTGTGAGGAAAAGCTGCAGGAACTGAGACTGCTTAGTCTAGAAAAGAGAAGACTGAAGGGGGATCTCATTAATACTTACAATTATTTAAAAGTTGTATGTCAAGAGGATGGAAAAACACTTTATTCTGTAGTGTCCAGTGTCAGGACAAGAGGTAATGGACAAAAGCTGGAACACAATAAGTTCCATTTAAACATAGGAAAAAAAGTTATTTTTTGTGATGATGGGGGAGCCCTGTCACAGGATGCCCAGGAAAGGTGTGGAATCTCCTTCTCTGGAGGTTTTCAAAACTGACCTGGATGCATTCCTGTGTGACCTGGTCTAGCTGGACTTGCTTTAGCAGAGGGGTTGAACTAGATGATCCCTAACATTCTATGATTGTGTGATGATATAATTGTATGATTCCATGAACATAGTCCTTGCTGTGGAGAGGAATAGGTGAAAGGGCTATAGGAAATGGCTAGAGTGATTTTCTGAAAGCTGTTGGTTGCATGATGAGAATTTGGTAAAGTGATGTACTCAGCTGAACCACTGTTATGGAGACTAATGCTAGAAACAGAAGCTAACAAGGTTGCATCTAGCAGTTTTAATCTCTCTTTGTCTCTCTCTTGTATTATCAGATCAGAGTGACCACTGTCATTAGAATTCCAAGTATTTTTCTTTTAATGCTGAGGTGTTTAGAACATCAGGTGTCTCTAAGCAGACTTCCTGCAGAGTTCCCCACAGAACAGACCAGTGATTTGTTTCTTACAGGGATCTCACAGGCTTTCCCCAGCTGAAACCTGCTGTGTCTAGTATGAAAACAGTTTTTGGGAAGAGTGATTATTCTGTGGGTGTATTTATTAAACACTGGGAATATAAACTATCAAATTTAATTATTTTTCTCCTCAGTATTGTTATGGATCATTTTTAAAAGAAAGAAAAAATGATGTTGTATATTGCTGTTAATATTATGTCTAAATCACTTTTGAAAGAAGATAGTGTAAACTGTCACCTTCAAGAGGTACTGAAAGGTTTAAATCTCAAGTAAGGGATGACTAGCCTTGCTCTGTTATGGACTTCCTGATTTAAGCCAAATCAAATTTTGTTGTATTTGATGACTTAACTCCTAGTGAAATAAAATTAAATTGAATACCTTTGAAAAATCTTTTTGCTAATTCTGAGATTATTCCATCATCTTAACAATACAGGATAAGCATTATGGAGTGCAGGATGTATGAGGAGAGGAAAATATTTAGATTGCTACTTAGATGGAAAGAAATCAATTTTTCTTCATAGGCTCACAAAGGCAGGCAGTGCTTAGACAAAATTTTAGACACACATAAACAAGAATGTAAATGTTTCTATCATATACTCTCTACATATCAATACATTAGTCTGCCAGAAGTTACAAAGCCAAATTAAGAGATTCGTAAGGAAAAGCCATATCTTACTAATTGCTGATTAGATTAGTTCAATGGCCAATCAACTAAACATCTTTTAAAAAAATCCATATTCATAGCCAGATAAGAGGACTATTCAAACTTAACTTTAATAAGAGGGAATTTTTTGTTTTCCAAGAGGAAAATTGACAATATTTTGTCTTAGAGGATACCGAAGCAGAGAGGCAGAAGTATCTTTCTTATGAGGTGCAGGTTAGAAGCTGATTCGGGAGCTGACTCCTAAATCTAGTTCTGATGTAGTTCCTCTAGCAAATGTTTTACTTGAAAAGGTCAGACTATGCCATAAAGGAGTTTGTGGCTGAAAACTCAGGAAATTCCTATACCTAAGGTTATGTCCTTTAACTCTTCTTTCTTCCCTCTTTATGCTTTCTTAGCTGTTTAAAACAGTTCCACACCAGTGGCTCAGACTTAACACCTTTGTGTATTTCATGTTGAATTGTCTCTATTTCTAACCCAAGCCAAACACTCTGCTTCCCCAGAACTGCTTAAGGTATTTTAAAAGATCAGGGACCATGACATATTTTGGCTGCATCCTTTGTATAAAATTTCATGTTCTGTTCATTCTCAGTTTTTGCTAGGGGCAATACCTAATATCTGTGTGCTCCCTGTGGAATAGGTTACAAATCTGTAAACAGAACACTCATCTGCATAGCACCTCAATTTCTAGATAGCTATACTAATTAAAGTAGGGTAGATCAAACAGTTCCAGGGAATGCAGTTTCAGAATGACCTTTACATTTTTAGTTTGCCAGTTGTTGGGTTTTGGTTTGTGGGGCTTTTTTTCCTTTTTTTTTTTTTTTAATATATTTTATTTATCTAGCATGTCAGAGTTGAATTTTCATTTTTTTTTTTGCAGTTTGAACTCTGTGCAATCTCCTGTCTAATGATTTTTAGGAAAGTACTTAGGCAGCTCCTAGATCATTGAACACAGGGAAGCAACTTTTCAGTTTTCCACCCATCACTGTTGTGCACCTGCCCCCTGTATAAATTTGATGTGATCTGACCTAATACACAAATTTTTTTTTGGAGGGGGAGAGGATGTAAATGAGCTATTACTATCAATTAATTAAGCTTAATTGACCTAATTGTCTAATGGAACTTTAGCTGTATTTCTCAGCTTTGACCATAGGGTGCATAATTTATAAACTGGCATATGCTCTTATGGTACAGGAATTAGGGAAAATGCATAGGTTATAAATTAATTAAAGTAGTACCATTGGAAAATTAAAAGTTTGCTAGTCAAATTAAAGCTGTTTTCTGGCATGTGAATTGCCGATTATCCTGGGGTGAAGAAAATCTGTATATCTTTTGAAATTCATTGGCTTGATGAGTTTAGTTAGTGATTACTTTAAGCCAAAATCATGATTTTATTATCATCAAATTAATACTAATTCCAGCAATTCTACAAACTCTCTCCATCTTCCCCTCATCTTCCTACTGTATGCAAACTTGTTTCTTGATGTTTAACTCATAACACTGGAGGTGATAAAGTATGTGTATGTACCTGTGTTGGTACACGCATATTCTAAAAAACACATGTAAAACAATGAAAATAATTTATATCTTGTACCTCTTATTGTGAAGTTTGCAAAATCATCTGTCACCAAATATTTTCCAGGCATCCAAAAGAAGTCAGTCTTACAGTTATCAAAATTGCCTCAGTTTCTAATGTTGACATCTGTGTTAATTTTCTTAGAAAATTCAAAAAGTAATTGATAGCGAGGAACAGACTTGATAGAATTGTCTTTGGGGTTTGTTTTGTTTTTTTTTTTTTTTTTAATCTTTCTAACCTACTGTTAAAAACATAGGCTATGCAAAAGTTATTGTTAAAACCCAGCTGGCAACAACCAAACATGCAGCCTCTCACTCATCCCGCCTCATCTCAGCAGATGTCCCCACCATACTCCCCTCTCTGTTCTCCTAGATTGACTGATTTGTTTGCCAAAACAACCCTAAGTATATTTTAGTTATGATTTCTGGCCAAATTACAGTCTTTTCAGACCCTTGAACAAACTTGAGAGCACCCCGGGATCTTCATATGACATGCTGCAACTCACTTGGCAGACTGCTTGAGCTGGATTTATGCACTGATTTTCAGGACATCTAACAACTGACATCCATTTTTATCTTTGGTATGGAACACTTTCTAGCAGGAACTGAGCTCTTGAAAAAAGTGTTTACTTTGTTGCTTGTTTGTTTGGTTTTTCCTTTCTATCGTTAAATAAAAGGTTAAAGCAGAATTTCACTGACGAGTGGTTTTTTTCTTTTTCTGACAACACAGCTGTTTTGTAACTTGCTTTGTCTGCTATATCATCTCTTTGTCACTGGAATATCTTTACCAGATAAAAAGAATGAAACAAACATACAGATTAACACATATTGTGTAGGTAAGAACACAGTAGAATCACACTGCAAGAGCACTAAAGCTGTGTACAGAAAGTGTTACCGAGCAGTTTATTCTGACATTACAGTGTCTGCTTCAAAAATGCTTCATACAGAACTGCTAATACTGCCTGAAGCCAAACAGGATTTTTAAGGAGTTTTCAAATCAATGCATTGAAATATTCAATTAGATGACCTACTCATCAGAACAGTAAGGACAAAATTAAAGAATTAGTGCAGATGACTAGACCTCCTTCAACAATAGGAGGTGGATGTTCTTGTCACTGAGTCTCTGCAAATATTTATTCCTCATATTACTGTATTGTCCAAGTCAGACCTTGCAAATGTGGTTGAAGCAATTAATATGCACATACTCAGACACTGATTTTCAAGTTTCACTTTTTGAAAGAACTTTTTACTTCAGTGTGTCTGAGCCATCTCAGCCTCCCTCAGCTCTGACAGCTTTTTGTCAGAAGCTGACCTTGTAGAACTTTCTCAGTGATATCACCTTTGACATGGAGGGCAGGCAAGATGTCCGAGGACTGGAGAAAGGCCAATGTCACTCCAGTCTTCAAAAAGGGCAGGAAGGATGACTCAGGAAACCACAGACTGGTCAACCTCACCTCCATTCCTGGAAAGGTGATGGAACTCATCCTGAATGTCAGGCATCCTGAATGAGGGCATGTTTGGCTGTGTAGATGAGGAAAGAGCAGCAGATGTTATGTACATTGACTTCAGCAAGGCTTTTGACACTGTCTGCCACAACATCCTCATCAGAAATCTGAGGCAGTGCAGTTTGGAGGAGTGGATGGTGAGGTGGATGGAGAGCTGGTTGAATGACAGAGCCCAGAGGGTGGTGATCAATGGCACAGAATCAAGTTGGAGGCCGGTAGTCAGTGGAGTTCCACAGGAATGAGTTCTGGGGCCAGTCTTGTTCAATATCTTCATTAGCCACTTGGATGAGGGGACAGAGTGTACCCTCAGAAAGTTCACTGATGACACCAAACTCAGAGCACTGGCTGATTCCCCAGAAGGCTGTGCTGCCATCTCAGCAGGCTTGAGAGTTGAACAGAGAGGAATCTCATGAGGTTCAACAAGGACAAGTGCAGAGTCCTGCATATGGGGAGGAACAACCCCATGTACCAGGACAGACTTGGGATTGATCTGGTGGAGAGCAGCTCTGTGGAGATCTGATTGATAATAAGATAAACATGAGACAGCAATATGCCCTCATAGCCAATAAGGCCAATGGCATCCTGGGATGCATTAAGAAGAGTGTGGCTGGCAGGATGAGGGAAGCTCTTCTCCCCCCTACTCTGCCCTGGTGAGGCCTCATCTGGAGTCCTGTGTCCAATGTTGGGCTCCCCAGCTCAACAGGGACAGAGAACAAATGGAGAGAGTCCAGCACTGAGCCACCAAGATGATCAGGGGACTGGAACATCTTTATATGAGGAAAAGCTGTGGGAACTGGGGCTGTTTAGTTCAGAGAAGAGGAGACTGAGAGGGGATCTCATTATTATTTTTAAGTATCTAAATGATGGATGTCAGGGGGTTGGGACATCCCTTTTTTATGTTATATAACAGGACAAGGGGTAGTGGGATGAAGCTGGAACACAAAAAGTTCCATTTAAACATAAGGAAAATCTTTTTTAGTGTGAAGGTAAGGTAGCCCTGGGAGAGTGTGGAGTATCTTTCTCCAGAGATTTTCAAAACCTGCCTGGAGATGTTTCTGTGTGACCTGATCTAGATGGACCTAGGAGGGTGTTTTAACAGAGGTTTTGGACTAGATGATCTTTAGAAGTCCCTTCCAACCCCTACCATTCTATAATTTTATAAATCTTTGATTTTCACATGGACTTCAAATTTGAGTCCCAGAAACAGCTACAAGTGTAAATAGAAAAGTGAAAGTGTCATTGTATTATAGTTTTAAGCCTCCCAGAAGGAGGATCAACCTTTAGTTAAGGACTAACTTGGAAAACTGAGATATATTCCTAGCTCTGCCCCATATTTCTTAAGTAATCTAAAACATTCTGTGGGATACAGGTTTTTGTCAGTAGAGTTTATTGCATATGAATATTCAACATTAGAGACATGCAGAACTAAAACTCATCTAAAACACTGGCTTTTGCTTGTCAACTTCCATGCTTAGTAAAAGTAGTTAATGGATACCACAGAAATGCAAAATCCCTGTTTATTCTATTTGCATCTTAGATTTCATATAAATTTAGCATTTTGGCTTCTGAAGATAAGACTAGTTGAAGTTTATTTTACTTTAAAGATTTGATTTTCACCCTATTTATCGGCCAGTGGGTCAGTGTACTCCTTTTTCCTTCAGGCATAATTTCTTTTAAGGTGGTGGATTTTGTCCAAGGTTTGATTCTCAGGGCCAAGCAGTAGCAGGACATTGGAACAATCTATATAGAGTTGGGCATGTTCATTCTGTAAGCACAGGCATCTTTACAGAACATATGAAGAGACTCTAAGAAGTTTGAAATGCTTGCAATTTCATTACTTTTCTTGTACACATATTTTGCCTTTAAGCAGTAAACATTTAATTTTTTTCTACATGGATCAGACTGGAGTACAGTAAAACTAGTAAATTGTAATCCGTCTGGGTCTCACTCATTTTTTTGCATAGTTCAATTTTATGTTTTCATGTAGAACAGTGAAAAAAAACTACGAGACAAAAAAAACTATAACTGGGCTTTATGAAGAATGTGACTTTATATCTCATGATAGCTGCTGCTTTTCATTGAATACCAGTAACAAATGTGTTAGCTGGCCTATCATGCCAATTAAAGCTAAGCACAACAATTTAGCAACTTCCCGTGAAGTAGTAAAAACCCTTGAGATTAGAATTTTTGCCACTGTTGTTTCTATCCTTTAGAGGACTAAATAAACCTCTGACAGTCAATAAAATATGGATGCAGGAGGGAAAAAAAAGTTCAACTCAAAGAATGATTTCTCTCTTTTTTGTGTTCTAAAGTTTATTGGATAAGCAAGTCACTGCCATGCATTCTTGTCAGTCACAAAATCAAATGATCAGTTCTCATCAGAAATTCACCAAACTGTATGTAAATAGCAGACATCATACCAGCAATGTTTTTGTCATAGCTGTGTGTCCCTCAAAAGCTTGTCACATGGAACAGTGTGAATTTAGAACAAAACAAGGTTTGTTCTAAACCTATTTGGAAATTCAGGCTCCAAAGTGGGAGAACACCGCTTTGAAGGTGAGAGGTTTGTCTGTGCAGATGTCTTAACGTTATTTTGTAACCTGCTGCTCTGCAAACAAAACCAGCATTAATCCTTGTTATTTCTTACTAGTGGAATTAATGACAAATCTTGGAGACTGCAAGATTTGTCTGTTACATTGACAGAAGATGTATTTATGTAAATTGGAGCAGGAAGCAATAACTTCTTTAAAGTGAAATACATATGTAACATGTATCTGTTGTCTCTGGTAAGTAAGGTTGAGACTAGAAAAGCTGGTAGAGTCCCACAGTTCCATTTTCTAGTGAGGATTTCTCCTGAGGCAGATCCTGAGACGCCTTCAATGATGGGAGGCCAGGTGAAAATTAACTTTTTGGAAATCATAGATTAACTTTCTGAATGGTTAAAATGGTACAGTCTGTTTATTTAGTATAAACAAAATGTGGAACAGCATGTTAAACAAGAAGCCATTATATTTTTCTTGTATCTGTAGGTTTTTACAATTTTTGCAGTCTTTATTCAAATACTAACAATAACACTCTCCTAAGAACCAAAATAACAAGTGAGCATATGAAATTTCTAAAAGTGTCAAGGAGTTAATCACATCTTGTTATTTCCATACTTTACTTCCTATAGGTTTTAAAAGAATATGAAATAAAGGTACGGGGGGAAAAAAGAATTGCTGCAGTTTGCCAAATTTTGTATTTGATCTAATAGTTGGAATTCATTTCCCAGTTACACTGGAAACATATCTGTCTTCCATTGTGATGACTAACACAAAAAAGAAAAGAAATCCAATAAGAAAGAAAATCAAGCTTTAAAATCATGGTATAGACTGTGTTACTTTTGAGAGATTTTATTACTCAAGTAATTCTAGATGGGCATGTGTAACTTAGATCTTTAATTTTTTTCTAAGTTTAATTTAAATAAGCAATTATTATGTTGTCTGAAGTATTCATGGCCCTTGTTTCCAGATAATTAATTGTCACACATAGTTCTGGTTCTTTTTACATAAAAAGTGTATGGTTATGCAGGAATGCTTTAGGACATTTTCAAAATGAATACAAAATTTTCATGCTTACATTTATCACTGAAAAGTAAGTAACAGAGGGTCATGCTGTGAATGAGAAAATTAGGCATGTCAATGGAGGATCAGATAGCACAGATATTGTAACTAACAATAAAATTAACTTGGCAACAGTTACTCATGCAGTACAAATATCCATAATGCTAGATACCTTTAACAATACTTAACTAGAAATTCTTGACAGGAATTGTCCTGAAGGGAAAAAAACAAAACAACGCCAAATCTTTCAAGTAATTCCTTCTCAGTACAATACAGGTTTATGTGGTGCTTGAGGGAAACAGAAAATAATGAAGCCATAGATTTCACTATCAAAAGACTGTCGCTTTAAAAAAAAAAAAAAAAAGTAAATGTATGAGTTGAGTTCTCTTGCCTTAGATCTTGATCCTCTCACTGAGAGATGTGAAAACTGGGGTTACTCAAAACTATCAGTCGTTTAATTGTAGGTGAAAAGAGAGATAAGAGAATATTTCCATGCAATGTAGGAAGAGGAACATTTTTCAGTTTGCTCTGTAGTTTCCAGAGGGTGTGATTTGCCACTTCAATTCTAAGGAAGTATGATTGAAATGGTTAGAATCATATTCGTAAAAATAGTAATGACTGTATTGCCAATTATAGGCAGTCTTCTTAAAACTTTTTCAACAGTGAAAGTGGTTTTTGAGAAAACTGTGCCTATGTTTTCTATTTAATTTTAAAATATCCTTGACAAAAAAGAAAACACTTACTGAAACTGAAAAAGAATTCCTGTCTTTAGAGCCTATTTTAAAAAAGAAGATTGTTCATTGCTCTATGTCTTTTGCAAAAATATGTCAAGTAATGCTTATACTTTGTCAGCTATGTTTGGTTTGATATCCACTGTATCTGAATGTTAGGACTGATGTTTAAAATTCAAATTTGAATTTGAATGGAAATTAATGCATGTCAGGAATAAAGATTTTGTAAATCCTGAATGCATCTTTAAAACCTGTTCAAGATGCAAATTAGTGGAAAAATAAGACTGATGCAATTTTTTAGAAGGGAAAAGAGATCTCATGCATTTTCATCTTGAAACAGAAGACAAATCATGCAATTAATTGGTGATCCAGTATAAGATGCACACAATGGATTGCTTTATTTTGATAGTGTTTTACATTCTTTTACTGTTTCATTTAATATTATGTAGCTTTCCATGTTCAGCATTAGAAGGTGACTGTAATTTTCCTTGCAGGCTCTCACATACAATCTGTGGTCAGCTTCACCTATATTGACAGTAATGGTGGCAATCAAATTATGTGACAGCAATACAGCTGGCTGCTTTTCCAACAAGAGATTCCTGTTTTCATTTGACAGTTTTTTAGACTATGCTTTTCTGATTGATAATATTTTCCAGATGTTCCTTGTCAAGAACCTCAGCATATTCTAATTTATTCTTGTTCTGGGATCATTGAATAATGATCACTGAATATGCTGCCTAGTTTTAGTATTAATTTAGTATTTAGTTTTAACCTCTACATATCAGTAGTTCATTAGGAGATATAAGTGAATGTCATGCTTTTGCACACACACATTGTTAACATATGCTTAACAGTAACAATGGTACTGATACACTGTAGAATCTCTTTTTCTTAAATTTGTTTGATTCCTCTCAGATAAGTCTGCCATTTAGCCCTCGGTTGAAAGCTGCCAAACATGATGAGACAGTAACAAAGACTGCCTTTCTAATGGTGAATATTATTTAAGAAGTTTGGAGACCTTCATGTTTAAATCACAGCTATCTTACTTGGTAAGACATATTTGTAATTATCCACAGGTTTGACATATGTGTGAAATTAAACACTAAGCTATATGTAATCTAAAAGAAATAAGACTCATTACTCATAGGTTCAAGCAGACAAGGAATGAAAGTTTTTATACTTTAAATAGACAAGAAAAGAAATTCCAAAAATCAGTTGTATCAACTGAGAGACAGAATATTTTTTTCAGTGTTAATGATTCAGTTTCTGTTACTAGAAGTGAGAAAAAAGAAAAGTTAATATGTAAAATTAATAGGGATTGCCTAGTTATTAATGTACATATATCATAATTTTAAATTGCATATTGTATAAGCACTTTGAACTCCCAGTAGCAGATTATATACATATCTTCAAAATTGTCTTCCTTAAACTAATAGAAAGCAAATGTTTCATACAAGTGTATTCATTTTTGGCATTGAAAATCTCATGCAGATAATTTTATTGCTCTTTGCACTTTCTCTGTCAGACTCTGTACAGAATAACATATTACTGTTGGGAGAAGATGCATGAGTGTCCTGCAGTTGTATTTCTTTATATATTTTAAAAGTATAGACAGTATTACGTAAAATAGAGACAAGGAAAAGTAATGTAGACATTTGTAAACTTCTGTTTCTTCATGACACTTACTGTCTTTTCTGACCAAATTTGCTTCCACTTGAGAAAAAAGCTACAATTGACTTGTTAAACTGATGTGTCAAATACACAGCCTTCATACCCACTGTTTTAAACTCTGATAAAAGACTAGTGAGATGCTACTTTCAGTTATTTCTCTTCTCCTAGACCTTTGCAATGCTCTTAAAATTTGGAGTGAAAGGAATATTTTACTTTTTACCTTTTTTAAAATAAAAAAGAGTAATGTTACTTCCTATTACTGCAGGGACAAGTCACTACAATCTGTTTTGTGGGGAAAAAAAAGAAGCAAATGCAAGTTTCTAACAGATTCACAATGAAGATAAAGAGGTGGAGTGAATTTTTCAGAAGGTAGCTGCTGGAAGGGAAGACTTCATAGTGCTAGCTATACACACTGGAAGTTGTTACAGGAGAAGAATTGATCTAGTGATATCTGTATCAGCTATGCATATTGCTGGTATTGATTTCATATGTGATGCTTGATAAATGAATTAGACCAAGAACATGCAGGCCTCCTATTTTCTGGCTTCTAAGTTTTTGAAATCAGGTGTCTATTCTTCAGATGAAAATTAAGTTTAAAATAAAATCAATGTTTATAGTCACGGGGTTGGTTTTAGCTGACTTTCTGCCTGGAGTTTTAAAGCACTGCTGGATACACAGAATACTGACCTGAGGCTAGTGTATGCTATGCTTCACTATGTTTACAATGAAAAATAAATGACAGTTGGGATCTACTGAACTGGAGGCAAATGAGTGTCCAGTATGGAGCAGAGTAATTTGTGTTGCAAAGCATTTCTGTAAATTTCAGAAATAACTTTAAGATAATAAGTTTCACTAATGTTTTAGTTTATGTAACAGTTTCAGAACTATGTGATTCTTAAAACAGTTTTAAAAGAATATGTAAAAAAGTATGCAAATTCTATACACTGTCATTGAAGCATGACAAGAACTTACTCGAAAATAAATGTATCTTCATAAAATATCTGCATATAATCTGTTGTATCATTTCTTTACTTTGAATACATCACATGCATGGTTTGAACTATAAATTTAGTCCTGAAAAGTTCCTCTTTATTTTTTTTTTTAATCAACTCAAGATACATTAGCTGTTTTTCCTAGATGAGTATGGAAAGAATCTTATCCATGTCCTTTTAGTCATATTTCAAGGCATGTGAAAAAGAAATCTGTCTGGAAAAATAATAAAAAGGAAACTCTACTGTTGAATGCTAGAAGAAAGTCCAAAGAATACCAGATCTACATCTGTTACTTTATCTTTTCAATTCTTAAGTTGAAGAGACATTCTTCACACTTCAAAGAAATTTAAGACTTGTTGTCATGTCTCCTACAATGGAAGAAAATATTTTTGAACTCTCTAGAATATTTTCTACTCTAAAAAGAATGGAGACAAATACAGCTTCATTGAGTGGAAATGCTAGTTTATTTAAGAGTTAATTGCATACTTCAGGTTAGATTTGTGTCAGAAGTTCTATGGGAGTTGTTAGGTGTCTTTCTGTGGTCATAAATATAGATATTTAAGATTGCTCTGGAGAATATGGAGAGAAGATAGAAAATAAGGCCATTACACAAGCTATTATGAACAAGATGTTATTTTCATTTTGAGTGGTGATGAAGAGGTATTGGTTGTCCTTTCAATATTTTGACAAGAAAAGCTTTAGTAAGAAATTATATTTCCTTTCCTTCAGAGGTTTCTGAATGACGTAAGTAGCTTTTAAATGAGGAACTGTTACGTAGACACAGTAAAAATGGTATTAAAGTTGCAGTGAAGCCAGGAATATGCTCAGAAGTACTACTGAAGAATTTATTTGTGGATGACACAGGTCACTGACTAGTCACGTTTTTCAGAGTTATATTCACTTGAAGGGATTAAACTTGTAGCCTACTCACTGAACACTGTAGACTGTGGCTAAGACTTGTTGCGAGCAAACTATAGATTTACTCTGAGATTTCTTATAACCTGAATAAAAGTCTCTTCTACAGTACATCAAAAATTTTTTTAAAACCTCTTCATTAATCCATAACTGTTACAAATAGAAATAACTTAAAATAACTAATAATCCAGCATACCAAATAGTAATAAACTATCTAATTGATTACTGTAGGCAATGACTCTTTTTTATTCATATTTTTCATTTGGTGTAAAAAAAGTAGATTTGGGGTTAACTTGCATGCTATTCTCTCGTGCCAACAAAATTTTACAATTATATTAATGACTAGTACGATCCCACAAGCAGATTTCACATTAATCTTTTCATGAAATAATGAAGTCTTTTGAAACCAATTACAAGGAAATGTACTCATCACTTTGTTCTTCTACCAAAAATATTTAATAGAAACTATTCAGTGATTTTGGCATCCATTCCTTCAACTAGGAAAGCTCTATAATAGACAAAGAATAAACATGCTATGAGCACATTTGAAAAAAAAAACAATCAAAAGTCTATTTTCTCTGTAATTTTTGGCAATTCAGAAGATCTCAGGAGATAAAATTGTGTCATGGTGACTAAATCATTATTTTTTACTGTCTTATAATCTGATGCTTCTGTTATTATGAAAGGGAAATTATATTGACCTTTTCAGTTGTAAAGACAACTTCCACAACAAATTACTTAGGCTCTGGTTTTGTTTGAAAGCATATAAGACTTTTATTTTGCTCTAGAATTTCTCATAGGTTTAGTTTTTGTAGATTTTTTGGTTTTTTTCAGGGGGGTATGTGGGTAGTGTTTCCTTTTTTCTGATTGAATATGTTATTTGTGCAAACTCAAAAAGGACTGCTTGATTTAAGACCTTGGCTGAAGATGGTAAATTAGAATAAGGATCTAAAGACTTTACACAAGAAGTCTTATTTAGCTTAGATTATTAAAATTCTTCAGGGACAGCAAGAAATATGAGACTGTTTCGCTGATGAGATGAAGAAATTACATTTGCTTGCCTAGTAGCCAAAAGGATTTTTGCTCCTTTAAGGGTCTGTTGAACTAACTTTTCATTCTGTCTTGGAGTACACAAAATTTCATAAGATGTTTCTAATTCCTTGATTGAATAATGGTTAAGAAAATGTAGTGTAGGAACTGATTTTTTATATATAATAGGAAAAAGGTGGCAGATAATATCTCCTTTGTTACATGTGCTATTTTAAAAGAAAGCACAATGACACTACCTTACTTATCCTGATTCAAGCTTGCTTCTTAATGACAGGTGTCAAGAATTTCACAGTAGTCTTCTCACACAAAAGGTGTCAAACTGGGAAGGGGACTGAAATGTATGGGATGATATAGTGTTTCGGTTCCCTCTGCAAATAAGAGGGTCTACTTTTCTCTAATATCAGAAAAATTCTTTGCAGATGGTATTGAAACATTTAATTATAATAAAAATTGACTTAGCATAGAATCATAGAATCATAGCATGATTGAATTTGGAATATAAATTACTCAAGGAAAAGTTTTAATATTGTTAGATACTGTTCTTAATTCAGTCAGAATCATCAGAAAGTGCCACTCACTTTCCTCTGGAATTTGAAATATTTATTCAATTTTTTGGGAAGCAAGACTTTTTGAGCAGATGAACCACTCATTTATGAGTCCCAAGTGAAGCTTTATGGTCATGAACGATATGATCTTTCCATGTTCACAAACTGGTCTTTGTGTCCAGTTTTAGGGTGACAAATCTACCTGTTCTATTTCGTCTATGATATGTTTTGACTTGATTTGGGATTGTAACCAATTCATATCCCCTGTTTTGTCTTATAAGTCTGGAAAAGCAATAAAAGATCTCTCATGTTTAGCAAGATATATTTGTTAACACTACAAATCAGGGAATCCAGGTTTTTCACTTAACTGGATATAAACTAGTCAGCCAGTGATAGCAAAGGGAATTAGTTTGCAATATTGCCATAGATATTAGTCAACTGAAATGAAGTAATTGATGAGATTTACAAAACAAAATGTCAGTTTACTCTTGCATAGGGCCTGGATCTTAACTGCAGGTTACAAGCAGGACTAATATTTAAGGTCCTGACTTTGTTTTCTTCCCTTTCCTATCCCTTACAAGGGAATGCACTCAGCCAGCTTTTAGCTTTAGTGTAGGTTATATTTCCTTGGTTTTGTTTCAGTTGCATTGCCTTGGCAAGAAATAATTGAGTTGATTTCAGTCAGTAACTATTGCTGTTCCCCTGTCATTTATTCTCAGGATGATCTAGACAGTTAATGTGGTCCTACTTTAATCCAGGGAAGGGTAATATCTCTGCTTTTCTGGTCAGCTTTGCTATGTTGTGGTGTAGACATTCTAAAGAGTGGGTATGCTTTTGCTAAGCAAACTTCAGAAGATGGTTTACCAAAATAGTTACACTATACAATGGGATGTACTGTAACCCTAATGACTTCTGTGACCAGTGTGACTGAATCTACTGTCCACCAGGATCTGTTTTCTCACAATTAAGATGTTTTCCAAACATCTTAAGTCTTATTAACTAATAACTTTGCCATGCAACTAAATTGTTGATTTGTCATTCTGAAATTATTTTACCTCTGTTCTTTCTATGATAAAAGTAATTCAGAATTGTCTTGGTTTTGTGGAAGGATTGAATTATCTTCAATATCTCAGATTCTGAATAGGTAGCATACTAAAGGCCTCTTCTGTCCTAATAGTTTTAAGTGGGATTAAAAGCAACTTTCTGCCTTTGAAGCTCTCTCAGACTCTCGGAATAAAAATATTTTTTCTTTTTATAGTGCAAATTCTAGATCATCATTAAGACTGTGAGTTTGCTAGTCATGATTCCCATGACACAAGCTAGGGCTTGGTTTCTGTAAAATCTACAGTGCCTATCGTTTTAACCTGTGTTCTACTGAAAAGATCTTCCATAAATTTTTACATATTTGACTCAGTTTTGTTGTTGATTTTTGTTTATTTTGTCCCTTTTATGAGCAGTTATTTAGAGGATTTAATTGAAGAATAAATGTGGCCAATAGCACAAACAAAAACTTCCTTTTCCCTTTTCCCTTTTCCCTTTTCCCTTTTCCCTTTTCCCTTTTCCCTTTTCCCTTTTCCCCTCTTGTTCTCATTTATAACCACAATGAATTCAAGTTCAGTGTTTCTGAGCATATTGATTAGGACTTTCTCGAAAGCCAGTGATCTGTTTCATATCATGCTATTGTCAGTCCTGTTACATCATTTTGAGTGTTTAAAGGTGAATTGTACTTTTTTTTTTAATTTTAAAGATTTTTTTTTTAAAGATATTACATTTTTGAGATGTTTTGTGATTATCATATCTGATGTTAAACCATTGAGACATTGTTCCTTTTCCATTGCTCTTCTTCATTATTTGTGTTGTTCTCTCAATATTCATTATTTTTGTAGTTTAGGGTAATGTGAACTTCCTACTTTTATATAAACACATGCCTCTTGTGTCATAGGAACTGTTATTAATAGGACCACAAGCAGAAGAAATGAGGAAATGTGTTCTTTGGCAAAAATTTATTCTTATTACTACATGATGAACTTTCAAGAGATTCCTCTAGCAATCCTACACTCTGATATGGCTAAAAAACATCCTGATGTTCCTACACAGGGTTTGAGTTCAAAAAAATAAAACAAAAACTCAAACCAAAAAAAGCTGTGACTGGGCTGTGCTATAGTAAATAAAATATGTTTAATAATTTCTGGTTTACGCTGAACTAACAGTAATAGTGGTTGCACCTGATGACTAACCTTATAGCTCAGTTGTCTTGTTATTTCTGCTTTACTACTCCACTGCTTTCCCATAACTGAATCAATATTTTGACCCAGGCAGCCAACCAAGGATGAGCTGAACTCTCTCAGGCTCTTACTTACAATCTCTGTATAATTACTTATAGTCTCTATATAATACCATCTTGGAAGAGAAGACTGTAAATGTGACCCAGTAAGAAAGACCATCACTTACTTTTTACTAGTCCAGGTTTCAGTCAGTAATTACTAGTATGAAACTGTGTGAAATGCAGATTTATGGAGGTCATTGCACTGCATCTGGTCTTGCCTACAAATGTGACAATGTGACATTCTCCTGTATTGTTAATCTAACTAAATCTAGTGAGGGCCTGCTGGAGCTCAACTGTAGCCTGCAAAAGTGGAAGACAGAAGGTCAGACCACATCTATGACATTGTTCTGGGTATTCAATCAATTATCACAATCTGTTATGTTGAAGTAACCGACAAGGTCCAACTGTGTATTGTAGTAGGAGGATAAAACGTACCATGTTGACAGCAAAGTTTGGAAAACATCATTGCCTATTCAACTACAGCATGATTTAGAGATTTTTCTATGCTGAAAAAATTACATTCTAATTAATAATAATAACAATGATAATTACAGATGAATGTAATATTGGTTCACAGAAGAAGAAAAAAATGTTATGGCCTCCTGCTGCTATATAGTCAGCCAGTTGTTCATGGTGTTAATAGCACCATCTTGGCAAATGTTTGGCTACTGTCTGATAAACACATTTCTTACACCCAGTTGGTGCTTTTTCAAGAAAGAGTAAAGAGGGGTTGAGGCAGCTGTTTTCATCTTCAGTGTCTTCATTGCTAATCCCTGCAGTCTCTAGCTAATTCGTTGTCATATCCACCATATGGTTGAATAGTTTACTCTTGGATCTATTTCATACAATAGATATTTAGTTGCTGTTGCTTAGGCTATGGGACTGGAAAGCTTACCTTGAAGTCCACTTTGTCCATTAAATTTTCATTAATGAAACATTAAAAAATTTGAATACATAAAATCTAATTATTAGTGTTGACAAAGGCTCATTGAATGTCTGCTTCAGCCCCATATGTAATTTTAAATTCTATTTCATTTTAATTATGTATGAAATTGCAATAAAATGAAACAGATGAAACCAGTATATAGGGCCATTACATGCATGCTGCTTTGATCTTTATTTTTTATGTTTGCAGCAGGTCATAATAAGTTTAAATATATTTTAAACAGATATCACTTTCTTGTTCTTTTCGTAGTCTTTAGCATACTGGTCCTCTGAGCTACTGGATAATAAGGCAGATAATCTCTTCTAGTTTAACGAAATTATTTCTTCTTTTTAAGTATAGTGCTGAAATCCTCTGTGAAACTCTTTGAATCTCAACTGGGGATGAAGAATAAAATGTGAAGACAATCACTCAGTATTTTAAGTGCTAGGTTTCTGGGAACAGATTGAAATTTAGTTTTGATAAGATTAATTTCTTAGAGGAATCACTCCATGCTAGTTTTACTCAGACAGAAAAAAAAAAAGTGTTCATATATGCGCATTCATCCTCAAATGACTACATAAATACATAGCATGGAGTCACCTGTGAAAATCTCTCAAGCACTGTTTCTTTGGACCATTTACTTGTAAGACTCAGAAGGAATCAAAATAACAAGGAACTTTTTAATTAATATACCTATCTTTATAAATCTATGCCTTTAGATATTGGGAACAATAATCTGAATTCTTTTACTTTCCTTTCCCCTTGACTTTGAAATGTGTCTGGTAAAACCTCCCAAAAGAAAAAACAATCTTAAGTTCCTTCATTCCAATGTGATTTTTTTTTTTTTTCCAAATAGAGCATTTGAGTCTGTGGATTTGTTTTGTTGTTGTTTTCCTTTAGGAACTCTGTTACACGGGAGTGCCTTTGACCTCTGAATTCTTTTGCAAAACATCTAGCGTTAAACTTTATGTATTAGCTACCTGTAGGCTTACATAGGCCAAAATGTTGAAATATCTTTTCTGAATTAAAAAATACCGATGAAGTAAACTCTCTCTTTATAAATATATATCTCTGCATAAGTGACCAACCTGTATTTACAAAGCATAGCAATTCAATGACCACTTATATCCCATCTAAGTGACGTGAAAGAGCTTGGGATACAAGACACATAAATTTAAACATGGTGAATCATTATCTTCAACAGAAATATTTTTAGGCATGTGTTAAGCTGTCTATACAGATATTTCACTGTTTAGATTTTATATTTGATTTGAAAAATATCTATCTTCTCATTGCTTTAACAATTTGTTAGATTTGAGTAGCAAGTATGTGGTGGGCTACCTGTATGTGCTGAAGTGCCTGCTTACCACAGTTGCTGTAAAATGGAAAACAGTTCTTCTTAGAAGGTAAAATGTTGTTCTTACTGTTATTTGAAACTAAATTTCCAACATGTTTTCAGTGTGGGTATAAAGAAAAACAGATTTTTCCATTATTTTGATTATAAGGTTTTATAATTGGGTGGAAAAAGTCAATACAACAGTCATTCACTGGACATACACCAAAGTACTGAAGAGGAATCTTGACAGATTTTCAGGCTAACTTCTGTACTGCTAGGTTGAATAGAAGACCATTTATTACCATGATACATGCAGAAATTTTATAGTAATGAATAAACTTATTAACGCAAACTAACTCACACCTAAGTAAATCAGAATAAGAAAGTAAAATGAAAATGGCTTCTTTGAAGCTAAGATGGAACTTAGACATTTCAATCTTCCCTCTGTGGTACACGTATACTAAATATTTGAGCTTTAAAATCCTTGCTAAGCTACTGCCTGTCATTGGAAGTTTCCACGTTTCTACATACACCATTAAAATTTCCATTAGCATGTTCTCTACTGGAAATGATCAGGTATTTCTTGGTCATAAATTACTTCTAGAAGACTTTGTCTTGGAGCTGTTTCTGAATCACACTAATTTTCCTTGTTTATACATGAAATTATCACAGCATCTAAATAACATCTTCCTTATTAAATTAGTGAGAAGAGAATGTCTTTAAAAGACAATACTTCCTTCGTTAGTAATTTCACTACTCTCCTAATAGGTGAAGATTTAAGAAAAAAATGTGGAAAACCATCTGCTGGTGCATGAAAAACAGTATATTTGTCTTAAAACAGTATACCTTCTTTACCATCTTTATTCTGACTAAAAAAAGACTTCCCTCACCTTCCTCCCTGTATTCTGGAGCTATGCGGGATGTTATTTGTACTACTGTAAATTAGAATATCTCTGACCAGAAAATAGGAACAATCTGTTTTCCTTAATGATTTATGAATGAGACTGCAGTCTGATTGCAGTGAAATCCAATTTTATGAGCCAAGAACCTTATGTCATATTTATGGCAGCATATCTGTATTAAGAATTTAGCATGTCATGTCTAAAATAGGTTGGTTAAGGAGTTCTCTTGATCCTGAGCATGCAGAGATCTTTCTAAAATTAATACAGCTTATCACGGTAGGTTTTGTTTTGTTTTGTTTTTAAGAAAAGAGTTTTTTGCTTTTAGGGGGTGGGGGTGAAAGGGTGTTTGACCTACAGTACAAAAGTAAAACACCTCGCTAATGGAAGAAAAATAGGACAAGGTCATGGAACCGTAGAATCACAGAATATCTCAGTTTGCAAAAGATCTCAAAAGATCATCTTGTTTAACCCTTCATGGGAAAAGGAGTCTAGATGAGATTATCTAACACTCTGTCCAATTACATTATGAAAATTTCCAATGATCACAACTCCGTCACATTCCCAGAGATGTTACTCCTGTGATTGATAGTTCTCATTGTAAAATCTCACTATCAAGATGAAATCTCTCTTTGTGCAACTTATACTCCTTTCCCTCTGACTTTCCCATGTGGCTTCTTGTGAAGAGAATGTCCCATCTTCTTTATTGATGTTCTTCCAGTACTGGAATGTAGTCCCCTCTGAGTCTTCTATTCTGAAGGAAGATAAGACCTCTTTCAGTCTTTCCTCATAAAGCAGTCACTTCAGGCATTGATCATTTTTCTGGTCTTCTTTTGGTCTCTCTCTTATCTGTTTGCATCTCTCTTGAATTATGGAGAGTAAGTCAAGACACCATTCTCTAGATGCAACATGACAAGCACTGAATAGAGTCAAATGATAATTTCTCTATTTATGTTAATAATGTTCCTACAAATGCAGTCCAGGATATGATTTTGCTTCATTGTTGCACAACTGATTCATTTAAAACTTGCTGTCCACTAGGAACATCAGGGTTCTTTCAGCACAGCTGCTTCCCATCACAGAAATTTTAATCTGTGGTGGACTCTTTGGTTATGGTATGGACCCATGTCTTTCCAGTACCTCTTACTGCTTGTATATAAGAAGAACATTTTCTTGACATCTCTGACCTGTTTCAGCTAATCCTTAGCCTTTCTAACTGCATTTCTGTATGCACTAGCAAACTTCTTCTAATCCTCAAAAGATATTTCACCACCTTTCCATAGCTGATATCTCTCCTTTTTGCTTTTAAGCTCATGTTTAAGCCAAGGTGTTTTATTCCGCCTTCTTTTCTTTCTTTTTTTTTTTTTTTTTTTTTTTTTAATAGAGGATAGACGACTCTTGTGCTTCCAGAACACTACTTCTAAATAACTCCAAGCATTCACAAGCTCCTTTGTACTCCATGGATGATTCCCATGGACTTCCTCAAAGCTGGGCTCTGAATATAATGAAGTTGGCTCTTCTAAAATCCAAAGTCTTTGTCCTACTACTGGTCTTCAGAGTGTTTAGCAGGGTTTTAAACTATTTTATCCACCAGTAGATATGCTGTCAAGTTATCTTGGTTTAAGAGTAACAAATCTAGCATTTTGCTGCTCCTAGTCACGTATCCAGCATCTGTGGCAGAGAGCAGGAGGGTAGGCACCTGAGGGAAGATTGGTGCACCACTGTGTTGTTTACAAACAAATGTCCAGGTAATTGAAATTAAGGTAATTGAAGTAAAGGCTAGGTTCTAGAAACAAGCCAAAGACTTCGTGTGTTGTCCTTATCATCTTTATTGGGAGACCAGGAACAGATACTTACCATGACATCCTCCTCAGTTAGATTCCAAGGTTAGATTCCTCTAACCTTGATCCAAAGGCATTCAATAGAACTTCTGTGGTTTCCATAGCCTGCCTCAATGTACAGAAGTTCCTTTTTTTACATAAATCCAACTTCTCTTCTTTCCTTCCTGTTTTAGTGAAAGAATTTGTAGCCATTCTAGTCATGTGAGTTTTTCCACCAAGTTTCAGTGATTCCTGGGATAGCTATAACTCTCAGACTGGGTATGAAACTCCAATTATTCTTATTTGTTGCTGAGATTCTCTCACATTGGTTATACAAGGGCTTGAGGTGGCTTGGAAAAGGTTGGGAAGCATTCTTCACTACTCTGGTAGGTGTGCTCACTCACCTACCTAGTTTCTTTGAAGATAGAGGTTCTGAAGCTTTTGGACACTACTTGGACACCAAGTTCATTAAGAGGAAAAATCTATTTTGAAGTTTTTACATGCAGTATATATCATCTTTTTGGCCAACGGTGATCTCAAAAACAAAAACTTGATCTTAGAAACACAGTAGTGTAAATCATTGTTCTGACCACTGTGATACAGTGGGTTGAACTTCTCCCATACTCTTTAGATTCTGCAAACGTGAAGTTTTTCAATGTCTTGCAATGGCCAGTCTTCACTAGTAAATAGTGTCAATTAAATATAGTCATTGTGGTGTTTTAATAATCTTGAGTATTAACAAGCCAAGTGAAGTATCAAATTGTTAGGTAAACTGTATGTATTGATTTAAACTCTTGGTTTACAGGTATTTATGTAGAGCTTACTGATTTACAAATTAGACAGAAATCATATTTAAATAAATGGAAATCACTAATTTCTGTTCTGAATATAAAGTAAATAAACATTTTTTTAACATAGAATAACAACTATCTAAAATAATTTATTTCCTCATATATTCCAATCTTTAAACAATTAATATCAGGTGTAGATTACTTAAGGGATAATCATTGTAACATTGAAGTATTTACCTTTTCCATAATTATATCTGAAATGTTTGTGGTGGTTTTAATTAACATCTAAGAAAATACTGGTGGACTACACATTAGTTGCTCTCTGTCTTCTCACAATTTCTTTCCCCATTGATACATATTTTTTCTTTGTGCATCAAAGATATTTTTGACTCTGCTTCCAGCTTCAAACACTTAAAATGTAAATGGCTTTCCTGACAAGGTCACAATTTTAAACATATTGTGTTTTCTAGATCATAATGATGATAATAAAAAGAGTACAGTGCAATGTATATTAGAAACTTTTAAGACACCGATTTGTGCGAATACTTGAGTTTGAAGTAAAATATTATGGGCTTTATTTTTGCATCAGTATTTCTTCTGCTTTGTTTGTTTACATTTAAAAATAATTTAAAGTAATTCAAGATAGTTAATTCTTGTAATGAGTTGGTTATACTTGTGTGCCTTTTATTTCAAAGACTATGTTCCCAACAGGGACCTAAAGCCAAATCAACAGTTTGAAGAGTTTCATGTCAGGATTCATGTAAATAATGCAGCCAAACCACATTGTCCTGCATATAAATATATTCAAATAATTTTTAGTTTTCACATCTTTTTTTTTCTTTCCACTTCTGTATATCGCTTTATTCATGACTAATTATCCTTCTGGATAAATTTAAGATGTACTGATTTTTATCAGGTAAACTGTAGTCTTTTGGCTGACATTCTGGTAACATTTTCCTGAGTCTTAGCTGATCCTTTTCATCCATTTTTAAGAATCGTGAAAGAGTTGAAGGCTGTCGTGGGCTGTGTGGTAGCTTAATCTTTAAACACTCATCTTTTTTTTATATATACAGAACAGTAGCTTCTCAAATATGGAATTCAGGCTCAAGATGTGGTCCTGATACGTATCTAGGGAGTATCCTAGATGATTCATATGTGACAGCAGAGACATGCCAGTTTCCTTAATTAATGAACAGCTGGATGTATTTCCAATTGAAAATGAAGCATAGAAAAATTAATGCTTTTAACTAACACTAATAGTTGTGGTGGTTTAGCCCTGACTGTGTGCCAGGTGCCGACCAACTTGTTCCATCACTCCCCTCCTAAACTGGACAGGGGAGAGAGAAATGTAACAATAGTGGAGATAAGGGCAGAGAGATCAATCAGTAATTAGTGCCATGGACAAACCAGACTCAACTTGAGGAGCAAAGGTTTGATTTATTAATGAACAATCAGAACAGAGCAGGGACATGAAAAACAAAACCTCCTCCTCCCGACTCCTCCTTCTTCTTCCAAGGACTCTCCTTCCTTCCCTTTCAGGGTTACAGAGATGGGGGTTGCAGTCAGTTCGCAACAGATGGGCTTTGGAGCTGCTTCTTCTCAGGGCCTCTTCACACTTCCCACTGCTATAGTGTGGGGTCCTTCCCCACAGGAGACAGTCCTTCAAGAACTTCTCCAATATGGCTCTTTCCCATGGGCTACAGTTCTTCACAAACTGCTCCAGCATGGGGCCTCCCACGGGGGCAGCTCTTTACACACTGCTCTAACATGGGGCATCCATGGGGAGAAAGGTCCTTCAGGAACAGAGTGGTCCACAGTGGATCCATTACAGGATCATAAGTCCTGACAGCAAACCTGATCTGGCACGGGCTCCTCTCCCCATGGGCAACCTGGACTTACAGGGAACTTCCGCCAGGGTGAGCTTCCTACAGAGTTGCAGCATCCTTCAGACATCCACCTGCTCTGGCATGGGGTCCTCCATGGGCTGCGAGTGGGTCTCTGCTCCCCCATGGACTGTAGGGGCACCATGGTCTTCACCACAGGTCACGGGGGAAATCTCTCCTCCAGTACCTGAGCACCTCCTCCCCCTCCTTCCGCACTGACGTTGCTGTCCACAGAGATGTTTTCACATTCTCACTCCCTTCTGCTATGGCTGCAGTTCAGCATCTGCACAAGAACTTCTTTCCTTTCTTAAATACATTACTCACAGAGATGTTACCTCAGTCACTAATTGGCCAGGCCTGGGTCAGCTGTGGGCCCATCTTAGATTTGACTGGCATTAGCCCTATCAGCTACAGGTGAAACTTCTGGCAGATCTTTGTTTAAAGAAGCTACCCCTGTAGCCCTACTGCTACCAAAATCCCAGCCTAGACAAAACCACTAGAATAGTTAAAAAAAAAAATAAATAAATAAAATCAGCAAGAGGAAAGCAAAACAGCCTTGCCTCAGGCTGACTATGAACTGTTATTGATTAACCTCGTGTTTTTTTGCTACTGAAACCTCATTTTCTTTAACTTGTCCTTTTATGGTAGGCTGGCTTCCTAACCGATGCAAACGTTTCACTGTGTGTACAAGAGATGTTTTTGTAACACACAGGCAGCTGTGTTGGGAAGATCACTCTGACACCTGGTCCTTGACACATGGTGATGTGCTAAGTGAGTCTCAAAATTAGAACAAAATATCTGGACATAGCTGGCAGAAATGTTCGTTCTTGTTACTCTAGACCTTGCTAAATGCAAATTGGAACAATCAAATTATTACATTTAAATAGTAACAGCTGTTAATGATTGCTGCTTTAGAGACCTTATGGATATTTTATGTATACCTGCAAGGTAGTTATGAAGACACTTAATGTAGTGGGTTTGTGTGACCAAGTTTGGGTAGTGAGGTGGCTTCAGGGGTGCCTTCTGTGAGAAACTACTTACAAGCTTCTCCTGTATGAAATAAAGCAAGCACCAGCTGGCTCCAAGATGAATGGACTGCTTCCCAAGGCTGAGCCCATTAGTGATATTGGTAACACCTCTGTGATTAGCATACTTGAGAATGAGAAAAAGTTACTGCACAGAAGCAAACTGCAGGAGAGAAGAGTGAGAATGTGAGAGCAACAGACCTGTAGATGTCAAGGTCAGTGCAGGAGAGGTGCTTCGGGTGACAGAGCTGAGATACATCTGTGACCTGTAGTGCAGCCCATGGTGAGACAGGCTCTGCTCCTGCAACCATAGAGGCCATAATATAGCACATATCCACCTGCAGACTGTGGAGGACACCATGCTGGAACAGGTGGATGTTCGAAGGCGACTGTGACCACATGGGAATCCTATGCTGGAGCAAGCTAATGACAGGACCTGGAACTGAAAGAAGCCCACGCTGGAGTAGGTTTTCTGGTAGGACTTGTGACTCCATGTGGGATCCACACCAGACCAGTCTGTTCCTGAAGGTCATTCCCTATAGAAGGGACCCACACTGGAGTTTGTGAAGAACGTGTGGGAAGGACTCAAATTCGAGAAGTTAATGGAGGACTGTGTCCTGTAGGAGAGATTCCCCACTGGAGGACAAATGTGAAGAGTCCTCCCCTTGAAAGGAAGGAGCAGCAGAGACATCTTAGGAGTGGGAGTGATAGAGATTGTATTGGGTCTGCCTGAGATGGAATTATCATTCCCATGGTACACCTTATAGTGCTGTGACTTGTATCATAGCTAGAAAGATTGTAACACACTGGTGTTTTGATGCCTGCCCATACTACTTGTTTGTGCTCCTCTTACTTTTTCTTTTATTTTTTTTTTCCCCTCAGTTCAACAAGATAGTTAAAATAATCATTGATGTGAGGAAGGACAGGGATACAGTTTAAATTCCAACTTATATTCTTCTTCTGGCGTATGATATAGCTGAATCAGCTTGATGATTCTTAAGTTGACGAAAAATTACCCTTTCCTTTTCGCTTTTCCCTTACCTGGATTAGCCTTCTTCCAGATCAGTGAATACATTAATCTCTTATAGTCAGACAAGTAGTGGGGCTGGCTAAGGGAATTCACATGAGAACACAGCCTGGAGGAGACAAGGCATTGGAAGGGCATCAGTTCTTCAGGTGCAGAAACCACTAAATCTCTTACTTCTACTCCCAAGAGTGGTTGTTACTTTGCTCACATCAGTGATCTATTTTGAAATTCAGACTGAAAGAGACAAATAAATGAAACTAAAGGAAAATGTGTTACAGTGTTGGAAATGGATGGTTTAGTCCTAAGACAGCTTTACTGCTGAGAAAAGATACATGAAATTTACAGCTGGGTTAGATATTAAGAAAAAAAGAAAGTGTTTGGGTAAAAACATGGATCAGAAAACAGTCATCCCTCTTTTCAAGACCTTTAGGAGTTTAAGAACTCTTTAGTTCTCTTCTGTAGCTAATTTAGAACATTTCAAAATTTTTATGTAAGCTATATGTGTTTCTCTCAAAAACTCATCAAAAGAAAAAAGAGAAATAATAGTGTAGGGAAATTGCTGGAAGCTGAAAGATCTGTGTTTGTAGTTTGTTTTTGTAGCTCAACCCATTTTCTATGGATGTTTGTTTGCAATAGAAATTGTGCCCAAATATTCTTTTACTCCAAGAAAATAACATTAACAGAACTAATTTGGAACTAACTTATTGATTTTCATATAAGTTAAAAATTGAAAAACTAAAATTAAGAAAAGGAAAATATAATTGAAAAATTAATGGCACACAATGAGCCTCTGGAACTTTACTGACTTTTCTATATCTAAAGTTATGTGTAAGGCTTTTACATAGCTTCAGGTGATGAAATTAAAGTACACCAGAGGACACAGTAACGAAATACTATGGATGCTTTGTGGAATAAAAAATTATATTTTTCTTCTCTCCATGATTTACTTCCTGCAATTGTAAAAAGAAAATGTATTTAGTCAAATGTTCTGAAGTACAGATTCTTTTAATATATTCCTTGATATTTGTATTCTTTTAGGACACTAACAATTGTCAGTTATTTACATTTTTGTTTACATTGAAAATGAGAAGTGTATTGATTCATTAATATTGACATTGTTAGTGAGAACATGACGATACAATAAATCAAATGATATTCTGGAACAGATGGAAAATGTCAAATGTTCACATTTCTTTTAATAATTCCAAAATGTTTAGTCATGTATTTGAAGTAATTTTAATGAAAAAGTAATACTGAAATAAAATCTAAAATAGCACATTTCAAAAATTATTTATTTTAAGACATATATTTTGCAGATTTTAAAGTTTTGATCTTCTGTAATAAAATATTTTTAATATAATGATATTTAAAAACTTTATCAGGAAAATAATTTACAAATTGTCTCTATGCATACAGACTACTTCATTCAGTTATGCTACTGCAGCTGCAGAGCAGGAAGGTGGTCATGAAGGACAGACTTTAGAGCAACTTCATTGTAACATTTCATTCATTTTTAATCATAATTGTCTCCTATATATTTGATACTACTATATGTTTTGTCAAAGTATAATATTGTTATAAAAACCTTACAACTTTTTTACTAGGTATTTCTTCCTTGCCAACAGTCTGTTTTTCCTGCTATGACTATTTCAGTCTCAAGAATTAATACAGAAATGACTTTATTTGAAAATATTTCCTTCTTAGCACCGAGCTTATGAAGAGAAAAGCTGTTTCGCTGAGCAGACTGACAACCTCTCAAATAAATTATTCACAAAAGCAGTAGATTCAGTCTCTTAAAATTCAGTCACTTAAAAATCAACAAAAATCTTTAGCATGTTTTGATCATAAGCAGTAATGATGAGGAAGTCTTACCTTTTCTCAGTCTTCCTGTTTTGCAAGAACAATCCCTTCTTGACGCTCCTCTGTATTTTAAATTTCTGGTCTTGAACACTCATGAATAAAACAGTTGCAAGACTTTTCACCTCCAGCAAGATAACTTTGTAAAACTTTCTGCTTTTTAATCTCTACTCTAATGCCTCTATCAGTGCTATGTGAGAGAATCTGAAGGAAGAGGCAGGCCATTTTGTGTCAGTAGCCATCTACAATCTTAGTCTGTCTTTCCAGAGAACTAGGAAAGGATGAGGAAATAAGATAAATCACAGTTTCTCATTTTCTGAAAAAGGGTATTGTTATACCTTTTAAACGGTTAAACACAATCTCTGAAGTAGGGCAAAACTGATTTGTGGTGCAGAGCTGAGTTATATAGTACTACCTTCATTGTCATTCAGTATATAGCTTTCTCCGTTTTTAAAGAACAATTTTGTATCATGAATAAATATGCAATTAAATCATATTAAAAAAGTAAAATATCCAGGGACTAATGTGGACAGTCTATCTGCCCACTGATGAACTTAATTCTAGGAGAAAAACTTGTTTGTAAGCATAAGCACACTGCTTGCTCAATGATAACATCCTGTAAGTTGTGCTTCTCTATGAGAATTTCTCCTTTATAGTGATGTAATTTTTAAGCAGCCTTTTTTGTATGACCTAAGAGCCTTATAGAAGTACAGCAGACCTATGTATTCCTAAATAAAAAAGAAAAAGAATCATAGAATAGTTTTGACTGGAATGAACTTTTAAAGGTGATCTAGCCCAACCCTCTGTAATGAGCAAGACCATCTTCAATCAGATCAGTTTGTTCAGAATCCAAGTCCATTCTGTTCTTGAATATTTCCAGAGATGGCAAATGTCCACCACTACTCTGGACATTCTGTTCCAGTGTTTCACCACCCTCATTGTAAAAATTTCTTCTTTATAGCTAATCTGAATCTACCCTCTATTAGTTTAAAACCATTGGCCTTGATCTGTCACTACAAACTCTACTGAAAAAGTCTGTACCCGTGTTTCTTATAAGCCTCCTTCAGGTACTGGAAGGATGCTAAAAGTCTCTCTGGAGCCTTCTGTACTCCAGGATGCACAATCCCACTGTCTCAGCCTGACTTCACAGGAGAGGTGCTCCAGCCCTCTCATCACCTTCATAGCCCTCTTCCAGACTCAGTCCAACAGCTCCATGTCCTTACATTGAGGGTCCCAGAGCTCAAAGTAATACTGCAGGCAAGGTCTCACCAGAGTAGAGTAGAAAATGAGAATCATCTCCCTTGACCTGCTGATGATGCTTCTTTTGATGTAGTCAAGAATTCTGTAGGCTACGCTCCAGGCTTTTAATCTTCTTTGAGACATGGTATCAATGTATAAATGGACCCCAATTCAAATTCACCTCTTCATCATCGGTGATGATGAAAAGTAAAACAAATAACCAGACTATGTTAGAGCAATGATTTATCTAGGTGAATCTCCCATCTATGTCACAGGCCTGGCACAGATTCTTATCTACTTTTTTATACTAGTTAGATGGGCATGTTCAGGGTTCAAATCTGAGCACATATTCTAGTGATTAAACAGAAGAGATGCTAACTGATATGATTTGATTTGTGTCAATGAATACTCTCTCTGAAGAGAACATGGAATGATTTTGGGTTCTACCATAAGATATTGACTATTTCCAAAAGATAAAGGCTATTTCCAGCCTTTGAGGAAGGACGAATTTTGTTGTCTAGATGAAAGCCATTACAAACAGCTAGCTTGAAGGCTGGAAATATTTTCTGCTAGTTATAAACTTTGTATGCATAACCTGTGGTGTGTTTTTACTCTAACAATTGATTCAATTATTTTTAGACTATATGAAAACTCTTGATGTCAAAACACACTGGGAAAATGAATTCTTCTACTATTTACCTGTGTATTATGTCTCCAAACTGTGCTTAGTATCCAACCTCCCTGGGCAGCCTGTGCCAGGGCTCCATCACCTTCACTTTTTCCTTGTATTCAAAGTAAAATCTTCCACTCATGTGTAAAGAAACCATGCATATTTAATTACAAATCAAGAGCTGTCTAAATAGTTATATTTAATATGTGGCTTTATCTGCCCAATATTTCTGTGAACATCAAAACACGGTCTAGTTCAAAGTGCAATGTAATCTATACAACAATGTCAATAACTTATCTAAGGACATTAGAAGTATATTAAAATAACTCAAATGTACAAAGCAAAATGAAATAAAAATCCCAACCCAAATCAAAACAAAGTAAACCCAAACCCAAACCCATTTCTTTAGGAATAAATATACTACATTGTACATAAGCTAAGAAACCTCTCAAGCCCATGAACAGGGTAGAAAAAGGAGAGGAAATACCAGTAGTCAGAAAGGATTGAGCCAGAGGTCTCTTGAGAATACTCAAGTTGATGGGATCGGGTGATACACATTTGGGGAAGATGAGATTGCTGCTGATATAGATTTTGTGTGGCTCACACATCAACTAATAGATAATGTATATGGATCAAGTACAAAACATGTTTGGAGCACTTCATTGACTTCTGTGATGAAATTGTTAAATTAATGGAGAGCACTGGGTATCATTTACCTTGACTTCAGCAAGACTTTCCACATTGTCTCTCACAGCATCTTTGTATTCAGGAAGGGACATGATCACCAGTGGAATGATTTGCTAGATAACTGAAAAAACTTGGTGGATTGTAACGCTTGAAGTGTAGTTGTTAAGCAACTGTGTTGTAGGTGGAGGCTGGTTATAACTGGTTCTTCAGAGGTCTGTCTCTGTGTCTTGTCTTTACTGATGTTTATGACTGAGCTGGAGGAAGAGGAGGAATAAACCTTTTTCAAATCTGAAAATGACACCAAAAGTGAGAGGTCAACAGATTTCCTAAAAGAGAGGGCTGCAACTGGGGGATCAAGTTAGGTCAAAAAAGATGTAATGAAATTCAAGAAACATAAAGTCGAAGTCTTGTGTGTGGGACAGACTAACTCTGTGCAACGACATATGTTAAATGTAAGCTCCTATTGAGTAAAGAGTAATAATTATTTCAGGGAGAATTAAGAACCAGTTCCCTAAGTTCTTGATCTGGAATTCATACAACATAGATAAATTCTTATGAATCTACCCTACTCTGTTAGTACTTCTGCACTCTTCTGTATCAACTTCAGTAACAGCTTTGCTCTGGAGAGCTAGCTTTCAGGTAAAAGAGGTGTGAAAGACTAGTCCTGAAAGGCAGCAGTATTTTTACCTCAAAGAAAGTTTTGCTTATGTTTTCAAGCTCTTAATAGTCCATAAATTGTAGAAGCGAAATAATTATCTACTCATTCCATTTTTACTTTGAGTTGGAAAATGTTATTCATTCCTTTCAATCCTTTATATGCTTTCGGTCTGAAAAAACTCTATCGCTTTCTTGATATCTCCACGTCAAATGTAGTTTTAGCCCTAAAAGTCCTCAATTCCATAGTGTGAGATTTCAGCATTGCATTATTTTATGAGGAAAAGTAAAATCGTTTTAGTTATAAACACAGAGAGGAAGGGTGATTATCTGATGGACTCAACGATAGTGATTGGTTCAAAATATGGTTTATATCAGCCTTGGAGATTGTTTCCTGAGATAAACACAACTGGAATGATGTCTATTTGTGGATATGTCCAAGACAGCCAGTTCCAAACATCTCCAAGAAGGACCCACTGCTGACAAAGTGATGGTGTTAGCATCTCTGTGGTAACATATTTAAGAAAGGATAAAAATTCCAGCATGCAATGGCAGCTGGAGGAGAAGAGTGAGAATATGTGAGAGAAACAACTCTGCAGACACCAAGGCCAGTGAATACAAAGAAAGAGGAGCTGCTCCAGCTGACAGAGCAGAGATTCCCCTGCAGCCAGTGGTGCAGATCATGGTGAGGCAGGTCCTACCCATGCAGCTATGGAGGCCCACAGTGGAGAGGATATCTACCTTCAAATTGGGAAGGATCCCACGTCAGAAAATGTGGACATGCCCTGAAGTAAGCTTTGACCCTGCGGAGAGCCCATACTGGAGTACATTTCTGGCAGAACCTGTGGACCTGTGGAGTGAGAAGAACCCATGCTGGAGCAGGTATTTTGACAGCTATTTGGTTCGTTGGTAGTCTTATACTGGAACAGTCTATTCCTGATGAACTGCATGCCATGGAAGGGACTCGCAATTCTTGAAGTGTAACCCATAGGAAGGACTCATATTGGAGAAGTTTGTGAAGGACTCTCTTCTGTGGGTGCGACTAGATGATCTCTAAAGGTCCCTTCCAACCCTATCATTCTATGATTCTATGACCAATATGGAACCCAGTAGGGAATGAGTGTGAGGAGGAAAGAGCAACACTGGCAATGTATTATGAGTTGACTGTAACCCTCACTCCTCATCATCTGCCTGTGGTACTTGGAGGGAGGAGATAGAAAAGTTTAGATTGTAGTTGAGCCTGAGAAGAAGGAAAGAGTCAGGGCAAAGTGTTTTAAAATTTGTTCTTATTTCTCATTATTCTACTCTGATTTGATTGGCAATAAATTAATTTCCTCAAGCCAAGGCTCTTTTGCCCATGATAGTGATTGCTTAGTGATCCACTTGTCTCTATATTGACCCACAAACCTATTGTCATATTTTCTCTCCCTTATCCATTTGAAGAAGGGGAGGGATAGAGCAACTTCCTGGGTACCTATCTGCCATCCAAGGTCAACTCACCACAGTCCTCAACAGGTCTTTGACACTGGATGTCTTTTTCTGGAGCTTACAGAGGGAACGGTATTTTATGATGCACATTTTTCCGTCATTCTCATATATCTGTATTACTAAAACAGCTTCACTTCTGTTTAACTTCCAACAACTTTATGTGCTGTCGTGCAAGATAGTTCTGAAAAATGCATACAGACTTTTTTCATTATTTGTTCTGTGGAAATCAGACATCAATGATTTTTGACGTGCTATTATTTTTTACAGTTCCCGTATTTTCTACATCTCATGAGTTAGATAATCCAAATGCAGTGGAGTATGAACTACTTTATTAAATACTTTGCTTCATTATTTAGAGCACTTAACCTTAATTTAACTTAACTTCAATTTTTTCCCACTTGTATCCTAAACAAAAATAAAGATTGTTTGAATGGACTGAAGAAATTTGTGTGTCACATCCCTTTCTATTTTATATTTGTATTGAACTTATGTAAACTAAAAGCTTGGCATAGGCTTTACTCATCACTATGAGAATGGTAACTTTTCTTCAAGCTATCATTTGTTGCTTTTAATCATATGGCCAAAAGATATGATTATTCCTCTATATTTAGCACTGATGTGACCTCATCTTGGGTACTGTGTGCAGTTCTGGTCCCCACAATTTAAAAACTGTATTAAAGTACTTGAATGCATCCAGAACTACTGAACAGTTGACTGTTTATCTATTCCTGAAAGCACACTTTTTTTGTTTTTTTCCCCCCCAGTGGATTTTCTAAAAAAATAATCTTGTATTATTCTCAGATGGAGTATCATAATTAGGAGATCAGCAAAGTATTTTTTGTCCCCAAATGTTGTTCTACATTATTACTTAATTCTGTAATCGATTAAATTTGCATTTAGTTTCTCATTCGTATGTACTGTGCAAAGTATTGGTTTAATTCATCAATAAATAAGACTGATGAACTGGATTTTTCAAGTCATTGTGGTTATTTTTGCTTCACCTTTAGATATTTTGTTTTACTTTTTACATTAACTTCTGCTACAGGTATGTTTTGTTTACTTCTCATTAAAGAGAAATCACATGATTCTACCCCTTGGATTGAATATTAGGACTCTAATCTCCTGTTTACTTTATGAACCTGAGAGACATTTTTTTCCTGTGGGAGCCTATGACAGAGCCTGATTAAAGTAATTTCAAACATAACTTCTTCAAAGCATTATTTATTCACCCCAAGGGTTCATAACAGATGAATCAAACAAGAACAGAAAAAATACAAAAGCCTGTGTGCCAATTTCCTCTTGCCAAATCTTTAGGGGGTCTACAAGTTTTGGTAAATTCAGATGAGGTTATTTTCTCTCTCAACAGAAGACATGTCAAATAGTTAAAAACCATTCAATATTTTTCTTGGCCTTTCTTTCAGATTTTAGTACTTTTATTTACTTTTGGTGTTAATTGGAAAGAATAAAATACTGCTTCTTTTACTTGTTAATCACTTCCCTTAACTTCCCACAACTAGAAGGACATAAGCAATCCACCAAACTGAAATGCCACAGATAATCGTATTGTATTACGTTAGTCTCCATAATATATATAGTATTTATATAAAACCAGCTAATTCACATAGCAAGCACTTGCATACCAAAGGAAAAAGCAAAACTTAAAAATATGCACTATCAGAAGTGTCAACCACAAGTCAAGGTGGAGTATTTTCTGTATCTGGGTTGGTTTTTTTTTCGACAAGAAAGAAAAAATCAGACTTTCATCAGCTAATGCTGTTCATGAATACATACAGATTTAATCATGTTCTTTGTCTAAAAAAACCCATTCCACTAAATTTATGTTTAGGACAAAAAATTAAAATGTAATCTTTACTTGACCATTGTCAATGCTAAGAATTAGCAGTGTATTTTTGTAGTGACCAAACAAAGTATTTTAATAGATTTTTTTTTTACGATTCTTGATTCTATTGGGAGAAATATTCTTCAAATGTTTTAATTTGCTTAACAGTTTGTTGTCTCTACCAACTTCTGCCAAGTTATTCATATCAATTCACAGATGAGAAAAGTTCAATATTTTACTTTAGTTTTCAATAACTGTTACCATATTTTCAGAATATTGGTCCATCTGCTTATCCCCTGAAAATTTTAGAATGAGAAGAAAAGAAATCTGCCTTCCAAATCTTTCTGACTTTCTCACAGTCTACTGTTATTCAAAAAAAAAAAAAAATCCCATTTTTATCTTTCACGGTTTGTGATATTTTTGTGGTAGTAAGCCAATATTAGAAAAAATACAAATTAGATAAAGTTTAAACTCAGTGTTTGACAATTTAATGAGAAACTACACCAAGGGAAAAAAGGATATTTTGCAAAAATCTGACATATATATTTTGTAAAATGAAAAATACTATGCATCTCTGCCAAATTTTTTTAAATTTGAGAACAGTTTAGTTTTATGGTTTATTTTTTTAGTTTATGTTTGTATTTTAATAGTTTAGTAAAGTATAGTGGTGGTAATACCAAATATAGCTGGATAAATAAGCAGGAGTTAAAGCCCAATTTTTATAAAAATAAATATATAAAAATAAAGAATAGATTATGTGTTCTATGTACTTTAATTATATTGAATCTAATACCTGAGCTTCCATAGCATTTACAATGTATAGGGGGATTTTTTTTTCTACAGTCAATAAATAATGCAAAGCAAATTTTAATGAGAAATAACATATCTTCTCTGTCAAACCTATAGCAGTTAAAGCCAGTTAAGAAGAGTGCCACAGAATTAAACCTGTGAGATCAATATTTTTTGTTCTTATGGTAAAAGAAATTTTAATGTAAGACTCCGTGCACTATAGAATCAGAGTGGAGACAGAATGAATGACTTTGAGGTAAACTTGACCCATTCTTTTTTTTCAGAAATGTTTGTTATGTCTATGATATTATGTCTTGTTTAACTTGTTTTGTGAACTTTATTGTATTGATGTTTTGGCTATTTTCTCTACTAGTTTGTCACTATTGGTTTTAAAATTATTTTTTACCAGTCTTTCTATTCTTAAACATCTTTTGTAATTTAATTTTAAAAACATTGATTTATTAATAGGAAGAATTTAAATTTGTGTTCCACTTCAGTTTCAGTGCATTTATGACCAGAAGTATTTCCCTTTCATTAATTTAAAATAATTGTATATCTGCTAAAAGTGCACCTGGAGAATAGTTTAATCACTCTATTATGAACATTTTGTGTTTGTTTGTTTCTTGATACTCCTAAGTATTTCAAGCATGATGTTGGTCATGCACTATGAGGTCATTTTGCAAAAAATTGACAGTCTCCTGAGACTTACGACTACATTATACAAAGATAAAAGTGTTATCACTTTCCAGATTAAAGCCAGCTGTATAATTGTTCATTTTTTATCTCATCTACAACTTTTAGGAGATTTATCTAATGCAAATGAATCCATTAAAGATGGGCAAGGTCTTAGAAAACAACGAGATATAATAAATTGAAATAACCTCTCCTTAGGTGTAGGTATTGCCCAGGGTGTTCTTAGTTGAAGCAAGTCCAAGTCCTAGCAAATTGGAAAAACATCCTTAAAATCATCATGATCTCAAATCAGAGTATTTTTCAATTCAAAACTTACAAGGAAATGATGTGCCAAAAGACTGCATAAAGATTTAAAATCATATGCTTAGGCAATGTATTCTTCCTTCCTGGATACCTAACCCCATTTTACTTTGTGAGATTTTCAATTTCATGAAGGAATGGTGGATCAAGACTATTCTAACATCTAGTCTCTATTGACCATGTCTGTTTGCAGGAAAAGAACTGGAAATAATGAGGGGAAAACAGGCATTTTAATGATTTTTATTTCCAGTTAACTGAAATACACACTGCTTCATTGATGCAAAAGGTGTAAATACAGTTAAGTAAACTTCAGCTTTCAGAAGATAAAGCTACCTAGGTTTCCTTGCTGGTTGATGAGTCCTGATGAGATGCAGCCACAAGTGCTGAGGGAGCTGGCTGATGATATTGCTAAGCCACACTCTATCATTTTTGAATGATAATGAAGGTGAGGTGTCCATGGACTGGAGAAAGGCCAATGTCACTCCAGTCTTCAAAAAGGACAAGAAAGAAGACCTCAGAAATTGCCAACCAATCAGCCTCACTTCCATTCCTGGAAAGGCACATCCTGGATGCCACCTCTAAACACATGAAAAAAAAAGTGTTTGTCAGGGTAGTCAACATGGATTAATGAAGGGAAAATCTTGCTTGACCAATCTGATAGCCTTTGTGAGAGTATAACCAGCTGACTAGATGAGGGGAGAGAAGTAGCTATCATCTACTTTGACTTTAGCAAGGATTTTGACACCATCTCCCATAACATCCTCACCAGAAATCTCAAGCAGTGGGACTTGGATGAGTGGACAGTGAGGTGTATCGAGAGCTGGCTGAATGACAGAGCCCAGAGGGTGATGATCACTGGCACATAATCGAGTTGGAGGCCTGTGGCCAGTAGAGTTCCACAGGGATTGGTTCTGGGGCTAGTCCTGTTCAGCCTTCTCTGCATTCTCTGTCACCAGGGAACCCTCTATGTTCAACAACAGTCCTATATTCCCCCTAATCTTCCTTTTGCTGTTGATGTACCTTAAAAAACCTTATTACTTTCCTTAACTTTCCTGGCTACAATTAATTCTAGAAGGGCTTTATCCTTCCTGGTTGCACTCCTGCACACTCTGGCAAAATTCTTATACCCTTCCTAAGAAATCAGGCCCTGTTTCCACCTGTCATGGTTTAGCAAGGAGCAGCTTTTTCTTGGTAACAGGGGGAGCTGGCACGTCAATGTCAGTATATTAATACCTTTATCTGTTTGTGAGCACTCTTTTTTTCATCTACTGAAATTATGAACAGCTTTAGGGCTAGAAGAACTTTAGAGCTAAAACAGCTATGCACTTACCTGTATGTATCTTTTTGTTATCAAATCTATCTATCCGAGATACGTAGTTACATTACTAGCTTTTACTTTCTGAAGTAATCTTAAGTCATCAGTACTACAGTTGGCAATGATATTCAGGTAATACACAGTTTAATGTATTTTCTGTGTGCAAAGGTTAATAGGAGTTAGTCTTCAGAAGAGAGGGTGGAAACACACGTGTATATCAGTTTCATAGGACATATTCAATCTTTTCTCTTTAGTTTGTACCATTCAGAGAGGTGGCTGATGTGATTGCTAAGCCCCTCTCAATAATTTCTGAACAATCACGGAGGACAGGTGAGGTGCCTGAGGACTGGAGAAAGGCCAATGTCACGTCAGTCTTCAAAAAGGGCAGGAAGGATGACCCAGGAAACTACAGACCGGTCAGTCTCACCTCCATCCCTGGAAAAGTGATGGAACAACTCATCCTGAATGTTATCACTGAACATATGAAGGAAAAGACGGTTATCAGGGAGAGTCAACATGGCTTCACCAAGGGGAAATCCTGTTTGACTAACCTGAGAGTCTTCTATGAGTGCCTAACTGCCTGGCTAGATGAGGGGAGAGCAACGGGTGTCATCTACCTTGACTTCAGCAAGACACCATCTCCCACAACATCCTCATCAGAAAGCTCAGGCAGTGTGGCTTGGATGAGTGGACAGTGAGGTGGATCGAGAGCTGGCTGAATGACAGAGCCCAGAGGGTGGTGATCAATGGCACAGAATCAAGTTGGAGGCCTGTGGCCAGTGGAGTTCCAAAGGGACCGATTCTGGCGCCAATCTTGTTCAATATTTTCATCAACGACCTGGACGAGGGGACAGAGTGTACCCTCAGCAAGTTGGCTGATGACACCAGACTGGGAGGACTGGCTGATTCCCCAGAAGGCTGTGCTGCCATTCAGCGGGATCTCGACTGGCTTGAGAGTTGGGCAGAGAGGAACCTCATGAGGTTCAACAAAGGCAAGTGCAGAGTCCTGCATCTGGGAAGGAATAACCCCATGCACCAGTACAGGCTGGGAGTTGAACTGCTGAAGAGCAGCTCTGCAGAGAGACCTGGGAATCCTGATTTATAACAAGCTAAATATGAGCCAGCAATATGCCCTCGTGGCCAAGAAGGCCAATGGGATTCTGGGATGAATCAAGAAGAGTGTGGTCAGCAGGTCGAGGGGAGTTCTGCTCCCCCTCTACTCTGCCCTGGTGAGGCCTCTTCTGGAGTCCTGTGTCCAGTTCCGGGCTCCCCAGCTCAAGAGGGACAGGGAAGTGCTGCACAGAGTCCAGTGCAGGGCCACCAAGATGATCAAGGGTATAGAACATCTTTCATACGAGGAAAGGCTGCAGGAACTGGGGCTGTTTGGTCTGGAGAAGAGGAGATTGAGGGGTGATTATTAACATTTATAAATATCTAAAGGGTGAGTGTCAGGAGATTAAGACATCCCTTTTTTCTATAGTAAATACTAACAGGACAAGGGGTAATGGGATGAAGCTGGAACACAAAAAGTTCCACTTAAATATAAGAAAAAACTATTTCACTGTGAGGGTGACGGAGTCCTGGCACAGGCTGCCCAGAGGGGTTGTGGAGACTCCTTCCTTGGAGGTCTTCAAGACCTGCCTGGACACATTCCTATGCAACGTGATCTAGGTGAACCTGCTTCTGCAGGGAGCTTGGACTAGATGATCTCTAAAGGTCCCTTCCAACCTCTACCATTCTATGATTCCATGATTCTATGATTTGGAAACAAACATTTCCCATTTAGTAGTTGAATGTGTGAGAAATCTGATGGATAGTAAAGATTTTGGGTTACAGAGGGGTAGATCTAAATGAAGTATTGTAGGAACATGCTCAATTTCTGCCAGACAGCCAGGAAGACAGACAGGGGGAATATTTTACTGGTTACTTTTTTGTTGCCATTTTTTTTTACATGATCTGCAAATTTTACCTAAGATACTGTGAATCACATCATGAAACTAAAATGTAATGAACAACTGAAGGTATAAAGAACTATGAGTTTTTTTAAAGGAGAAAAAATTCTACCGTTTGTACTCAGCACCACAAAATCAGCATTTAAAAATTTGCTTGGCTTATTTTCCAAGAGTCTTACAATGGAAATATATATACAATATATAAAAGATTGTTTCCTAGAAACTATTTGTAGACACATGAACCATTCAGATTTTATTTGTGATAAAGAATATGTACTATATATATATCATGTTTACTATGTATTTACGGAGATTACACAAGTACAAAAATTTGATTGTATATATTTATGTATGTTGACATTCAACAATTGTCTTTCTTTAATAAAGAAATAAAGAAAGGATTAAAGCCTTACCAGGAAAAGAGATCTACATTACTAAGCTATCAGTCTTCTTTGTTTTATAGTAAAGATTTTTTATGACATAGATGATTTTAACTGATTGATGCAACCTCTCTGAGGACAATTTTCCCTGCTTTAAAACTGACATTAAAAAACATCTATATCAGATTTGAATTGAAAAGGTTTATAGGTTAGTCCAGGTCTCGTAAACTTAATTTACTTTATTTGTTGAAATAAATTTTTAGAAGTTATTGGGATTTCCTGTGAGAAATATTTACCATGTACTGTAGCATAATGCCCTTGACACTTTCCATATTTCCAAAAGTTAATAATGGTTATAATAAAATTTGACCTAAATATAAAAACATATTCTTTAAATTACAAATCAGTAATTATAAGTATTCAGCTAGATTAGTGTTTCTCATAGTGAGTTTTGAAGTGTCTGATTTACCTTTACCACTCTGCTCTTTTGGGGCGACAAGGAAGCACTAACAGAACTGTACACATATTAAAAAGTCATGTTTTCTATTAACTAAGACAAAAACACAGTGTTGTTTTTTGATCTTACTTTACACAGCTTTTCTGTCAGCTTCATATAGGTGTTTCACTTGTTTGGCCATCACAGAGCATTCGCCCAATAGATTCATAGATCTATTACAAAAATACCATGAACTTTTCTTTGTAAGCATGAAAATATCTATCAATATGAGTTTGAAGCGTAAGATTTTTTCCAATTCTACCACTTGACATTTATCTAAATTGAATTTCTTCTGCCATTTTCTCTCCTAGTCACTCTTTCATACAACTCTCTGCATTTCGTTATAGTTAACTTTCATCTTTATTACTCTGAACAGTTTAATACAATCAGCAATCTCTGCTTTGTCACCGTTTAACATATTTTCCAGATCGGTTATGGAAATATTAAGCCTATTTCCTGTTTTATATAACCAGTTAGCTACATCTTAGCATCCAACAATATCATTTCCATTTCAGATAAAAACTACTCTTTAATTTCTTTTCCACATGCCGCTAAGTTTCTTCTGGGTATTCCAGGAGTCTTCTGGAGGCAATTTCTTTCTCCAAGACCTGTGTTAATTCTCCTGTAATATATACCATGTTTACTTCTGAGTTCACTAATCCTGTGAAGTAATTTTTTCTGCTTTGACCACAACAAATATATGATTAATGTTTGTAGTTCTTCAGTTCTTCTTATATGTTCTTTAGAAAGTAATAAAATAGTCACCAGCTTCTTTTCTTTTGAAGCTGAGACAATTATAAACAAGAAATTGGCCACAGCAGAGACACTTTGGCTGCTCCTTGTTGTGGAATTCTTGAAAGAAACTCATCTGGTCATTGTGGATTATCTCAGTACATTTTCACTCATTTTACCCACTTATCTCAACTTCTACTTAAACATCAGTCGGAAAATATGAAAAAAAAATCTAGTGTGTCCTATTTCCAAAAAAAAAATTCACTTTAAAATGACACAAAGATTCAAGAGATCTTTTCTTTTTTATTGTCTCGTTCTTGTATTTTTTCGGTCCTTTAAAATCTTAGTTATCCATCAGTCTTTTAGGCCAATATCAACATTCCTGCTGATAAAGTATTTTAAATAGGATTATTAATTTTAATGACCTTTGCTATTTATCAGGCCATAAAAAGAGTTTTCTTTTTTTTTTTTTTCAATTAGCCTATCAAAGTTGATGTTCTTACTACTTTCCTCATTTTACAGGATTTTCACAGGATTGTCTGTTCTTGATTCTAGCTGTGTTAGATTTGTAATTTTTTTAGCTTCTCTGTTTGATTAGAACCTCTAGAGCTTCATTATCACCTGTAAAAGTTTTAACCTTTTCATTGACCTCTCCCTTGTTTTTTTAAACAAACTTCTTCCCATTCCATTCTTATATGGTTGTTGTGGTTTCAGTCTAGCCAAAAAGAAAGCACCAAGGTGTCTTGCTTGGTGCCCCCCACCCAGCCCCACCTTCCTTAGGATAGCAGAGGGCCCAGTGAAATGGGAGGAGAAAAAGAAAGCCAAGGACCAAAGACAAAGGGCTCACTCCCAGTTATGGTTCTGGGCAAAACAGACTTAGCTATGCGACTACCAACTGCTTGACTAGTTTACTCCACTGCCTACTAGAAAAACAACAGGCAGAAAGCAAAAACAGATCAGGACGATGAGAAAAAAATACAACCAGCATTTTAAGATCTCCTTCCCATACTCCTCCCTTCTTCCTGGATTCAGCTCACTACTCTTGATATCTCTACCTCCTCCTGCCTCTACAGCACAGGGAGGGTTGGGATAGGGGAATGTGGTCAGTCTCTCACAGGTGGTCTCTGCCACTCTTTCTTCTCAGAGGAGGAGGACTCCTCACACTCTTCCCCTGCTCCAACACGGGGTCCCTCCCACAGGACACAGTCCTTAAAGAACCTCTCCAGTTTGAGTTCTATCCAACAGCTATGGCTTCTGGTAGCAAATTCTTCCAGTGTGAGACTCCTCTGTGGCCAGCAGCATTGCAGTCATCTTTCGCTGCAATGATGCATCCTCTATGAACTGCCAACAAATCTGTGCTTGACCAGTCCTTTCCACAGGATGTAGGTGACTTTCTGTTCCAGCACACCTCCTTTCTTTCCTCACTGACCTTGGAGTCTGCATGATCACTTTTCTCTCCTCCAACTCCCTGCACCACCACCTGGAAAAGAGACAAAACTAGCAAGTAGGAACAGGAAGAACCTTGGTTTCTTCTTCTTAAAAAGTGATTGTGGAGACGTCTAATTGGCTCAGCACCAGAAATAGGTCAGACTCAGAGCCAGCAAATGTTATGAGCAACTGCTTACAGGAGCCATCTTTAGGAATCTATCCCAGTTATCAGAAATGGCTCCACACAAACCCATGACAATAGTATTATTTATTGAGGTTGCTTGTCACTTTTAAGTCATACTAAGAGTTAGGTTCTAGTGTATGGTTAAAAGCAAGACATCTATTCCTCAATCGTAGAATCATAGAATCAGAGAATCGTAGAGATTGGAAGGGATCTTTAGAGATCATCTAGACCAACAGAAAAAAGGGATGCCCCAACCTCCTGACATCCACCATTTAGATATTTGTAAATATTAGTAAGATCAGTCTCCTCTCTCTCAGTCTCCTCTTCTCTAGACTAAATAGCTCCAGTTCCTGCAGCCTTTCCTCGTATGAAAGATGTTCTATACCCTTGGTCATCTTGGTGGCCCTGTGCTGGACTCTCTCCAGAAGTTCTCTGTCCCTCTTGAGCTGAGGAGCCCAGAACTGGACACAGGACTCCAGATGAGGCCTCACCAGGGCAGAATAGAGGGGGAGCAGAAAACCCCCTGACCTACTGACGACACTATTCTTGATGCATCCCAGAATACCATTGGCCTTGGCCACGAGGGCACATTGCTGGCTCATGATTAGTTTATTATCAATCAGGACTCCCTGGTTTCTCTCTGCAGAGCTGCTCTTCAGCAGTTCAACCCCCAGCCTGTCCTGGTACATGAGGTTGTTCCTTCTGAGATTCAGGACTCTGCATTTGTCCTTGTTGAACCTCACGAGGTTCATGAGCATAAATGTCATCTTTTTGTAGCTGAAATTAAAGAGGTTTATCCTGCTTCAAGGTACAGAGTCTTGATATGACCTGGATGTTTTAAGTCTTGTCAGTGCCATCTTTCTGCTTCCTGTCTACATAGTCTGTCAGCTGATTCCAGGAGTCAGAGTCAGTGATGGATTCTCCTCTGACTTATTCAATGATTCCCCTCTGTCAGGCCATTTTTTGGGAGTAAAAAGATAAGCAAGTTTGTTGTGGATTAAGATAAGGGCAGGGAAGGCTCACTGCCAGTTACAGTTCTGGGCAAAACAGACTCCAGTACTCAATTTAGAGGAGAAAATAATTTTTTAGGTATGTTTTCAAAACATGTCTTCTCCTCCTATTATATGGAAGTAGCAAATCGATTACCACCTGTTTTTGTCTTTGTTTCTCATTGATAAATATAATTGATAAATACTGTTTCTCAATAATGTGTATTATCATAGAAGTATAGAATACTACAATTTTCTTATATTTTCTTTGTTATGTCAAGACTTAGGATAACTTACCCCTGTAAGATGAGTTACATAACATAATACTGGAAGTGATACTAAGTGTGGGTACAGGACTACAAGATGTCTTGTGCAGCTTCTTCAGCATCTGTAGAGATCTAAAATTTCTTGAAAAGACCTTTAATATCATTGAGTACAACCACCAACCTCATTCCACCAAGTCCACCACTAAACCATATCCCCCAGCACTTCATCTGTGCGTCTTTTAAATATTTCCAGGGATGGAGACTCCACCACCTCCCTGGGCAACCCATTCCAATGTTTAACAATCCTTTCGGTGAAAAAGGTCTTCCTAATGTCCAATCTAAACCTCCCCTGGAGCAACTTGAGCCCATTTCCTCTTTTTCTATCATTCATTACTGTAGAAAAGATCGACTCCAACCTCACTACAACTCTCTTTCAGGTAGCTGTATAGAGTGAATGTATTTCTCCTCAGCATCCTCTTCCCTCAGCTATACCTCATAAGACTTGTTCTCCAGACTTTCACCAGTTTTGGTGCCCATCTCTGGTAGTATTATGTAATTTTTTCAATATTTACTTCCGAACTAGTTACAAGGCACTTTGCCTTGCAATTTACTTCTTTTTTTTTTTTTTTTTCTTTTGTTACTGTAAAAGAAAGGAGATAGATATATAAACCACAAAAATAAATCTGTTAGAATCCTTAAAAGATTTATCTATCAATTTTATAGGATTATTTATATTTCTAAATTTAACATTTTATTTTGTATATTCTCCACCTTTCTGGCAGAGACGAAAGAATACCAAAATAATTTCTGTGTTGTTCAAGCAACCAATACATGTCATGATGAAAAGGAGCATATTTTTGACCCCAAATCAATGTTTGATTTCAAAGTTAAAGACTATACTCAAGAAAACAATTGCAGAAATTGGCAGCTAGGTTTATAAGTTTTCTTTTGTCAGTCACAAATCAGCTACAAATATCTAACTATGACTTCATTTCTCCAAGGAGAGACCTGTCTTGAATTATTTCTCCTTCTGTATGACATACCTGGGAAAATAAGGTGGCATGCAAGACTTAAAATAAAAGCCTGGCAAAATGAATGTTTGCCTCCATAGATTCATCTGTCAGAGGAAGTTTCTGTGTCTTGATGATATGAACCAGAGACCCATTAATACAGGAGAATCCCTGCTCAGTGACTTTTGTTATATTACAATGTAACATATTGTATGTTGTATGTTCTACCTATTGTGTTAATAATTGTAGAAGTAAATTCAGAAATTGATCTGAAAGAATTCCTTATATTAATAGTGTATCAAATGTTTATTTTCTTTTGCTTTGAAATCATTGTTAGCATTGTTTACTGACAAGTTTTATAAGCAACACATTGCAAAGTCCAGATGGCCTACTTTTTACAGTGTATAACAGTCTCAAAAGACAGTATTTGACAGCAGTGAACAGCAAGGGTCAAGGAAAAGTTCTTTAAGGCAGATGAAACATTTGAAGCCACAGGCCATCTCAATATATTGTATCATATTTAACAAATTTAAATGTGTGCTGCACGTTTCTAGTTCTTTCTGTCATAGGAAGGCTGAACAGTGCTGATTCCTGTCCCCTCATGATCAATTGCACACTGCACAGATACCAGAATTTTGTAGCTTTTATAACTTTGCACAACTGTGCATGTACAGTAGAAATCATTCTTGTTCCAGCTATCAATTTTTTTCTGTAGCACCTTTCCATACCACGTTTTCTTAAACAAGATAGTCTGTGAGATTTACATTGTGAATTCAATTGTGAACAACAGGGAAATTATGTGATGTACATTTAACAATTAGAAATCAAGGTGGAGAAATAGCTAGAAAGAAAAGCAGAGGTCTTCAAGAGGACAAATGACTATAAGAGACATTAATATTGCATGGATAAGGTGACAGTGAAAGCAGAAAGCAGCAATATAAGACAGAGTGTAGAGAAAAAAAATAAAAGAAATTTAGAGGATATAAGAAAAGAGCTCAAAAAATAAAATTTGGTTAGAGGGGAGGGTATAAACACTGGGGATGGGGATATGAAAATTTCCATCCTATACGAAAAGTCTGTAAATTAATAATGAAGAGTCTACTATTGTCACTGCATGGATTAGACAACAGATCTTTTCTATAATTTCTGCAACTCTGTGTAAAAATATAGAGATTATATTGACAAAGTGGAATAGAGGAGGACTATTGGAAAAGTTCTAGTTTAAGTCATTGTCTGTTGGGACATGTTAACAGATTGTCCTTTGTACAATACCTGTATTTCAGACAACTCTTATAAACTGCAGCTGTACTACAGTCATATAGGCAATGGTGGGCTATGGACTACGTGATAGCTTGTTTCAGATTTTACTGCTCAAGTAAAATAAATCAGGCTGAGCAAAATTCTATGAAAGCCGCTAGGGCATTTAACCAAGACCTGTTTTAGCCGTCTACTCACATAGAGACTGGAAAAAGTTAGATCAAGAGACAGTGGAGTATTGAAACGGCTTGAGCCAGCTCTGTGCTGGATGTTAGCCTTTTTGTTAAGCAATGGAATGCACAGGATAAACTTATGTAATTTGCTTTCAAAATTATCCTGAAAATCCAGTTACAGTTAATCGTTCTAGAGGGAATTTTCGATAGCAGAGAACAAAACTACTGCCAAGAAATTACCAGGCATTTCCTTATGAAATGTGCAGAAACCAGGACGGTAGCCCATAAATAAATATATGCTGCTCCAGACCATGGTCCTGTGATGTCAACTCTCTGTCTGAAGTCTTAGAACCATCAATTTGGTGTAAGTGATTAATCATCTCTAAGAGCCTGTTCTTGAGGTTTTTCAAAACATTACCCCCTAGATCTGCTGCTGACCAGGGCAGTTTTTGACAATAGTTTTACAGACTCTTCAGTTCCTTAGGCTCATTGACAGGAATGCTTGATACTGACTTTTATCTGAGTAAAAAATTTACTGAATTAAAATCAGCAGGAAAGAGAAGGAAGTTGGTATCTCAGAAAAAGATTGTTTGACTATTTAAATGCTACCAGCATCTAAAAAACTGTTTATTCTGGCCTGTCTGTTCTAGTCCCGAGAAAGAAGGACAACGAAGACCATTTTAAAGCTCTTTTTTTTTTCCATGCAAATCATTTCCTATAAAAATAAACTTCCTTCACTATAAATAACAGAATAGACAATCTGAGACAATGCTAAAGGAATTTGTGTGCAATAGCTTTCAATGCTAAAATCTGGAAAAGTGTCCTTTAATTCCAAAGCAATTAAAATAAAATCTCATGTTGACTAATGAAGAGGACAAGAAAAACAGGATTATCCATTGCTAATGCATACCAAGTGAAAGTGTTATGACTCTACATAACAAGGATTCTGCAACTTAAAATGTATTTTCATAATGGTGACAGAAAACAGACCATGAACTAACTTAAAACTTCTTTTATATTATATTTTATTGCTATTTTCAAATATAATTGACCTAATTAAATGAGCCCTACACATTATGTCCCATATTCTGCCTTTTATATCACCACTGCATGAGCAGTTATCTGTGAAGATACTATATTTTTTTAGATAACTAACAGACAAATTAGCTTTCTGGTTCTGACTCTGTTTTGGCTTTATTAAAATATTGCTGTTTTAGGGAGTGGTCTTGATGACCCTGACTGTTGTTTAAACAAGTAGCAAATATTGGGAGAGCAGAGGAAGTCATCAGATTGCAGATTTGACACTGACTGGTGCATGAGGTTTTCAGTCTGCAGTGATTTCCAGTTTATTAGGGCAACACTCTAACTTTCCAGATTTTTTTTTTCAACTATAGAGCCATGATGCTGACTTTCTCTTTTCCAAATTTCTGGACTGTACATGCTTTGTAGTTGTAAATAATGTTTTATGCAAGATACTTTAGTAAATTAAATCTATGGCTCATATGTAGAAACATGGCACAAAGAATTTTTCATTGATATCTCTATTTTCTAATTCCATTCTCAGCTTCACAAAAGTTGATATTTAGATAATGAACTCGTATCTTTATATGAAGATAACAGATTTTCATACCCTGCAGTACCACTAAATGTGTGAAGATTCTAATCTTCAAATAGTAAAGAAAAAAGAAAGCACTTAGGCTTTTCACACTTTAATACTTTACTGCCAACTAATGTGTTTTGATTTTGCATTTAAGATGGGATCAGATTTTTCCTTGTTTTTTTTGTTTTGTGGGGTTTTTTTTAAATATTACTTTCTACAATACTATGTCAGCAAAGAGATTAAGGTGACCTTTGGACTGTCTTCCTGAAACAAATTCTGCTTTCTTAAGAGCAGAGATTTTTAATTACTATCCATTCCTTCCTTGCCACCATGAAGTCTCTCTGTGTTGCTGACTTATTATTTTGTATAAGATTGCAGGGAGGTGACCAGTACTGTACTGTATGTGGTGCCACCACTGAGCTGTGGTTGTTTCTGATGCCAATATGTACAGCAATTGCACCAGCTTTAACATGTCGGGCGAAGTGAACCCCTGAGATTTCTGACAATGCTGAAGATACTTTTTCACAAAGCACGGCATTGGTGTGTGCATGTAAAGGATTCATGTAAAGGATATTGAGTCCATTAATATTTAAAAATATCTAAATGATGGAAGTTGGAGCATCCCTCTTTTCTATTGCATCTAGTGACAGGACAAGGGGAAATAGGAAGAAACTGGAACATAAAAAGTTCCATTTAAACATGAAGAAAAACTCTTTTACTGTGAGTGTGAGGGAGTCCTGGCACAGGCTGCCCAGGGAGGGTGTGGAGTCTTCTCCTCTGGAGGTCTTCAAAATTTGCCTGGACGTGTTCTTGTGTGACCTGATCTAGGTGGACCCACTTTAGCAGGGCGATTGGACTAGATGATATGTAAAGGTCCCTTCCAACCCTACCATTCTATGCTTCCATGGTTCTATGATTCTATGTTTCTATGTTACATGATAGCTACGATCATCACATGAGCTGTGTTTTCCGATAAATTGGTTCTTTTAGCAATTTGGCCATTGCTGACAGAACTTCTCCAGTTCTCTATTGTTTGGGAGACTGGATATAAATAAAACTGTAGAGGCTTCATGTGGACATGGTGTCCACAAACATAGATTACTTCTCTCCCCGTGATGAGAGTAAGAAAATTTCTAGAGGATATTCTGTTTCAGGTACTTATTTTATTGATTGTACGTATATATTCAATAAGTGTTTTTTTCCAGACATTCTAAAAAAAAATACACATATCTAAGCAATGAATAAGACATAAGTATATCATCTTGTAAAGTCTTGTGATCTAATTATTCCAGTAACTGAAATTCAAATAAATGTCTTGTTATACCATGAAGCTCTTCTGTTTATGTTCCAGTTAACAGAGGAGATTAATTTTTTCCTATAGAGGAATCATTAATAGTATAATGAAATGCTGACTTTTCTTCAGTTTTCATAAGTGCCTTCTGTCTTTTAAATAGTCTTCCTTGGGGCTGTTAACAGCTAAGATGGTGAAAACTTTATTGATGGCAGACTGTTCATCTGTTCAATAACCAGTCATTTCCAGTCTCAGAGGCACTTGCTTTCCTCAGCCTGGTTAAATTATCTTGTTTTCAACGGTTTTGTGTTTTGTTAGTTTTGGTTTTTTTTTTAGAAGTATCACTTTTTGCAGTATGCATCTAATTTTGTGAAGCTGCTTTTGTTCTGGGCAAAGAGGAAACTCTGTTCTAAACACAAGGATTCATAGTGCAGGCTACGCTTTGCTAACTCACCAGCAAAAGGACTGTATGCTTTAGTTTAGAGATTGGACGGATTTTTTTTGAGACTGCTGTATTCCCTTCATTTAATCCAAGCTTGATTTGGGAGGTAAGATCTATCACTGGGTTGCTTATACAGTGTTGACCTGATATTCTTAAATTTTAAGCAATAAGGATATGTGATTGGTTGTTAGTTTTCTGTTTTTAATCTTAAGGTATTTTGATGAATAACAGACTGGATACTTTCTTGAAAACAAGATTGCATTCTGAGAAAGAGTTGTGTAGCAGCAGATGGAAAAGATAAAAGTGCAATATTATGTGAACTTTGCATTGGGAATATATACCGGGAGAAAGTTTTAACCCATTTCTAACCTAAGAAGAAAATAATGTTTGCTTGAACAAATCACAGGAAACCACTGCATCTCATATATTCAGTTCTTATTTTTTCAAAAACCCAACTTTAAAGGTTTTACATGTCAGATCTCTCTGATTAATGTCTGTTGTCACCACATACAGTCAGTCCTGTTTTAAATGAAGAAAGTACTTGTGTTCATAGATAATGGTGAGAGAATAAGAGACTTCTTTCTACAAGGTGCTTGCTTTGACCAGTTATGGTAGGTTTCATTTGAAGTTCTGTCATCTTGTAGTCCTATGAGATCTGCTTCTCATCTGGACAGAAGGCTTGAAAAATTTTCACTTTCTTTTAAGAGGTCACATTTAAGTTGTTGATATTTTTAATTGGTAATAAGAAATAACTCTGTATTTTAGGGATTAAAATTTTCTGACCAAAATGTATTTAATTAAAAGTAAAAGAAGTGCACTCTGCACAGAGAAATTGTTTACAATGACAAATACTTTATATTTCCAATTCGTTATACCATGAAACTCCTCTGTTTTTTAATTGAAATGAAATATTTGACTCTTATCATTATTTATTTTTTTAAAAAATGTGTTTTAGTTGTTTTTTCTTGAGTGTTTTTTAAAATCTCTTGAATGGAGATGCAGTCTGCATATACAAGTTTCTCAAGAAAAGCTACTAACAAAACACTATTTGGGATTTTTCTACCACTCTTTAGTCATATGTAAAGAAAATTAAAGTGCAAAGGTATCATCAAGGGCTGTATGAAATTCATATGATTTATATGCCTTTCCTAGGTTCAGTAGATCTATGAAAGAATTATTTTGGTTGATACTGGGTGGTTAATGAACGATGTCTATCCTGTTCTAGACTATTTTAGGAAGTTTGCCACAAAATATAAATTAATACAGAATTATAAACTTTACATTATGTGTAAATTAAAAAATTTTACTCAATCCAAAATTGGTTGTTTATTTTCTTTTTCATTTCCTTCCTCTGAGATTAGATTTATTATTACAGTGTTATCTTACTTTCTTCTATTCCTGGGCTATTTAAGAGGTTTTCTAACAGATTTGATAGTTGGCAGATGCTTGACATTCAATTATTCTGACAGGAGTTAAAATCCTCTGGAGTCCTTAATATATAACTATAAACATGAATACTGAATTAGACAGTAAATTATGCCTTTACAGTCGAATACCCAAAGATTATTTTAATGTTACTTATCAAGTTTGTTATTTCTCGTAATTAAAATAGTTAGGTGCATACTCTGCTAGTAATAGAGAACCTAATTTTTTTTAACTACTGTCCTGGTTTAGGCCCATCAGGGAACAAAGACCACACGATTAGCCTCGAGTACCGAAGAGGCTGAGAATTTCTCAAGGGCAGGGAGAGCTTAATTGCCACTTAAGGTTCAGGACAAAACAGACCAGGCTTCTCGGTTTGGGGAAGAAAACTTAAAAATAATTTAATGCAACATCAACTAAAACATACCCCCAAAAACCCAAAACATAACAAAAATGAAACAACACAGAGTAATACATCAATGAAGAGTCCAACCAGCTTTTTTAAGAACACCTTCTTGCCACACCTCCCCTCTTCCCGGGCTCAGAGCCCTGATCCCGGGGTTTTTACCCTGTACCCCCCTGAACGGTTCGGGGGGGCAGGCAGTGGGGGTTTTAGTTAGTCTGTTCCCAATAGCTTCTGCCATTTGTCCCTCCTCAGGACGGGTGAACTCCACACCAGTCCTCCCTGCAAGACTGTGGGGTAACTCACACGCATGGCAGCCCTGCAGGGGCTGCTCCGACGCGCACTTATCCCAAAGGCTGCAGCTCCTCTCTGCCTCTCGTGTGGGGCTGCTCTGCGGCACACAGGCTCTCCAGCACGGCCTGGGCCATGGCCGTCTCCCCACACAGTCCCTCGCCCGTCCGGGCTCACTCACATGGAGCTGCTGGTGGCTCTCAGTCCTGCCATGGATCTCCATAGGTTTCAGGGGCACAGCTTGCATTCTCGCCACGGCTTGCAGAGGAATCTCTGGTCTACTGCTTCTCCTTCCTTCCTCCTTCTCTGGCTGAAGGGTCCGCGTGATCACCTCCATCTTGTATCACTCTTACACCTCCTGCCTCGCATTCCAAATTCCCGTCCCCTAAATAGTGATGGCAGAGGCGCCAGATTGGCCCAGCCGGGCCGGAGGTGGGTGTGAACCCAGGAGCGGGGGAGGGTCCGCAAACTCTTTACCGGGTCTTCACTGCAACCCGCTCCCCCTGTTACTAAGCCAAAAGCTGCTCCTTGCTAAACCAGAACAACTACTGACTGATAATGAGAATTATTTGCATTTAGCATCTGATTTTCTGCCAATTTATCTGCTCTGGCTGCTATAGGTGTACACACAGTCTGGACCCCAGGTAGTATCCTAGGCAGCTATATGCGATAATCCAAGTGTTTGCCAGTTGATATCCATAATAGCTTTGGGAGACCAGCAAACGTCATTGATCTTCACTGTAATCATGTATGCAAGTTTCATTTTTTCTTGCTTAATTTATGGTTCTGATCTAAACAGTGGTGCTTTCTTTTTTTAATCCCTGGGTCATCTTGCCTGTTGTCTGGTTAAGTAGGAGTTGAACAGCTTTTTGCCAAGTATAATAAATGTGCATGCATATAAACAAGTAAGCCACAAAATATACCTCAAAAGACCTACTTTATTTTAAATAATTTAATAAATACTAAGATTTTACAATTCTGTGTACAAAACAGAGCCTCATTTTGCTAATATATCCAGCTCTTCGAAAAAAACTCAAACTTTTATTTAGAGCCAACATAGTAAAAGGCAGTGATAGCATTTTGAGTTCTTACAGTTTCAGCAACAGAAAGTACTTCAAAGACTAAATAGAAAATTGGGATCCATAGTCTGTAGTTATAATCTCACCTATATAGATGGAATATTGAAGACCTTTCTTCATTAAAGTTTCTTTCTTTTTCTTTTGCTAGCTTCTCATCTAGAGGCAATATCATTCTAAAAGTGACAAAAAAGCAATAATAAAGCAAATGACTTGCATTTCTGTCTCAAATTGGATTGTTTTTTTCTCTACATTTCTCTTTTTTCTAGCTCTGCTAACAAGCAGCTACTTTGTGACAAATTGTAACCTATTTACAAGGGGATAATGTAGAATAAATACAGTTTGGAGGAAGAAGGGTAAAAGTAATAAATAGACTGAAAATAATAAAAATTAGTTAGTTAGCCATCCAGTTGGCACTTGAATATTTAATAGAGAAATCCTTCTGTAAAACTCTCATTTCTTTAGAACAAAAAGAATTCTAGATAAATCTCTCTTTAAAATAATAAACCTACATTTCAATTCATTTTTTTGCAATGGGATGAAACTCTCAGCCAAAGTAGTCGAATCAGGATGGGAGGTTATGGCAGTCCTGCAACAACTGTGTGAGTTTAGGATGGAAATTCCCATTAAATTGTTTAATTTAAAACGTATATTGGTTTTTCTTAACGTCGTACAAGGCCAGGAGTTTTATACTGAAGTTACTATATGATGGGATCCAGTAAATGTACTTTTTCTTTCAGATGGTAAACACAATAAGGGAAGCAGATGATGGAAGAGAAGAACTAAGTTTCTAGACAATGCTCTACATATTTTCTGTATATTCCTTCATGACAGCTGAGAGTAAAATACAGTTCTCTATGTTTCTGCATCTTCCCCTTGTTCACATCTATTTCTCAAAGATCTGACAAGCCCAATTACTTTCAGAATTTAATCTCTCTTTTGTAGTTCATTTTTTCTTTTCAGTAGTATTAAACTGACATGTCTTTCATCCTATTTGATAAATGTCTTCTTCCTATACTTCTCTCTTTTACCAATAATTCTTTTAGATATATTTCTACAAATAATTTAAATAAAATTATATTGAAATTATTAGTTTATTAATCAACTATGTAGTTATTAGCTTAGAACATATTCTAAACCAATATATAATGCTATTTATGATAAATATTTTAATAAATTAATATTTTTAAATTACATTGAAGTAAAGATAATTTAAATATCTCAGTTAAATTTTTTTTATACCAAAACTGGGATACTGTAGAGTGATTGTGTAGCATACAAGGGAAGGAAAGAAAGTTTGGCAGGATCTTGTGCAAGTTGATTCTGGTAACGATTCCAGATTAATCTTTCTCCTCAAATCCTTCAGCATAGGAAAGAACTATCAGGAATGCTCCAAAGTATGAATGGCAATTTTGGCATTTAGCTGAATGTAGATCTTCTTCCACTTTTCTTCTTAAACATTATTTTATTCATCAGTGAAAATTCTGTATGTTCCCAAACAACTGTCAAAGCTATTTCTGCTGACTGACAGACGTTCTTAATAAACCTTTCAGTACCTCTTGCACCTCAAGTATGACTAGATGATCACAGCATTTTTGTTCCTCTTACATTGTCTGCAAGATGAATAAAGAATAGAGTTTAGAATCAGAAGCTTCACAGCCCTGTACAGACAGAGTTAATTATTTTAATTTCTTATATATGGGGTTGTCCTGTGACTGGTAGTAGACAATACAGGCATTCCAGCTCACACAGGACATCCTTGAGGACCTCTGCATGGTGCTGCACTGTAGGCATTGCAGAGACTTAGTGCTCAAAAGGAGTTAAACATTTGAGTATATACTTACACAGAAGCATGTGGCATCCTTGGAAGCTGTGTACGTAGACAGCTTCTTGCAAACTGGCATCAGTGCATAAGAGATGACATCAAAGTATGTAAATGTTCTGTAAGTATAACCACTTACCCTTGTCAACTTGATTATTAGGACAATGAAAACATGTTGTAGGGATAAATTACTGGCACTGATAGACTGTAAGCAACCTTTCCAGGTCATTGCATTTAATATTTGTAGTATGAAATCATGCCATGTGAGACAGAATAGGTCATATAGGAGACATATGACCAATATGATGATTCCTGCCCTTTCATACAAATAACTATCCTTCAGCACATTAATTACTGCAAGTCTTATTTGCACATCCTACACCTGTTAAACAGTAGAATGTAGTAATCAGTGGTGCTAGTTTCCAATTCAATATAATGTAACATTTTACAGTGTTGTATTTACAGGTAGTTTGATGAAAAGTTTTACTTAATATACTTTTCTTAGTGTATTTATAGTGTTGTGAATAGCATTTTTCATCATCTAATATCCTCCACACAAGCAAAAATCATGGACATTTCCCTATCCAGCCTTTGTCAACACACCCAAAGTAAATTTTAGTTTGATATATTCTTGTGCATATTTTGAAATTAATATAAACTCATGGAATTAAGTTTGTAAGAATGTCATCTGTTCTGGGCTTCCTCCTTAATGAAGAGTCAGCTACAGTAGGATGCTCAGGGCCATGTTCCACTGGATCTTCAATATTTTCAAGGAAGGCAGTTCCACAGCCTCTCTGGAAAACTCATGCCAGTGTTTTAGTACCCCATAGAGAAGTAGTGGGGTACATATCTTAATTAGATTCACCAGTTTTTCAGTTTATCCTCATTGCTACTTCTATCATGGAGTATCACTGAGAAGTGTATGTCTCTGTCTTCCCTATACTCTCATCAGGTCCTGGAGCCTTTTCTTCTCCAAGCTAAACAGCTGTAGCGGTCTCAACTTTTCCTTGTATGAACAATGCACCATTTATTTCATCCTCTCTGTGTCCCTTGAGTGTTCTCTTTCCAGTATGTCCATCACTTTTGTACTGGAAATTTCTATGTAACAGCTAAAAAAATTTTATCTGATTTCCCTTTACAATCAGAAAGCTTGGTAATCAAATTTTAGGCAAAGAATTTTGACTTCAGCTATACCTCATCTCTCATTTAGGAGTCTTTATAGAAATTGTTACTGGCATTTCTGCATAATCTATTAAAATGAAAGTTCTTGTTAAGAAAATAGATAATTTTACTATTCAAGTCTGCTTTTGCAGACTCAGTTGGTCACTACCTGTAAAATGATCAATAGTTAAATACTCATATATTTACTTTTAACTACTTTTGGATTCCTTTTTTTCTCATGTTCTGTCCTGTTCTCAGAGATAATCAATATCTTATTTGAATAGACTTTAAGCCTCTGATGGCCAATTGCTAATTCTCTATTTCAAAACTCTTGTGATTCACTGTAATGTGGTAATTGTCCAAGACTTATTTTGAAAGGCCGTGCTTCCTACAGTGGTATATGAGCTACTTTCCCATTTTGTTGTAAATTACTCAAGTTACTTACCAGTACCGTACTTTGCCAACAGCGTGTTGCTCAGGGTTTGTAAATGGAACAGATGTCTATGGAACAGATTGCAATATTTGTATCCTCTGAAATGTCAGTGTGTATTTTATCACTTTAATCCCTACTAACATATGATGTACTGTCAAAGACTAAAATATATTTATGCATATCTAGATCTTGCCTTGTAAATAATTATGACTCATATTTCATAGTATTTTTACTTATTTCCATAATCTCTAAAAACACTTTAAATTTAACTCTGTAGATCTGTTTAATAGAAGTATATTTTAAAAATATGTTTATTCCAGACAATTTTCTATTTTAAAACATTGATTGAGAGTTTTTCTAAGCAATACTCTTCTGCTTAATCTGTTACCTTTTATGTATTGATAGTTTTATGTTCTTTTTTATGGGAAAGTACTGGCTAAATAATTACTACTGTAGCCCCTTAAAAATTCCTGAGACTTTTGGAGCAGTTGAACTGCATTAGAAACGTAAAACTTTGTTGTGAGTTTGGTTGTTTAAGACTTAAAGTATGAAACTAGTCTTTCCTGTTATGCTTTATCTCTGAGTTCACTAATACATTGCTAAATGTAGCCGTTAGCAACCCTTGACTTCTATCTTAACTGTTATCTTGAATATCATTCAGATAATAATCCAATACTTAAAATAATTACACAACAAAAGAAATCCTGGTATTTAGTTTTGAGGGTTTTTTAAGCACTACAGGACATAACTTTGACACAATTTTATCTATGCCCACCTATCCCAAACACAGTGGATGTCAACATGACAATTTCAGAGCACAGGTGTGTAAACTTCATAGGTTGTCTAGACACATTACATGGCATAATTGCTCATCCTAAATTGGCTTGTCTCACAGTGTGGAAAATATTAAACAGAATAGAAGTTCACTTCAGTCTATATTGAACAATTTCTGGTAAAAGCTTTCAGAGCCTGTACACCTTGATCAGTTTGCACAAAGGAAAAATTGAAAAGCTGATAAAGAGAAATCGAAACAAACATCTGACCATCGAACAGGACAGCAATTTATTTTGCCTTTCAGAAGACAATCTTCTCTTTCCTGAATGAAGATAATCCTGTACCTAACAAATGGTAGATTGGACTAGAAAATAAATATTTATGAGAAGAACTTTGTTCAAGTCCTGTGGCTCTTTTTCCATTTACACTTCTGACAAGTTAAATTAGTTTGCAAACATTCTAAATTACACAACATCTAACAAGTGGGCAACCATCAAAACTAGTCTAACTTAAAACAGTATTAAATGTCTGGGACAGGCAGCTTTTTGTTTGTGTGGAGAGTCTCAAAGCTTTGCATAGTCACTAACAGAAGGAAGTTGTGGTAAGGAGTGTTAGTGAACAAAAAGATACCAAACCATATTAGTTGTATCTTAGGTATCATTTTACTCATTATGGCAGAGCTTTAGAGACCATTAGAAATAACTAATTTTTACCAAGAAAATCATGGTTAGGGTAAAATTTACAAAGTATATTTTACTTCATTTACCCATGCACTTCAAAGAAAACTGTGACTACTTTTTATATAGGGTAATATGAGTGAAACTATTGATGGTGAAGAGAAAGTGAGGCAAGTAGGTGGGTAATGGGTCATCAAGGGTGCCTTTTAAAACAGTACTTTATCCCTCTTGTTACTATTTTCAGCTGGCACAACTTTGTTTTAACAAAATGAGGAAAATTTCTGATGGTTGATATAGTTACAGACTAACTGGTTGGCATTGTCACTTGCTGTGTTATAATAAAAGAACATTTTCAACAATAACTTTAATTCCATGCAAACAGTTTAAGAGGAATTCTTGTGTAGAAAAGAACAAATGCAGGTGGTTCAAGCGATGTATTTTTATGATCTGCAGCTGTACTAATATCTCACAGTTTACAGTGCAGTCTCAAACTAGCTTTCCTGTCAGTTCTCCTTAACAATTATTTTAAAAATGCTTGATGTTGCTGGGTCTTGGATTTTTTTTCTCTCCTTTTTGGAAAAGTGAGTAATGAGTCCTTTGCTTTATGTTCTTTGAAAGCCTGTCTCTTAGTCTACAGTCCAGTGATTTGGAATGGAATAAGATCTGTGATTTTCTGTACTGATGTAAAACTGATTTAAAAAAAAATACGCATACCAGATTTTTTTCACTTACATTTTATATATTTTAAGTTATTAACACCTTTATAAATTATTTTAATCTGAAATTATGGTAGAAAAAGACAATTTCTATATTCTATGATGGAGAGATTATTAATGATTCTGTGAAGAGTCCTATCTCCAATTATTTAGGGTGCTACAGTATGTAAATTATTTCCTTTGAGCAAATAAATTGGAGAGATATGGTGCAGTGAGCTTGAAACAAGTAAAAGTACATCAAAACACCTCCAGAAAGAATCTTACCATTCTTCTTCTCTTAACTAACTTCTTAAGGCTGATCAATGGCTGCTAACGCTTGCAGTGAAATTAAGTATGTGAAACAAACTAAGTTTGTGAATCTTTACTCTTAAAGTAATCCAGGATTTAGAGTAAACTGAAGTTATGGTTTAAGGGAAAAACAATTTTCCTTTGTCTTTTATGCTCATGGTAAGACATTTACTCTTCTACTACATAATATTAGCTTTGCAAATGGATATCCAGTATAGTAATATTATTATTTTCATGCATTCACACATAATCAATGTTTTAAGTGTTTATTTTGTATATGCTATTCGATGTAGCCACACAGGACAAGAAAATACATATACAGACTATTCATGTCAGGGAGATACTGGCTTTCTATGTATAAGGTAGACTTCTTTACCCTTCCTTAGAATTTTTTAAAAAGGAGCTCAGGCCAGGCAGCTATTAAAAGGCACTATAGGTGTATTCAAACTACCTGTTCCTGTTGGATTCCTCCTCACAATTAATCCGAGTCAGCTGCTAATAAGCCAAATAGGGTCATGGGAAAGGCATGAGGTTTAGTCCATGGTTGCTTATACAGGGAAGTTGTTACCATGGTCCTTCTTGTTGTTTTAGCCTAGGAGAACTGACAGTTTCCTAGACAATGCTCAGATGTGCTTCAAACATTGACACAGGCCAGGACCCATGGCAGACAGGGAAGCTGAATACCAACACCCTACTTTTTGGTTTTGTCCTACTTTTTGGACATTTAGGTAAATTGATGTTGAATCATGCTGTGTCATTTGGTCTCAGAGTCATAGAAAGGACGCTGTCTTCTTCAGTTTCCTAGTGTATACATTGTAGACATATTGCCAAGTGTTGACAGACAATAAATCTACTTCTGATGGTACGTGCTTATTATAACTTGTTTGCCAGACATAAGTAGGTAAAAGGTAATGTACAGAACAATAACGATTTAAATATATTGGCATGAATGTGCTTCCTTTTGCCTTCACTGACAAGAAAATGACAGGCTGGGTTATATCTGGCTTCTATTTGGGTATACTCTGTTATACAAAAGATGGGTTGCTCTTGTTTCCAAATAAACTCAGAATATATATGTTTAAATTTTTTATCCTGTAACTTACTCCAGTCATCCTACATCTCGAGTTTTCCCATCTGTTATGATGGGAAAAAAGATTATCAGTAGTTACTGTTGTGTAAAGGGATGAGTACAAACTTCATGCTCTTTGTTATATCAAAAGCACACTGAAATATTCTAAAATTAAACAAGTCTTTTTTCTTTGTATTCTACAATTTAATTTATTCATTGTGCTTCCGTAGCTGTACAAACTAAAAGAGGTCTGTGTGAAAGCAGCAAAGACTTCAGCTTATCTCTTCAGAAGCACTTGGACTTTTGAGGCTATTACACTACAATGTAGTCTCTCCTGTGTCATGTGTGCATGAAGACACAAACTTTTGTATGGTTTGAAGTATCACCTAGAGTTGTTGTGATGATCTTCCTTTTTTCCCCACTGTGTTTTCATAAAGAATGAACCATGAAGGATGATTTTTCTGCTTTCTAAGGAGTCTTTCCTTAGCCTCTTGAATACCCATTTCATTTAATGTAGATTTACTAGTCATTTACATTTATTCTCTAGATAAACTAGTTTGAGATAAATACTTGCATGACATACTTCTTCATGAAGACTTTAAATGCAAATTCTAAGAAGCCTGGATAATAAACAACAATGTAATCTCAGAAGAAGAAAGCAATGAGGAAGTATTTCACACCTCTTAGCCAAGAAATGCAAGATCTCAGGTGCTATGTCATAAAGTTACCATGACATAATAGACCTTTTACTTGCATTGACAAAGATCCATCCAGTGATCTGTATAAAGGCAGACAGAGTAGTTTGTGCTAATACTGAAATCCTAGTGATTCAAGGCACATAATGCAGAATCTTAAGAAATATGTATCGTGTTTTAAAATCTACTTTTTCTCAAAACTTTCCAGATTCCCTTCCATCCTCTTCACAAAAGGCAAAGCATTCAAACTTGAATATATTTGTATGCTAAAGCAATGGGAGCTGATAAATGTTTTGACTTTTTAATTTGTTTATTATTCTAAAGAGGAGGCAACTATCTCATATATATGCAAAATCTGATGGACTAATATTCAACAGGAGTTTACATGGTCAAGAAAGTAACAGAAAGTAATACATTTACAATATATTATAACTTCTTTGCAAAAAATAGCACAATTTTAAATTTCTTTAATGAGAACTTATAAATGACCACTGAACCCTGAGAGAGATTTATTTTCATGTTGAAATTTTGCTCTGCTAAGAGATATGCAGGTGTCTAATCAGTTCTTCATAAGCTCACTTTAAGCCACTTTAACAAAACTAAATACATTATAATGACATATTGCATTAAAATGAATAGGAAATTAAAGAGGTTATGAAAGAACATTATTAAATATGGATCTAAAAGGAAATCCTCTGTGTATAAAACAAAAAATCTTCCTAGATTAAAAACTGAGAGTCATGCTTCACTAATTCTATCAGCTGTCTTTCAGATGAGAATGAAAAATAAGACAAAGCCCAGAAGTACTGATATGCATTGAATCCTGAGTTAATAAAGTGTTTCATTGATTATAAATGGAACTGTGCTACATTGAAAAAAATTATAAATTGATAATTTAATAGCCAGCATAGGTCTACTTAGGAGTTTGCTGATTCAGTTGGTGAGAGCATGCAATAGACCAAATAATGTCACCTAACACTAAGAAATTGTTCCTGGAAACATGATGCCTTTTCAGGTAAAGACCATTTTTTTAACAATTATGATTATTATCATTCTGAAAGTATAGAGAAAATGCAGAATACCTTCTACCCACACATCTAGTTTGGAAATGTATTTGGAAATATCTGTTTCTTACTGTTGTCAAATTTATTGATTCTTAGTCGAACATAATCTTAGGAGACTAATTGCCAGTGAAACTAACTATTCATTTTAAAAATTGTCTCAGCATAAAAATATAGTAACATATTCCAAAATTAAATCTAAGTAAATTAAGGAACAAAACTGAATTTAAAATGTTTCTGTAAGCATATGAATAACCAAGTGCTATAGAATCTTATATTTCTAGTCACTTATTATCCATTACAATAGAGAAAAAATATGTGGAAAATTAGATCTCTTTTTTTTTTTGGTGTACATATCATTTATACATATCATTTTTATTTTCTCTAAAGAGCTGAAATGCCTGGAGTGGTTTTTTTTTTTTTTTTTTTTTTTTTTTTTTTACTTCAATTTAATTCTTTAATTTTTGCTCTGGAACTTTTATCTTAATTACATTGATTTCTTCTTTTCTCATCCTTTCATAACATATTTAGGGTGGGTTTCAGTTCAATTTCCAGTGATGATTTAACTTTTACCATACACAGGGCATCTGTATTATTAACAGAGAACATAAGCTACCTAGGCATAGGTATGAAATATCTTCACTATGCATGGCAGGAGGTATCATTTTCAAATAAAGAAAAAACTCTGTATTTGACCAAGTAAATAAACCAAAAGAGAAATAAGAGGTTTCCATTTCCTTCTTTCATACATGGTGTAATCTACATCTAGAACTTAGTTACCATTTTCTAAAGCCACATAAGCAGTGGTCTTTTGACAATACAAGAGTGGTCTCTCGGGTGAATTATTGGCTTGATTTTTCTTTGAAGGTATTATCTTATGGTATTGTGCCATGTGAAAGGTAAATGGTGACATGATAATCTTCTGTTCAACTCTACCAAAAAACGTATTGTTGACATCAGTGTCTATTTCACGTTGTTTTTAGTGTCTGATGCATCTTTGTGCATGGCTGTCCTTTTGTCTGTATCTTCAGAGAAACTATAGCATTTTTTTTCTTGAGTCTTAGGACTGTCATTGACAATTACTGGTCATGATATTTATGTTTATCTTTAGATTCATTCTGCTTCATCTGCACCTTTGATTTTAAAATAATAAATTTTCTTCTAATTAAAAAATAAAAATTAAGCACTTATAGTATGTGAGTTGGTATTCCTGTCTTAGTTTGGAGTAGTAGTGGGTTTCCATTATTGTCTCCCTCATTACATGTTGCTCTCAAAGTGATTTTGGTGTTTGTGAAATAAATTTCTTTTTCAGGAAATAAAAATGGAAATCTAGTCCAAATCTCCTTTCAGAGCAGAATCACCTAGAGTAGGTCACATAGGAATTCATTCAGGTGAGTTTTGAATATCTCCAGAGGAGACTCCACAGTCTGTCTGGGCAGCCTGTTCCAGTACTCCATCACCTGAAGAGTGAAGGAGTTTTTCTTTATGTTGCTTTGGGACCTCTTATGTTCCAGTTTGTACCCATTGCCCCTTGTCCTATCATTGGATGTCACTGAGAACAGCCTGTCTCCATCCTCCTGACATCCGCCTTTATATATTTGTAAACGTTAATGTGGTCACCCCTCAATCTCCTCCAAGCTGAAGAGCCCCAGCTTCCTCACAAGGTAGATGCTCCACTTCATCATCTTTGTGGCCCTGCACTGAACTCTCTCCAGCAATTCTCTGTCCTTCTTGAAATGAGGGACCCAGAACTAGACACAATAGTCCAGATGTGGTCTCACAAGGGCAGAGGAGAGGAGGAGGAGAACCTCTCTTGACCTACTGCCCACACTCTTTCTAATACACCTCAGGATGCCATTGTGATCAGTAGAGATTTTTGGATTTACAGCATGTTAATGATCTTTTATAACACAATATTTCTCTTCATATTTGCTTTTACCTCATATTATTCCACCTCACCTTTTCTCCACCTATGCTCTATTTTATTCCTAAGATAATAAAAAACATCACCTTTTTCTTGTCACTTTTTTCCACTGTTGGTTTCATGAACCACCAACAGATGTTTCTTTTCTTCGTTTCTAACTTAATTCCTACACTCTTGGCCTTAACTTTTATTACACTGTAAAGTTTGCAGATTGTGTTTCAGATCTGAAGAAGTCTTGTGAGAAAAAAAAAAAATTAAATAATCCATTTTTTTCATTATACCAAGTTATTCTGGTAAAACATGTTATTTCCAACTACATAGCTTGTCCTTTTTCAGTAGCCTATCAGAAGTGAATGACTATTAACACTTTTGATTTTCAGTTTTAAAGAGTGACTAAACGTACTTTTCCTACACAAGTTGGTTTTTTTTTGTGAAATGTTGACTTTGCTAAGTGCTCTGAGATTCTCAAAGATGAATTATCTTATCTGAGGAAAATATATTCCACTTAATACAAAATGTGTTCCCGTTTGACTATATATATAAGCCTTAAAACTGAATATGAAAGTAACATGAAGCTAACAATGCATCTAACTTCCCTGTCTGTATAATTTCAGTAGTATAGAAGTTTAAAAAATCCTTGTGTGATAACACTCTGTCATGTGACTAAGCAGTAAATAGAAAGCTTATGCTATACACACTGATTTATTTATAAAATGTAACTAGGATGATCAAGCGACATAGTGTCGTATAGGTTCTTGACAGTGAGTTTAGTCAAGAATAGTTAAATTTCCTGATGTCAAATTACAAACAGTGTCACAAAAGGACAGGATCAGTCAAAAATGTGTATCATCTTCTCTTCCATTCTTCCAGTAGATGACTTTATTTACCAATGAGACGGATTCTTGTGAAAAACAGCAATCTACTTTATCTATTTTGCTACTGAAAAGCAAAAATCTGCTCTGGAGACTAAACTTCTGGTTTTCCACCCTGCTGTTTCAAAAAATAAAATGAAACAAAATTCTAACTCATGTTCATGTATAAGAAATAGTACATAATGGAAACACAAACATAATTCCTCCTTTATAAATTTGTCACCATGAAAAAGTTCAAGATGTTTAAAGTAGTTGTGTTTATGATTTATATTTATGATATGTTTATAATATAAGATTCTAGAAGAAAAGTAGAAAAAAGTGCAATATAGCAAAAAATAATCTTGTGACAAAACTCAGAAAAGTGAGGAAACAGGTATTTCTAGCTTAATGAAAAATTTGAGTTAGTAATATGCCAGTACATATAACGCATTTCCTACAGCCTTTTAAAAAGCTAAAAAAATAACAGAAGACACGTGAGAACAGTCACATTGCATAATACACCAAGTTCCTCATTGAACCCTTTAGTTAATTTTCCTGTTTCTTCCACAAGCCTCACCTGTCAAAGGCAATCAATGCAGTGTTGCCTGCTTGCTGAAGCAGTGCCAATGCCTAGCAGTTATATATAAGACACCTAGAAGTACATGGTCTATTAATTTTCTTGAATTGGTATCTTGTGACAGAAGCATATAAATTTCCCAAATAATTGCCATCAAGTTAAGTGGAAGGCTCATTCAATTTATTAAATAACTATGTTCATGCATTTATTTTCTGTAAGGCACAATAATTGAACAGCATAATAATAAGTGTGCAAGTATTTCAAATCAGGACTCCTTCTAACTCAGCTGGTACTGTGTTAGTAGACCTCTTATTAGATATAAGTTCAGAAAAGTGTAACATTTGTCAGTATATCTATCTAAAAAGATATCACTGCATAATCATTGGATTTACTGTTATAAAATCATGTAAGACATTATTACCACAGCCTTATGACAAAAATATCTAAGATCATTCCACTGCTCACCGGAATAGTCCTCTGGGCTATTTAAGATAGCGAAGTTTATGTAACTGTTAAGATCTTTTACAATCTGATTCGCTAAACATGTGTTATCCTTATCATCAACTATGTACTCTATTTTGAAAATGCATTTGTAGGAAAAAATGAGAGAATACTCTCCGTAAAATATGTCAAAAAAAGAAAACAAAAAATTGAAGGTACTTATAGAGTGGCTTCATGAAAATGAAAAAAAGAAAGATAATAATAGCTTGAACTGCAAGAAAAGCTAATAAAAAGTTGTTCTATGTTTTCAGAATGGAAGAAATAAAATATCTACATTAAAAATAACTAAAAAGCAAAATGTACAGAAGGGTTTGTATTCCTCCCTATGAGTATATATATCTGCTCTGACCATCACTTCTGATGCAGATAATTAATTTTAAATATTCCAGTCAATACCAGATTGCTACTTCTTATTCTGTTTCTTTTTAAAGTTGGATTTATAAACTGTTACTGTCTTTTGATAAAGTAATACATAATTCAAACTTTGAAATTATGGACCAAATGAACCCTTTAAAAGCCAATATCAGTTTTTATGGCTTTAGAAATCACAGTTGAAATGAAAGAATGTCTGAAAGGATAATTGGTCTTCTTTTGTGTTTAAATGAAAAATAAGTTTCCAGCATATCTGATGAATGAGATCCATCTCTTGCAACACAGGAAATAAGAAGGCATTTGAGTAAGAAAGGATGTTACTTAGTCAGAGATCCTGATTTTCATTTAGTTTCAATATTGAGTTATTCTATACATGTCTTAGCTCTGACTAAAACAAGCTTTGGAAAACATGTTTTCTAAAAGGAAAGATTAAAAGTTGATTTTCTCTGAGGTTCAAAAGAGGAAGACATTTAATGATTAAGGTACCGTTGCTTTGCACGCAGGGTAGGTCAAAAGATTGTTACTATTGTCAATAGAATGCCAGTGTGTCTTTCTTGCTCTTGGCTGAAGAAGATGAAAAAGCTTAATCCCCAAAACAAAGCCCAGCATTGCACAATTCTATGTACTCAGTTGCTTCCCAAGAACTTAGTACTATTTCACAATATGAAATATTACCGTCATTAAACAGAGGACTTCTGGAATAACTTTGTGGACTACATATATAAAACCAGAAATTCTTCTAAACTTGAGGCATTGCAGATGAGAAATAGTGAAGCTACTTGATGTATCTGACTACTTTGCACATTTTGTCTAACATATCTTTCAGATGTCATTGTCCAAATAACAATTAGCAGGCTACTTCTGATAGATTGTTTAATATCATAGCAGATACAAGATAATTCAATCTGATTCATGTTTAGTGGCTGTAGAACCATTTCAAGACTCTATAGTTTTACATGATAATAAATAATACATATAGTTGAGATTAGAGTCATAACACTGAAGTTATCCTCATACACTGATACTTCCAGAACAATAAGGGAGGTGGTTATTACTCAGCATTGAAAAAAAATGGCAGGTGGATATTTAATGAGCTATTAATACTTCACTATTGATTTTTTTGGTTGTAGTACAGACAATGAGTTCTTTAATATTTTCAACACACTAAGAAGTAAAGTTGCTACTAAGTTATTCTGATTTTTTTTCTGGAATTTTTCAATAAGTTATTTGGTATAGAAAGCTAATTCCAGGTGAGCTTAAATTTTAAATAAGAGCCAATCTAGTTACAAAGAATTATTTGACTATGTTTTAAAAAAAATGTGACATGTTGTTTCATCTTCTGAATGATTCAGTTGTCCTAATCCTCACAGTAATCCACTTTGAAAGTAACACCCAGTGCTTTAACTATGAGACATCTGCTGAAGTCAATCAGCTGGACTCTTCTATTAGTCTCTTTAAATGTAATATGGTTTCACTGAAATCAATAGTTATTCCACTGACAAACACTGAAAAGATAGATTATCTTTTTGATAAATTATCTTAACCGTATCTGCTTTAAATAAATTCCCAAGGACAGTCCAGGTATCATGAGCACATGTTTTTCTTGCTCTTTCTCCCCACTGAACAAGAACAAAAAATTGTTAGCATTAGTTACATGTATAAACATGGGTGAGAAAGCAATTTTTTGCTATGTTTTCATTTTTATCCATTTTAAAGACTAGTCTGTACTTTTTGAAGAGGTTAACTAATCATTTATGGAGATTAGACTTTATCTAGTTTGTGTGTAACTTTACTGATATTTTTAAGCCTTGTTGTCAGCTGTGAATCTCTTGGATATTTCAGGGGATACTATGTGAGAAAATGCATTCCACACAATGCGTTACAATAAGTTTTTAGAAGGTAAAAAAAAAAAAATTACTGCAGTACCTTTAATTATATCAAGTTTTAGCCTAGTTAGTGGTATTTTCAATCATGTCCTGGATATGTCATTTTGATTAAGATAAGTGATTGAACAAAAAAATAGTCTTGCTTTCAATCCCTGTAGTGTCATGTCTGACAATCATTTGGGGAGAGAAATCTTGTTACTTAGAAGGTCACAGAAAATAATTCTCATAGACCAATTATGATCAAGAATTTTTTTTTGACAACTTATTTTTGTCATCGGATGATTTATATATTTCTCAGACCTAATCAGCAAGTGATTAATATAAATTGTCTATAATGTCCTGATCAAATTCACAGTTGTCAGCTATGTTACTCACACCAAATAATTTTAAAAGCTGGCAACTTATCTAGAAGAAAAAGAAAATTCTTTAAAGTCATATCACCTATCACCTATATATATCATTTGGGGATAATTTTAATTTTTATGTCATATTTAGAAATGTAAAAATGCCACTAAGAAGAGTAACAAAAATTTTGTAGATTCTTACATAATAATACATCTGTGAGCTCTGGTTGGAAATGAAAACATTTTTTGTGTTATGGGGTGGTATTTCATATCCTTGGTTTTGTTATTGTTGGATTTGTTGACATTGTCAGAGCCAAAGAGGATCAGACAGACACAAAATAATTCAGGGCAAAACATAACCTTACAATGTGCACAGAGAGAGACACAGTAGCTGGAGGACAAAGTGCATGGGCTATTACAATTCCTCTGTGAGACAGTGGTCATTGTCCCAGGACATGGGGGACTTTCTTAATTTTGTCATTTTCTTAAGGTGTTGCTTGGTGACAAGTAATGTTTTTCCCTACTCTGTAGCTTGCTGTGTAAGGTAGTGTAATGGGTTTGTGTAGCAAGATCTTGCTAGCAGTGGCACTAAAGGGGTGGCTTCTGTGAAAAGCTGCTAGAAACTTCCCTTGTGTCTGATAGTGATAGTGCCAGCCATCACTAAGGTGGACCCAGCATTGACCAAGGCAGAACCAATTACCAATGGTGACAATATCCCAGTGATTGACATATTTGAGAATGGACCAAAAAGGTTACTGCTCATGAGCAAACTGCAGCAAAAGAGAGTAAGACCAACTGCAGACAGCAAAGTCAGCAAAGAAGGAGGGTGAGAGGGTACTTCAGGCACCAGAGCAGATATTCACACTGCAGCCCATGGTGCAGCTCATGGTGAGACAGGCCCTGCTCCTGCAGTAATGGAGTCCACAGTGGAGTCGAGGTGCAGCTGTAGCCTGAGAAGGACTCCATATTGGAGCAGGGGAATGCTTGAAGGAGGCTGTGACTCTATGGGAAGCCGGTGTTCGAGCAGGCTCCTGGAAGGAACTGTGGAATCAGTAAATAGAGAGAAGCCCGTGATGGAATAGGTTTGCTGGGTACTGTTCAATATATTCATTAATGATCTTGATGAGGGAACAGAGGGCACTGCCAACAAGTTTGCTGGCCATACTAAACTAGGGGGGAGTGGCTGACACATCAGAAGGCTATGATGCCATTCAACAAGACTTGGATAGGCTGGAGAGTTGGGCAGACAGAAATCTAATGAAATTCAACAAGAGTAAGTGTACAGTCTTGCATCTGGGAAAGAATAACCCCATGTATCAGTACAGGTTGAGGAATGCATTCTTAGAGAATAGTGTAGCGGAAAGGGATCTGGGGGTGTTGGTGGGTAGCAGGATGACCATGATCCAGCAATGTGCCCTCGTGGCCAAGAAAGCCAATGGCATCCTGGGATGCATCAAGAAGAGTGTGGCCAACAGGTCAAGGAAGGTTTTTATTCCCTTCTACTCTGCCCTGGTGAGACCTCATCTGGAGTACTGTGTCCAGTTCTGGGCTCCTCAGCTCAACAGGGACAGACTGGAGAGAGTACAATGCAGGGCCACCAAGACGATCAGAGAATGGAACATCTTTCGTACAAGGAAAGGTTGCGGGAACTGAGGCTGTTTAGTCTGGAGGAGAGGAGACTAAGGGAGTGTCTTATTAATATTTACAAATATCTGAAGGGTGGATATCAGGAGATTAGGACATCCCTTTTTTCTATTGTAGCTAGCAACAGGACAAGGAGTAATGAGATGAAGCTGGAACACAAAATTTCCATTTAAATATAAGAAAAAACTATTTCACTGCGAGGGTGATGGAGCAGTGGCACAGGCTGCCCAGAGGGGTTGTCGAGTGTGTCGAGAGTGGAGATCTTCAAGACTTGCCTGGACATGTTCCTATATGACCTGATCTATGTGGATCTGCTTCTGCAGGGGGATTGGACTGGATGATCTCTAAAAGTCCCTTCCAACCCCTACCATGCTATGATTCTATCATCTCCCTTATGATGAAAGATGGAGGGAGCTGGGGCTCTTTAGCTTGGAAAAGAGAAGACTGAGGTGTGACCTCATTAATGTTTACAAATACATAAATGTCAGGCAGATGGACTCAGGTTGTTCTCAGTGATATTCAGTGATAGAATAAGGGGCAATGGGTATAAGTTGGAACATAAGAGGTTCCAAAGCAATACAATTTCTTCAGTGTTCAGGTGACAGAGCACTGGAATGGGCTTCCCAGATGGGTTGTGTAGTCTCCTTCTCTGGGGACATTCAAAACTCATCTGGACAAGTTCCTATGTTGCCTACAGGCGGTCTTCCTCTGGCAGGGGGTTAGTACTAGATGACATTTTGAAGTCCCTTTCAAACCTTAAGATTTTGTGATTCTATGACTTGTGATTCCATAGGGGATTCACATTGGAACAATCTGCTCCTGAAGGACTGCCCCATGGAAGAGATTCACTCTAGAGAAATTTGTGAAGAACTTAGTTCATAGGAAAGACCTACATAGGAGTAGTTTTTGGAAGACTGTCCTCTGCAAGAGATCTCCACACTGGAGCAGAAAATGTGTGAGTTGTTCTCCCCCTGAGAGGAATAAGCAAAAAAGATAATCTGTGATGAACTGAATAACCCCCATTCTCTGCCCCTATGCATCTCTGATGGTAGAAGAAGTAGTGACCAGGAAAGAAAAGAGGGTTGGGGAGATGGTTCTGTAAGATTTAATTTTAATTTTCTTTTATTATCCTTTCTGTTCATTAGCCCTATTTGTTATTACCCTTTTCTGTTCTGATTGGTAATAAATTAAACTTATTTTCCCAAAGTCAAGTCCATTTTGCCCATGACCATAATTGCTGAGTAGTCTCCTTGGCATTTTCTTGTCCTGTGGACATTTCATTATATTTTCTCTCTTCTGTCCAGTTTAAGAGGGCAAATGATGGAATAGCTTTGGTGGGCACGCGACATCCAATCAGGATCAGTCTACCACAGGAAGTTTCAGTGATGACAGTGAAGGTAGTATTTGAAGGTAAAGTTCTAAGAACTTTCTATCATTTCTGCCTTCTTCCTTTTGCTTGTTGGTTAATGTCATTTTAATTTCTTTTTACCAAAGTGGATGACCTAGCTTGCACTCTGCTCTCAAGCTGACAATAGACATGTGCTACATCAAATTCCAGCAGAAGACATCTAATGTATAATTTGATCTCACTTTATTCTGATGGTACTAATATAAATGATTAAATTAATACTGCCTTTTTAATATAATGAGATAATTTCTGCAAAATTAATTCAATTTCATTGCTTGGACTAGACAAAGCTCTATACTTCCTATATAGTAAATTATTGTGTTCCTTATCACATTGAGAATATAGCTTTCTAAAATCAGCAGAAGACTGATGTTAGAATTGCCGGTTATTTACAATACTTTGCCTTCATTAGTGTTTCAGCTGAGATGGAAGAGTGCAGCTTCAAGCAAATACCACTGTTGTTCTCACTTAAGACACTTTGCTTCTTAAATCATTCCCAAAGTTCATGGCCTTGTGAACTGAAATGCATTGTTCCAGGAGTGCCTTTAAAAAGTTGTACTTGATAGCAGAGGCTTTTACTTGCTAATATAGACACAATGTGCATTAGGGTACCAGAATTCCAGTTCCACTTGACACAGTTTAAATTGTTTCATGGTTTTTATGATTGTATAATTCCACCTGTATTTTGACTGAAATGAACTATTGTATGCTTTTATGTCAACAGTAGCAGCAAATCATCCTCTAAGAGAGAAATACACTGGTCCAGAACATAAAAATAAAAAAAAAATCCCACTTCTGTATGATTAGTTAGTGAACACCTTTGCCAAGTGAAGAGTGCTGTGTCAAATATGAAATACTGATTTCAGTGGCTATTTTTTCCTGCTTTTGACTTCGGTTGCCTGTTAAAAATACCCCTGTAGGTACACATAAAAATAAGTCCACTATCCTATTTCTGAAGCTTTCTCAATAGTCTCTCCAGTTATTTGTAATATAGAAAAATGAGAGAGGAAGAGTGAGAGGAAGGAGGAAGAGATGGATAGGTAGACAGAGAGATAGATAGATAGATAGATAGATAGATAGATAGATAGATGATAGATAGAAGAAAATTTATTTCTGTGACCTTTTCTAGGAATCATAAATAATTGGATTAGTTGCCACACAGACAACAAATATTTCCCTGGTTGAAGTATTTTACAGCAAAGAGAACAGCAGCAGCAAGGATTCTTGTGTTCAGACTGAATAACTATAGACAGGTACTTATTAGTCAGCACAGTAGCTGAATCAAGACTGACAAGATGTCACTGCACCTGCTGACCTACAGCATGTTTATACTAATATTGTTATTTTTACTTACATGCCATGGAAAAAGATCCACACTTTTCTCACAATGATTTACCCAGTATGACAGAATCTATATATGTCTTATGGGAAATGGTTTTGGAAGCAGTGGCACAAATCACATCATAAAATAACAAAGACCGGTCCAATGTTCCTTGAAATATGTCATGCCTAAGCTTACCTTCTTGTTCTACCGTTCCTGGGATAGATCTTGAGCACTGCAGTCAAAGTCACTTCTGGCAAACACCTCCTGTTGTTTGTAGTGACCTTTCTAAGTAAAAAGAGATTGTTTATTACACGATATGAAGAATTCTAATCAGTGAATTTAAGAGACTAAGAATTTGTCTCATGTAGTTATTTTTTGTGGTTTTTTTTTTTTTTCCCATACAGTTTATAGCTAGATTGTGTGACATGAACAAGTGCTTTGTGGTTGTTAGCTGTCTGCAGCAGTCTCATAATGACTTAATATTGGATTTGATTTCCTCAGTAAAGACAGCATTGAGTTTTAAGCACTAGAGATGTGTTGAATGTGCAGTTGACAGGAGAAAGGTATGTCCAATCTGCTTGTAGGGAAAGGTCAGCAGTTTTCATGTCAGGTCCGTTATGCTACTTCAAATGTGGTTAAAGCAGTTGTGATAGCATAACTGCACAGAGGGCAGAAAATGTATGGAAATTATGTTATGAAGGGCAAGAAGGTCATTGGGAGCAGTCAACATGGCTTTACCAAAGGTAAGTCATGTTTGACCAACCTGGTAGCCTTTTATGAAGATGTAACCAGGTGGATAGATGGTGGTAGTGCCGTGGATGTGGTTCATCTTGATTTCAGTAAAGCATTTGACATCATCTCCCACAGCATGGTCACAGCAAAACTGAGAAAGTGTGGGCTGGATAATCAGGAAGTGAGGTGATTCATGAACTCGTTGAAGGGAAGAAGGCAGAGAGTTATGATCAATGGGACAGGGTCTAGTTGGAAGCCTTTGTCTAACAGAGTCTCTCAGTGGTCAGTGCTGGCACCAGTACCATTCAGTATATTCATTAATGACCTTGATAAGGGAACAGAGGGTACTGTCAGCAAGTTTGCTGATGATACTAAACTGAGGGAAGTGACTGACACACCAGAAAGCTGTGCTGCCATTCAATGAGACCTGGGCAGGTTGGAGGGTTGGACAGAGAGAAATCTAATGAAATTTGACAAGGGCAAGTGTTTAGTCTTGTATCTGGGAAAGAATAACCCCATTTCCAGTACAGGTTGGGGAATGAACTCTCAGAGAGCAGAGTAGGGGAAAGGGACCTGGGGATGCTGGTGGGCAGCAAGATGACCATGAGCCAGCAATGTGCCCTCATGGCCAAGAAAGCCAGGGGCATTTTGGGGTGTATTAGAAGGGCTGTGGGCAGTAGGTCGAGAGAGGTTCTCCTCCTCCTCTCCTCTGCCCTTGTGAGACCACACCTGGACTATTGTGTCCAGTTCTGAGTCCCTCAGTTCAAGAAGGACAGAGAATTGCTGGAGAGAGTTCAGTGCAGGGCCATACAGATGATGAAGTGATTGGAGCATCTCCCTTATGATGAAAGGCTGAGGGAGCTGGGGCTCTTCAGCTTGGAGGAGACTGAGGGGTGACCACGTTAATGTTTATAAATATGTAGATAGCGAGTGTCAGGAGGATGGAGTCAGGCTCTTCTCAATGATGTCCAATGATAGGACAAGGGGCAATGGTATAAACGGGAACACAAGAGGTTCTAAATAAATATAAGAAAGAATTTCTTCACTGTTCAGGTGATGGAGCACTGGAACAGGCTGCCCAGATGAGTTGCTGAATCTCCCTCTCTGGAGACATTCAAAATCCACCTGGACAAGTTCCCATGTGACCTAGTGTAGGTGATCCTGCTCTGGCAGGGGCTTTGGACTAGATGACCTTTCAAGATCCCTTCCAATCCCTAAGATTCTGTTTTGAATCATAAAGGATGAATTACTGTGTACTATCCAGTTTGTCGTCTTTGCTACCTTTGAGCTTTTCAATGATTTTGGCTTCCTGAACCACTCTTCTTCCTTTCTGTCTTTAGATAATTTCTGACATATCTCAGGTTATGAACCATCAGTGTTAACTCAAAATTTACACTCGCCTTCAATTACTTTTTTGTTTTGTTTTGTTTTTTAATTCAGTGAAAATAAAAGAAATAGGTAGTTTGAGAAAAAGTGATTATACTCAAAATTTATGGAATCTTTTCTTTGTATGGAAGTCAATAGCCATAATTTTATTGGACTTGTTAAAAAAAGGAACTTCCACAAGAGTTTTATTTAATTAAAACTGATATATTTGGTTGAGATGTACCAATTTTAAAGAACCTTTTATTGAGATTTATGACAAAGAGAATGAAAATACTGCCTTCTCAATTAGCAAGTAGTAGCTAGTCCATGTCCTGAATTGCATAATTGGCCACATAGTCTGAATATTGAATAGGAATTTGGGATTGAGATAAATTAAAACAAAAAAAATCATTTTAGTCCAAATATTCTCAGTCTGCCTGCAGCTATTGAAATATTTGAACAAGAATGAAATATCTTTCAGAAGTTATCATTTTTCCTGCTATTTCATACCATTGTGTAAATGTAAACTTTTTAAAGTTTTAATGTTAACCACGTTATAAATGAAACCAAAACTGTTTATAAGGGTACTGTAAGACCTAGTAAGTTTCAACTCATATTTATGTTTTCAAAAGACATGAAAAGAGATCCTAATAAGATGGAAGGGAAGAAATAGTTTTTGAGACATCAAAACAAACACTATCGATACAAAATGTCAGTTGAATACTAATTATAATCTCAACATTTCTGATTAAAAAAGATACAAAGCAGAGACAGTTATCTAGACAATATATGGTTTATACCAGTGTGTTAAATATCAAATTTTTTTGGTGTGTAAGTGGTTAATCAATCAATATCCATTAAAAAACAGAGTAACAAATCACCACACCAGCAACCCATCCTCTACTACTTCAGAAGAAAAATAAAATCACAGAATGTGTCATTTTGCTGTAGGGAATTACAATGCAAGTTTTAAAAAATTACAGGTTTACTTTCCAATGGTCAATTCTGTTCATATATCTCAAATCAATCTCTCCAGTTTTCTCACTCTTTTTGTCATAAAAGGCCTGATGTTTGCTTCAGGGAAAAGATTTTTCTGATTTTTTTTTTCCCTGTCTTATTTTTTACCTGACTTCTGAGCAGAAAAAAAAAAAAAAGGAATTTTTTAAGATTTTTAAGGTGTTCTGTTACGATCATATATATTCAATGCATCATTGAGCTTGAGCAGTTTCACAGAAAACTTTTAAAATGTGTGGCATTGTACATCTGTTAGAGAAATATGTTGTCGCAGTGTTTCAGTCTGTTGAGTTTCTGCCACTTAGATATTCCCTGTCAATCTGGACTTCCACTGTTGCTCATTGTATAATCATGTACATTTTTATTAGTGTCTGCAAATTCCAAGGTGACAGAATTCCCAATTGAATGCAAAGTACTCTCCGCTTAGAGTCAAAAAGACATTTGCAAAACTGTATAATGCTTGCAGCCTGTGATTAGTCACATTTGTATGGAATAATCTTAGTTCCAAATTGTGCATTCTTCTTCTTATATTTCTAATATTTGTTTTGAGGAAGTTGTCAGTAGAAAGATATTGGAGACAAGAGATCACTTGTTTGCTAAAATGAGCTACTATCTGATGTAAGCAAGGTGTTCTTGCTCTTTTTTGAATCTACTTCAGAAACCTTCAAACTACACGTTACATAAAGTTCTAAGAGGTACTAGATTCTGTTTACTAGGGCTTAGCTTTTTCTTATGAAATCCATCTACAAATATAGTAAAGTCCTTTATTGAAGTTATTAAAAGATATTCAAAGCTGCTTTGTGTACAAAGGAGTGTCCTTCATGCATATTGCCAATACCACAGTCTTCTGGGGGGAAAAAAAAAAAAAGTAAGGATGAGGATATTTACTGCTTTTCACTCTTGCTTAACTAGTTGTGGAATTGTATCAAGAAAGGAACGGTTTCGATATTGAAAATACACAGGACCTTAATTATGCTCACACACTGGTTACACAACAGAATGAATATCTCTGCAGATTTTTTTTGCTCTTTGCCCCTGTGTTGTGACAATGTAGCACTCAAAGTAGACATTATGTTAAGTAAGTTAAATAATAACTGCAGAAAGACAGGAAAGAAAGACCACTTCTGTGTCCTTTGTAAGACAGCTAATATTATGAAATATCTTGATGGAGTTAACCCATCTGTTGTTATTATTAAATCAATTTATTTCTATAGAAATCATGTTCCTCAGTTCTGCCATTACAAAACCCATGCCTTCCCTTCCCTTCCCTTCCCTTCCCTTCCCTTCCCTTCCCTTCCCTTCCCTTCCCTTCCCTTCCCTTCCCTTCCCTTCCCTTCCCTTCCCTTCCCTTCCCTTCCCTTCCCTAGCTCTTGGTTGATAACCTAGATCTTTTTGATTCTTCATTTTTGATTATTCCTGTTGTACATCACAAAACTGAGTAGTTGGAAAGCGTTTTGTCACTTGCTCATGTTTTGTGCTTTAAATAAATCCAAGTAGTATGACCAGTAGTTAATACATTTAAAACTCTCAACTTAAAAAGGAAAAAAGAGAAAAAGAGCCCCAAACAAACAAAAAACTAAATACGTTGCTTAAAAAAAATTATTACAACTCTCCATTCCTTAGTGATTCATAATTCCTTAGTGATTAATTTTTTTTTTTAGTATCCTAAAATATATTTTTAAAACTCATGTATTTTCTTTCTGTGCATTTATATAGGGTGTTTTTTTAATACATGCAGATGTAGCAAAACACCAGTATACTGTGCATTAGAAAACATAGTTTTATCATCTCATATAAACTGCATGAAAGTAACAACAATTTCTTTTACAGAGGGAGTGGAAAGCCTGCTTAGCCAAAGCCCTTTCTGAAACAGAAGAGTAGCAACACTAGTAGCATAAACAGAAGATACTATGTAGCTCCCATCCCCTTAGGAATGGCAGGTAAAGAACTACAAGCCTAATTAGATCTCAAGAGACTAGGAAACCCCATTTGACTGTCAATTTAAGGACAGCAGTGCCAGAGCACTTTTCTTTCCAAAGACTTAGAATTACGAGTTATCTTTTTATGAGGTGTGTGAATTTAGAATATGATATTTACTGAAAGTCAGGATCAATGCATTTCAGAGTGTAAGAAAAAAGATGCCATGTCTTTTTAGTATTCATGTTAGTAGATTGAAAGAAAAGATAACAATATGCAAGTCTAGAAAAATCGCTACCAAATATTAAAAAAAATACAATACAGACCTTAATTGTAGAAACTTATGTTTGAAATATAGCACATATACATTCTCAAACTATTGTTCCAGAAACATTTGTACTTTGCCAAATATATATGGATACAGACATATTTAAGGAAATTTAATGTTGGGCTAATTTGAAAACTTTCTCTTTCTTTTTACAGCTGAGGATTCTGATTAGCTGAGAATAAATCCTTTACATTATTATTGGATCAAAAATCTGGGAAACAAATGAGTTCAAAGGTCCTGATGCAGAAAAAAGATTTTCAGAATATTACTTGAAATATTATTTTAATTTAAATTAACTATAGTACAGTGAATAAAAATGATTGTGACAAATAAAAATTATTGTAAACATTAAAATGTTCCATTTAAATATAAGAAAAAAATATTTTACTGTGAGGGTGACAGACCACTGGAACAGGCTGCCCAGAGAGGTTGCGAAGTCTCCTTCCTTGGAGGTCTTCAAGACCCACCTGGACATGTTCCCATGTGACCTCATCTAGGTGGACCTGCTTCTGCAGGGGAGTTGGACTAGATGATCTCTAAAGGTCCTTTCCAACCCTATCATTTTATGACTCTATGATTTTGAAAGTCAAGAAAACAGAGTAAATAAAGAAATGGATGCATGTAATTGATTTAAATTGTTCGATATAAATAATAAACTAAAAGATTGCATAACATTGGTAATACCTAGTAACTTTTAAACAAAATTCTCATGGAATCTGCCAGGTGGGAATATTTACAGGAAAATAAATTCAGAGTTGGGTGTGGAGTTCCTCTTTTATTTCATTTTCATGAATCAAAAATAGCCTATCTTAAGATAAAGAGACACATCTCATTTGTTATTTGTGCTCAGAATGATTTGGTAAAGTGCTGGCTCATTCCTTAATTCCATTATGTTCCATTTCAAATGACTGCTATTTTATTTCCTGTTTGTATGTTAGCCTTATTTATTATGAGAGATGATCTGTATTATTTGTAGCCTTTTTAAAAAAGAATTTTTAAAGATCCATTATAAATAGTTTAGTACTATAAAGTCAACAGGTTAAACGGCACATGCTTTAAAGTTACTGAGAGCCAATTTATGAGACATGAAAAAACATTGGGCCAGATGAAATGGATGTTCTTCTAATGGTCTGGATTAAAGTTGTTAACAATAGATAGCAAAATCTTGAAGTTTCTTCATTCATCAGTACATTTAATTCTAATAACACAACATAGTGTTATATCAACGTAAACTTATACATGCCTCTGTTTCTTTCTTCCTTCTACACAGTAACAGGACCAAAAGAAGAAAAAAAAAGTTATATGTATTAAACCATCATTAGCTGCAATAATTCTCACAAAATTTCTAATATAACATTCCATTTCCCTCCAACTTCTTTTAGCTTGCATTCTTAGAGCTTAGTATAATAGTAATTAAAAGATCAGTTTATTTCTTCCAGGACGTGACAAACGTCTGTGTTACACCACATATCTCATATTTTTCCTTTTTTCCCACAGGACTTTTGTGCTTGTATATGCACATAGATTTTACAATTACAGTTATCAGAAATTAAATGAAAGTTTATTCTAAGTCTTTGACATCTAAAAGAGACAGCAGAAAAGCTATGTTGTGAACAATACAGAGGAGCAGGCAGTGAAGAAGTAACGTCACTGTGGTATTGGATGATTTTAGGCTGTTGATTTAATAAAATATTGAGAACATGAAAGAGTTCAGAGAGAACTATTCAGAAGATTGACCAATAAGCTAGGTAAAATCACAACAAACACACAACTCCCCAACAGGCATTTTTGTGTGCATGCTTGTATTTATGAATTTAAACGTCATAAGAAAATTTCTTGTTAAACATATAATAAGTTTAATAAATATAAGTCTCTTCAACAATTGGCACATCAACTCTATTACTAAAAACAGAGTAAAAGTCCTCCTTTAGATCCATCAAGATAAAAAAGACCACAATTAGCCTCAAGTACCAAAGACCTGAGGACTGCCAAAGGGCTGGGAGAGCTTCATTGTCACTTTAGGTCCAGGACAAAACAGACCAGGCTACTTGGCTTGGGGAAGAAAATGGAAAATAATTTAATGCAATATCAACTAAAGCATAACCATAAAACCCCAAAACATAACCAAAATAAAACAACACAGAGTGGTACAATGATAACCAGCCCTTTAAGACCACATTCTCCCCACTCCTCCCCTCTTCCCAGGCTCAGAGTTCTGATCCCAGTGTTTTTACCTCCTCCACACTTGAATGGCCCAGCGGGGCAGGGAGTGGGGGTTTCAATCAGTCTGTTCCTGTTGGCTTCTGCCATTTGTCTCTCCTCAGGGCAGATGGACTCCACACCAGTCCTCCCTGCAAGTCCATGGGGTCCCTCACACACCTGGCAGCCCTGCACAGGCTGCTCCAATGTGCATTTATCCCATAGGCTGCAGCTCCTCTCTGCCTCTCGTGTTGGGCTGCTCTGCGGCGTGCAGTCTCTTCAGCACAGCCTGCACCATAGCCGCCTCCTCACACAGTATCTCACCTGTCCGGGCTGACTCACACGGAGCTGCTGGTGGCTCTCAGTCCTGCCATGGCCCTGCATGGGTTGCAGGAGTACAGTCTCCGTTCTCACCACAGCTTTCAGAGGGGTCTCTGGTCTGATGCTCCTCCTTCCTTCCTCCTTCTCTGACTATGGGGTCCGAGTGGTCACCTCCATCTTGTATCACTCATATCTCCTGCCAGCACTTCAAATTCCTGTCCCTAAATAGTGATGGTAGAGGTGCCAGATTGGCCCAGCTGGGCCGGAGGTGGGTGTGAACCCAGGAGCTGGGGAAGAGTCCAAAAGCTCTTTACCAGGCCTTCACTGCAACGCGCTCCCCCTGTTACCAAGCAAAACCAATATCCTTGTTAAACCATGACAGTAGCTCATACAACAGCTTATTCTTTATTCTGTACTCCATCTTTTGTTGAAAGAAATCTAAGCATAATCTAGATCATCTTTTCAAAGAGAGAAGATATATTCCTTTTTTCCTTTCAAGATACTAAAGGTTCATCTGGAAATTTATAGAACATTAATAACTTATAATGGTGACAAAAACTCAAAGAAAAACTATCATGACAACAGGAAAAGCTGAACTCTAACTTACTTGCCTCTTTCACCTCCAGCCTCCCGCAAGTCTGACATTTTAATGAAATCCAATTATGTTTCTACAATAGATTAAAAAAAATTAAATGCCAATTGTTTAGAAGATAAGAACACAGATTGCTGAAATGTCAATTACTTGGCCAGAATCTGGTAAATACTACAAGCTAAGGTATGCGACTACTTACTTAACTCTGAGTAATACAAGTGCAGTTAATGATTAATGCCAGTTTTCAGTCAGTGAAGCGTAGTTACTGAGCATTACATTATTCCATGCAGGCTCACGTCATTTGGAATTAAGATAAATGAAATGATGGCATCCTGTGTTTCATATTAATTTTCTATTTAATCATACAATCAAAACTGATATTAGATTTTCCGTTTGTTGCTTTGAGATGTATCAGTTGGAAACAAAGTTTCGTTCATCACTAAATTGAGGTAATATACCCTTGATACAAAATATGACTACAATAAAATTGGTGACTATGACATAATTTCCATATGTTTTCATGTTTGTTTTCTTATCAATGCTAGAGATAATGATATATCCACTAATCCAGTTAATGTCTCTGTGGTTAAACTCTATTTTGAAACAGGAGAGTATGAATCTGTTCTGACCTGGGTTGCTACCTCTATGGAATTTTTTCTTGACGTATACCTCCCTATCTTCCTTTGCCTCCCAAACAGTACAGTGAAGGAACCATTTGTGGTATCCTAGATCTGCTGACAAGGTATGGATGAATTACATAGTAAGAAACTGCAAATCTTGTTTTCTTCCTCCATAGATCACTCTTTGTTTTTACATGCAGTCACAAAGCAACAGTTTGAGACAATGTTGGCTAAAGATCATGATAATCTCCTTTGTCAATCTGTTTATAAGGTAGCTAAATGATTGCATGGAAAAAAACAGCTATAGACCATAAGATTTTTTTCATATATATTCAGTATTTTCAATAGATTTTAAATTAAGAATTGCCCCATTAACTCAACTATATCATAGAATCATAGAATCATAGAATCATAGAATTATGGAATCATAGAATCATAGAATCATAGAATCATAGAATCATAGAATCATAGAATCATAGAATCATAGAATCATAGAATTATAGAATGGTAGGGGTTGGAAGGGACCTTTAGAGATCACCTAGTACAACCCCCCTGCAGAAGCAGGGTCACCTAGATCAGGTTGCATAGGAACATGTCCAGGCGGGTCTTGAAGACTTCCAAGGAAGGAGATTCCACGATCCCTCTGGGCAGCCTGTTCCACTGCTCCCTCACCCTCACAGTTAAATAATTGTTTCTTATATTGAAGTGGAACTTTTTGTGTTCCAACTTCATTCCATTACCCCTTGTCCTGTTGCCAGCTACTATAGAAAAAAGGGATGTCCCAACCTCCTGACACCCATCTTTTAGATATTTGTAAATGTTAATAAGATCTCCCCTCAATCTCCTCTTCTCCAGACTAAACAGCCCCAGTTCCCACAGCCTTTCCTCTTATGAAAGATGCTCCAGTCCTCTGATCATCTTGGTGGCCCTGCGCTGGACTCTCTCCCACACTTCGCTGTCCTTCTTAAGCTGGGGACCTCAGAACTGGACAAACGACTCCAGATGAAGCCTCATCAGGGCAGAGTAGAGGGGGAGAAGAACCTCCCTTGACCTGTTGGCCATGCTCTTCTTGATGCATCCCAGGATGCCATTGGCCTTCTTGGCTACTAGGGCACATTGCTGGCTCATATATCAATGTCTACAAGCTCCCAGTGAAACAGTAGAGTCCTTCTTTCTATCTGTATCTACCAGGAAGTATTTTTTGTAGGCTTCAATTTTAATAAAAACACTTTAAATCCCTTTACACATTTGAATTTGAGTATTTAAGATGGATATTATTGACTAGTTTATAAACATCTTAGTCAGGTACATTGTTTCAACTTGAATTGGTAAGTAAACTAAAAGAAAATTTAACTCACTTGGAATTTAATGTGACTGGAAAATTTCCTTAAACAGAACACAAAAATATTTGGAACTTACATTGCACAAGCTTTTTTCAGGGCTTATACACAAAGGACGGATCCTCAGGGCATGGGTATCACCTGATGTGATTTGAAAACACTGAAGAAAGTACTACACAAAATAATACAAAAGGGAATCAAGGGAACGAGAACTGAATGTGTCTATTTTTTTTTTATTCTTAACAGGAACTTAAAGACACCAAAATTGTCTATTAAGTCAGCATTCAAGTGGCAAATTGACAATTAGGTTTAAGACAGATTCTATAAGGAATCAATAATTAACACACAAACCCTTTAAGAGTCCAGAATTCATGTTTTTCATCTTAGATAATAAAAAGACAATAGGCAGGAAAAATTATGGATTTTTATGCCATGATCCTAAAGAAGAAAGAACTAAACGATTTTACCATGTAAAGGAATGTTTCATAAATTAAAAAAAAAAAAAAAACAAAACAAACCAACAAAACAGAGTATCTCCAGCTGGCAGAGGTGTTATCTTGTGTTATCGTGACCAGGTAGAAACAGAATGCCTTGTTGCTCATAGACAATGCAGTGTTGTCAATAACTACAGGTTTGTTTGATATGTAGTATTAGTAAAAGGGATATTGACAATTAACTTTCTGTGTACTCATTTAGAGAAATAGTGGCATTACAGATTGATAGAGATTGAGTGTCAATCTAAATCTTGGAGCTCCTCTGAGAATTCTCTCAGAGTATACAATGAAAATCTACCACAAAGGATTATGGAGTCCCCTCACAAAGAAGATCCTCTACATGTAATACAAAGTGATTTTTTTTCTAATCTGTAAAACAAGATTCTGATAGAGTTTGCATTGTGTCACTCTGCAGTCATGTATTTTTCTTAAAACAGAATAAACAAAGTAACAGATTTTTTAAATTACACAGGAAATGTTTCACAGCCACACTGTGAATGATTGTGTTGTTAGATGAGTAAAAATCAATGCAGATAAAAAGTTGGTTTGTATTCTTGCTATATCATCACCGCAAATATATTCTGTCTTTCATGAGGCATTTTTCAAGTACATCAGTAGCAGGATGACGAAGGGGAATGTAGGCCTGCTGCTAAATACAGAGCACCCCCTTGTGACTGAGGATGCAGAGAAGGCTGAACTACTTTGCTTCAGTCTTTATGGCCAAGGCCGACCCTCCGAAAGTCCAGTCCAGAAAGGATAATAGGATGGCCAGGACAGCAGAGGACTTGCCCTGGGTGGAAGAGGAAGAGGTTAGAGACTTGTTGGCCAAACTTAAGGCTCATAAGTCAATGGGTCCTGATGGGATGAATCCTAGAGAGCTGAGAGAGCTGGCTGATGTGGTTGCTAAGCCTCTCTCCATCATTTTTGAACAATCATGGAGGACAGGTGAGGTGCCTGAGGACTGGAGAAAGACCAATGTCGCATCAGTCTTCAAAAAGGGTAGGAAGGATGACCCAGGAAACTACAGGCCAGTCAGCCTCACCTCCATCCCTGGAAAAGTGATGGAACAACTCATCCTGAATGTCAGAACTAAACATATAAAGGAAAAGATGGTTTCCAGGGGGAGTCAACATGGCTTCACCAAGGGGAAATCTTGTTTGACCAACCTGATAGCCTTCTATGAGTGCATAACCCATTGACCAGATGAAGGGAAAGCAGCGGATGTCATCTACCTTGACTTCAGCAAGGCTTTTAACACTGTCTCCCACAACATCCTCATCAGAAAGCTCAGTGTGCCTTGGATGAGTGGACAGTGAGGTGGATTGAGAGCTGGCTGAATGACAGAGCCCAGAGGGTGATGATCAATGGCACAGAATCGAGTTAGAGGCCTGTGGCCAGTGGAGTTCCAAAAGGATTGGATCTGGGGCCAGTCTTGTTGGCTGTTGACACCAAACTGGGAGGACTGGCTGATTCCCCAGAAGGCTGTGCTGCCATTCAGAGGGACCTCGACCGGCTTGAGAGTTGGGCAGAGAGAAACCTCATGAGGTTCAACAAGGACAAGTGCAGAGTCCTGCATGTGGGGAGGAACAATCCCATGCACCAATACAGGCTGGGGGTTGCACTTCTGGAGAGCAGCTCTGCAGAGAGAGACCTGGGAGTCCTGATTGATAATATGCTAACCATGAGCCCGCAATATGTGCTCATGGCCAAGAAGGTCAATGTCATCCTGGGAACCATCAAGAAGAGTGTGGCCAACAGGTCAAGGGAGGTTCTTCTTCCCCTCTCCTCTGCCCTGATGAGGCCTCATCTGGAGTACTATGCCCAGTTCTGGGCTCCTCAGCTCAAGAGTGACTTAGAACTTCTGGAGAGAGCCCAGCTCAGGGCCACCAAGATGATTAGGAATATGGAACATCTTTCATATGAGGAAAGACAGTGGGAACTGGGGCTGTTTAGTCTGGAGAAGAGGAGATTGATTAATATCTTATTAATATGTACAAATATCTAAGGCGTGGATGTCAGGAGGTTGGGGCATCCCTTTTTTCTATAGTAGCTGGCAACAGGACAAGGGGTGATGGGATGAAGCTGGAACACAAAAAGTTCCATTTAAGCATAAGAAAAAACTATTTCACTGTGAAGGTGTGGAAGCCCTGGCACAGGCTGTCCAGAGGGGTTATGGAATCTCTGTCCTTGGAGGTCTTTTAGATGTGTCTGGTCATGTTCCTATGTGACCTGATCTAGATGAACCTGCTTCTGCCAGGCGTATGGACTAGATGATCTCTAAAGGTCCCTTTCAACCCCTACCATTATATGATTCTATGATTCTATGAGGTAGAATGCATTTTATCATGTGTATTCATATTTTGCATTACAGTTACAAGCTTTTAGAATGCACCAGAATTTTTATATATATTTATGTATATTTTAAATAACTTGTTATGCATTGTGTGTTCTTATTGTTTGGGGAAAAGTTTAGCATGGTTAACACCATGCTAATTATAATAGCAATTATAATAACTATTAATGCCATTCAAAAATTCTAATTAAATATTTTATTTATTACCTGTTATTATTAATATAGAAGAATTTTTCATATTTCTGTTACAATACTTTCAAAACTAACAAGAAAATATAAGTTCCTACTGATAGGACAGGAGATTAAACATCCTAATAAGAAGGATGTTCTGGTCCCCTGATTGTCTTTGCAACATTTCACTGGACTCACTCCAGAAGTTCTCTGTCCCTCTAGATTTGAAAAGTGCAGAACTGGACACAGGACTCCAGATGAGATCTCATCAGGGCAGGGGGGTCATACTCTTCTTAATACACCCCAGAATGCCATTGGCCTTCTTGGCCATGAGGGCATATTGCTGGCTCATATTTAGTTTATTAACTAACCATGTAACTTAATAAATTAATATAGATACTTACTAATCCTTTTTCAAACACATTTTATGCAGATTTTACAAATAATTTGTGACTAAAGCATGTTTTCAGATTTGATTGATAAAATGTCACCCTGGCTTAGCAATACTAGCATATAGCTGAAAGTAGCTTTCTGTAGCTAGAGTCACTCAGATCTCAAAAAATGAAGTCAACCCTGTGACATCTTTTTCACTGCTGACCTTCAGATGACAGATCCCAGGAATAAGTGTGATGTTTATGCAAATCACTAGGAAAACAGCTCCAGGTTTAATTCTTATGCAGTTAATGTAATCTTGATACATGAGTTTACCAGGTATGGAAGGAATTTCTTTTGATATAACCTTCAACATGTCGTCTTATAATACTTTACATTATTCTTGCATATTTTTACACAAGAAGAGACAAAAGCAACAACTAACTGTTTCCATAAATCTTACTGGAAAACCAACAGATTAATAATTGAAATAATCCATGAAATATTCAAAAGTAAATAACTCACATTAGTCATAGAGTTCACTCCTTTAGAATAGAATACATCAGGAAATACTGAAAAGTTAAGTTAGTGATTCCTTCCTGTTCTCTTTGAATATATCCACGGTAAGGAAAGTGGGGGAAAAAGGTATCTTTGCTCTCAGTGATCTTTATGCAGTGATATTATGATCCTTTATCTTCTGTTAACCTTACTGAAACACACTGTTAGGAATTCTTCATCTAGGGCAAGCTCCTTAACACAGAGGACTGTGGTATTATTCATTTTGCTTCTGGACCTGTGAATCTTGTAGTGGTGACTGCCCAATGTCGTAGTGATACTCTCGTATCTTAACATTTAGTGAAATGTAACATGCTCTCTTGGGAAGAGCAAATCTGTCCAAATGGAACTGATATTCTGCTCAGTTCACTTCTAAAAACCAGTGAGCTACTGTAAAACAAGGTGAGTGGGTGGGAAAATTCTTCTTTCTCTTAGCTAGTCCTGTCTTGAGCAGGATTACATATTGTGCCTAATATGAAGTTTATAATTGGGAATTCAGCCTCATTATGCGTATTTCTTCTTCTAATGTGGATTTAGTAGCTTTTTGACCAGCCTTTGAAACACTGAAATCTTTCACAGAAGCTTTGGTTTTAGTTAAAACAGAGAAGTGTGGGTGTTTTATTTTGTTCCTTTCCAATATTCTGTTGAAGCAACAAGCTTTTTCCAGTTTTTCATTGGTGATTTTGGAGTGCAGAAGCAGCAAAAACTGCTGAAGAAGAAGAAGACCCTGTTTCCACTTCTCATAGATGACTGCTTTCTGCCTGAGTTGCCCCAGCAGATCCTTGCTCATTCATGGAGGCCTCCTACTCCTTTTCCTGCTTTCTTACATGTGAGAACACAGTGATCCTGGGTTTGGAGGAAGTGGTGCTTGAAGACTGATGAGCTCTCTCGGACACTTCTACCATCTAGGATTTTATCCATGAGATCCATCCAAGAGGTCAAAGTCAGCTCACTTGAAATCCAGGGTCACAGTCCTGCTTTATGTCCTGCATCTTCCACTCAGGATCTTGAACTCTATCATCTCATAGTTGCTACAGTTGAGGTTACCTCCAGCCTTCACATCACCAACCAGATCCTTATTTGTTAGCACCAGGTGTCCAGCAGCACATCGCTCCTCATTGGTTCCTTGACCTACTGTGACAGGAAGTTATCATCAACAATCTGTAGGAACCTCCTGGACTGTGTATGTTTGGCTGTGTGGCTTTGCCAACAGATATCAGGGAGGTTGAAATCCCCCATAAGGATCAGGGATTGTGACTGTGAGGCAGCTCTCAACTGTTTGTAGAAGGCCTCATCCACTTCCTCCTCCTGATCTGGTATCCTGATGCACCAGACCCTGGTTGCTGGCCCTGTTCACTGCTTTCCTGGTCACTCGTGCTCTCTGGGGAACCTTTAAATCCCCCACAGTTGCTGTGGCTCCGCCTCCTGGCAAGACCATCCACCTTATGAGAGCTTCTGGCACCTGGGGGGGTCTCCTTGCTTCTCCTCATGCTCCAGGAACCCCTGGATTACCTCAGCTGGCTGCTCAGCTGCAGCTCATGCCTCCGCCATGTGTCCCATCAATTAAAGATGACAGAGACCAACACATCCTGTGTCTGGTTTCCCTGTGTAGGGACTCCAGGTTCCACTTCTGCATAATGTTGGATGGCTGTTGAATAGCCATGGATATTCTTCCTCTGAAGGGGTATTGTTCACCATCATTTACTATTTTATAATCAGGCTGGTGGCATAAGCTGGTAATGAGGCCTCATGCTAATCTTTTTTTACTTTGTCCATATCTAAAACTAATTAATGGTTCTTACCTGACATTTTATCAACCCACGGTTTCCTATCCTGAGTATATTATAAGGGTGTAAATTATGTATTGGTAATTTATTTATGTTTTTGATTTTTGTATCTTTCTTATGCATATCTGAACAATTACAGCATGCTAGATATAGTGTTTTCAGGTACTCATCGTCATGAGACTTACCTGTGTTTCATTGCTTTTCCAATGCCAGAATCAGCTAATCAATCAGGCTTTAAGAAGTGTCGTGGTTTGGGCCAGCTAGCCCAGTAGCACCACAACAGTCTCTCGCTTGGTGCCCCCATTCACCCCCACCCTCCTTAGGATGGTGGAGGACCCAGTGAAATGGGAGTAAAAAGATAAGCAAGGTTGTTGTGGATTAAGACAAGGGCAGGGAGGGCTCACTGCCAATTACGGTTCTGGGCAAAACAGACTCCACTACTCGACTTAGAGAGGAAAGTAGGAAAGTTTATTCTACAAGAAGCAGAACAGAATAAAAGCAAAAAGGGAGTAGGATCATGAGAAAATTACAACCAGCACTTTAAGATCTCCCTCCCCCATCCCTCCTTTCTTCCCAGGCCCAGCTCACTGCTCCCAATATCTCTACCTCCTCCCCCTCCCCAATGGCTCAGCAGGCCAGGGAATGGGGAACATGGTCAGTCTCTCACAGATGGGCTCTGCTGCTTCTGTCTTCTCAGATGAGGACGACTACTGGCATTCTTCCTGTGCTCCAACACGGGGTTCCTCCCCCAGAACACAGTCCTTAACAAACTTCTCTGGTGTGGGTTGTTCCCAGCAGCTGCAGCTTCTGCCGATACAGGGTCCCTCACACGGGACGCAGTCCTTGGTGAATATCTCTGGTGTGGATTCTTCACTACGGTTGCAGTTACAGGGTCCCTCTCTCGGGACAAGGTCTCGTCTGGGCATAAGTTTAATGAGCTGCTTTGTCGTGGGTTCCTCTCCACAGTTACAGCTGTGGATATTGAGTCCCTCCTTCGGCACACGGCTTCCTCCGGCCAAAATCACTGCCCCTGACTCGGGGCCTTTAATGAAGTGAATCGCTGCCCGATGAATGAAGTGAATCCAGGGTCAGCTTTAGCAAAATGAGTCTCTGCCCCTGATGTGGGCTCATTATCAAAATGAATCTCTACCACCATTGCGAGGTCTTTAAAAAAATGAAAATAAATCTCAGCTTCCCCAGTTCTCTCCATAGAATGCAGGGGAGTCTCTGCTCCAGCACACCTCCTTCTCTCTTTCATCACTGACCTTGGAGTCCGCATGGTTGTTTCTCTCACTGTTCCTACTCCTTGCACCACCACCAGCCAGAAGAAGAAGAAGGGCAGAAGAAGGAAAGAAGATGGAGGAAGAAACCTCCCCTTCCAGCTTCTTAAAAAGTGATCGTGAAAGCATCTAATTGGCTCAGCCCCAGAAGTGAGTCTGGCTCTGAGCTGGGGAGAGTTGCGAGCAACCTCTTACAGGAGCCATCTTTAGAACCCCTTCCCCCTTACCAGAAAAGGCTACCATGTCAAACCATGACAAGAAGATACAGTCCAGGCCTCATTTTGTCTCCACAATGTCTTATGGCACTGTTTCAAATAAGCCTGGGACCTTTGAGAGCAATGTTCTGTTTGATGTTTTCTGACAAAATTCATGAATTTGCCTCTCCCCTTTTTGCCATTTGTAATGATTTTCTTTGGAGGAAATATCAGCAAAAAGAAAGATGAGCATGCTAAAATACACTCCAAGCAAGTTTCTGGTTACAAATGTGAAGGCAAAGAATTTAGGTTTTTTTGTTGACCTCCACACACAGCATGTATTCCACTTATTTGAAAACTATGTTTTTTCCTTTGTAAGCACAATTTGTATTTGGAGATATCGGAGACTTATTGTTGCTTTTGAAAAATATCATCACTATGCAAATTATGTCTAAGATTGTTCTGGAAAAAATTAAAAGCTTTAACAAAACATAATACTTAGCATTGAACAGCTTCAATTTATAATATCATCGAATCATAGAATGGTAGGTTTGGAAGGGATCTTTTGGGATCATCTAGTCCAACTCCCCTGCAGGAGCATGTCAGTCTAGATCAGGTCGCATAGGAACATGTCCAGGTGGGTCTTGAAGACCTCCAGGGAAGGAGACTCCACAACCCCTCTGGGCAGCCTGTCCCTCACACTCACAGTCAAAGAGTTTTGAAGTCCCCCATGAGGACCAGGGACTGTGACTGTGAAGCAGCTCTCAGATGTTCTTAGATGGACTCATCCGCTTCCTCCTCCTGATCAAGTGGCCTGCAGCAAACTCCTACAATATTGCCTGCTTTGCCCTACCCATTAATTTTTATCCATAAGCACTCTACCCACTCCTCATCCCCACCCAGGCACAGTTCGGTACACATTAATTACTCCCTCACATAGAGAGCAACTCCACCTCCACGCCTTTTTAATCTGTCCTTCCTAAAGAATACATAGTCCTCCATGGCTGTACTCCAGTCATGGGTGCTCTCCCACCATGTTTCTGTGACTGCAATGAAGTTGTAGCCACACATCTGCACCCACATCTCATGTTCCTCTTGCTTATTCCCCAGGCTGTGTGCATTGGTGTAGAGGCAGCATAAAGGCTTACTCAATCACGCTGGTTTCCCTGGATGTAGGAGATTCCTCCCCGGTTTGGCTCTTCCTCGGGATGACCAGCCTTCCACATCTCAGCCCAGTGTGCAGATGAAGGGCACTTACTATTGCATTCCCTGTCCTGTCCTATTTCCCAGCTAGAGGGGACAGCTTGTTCTGTTTTGCTTCTCCCCACAACTCCCATTCCCTTAGTTTAAAGACCTCTTTATTAAGTTTGCTAGCCTATTCCCAAATATTCCACTGCTCTTATGGGAGAGATGAATCTCATCCCGTCCTGTCAAGCTGTAGTCCCCAAGGAAGGATCCAGAGTCACAGAACGCAAAACTTTCCTGCTAGCACTAGCATCTCAACCAGGAGTTCACTTGGCTGATTTTTCCATTCCATACTCCCCCTTTATCTCTAGTGAAAAGGAGAGAGAAGAAAATAACCTGAGCCCTTCTACCTTTTACTTGCTCCCCCAAGGATTTAAAATCCTTCTGGATCCTGGAGATGTCATGTTTCATGATATCATTCATACCTACATGGAACACAAGTAAGGAGTAGTACCTGCATCCCTGATGAGCCGTGGCACTCTCTCTGCCACATTGCTGACCTTGGCTCCTGGTAGGCAGCACACGTCTCATGACTCCCTACCTGCTCCACAGATGGGTCCCTCAGTGCCCCTTAGCAGCGAGTCACCCACAACAAGCACTCACTCAATATTTTGCAGTCTACTCAATACTCAATAAATTGCAGTCTACTCAATAGTACCCTCTATGGTTACGTATTTGGATTCATAGTGAGTATGTTTTGTTTTGATTTACAGAAGCGGCAACCTCTTTAAACTTATGTAATTGTAAAACACTGTAAAACTTATGCAATTGTTTGGTCATATAATAAGCTAGTCCATGTGACTGTTCAAGTTTTGGCTAACATACTGCCCATACTAAGGCCTGATGTGTGTTTTTGGTAGTGCTATTAGGTTCATCGGAGAGCAGGACATAACGGACAGGAAGGGCTAAAGGCCATTATGCAATCAGTATTAACTCCAGGTTTCTATCTCCTGCAGCCAGACATCATCCTTGCATATTGATTGACAGTTTTTTTAAGATCTACAAATTTATGGAAACAGTATAGGTGGTCCAGTGTTTAAGCTGTAACGTATGAATGCATCAGCTTACACAGAAAGCTTTTGAGTTCGCTCCAACAGGATAGGTGAGGATTTCATGGTTTCCTATGTGATACAGAGGAATCTGCATCCTCATGAAGGAGGGAAGTTGAGCACTCTCACCTTCAGCTAGGTTATGATTTTAGTCATATACCTGCCACTTGCAAGTTGTAAGTTATTATGTACAACTTAGGACTTATGAAGTTGATAACTTGTGAGCTAGAAACCTCATTAATTAAGTGATCAATTACTGAATTCAAGTTGGACTAGCATGTATGAAGGAGGACAGAACACTTTTTTGGCACATTTTTTCTTAAACAGTGAGCTCAAAAAGTAAAGTTTAATTGATAGAATACATTGTCCTGTAAACCTGAGAGCTTCAAAAGGAACATGTCCATGCAGACAATGAACTAGTGGGAGGAAAGAAAGCCATTATTAAATGAATATGAATCTCTGCCTTATTTCAATATTATTTTGAAATAAAAACACATACATACTTAAATTCAAAATGTTTTACTATTTATTTTAGTTCCAATATCTGATAAGAAGTTAAATAGATTATATTTTCATCAAAATAGTCATATGAGAAAAGACTTCTCCCAGGGAGATGCATGAAGTCCTTATTTTCAGCCTTTTATCACCTTTGTCCATCATTGCAAAGTAAGAAAGGAGAGTGAATAGCATTTGAATATTCAAAAAACTTGAATATGTTAACTTTTGAAAGCTGGATAGTCATAAGACAATTAATATGTTAACATTATTACTTGTTTATAGTACTATATTTATTAGAATGTTAATTAAATACTTGAAAGCTCTGTAGTCTCCTTATTTATTAATACTCTCTAAGTCATTCTTATTAACCTTGTTACATAGATGGATGTGCTTCACATTCTTTTGAGATTCTCAGTATTGTATAGAGGTCCTAAAATACCCTTGTCTCCAGCAATCTTTCCACTGACAGATGATTTCAACCTTGGGAATGTTAGCCAGTGTATACCTTTAGCTAATCTCTTCCTCTACTGCAGCAGTCTTGTGATGTCTTCAGATGCTATGCCTATTTTACAAGACTCTAGGTATAACAGCGTTACACTGGATGAGGTATTTTATGTTTGGACCCTTATGGTGTTATGAAGATGCTATCTTCAAGGGCTATATAGAGTGCACTATTGATTCCTAAATCTCATGCAGAACTTTCTCTTGAAGTGCACTGTTCTTTCAAAATGTTGCTTGCCAAAGCCTAGAGATTTTTTAAATAAATATCTGTTTAGGCTGAAGTTTAATAAAATCGTGATGGAATTTCAGAAGAAATCTTGCTTATACTTTATGACCTTCCAGTCTCACTCCATCTAGGGTTCAAGCCTTCTTCTCCCTGTGTTGCTCCTGAACAATTCTTGTGCCCTCAGGGTTTCCTACCTTCTAGGATATAGGCTTCCCAGTGACACTGAATGCCACTGAGTCTGAGGTAATACAGGAAGACTACTATATGTGATTTGACTGTAACAAGGCTATCAAAAATTATGATGTTTGTGTCTCTAGGTTGATTTTTATATTTCAGTCTTAGTTTATATGGGAATAACAGCATGTAAGATACTGTTTTGTAAGAGATGATGTATAGTAGGAAACCTTTATGTGTTAAAATTACACTTACAAAATCTTGTTATCCTTGTCTACCAAAAAATATTCCCAAAACCCCAAACAAAACTCAAAACCCAGAAAATGAGTACAGATTTTACAGAATTAGATGTGTTGATTTGAACAAATTATTGTAAGGAAAAAATAGAGGAAAGAATAAATGAGTTATATAAAAGAATAAAGAATAAAGTCATATAAATGAGACTGCACACAGCCATAAGCCTACTGACCATTCATAATTTAGAAGCAAAATGAAAACAAACTAAAAAAGACATGGAAATTCTTCATTCTGATTTTTGACTAAAATCCTGTGATGTGAATCTGATGTTACCTTTATCAGATAACTTTGCAGGGAAAGGAATTTGAATATATATGTAGCTAATGTATTTATTTAGAAGTGTAACAGTAAAAGCAAAATATCAATGTTTTTATATGTGTAGGAGGATAAAGCTTATCACAGCTGGTGTAGTGGAGTGAATCTACCTTGAAGTAAATTGCAATGGAGTCAAGTGTTTCTCACATGTTAAAGAATTAGAGGATGTGCCAAGGAAACACACTGAAGCGAGTCTGTTGTATCACATACTTCAACACATTCTTCTCGTTTTTCATGATATTTGTTCAATCTTTCAAATTTAGAGCAAATGTTTTATTTACATTTTTTTTATTTTAGCCTAGTAAAATCTTGGCCCTGAGGGAAGAAATCTCACTTTCAGCAAGGGACATGAGGATGGGAGGAGAACAAATGGAAGGGGAAGAGATGGAGGATGTAAAAGTTATTCTGTCAATTCAGTCATTAAGTGTACGTAAGGATGTGAAACTTGCAGACTGGTTTACTCTGCATCTCACATGACAGAAACAAACTGTGGGAAAACTGTGAAGGCTAATCCAATTTACACTCTTCTTGGTTTTAAAAAAAATCCTTTCTAAAATAACATCTCAAATCTCAGCTGACTTCCCACTGTTGTCTAATCACTTTGAACAGGGGAGAAAGGGTCATGACTGTCAAATCAGTGATTATAAACAAGATTGATAGAACAACTGAGACCTTGGAGGATAGAAGAGACAGTGAGGTACAGGTTGACAAGTAGATTGTGAAGCTTCGGACAGATGCTTTTGGAATATGTACCTGACAGATAAATCAAAGAAGTGGGAAACTTGAGTGAGTACATGACAGAAGTCTGGACTATTTCCAGGGATCATACCTGAATACTATTTCTTGTTCTTCACTTAGATGTCAACTGAAATGTAAAAAATTAAGGAACCTGATATAGAAATTTATTTACTAACCAGCAAACATTCAGTTTTCTAATGAAAAATACATGAGGGATTTTTTTCAAATCACTTAACACCACATTAAGATATTAAGCAAATTTAGAAGAAATTGTGAGAAAACATATTATGGCTGACTTTCTGCTTTCTGTATACTACATTAAATTACTATCTTCTCCAAGTCTAATAAACTGAGCAGGATCAGGATATATAATTGTCTGGTGTGACCTTCCATGAAATTTTAGGCACATCAGTTATAAGTAGCAGAAAGAAACCAAATCATGTATGGGTAAAAAAAAAAAAATTGCTCCAAACAGTATCATTAAAACCTTGCCTCAGAGAGACTCAGGACCCATTTGGTTTATACATGAGCCTGTGAAGAAGATGTGAGGAAGCAGTTACTTGCTACTGCTTCTTGTTTTATCTTGCAATCCTACAAAATTACTGAATGTTTTAATTCCCTAAATTCTTAAATTTTATATTTTTAGAAAAAACAAAGAAAATCATACAATCAAAAAATAAAATTATGAGTAATGACATCTGCAAACATAAATATGACATAGCACTTCAGTTTATTACCGTGTCATGATTATTACAATGTCTTATGAGAAATAAATGTTCTGGAAGGCTCCAAAGTGAGAAGATGCAGATTATTCTCATTTTCTTAGCTATCTCGGATCATATTCTCATCACTTTAAGCTACAGTAAGTATACTACTAAGACTGAACATTCACAAGAGGGAAAGATAGTGAAAGGAAGGCAAAAGACAACAAATGCAACATCAATAAGCCATTCTGCATTTCTCTTGTACCCTTAATCACATATATTATCACTACAGTCTTTGCAGGTTTTTCTTGGGATCATCCTCAAACAAAATCCATTCATTTTGAACAGGCAAAGTAGTAAGTATGAGTAGATGTTATGATGAGGTTTTTAAGCATTAGGTTCTTAAATGTGAACAGAAAACTCATTTGTCATATGCTTCTTCATTATGTACCGTAAATCCCTCTTATTTGTGGAAAATCATTTACTCTCAAATCCATAAGTAAATATTGTAGACAGACAGACTCATGCAGACTCAGAAAGTTATTTAAGAAGTTTTTGCTTGTTTCTCTCAGTAACTGCTTGTTCAACTGAAGGTACTGCCTGCTCAGTTGTCTAAGAGGATCTAACAGTGAGGGTTTTCTTCAGCCCTGTTCACTAAAAAGTAAACAACTTTAGTTTAAATTAGTATTTTATTTTGTGTATAGATGAATAAGAAACAGTAGTGGATATGATTGAAACTAAGTCAATTTAATTTCACCATATGTGTTATTCTGTCAATAAACAGAATTTTAAAAGTTGCACTAGGCAAGTTAGGTAAACTACATTGATTTGTTATTTTTTAATGAAAATGTAAAAGAGTTGTCTCATTCATATCAGGCATAACACCTGTTAGTCTTCCCACAAAGCTAAAAGAACAGCTTTTTTTCCCACCAGGATGGTTGTGTGATTGCAGCAATCACGTTGCTTTAAGATTTCAACATAACTTTTGGATAGTTAATTATTCTACTTAGACAACAGCAGCCACTCTCCCAGTAGTTCAATGTTTTTTCTTAGGACCGTTGATAAGATCAATGCTAATGAGATATGGGCAAGAAAAAACTACTGTACTTAAAATGTTTGCCTTCATTACTTTCCTCAACTTAAACAGTCCTAAGATTTTGATTCTGCATGGTAATAAACAAGCCCAGTTAATTCTTCTAGTAATATGGAATAGATAATCCACTTTCCCAGTTTCAGCAGAAATGTTAAGTTTTTGTGTAAATAGAAGACTTTCGTGGTCGGTACTATCTTTACTGTGGTAGTAGAATCTTGGCTGAAGAATTCTGGTTTAGTGACAGATATTCCACTTTCATGTATAACATGGCTAACTCCTCTCAAACCAATATTTTTGAAATTTTCAGGAATCTCATTAAATTTTAATGTTCAAAAGACAGAACACAATGCTGGAATACAGGACATACCCTGTTTCACAGGTTGGAAGTAGGGCACTATGAAAGTAAAATCAAACATGGTAATAATCTGTTAAAGACTGTCTTCAAAGAAGACAGAAGTTTCCTCTAAACATTTAAAAAATCAAGCTCTTTCTTATATGTAATATAGATCCAATATATTGTACTTCACTATACAAAAGGACCTAACAGAAAGAAGTACAATGATGTGTAAGATATCTTGCAGATGGAAAATCTAAAGGGAGTTGCTGAGCCTCTGTGAAACTTCCCATAAAAATTGCCTTATTTAGCTTAGCAACAGTTTCCAAGACACTTCCCTTGAAAAATCACTTGAAAGGTCATTGCAATTTTAATTTTTTAAGAATAGGATTTAAAATCAAATAAGTACAAATTCTGACAACCTCGGAAAAAAATTAAAATACACATACAGTGCCTTGGAAGGCAGATTGTCTGAGTTCTCAGTCAACGTGTCTCACAATATGCGAGTAGATGCTTCCCTTGCTTTCAAATCCTTTGTGTTTCGCTGTTTTAACCAGGATTAGGGAAAGGTGGAATTCAAAGTATGAGTTGAGTATACATATTTGCTATATTTACTTAAAAAATTCTGCTCACTGTCTCTTTCCACAGAAGATTGAAATACATGTTAGGTAAAATTGTTTGACTTGCAAGATGCATCAGGATTCTCAATGAAACTTTTCTTGTTGCCCAGTTTCTTGAAGGGTAACAGGAGATTTTTCTGTCCACGACTTCATATCTTACTCCCTAGAAATGATGACAGGACATAAGCTACATTAAATTGCATTATGTGTTTACAGGAAAAAAATGCTGCATTTATAAAGTATGCTTGCATTTATTATCGGTGATCTTGTAATGTAATTGTTACTCCTAATTGATAACAAATTAGTTATGTATAATTCCTGTGATCTTCACAAACATATTTTCATACTGGTTTAGGTGGTTTTTTTGTTTAACGTTTGTTTTTTTCTGGTACAATTTCTGTAAAGACAGAACAGTTGAACTGTTCCTCTTTATCATGTGGTGATTTATTTCAATAATTTTAGATCAAAACAAGTCAAAATAAAAAAAAACAATGAAAAAGTCCTTACCAGATCCTTGTCTTAAATGTGACTGGTAGGTAGGTATGATTTTCTTGTTTAAAGTACCACAAGTAATATGAAGGGAGACTGTCCCCATTCTGACGTATTACCAGTTCAGTCCTTGCTTTTGAGGAGAGCTGTTGCTAAAGTTCATTGAAGGAAGACAATTAGAAGTACATTCCATGTTTCTGTACATATTCATATATCATAATGTGAAGTATATATATTCCTAAAAGTCTACCAGTGAAAAAAATATTTGAAATAATAGGTGACTGTAAAGCTTACTAAGGAAGTTAATCAAACTATTGTGGAAATCACAATTAAAAGAATGAAGTGAGCTTAGTGACAGCTCAGAATCTGAGTTAAACAGGGAGCAAGATAGAGGAAGAAGTAGGAAGGTTGATAGTAAATAGGCTTTATTTAGAGATGTTGATAAACTGTAGCTGATTGAATGAAGGTTGAATGAAGGACTGAGACTACTAGTACACGTAAAGGTTTGAAAATGAAATTTGAGTTACATATTGAAAGAGTTGTACAATCACATCACACAAAAGATTCAATAATAGTAACATAAGAACTGATGGAAGTTTGCTGAAAGGTGGTTGGAAGTGGTATTTGTCCAAGCTAAATGATGACAAGTTGTCATGGTTTGTCATGAAAGCCATTTCTGATAATGGGAAAGAGGCTGTAAAGATGGCTTTTGTAAGAAGTTGCTCAAAACTCTCTCCAGCTTTGAGTCAGATTGACTTCTGGGGCTGAGCCGATTAGATGTCTTCACAATCACATTTTAATAAGAAGACAGAAAAATAAACAGGGTTCTTTCTGTTTTTTCTTCTTTCTTTGCTGGTTGGTTGTGGTACAAGGAGTTGGAAGAGTCAGAAAAGCGACCATGCGGACCCCAAGGTTGGTGAGGGAAGAGAGAAAGTGTACTGGAGCAGAGACTCCTCTGGATCCCGTAGAGAAGACTGATGAAGCAGAGATTTGTTTGCACTTCATTAAAGACCTTGTATCAGGGGCAATGACTCATTTCACTAAAGACCCCATGCCAGGGCCAGTGAGTATGGCCAGAGGAGGCTATTGTTCAGTGTGAGCAACTCCATATTCACAAAAGCTATAACTGTAGGGAAGAACTCATATCAAAGAAGTTCACTAAAATTATTCCCAGAGAAGGCCATGTCCCGAGGTAGGGATCCTGTATCTGCAGAAACTGCAACTATGGGGAAGAACCCATGTCAGAGATATTCATTCAGGACTGCATCCTATGTGAGGGACCCTGTACTGGCAGAAGCCGTAGCTGCTGGGAGAACCCATGTCAGAGAAGTTTGTTAAGGACTGTGTCTCGTGGAAGGGACCCCATATCAGAGCAGAGGAAGAATGTCAGGAGTCATCCTCCTCTGAGAAGAGAAAAGTGGCAGACTTTCTATGAAAGACTGATCACATTCTCCATTCCCTGCTCCCCTGAGCCATTGAGGGAAGAGGAGGTAGAGATATCAAGAGCAGTGAGCTGAGCCCAGGAAAAAAGGAGGGCTGGGGGAGGGAGATGTTAAAGTGCTGATTGTCATTTTCTCAATCATCCCACTCTCCTTTTTTTGCTTTTTGTTCTATTCTTTTTCTTGTAGGTAGTAGAATAAACTTTCTTTACTTTCCTCTCTAAGTAGAGCACTGGAATCTATTTTGCCCATAACTGTAATTGGCAGAGAGCCATCCCTGTCCTTGTCTCAATTTACAACACCGATGGTTATCTTTTTTTCCTCCCAAGTTGCTGTGACCTCTGCCATCCTAACAACTCTGGGAATGGATGAGGGGCACTGAATGAGAGACTGTTGAAGTGCTTCATTGCTGGCTGGGCAAAACCATGACACAAGGCTACTATGCTCACATGTAGCTACTAGAAGTTTGCATATATATTCCCTCAGCAAATTTGCAGATTATGCTAAATGAGGGGAGTGGTGTACCTGCTTAAAAATAAAGTTTCAATTCAAAGAGACTTGGAGATTTGGCCCCTTGAGAGGGGCCAACAGAATTATTATGACATTGAATAGAGACATGTATTAATCTCAGAAGTAGTTACTTCATATATTAGTATAACCTGGGTACTAACTGCTAAACTGAATCTGGATGTTTCAGTAGTAAATATGTACCTACAAGGTATTTTCAATGCAAACAAACAAAACTGGACATGTTAGAATGATCATGACCAGAAATTTGAAGAAAGTTCTTCCTCTTTACTCAGCCCTTGCAAGATTGCAGCAAAAATATTATGGCAAATTTAGGACCTTTAATTTCAAGTGATGTTAAAAACAGCAGAGTAATAAAGATGCATGGACACCTAAAGTTGGAGCAAACACCCACAACATATATATATTTGTTATTTATAAATTATATGTATATGCCATGATACTGATATACTACATACATTATAAAAAATACACAAAAATAGATATGGAAAAAATGGATGAGACCAATGTGAAACAAAAATTACTTAAAAATATTATTTTCTTTTACTTTACTTCACAATGATACAAAAAATATTTTCTTCCTATACCCTGATGGATTGTCTTGCACTTTCATGCACACTTCTTTGGAGACTATCAATCTAGAGCACAGAAGAGGATAAGAAAGCTTGTCTTCTTCACTCCAATAAAGAGACCAAGGGAAAAAAATTAATGATAACCTTTCCTTACTTGAAGAATGGCTGTGAGAAGGAGGGAAGAAATTCTTCTCTGCAGGGGCAGATGGTATCACAAAGGGCAGTTCTACAACTGTGTCTGGGACAGTCAGTCTGGCAGTTGGAAAGCAATTCTTCAACATGGGGTTTGTGTAGGACATGCATGAGTTGTCAGAAAGGTTGTTTAAACTCCATGTCTCAAAGCTGTCAATTAGTTCAGGAGAATGACCTGACCGAATATTGGGAAAAGACTTGCTTACGGTCAATATCCAGAAGTTTCTTTAAAGTAATGTTTCTACGATTCAGTGCCTTTTAATTTAAAGAAAAAAAAAAAAAAAACAAAGCTTAATGAAAATGCAGAGCTACTGCCCAGTTTGGTTGGCCAGCTGTGTGAGTGTCTTATGTAAGAATGATTTCACAGTCTTTGACCAAAAGTCTGTTCCTAACACCTCCTGTAATGTCCAGTAACAGTTTTTCAGACACTTAGAGACAAGCTAGAAACACAGAGAGAGAACAGTGATACCTTTCCTAACATCGTCTTTGGAGACTTGTAACTTGGAGACTTTCTAAACTGAACGGTATCTGTGCACTTTATAACACTTGTCTAGTAGTATGGATCCATCTGAAAATCTATTGAAATTTGCTATGATTGCTTATAGTTTAGAATTTCCAAGGCCTTTTTATAGCACTTAAAAAGTAAAGGTGAATGTATATTTTTCTTTAAGCAAACAAAGTCCTATTATCTTTTAAGATTATTTCTTTTTCATTATTTGTTTTAGCAGAAGAGGAGTCTGAATTGTGTATTAAGACATTATGTTTTATTCCTATGCTACTTCACTGTTCTCTGAATATTGAACCATATTATTTTGTAGGGATAGAGGAATATCTAGAGTTTACTACAAATATCTGCTGGCAACTATGCAGGAATACTGATGGCCAAATATGCAAAATACTTTTACAACTTGAAGTCATTTTCTTGGTGAGGAAATGGGAAGCTATAATCATACACTTTTCATTTATATATTTATGACTGTCTGAACATTCTTGCAGAACGGAAATAAGAAATGTTTGACACTTTTGTTGATAGGATATCAGAAAGTTATATAATGCTGAGCTTTGAAAAGTAATGACGAAAAAAGAGAATGAAAATGCAATTTTCATTTTTCTCAGTGATTTCACTTTGTCTGATTTAAAACTACAAGGAAAGCAATATCTATTTAGATTTTCCATGAAATAGTTTTTTGCTCACAAACTCTACTTTTAAAGATATTCTGTTAGTGTTTCATTTAGAGTATTATCTGGTAGACTTAAAATCTATATTTTGTATTAACCTTTTTTTTTTTGACAATAGGTACTATGATATATATCTGATAAAATTTCCTTTCTGTTCTTGTTTGTACCTAATTGTAGTTGTTACCCTATTTGATAGCTTTCTACATACAGAAGTTCTTAGAAAAGTTCTCATTCTGTTGGCTTTTATAGACTGAAATATTGCTACTGATAAGGATTATAGAGATCGTGTTTCCTCACCTGAAGGACTGTGAAATAGTCTTAAATACATATGCAATATATGATTGAACTTAGAAGGGAAGTAAAATGCAAAGATCAGTGTAGTATTTCTAATCTCGGGGTTTACATTTCACAGAGAAAGGATTATATTTTCCCTAATACATTTTAAGGGGCCTAAGGATGAAACTGGTTTTCTTCCCCTTTGTTCATTACATAGGAATATTTGTCTTTAATAGCTTTTCCATACTTCTTTTACATAGCTTTTGGTAACATACACAACTTAGGTGGTTTTCCTACTTTATCAATATTATCCTAGTTATATTACGTGCTATGATATGATATGATACTATGTTACATCATATCATATCATATCATATCATATCATATCATATCATATCACATCACATCATACTTTCAAGGTCCCTTCCAATCCCTAAGATTCTGTGATTCTATGATATCATATTGTATTATATTTTCTATTATGAACTAACTACTTGTGAAAGCAGAAATATAAAATTTTAAGAATGAAAAACTTACAAGGAAATTGGACACTGGAAAATATGTTACATATATTTTTAATAAAAAGTTACCTCAGTATGAATATTAACAAAAAGATGAATCAATTTAATCAGTTATAAAATCTGTCAAATTGTGACAGTGATCTCTAGACTAAATCCATCAAGCATCTCTCAGAATTTATTAGAAATATGTGTCTATGCTTATATGGATGACAATTTTCCATTGTACTCTGACAGCATGCAAAGAAATGAATGAAAACACCAAATGAAACAAACTCAGAGCATGCATGGAGAGTATAAAGCCTAAATGAACAGGCAAAACTTTCTAGCTGCAGAGATTGTTGTGAGTATACTGCTAGGTTTTCTTTCTTTTTCTTTTTTTTTTACCTATTTGATGGCAGAAGTAATTTCAGTTCCTTCTCAAATGAGTCATATTTTTTCACTAGGAAAATGCTGATCTTAAAACAATACTTAAAGGAAGGATTGACTGAGCTTATGATGGAAAATTAGGGGAGAAAAACCCCATGCATTTCTACCTTAAAAAAACGTGGAACAGGCAATCACTATTTGAAACAGATTTTCTGTGCTCACTTAGTCATCCTATGGTTCGGTGCACTTGCAGTTATACAGACAGGCTCTACCTGCATTGCAGCTCTTCTTAAAAATACTACCAATCAGCTAGAATTTAACATTTCTAAGCATATATTTACTGTATTAATTGGTCTGGATTCTCCTTTCTCAGCAGCAATTGCTTTTGTCAGTTGTGTAATGTGACATATACATCTTAAGATGAATGGTTCAGACAGATATTGTTTAGTATATCTATTCATGGCAATCTACTGAACATTAGAGTGACTCTGTGGGGCCTTTAGCTACCAATAGGTAGCTAAATTGTCCTGTTAGCTACTGGGAGAGAATGAAAAGTGACAGCAACCAACTGTCAATGTAGTAAACCAGGTGTGTGCTCTTCTGTGTATCATAAGAATCCTCCACGTAGGCAACAGAAAGTACGATGTGGTTTCAGAGACAGTCTGTCAAATTTAAACTTTCTTCCTTTTCTTCAGAAAGGTTCTAGGACATCTGGAGACATTTCTATCACTTGTAAAAGTTCTTGTTAATTGACTTCCAACTATTTGTCTGTTTCTGCAAAGCAGGAAGAAAAATGAACTGGGAAAAGTCTGCTTTTCACATGATGAACAGGAATATGGAGGCAAGTAGCATAATGATAGACTATTGTTTGTGGTTAACTTATTTAATCATGCAAGAGTATAAATGTGATCAGATTGTTAGCAAATGTGCTAGGCAGGCAGAAAAAATGCTAAGAACTAGTATTTGAAGTGTCTGTTGCATTTGTCTTGTATTTTTCCTCAGTCAGCTTACCCTGTTGTTTGAAAGCTTGAAATGAGAATAAAACACTTTAGGTTTATTCAACTCGCTTCCTTCCTCTCCCATGGCTGACTTTGCTTTTCTCCTTATCTAAGTCAGATACCTCCAAAATCCAATTTCAGCTTAGTATATTACAGTCAGCTTTTACCAGAGGTGTTTAGTATTAGCTGGCCTGACTGACTTTCATTTTTACTTTTTTTATGCTATGTATATGAGGGTAAATAAAAAGAATGTTGTTTCTATAGTAAAAAGCTTCAAGAGATACACATTCTCACATGAATAAAAGTATGAAATGCAGTCCTCTCATGTGCATGAGGTTTTTTTTTTTTTTTAATTTTTAATAACGTGTATTTAGATTGGACTTTGAATGCTAGGAACAATCTGGTGACCAGGCGTGACAGGAGTCTTCAAAGAATTGCAGCAGTTGCTTTCACAAAATTGCTATATTTTTTCCCAGTATTTTGATTGCATGTGCATTCCAAAAGTACATCCTACAGCATGAGCCTAGTACTAATTACACTTCTAGTTCTTATAGAATCATAGAATGGTAGGAATTGGAAGGGACCTTTAGAGGTCATCTAGTCCAACTCCCGTGCCAAAACAAGTCAACCTAGATCAGGTTGCATAGGAATGTGTCCTGGTAAGCTTGAAGATGTCCAAGGAAGGAGACTCCACAATCTCCCTAGGCAGTCTGTGCCAGGACTCCCTCACCCTCACAGTAAAATAGTTTTTTCTTATGTTTAAATTTAACTTTTTATGTTCCATCTTCTTCGTTTTACCCCTTGTCTTGTTGCTAGATACAACTGAAAAAAAGGGATGCCCCAATTTCCTGACACTCACCATTTAGATATTTGTAAATATTAATAAGATACTCCCTCAGTCTTCTCTTTTCTAGACTAAATAGCCCCAGTTCCCACAGCCTTTCCTCATATGAAAGATGTTCCAGTCCCCTGATCATCTTAGTGGCCCTGCGCTGGACTCTCTCCAGAAGTTCTCTGTCCCTCTTGAGCTGAGGAGCCCAGAACTTAACACAGGACTCCAGATGAGGCCTCATCAGGGGAGAGTAGATGTGGAGCAGAACCTCCCTTGACCTGTTGACTACACTCTTCTTGATGTCATATTAACTAATTAACTCACTTGTCATTGTTGGAACATCTGTTATTTGCTAGTATAGGAGAAATGTTGACATGTGAAGAGGAAGAATGTAATTCTTGTGTTTGTACAGCAGAAAACAAAATATGCTTATTACTTATGTCTGTAAACTAGATAACCCAGAGCTATGTTCTGGCCCAGAAGTTAAGTGGTATATTAACATCTCTGTTCTAAACTGTCAAGTATATTACCTATCTCAAAATGCATCCTGCACAATTCTATTGCTCTGATGTGTATATGCCCATATTTCTTTATCATGATAGATAGTCGTTGTCTCCTACACTTACGACTTGTCCCCTGGTCATTTCTTATATTCTCTTTGCTTCATTATCTATATGACCTTTTGCTTTTCTAATCCATTCTTGAGAACTAAAGGTTCCCTTCTGGAAGTCAATGCAAGAAGCCTCTCTTCATCTGTATTTCTCTGCTCATTCTGTTACACTCTGAACCTATGTAATTTGAGGATCTAAGTAATTGCCATCTCACTCTAGCATACGGAGCAAAGTCCAGTAGTCTCCACTATGCCATGCATACTTGAAATACACTGTATCAGCATTACATAAAGGGCATTGCACCTTGCTTTGTGGGATATCAGGTTGCTATGCACGTGTAATTTTTTTGGCAGATGCTGCTCTACCTGCTGCAGATGCTATGGGAGAACATCTTCCTGCATCAGTGAAAGATTCATGATACCTCTTCCTTGGTCTGTTCATAGTCAACAAGATTCTGACAGTAAGAAATGTACATAACATAAAGCCCTTTCAGCTCCACCTATTTGCAGGTGCAGAGCAGTGTTCACTCACCAGAGTCTGACTTCAGATCTAGTTCTGTTCCAAAGCTCAATTCTGCCATACTTAGGATCTCTTGAACAGGTATCTGACTTATCAGAATGCTTCTCACAACATAAGATGAAACTGAAAAGAGAGCCTAGAATCATTGTCTTGGAAGTCTCTAATGGAGAGGGATTTATGTTCTCCCTTTTCAATATTCTCTTGCCAATGTATACAGCACTGCTGAACACACTAGAGAAGTGGATCAGGCTATGTACTTCCATGTAGCTAATCCCAACACTATGATGGACTGTTAATAGTCATCATGTCTCCCTCCAGGCTTCTTGCTACTTGATATTAATTGTGAGAGACCCTTGACCTATGCCAGACCTCCTTAACTTTTGCCTAGTTCTGCACACAGAGATCCAATCACTGGGTATCCTTCTTTGACTCTTATACAAGAAATAATAAAACATTTAACTATGAGATTTTTAGGCATCTCAGTCATTCTGGACAATTAAACCTTGGGATCATGCCAAATAGGTATCTGTTTTGCCACCTGTGGTTATTCCCTAGAACCATAGAATCATTTCTGCTGGAAGAGACCCTTAAGATCAAGTCCAGCCTTTGACCCAGCCCTATCAACCACTAGACCATTTCCCTATGTGCAACATCCATGTCTCTTAAACATCTCCAGGGATGGTGACCCCCCCCCCCACCACCCAGGCAGCCTGTTCCAATGCCTGACAACCCTTTCAGGAAAGAAATTCCTCCTCATATCCAGCCTGAACCTCCCCCACCATAACTTGAAACCATTTCTTCTTGTTCTATTGCTTGTTACTAGCGAGAGCAGACCAATTTCTCCATTGCTACAGCTTCTTTTCACATAATTGCAGAGAGCGATAAGCTCTCCCCTGAGTCTTCTTTTCTCCAAGCTGAACAGTCCCACATCCCTCAACCCTTCTTCATGTGAGATGTGCTCTAAATCCTTTACTATCTTGGTAGTCCTCCTCAATGTCCTTCTTGTAGAGAGAGACTCAAAACTGGACACAATATTCAAGGTGCAGCCTCACCAAAGCAGAGTACAGGGGAATGATCACCTCCCTCCTCCTGCTGACAACACTATTCTTGATACAGGCCAGAATATCATTGACCTTCATGGCCACGTGGGCACACTGCTGGCTCATGTTCCGCCTCTGTCAACCAACACTGCCAGATCCCTGACCAGCTCATCAGTTTTTAACCCAGGAAAGTATATGCCCATTGAAGCCAAGAATAGCCAATTTCTCTAAGAGAACATTGTGGGAAATGTTTTATTGGTCTGGACTAATCCTAGGACCTTTCTGTGCATTGAGTGAGAGAATGATTTTAAGTGGAAACAGGCTAAACCTGTACTAAGAAACATGTTGAGGGTTGTTCTGGTTTAGCAAGGAGCAGCTTTTGGCTTAGTAACAGGGGGAGCGGGTTGCAGTGAAGACCCGGTAAAGAGTTTGCAGACTCTCCCCCGGCTCCTGGGTTCAGACCCACCTCCGGCCCGGCTGGGCCAATCTGGCGCCTCTGCCATCACTATTTAGGGGACGGGAATTTGAAATGCGAGGCAGGAGGTGTAAGAGTGATACAAGATGGAGGTGATCACGCGGACCCTTCAGCCAGAGAAGGAGGAAGGAACGAGAAGCAGTAGACCAGAGACCCTTCTGCAAGCCGTGGCGAGAATGCAAGCTGTGCCCCTGCAACCTATGGAGATCCGTGGCAGGACTGAGAGTTACCAGCAGCTCCATGTGAGTGAGCCCGGACGGGCGAGGGACTGTGTGGGGAGACGGCCATGGCCCAGGCCGTGCTGGAGAGCCTGTGTGCCGCAGAGCAGCCCCACACGAGAGGCAGAGAGGAGCTGCAGCCTTTGGAATAAGTGCGCGTCGGAGCAGCCCGTGCAGGGCTGCCATGTGTGTGAGTTACCCCACGGATTTGCAGGGAGGACTGGCGTGGAGTTCACCCGTCCTGAGGAGGGACAAACGGCAGGAGCTATCGGGAACAGACTGACTGAAACCCCCACTGCCCGCCCCCCCGAACCGTTGGGGGGAGGCAAGGTAAAAACCCCGGGATCAGGGCTCTGAGCCCAGGAAGAGGGGAGGTGTGGCAAGAAGGTGTTCTTAAAAAGGCTGGTTGGACTCTTCATTGATGTATTACTCTGTGTTGTTTCATTTTGGTTATGTTTTGGGTTTTTGGGGGTATGTTTTAGTTGATGTTGCATTAAATTATTTTCTGTTTTCTTCCCCAAACCGAGTGGCCTGGTCTGTTTTGTCCTGAACCTTAAGTGGCAATTAAGCTCTCCCTGCCCTTGAGCCATTCTCAGCCTCTTCGGTACTGGAGGCTAATCGTGGTCTTTGTTCCCTGATGGGCCTAAACCAGGACAGGGTAGTAGTTAAGCATCAGTATCCAAGCCCACAGTTTGACATTTTTTAATTTACTAACACGGACTTAACTGACAGGGAAAAAACATCTTAGTAAGAACAATCAGAAAACTATTTAAAAATCATCAATCAGGAACTTCAGAAATAACATTTGTCAATCTCTCAAACTGTAGTTTGCTTTGCTGTTGTTGAAATGTGTCACTGAGGAAATCTGGTAGTATCTGGCTTTCCATTGCATTTGATCTTAATTTTATATGGATCATGAGTATAGTTTAAGAAATATACTCAAACTGCTATTAATAAATGGTAAGGTGTAATAAAATACTTTGCTCCTATGAGTTGCCCATATTAGTATTGATCCCTAAATGACACTGGAATACCCTTAAAGCAACTAAGACATAAACACAGAGTGCTTTCACTCTGAAAGCTTCAAGAAGTTGGAAAAGTGCTCTCTTGTCTAACTGTTCAGCTAATGAAATGTTCATCTTCCATCTTTTATTCATTTACTTTTATACATTTGGTGAGGGGAATTGCAAAGCCATTTATGTATAACTGCTATCCATTTCAATTTTACATGTTTCCTCAAGCAAACAGAAGAAATTGTCCACTGGATAACACATAGATTATGACTGAGATGGGATTTCTTTGTATTTATAATTTTTTTTAAAAGATAGAACTTCTATTTGGCTGACATGAAATAAATGATACAAATTTAATGAAACCATACAATAAAGTGTGTACTGAATTAAAGTAGTCTTTCCTGCTTATTAGAGGGTTGCAGTATCACGTAATTTTACACAAAGGAAAACAAGTCTTGAGAAGTTCTTTCTAATCTCTCCCACCCACTCTAAAAAAAATGCAGGTTACAGACTCCAACAGTTTGAAATAAGTGAGGCTCATCTAAGGCAAAGCAAAACAGAAGCATGGAGAACAAGTAGCAATAAGGTGCCTTATATATCAATGGCAGTAAAAAAATCCTATCTGCATTAAACAAATGAGAGTCTGTCAATATGATATTTGAATCATGTCGTATAAAACATTCCAAGCATGTTACAAGGTAATGGTCCATTTTGTGACTATGTTTTTTGCTTAAATATTGGTATGAAGTATCTGTTGACAGTAAGCTTCTCTGATCCTGTTTCTAGGTAGTTTAATTACAATCCATTGCCTGGAACTTGCCACAGCTGTCTTGCTTCTTCATCCACAAATCATCATAATTCTCTGTTTCTAATCTATAAAGAAAGTGTTCTTTTGGTGGAACCTCTTCTTGGTTTTTATTCCCTTTGTAAATCTCTTAAATCTCTTTGGAACATTTGTTTAGTTTGAGACTGCTTCGCAGATCACATAACTAAGCCAACTGGATATGCTGTTTTCAGGTTAGCTATGTGTATAGGTAGAGTCTGACTATGCCCTTAAGATAATGCACAGTGGAACATTTTCTATTCTTTTGGAACTTATGATGTTGTAAATGAAAGGACAAACAATCCCCATGTCTTTACTAGTGCTGTCAAAATATATATGTGGCCAAGAGTGGTTGTTAAAAGACTTTTCTAATGAATGTTTGCATGGGAAAAGCTCTGAGAGTTCCCTGGACTCCTTCCAGGAATATACAGATTTTCATCAGCTTTTATAATCTTACACTAATGGAATCATACCAAGAATACTTAGACTGGGGAAAATTATTGAGGACATAAAAACTGAAGTAATGTGATTTATAAAGAATTTGCATACACATATATAGATATATACAAGTTCAGATAACATAATTAAATAGTACGTGTGTCAAAGGAACTTTTGAAGCAAGTGCACAAGGAATGAAGCATCAGATTTTCATTCACTTTTTAATTCTTACTGAGTGTTCAATATCTGTTCTCTTTTGGACAATTACCTCCAATTCTCTTTATTCTTCAACAGATTTACACCACTTGGTATTTCATCAGAAAAACTGCAGGATCAGCACGTTACGCTGAGGGTGAGCTTGACAGGGCTGGGGAATGGAAAAGTGATCTAGGGAACATAATCCTGAAGTTCTGTTCATCAGTCACAAAAACAATTGTTGCTCGTAGAAAATGAAGATCATCTGAGTGATAACTCTCTGATTATTTCTCATTTCATATTACTCAAAACTTTTTCACCAGCCATTTTTCAGAACAGGCATTTCACAGTGCTCTACTTTTCCCATTCATAGAAGCACATGCATGTGGTGAAGAAAGCATTGAGGCCTCCTACCAGGGTCAGAAATTTCAGATATGAAAAATAATAGCTTTTAAGTCAATTAGAAAGCTTTTGTAAATTTCAGGCAAGGTTTGAAGATTCAGTTTAAGTGAAATGTTTTTGAGTAAAGATGATGGCTAATTAATATTTGTATCTATTTTTTTTTCCTTTTGAAAATTCTGTTTTATATTGACAGCCTATGTTTCCCCTTTACAGTAGTATCTACATGACAATTTGAGAATCATAGAATGGTAGGGAATGGAAGAGACCTCTAGACACTATCTAATCCAATCCTCCTGCTAAAGTAGGTTAACATTGATCAGGTAATGTAAAGGTTTTGTTTGTTTGTTTGTTTTTTTTAAATTTTTCAGAGCAGAGGACCTCAAAATCATTTGAGTTGACTTCTGATTTTTAAGTGTAATCATAAATATCTATTTGACTTCCATCTACTGATATGACTAAGTGTAGGAAAATACTCTAGTAGAGAGACATAAGAATCAACTGGGTTGTATATTACTCACGTATAATAATTGTGTGGTCTCTTCACAAAAAGTGAAAGAGTAACAGAGTCAGTTTCTGAACTGAATGTAAAAATGCCTGGGTTTTGCAGGGCCACCAAGATGATCAAGGTACTGCAACATCTTTCACATGACAAAAGGCTGTGGGAACTGAGGCTGTTTAGTCTAGAAAAGAGGAGAATGAGGGGGGATTTTATTAATATTTACAAATATCTAAATGGTGGGTGCCAGGAGATTGGGGCATCCTTTTTTTCTATGGTATCTAGCAACAGGACAAGGGGTAATGAGATGAAGCAGGAACACAAAAAGTTCCATTTAAATGTAAGAAAGAACTATTTTACTGTGAGGGTGAGGGAATCCTGGCACAGGCTGCCCAGGGAGGATGTGGAGTCTCCTTTCTTGGAGGTCTTCAGGATCTGCCTGGACATGTTCCTATGTGACCTGTTCTAGGTGGATCTACTCCTGCATGGGGTTCGACTAGATGATATCTAAAGGTCCTTTCCAACCCTACCATTCTATGTTTCTATGATTAGTTAGAGAGCAGGAAACCTTTTGTTTTTAGCTTGTTTAGATGCTTGTAACATATATTGTTCTAGTCTAGAAAAGGATAATGAGTACAAGATATTATAACAGATAAATTGTATCAATGGATGTTGTTATGAAAGGGAAGGCAGATAGTTTTGCACCTCCCTGGAAAAAAAAAAAGGATTTTTTTTGGAGATAAAATGCATGTGAGGGCTCTTAATAAAAAAAAAAAAAAATCTGTATATGAGTAACTGTTGCAGATAAAAATTTGATTAGCAAGAGGAATATCATCCTCTACCTAAGGGTGGAAAAACAAACAAACAACAACAGAAAAATAATTTTCATCTGAATAACTGGCAGTGTAAATGCTCTGAAACATGTGTAGCATGGATTAGTTCTAACTTCCACAAAGTAAAGATACATATACAAAGGCAGAACCCACAATTTTCATCTTTTTGGGTAGCAAAGAAATATCAGTGTTGTAACTTCAGTCAAGCTTGGGGGGGCGGGGGGGGGGGGGTTGTTTCGTTTCTTCAATGAAGATTTTTGTAAATATTTTAAACTCTGCTGTATGGTTTAGTTAAATATTTGTTATGTGTTATTTGTCTTAACCTGGGATTATCTGTAAAGAGTAACAGGATTACTTAATGTATCTCATCATGAAACAATTTGGTGATTTCATAAAGTAGAACCTGCAGAAATAGAGTGTTTCCATTTGAACACAAGCCAGAGATATACCATCACAAAGGCCTGAAAAATCAAATTGTTTTCAGACGAGTGTTGATGACCTTGAAGAGGTTAAACTCTTTAACACCCAGATGACAAATAACAGTTTTAGGGCATTAATTCTAAAACTTTATGAAAAATATAGTAATAAAAGTACTCCATAGCTCCTGGGAATTTCTAATTTGAAAACTTCAAAAGGCCTTATGATTTTACTGTCATTTATATTGCCGTGGACATCAATAGGACCCTTAAAACATTCACAGTTTGTAAAAATCTGTGGATAGTAGATAAATACAGAGAATATTTTGCTGAGGTAATATTCCATGTCTATTTTAAAGAAAATCCATGGATGTTTCTAACCTCCCCTTCCCTCTGTGAACTTCAGCAAGACATAAACATAATTTTGAAGGCAATAATAGCTAGTGTCACTGTAGTTCTTCAATGCTATCAGGAACACCAGTTAGCAGGAGAGACATATCAGAATTGGTTTTGGGTAGTTAAACTGGTAATGAATCAGAGCACTGTAAAGCTACAGTATGGTGGCACATAAGACTGCAGAGTAAGCAAAGCTTCTAGAAAAGAATGCTACAAAAATCCCTACCCGTTCTCTGCTTGTTTCCCAATTGTTCTTTCTACTGTAATCATTGCAATGGTCTCTAAGGTCCAGTTCTCAAATGAATAACTTGGTTCCAAGTCTATAAAGTGAGGACAAATAAAAACCTAAACATAACAAATCAAACCTAAGAAAGTAGAATGACCATAGAATCTGTCAGACTTTTAAGTTAATCATCTATAGACTTTGTAGTTCAACTTCAGTAATATGAAACAGGAGCTCTCTCTTTTATAGTGCTAACTTATCTACCATTCTATACTTGTGAAAGTTCATAGCCTGTTTAAATGCTTCTGTTAGCAACTATGTGGAAAGAGCAATTTGCCGATGCAGTCTAAAAATATGAAAAAAGGTTGAGCTGTGTAAATGTGATTCAAGCACACTTCTGGAATATTCCAGAACATTTTGGCTGATGAGACAAAATTAGCCTACAAAAAATTAACCTTAGATTGAAGGCAAATGTAATTTTCTCAATAATATTCTTTAGGTAACATCTTTGGCTGCTGTTTACATTTTTAACTATTTTAAATAATTTTTCAAAATACTAATATGATACCAAGGTGAATCAGATTTCAATTGAGCTACAATTTTACCCATTCCTCCTTCTGTTCTCAAAATTCGTTTTATTATTGGATGACAAGGACATAAAGTACTTATTGAGAAAGGGAAAAGTCACCTTTCTTTTTTATTACTTACTGAATTTTACATTGCTTGAATACAAGCATGCAAAGCCAAAATAAAGCTAGCATCATATAACTTTCACTATTTTTATTCTCTGTACATGGAATCCATGAAATTTCATATATTCTTTCATGAAAGATGCATATCTTTCTAACCTTAAACAAGAAATTGCTGAAACAAAGACATCAGCTTTTAGTGAAGCACAGATACTCCGCTTAGAATACACCTGCATTACTTTCATAGTACTATCACTGATAAATGTATAAACAAGAATAATAGGAAGTAGTGTTGGTACTTACTGAAGTTGAGTCAAACTTTCGATTATTTATGTGACTAGTGTAAAACTTCGAGTTTTGATCTGCAGCTGAAACTCAAATCCTTCAAACAATTACTATTTGCAAGATGTTTACAGAAATCCTGTGAGAAGAAACTATTCTTCAAACTTTCAGAAGCGTGCTAGTGACTGCAATGTGACTAATCCTCTATGGGGTATATATATGCCAACTGGGAATCTTATCCCTACTTCTGCCTCTTAAATATTGTGATGTTTAGTACAGCACATGGCACAATCTAAGATGTTAAGATTAGAGAATTCTAAAATTCCTTCTCTTTGTTTTGCATCGTGATTTCAGATTGTCAAAATCCTTATTAAAAAACAACCAACCAAACTACCACAACCTGCATGTAAACAACTATGTGCTTCCATTCAAATTGAATTTTGGTGTTGTTCTCAACAAACATTTTTTAGATCTTTTTAACCCTTTCTTCTAACAATGATATCAATTCCATACTTCCTGGAGAAAAAGATTTATGAAGAAAATCTATGTGACTATATAAAGCAAAACCTGGCTGCTCTTGTCACAACAGTAATTCTCATTAGAGATTTTAGTAGGTATTTAAAACATTTTAATTAGAGCTGTTAAACATGCTCTTCTGAATATTTAGCAGTTAATAGGAAGAGACTTGCTAACCCGGACTGTAATAAGAAGTAATATGAGGATGCTAGTGACATAAGTTAATTGCTTTATCACCATGATATAATATGCATTATTTGCGATTGACAACACAATATCTCCATTAGAAACAACAGGTTTTTAGTAACATGTTAATGTTTCTGTATCATCTCTTTGTAACTATGCAGTAAACGTGTGAATTCACGTCCCCATCTTATTCAAGTAACTCGGTTGATATGGAGATATTCTGCAATGCTTCCAATGTTCTTTGTGGGATTCTTTATACAAGCAGCTTCTTGGGGTGCAATGAAATATTTTTAATTACATATATCAGCTATAACAACTTTGGAGAGCTGGTTTTTATTCTTCAGTACTGTAGGTATCTGTTTTTTAATTTTTTTTTAAATATTAATGCAGTACTGCATTAACTGCAATGTACAATACTGAAAGATGCATTGTGCTCTAGAGAGATTTTTAAACCAAGTTAACATGAATCTTGATTTACTGGGAACTTGCTTTATAAATTTGGTACCTCGATGTAGAAGTCTGATGTCTGATGACATTAACATCGCTACTCCAGACAAGTGATATAGTTTTTGATTCTTCAAGGTCATACTGATTAGAAGGATCTGATTTATTGTCTTTCTACATAATACAATGATTTACTGCAAATAAACCATCACATCTCATGAAAGTTAACTCTAAGCATTTAAAAGAACACACTTGTACTATCTCATACTTGTACTATGAATATACAAGTAGTCCAACCCCTCTGCAGAAGCAGGGTCACCTAGATCAGGTCACATAGGAACATGTCCAGGCGGGTCTTGAAGACCTCCAAGGAAGGAGACTCCACAATCCCTCTGGGCAGCCTGTGCCACTGCTCCGTCATCCTCACAGTGAAATAGTTTTTTCTTATGTTTAAGTGGAACTTTTTGTGTTCCAGCTTCATCCCATTACCCCTTGTCCTGTTACTAGCTACTATAAAAAAAAAGGGATGTCCCAACCTCCTGACACCCACCCTTTAGATATTTATAAATGTTATAAGATCTCCCCTCAATCTCCTCTTCTCCAGACTAAACAGCCCCAGGTCCCACGGCCTTTCCTCCAAAGGTCCCTTCCAACCTCTACCATTCTATGATTCAATGATTCTAAGTAATAGTTTCTGTTACTATTTGCTTTTGGTAAAAATCTCAGAACACATAGGAAATTTATGCTGCAGGTTGCTGTACTATAAAGCAATGCTTTTACACGGGATCATAACCAAATACATGATAAGTCATGTTTCTACTATTAATCTTTATTTCTGTTACCAAGTGTAGCATATAGCAATTGCATAGAATTATAGATTAGTCATCCATATTGCTGACATCATTAGACATTACAGTATAATGTAGAGAAGAGTAACCTCAGCTCTCAACATCAATTTATCTTCAGAATTGCTTTAATAAATTGGCTCTGCTTACAGGACATTTTGTATTAATGTCAAATAATTAACACAAGAAAAGCATTGCAATGAGCAAAACCCCAGATAATGCTGTGTACAGTAGTGCTTTATTTAATCAAAATAAAGCATGTCACTGGGCAATTTCAAGGTAAAGTGTAATTTATTGAATGTTCTTACACAGAGCTATGAGCAAGACTTTATTCTACTACTGAGTAAAACAGGTAAATAATCTCAATTTTCAAGATCAAAACCCAATAAAATATAGCTACATCTGAGGTGGTATTTATATGCACTACCTGGGCTTGTGCAAGATTTCTATGAAACATTATATGTAACTTCTAGCCATTACTTAATGACCAATAAAAAATAATTTTGAAAATATAATCTTACTTCCCTTTATGAGAAGAACTGAACTAATTCTTGAGTTTCCTGGAATTGTGAAGTATGGTAACTATTTGAATTTTATCTATAAAACACTAATTGAGACTTCTTGTAGATGTGATTTATACCATAGAGGAGAAACTACCCATGTTATTAGATCAGAAAGTACTTGGGCACTTCAAATGACATAGCATCCCTGTAGCAGTGTCCATATAGTTTTGTAATCTCAGAATGTTTTCAATGTTTTGGACAAGTCTTCCATTCCTAGTACACAAAATGTGTAGAAAATGGACATTTAAGTTGTAGAAGTCTAGATGTTTTGATATTTTCGATACATGACAGTGAAAAACTATACATACCACTCAAAACAATACTTCCTGGTAGAAGGGAATAAATCAAGAGAGTTTAGTCTGAAACTCTAACACAATTCAGCCTAAGAGCTGAGATGTGGCCAGCAGGTTGAGGTAGGTTCTGCTCCCCTGCCCTGGTGAGGCCTCATCTGGAGAACTATGTCCAGTTCTGGGCTCCTGAGCTCAAGAGGGACAGGGAACTTCTGGAGAGAGTCCAGCGCAGGGACACCAAGATGATCAAGGGACTGGAGCACCTTCCTCATGAGGAAAGGCTGCAGAAATGGGGCTGTTTAGTGTAGAGGAGACTGAGACTCATTAATATTTCATACAATCATAGAATCAGAGAATGGTAGGGGTTGGAAGGGGCCTTTAGAGATCATCTAGTACAACCCCCCTGCAGAAGCAGGGTCACCTAGATCAGGTTGCATAGGAACATGTCCAGGTGAGTCTTGAAGACCTCCAAGGAGGGAAACTCCACAACTCCTCTGGGCAGCCTGTGCCACTGCTCCCTCACCTTCACAGTGAAATAGTTTTTTCTTATATTTAAATGGAACTTTTTATGTTCCAGCTTCATCCCATCACCCCTTGTCCTGTTGCTAGCTACTATAGCAAAAAGGGATGTCCCAACCTCCTGACACCCACCCTTTAGATATTTGTAAATGTTAATAAGATCATCCCTCAATCTCCTCTTCTCCAGACTAAACAGCCTCAGTTCCCACAGCCCTTCCTCATATGAAAGATGCTCCAGTCTCCTGATCATCTTGGTGGCCCTGCACTGGACTCTCTCCAGCACTTCCCTGTCCCCCTTGAGCTGAGGAGCCCAGAACTGGACACAGGACTCCAGATGAGGCCTCACCGGGGCAGAGGAGAGAGGGAGAAGAACCTCCCTCGACCTGCTGGCCACACTCTTCTTGATGTATCCCAGGATGCCATTGGCCTTCTTGGCCACGAGGGTACATTGCTGGCTCATATTTAGTTTATTATCAATCAGGACTCCCAGATCTCTCTCTGCAGAGCTGCTCTTCAGCAGTTCAACCCCCAGTCTGTACTGGTGCATGGGGTTGTTCCTCCCCACATCCTTGTTGAACCTCAGGAGGTTCCTCTCTGCCCAACTCTCAACAAGGTCGAGATCCCATTGGATGACAACACAGCCTACTGGGGAATCAGCCAGTCCTCCCAGTTTGGTGTCATCAGCCAACTTGCTGAGGGTACACTCTGTCCCCTCATCCAGGTCGTTGATGAAGATGTTGAACAAGACTGGCCCCAGAATCAGTCCCAATGGAACTCCACTGGCCACAGGCCTCCAACTAGACTCTGTGCCACTGATCACCGTCCTCTGGGCTCTGTCATTCAGCCAGCTCTCGATCCACCTCACTGTCCACTCATCCAAGCCACACTGCCTGAGCTTTCTGATGAGGATGTTATGGGAGACAGTGTTAAAAGCCTTGTTGAAGTCAAGGTAGATGACACCCACTGCTGTCCCCTCGTCTAGCCAGCCAGTTAGGCACTCATAGAAGGCTATCAGGTTAGTCAAACAGGATTTCCCCTTGGTGAAGCCATGTTGACTTCTCCTGATAACCATCTTATCCTTCATATGTTCAGTGATAACATTCAGGATGAGTTGTTCCATCACTTTTCCAGGGATGGAGGTGAGGCTGACTGGCCTGTAGTTTCCTGGGTCATCCTTCTTGCCCTTTTTGAAGACTGACGTGACATTGGCCTTTCTCCAGTCCTCAGGCACCTCACCTGTCCTTCATGATTGTTCAAAAATGATGGAGAGAGGCTTAGCAATCACATCAGCCAGCTCCCTCAGCACTCTAGGATGCATCCCACCAGGACCCATTGACTTATGAGCCTTAAGCTTGGCCAACAAGTCTCTAACCTCTTCCTCTTCCACCCAGGGCAACTCCTCTGCTGTTCTGGCCATTCTGTTATCCTTGCCAGACTGGGCTTCCTGAGGGTCAGAGTTGGCTGTAAAGACTGAAGCAAAGAAGGCATTCAGTACTTCGGCCTTCTCTGCATCCTCAGTCACCAGGGCACCCTCAGTGTTTAGCAGCGGGCCCACATTCACCCTCGCCATCCTTCTGCTGCTGATATACTTCAAAAATGCCTTATTACTGTCCTTAATATCCCTGGCTAAATTTAGTTCTAGAAGGGCTCTAGCCTTTCTAGTTGCACCCCTGCATACCCTGGCAATGTTCCTATACTCTTCCCAAGAAGCCAGCCCCTGTTTCCACCTCTCATAGATGGCTGCTTTCTGCCTGAGTTGTCCCAGCAGATCCTTGCTCATCCATGGAGGCCTCCTACCTCCTTTTCCTCCTTTCTTGTGCTTTGGGACACACTGATCTTGGGCTTGAAGGAAATGGTGCTTGAAGATTGACCAGCTCCCATTGGCACTTCTACCATCTAGAATCATATCCCATGAAATCCATCCAAGTAGATCTTTGAAGAGGCCAAAGTCGGCTCGCGTGAAATCCAGGGTCATGATCCTGCTTTGTGTTCTGCCCCTTCCCTTCTTGAAATCTACCATCTCATGGTCACTGCAGCATGTGAGGTTGCCTCCAACCTTCACATCCCCAACCAGGCCCTCTCTATTTGTCAGTACCAGGCCCAGCAGCACACCCCTCCTTGTTGGTTCCTCGATCATCTGCGACAGGAAGCTGTCATCAGCAATCTGCAGGAACCTCCTGGACTGCGTGTGCTTGGCTGTGTGGCTATCCCAGCAAATATCAGGGTGGTTGAAGTCCCCCATGAGGACCAGGGATTGTGATTGTGAGGAAGCTCTCAGCTATTCATAAAAGGCCTCATCCACATCCTCCATCTGATCAGGTGGCCTGTAGCAAACTCCTACAACAATATCACCTGCCTTGTCCTGCCCATTATTTTTTACCCATAAGCACTCTACCAGCTCCTCATCCCCACCCAGGCACAGTTCTGTACACATTAATTGCTCACTCACATAGAGAGCAACTGCACCTCCACGGCTTGTCAGTCTGTCTTTCCTGAACAATACATAACCCTCCATGGCTGTGCTCCAGTCATGGCAGCTGTCCCACCACGTCTCTGTGACCGCAATGAGGTTGTAGCCCCGCATCCGCACCCACATCTCCAGTTCCTCCTGCTTATTCCCCAGGCTGTGTGCATTGGTGTAGAGGCAGTGCAGGGGCTTACTCAAACACACAGGTTTCCATGGGCGGGTGCAGGAGGTTCCTCCCCGGTTTGGCTCTTTCTCAGGGTGGTCAGCCTTCCACATCTCAGCCCAGTGTGCAGATGAAGGGCACTTATCATTGCATTCCCTGTCCTGCCCTGTTTCCCAGCTAGAGGGGACAGCTTGTGCTGTTTTGCTTCTCTACCCACTCCCCAAGTCCCTTAGTTTAAAGACCTCTTCATTAAATTTGCTAGTCTGCTCCCAAATAATCCAGTGCCTTTACAGGAGAGATGAATCCCATCCTGTCCTATCAAGCTGTGACACATTTTTGCCTCAGAGGCATAGGTTCCTAAGCAGTCTAAACACTCCCTGCACTCCACTTGGACCGAAGCTTCTCTAGTAACCAGCTCAGTCTGGGTGGACGCATTGACCTTCACCTGGGTTTTGTCCACCTGAGCCCTGGCTTTAGTCCTTAGGTGAGTGCTCACCATTTTGCTACGTTGAAGCTGAAGCTGGGGCACTTCTCTGGCTTCCGCTTCTCTAAAAGGACTGTGGGGTTGTTCCCTGCCTGTCCTCCCGGCTCGAACTGCCACGCAAACTGCCATGTCACTCCCTGTTTGATGGCCCTGTTCGCCGCACTCCTGGTCGCTCACACTCCCTGGGGGACGATTAAATCCCCCGCGGTTGCTGCAGCTCCGTCTCCCGGCAAGACCGTCCCCGTCACGAGAGCTGCCTGGTCCTGGCAGCTCTCCTCGCTTATCCTCCACTCCTCGTGCTCCAGGAATCCCCGGATTACCTCAACCAGCTGCAAAGTTGCGAATAAACGAGTCTTGCCTCCACTTTGTTTACCTCAGTTTAAAAATATATATATAAATAAATATATATAAATAAATATATAAAAAATATATTTGTAAGTATATAAATGGTGGATATCAGGAGGTTGGGGCATCACTTTTTTCTATTACATCTGGCAACAGGACAAGGGGTAATTAGATGAAGCTGGGACATAAAAAGTTACATTTAAACATACAAAAAAATTGAGGATGAGGGAGCCCTGGCACAGGCTGCCCAGGGAGGTTGTGGAGTCTCCTTCCTTGGAGGTCTTCAAGATCCACGTGAACGTGTTCCTATGCGACCTGATCTAGGTCGACATGTTTTGGCAGGGCAGTTGGACTAGATGATCTCTAAAGGTCCCTTCTAACCCCTGCCATTCTACCATTCTATGATTCTATGATCTTTGGTTTTCCATTCCACACACAAAAATGCAATACTCCCTTGTAGCTTATATAAAGAGGAAATTATTTCTATAACAGCCCTAAAATCCATTGAGAATCACCTTTCCTAGAATGGCCACCACACAGTTACTACCAAAACACAGCACAATTTTCCTTTTCAGATTCTGCAGTATCACCACTTTATTCCCATTTACTTGCTGTACCTCTTTCACAAGTGTTATTTGTGCCTCTTCAATACATGCAAAAAATGTTTCAATTACCTGTCTTTGCAAGATATTTTAATTTATTTTAAAAGCTGGAAGCTACTTTGAATATGTTGCTATAATAAATCTTTGGCAGAAACTGAAACATGAAGTGATTGATGTTGGAAATTACTTTTTCAACAGAGGTCATCTTATGGAATGTCCCTACTCAAGCAGACTTGTATGGAACACATCGCCCAAGGCCATTTCCAGGCAGTTTTTGAAGATTTCCATGGGTGAAGTTCTTTGCCGATATGTCATAATTACTGAAATGGTCTAGAAATTAAAGCTTACATTATAAAGATAACATTGTTCACAAATTAAGGAAAGGTATAAAATGAAAAAGGCTTTCAGGGTGGGATGCAGCTGCAACTGGTATGTGAGGCGCCTATTACACAGCAATTCCCCGCAAAATACTACAGAGGGTAGAGCAGAGACTAGACTGTGGCCAGGCTCTGTGATGATATCCGGGAAAAAAATGTTTCTCTAGAATTGATAAGCAGCATGTTTGGTACTCTGAACCAAGTTTGTCAAATCTTGACAAAATGTCATCCTTTGTGTGAACTCTGCTCATTACAATGTCATTATAACACCAAAACACACCTCCATCCTGAAGGCTACCCATCTCCAAGGTGCAACCACCACTCCTTGAGTCTGTATCTTGAATTTTTAATAAATTATACTTCTAAATGCAAGGCAAGAGAATTTAACACCAGTCATAATAAAAGTATTTATGACTAGAGCTACTCAAACTCCACCTTAACGGTAAAAAAAGGTATAGAAATGGCTAAAGAAAGGGGAGATATTAGGGAAGACATCATCATGAGCAAGTCAAGGGAAGATTGCCTCTGACTTCTGGGATCAGTCGAGGGGCTGAGCCTTTCTTCCTGCCCCTTTGGGACACCTTGGGTGAGAATTAAGCTAAGTGCTTCTTCTGGAAACTTAGAAATCTCTCTAGTAAGTTACTCTTTAACATTTATAGCCAGGCTGTATTGTCTATAACTTTACATGCTGTATGAGTCATATATATATATATTTGCACATGCTTTTCTATAGACAGCCACTGTGACGAGCAATCCATAAGAATCTGTGAGTCTGTTGCATATTTAAAACTGCAATATTTAAGTAGCCAGATGACACAGTTTCTCATTGAATGCGACCAAACACTAGACTGTGGCTATGCTCATTCATGAGGACGACTGGATTGAAGGTGCAGTCCACTATCAGTGTATCCAGAATCATGATAGTTCACAGAAGGTGAACACAACTGGATTGATTATGGCAAATTGGAAATCAGTCACAATTTAAATCTAACCACACCTAGCCTCCCAACTCAGTGAGGAGAGTTAGAACACAAGTGGGTTTATTTTCTGCCAAACCACTCTATCCCCTTTTAACACAATGATTGGTTGCCACTTGAAATATCCTGCTTCCATCTAATTTGCACTCTCTTTTTTCATATTTATATGTGTGAGTGATAGCTATGATAAGTCTTCTCTTCTCTAGGATGAACAATCTTTAACTCTTTCAAAATTTACTTTAATGTGACATGCTATTATAAAGAAGTGTCAGAAAAACACTGAGACCAGTGTGACTGGAGAACAATCAGGTATATTTACATGTGGAGGCACTAGCAGGAGGGCATAAGGAGAAAACTGGAATCCCCAACAGCTTCTGAGGGTTAGTGAAAGTACACAGCTTTTAGGTAGTAAACAGAAATTGATTTCTTCCCTGCTAATTACAGTAGAGATCTGAACATCTTGAACAAAGATACTCAAAGCCAGCAAAAGCTACAAGATCTGCATCTCATCTTACATACAATAAGATGTATATACAGGGAAGAGACTGAGGGGTAAAGTTATTGTTACTCTAGGTAGTGGTTTAGCCCTGACTGGCTGTGGTTTGTGTGTCAAGATAAGGACAGAGCGATCACTCGGTAATTAATGTCAAGGGCAAAAAAGACTCAACTTCAAGAGAAAAAGGTTTGATTTATTAAATAACCGTCAGAACAGGGAGATGAGAAATAACATCAAATCTTAAAACACCTCCCCCAAACCCACCTTCCTCCCGGGACTCTGCTTCCCTCTCCTTCAGTGGTGCAGGAGACGGAAGATGGGGGTTGCGGTCAGTTCATTACAGATGGACTTTGCCACAGCTTCTTCTCAGGGGGAGGCCTCCTCATACTTCCCACTACTACAGTGGGAGGTCCCTCCCATGGGAAACAGTCCCTCACAAACTTTTCCAGTGTGGGTCCATCCCATGGGCTACAGTTCCTGAACTACTAAAGCATGGGTCCTCCCACATGGGCAGCTCCCCACACCCTGCCCCATGAGGTCATCCACTGGGAGATGGCTCATTCACCAGGGGAATAGTCCTTTAGGTACCAACTGCTCCAGTCTGAATCCCTCACAGGATCACAAGTCCTGGAAGCAAACCTGTTCTGGCGTGGGCTCCTCTCTTCCCATGGGCTTCCAGGTCCTGCCAGAAGCTTGCTCCAATGTGGGCTTCCCACAGAGTCACTGAGTGAGGTCCTCCAGGGGCTGCAAGTGTATCATCTCTGATCCCAGTGGCCTTCATGGATTGCAGGGGGACAGCTGCCTCACCATGGTCTTCACCACAGGTCACAGGGGAGTCACAGTTTAACAACTACGCAGCAACTTCTTACCCTTCTCAAATACATTATTCACAGAGGTGTTACCTCAGCCACTAATTGGCCAGGCCTGGGTCAACTATGGGATTCATCTTAGAAATGACTGGCATTAGTTCTGTCAGCTACAGGAGAAGCTTCTGGCAGATCTTTGTTTAAAGAAGACACCCCTGTAGACCCCCCATTACCAACAACCTGGCTCAGGCAAAATCACTACATTACATCACAGGCTTGAGCTCTGGTGTTTCTGGTTGTCTGGTTACCGTGAGTTATGAATGTTAATCTCCTAATGCCTAGGGGGAGAAGAGCTTCAGCTGATGATCTTCCCACATGTGCCCTGCCATCACCAATGGCAATAGTAACAGCAGATGAGAGAGGACAAATGACACACTGCTTCATAATGTTTTGTACTCTGTATTCCTAAAGAAGTTGAACTGCTGGGTTAAATGTCTGTGCATTACTACACATGTCTGTGCATAGTTCAAAGAAAGATGGAAACATTTGCCTTCAGTCAGAAATATAAACCTTGGTAAAAGACAAAAGTCTTCTATATTATAAAGGTTTTGAGTGAATAATAAGAAATCGGATCTAGTTTTGCTGTCAAATTTGCCTTCATTGAGGAATATCAAGCCTGAAGAAAAAAGAAAACAAAGATTAACAAAATATTTTTTTTTCAAAGTTAGAAAGAAGTGCAACTGTAGAGCTTTAAAAATATGTCATATCTTTGCCGATATATATTGTTCTTAAATTTAGGTGGCAGAAATTTTATATTAATCTTACTAAAGAGTGGAACTGACTTCTTCACGTTAAGTCACTCCTAAAAACATACAGGGCAAATTTTTATATTTGAACTGGCTGAAAAAGAACTGTGAGTAGATTTTTACACTAATAAATGCTATTTGGACACCTGCAAAAATGACATAACAATTTATTTCAAAAAATGTTATCTGAACCTACAATACTGACATGAGCTCTTTTCGTGAAAAGTAAAATGTTGAAAAAACTAATGTTTTTTCATTCTTTCTGAAGTTTATCCTCTGTTTAGTCTATTTTGGAAAACAGTACTCTAGATTATATTTTTCTTTTCAACATATTACTTTACTCTCAATCTAACCACGTACCGTTACATGTTCTTGTGGTTTAATAACAAGAATATTTTAGTAACCTAAGAAAAGCAAGTAATTTATGAAAAACATAGCTATTTTGCTCTAAATTATGTATGCTGCCAATGACTAAAGATTTATTAATTTGATGACTAATTATTTAGAAATATGATCCTGAGCACTTACAGATTTCATGACAACAAAAGATTGTTGCTGCTTCTCTTCCACGGGATTATCAGTTTTACAGAGCTTCAACATGACTTCTAAGGTAGCTATTGCTAATCAAAGCATTGCTTCAACTGTTAACATGGCTAGTGCTAGAGTTCTAAACAACTTGAGTTGAAAACAGAATTGACAAAGTCTTCCTTTCTCAATCCTCCGTGTTAAGGAAAATGTGATGAAGTACCACTTGAAAAATCAATGATCTGCTGGTGATGTATTGCTTCTTTCTTTCTAAATGGATAATAGTGGTTTCTATGCTGTTTGGATATAAAAATTAATAGTTGGATTATGACTACTTCAAGGCAAGAGGAATGGGGTTAACCACTGTGAGGAGGAAACTTTTTAAATATATTTTATTGAACAAAGAGCAGTCAGGAATATTTCCTCTTTCTGACTGGAGAGATAATTGGAAAAATCTTCATGTCCATCTGTTCAAGTCAGGGTCTGCCATGATATTTTAAACATTTCTATTACCATGATGAAATAATCAAAGTATTCAATCTCATACAGTATGGAAAAGAGGTCACAGAATATGACACAGAGATACCATAGGCAGTACAAATTGTGTTTCGATAGATGTACCTGTATAGGGTTTATTTGGTAAGTTTTTACTAGCCTGGAGGCTACAGGAGTGACCTTTGAGAGAAGCTGCTAGAAGTTTCCTCTATGTCTGATAGAGGAAGTGTCAGATGGTTCCAAGACAGACCCACTGCTGTCCAAGTCTGAGACAATCAGTGATGGTAGTATCGTCTCTGCGATAAAATATTTGAGAAGAGGAAAAAAGTAAGCTGCTGGAGAGGGGTATCTGGAGGAGACAATTGACAATATATGAGAGCTACACTCTGCAGGCATCAAGAACAAAGCAGAAGAATGGGAAGAGGTGCTCCAGGCACTGACGCAGAGATCCATCTGCAGCCTGTGGTGTGGGTGGATGCATCTGAAGGAAGCTGTGACCGTATGAGAAGCCCATGCTGGAGCAGGTTCCTGACAGGACATGTCACCCCATGGGAGACAACCCATGCTGGAGCAGCTTATGAAGAAGTGTAGTCCATAGAATCATAAAATCATAAAATGGTAGGGTTGGAAGGGACTTTCAGAGATCACCTAGTACAACCCCCCTGCAGAAGCAGGTTAACCTAGATCAGGTTGCATAGTAATGTGTCCAGGCTGGTCTTGAAGACCTCCAAGGAAGCAGACTTCACACTTTCCCTGGGCAGCCTGTGCCAGGGCTCCATCACTCTCATAGTGAAATAGATTTTTCTTATGTTTAAATGGAACTTTTTGTGTTCCAGCTTCATCCCATTGCCCCTTGTCCTGTTGCTAGATACAATCAAAAAAAGGGATACCCCAATCTCCTGACATCCACCATTAGATATTTGTAAATATTAATAAGGTCCCCTCTCAGTCTCCTATTTTCTAGTTTAAACAGTCCCAGTTCCTGCAGCTTTTTGTCGTATGAAAGATGTTCCAGTCCCCTGATCATCTTGGTGGCCCTGCGCTGGACTCTCCAGAAGTTCTCTGTCCCTCTTGAGCTGGAGAGCCCAGAACTGGACACAGGACTCCAGGTGAGGTCTCACCAGGGCAGAGTAGAGGGGAAGCAGAACCTGCTGAGTACACTTTTCTTGATGCATCCCAGGATGCCATTGGCCTTCTTGGCCATGGGAAGGACTCACACTGAAAAGGTTCATAGAATGTCTCAAATGGAAATGACCCCATATTGGAGCAGGGGAAAAGTGTGAGGAATCCTCCTCCCGAGAAGAAGCGGCACACACAATCTGTGATGAATTGACTATATCTTCCATTCTTCATCATCCCATGCTGCTGTGGGGAAGAAAGTGGTGAAAATCAGGAACTAAGTTGATCCCAGGAAGAAGGGAGCAATGGGAGGAAGGTGTTTTAAAGATTTTGGGTTTTTTTGTCTTTCTCTGATTTAATTTGTAATAAACTAATTTCTCCAAGCTGAATCTGTTTTTCTCATGATAGTAATTACTGAGTGATTTCCCTGTTTTTAGGTCAGTCCAGGAGCCTTTCAGTGTATTTGCTCTCCTCTGTCCAGCTGAGGACCAGAAGTGATACAGCGGCTTTGGTATGCATCTGTTGTTCAGGAAGGGCCAACCCACCACAGTACTAATATCTGTACTCAAAACATTTGAGTTGTTTGGACTAGACCATAGCAAAAAAAAAAAAAAAAAAAAGGAAGGTGAACTGCAAAATAAGTTTGTAATAAAAGGGTTGTATTTTATTAAAAATAGATAGAAATCTGAAGGAATGTGAAGGTCAGAGTTACATGGAATAATTTAGAAGGAGGAAGGGCATAAGTTTTCATTACCAGTGGACACTCTTCAAAATATGTCTTGCCCTACTGCAAAAAATTAGACTGTTCTTCTGTAAAGCTTCTGTAAAGAAAAGATAGTGCAGAAGGAGTTATAAATTTTAAAAGGGAGATAGAAGTCCTAAGTAAAAACTTCTGTATATTTTTATGCCTGCAATCAATTTATCTCAATTGGCACAGTTGAGCAGTGAAGTGTAGCTGAAAATATATGATGGAATGTCCTTGTACATTCATTTTTGTGCAGAACTTGAGTATGTGTACTTACTATCTAGCACTCTCTTTGCCAGTAAATGCAAATGCACTTTCTGAAAATTTTGTCTAGAAACAGATGAAACTGATCACACTGTCAGGAAATATGGAAAATTAGTAATTAAAACAAATATTAGATATACTTCTAAAAGATTGTTCTAAATAAATATTTCAAACAATAATTGTAGTTAAAGTTTAATCATCTGAGCTTAATTTCAAAACTTGTGAAATTCATCCCTCTACATTTGAAAAGGTTACTATGCTTTTTTCTACTTAATAAAAGGTAGCTGTGAATGCATTATTTTTTTGTGGAAGTAGTTGCTCCAAAGTGCAGTAAATATTTTCTTCACAAAAAGAGTTTTGGGGAAAATTGTAAGACTGCTATATACTCTGGAGGTTATGTTTTCTGGGATCACATCCTTCCCTTAAAGTAAAAAAGCATTATTGAAAGATTTAACTCAGAGTTATTCCAGACAGCTCAGTAAAATTCCCAAAATTCCTCCCCATTCCCTCTAAAAGCACCTAGTTTTGTTTATCTTCAGTACAATCTAACATCATAAATTACCAGTTCATCAGATATCCAAATCAACTAGAGTATGTTGTGAGAGAGCAGGTACTTCTTCATTTTTCGTGTAGTTGATACAAGAAAGCATACTTTCGAAAACCTTAACTACATACTGATAACATTGAAATGCAGATGCTGATTTCTTGTGAATAACATGAAGTTGGTAAATGTTAATAATAATTTGGGGTTTTTTTTTGTTTTATATTTAAAATGATAGTAAGAAATAGAAATATATTGTGTAAACCAATATTATTTAGCTGCATTATACCTATATACAAACATTAAGGGACAACTCTATGCTTTATGACATAATTTAGAAGAATTGTCATTTATATGAAATGCATAAAAGACAGGATTTTTTTCTTTTAGAGGACTTCTGTGGAAGATTGATGTCCCAGATCATCAGCTCAGCTGCTTTCTCACTCTACTTCCTCAGCAGGACAAAGATAGGAAATAAGATTAAAAAGTTGGTAAGTCAAGATAAAGACAGTTACTGTGACGGGGAAAACAAACTTAACTTGGGGAAAATTAATTTAATTGTTATATACAAAAATGGAGTTGGGTGGTGAGGAACAAAGACAAAACCTAAAATACCTTCCCCATGCTTCCCACTTGTACCCAGGCTCAACTTTACTCTCTTCCAAGGTTGTTCCAAAGATGGAGTCATCTACCCAGTGTGTGATGCCCATATACATGCACAAAGTAGAGGTATTTTATTGCATATTTGTGCATATAGGCTGTAATCAACAAAGCTAACACACCCAAACAGGACCTTTTATGTTATATTTATACAAAAAACATTAATATAGTGTCCTGCTTTAGGCCTATCAAGGGACAAAAGACCACGATTAAACTCAAGTACCATAGGCTTGAGAATTCCTAAAGGGTAGGGAGAGCTTAATTACCACTTACGGTCCAGGACAAAGTAGATCAGGCTACTCAGCTTGAGAAAGAAAACAGAAAATAATTTCATCCACCAGTAGCCAAAACATAACCATAAAACTCCAAAACATACAACCAGGCCTTTAAGACCACCTTCTCCCCACCTCTCCCCTCTTCCCAGGCTCAGAGCCCTGATCCTGGTGTCTTTATCTCCTCCTCCACTGAATGGCTCAAGGGGGCAGGGAATGAGGGTTTCAGTCTATTCTCCATGGTTTCTGCCATTTGCCTTTCCTCAGGGCAGGTGGGCTCTGCACTGGTCCTCCCAGCTCGTCCACGGGGTCCCTCACACACATGGCAGCCGTGCATGGGTTTCTCCAACCTGCGTTCATCCCAAGGGCTGCAGCTCCTCTTTTCCTCTCATGTGGATCTGCTCTCAACATGGCCTACACCACAGCTGCCTCCTCATACAGTCTCTGCCCGTCTGGGTGCACTCAAATGGAGCTGCTGGTGGCTCTCAGTCCTGCCATTGTCCTCCATGGGTTGTAGGGGCACAGCTGTGCTCTCATCATGGGTTGCAGAGGGATCTCTGATCTGGTGATCCTCCTTCTTCCTTCTCTGACTGTGTGTCTGCATGGTCACCTCCATCTTGTACCACTCTTACACCTCCTGCCAAGCACTTCAAATTCCTGTCCTTAAATAGTGATGGCAGAAGCATCAGATTGGCCCAGTTCGAGAACTCTTTACTGGGTCTTCACTGCAGACCCCTCCCCCTGTTACCAAACAAAATTGGTCCTTGCTAAACCATGACACAAAGTCTGTATTCTAACACATATTTATTGTTATTCTATTTAGTGATTGGTTAGTAGTCCTTTACCTGACATGTAAATGAGTGTGCATACTCAGTTCATTTCCTCTGTCTTCTTCTCTTGTGCCTGGGATATGAATTGAGTAGGTAGTCTGTGAGTTGGTGGCCGTGATTCCCTCCTGACAAGTTTTGCTTTCTTCAGCTACTCCAGCTGCTTACTGACTTCATGGTCATTATTCAACCATCCAGCCTTTGGTGCATTCTGCAACTGGAGATTACCTCCTTATCATTCTTTAGTCCATCTTCAAGGATACAGCTTAGTCAGATTCACACAATGAAGCTATTGATTCATGGGCATTTGAATCTAAACAATGTTACTGTATTCTAGGCATCCCTTAGGCATCCCTTCTAATCACCAGAGCCTGTTTCTCAAGACACTTGTCTCATTGTCCTCAAAGAAAGGAAAATTCAGTTTTATAAAGTACATCACAAGCAGCACAGGGAGGTGGGAAATACATCACCTCTGACACTCCTTCCTCTTCACAGTTCTCCCTTGCTCAACTGAGGGCTCTCCACAGGCAGAAGTTCCTTAGAACATATCCACCCGGTCGATCATGGAGTCCTCCACAGACAGCAGTGAGGAGACCTGATCCAGCACTGGGGCCCATCATCACCCTCCTCCTCTGGCTTTGGTCTCTGCAGGGTTGTTTGTCACATATTATATTTTTATTTGTTCTCTGCACTGTTGAAAAACAGTTTACCCTTTCTTAAAGATGTTTTCATATCAACACATCAACTTGACTGAGAAGCTCAGCTATTCCCTGAGGTTGGTGAGTTAGAGCCATCTTGAACCACCTGTGTCCAGCATAGAGCAGTCTCAGTTTCTGTTCACAGGGACCATCCCTGCAGCCTTACTGCCAACATCTTGACACTTACATCCAATACAATTCTAGTTTTGTCCTGTCACATTGCTACCTTAGCAGCATTCAAACTTCACATTTTCTGTTAAATGAATCAAAGAGAGACAATATTGCATTATGGAAGGGATGTACTATATACATCTGAATGGGTTTGCCTCCTCTGAAATTGCACACAGGGCCACAAGAGATTTTGACTTAGTATCAAAACTAGCTAGGCTTCAACAGCATATGGGTTTGCTCCTATTTAATTCTCAGTCTAACAGAAATCATGGGTGATTTTTACATTTTGGACAGATAAACAATTGCTATTTAATCTTTGTTTTTTAATGTTTCAAACTGTGTTGATTTACTGTGTAAGTTGGAACCAGCAGGAGAAAAATATTGGTACAGATGAGAATATTGTGTTGAGAGGAGAAAGAAACACTGAAGATATATCAGCTAAAGTCTGCTGCTCAAATCTTTCTCTGTATCAGAATAAATATTATATAAATGTTCTTGAGACCAAAATTATATGACTAACACTTGGAGAATACCAAGTTTAAACACAGTTCAGTGTACTCTGACACTATTTTGAAAACGATCAGATTTCACGTATGTAATATTCATGAGGGGAAAAACCTGTCCTAATTTTCACTTTGATCATTGAATGTAAAAAATATTGGTGTTATTTAGAGAAATTGTTAAATTCAACTGTAGAAGTCTCGGTACTATAAGATCCATATGCAAAACAGAAAAACAGGACAGTAAACAGAAGAGTCTTGAACCAAAAATAAATATATTAACGTAATATTTAAACATCAACACATATAAAACTAGCAATTTACAAGCCTTATAATCTGATAATCCTAGATACTGCAGTCTGCAGAATTCCAGCATAATATTGTATTTATGTTTGAAATTTTAAATTGTAAGCTAAAAGTTCATACTTTTACAGGTTCCTACAGCTTTGTTCATTTTTTTGGCTCTTATCTCTTTCTATAATACTACTTGGTTTATTTTATACTTAATACAAGCACTTTGACATTAAAAATCCCATATTTAAACAAAGGTGCATTGTAATGGGGAAAAAATGAGGGCAGAAAACATAATGAGGCAATATTTCTGATAAATCAAGAAATCAAGAATAACTGCAGAATTGACTTATGTAATAAAGTAAAACTGAGATGCTAATCGTATTTAAAATACACAATATGTTTGAGATATGCCCAAAGTTTTCAGAAATTACCATCATTGATTTGAATATTTCCATAACGTAAATTTCTAAATCTAACTTCCAAAATTTCATTATGTTTCCATTGCTTTCAAAAACAATTTGCATTTAATTTCTGTCTATCAAATAGTTACTTCATCTTTGACCTTTCAAGGAGTGACGTGAAAGCAACATGAAAGCTCTGATTGTTCTTGAAATCCATAATTTCTGTAACCAGTGGAAGCTGAAGAGGAAGTGATAGTTATAGCCTGTCTGTCTCTAAAGGATTCTTCAGATTCTTTGGATTCTTTGGTCCATCTTACTCCATTCTCCAGTCACACATATCTCACTCTACAGGAGCAAGAGCACCAAGACCATGTAATCCCATAGAGTTTCTCTGCATTAGCAACAGATAATGTTACAACTTCCAAAACTGTGATTGTCATTTTAGTGTATGTATGAAAGATAGTAATTGTTTGCTACCTGTGCATTCAATTATTTTTGTACTTAAAAGGAATCTCAGTAATTAATTTTTACATTATAAGATCATATAATACCAAATAATAGTGGTTAAGTTGCGATGAACATATTATTATATATTTAATGCATATTAAAATTATATAGATAGATAGGATTATGGAAAATAAGGTGATAGTAAAATAATTCATACTAAGATGTCATAATGTCATTTCCATATGTGAAATTGAACTAACGAAGCAAAATAAGACATCTCTTACAGCTTACAGGAGCATAGCTTTTCTACTAAAACTTGGAGCTTATGGACACTGTTTCTCCCTCTTAAAAGATTTAGTTCCAAATTATTTTTATATTTTCCATTTATTTATTTACTTACAGCCATCCTTATAGTTTTTCAACTTGATCTAAAATTATAAATGAATCTAAAAGTACTTTGGGTAGTATATTTATCTATGTCAGTAGATATGAATTTTGTTGCTATATATAAGTGTAAATTCATAAGCTGGGATAGAAAAGATAAATTTGTATATTAGGATTCAATATGTATATTTAGACTTTAAAAACATTTTTAGAAGTCAATCTAGAAGATAGTCAAGGTGAGTTTTTATTTATTCTTTCATCACTTAAAGATTATAGTTTAGAATTTTTCCCCCTTTCTACCATAGATCTCAAAAAGTAACCACTTTGGGTTTTACTTCATGTGTTCTTGCTGAGATTGATTCCAGAATTACTAAACCTGAGAACAGCATAACAATTGTTGAAAAGTTGAGTAATGAGAAAGATAAGTCTGATTTAAAAACGAACAGCTGTTCTGGAAACAGTAACTAAGTACATTCAGGGATTAATTTTTTTCCAAATACATCTGATGATGTTCAAGGCAGATGACACGTTAATAAATAAATCTACTACTGATCTAACCAGTGTGGCAATTCTGACATTGTCAGAAAGTAATTTGATTGGTTTAAATTGTAAATTGTATTGTCTAGAATACTTATAAACTTTGTACATTTATTAAATGAGTTGGTGTCAGCTTTTATTAGAGAAAGAGAACTCAATAAGGGAACAAAGATTGAATATGTCCTCGTTGAAGATGAGTAATTAGCTAATTCCATCCATTATAGAACAAAGCAAAATTAACATTGAATCTAAAATCTAATGAGTCAAACATTGCAAGAACCTGCTAAATTAATCTTATCATTGGACTATCAATTATATATGAAAGTATACTATCTTAAAATTTATTAGGAATGGTCATATTGATCAAAGAAATAAAGGCACGTAAGCTAAAATTGTTTCACACTGCCACGTCTAAGGTTAAAATCCTGTGAATAATATAAAAGTTGAAGACCAACACAGATGCACAGAAAAAAGAAATTATTGTAGAGAAGGAAAAACACCATAGAATACTCAAAATCAAATCCATAAGTTACACCAAACTTGAAGGTGCAATACAAATACTTTATGTCTGGAAACTGCTTAAATGTAACACTGGATATTAGAATTCTGTAATATTTTTTATATGACTTTCAGAATATTTTGGGGGGCAAATCTAGGATAGTTGTTATACATGATGTTCTTCAAAATACCTTTCTGATGCCTAATGTTAATAATATTTCAGTCACGTGACAGTGTTGTGAATAGTCTACATGAATAACAAACCTTTCGTAATTTGTAGTAAAATTTAGTCAGCTACAATTGCAATGAAAAGCTAGTACAGTTATGAATATAAATTAGATATGTTTTGCATCTTCAATTTATTAAATTGCAATAGTTTAATTACTTGTACAATAAATTACATAATTATTTAAAGAGAACTGGGAGTAATTATATTAATTGTTGCTTGCCATTGTATATTAAAAGGAGATAGTGTTTTCTTGACAAAACCACTTTGCAGAAGTATTATTTTACTTGGAGGTGCCAGAGAAGACCTGTAATTATAGTAGTGTCAAGTTTTATGTTTAAAAGATTTTATTCAGGTACCACTGAATTCAAGAAGCCCATCTTTGTTTTAGAAGGTTGTTGGAATTAATCTGGAATAAGATTAGAACTTATTAAAACTCTTACGAATTAATTAGACAGTTCCCTCCCTTCCTCCCCTTTGTGCTCCTTCTCTTTAAAAATGCAGATCCATTGAATGATCAACAGCAGACTTATTAAATGGATACAGTCTGGTAGTTGAAACAGGGTCAGATGAGAGATAGTATATTATAGTTAACAGTTACATATCATAATATAATACCTTAGCTTCCAAAAATAAAATGTCTTCTGTTTATTAAGCTATGAGTTTATAGGGGCTTTTTGCACAGGTTTCTGTGTTTCAGGGTTTTAGGGGAATAGTTGCAATTTCCAATACCATCTACGCAATATTGAGGCCTTTCTGAACTTGTAATTTGATTAACATTGATTTTACTCTCAGAAAACTAAGACTGTGTTTTGAATTTTTTGAATGCAGAGTCCTTTGTGGGCCTTCTGCAGCCTCGCTGATTGGAGAGTCAACAGAAGTTAGGACAAAGTGTGGGAGGAGTGGGGCTTATATTTTAAGTCCTTTCTGGTCAAAATCTTATTTCAGGTGAAGCAATGACTAATTATGGAACTGATCAGAACACATATTTGGAGTAAAATAAATTTATTTTGCATGTGGTAGTTAGGTGAATTTTGTGCACCTGAATCTACTTGTCACCTCAGGTGACAAATTCAGGAAAATCTGTGTGAAAATCTATGTCAATTTAAAAAAATGAGAAAATTCCAGGATACAGAGAAGTCTTGATTGATTTTCTCTGACCAAAACAAACAAATGAAAAAAACCCAACCAAACAACAAAAATACAGTTTTACTGATGTGCTTGCAGTTACCTAGCTACTGGAGAAATACTGTAAGATTCATAGTTGTTGGTCTAAACCACAAGTGCAAAAGTGCTAACGGCAAACTTCCCTTAGAAGAGTTTGTGCTTCAGTTGAAGCATGAGAAAGACTAAGTTTTTAATGATTATGGAAGGTCTAGAAGAAGAAAATAGCTAAGAAAATAGGAAACACTGTTCAATGGATCAAGAAGATTGCCAGCTTGTCTGATACCATTGTAATGTAAGGAGAAAGGACAGTCTAACATCCTACAGTAGATGTTTAGGACTATCAAAACAAGATACAATTTATAAATATTGTCAATTGTGAGCTAAAAGAGAAGATACTGAGTCTATTCCTAATTATTATGGTAAATGAAGAGGTAAATACATTAACTATAGTCTCTAAGGACAAGGAGAATAGTCATTTCTCTTGACAAATCACCTTATGAATGAAATGAGGATTAAATATTGGTTTTGGCGTAACAAGCATGACAAATAAACACAGTGGTGCTTAGAGAACCATAGGTTTTTGACAACTCAAAAATTCAAGGAGAGTAAACATTCATTCACTAGGAGAAAATCCTCCTTATTTCCTAAACTAATAGCCTTCTATGATGGCATGAATGGCTGACTAATGAGGGTACAGCAGTGGATGTCATCTACCTTGACTTCAGGAAGGCTTTTGACAGCATCTCCTATAACGTCCTCATCAGTAAGCACAGGAGGTATGGCTTGGATGAGATGATGGTAAGGTGGATGAAGAACTGGATGAATGACAGAGCCCAAAGGGTGATGGACAATGACACTGAGTTGAGTTGGAGGCCTGTGGTCTGTGGAGTTTCACAGGGGGAGGTTCTTGGGCCAGTCTTGTTCAACATCTTCATCAATGATCTGGATGACAGGACAGAGTGTACCCTCAGCAAATTCTCTGATGACACCCAGTTGGGAGGACTGGCTGATTGATTTCACATTCAGCAGGATCTCGACCGACTTGAGAGTTGGGCAGAGAGGAACTTCATGAGGTTCAACAAGGACAAGTGCAGAGTCCTGCATCTGGGAAGGAACAACCCCATGCACCAGTACAGGCTAAGGATTGACCTGGTGGAGAGCAGCTGTGCATACGAGGACCTGGGACTTCTCATCCATAAGATACTAGACATGAGCCAGCAATGTGGTCTCATGGCTAAGAAGGCCAATGGTGTATTCCAGTGTATTGAGTCTGTCCAACAGGATGAGGGAGGTTCTTCTGCCCCTCTAATCTCCCTCCTCTGTAGTTCTATGTCTTGTTCTGGGCTCCCCAGCTCAAGAAGTATAGGGAACATCTAGACAGCGTCCAGCACAAGGCCATCAGGAGACAAAAGACCACAATTAAACTCAAGTACCATAGACTTGTGAATTCCTAAAGGGCAGAGAGGGTTTAATTACCACTTATGGTCTAGGACAAAGCAGACCAGGCTACTCAGCTTCAGAAAGAAAACGGAAAATAGTTCAATCCACCAGCAGCCAAAACATAATCATAAAACCCCAAAATATAACCAATACAAACCAATACAGAGTGGTACAATGATGAAGAGTACAACTAGCCCTTTAAGACCATTTTCTCCCCACCTCTCCCCTCTTCCTGGGCTCAGCACCCTGATACCAGTGTCTTTTTCTCTTCCCCTGCTGAATGGCTCAGTGGGGCAGGGAATGGGGGTTTCAGTCAGTCTATTCCTGATAGCTTCTGACATTTGTCTCTCCTCAGGGCAGATGGGCTCCCTGCACCTCCACGGGGTACCGTACACACATGGCAGCCCTGCACAGACTTCTCCGGTGTGTGTTCATCCCAAAGGCTGTGGCTCCTCTCCGCCTCTCATGTGGATCTGCTCTGTGGCCCACAGGCTTTCCAGCATGGCCTGTGCCATGGCTATCTCCTCACATAGTCTCTGCCCTTTGGGGCACACTCACCCATAGCTGCTGGTGGCTCTCAGTCCTGCCATTGCCATCCATCGGTTGCAGAGGGGTTTCTGGTCTGATGTTCCTCCTTCCTTCTTCCTTCTCTGACTGTGGGGTCCGCATGGTCACCTCCATCTTGTATCACTCTTACACCTCCTGCCAAACACTTCAAATTCCCATCCTTAAATAGCGATTGCAGAGGCATCAGATTGGCCCAACCGGGCCAGAGATGGGTCTGAACCCAGGAGCTGGGGAAGAGTCCAAAAGCTCTTTACTGGGTCTTCACTGCAACACCTTCCCCGGTTACCAAGCAAAAGTTGCTCCTTGCTAAACCATGACAGGGACACCAGTTGGAACACGGGAAATTCCACTTGGACAACAGGAGAAAATTCTTGTGTGATTTGATATAGGTGGACCTACTTTAGCAGGGGGATTGGACTAGATAATCTCTAGAGGTTCCTTCCAACCCCTACCATTCAATGATTCTATGATTGTATGATTCTGTAATTGACACATAGAAATCCAATCTTATTCTAGAATTATTAGGTAACAATCAGCAAGTTAGAGGATCGAAATTGTGAGTTATTTTTTACTTTGCTTAATTTTAAAGTTTAAGACATTAAAAATGCTTCAACTTTTTCTTAAATTGTTTAAAACTTTTTTATTTTTTAATAATTGTTTTAAGAACAGTACTTTGTGGGGTTTTTTTCTGCTTTTTTTACTGCTCTACAATGTATTTGTGATTTCTCATATAACATGTCAGAATAGCTGTTCAGGATCAGACCGCTGATGCCCACAGTATCTCTAACAGAGGCTAAGAGCAATGTTACAGTACTTTTTTTCTATATTTTTCCAGTGTCCTCTTACTTTCCCTTCACAGCACTTCTTGATAATTAGCCATTGACACTTGTATATTTAGTAATCCTCCAGGGACATTTATTCCAGACTCTTCTCAGTCTTTCCTACACTTGTGTCCTGGTTTAGGCCCATCAGGGAACAAAGACCACAATTAGCCTCAAGTACCGAAGAGGCTGAGAATTGCTCAAGGGCAGGGAGGGCTTAATTGCCGCTTAAGGTTCAGGACAAAACAGACCAGGCTACTCGGTTTGGGGAAGAAAACAGAAAATAATTTAATGCAACATCAACTAAAACATACCCACAAAAACCCAAAACATAACCAAGCCCTGATCCCGGGGTTTTTACCTTGCCCCCCCCCCCCCCCGAACGGTTCGGGGGGGCAGGCAGTGGGGGTCTCAGTCAGTCTGCTCCCAATAGCTTCTGCCGTTCGTCCCTCCTCAGGACAGGCCAACTCCACACCAGTCCTCCCTGCAAGTCCATGGGGTAACTCACACACATGGCAGCCCTGCACGGGCTGCTCCGACGTGCACCCATTCCAAAGGCTGCAGCTCCTCTCTGCCTCTCGTGTGGGGCTGCTCTGCGACGTGCAGGCTCTCCAACACGGCCTGGGCCATGGCTGTCTCCCCACACAGTCCCTTGCCCGTCCGGGCTCACTCACATGGAGCTGCTGGTGGCTCTCAGTCCTGCCACGGATCTCCATAGGTTGCAGGGGCACAGCTGCATTCTCGCCACGGCTTGCAGAAGGGTCTCCAGTCTACTGCTTCTCCTTCCTTCCTCCTTCTCTGGCTGAAGAGTCCGCGTGGTCGCCTCCATCTTGTATCCCTCTTACACCTCCTGACTCGCATCCCAAATTCCCGTCCCCTAAATAGTGATCGCAGAGGCGCCAGATTGGCCCAGCCGGGCCGGAGGTGGGTGTGAACCCAGGAGCCGGGGGAGGGTCCGCAAACTCTTTACCGGGTCTTCACTGCAACCCGCTCCCCCTGTTACTAAGCCAAAAGCTGCTCCTTGCTAAACCAGAACAACTTGTCAGTTAGGAATCTTTATCATAGGTGTAAAACAGAAGTATTCTGAGGAACTAAACCCTTTGTTCTGAAGCAGTTTATTCCCTTTAATTGCTGTGTTTCAGTATATAGTGAACAAGTAATCCTCATGGTTATGATTTCTCTATATGTTCTCTAGAGAAACACTGCAGAAATTCAACCTTTTCCAGACAGAAGAGTTTCAGTCTGCTGAGTTGTCCCTTGTATATAAACAATTCCAAGCCTCTGAACATAATTGTTTCCTTCAAAGCTTTTTACAGACATCTTCAGGTATGTGTAGATACAGTTTGCACTTATTTGCTGAATAAATGTGTTATCTCCCTTCACATTAGTCATGAATGCTGTGTTTCTCTACTCTCTTGCTGTTTCTCCTAGTTTTCCCCAAATAGAGACCAGGCTTATGGGCCTAAGGATTAGATCTCTTTGCAAACCTTAAAAACCTAGAAATAAATAATTAAAAAAAAAAAAATCATCAAATAGGTACACTGTCTTCTTGTTCTTGATTACCAAGAAATAATGAGCTTTCAAAGTTTGTATTTCATCCTTGAATTCTTTCAAAACTCCTTCATAAATGCTGTCTTATCCTTCTAACTTATTACTGCCATTTTTATCTGCTGATTAGATAACTTCTGCAGTTGCCTTACATTCAAACAAATACCCTGAGTTCCCATGGGGAACATTACCAGCATGGAAATCTTCCAAATGTCTTCTGCAATGAACAGAAAATACCTTTAGTGTTTTCACAGTAACCTTACCTTTCCTGAATATTCCTTTTACAGTATGATCTGTAAAGAGTCTGATGGACTTTTTGCTCCTGGATCATTTGAAGGAAAGGTTTTGAATGATTTTACTAAAAGCATCACAAACTCTTAGATCACCTTATTGAGTTTTTATATATAATCTCCTGCAATTCAGTTCTCTGTACTGTAGCCATTTGGACTTGTGCCCAGATTTCTGAAACATAGTGTCTATTTTCTAATAATCTTCCTTAGTCTACTGATTAGATATAGCAAATTTCTCCTTTCTCAGGTTTTCTCTGAACTGTACTGAACTGTGCTTCTTGTAGGATGTCCTCAAGTGATCTTCGTGACATTGCCAAAGGTTTAATTCTCATAGTTATACTTTTTAATTTTTTTTTTTTTTAGTCTACTAATTTTATGCCTTGAAATTAAATTTAAATTTATCTAAGTTAGAAGAAGTTTTGTAAAGTTTTATTGCTGTGATGGTCCATTGCTAACAATGTAGAAAGTGTAACATCCTATGATATCATACTCAGAATGAAATATAAATACTCGAATGCTGGGTTTTTTTGTTCTAGGTTTAGCATGTTTACTTAGGCAGTTGCCTACTTGTAATCCTCTGAAAAACATCAGTAGATTAAGTAATTCTACATGCAAGTAAACGTGTGAGTTCATAGAAGCTGATTCCCCAGTGAGCTTAGTAACTGATTCCAAAGGTGATGTATTGAAAATCCTCATAAAGCACATTTGTAAAGGGAGTTAAAAGATTTTAAGGACTGGGGAAAGAAAAATAAAGGCGTTACTGATAATTCCTATTCACAAGAGCCAAAACCATTTTCTGTGCTGTCCAAGGGAAGATCAGTGACTAACTTTAGCAGACAAAGTTTTATTTCAGAATAATGGTATTTCTAGGAGGCTTTTTTTGTTTTCTTGTTTTCTAACAGAAGTTTGCAGAAGCAGATGTTAAATATCCTTGGGTAATACATATTATTGAAACACGTATTAAATCAAAAGACATGTAATATTCCTTAATCTCATTGGTTTTTCTTAATAAAAATACATCATTATAGCAGAATTAACTCAATGAAACCGCATTTAAGCAGGATGTTATTTTTTAAAAAAAATATTAGTCTCATTTTAATTACAAAGTAGAATGCTATAGCTGACAAAATGACAACGTTGTGAGGCTATTAAAAGCTGTAACATTACAAAAGGAAAACTAACATATTTTTGACCTGTGTCTGTTAAGAGATATAGCCAAGAAGAACTTTAAGTCTATTTCTCTATTCTAAAATAAATAGAAAAAAATTGGAGTATAAAATGGAGGCAAAAAAGTGTGAGACAATGTTTTTCTGCTTAGCTGTTTTTTGTTAAATATTTGTGGTAACAATCATTTTGTCTTGAACAAATCACCTAGAATGTTCTGATTATCCAGTAAGATTTAAGGAATCTCTGTTGAGAAAGACCAAATGGGAAAATTAAAGCAGGTATGAAAACTTTGTGGTTTTTAATAAGATTTTACAAGTTATATAGTACAGCTTCCTAGCACTCGAATATACAATTCCTTTAAATATTTTAGCCCTATCTTTAATTTTTGTGGATGTGTTTGTGAAACTTTGTTAATTTCTACAGGAAAGTCTAATAAGATATCAACTGCATTACTCAAACTCATGTTATTCTTACCTGCATTTTCACTGTATCAATTCAAAAATAGAGAGATATGTGAACTCCATCAAAGTCATAAAACACCTTATACATATAGTCTGAAGTTAAGAATTCTTACTGATCATGAAATTCCTCTGGTAGCTATATAGCGTGTTTTAAAACATTTCTGTATGCTACAGAACTGGATAGTATCAGACAGAGCTCTCTCATTTTCTTCTCCAATTCTTCCTTAGCTCATATCACTGTAAAGGTCCAGGATGGATCAGACCATTAAGGTATACCTTACATGTCTGAGCATCTAGCTGGGGTAAGACTCTTCAAAAAGAACAAAAATAAGTATGTCAAGATATTCTGTTAAGAGCATATTGTGATGGGTTTGTGTGGAGCCGCTTTTTGCTTGAAAACAGAGGGACAGGACTGCAATGTTGCTCCCATAACAGTTCATGAAACTTCCCCTGGCTCTGAGGTGGAGCCACCTCCAGCCAGGCCAGGCCAATCTGGCTCCTCTGTCATCAGCATTTAAGAAGGAAAGTGTGTAGGAGGAGGTGGAAGAATGGGACAAGACGGAGGTGACTATGTGCACCCTGCAGTCAGTGGGGAAGGAAGGGAGGAGAAGCACTGACTGAAGAAACCCTGGTAGCCCACAGTGTGAAAACAGCTGTCCACCTGCAACTTATAGAGCCCTTGGGATGGACATATGTTGGTGTGGTCTGTGCAGGTCTGTCCAGTGTGTTGGGGACTCCACACTGGAGCAGAGACGACTGCTGAGATGTGCTTTTGCACTGAGACAAGGTGAGCAGCTGCCATCAGATAAAGACTGATTCCACTCCCCATTCATTGACTGGGATCAGGTTCCTGAGTCTGAGAAGAGGGGAGAGATTGGGAGAGGGTGGTCTACTCTACTCTGCTGTTTTCAGTTGGACATTTGTGTTTATTGTGATTTTGGTTGGTGATTAAATTATGTTTTTGTTTTCTTTTTGGATTCTTTTTTGTTTTTCTTTTTATATTCTTTTCTAATATTGCTGTGGTAAAAAGGATTTTTCCTTTTGGCTTTCCTTGTGGAAAGAAATAAAATAAGGAATGAGTATGTAGTAAGAATCTGTTGAGAAAAAGTAATCTAACAAAAATGAGAGAAAACTTGGCACTATTGAGGTTAGCAAAAAAATTACCATGCTCTGAAAAATGACTTGTGTTTATTTCATGGCAGGATATTGTTGATATAAAAGTTAATATCAATGCCGTGTCTCCCATAGTGGACATCTTTGAGTCTTTGAATTTAGCTAAGCAGAAATGACTTAGATGGATTGTATATTTCAGAGACGTTATGATATAAACTACAAATGATTGCAAATACAAGTGTGTTTTCAGCTAAGTTTTCCTAACCAAAAGACACTTAATCCTCAAATAGGTAAAGTGAAAGACATTTTGTTAAACTTTTTCTCAAAACCAAAATATTTTGATTTGAATTAAGTAAACAAAGGCTAGCAGCAAATCTACATACCTTTCTTTGAGGAGTCCATATTTTGTTTGGAACTTATGTAATCGAGAAACTAGTAGAGACTATTATGAAGAAATAGAGACTATTAGCATCCATTTACAGATATATTTATATTGTATAATTGGCATTTTGACTGGTAGCAATGTCCAACTGGGTGAATCATTGCACATTCTAGTTATTTAATGTGAAAAAAATGTTTAGGGGACAACTTTTTGTTTGTATCTAAAATCATATCTGAATCATGGTCTAAGTTTTAAAAAATAAAAACTGCCTCTGTCATTATAACTATAACATTATGGGGAAATTTGGAAATTTTATAGTTCCTTGATGCTGAGTTGAATGAGAGCAATCCAAGGACTTTGTGATATTGGTCAATGAAAAGTTGGACATGGGTACTTGCAGCCCAGAAAGCCATCTATATACTGGACTGCATGAAAAGGAAGTGATTTGCTGAGACCTTACAGCAGTCTTTCAATATATAAAGGGGTCTTATAAGAAAAAGATTTTCACCAGAGCCTGTAATAACGCAAGGGGTTTAGACTTTGATTGGGCATAAAGAAGATGGTTTTTATGATGAGACTGGAGAGATACTGGATCAGATTGTCTGGATAGGCTGGACATCGTTGGAAGTGTTTAATGGGAGACTGGATGTAGTTTTGAGCAATCTAATCTAGTAGTTACTCATGTCCCTTCCCATGGCAGGGTGACTATACGAGATGATCTTTGATATACCTTTCCAGTCCAAATTATTCTATGATTATATGTCTTGATTATTTTTTTTTAATTCAGACTCCTCCTAAAAATAAAAAAATGTCTCTCATTGTACATTTCAATTTATATTTTTAATGAACTTAACAAAATCTTCCAGAAAAAGCCATGGTAATATCAAGTCCATAATGGAGAAACAATGCTTTACCCTGACTTGATCATTTGAAAAAGTGTCAGAAAATCAGTTATCTTAAATCAAATATCTCCCATCAAATATATTACAGGAAATTATTATCTTTAACATAGAATAACGCCAAAGCAAAGATAACCTATTTCTAGTATTATTTTGGAATAACTGATGGCTTGAAAAATGCTAGGGAGGTAATTTCTGAAACCTTTACCTTAGCTGCTTCGTGTTTTGAAGAGGCACAGTTGTGAAGAGCCTTTGTTATTGAACATGTTGAATATCACTATTAATGGTTTGTCTTACATAGTCCTCTATAGCAGCAAAAGAGTGAAACCTTCTAAGAAAGGGAGAGAAGGAAAAAAACGAAGAACTCTACATGAAAAAAGTATGAAGTTACAAAATAATATTTTTTTTTTTTTTTCTGCAGTTTTGCAAGATTCTTTTCATTTGTGAGGCACAATAAGAACAGATATCAGTTTACGAAACAAAATCAGACTTATTCTACAAAAGATTTGCAATGTAAACCAAGACATCTGAGAATCTATACACAAATACTACAAAAAACATGTCTTCATACTGGGTTGACGAAACTATGGAATTATGCCTTTATAGGTATGAAACAACAGCCTATAATTTTGTCCCCACATAAGGGGACAGAGGTATTTATACAGCTAAAAATGAAATGTGTCAGGAAACCGTGATGTCTCAGAAAAACCTTGGGAGCAAGGAAATAGATATGATGCTGAGTGTTGAGTGTAAGTATTCATCAGGTATGTTTTTGCATTGCAAATAAAGCCTGGAGGATGCTGAAAATAAAACTCAAGGTCTCTTCAAAGTGCTAGTTTTGCAATATTATTCCCTAAATAATACTGTGTTCAAGATCCCTGGTCCTTCTATACATCCTGTTTCTTGGATGATGAATCCTGTCTTGCAAATGGTATTGCACAAGTAATGGTCCCTATTTTTTTTCTTCCATCTTCCAGGAAATACTGCTTTGGCCAAAAAGCAACAAACAGGTTAATTCTTAAGTTCTTAGATAAACTAGAAATAAAAAGCTCATTTGTAGATTGTGTAAATCTGTAAGAAAGAATATGAAGAAAGCAATCGTTTCAAGTAGTGCTGTAAACTCTAAGTGTGGAGGCAATGAAAGAAGCCCAGGCAGTCAGTATATTTGGCCTTTTCTTTCTGATCAACTGTATTTTACAATTGCTTTTTTTTTTTTTCCCCCCAACTGTAATAGCCTCTCCCTTGCTAATTTTTAATTTATGGATCTTAAGTCTTTGGAATTGCTGTTCTATGAGTACACTTCTTGATAGAAGTGTACTGTAGAATCCTGCAGAGACTTAGTACATTTCATTATTTCTCAAAATTGTTTTCTTATTTTATAACGTATGGATCCACACAGGTAACTGGTTTATTAGCATTTAGACAAAAAATTGTATTTTCCTTGAATTCTGATGTATACTAAATGCATGTTTTTAACAGTTGCTGATTCAATGAAGTAGCATAATAGATTTTTATAACTTTATAATAGCATTTTATTAGTATCATAACACGTAGCTGAATTATGCTTTGCTTTGATGGAGATGAGTTTAACAAGTCTAGAATTTTAGACTTAGAGGAAGATTTCTCTTAGTATTTTGATCAATGTTACTTTTGCGATATTTTTGACTGTTCCAGACTACCATTCCAGTGTCACATTCTGTGATGACATAACTACCAGTATCATAACTATCATAACTATCATAACTTCACTTTAGTGAAGACTGTTCCACAGATTCTGCTAACAAAGATGACACAAATCCAAAATACCCTGATATGATAAAAAATCCAGATGTGTAAGTTTTGAGTTTTGGCATGTTAGGATACTTTCAATGATTCTCAATGTCAAGTTCATACCAAGGGAAATGCTGTAACTATATTCTTATTTTCTCTTTTGCAAAGGATTTATCCCAAAATTATTTTAATTATTTTGTGTCTATTTTTTGTTTGCTTTTTTTTTTTTTAATCTCAGTTTTTTCTTTGTCATTGAGGACTTTTATAAACTTTTTGGGAATTACTACCTTTTGGCATGGCAAGAAGAATAAAGCTCAAAAACACTTGATACATTCCAGAAAACATCCTTTTTTTTTTCCCCAGAAATTACTTGTCTGCATTGATTAAACAGAAGATAATGATAATGTGTCCTTTCAATATTTTTCCATCTTTCATCTTTTCCATTTATAGGCAGTTGTAGAACTATCTGTATACTGAAAAATATATATCAGTATAACAGCTTTGTTTTTGGAAGCATGATTACATTAAAATATTTGTGAACCTGCTGCACTTCAGCTTGAGTCAGCCCAAAGTCCTAATATTTGTTCTTCTGCTGTGCTATGGAGCTGTTTGCTGCTGTGAATACATCACTTTGACCTTCTATAACCAATTTCAATCTAAATCATGTCTCTCAGAGATACTGTAATAATAGAGTTTATTATCTTTAAAAAATACCTCAACAGCATTGATGAGTTGATCTCTTCTGAAAATCCATCCTGTACACATGGAGTTATCTCTCAAGAATGTTTGCTATGGTCTGAGTAGAGAATATAGAAGTGATTATGTACTTCTGTAAGAAGAAAAGCTCTCCAAAATATGAGATGTTATCAGACTCACTCATCTGTGTTTGCTAACAATCCTGTATTTTGCCAGTATATAAAGTTAATTGCCTAATAGTAAAAATAAATGCATAAGATTACTGTGTTGTCACTTGTCTGAGAATTAAGTGAAAATTCAGGGAGGGATATAAGTACTAGACAGGCTTCAAATTACACAACTAGTTATAAAGAACAAACAATGGAATGTTTGATTATTTTTGTTTAAACTAGAAAGTTTCTGCCTTTACAGATGCATCTTTAGGCTAGCAATTAGATTCTGCTCTGCAAAAAGTTTCTGGAAAAGATTCTCCATAAATAAGTCATTAATGAAGATAAAGATTAGTTTGCAAAATTTTATTAATATTAATTATTTTAAATGGATACATTTTTCATTAGTAATTAAAGTTTCAAAAATCAGTTGAGTTAGCTTACAACTAATTGGAAAAAATAGATTAATGAAATGTAATTAAATGAGAAAAAGTTCTTATGAAAATTACTATAAAACAGTTATTTGATAGTGTCAATAAATATTTGACTTTAAAAGAGGATTTAGAAGAAACATATTCTGCACTGAGAAAACAAAGAGTGGAAAGCTATGGAAAAATGCTTCACTTTCATTTTAAAACTGTAGTATATCAAATTTTAAAAGTAAGTGAAGCATCTTGTCATGGCTTTCAATAACTTATGTATATGACATATATAAGAAAAACAGCAGCTGTGATGTATTTTTTGCTTTAATAAAACAATTTTGCAAATTTCTACATGACGTTGAAAAGAAGTGTCCCAGATAATCTATAACACATTTCTAGACAATGATTAAGACTGTATTTTAAAGCAGATGTGTTAATTTGGTTAGAGCTACAGAAATTTTCTAGGTCTGACAGGAAACAGGATACTTGGCTGCCCTTCTTCTAGATCTGAACATTTCAGTAGGAAAAAAGAGAGTTGTACACACCGATACATGTTATCTATCACATTTATTTTTCTTTTATTTTATTAAATCACACTGAGATGCAAGAAACTAAGAGAACAGAGAGATTTCTGTTTATCTTTCCACTGTAATTCTTGATACCTAATGCAAAATTCTAGGTTAAGTACAATTGTCTTCTTTCCATTCAGATGTATTCCAATATTTCCCAGCTTCTCTGTGATGAGGAAACCACCCTGAGAACAATGTATTTCAGTTCATTCAAACTGAAATGAATATTCCTGTGCTACTTTTACCATCTACTAGCTCTAATTTTAATTCTACTGAGAATAATTCAGTCTTCATTCCTGCCTGTTGTGAAACTCACTATCCCAGAAAGAGGTCATGGTCTCTACAGACTGTTTTCTATATAGTAAGTTATCAGTTATAGTATCTCTCCTTTGCCTCCTCTCCCTCACTTGCTTTCTGTACAACAGTATGCAACAGGAGAATGTGTTGTGAAAAAATTGAACTTATTTATGTCCCAGTCACAAAGAACTTTTTAAAAGGGTTTTTTAAATGGTTTAGGTCAATTTTATTTAAAGTATTTGTGCCCTAAATTTATAGCTTGTAGAAGTTAACTTTAGTCTTTTGTTAGTCATTATGCACTCCTCTTTTTTACAGTAATACATAGAGCATCGTAGACATAATTGGATGCCTAGCAACCCATGACTAACTCATAGAAATGTACTCCCTTTACTGGTTGTTTATAACTGGGTTTGCTTGCAGCCATTGCTCCTCTAATTTCCAGATAGTAAAAGTAATTTAGTGGGTTTTAGAAAATTTCTGATTTTTACCTGAAAATGCTAAATCCCCAGATTATATAGGTATTTGAGTGAATATAGTTTATCGTAACACCAGATACGAAATTTATAAATCAGTTGCAGTGCAGCTAAAAAAATAATTTCCGTTGTGCTTACTCGATCCAGAAACTTTCCTCTTTTATTTTTAAATCATATAAGATTTTTTTGGCCAAATTGTTTATGCCACAGCACGAAGTAATTACTAACTGTCATCTATTTAACTCACATCTCACTATGTTATATGAAGAAATTACTGATCTCTCGAAATATCAGCAAGTCACCTGATAGAGTAGCTCAGGAGAACCAACACAAACATAAATTGGGAAATTAGTTAATTTTTATATTACCTTGAAAATCTGTGGAAAAAAAATCCTTCCATTTTTTAATACTTTTTCTGTGCTAGAAGAAAAAATAGTCATTAATGTACATTTTATTTTGCTTCATGCCTCAAGATCAATGATATAAACATCAGTATTTTACTTTTCCTAGTAGGATAGTTAAATACTATTGATGGATGAATACATATTTTTCTTACATAAAGATTTCTAACTTTTTTTTACATTTATTCCTTACATTAAAAAAAGAACAAAATCCCGTAAGAACTAACTAAAACTCTCAATGTGCACATTCTTAAAAAAAAGTGTTTTACCGAACACTGAAATACTGGTTTACTGAGTATATGAAAGGTCAGTGCAATGTGTTTTGAAACACTAGATCATTGTGGTAAGTTTAATGAAAAGTAGTATGCAACATAATTATTGATTAAAATGTAAATAAGACATGTTAGAGAAGACAAGAAGGCTGTTAACAAATGAAAGATTAAAGAGAATGTGAATTTGCTGATGAACAAGGAGGGTGTCCTGGTGACGGAGAATGCAGAGAAGGCAGAGTTACTGAGTACCTTCTTAGCCTCAATCTTCACTGCCAAGAACGGTCCTAGGAAGCCCAGTCCCTGAAGGACAGCTGGATAGTATGTAAAATGGAAGACTTTCTGTGGTGGATGAGGATGAGGTTATAGACTTGTTAGGAAAGCTGGACACCCATAAATCTATGGGACCTGATGAGATAAACCCAAAAGTGCTGAGGGACTTGGCTGATGTTTTTAGTTAAGTCACTCTTCATCATTTTTGAACACTCATGGAGGACAGATGAAGTGTCTGAGGACTGGAGGAAGGCCAATGTCACTCCAATCTTCAAAAAAGGCAAGAAGGGGGACCTGGGAAAATACAGGGTGGTCAGCCTCACCTCCATCCCTGGAAAAGTGATGGAACAACTTATTCTGGATGCAATCTCTAAATATATGAAGGGGAAATCCTGTTTGACCAACCTGTCAGCCTTCTATGAGTGCATAACCGGCTCGCTAGATGAGGGGAGAGCAGCGGATGTCATCTACCTTGACTTCAGCAAGGCTTTTAACACTGTCTCCCACAACATCCTCATCAGAAAGCTCAGGCAGTGTGGCTTGGATGAGTGGACAGTGAGGTGGATCGAGAGCTGTCTGAATGACAGAACCCAGAGGGTGGTGATCAATGGCACAGAATTGAGTTGGAGGCCTGTGGCCAGTGGAGTTCCACAGGGATGGGTTCTGGGGCCAGTCTTATTCTACGTCTTCATCAACGACCTGGATGAGGGGACAGAGTGTACCCTCAGCAAGTTGGCTGATGACACCAAACTGGGAGGACTGGCTGATTCCCCAGTAGGCTGTGCTGTCATTCAATGGGATCTCGACTGTCTTGAGAGTTGGGCAGAGAGGAACCTCATGAGGTTCAATAAGGACAAATGCAGAGTCCTACACCTGGGGAAAGAACAAACCCATGCACCAGTACAGGCTGGGAATTGACCTGCTGGACAGCAGCTCTGCAGAGAGAGACCTGGGAGTCCTGATTGATAATAAGCTAACCATAAGCCAGCAATGTGCCCTCGTGGCCAAGAAGGCCAATGGCATCCTGGGATGAATCAAGAAGAGTGTGGCCAGCAGGTCAAGGGAGGTTTTCCTTCTCCTTTATTCTGTCCCAGTGAGGCCTCATCTGGAGTATTGTGTCCAGTTTTTGGCTCTGCAGCTCAAGAGGGACAGGGAAGTGCTGGAGAGAGTCCAGTGCAGGGCCACCAAGATGATCAGAGGACTGGAACATCTTTCATGAAAGGAAAGGCTGCAGGAACTGGGGCTGTTTAGTCTGGAGGAGACTAAGGGGGACCTCATTAATACTTACAAGTATTTAAAAGCTGCATGTCAATGGGATGAAGCTGAAACACTTTTCTTCTGTAGTGTTCAGTGATAGGTGTAATAGACAAATAGTCAAATATCCAAAAGTTCCACTTAACGAAAATTTTCTTTCCTGTAAGGATGAAAGAGCCCTGGCACAGGCTGTCCAGGGAGGGTGAGGAGTCTCCTTCTTTGGAGGTTTTCAAAACCTGCTATGTCATATTTCTGAGTGATCTGATCTAGACAGACCTGCTTGAGCAGGGAGATTGGACTGATGATCTTTAGAAATCCCTTTCAACCTTAACCAGTCTATAATTTAATGATGCTATGATTATTTAGATCTATTTAGATCTACTGATGACACACACTTCAGGTGCTAATGTACCCAAATAGAAGAAATGGAAAAGGTATACTGGGTATGGAAGTCTGAGTTATAAAGCAACTTAATGGAATCAATGACCTTAGGGGTCTTTTCCAGACAAAAAAAATCCATCATTCTATGATTCTTTTAACATTTCATCAATAAAAAAAAGCTTTAAGTGAAGAAGAATTAGAGGAGTGTTAAGTTAGTCATTATCAACTTAAAACTGGTCATGCTACTGTTTTAATCCTCTTCTGAGGGAAAAAAAATAACTGAATGAGCAATAAAATATTATAGCTGTGTGTAGATGTTCATTTTAACATTGGAATTTGCATCAGTAATAGGTAATCCAGCTAAATAATGTAACTTCATTTTTAACGAGTTGTGTAATTCTCACAAATGAAAAACACTATAATCAATTATCTTGCATCACTCACTGCGAAAACAGAATTTAAATGATATTGTTAAGTAATTATTTTAAAGGTCTGCTGTGATTACAGCAATAGTTTGCATTAGATTTTATAATGGAAAATGGCACTATTTTGGACCACAAAAGAAAATACTTTATCCCTTTATTTTTTTTTCCTCCCATCTTTTCCCACCCTTTTTTATCCACCTTGGTTTTCTAAGATTAGATAGGGCTTTTCTCGAAGTAATTGGCAGATTTCCACGTTTTCTCTGTAGCATTAAAGTACTTCTCATTAGCAGAAGTGTAAAACTAGAAGTTGTTCCATGGCTGTGATTTCTGTGGGTAGTAGATTTCCTCTCTCTTTGTGGCTGAGACTGTAGCAGTACCAGTTCCCAAAGTTGCTTTTTAAAAGATTTAAATATATATGTCTATGTACATATGTATATATATGCATGTATTTAGCCCTTGTTATGCTGTAGGTATTTATTTCTGTAGCACTTTTTACATCTTTCACTCTCTTCCTTCAGTGGAAAAGAACATTCTATAAGCCAAAACACTTTGTCCAGCAGACAAGATTATTTTTTGTTGGAGAGAATCTCAGTGCTCAAAGGAAGATTGATAATAAATTTCAAAAGCAATTAATTGCTTGTGTTGCACGTTAAGTCCTAGTTAAAATATTTGGATAAAACAGGTAAAAATTTACAAAATTGAAAACACTTACTAAAAACCTAACCCATACTGAAGAGCTAGGTACTAGGCCTGCAGTGACATATTGACATTTTCAACATTTTTGTATGAACATCCATGCTAGTACACCATTTCAATTCATATTATAACTAGCACATAGCTATTCTTATTTTCTTAGTATTTTCTCTTCTTAGATTCTGAAAGATAATTAAAAAATCATGTTGCATCTAGGATAATACATGGATTTTACACTACTGTTTTTATAGTCTCTAACGGATTTTTTTTAGTTACTCAGATTGCTTAATACAATATTTTGTATTTTGGTACTGAAGATGAAAAAGTTTTTTCAAGCATTCTAAAATCATTTCATATATAATTAGACACTTCCACCAGATGTTTAGCAAATTCATTTTTAGATCTACAAGTTTTTTTGTTTCAGTAATATTTTGTGATGATTCTTATGATGATTCTTCTATTCCTTCAAATTTCTAATAAAGTGAAAATAAGTAAAAATAAATAAATAATTCTGTTTTATAATCAGAGAATTTTCCATTTGAAAGTAAGAGCATATTTATAATAAACAAAAATAGTATTATATGATTTTGTCTGCATTTTCCTCCAACATTCTCTCAGTTGAGGTTTTATTTTTATCCTGTTATATTGCATTTCACTGATAAAAATTTGTTTGCTTAAATCTTTACCTTAAAGTGAGGATGGTAAGAGATGAAGAATATGTTCTAATTTTTTTGTCCCTGTGCCATTTAGCTGTGCTTCCCAGTTAACTCATCTTTACACCTTGCTGTTGAAACACCACATTTTGTCTTTTGTAAGGTATGATCCCAAGCACTGAACCTTCTCTTTCTTTTTAACCTCAAATATAGCAACTAAGATCTAGCTATTCTGATTTTAGTCTCAGTAAAGCTGAATACTGCTGCAAAATTAAACCTTTGACTTCACTTCTTGTCCATACATATCTGGATGACTTTAATGCTATTACAGAGTATATGCCTCTGTATGACAGAAGTATGCCTTCTTTTACTCTCATTCTGTTTTTTTTTTTTTTTTTTTTACTTAGGATGCTGCTTTGTTTTCTGGCTGTCCAGTCTATTCCTATTTTTCCTCTAAATACTTTTAAAAGACTGGCAATAATGATTTTGTAATATCCACCTTAGAGCATTACAGAGGTAGTTTGGAGTTCAGAGGTTCTATATTGTGAGTTAGTATTTCTCATTTGTTATGAAATCTTGAGTAAATCTTGTTTTCTTGGGTATGAAAAGACAGGTAATTGTATCAGAAGTCCTTATTTACACTTGTTATTCAGATTAATAAATATATTATTTCCTATTTTCCTATTACCTGGATATTTAGTCAGAATACATACTGTTTTAAGCTTTAAACATTGGAAAATCGTTTTATTTTACAAGTAGTTCTAAAATATATTTTTCATTTCCCGTACTCGAGATTTACTCATGTTGTTTCAGAGATCTCAAAAAGGGTATTGACTACTTTTCTCAAATAAATCAATAGAAAGGAAGTGTAATTTTGGATGTCAGGAGATCCTACAGAGACAAAATAGTTTTCTCAATACCTATACCTGATCTGAATAACACTGTTTCAGTGAGGTGGATGACTATCTGAACAATTCTGTTGCCATCAATAATGAAACCAGAAGCTTAGGTTCACACAGATGAGCTAGTGCTTCTGTATGTTTGCATTTCTTCTGTTTTCCCAAAGCAATAACACCTGAGATTAGTGATTATCCTTCCTCTTTATTTCATGTCCTCTGACATTAGAGTGTGAGAGTCTCTGTAGAATCTGAACACTTTCACACAACAAACTGCCTCACAGTATGATATTGTCATGGATAATGTGATAAGAAAGCCCAACTGTTTTCTCTCCAGGTAACCTTATCCCTATTTAAGCCTGTGATTTGACCTTTGAATCTTCTGCCCCACACTGAGACACAGTATATGGAAATCCACGAAGATTGGGCAGAAGCATATTAAAGTCATGGAAATCCTTTCCCATTCTTTCATTTGTTTGTACTGTTTGTTTGTGAGAGGAGAGGAGAGGAGAGGAGAGGAGAGGAGAGGAGAGGAGAGGAGAGGAGAGGAGAGGAGAGGAGAGGAGAGGAGAGGAGAGGAGAGGAGAGGAGAGGAGAGGAGAGGAGAGGAGAGGAGAGGAGAGGATTGCCGCCTTAGCACTGTTGTTGAGTCAGTGAGGAGCCTGTTATCTGTAATATGGATGATTTCTGAAGTCTGAGAGAAGCCTATGTACAAATTGGCAAAAATATATCACGTATTATGGATAGAGATCTTTAATTCTGCCATTACCTATTATTTCATAGGATGTTACTGATTTGCTAAGAAAAAAATGTAATGTATCTGTAGTGCTAGGCCTTTCAGTAGTGTTATCTAGGCAAAAATGGTAATGGGTGCATGCGGAGGACAACATTGAAATGAAAAAAAATGGAAGATATTGCATAATATTTGTGTTAGGCATGTTAATATCGTGTATGAAACTGTCACCATCAATCATTCATCACTGCCTTCCCCTGATAACAGTTTATGAAATTGGGTGGATCTCATACATTCTGGGACAGAAATTCTGTACAATCTGATCTTCATTTTAAACAGCAACATAAAATAAAGACAATTCAGAAACTTAATTTTCAGTCTATACAGAACTGGTATGCTGAAATTTCTTTTTCTTTCTTCTCTGTTTGTATTTTGTTTTACACATTGTTCTCAACCTCTGATATATATGATATAAACATATATATATTTATGTATATGTTACTTCCAGGATGCTTAGCTATTAGCTCACTGATTCATACAGTAAAAAGAATTTAGATCAGTTTTCAGCTATAATTTATTTGTATAAATCAGATTAAAAGTCATGTCATAGTCCTTTTTATAGAAAAAACCCTCAAATTCTGTGTATGCAGTGATATAAAATATGCATTTCTATCCCAAAACTTCCACTCCAGAATCTCCTTTTTCTGTTGATAGTTGTTTTCTGGAATATTGGCTTTTCACCTATCTGTTTCTGATTTGTGAGTACTAAAGAAAGTGTAAATCTGCAGAGCACAAATGAATTTCTGTACTTATCTGTAGGCTTTCAGGAAAGGTCTAAAAAATGTAGGTTTTTTTTCAATTATAAATTATGATGAGCAGGATGGGGGCAGGCCAGAAAAAAAGACTGAAAAATTAATTTCTAATCCATAGAGCAAGTGGTAACTACTACTTTCATTGGACAATTAGATCAGCTCCATTTGCACGGTTTTATGAAGTTTTCTGAACTGGAAACCTCTTCTGTACAGGAAAAGGAGTTTCTTTTATAAAGCAGTAACAAAGTAAAAATTGGATGACACAATATCAATCTTCATTGTAATCCTGCTGCTGCTGATCAGGGGGATGTTTGTCGAGGTTTTCTTTCTACCCACAGTATTAAATGTACTTTCTAATTGAAGAAAAAATAGCTTTAGAAATTTATGTGGTGACATCTGTGAACTGTAGTGGAACTGTTATTTTCACAATGGTCCACAGATGACATATTTAAACTACAACCACAAGGAAACCCAATGGTGAACTGGAGTTCTTATACTTGTATGGTTGAGGTACATTTTGTGGTGGGTTTGAAGGTTAGTATGTAGGGAAAAGGACAAAATTCCATATGTAAAAATTCCACTAGATAACTTATAAATGCACTCATAGTCCAGGAGATTTAGTCTCAAACCAAGAACTAAAGTCAGTTATTCTGGCTGCTAAGAGTTACATATTAATGAAATATTTGAGAAATAACACATCGAAATTTACTTGTGCAGATGCATAAACCCTGGAAAGACTGAATCTGAATTACTGCTTGAATCACCTGGAGATGACTAGATATTCCTAGAACATATTTAGACATTTCAGCTTTTGGTTTTTTGTTGGGTTTTTTTTTGAAACCTTATACTTTCCAAGTGCACAAATATTTCCTGAAAAATATTTTAGGAAAATGTTCTCCGTCATGAAATAATTGTGACTGAATTAGCAAAAGACATTAGAATCTGTTTAGAAAGCTATTGTTTAAGAGTTGTTTACTCAGAAAAATGCTGATGTATATGCTAATATGTATTTCAAGGTGGCTTGTCAACACTAGACACACCCTAAAAGAATCCTAAACAAATAAAGTAACTTTCAGTACAGTGATTGTTAGAATATGCATCCTTTGGAAGACATCCCCAGGTCACCTGTTCTAATCACTGATTAAGAGAGTCTGGTCCAAAGACCAAATGGTCACATATTGCAGACATGAAGAGGACTTTGTAGAACTTCAGGAATGTTAGCACTGCATAAATGGGTAGAATGTCCTCAACTTGATATTGAATATCTATGAGGAACTGAGAGATGTGACATATGATTCCGTACACATTTTCATTTAATGCACTTAACTAGAGGTCATAAAATTTACCAATGAAGAAAATGTTTATGTTGAATAAAAAAACCAGCCAGGGTTCATCAAGATCACTGATGAATAGAAAAGAAAACACCATAAACAATTAAGGTACATAACCGCATTCTTGATACTATTTGTAAATCCTGCTTTAAACTTATCTAATCCTAGAGATGTCCGTGAGGAAACAGAACTTCTCAAATTATTTGGTTTGCCTTTACTCATTTTTTTTTTTAATCTGCAGTTTGGAAAATTGGAATATGGAACCAATGAAGATTAAAAAACTTGATGTAGTACCTTCTATGTTTGGAGCATGCAGAAAATTGTTAGCACACCATTCAAATCTCGATATAGACAAAAGAACCTGAGTAGTATAAAAGGATTTTAAACAAACACACTTCAAAAGATAGGAATCCTTTTGCCAAACCATTCACAGTTCACCTGTATGTCCTTAAACATTCAACAACTACAGCCATTTTTAAATTGCCTGTGCTAGAATATGTATAATGAACCTCATCTAGCTTTCATGAAATATTGCTTTGTTTTGCTGTTGTACTGTAAAATATAAGGTACAAAATTCATGAACAAGGAATCCTTTATGTAGGATCTAACTGAGAGTGGCCAGACAGCTTACACTAGAAGAAATTTCAACAGTCACTGACATCATCACAGAAGTTATGAAAGGTCTGTTCCTCAGAATCTATACATATGTATGTATTAACACAGAAAATGTATAGACGTGTTTGCAAGCTACAGACCTCAGCAGAGAAAAGACTTAAGATTGAAACAACAGCAAGTGGGATAATAACAATGAATAGCAAAAAAGTGGGGAAAAAAGAAAGGTAATTCTGATAGGAAGTGAAATCAATATCTGAAATTCTACCATGGGTAAAATGCTTTCTTGAATATCTGTGTCATGGTTTAGGCCCATCAGGGAACAAAGACCACGATTAGCCTCAAGTACCGAAGAGGCTGAGAATTGCTCGAGGGCAGGGAGGGCTTAATTGCCGCTTAAGGTCCAGGACAAAACAAACCAGGCTACTCGGTTTGGGGAAGAAAACAGAAAATAATTTAATGCAACATCAACTAAAACATACCCCCCCCAAAAAAAAACCAAAACATAACCAAAACGAAACAACACAGAGTAATACATCAATGGAAAGTCCAACCAGCCTTTTTAAGAACACCTTCCCGCCACACCTCCCCTCTTCCCGGGCTCAGAGCCCTGATCCCGAGGTTTTTACCTTGCCCCCCCCTGAACGGTTCGGAGGGGCAGGCAGTGGAGGTCTCAGTCAGTCTGCTCCCAATAGCTTCTGCCGTCTGTCCCTCCTCAGGACGGGTGAACTCCACACCAGTCCTCCCTACAAGTCCGTGGGGTAACTCACACACACAGCAGCCCTGCACGGGCTGCTCTGACGTGCACCCATTCCAAAGGCTGCAGCTCCTCTCTGCCTCCCGTGTGGGGCTGCTCTGCGACGTGCAGGCTCTCCAACACGGCCTGGGCCATGGCCGTCTCCCCACACAGTCCCTCGCCCGTCCGGGCTCACTCACATGGAGCTGCTGGTGGCTCTCAGTCCTGCCACGGATCTCCATAGGTTTCAGGGGCACAGCTTGCATTCTCGCCACGGCTTGCAGAAGGGTCTCCGGTCTACTGCTCCTCCTTCCTGCCTCCTCTGGCTGAAGGGTCCACGTGATCGCCTCCATCTTGTATCACCCATACACCTCCTGCCTCGCATTTCAAATTCCCGTCCCCTAAATAGTGATCGCAGAGGCGCCAGATTGGCCCAGGCGGGCCGGAGGTGGGTGTGAACCCAGGAGCCGGGGGAGGGTCCGCAAACTCTTTACCGGGTCTTCACTGCAACCCGCTCCCCCTGTTACTAAGCCAAAAGCTGCTCCTTGCTAAACCAGAACAATCTGATGTAACTCCGTTGGTAGAATGTGTTGTGTTTACTTATTTATCGTCCATTTAGTTTCTTCACTTGTCTTTGGTAGGTCTATTGACAATTCATATGCAATCTTTGCTGATATAGTATAAGAATTATCACTGCTAAGAACACTGTTATCACTATCAAGCTAGATCCATATAATTTGCCTTTTTGAGGTCAATAACTGACAATTCCAATTGTGGTTATTATTGAAAATTTATTTATTGTACCTTGGTAGTTAATACTTTATTCAATGAAAAATGGATATTTTTATGAAGTCAGAATTGTCCAGGAGCAAAAAATTTCATTGAAAATATTAAAGGTCTTCAGAGGCAGCAGAAACAAAATACTCTGCTGAAGTCACTATTTCCAGTAGTTCGAGAAGGGAAGGAACTATAAACCAATAATCTGCAATCTCCAGTACTGTGAAATTTTATTTTTGTGACAGGATTTTCAACTTCAGTCATTGTATTAATTGAAATAATACTTTTAAAAAAGAAAGTTTCACAGGAGAGCTGTTCGTAGAGCCAGCATTGTGCCCTTGTGGACAAGAAGGCCAATGGCATCCTGGGTTGCATTAAGAAGAGTGTACTCAGCAGATTGAGGGAGTTTCTCCTTCCCCTCTATTCTGCTCTCATGAAGCATCATCTGAAGCACTGTGTCCAGTTCTGGGCTTTCCTGCTCAAGAGGGATGGGGAAAGTCTGGAGACAAACCAATGCAGAGCCACCAAGATGAGGAGAATGAAATGTCTCTCTCACAAGGAAAGGCTGTGAGATGTGGGGCTGTTCAGACTGGAAAAGACTGATGGGGGAACTTATAAATACTTACAAATACCTAATGGATGGATGTTGGGAGGATGGGTTGAATCATTCTTCTGTAGTGCCCAGTGACAAGACAAGGGGTAATAGGCACAAGCTCGAACACAGAAAGTTCCACTTTAACATGAGAAGAAACTTTACTGTAAGTGTGAGGGAGCACGTCTTTACAGATGTTTTTCAGTCTGTATCAGGCTTACTGATGTTAGACATATTGTGTGTTCAAGTATCTTAGCCACCAGTGTCAGAGTAGCTCCACATAGCAGATAGAATGTGTCCCACACAGTCTGCAAACATTTCAGCTCCAGCAGGTTTGTTGATACATTTCAAAGTGATATAGAAGAGTTAGATTGCATTATTATTCTAGCATTGTATTTACAATATCAAAATACAAAGTTATAGATTAAAAAAATTAATAAACATGTGTATTACCAGTTGTTCTGGTTTAGCAAGGAGCAGCTTTTGGCTTAGTAACAGGGGGAGCGGGTTGCAGTGAAGACCCGGTAAAGAGTTTCTTGACTCTCCCCCGGCTCCTGGGTTCACACCCACCTCCGGCTCGGCTGGGCCAATCTGGCGCCTCTGCGATCACTATTTAGGGGACGGGAATTTGAAATGCGAGGCAGGAGGTGTAAGAGTGATACAAGATGCAGGCGACCACGCGGACCCTTCAGCCAGAGAGGGAGGAAGGAAGGAGAAGCGATAGACCGGAGACCCTTCTGCAAGCCGTGGCGAGAATGCAAGCTGTGCCCCTGAAACCTATGGAGATCCGTGGCAGGACTGAGAGCCACCAGCAGCTCCATGTGAGTGAGCCCGGACGGGCGAGGGACTGTGTGGGGAGACGGCCATGGCCCAGGCCGTGCTGGAGAGCCTGTGTGCCGCAGAGCAGCCCCACACGAGAGGCAGAGAGGAGCTGCAGCCTTTGGGATAAGTGCGCGTCGGAGCAGCCCGTGCAGGGCTGCCATGTGTGTGAGTTACCCCACGGACTTGCAGGGAGGACTGGTGTGGAGTTCACCCGTCCTGAGGAGGGACAAACGGCAGAAGCTATCGGGAACAGACTAACTGAAACCCCCACTGCCTGCCCCCCCCGAACCTTTCGAGGGGGGGCAAGGTAAAAACCCCGGGATCAGGGCTCTGAGCCCGGGAAGAGGGGAGGTGTGGCAAGAAGGTGTTCTTAAAAAGGCTGGTTGGACTCTTCATTGATGTATTACTCTGTGTTGTTTTATTTTGGTTATGTTTTGGGTTTTTTTTTGGGGGGTATGTTTTAGTTGATGTTGCATTAAATTATTTTCTGTTTTCTTCCCCAAACCGAGTAGCCTGGTCTGTTTTTACCCTGAACAGTAAGCGGCAATTAAGCCCTCCCTGCCCTCGAGCAATTCTCAGCCTCTTTGGTACTCGAGGCTAATCGTGGTCTTTGTTCCCTGATGGGCCTAAACCATGACACCAGTTTTGGTTATAAGGAGAAATACAAGCATTTTGTTCTGTTTTCTTACGAAAAAGCCAAATTATGTAGATGTCAAGAACAATATTAAAGATTTATTCAACTAGTATAAACACAAATTCTTATCTCCACATATACATTTTTTTTACCGGTGAATTAGAATCTCATAAAAATACACATGGCTTCACTGTGTACTTTTCTCATAATCGTTGTGTGACAAAAGCCTTCATAAGTTTATGCTTTTGTGCAAAATCATGCTTAAATAAAGATACATTATATAAATTTGCACGTGTTATTAATTTTATGTTAGTCAATATGACCTAGATCCTTTGGTAATAATGCAGTATAATCCCTTTGTCACTGTAGCCTTGCTGTTTGCAGTAACCTAGTGATTACAGAACTTTAAAATTCTGTTACTAGATAAGAAAAAACAAAACATGCTTCTCCATGTATTCTATGGTTCAACAGTTTATGAAGTGAAACCTCTATCTCAATCTCTGTATGTATATATATAAACATATACCATGAAATACAGTGCTTATAAAGTCAGGAAACCTGCAGATCTTTAGTGGGTTTTCCTTTCAGCTAGAGTAATGTGAAAGAACATGAGTGAAGTTAAACTTCATGTTTCAAAACCAGATAAGAGGAAATGAGGCATAGGCTGATGTTAGCTTCAGCATATATGTTTTGGTGCATATGTAGTGTTAACCATATGTGGTGCATGATCTGACAATTGTAGATGGTAAGGAAATAATATCTTCTTTTTTTCAGTTAGAAGTAGCACAACATATACATAAAATTATATAAGGCTGGTGTTAAAACAGGCAGAGGTGTTTAACACAAGCTGATAATCATGTAATAGCCCCCAACAGAATGATGGTTTGCAAAGTGGTTAGAAGTTTGTAACTTAAAGTAGATCTTTTATGAAACCAGGGCCACATTTTACGGAATTGTTTTTCCTAATTATAGAAAGAAATACATCTCAGAGTCATAAACAAAATCTATGTTGGGATTCAGACTGCTGCCTTTCAATTCAGAAGTGTCTTCCATTAACTTCAGTGGAATTGGAGTCAAGCTCTTAATGATATGTTCTGTGGAAAAACTAGGAAGATCAATAAAGTAATCAACAATTTTCTGTTCCAAATGCTAGTGATCTCTCAGGAGCAACTGAGACAACAGATTCCTTGTGTACAAAAATCCATGACTGACACAACTGACTACAAAAGAATCAGGTCTATAAATATTTCCTAGGATGTTTGATTACACTAGCAGAATGATTACACTAGCAGAATTATACTGTATTTTCCTGACGTCATAGACAGGTTTTTAGCAGTTTCTAATGTCTCATATTGCACCTAATATCTGTCTTAACGTAGGCAACACTAAAGCAGAACGACTATCTTGACAGAAAATTAGTGTCTGGGGTACATAGATATCAGAGAGAAGGTGTTGTGTAAGTTCTGTTTTCCTTTGGACTGCTATTAAAAAGTTTCTTTGAGGGCAGGCTACTTTCCTTTGCATGCCAGACTTTTCACAAGGCTTAATTGACTTCCTTCAAAAGAAACCCCAACCCTGGTAGATGTTTTGATTTAAGTGGGACGCTGTGTCTCAAGATTCCACGATACTGATATTGAAGAACTGGTATAAACTATATCAACCTTAAGATGCTTTGTCCTCTTGTTAACTGAACTACTTAGTGAATTTAAGTCAGTGCACTTGTTACTTGATTGATTTAGTAAATGGAGTTACATTTTGTCTTTAGTTAGAATCATTCAGTTTGTAGTTTTAGCATAGTTTATATTAGTGAGATCTTTCCTTTAAACTGAGAGTGTAGATTAGGATGCTGTACTTTTCTACAGATAACTAGTTGTTTACATCTATCTTAATTTTACATCTCTCTAAAAGCTCAGGAGGAATTCTGAGGCTTATTGACCGTTTATGATAATCAGTATGTGCCAAAAGATGATGCACAGATAATTTTGTATTTAATCTAAAAACACATTATCAAAGAAAATAGGTCTTTTGGCTATTCTAGGATATTTCTTGTATTTACTTAGGCATGAACACTTGGTAACTTCTGAAAATGTAGCTGGATGTTAGCTGCTGATAGGCAGTACAGTCTTCTGTACCTCCTAAAATCCCTTCCAGCTGTGACTATGACATATTTTCTCTTGCTTTTTTGAAGCTTCCAATGTACCTTCAGTGACTAAATATTGTTTATTGAGATTGTAAGCTGTTCTTATTGTTTGTTTCAGGGAAGACGTGAGAAGCACAAATTGTTTCTTTGAAAAAGCAGCTCTTTGAAAAACATGAGTGAGTTAGTCTCCTTCTGTGCATTGCTTTGTTGTCCTACTTGTAAAGACTATGAAAAGGATGCCTCTGAGCATTAGGTGGCTTTCTCTTAACATTCCCCTTAAGGCTCATGCACACTGATGGGGGGCTGGTTTCAAAAATAACAAAACGGAATTTACATAACCATTTGTTCTGCTACTTAGGTCAGTTATGAATAGGTATTAGTTGACGTCTTGGGTTTCAAGCTTTTTCTTCAATTAAATTCTGATGCTTTGAAAACTTAACAACTTTCTCATAGAGCTTTGAGACCTTTCAAGAACACCTTCAAGGAAGCCAGTTTGGAAAGCAAATAGAGAGAAACTGGGCTTTTCAAAAGGAATCTTCCCTCCTTGTCTTATCTTTATTTTGGATTATAACTGCACCTGATGAAATCTAATCTGATTTCATCATATACTCAGGCTTGATTTATACTTGATATCTAGGAAATTCTGCTTAATGGATCTGCAAGACAAGAAGTACTCAGTGGATTGAAAACTTTCATATGTCAAGTTGTTTTTTAACTACCATTTTTTGAAGTAATTTCCAAACATTCGTAACTGTAGGCTGTTTTCTAAAATAGTCTCTTTTCAAAGTGTAAACTAGAAATATAACACTTTGAAATATCTGTTGATATAATGTTTTACAGAGCATAGATAAGTGCTAAAACTCAAGTTGTAGATAAAGAATAGCAGCAGAATTCTTTGTTGACTGTTTTATCACAGTGCAGTCCAGTGCTAAAATATTGCATATAGAGTTGTCAGAAAGTTTCAGATCTATTCTTTTGTCTTTCATCAGTTTTCTTTTAATAAGGCTGGCTGGAATACAAGGGTTTGGTTTTTTATGTAAAGCTGGAAGCTTTGAAAGCTTGTGTTCTGCAATAAGATAACTGAGTGATTTATTTTCCTTGAAATAATCTCCTCTAGAGAGAAGACTGATAATAACAAAAATTTAAGTTCTTACAACCACTTTCTAGGATATCATGTATTCACAACTTATCTTTCTCTGGAACATGGCCTATAACTTGAGTAGTCATCAATACCAATTTGTAGTTTTTCAAAGTCTGTTCCTTGTCTTTGACCAACCAGGCCACCTTGATGATGAGAATTTCTTCTAAAAGTTACTTCAGCAGAAAATAAAACAAACCAAAACAACTTCAGTTTAAAAAAACAGGAAAAAAAAATGTCATTCCTAACCACCAGTGATTTTGCATAGGTGATACATTGTGTGGAACTATTTTCCTGTAACAGTGCTTTTATTATGAAGGATTTTGAGACCGTGCATATGTGACAAATAAATAAATAGACAAATAAATAAATAAGGCCCTGTGGTCAAGTGACCCTGGCTAGACACCAAGTACCCATCAAAGCAGCTCTGTCACTGTCTCAACTGGACAAGGGAGAGAAAATATAATTAAAGGCTTATGGGTGAAGATAAGGTTTGGGAGAGATCATACATCAATTACCTTCACAGGCAAAGTAGACTTGACTTGGGGAAAATTAGTTTCATTTATTACCAATCAAATCAGAGAAAGATAATGAGAACTGAAAACTAATTCTTGCAAACATCTTTTCCCTACCCCTTCTTTGTTTCCAGAATTAACTTTGCTCCTGATTTTCTCTACCTCCTCCCCCACAGTAGCACAGGGGTTTGGAGGTTACAGTCAGTTCATCACAGATTGTCTCTACATCTTCTTCCTCCTCAGGGGAAGGACTTCTCACACATATCCCTGTCATGGGAGACAGTCTTCCACAAACTTCCCCAGTGTGAGTCTTTCCCACAGGCTATAGTCTTCATGAACTGCTTCAGGATGGGTCCATTCCATAGGGCATATCCCTAAGAGCAACTGCTCTTGTGTGGGTCCCTCACAGTGCCACAAATCCTGACAGTAAATCTGCTTCACTGTGGGCTTCTCTCTCTCTCTGGGTTCACAGGTCATTCCAGGAGCCTGCTCTACTGTGGACTTCTGCTGGCTTCGCAACCATGGTCTTCAGGCATCCACTCACTCTAGTGTGAAGTCCTTCCTCGGCTGCAGGTAGACCTCTGCTCCACTGTGACTCCTGCCTCAGGGGCAGGATCTGTCTCACCATGGGCTAGACCATGGGCTGTAGGGGAATCTCTGTGCCAGCACATGGAGTACCTCCTCACTCTCCTTGACTGACCTTGCCACATGTACCTACATGTTCTTACTTCAGCTGCAGTTTGCTCCTGTGCAATAACTTTTTTCTCCTTAAAAGTGTTAGTCGCAGGCATGCTACCATCGTTAATTGGCTCAGCCTTGGCTAGCAGTAGATCCTTCTTGGCACCAACTGGCATTGGTTGTATTGGACACATAGGAAGCTTCTAGCAGCTTCTTACAGAGGCCACCCTTTTAGTCCTCCCACTACCAAAACATTGCCACACAAACCAAATACACTTACACATTCCTGGAGGAATCCAGGTCTTAGAGGCTGGATAATGTTTCTGTTATTGCTATAAGTATGAACATGGTTATGGTTACAATTTTATGTTAGAACACTTTACTGTTCTGGCTTTTACTATTAGCATTTGAAGAGTTTTATTTAATTTAATTTTCCTATGAGGAAATCAAGAGATTTAACCTTTCCAAGTACACTCACAGACAACTTGAGACATTATCCTCTAAGCTAGTGTTTCTGAATCACAAAGGTTAGTATATTACTCACATTGGTTTTCAAAGGCTTTGTTAATGTTTAACCATAAAGCTTTCCAAATAGGAAATATAATCAATGTGAAAAATATTCTGCGTAGATATTTTGAATTGATATTTGCATAGACATATTTGCACAATGAATATAAGTTTCTTTTTCTTGAGAGAACAGTATAAAGATAATTCAGTTAATGTTTTTGGAAAATGTCAATTCTATGCATACTTCATTCATCTACACATGACATCATCTCTGATATTTACAAAAGTGAAAAATAAACAGTGTAGAAGTTATAACTTCCCAAGGTTTTAGTGTGGAACACTGTCCAGTCACAGTGATACCTCTATGGACTATCACCTCACTTTGGAAACTTATATCCTACTGTCTTAAATGTCAGAGTAAATAATTACATGGGTTAGTTCTTAAATTTTCTTCCTTTTCTTTTAATTGAATCTATGCTGTTTTGTGTCCTGAATGCCATTTCTGTGTTGTTTAAAGTTAGTCCTCCTCTTCCAGCTATGGAAAAAGGCTCAGTCATCCAGCCTGTTGTAGTCTGAACTTTGTGGCTGGTCTTGTTTTTGGCAAATTCAGGGCTGTCTGACATTCTTGGTACAATTGTTTGCTCTCATTTTCTTCAGTGCACAAGAAACCTTCTAGGTTTATAGTTAGAATAAAAAAAAAAATGCAAGAAAGCTGCTTTGCACAAACAACAGCTTCTCCTCTCTTGCAGTGCTTCTGTTTTAAAATTGGCATACTGCTTTTTTTTCTGTTTTTTTTTTTTTTTTTTAATTTCTTCCACTTTCTTTCTTTGTCAAGTACATTGGCACAAATGAAAAGGATGTGTAATTCCCTCAGAAATAATTTTTTACAAAAAATACTTATTAAGAACACTTTAGTTCCAGGGGAGAGGATGTTACTTGTATCGTACTATAAATCAAGCTTTATTATTTATTGCAATGCCATTGGTGTTCAGTCATAATAAATGATATACCAGGTAAGATGATAGTAAGAAGTCTACATCTGTGAATAATTCAATGATTCTGTTTAGTTTGAGAGAACAGATCATGAAGCCTCCTGGGCTTCCAATGAGCTTAATGAATATAAACAATGGATTAATTTTAGGTCAGGGATATAACTTTGAACTGCCAAAGTAATTAGAGTTTAATTAAAACGATGTGCATGAAAGGTAGTTCATATAAATTTTGTTTGGACATAAAAAGGAGCTTTCAACACTTAGACTGAAATTTTTGATATAAACATGACTGCTCTCAGCTATTTTTCAATCTTGTATCTGTTTTTGAAATTAGCTGTCTGAAGGTTCCTTGAAGAGTAGAAATGACATACAAGATTTGTCCAGCTGTAAAAATGGAATACAGTGTTTTAATTGGAGCTGGTCTTGGCCTACATAGATTTTTTACTTACATAGACTTTATTTGATAGTATAATTCAACTAATTCTAAATCATTAAAGCAATATTGGTGCAATATAAAATTAGAACCTATTATTGTGAAGTATTCTTGATTTTGTTGAAATAATTTCCATAAATTAAATCAGTACTAGAGAACACATAGGTTGTGTAGATATATATTCAGCGACTTTAGTTCACTTTCTGTGTTATAACACTGTAGCTTGTATAGATAAGCATGCAAGCAATCTACTGCAAACTTGAACAGCTATAAACCAATTGTATTGTACTGAGAAATATTTTGATATTGGAATTCCAAAGCTGGTCTAAAGCCCTCTTGACTACTTACGGGTCTGTCCCAGTTGTGTCTTGACTGGATCTAGGAGTATTGGATCCATCATCTGTCAGTAAGAAGTCATCTTCAAAATACTCTACATTGGACATTGCTGTCTTCACAGAATCTGATTAACAATCTTTTACTTATGTTATTATTAAACTGTTGCAAATTACAGAGCTATACCATTGACATCTTAAATACAATGCCAGAACAAACAGAGACTTTTTTTCCGTATTATAAGTTACATCTAGTTAAGTCGTGAATGCTTTTTTTAACCAGATCATAACACTTTGCTATGTGACAGCTATTCTGAAGCAATTGTAGAGTCTATTATAGTTACAGCAGCGTTCCAGTCAGTTTGACATGTTTGCTGTATATCTACAAAAAAACAATGGTTTTAACATTGCCCACAACTAAGAGTTTTGTAAGCTTTCGCTACTGAGTACATGAAACACTTGACTGCTCTCTGCAGTCTAATCACTAAACAAGTTTCTTTCGGAAGTCAAATGTTTAAAAGCAACCATTTGGTTAAGTGTGTTTAAGTGAGAGTATGTGTGTGGAGAGCAGAGAAGGTATCACTGCATGATTATAGCTACTTTTGAATGGAAGTTGGGTCTGTTGTTACATTCATTTTTAAGTGTTGTCTTCAGATGCATTAGCATTCTCTTGAAACTTTTCCTATAATTTTTTCTCTATAATTTCTCCTGACAATCCTCTTACATTGGGAAAAAAAAAAGGTAAGTTATTTTTAATGTAAGAAATAGTATTTTCATCTAAATACTTGTCCATTCTCCATTTTTCCACTAAGTTTTCTCTCTGTCCTGTTATCTTTATTACTCCACACCAATTTCTTCTTTACAGTCTAATGTACAGTACAAATTCTCTTTATTCTTTATTGCCATATTTCATGTATTACAGTGTCTTTGCTTCCACTGTTTAACCTAATCATTATCTCTCTATTCATAAATTTGTGCAAAAACATAATTCTGAGGAATGTATGAAGAAGGACATATCAATCTGTATAAAAATAACTTGGTTATTTGGAAAAGGAAGAGTATATTTTTCCTTCCAACTGTTTTTAATTGAAAAGTATGTGGTTACTAGTGAAAGAGAATAGTCTTCGTGGGTTGTGGCTATTTATATTTGATAATAAATACATTCTTAACTTTTTAATTATTTAAAAAATATTTGCATACATATTTTATTAAAATGCTACAGACAATTTCTCTGTTTTATTGGGTTTTTTTAATGTTAACTGATGCTTATTAACTAATTTGTGTATGTACTCTTAATTTCATTTGTCCTGAAACTTATCCAATAAGATATTCCACCTCTTGCTAATTGTCAGTGCAAGTATAGAAAAGCCTATCTTGAAAGGTACTTTTGATGGTCACTGCTGTAACTATACACTTGAATAGTAAGTAACATACAAGATAAGAAGACTAGTACAGTATTCCTTCCACCTTCTGTTGAAATCAAGGCCTTAGATAGGTTTATCTAAAAACAGATTGTTTAAGAAACGACGTCCAAAAACCAGTCATGAAATACAGCTTTGATCCAAATAAACCCTTGTATGAAGTTTTCAGAAGGGATAAAAAGCCCACAATCTCTCTTTTGGTTTGCTTGTAGTTTCAGAGCACAGAATAATGTCCTCTGAGACATCCACACAGTAAAAAGGAAAGCAAGAAAAATATGGAAGGCCCAAGGCATTTTTCTGAAAGCTTTTTCCAATTAGGAGTAAGGAAGCAGCCCTATGCAAAAGTTAACCCTAAAACAAAAGTAAATAACAAGTCTTAGCGTCAGAACTGTCCATCAGTGTTTGTGGTCCAGTGGCATTTCAGTACTATTAGCATAAGATTACTGGTTGAAAAATCTGGGGCTATTAAAGAAACAATATGTGTAAAGTAAGAAGCTTTTCAGCAATTGTCTGAAGAGGTAATTATTAAAGGAGTAACTTTAGAAAAATATTCATTATGATGATTCTGAATCAGAAGAATTTCTTCAAAAACTATGCACCTATGTTTCAGATGTATGAAATCTTTAGATTACCTTTTAGCTCTACATTTGATGTAGAATTTTTTCTTTTCTTTAAAGAAGTAGTAATATATCTCCAATGTAGTATTAACTATGGACAATATTGCATGTGTTGCTTTTTGATTTCTTTTTTTCTTGCATTCTATAGACTCACATGAGCTTCTTTCTGTGTAAGCCTACAGGTCAAGGAATACTGCTTTATTTCAAGGATCCAGCAACTCAATTTTCAAATGTATTCCCTTTCAGAAAAACATACATCATTACTCACGTTTTATTTTTAACTAATTTTTGTTTGAATACATCACTTCGTAACAACTTCTCCTTATTTATAATTTTTTATGACAGGTGTAAACAATCTTCTTAAGGTAAAATAAATTAAAATTTGGCTTTTTTGTACTATAATAAACATTCCTCCTACACATATGTATAGACAAAAGGGTTTTCATGTGCATAGTGTAAAACAATTTTTTTTACATTCAACAAAGTCTACAAGTTTGTATGAATCAGTGTACTGGTTGTGTAAATTGGCTTATTATAAATGGGTTGTATAAATTCACTTACTCAGTAGTCAGCACAGGGATTGTGTTGGAATTGCTCATTCTTTGTGTTCTGAAAGTGTAGGAACTAGGGAATTTAAGTGTTTTAAGAAAGTAGAGTGTGAGTGGGTTAGTGAATAATTTGAAATCACCTCTTTCAAAGCATATATTTGTTTGGCTTGGACTTATGATTTTTAAATAGGCATGTAGACAACTTCCTTTTTTTCCAATTATTTTTGAATGTTTTCAAATAGAACTAAGGTTACTTTTTACTCTTATTACTGTGAACATTTTACAAACAAGCTATTTTCCTTGTTGGATTGCTTACCTTTCAGAAGATCTGATGAATTAAAATGATTCTGCAGAACAAATCATGTGTTGAATATCAAATTTGTTTACTTGTGCTATGGTATATTTACACAGTGCAATGTGAAGTCAGACACTGGTAATTATATCATAGATTCTGTACAGCTTCTAAGAGCGAACAGACATCAACTAAGTACATTTTAAAGTAATGAGACATTTAAGAAATGATCCAGTAAAAATTGCAAGTTTTCTTTTTTTCATGCAAAGAAATTTTGAAATTACGTAAAACTTCACCTGTCAATAAGTAGGTTTTTTTTCAAAGAACTCAGATAATTTTGTTACACAAAATTATTTTTTTATTTTTCAGCATATTTTAATTCAGATTACAATTTACTTAATTTTTAAATAAAAACTATATTAAAGACAGAAACTGTAGTTTAATTTTTAAAAGTTTAAATTAGACCTATTTCTATTAGATTTATTCATGCTTTTTTTTTAAAGATGTGGAAACAAGCTCTTTGCCACAGGGTTTGAGGAATAGGTAGTATGGGGCTTATATTTCAGAGGAAAAGGAAAATAATTGAAAGTGATTATATTGCAAAACAGTTTTAAGGACTACTGAGATAAATCATAATGAACAGAGCGTTTTAAAAACTCTTTATAGCCATAACAGAGTTTATACCCATAACAGAGTATTTTTTTTTGAGAGAGATCCTACTTTTAAGTAATAAGTTAAAACACAAAAGATAACAGTCATAAAGTTATAAAAATAAATTATATAAATATAAATTTATGACTTGTCAGGACAAAAGTGAATTAGAGGGCTACCAGGTGAAGAAAATCCTCAATTTGATAATGATTGGGAATTTCTGTGTTAAATATTCTTTACTAACAGTTAACAGTCAAACTAAGGTATATAGGTATATGTCTAGGGTGTATGGAAAACAACTAAAGTAATTAAAAGTCTTGTTTACACTGGATAGTACTTTAAGTACAGTATACCTTTTCTAAACTTAATTACATTTCTCTATGATTTAACAATTATACAGAATCATAGAATCACAGAGTAATTTAGGTTAGAAAAGGCCTCTGAGATCGTACAGACAAACCATTAGTCCAGCACTGTCTTGCCCACTGATAAACCATGTTACTATATGTGCACGTTTCCTAACTATGATAGTCAGTTTTAATGGATTTTTATTCTAAAGTCTTCCCCTTTTTTAATTATTATATTTCATATCCTAATTAACTTCAGTTTAGTATTTTCAAGCAGATTTTTATGGATTTACTGTAGCTTGTTTAATTACAATGTTTGATCACTTACCAGATATTTAATATGCTCTAATGCTTCTCTATATTTATAGATAATTCAATAGTTTGGAAAAATGTTTTGTTTATCCAGATGTATGAAATTTAGTTATATATGATTTTTATGTCTTACATAAATTTCACTATAATCTGCTCAATTTTTTAGTAGTTTGATTTTTAATTTGTATGTAAGTATACAGTAAAAGATTAGGAGTAATTGAACAATACTGTGCCAAAATCTGACCATTAGGGTTGAAGATCAAAGCATACCTGGAACTTGTTACCAAAGCTTCAATCTCCTGGTAGAACACTCTTACTTTTTTTACTCTTTTTTACAGTATTTTCTTCATAGTGATACATTTTATGAAGGGAGGGTGGATATTGTTTTCAACCAGTACAGCCTGTAGCCTGGTGCTTGAGTCACTCTCTGGAGACAGAGAAGAGAACTTTCTTCCTTGCTTTTGGGAATCCTATCAGTTTTTTCAAAAATCATTCTTTTTGCCACTTGAAAAATGAGCTACATTCAAACCTGAAATACTCTTTCACAGACAATGAAGTGTTTTTCTGTTTTGTACAGCAACTCGCAGGATGCATCTCCATGCATTTTAATGGAAGGTCATCAGAGAAGCTTAGGTTCACCTTTGTAACCCAAGTTACCTGTTGATAAGATTTAATTACACATTGAGCATATACAACATGCAACAGGCCTTCAGAAAACCAAAGGTTTAAATTTGTGCTCCCCATCCCTGAGTTTAAATGATTCAAACCAAAAGATCATCAATGTTCTGTCTGTCCATACTACAATCTGAAAACTGTTATCATCATATTTCTTACAGGTGTATAGTATTGGCTCAGAAAACAAAATTGTGATGATAATAATAATAGTAATAATAATATAGTTAATATTTATAGTCATTATGAAAATTATAATCACAGTAATAAAGATACCAACAATAATTTTTTGTTGGTTTTGTTAATTATAAAGGATTTGTCAAATAATTCTGGGGAAATTACAGAAGAGGATTGCTATTTTAAAGCACTTAGATTTTATACTAGTGGATGAAATAAGAGGAAAAGCTTTTAAAATTTTTAATTGTCAATGGAAAATGCTTAAAAGTATTTAAATCGAATGTGTGATTGAAACTCTAAGATACAGAAATCAATATCAGAAATCTTTATAGGCATCATACAATAAAATCCATCATACTATGAAAATGATTGTACAAAAAATACAGATGTAAATAAATGCTCCTGGTTCCCGTATCATTGTTAATTCTTTGTGAAATATAAATTAAATGCCCTCCTCAACTTAAATGCAATTAAATGCTGATTTTTGTTGTTTAGAAATAAGACTATTTTATAACACTAAGTTTTACTAAAAAAATACACACTGATATTATTGGCTAGTTAGTCGGTAATGAAATGTAATAATCCACTCACAAAAAATACCTGAAATTATATTCTGATATTTGCATGTGCAGTTATCATAGCTATAAACAGGGTAGCTAAAATCTCAATAATGAGGGGGAAAAAAAATCACAAACAATACACTAGCAGCAGAATTCACTTGATAGCTGCCAATGAACACTGAGGTATATGTAATATTGTTCTACTCCTTGCTGAAATATTTTATTTATATCTCTCATAGTAACCTGGGACCTAGAATACGATACAAGGTGTGGTTTTCCAAAAGTTTCTTTAAAAACCATCAAGTTGCAATAATTTCTAATGAACAAGCTAAATCTAAAGTTAGCTATAAATGCATGCAGCAGAACCAAGATGTTTCAATATTATACTCGCTCTTCAATTCAGAAGAATTTATATATTCCAACAAGTCAGGGTTTTGGTTATTTTTTGAGGAGAAGTGGGCATGTGGGTTGAAGAACGTGTGCTTTCTCTCTGAAGATTATGTTACATTAAGTGGCATAAGAGTGTTTCAAATGTTCTAAAGTAGGAGTTACATATTTCATCTTTTTATGGCATTTTTAATATCAAGAAGCAAATAGTTATTGCAGGAGCAGTTTTGAAAATGAGTAGTTAAAAAGGTTACCAATGAAGGTTTGCTGATTAGGTTGATGTTCACCATCCCTCTCAATATAAAGGAAGAAGAAAAGTTGTCTGTATTACAAGTTCTTTGTCCCCTTTCCAAGAAAAGAAACGGTTCAACCCTAAAATGAGTGAATGAACAACTGGGGAAATATTCTTCCAGATATGTTGTGAATAGTGATGAGTGGATCTGGGGAAGGAATCAGTAAGGCAAGTAACTAAAGGGCCACAAGCCCATGACAAAGTTTTGACTGGCAACTCAGAAACTGGTAGCAATATTATTTGTCTGAAACACAAATAATAAATTTCAGGATCCCTCAGCAAAATTGATTATAGACTGGAGAGGATGAAGAGCTAGTAAAATGCTATGATGTCTTTGTCAAAACAGAGAAAATACTGTGAAGAGACCAATTAATTAATGTCACTCTGAATAGTGATTTCTGGTGGTGTCTGCAACAGAAGATTCCTCAGACACTGCAAGCTGTTGCCTTAGAAATTGAGTCTCCCTAATTAGCTTGATGACATACAGGGTGGATCATTCAAGATGGAAGACAGTCTGGTCTGATTAATACTAAAAACAAGCATCAACAGTGCTGAATCTGGCAAAGATAAATGGAAATGAGAGACCCAAGAACAACGGTGCAGGGAGTTGGTGTAACAGGTCAATGCAAAAAAAATCCTGGAGATAAATTAGTCAGACAATCTATTAAAAACATATTGAAAATGGTAATTGAAAATGAAGTGTACTGAAAGGGTTGTCAGTATGTGTTTTTTGAAGACTAAAGAAATTTCTAGGAAAAGAAGATTAAGTGTCATAAACTCAGATACAGGGAAGAGGATCATATTTTTTTAAGTAACCGTGCAATACATAATTTTTTAAAACAAGGACCTGTGCTTCACCTTCAGAAAAAATGTGCTGCTGGAATAAAATTATTACTGAGATGTAGTGCAGATGAACATTTCCTGTAATTTAGCAAACATTATAGGTGCAGGGAATACACAAGTGAACAGAAATTACACATTAATTAGCTCAGTTATGAAAAATAGTTGAGTTAGAAATAAATGACCTCAGTATCATAGATCATCTGCTTTGCAAAGTTATCAGGAAAAGAAGGATAAGGTACCAAGAGTATAGCATGAAGATTCAAAAAAACCTAAAAGAAACCTCTCATAAATTTATTTTAAATCTGAATTTCACCTCATTTAGAAATATTAACATGAGTAACACTACAGAGAATATTAACAACTAACCTGATGCAAAGCCTGGGTACCCTGGCCATAATAATCTTTGGTTACACTTGTGTACAGTCCAGTACCTTTCTTGATAGAACAAATTGCTGTTAGACTCCTTTATTCCTAACAGACAGGGGAGATGTGTAGGTTTGGACTGAAAACAAAACAAAATAAAACCCCTAAAATAATGGTTGCTATATGTGTCATTGCTCTCACAAACAAAGCTCTATATAATTAACTGAATTACAAAACCAAATAATCCAGTAATTCTGGCAAACTATGTGCTGTGATATTACAATGTCCCTTTTCTCAACTCTCAACACCAGCTTGTAGACCTGCTTCTTCATTATAAGAAAGAGGTTACATCTCTGTATATTTACATCTCTGGATTTTGTTTTTCTATGTATATGTGATGTGTTGTTTTGTAGTCCAGAATCTATGAGTGCACTGTTGTTAATGTAAGAGTCACCATCCACTGAGACAATTCTTTCTTCATTTGCCTTTACACAACTCATATTGAGCACTTGTACTCACAACAGTTGTTCTACTTCAGTTCAAAACCATTATTGAAATCTCTCTCAAAATTTTTCCTCACTGACTCCCATTAGTCATCATCCCACTTCTGCTTGAAAGTTTCATCTGCATTTTCTTTTATTTTTCCTTAGCACTTAGCCTTTAGCATAGGTGTGAATACATTCTTGCTGTCCTCCACCTAAGGAGCTCCCCTGTAGTGCTGAGGTTATGAAAACAGCATTAAAGCTAGAGTGATTCAGACTGATGAAAAGGGTAGCTTTCCTGAAGTTTTAGTGTAGCCTACATTCTATGTTCATGACTAGCTTTACATTCTAAACTGCCTTTGTCCTAAATATCTTTTAAGAGCTGAGCTATACAAACAAGATGGCATTCATGCCATTTGTAATTACCTGTAATTGATGGTGCACATAGATGTACCTTGTTTGTCTTTCAGCATCTGTGATGCCTTCAGTGATATCTGCAAACATCTGGGAGTTGTGATTGTTAATCAGCTTGATGACTACTGACTGCAACTGGAGGGATATACTTCCCCTGTGATATGTGACATATTAGTTTTCCTAAAACATTTTTCATTTTTTTTCTAGAAATAGAAAAATTGCTGAAGTGCCCTACAAAAAATTTTGGCATGAAGCACCAGTCTGTCTCCAAACAGAGAAGAGATTAGGTGTATCAATCACATGCCCAAATTGCCAGGACAAATACATAATTTTTTTTCTTAGAGAAAATATCAAATTAGTCACTGTAAAATTCAAAAGTAATTTTGAATGTTACTTTCATAGTTTAATTTGTGAAATATGTGATGCATTATTTTATAAATCTTGGACTTTTGAAGACTTTTTTATTGAAATGTAAATAGTACTTTAATCCAACTAGCATCTGAAACGTTAGTTTTCATGTACAAGCTATTTTTTTCTAATTGATTTTTTAAATAATAGAAAAATATATCAATATTTCTGATAAAAAGCAACACATTTCCAAAAAATGTTTATTTGTAGAATTATTACACAGCCAACTATACTTGTGAGTTATTTCTGAAACATATAGTGTATATAAAGTGTGTATTAGCCAAGAATTGATGGTGCACTATACATATAACTTGCAAAATTCTTGCTAAAGCATTGTCCCTTATTATCATACAACTGTGAATGCTGATACACAACACTTTTGTGTGGATCTCTTGCATATACAGCATATGGATTTGTGGTTATTATGTATTTACAAAGTTGTCTGACATGTTCAAACTGGGAGAAAGTATGACTCACCTTGGTTTTGTCAATGACAATTCACTTTTCATCCTTTCATAAGCCTACTGTTTGCACACCAAGTTATTTGCTTTTCTTTTGTCTGCTTTTACTAGACTTTCAGGTTTCTTTGCTAAGAACTTTCTCCTGCTCTTTCTGACAATATTCCATTTGCCCTCTGTAGTTACTGTTTAAATAATTTCTAGTGACTATATCTCAATTTCATTCCTACAATCTATTTTCTACAATTTCAGTCATAGTGTTCTATCTGTGTTTGAAGATTTTTTTTTTTGTAACAAAACATTGAATATTTTCACCCATTCATCACATAGAAGTATTTTCTTTCAATCTCTTTTAATAAAATAAAACCCATAACAACTTCAAATAACAAGTTGGGTTTTTTGTAAACTGAAAAAAAAAGAAAGCCTGAATGAGGAATTTACATAACAAGGATATTATCTTGACAAAATACTCTGAATTTATGATGCGTCTATAATAAATATGTTATAAAGAGTTTTGGCTTTAGAAGTTTCAACTTTACAGATTTCTAATGCAGTTTTATTGCCTCTTCTCTGTCATCTGTCCTCTCAATATTGGCTTTTTTTCACACCTGGTTTCTTCATAGCTTCATTCATGACTTTTGTTAATGACCTCACCTTCTACTTCAGGTACATAATGCAAGTATTAACCCATGTTGATATGTCAATATTTCTACAGTCACTGCACAGTAGAAATATTTAGGAAATGTTCAGAAATTCTTTTCTAGGTAGTTTGTAGGTTTTTTTTTTCTTCTGTCTCCTCCATGACTGAACTAACTATTTTTGAACTTAATATCAATAACTTACACAATTAATTCCAATGTAAATTTCTTAATTTTTTCCAACTTTTCCATGTTAGCTTAACCATGTTTCCTGATAGCATATGCTTCCAAACTAAAATTAAATCTGAAATTTGGAAAAAAGCCCCAATTGAACTAAGTTCTAATACAGGTTAAAATTTCCTCCAGAAATGCATTATATCCCTATCAGATCATACTGTATTCAGTTACTCTTTACTATACTACACATCTATTCAGAAAAATTGGAGTGGGACATTTTTATAGTTATTTTCACAGTACATTTAAAAGGTATGATAGCAGCTCACGTGCGACATATCTGAGGTAAATTGGAGATATCTTGCTTGGGCACTGATAAGCTACTGGCTTTAGCAGTAGAGAACAAACTCTTGACTTCTTCCCTCCATTGTTATGCAGTGGCAGGGATGGTTCAGAAGTCCCACAGTCAAGATTCCATGCCTGACAGAAGTGCAGATATGTGCAAAACACCTTCCAATTATTGAATACAGAATTAGGCTCAGGATAAAAACATATGGAGGAGGCATGATTTGCTTTCTTTTGAATAGAGTAGCAATTAGGGTTGTCTCGATGGACTTTGGAGTAAATTGAGCCTCACTTCATTATGAGCAGTTCATATTTTGAGTCTACCAGTTTCTTCCCTATATGACTTTTTTTCTCTCTCATTTACAAAGGAACTTTGTTAGATGCAGTCTAAGTCCACAATTTAATTTTCCAAAGAAAGACTAAATTTTGTCTGGATGAGTGTTTAACTTCTTAGTACCCTTTTGTTTCTTTTAGAATAAAAACAACTATAAAAGACATTCTCTGTCAGAGTAACATACTAGTTTGTTATCAAGGCACCTTAAAATCTGAAAGTAGCATTTGTTTTCTCTGTCTTATCAGTTCTGTAACAATGAAGACGCAAGGATAGTACAGTAATAATGGTTTTGCCTAATTTTTATCCTGAAATCAAATGCCAGACATTGGTAATATAATTACATTTTCAGTTATTTTAAATCATTGATAATCATTAACTACAAGAAGCATAAATAACACTATCTTTTAACATAAAAATACCAAGTAAAGGAAGTATGAAGTGTGCCTTTCAATGTTGCTTTGTGTTTTGAGCTCTGTATTTTTACAAGCTCCCTAAGACATGTGTGGATTTTTTTCCTTATGCATTTGAACATAGATTGAAACTTAATTAAAAAAAAAAAAAAAATGGTGCTCGTAGTTTCAAAATCAATATTCAGACTTGGGTACAAATAAACACATTTTATTAAGAATTCTTATTTCAGATTTCTAATACTTTTTATCAGTTTACTTTCTAATCATTACAAATAGGAAATTTAATCTTCAACTGAACATAAATATCAGTAAAGACTCCATGATTCACATAAAACTGTAAATGTAAAAGGCTCATAAAATACAACACTTCATATTAAAAGGAGCTTGTATCTGAAATGATAAACAAAAAACCCGTGTGTTCTGACTCCAGCGAGTGCATACTGTCTAATGCTCTTAAGAAGCAGAAAAGACGTATTCTTTTCTAAGCAAATTCTTCAATAGCGTTAAATAGTACTAAACATTGTTTGGTCTTTTGTTTTTGTTTTTGTTTTTTTTCTGAATAGATAGTTTGTGTCATTTGCTGAGACTTCATTTTTACCTACTTTGAAATATATTTAAAGGAATGTTGTGATTTTGCCTGGGCAAGGTTTTGGTAGTTAGAGGGGCTACAGGGGTGGCTTCTTTAAACAAAGAGCTGCCAGAAGCTTCCTCTTTAGCTGACAGGGCTAATGGCAGTCAATTCTAAGATGAACCCACAGCAGACTAATGCTAAATCAATTACTGACAGAGTTAATGCCTCTGTGATTCAAGTATTTGAGAAGAGGAAGAAGTTGCTGGTCAGCTGATAAACTGCAGCAGCAACAGGGACTGAAAATGTGAAAACTGCTCTGTAGATACCAATGTCAGTGCAGAAGGAGGGAGGAGGAGGTGCTTAGGTCCTGAAAGAAAGATTTCCCTGTGACCTGTGGTGAAGACCATGGTGAGGCAGCTGTGTCCCTGCTATGGAGGACCACAGGGGAGCAGAGATCCACTCATAGGCCATGGAGAACCCCACGACAGATTGGGCCGATGCCTGAAGGAGGCTGTGACTCTGTGGGAAGCCCACCCTGGAGCAAGTTCCCCCATTGAGAAGAAGCAGCAGCAAAGTCCTTCTGCGATGAACTGACCATAACCTGCACCTCTGGAGGGGAAAGAAAGAGAGTCCTGGGAAGAAGGAGGGGTGGGTGGAGGTGTTTTAAGATTAAGTTTTATTTCTCATTTCCCCTACTCTATTCTGATTGCTCATAAATAAGTCAAACAATTTCTCCCCAAGTGGAGTCTGTTTTGCCCATGATGTGAATTGCTGAGTGATATCCCTGTCCTTATCTCAACTCATGAACTCTGATTATATTTGTCTCTTCCCTGTCCAGTTTAGGAAGGGGAGTGATAGAACAATTTGGTGGGCATCTGACACCCAGCCAGAGCTAAACCACCACAATGAGTTTCATAATTTGATAGGGAGTGGTTTTTGTGTAAGTAGGCATGTATGTGCTACATTGCTGTCATCAGTATACAAAAGATATGAGTATCATTATTTTCTGTTTGCAGGCAGTTTTGACAACAACATGAAATGGGCAGAAACAAATTCTATCTGTGAGTCTTAAAATAAAATCTCCATTAAATTATGAATTGATTTACCTTGAAACTCACTGTGGCATTTTTAACAGTATTTCTAATGCAGGAATACTCACAGTGGTTTGGTAAAAATAGGTATAGAAATGCATATACTTCTATTACATAAATACTAGATTTACTAAGTTTTAAATATATGTGTTTTTACATCTGTTAAAGGGATATATATACAGATATATGGACAGAGACCAATTGGACACAAAGTAAATTAGTTTCATAACCCAGTTAAATTCTTGTTTCAATCTGCATCTATAAGAATTACCACAGTAGAAAAAGATACTCATCATAAATAAATATTTTTGAAGGTACATAGCAAATTCTCATGCTGAAAATTAACTGTATTGGTTGAAATTTTAAAAGACTATTTTGAATCTATCAAACAAACAAAAAAGAAATTATTTTAATGGCTTCAGTTACAACTCCAACAAACAAAAACTTTTTTGAAAATTAAAATTTTTGCTCCCCTATAATACAGCAGCATAAGTACTAATATGGTTGATCTCACCCCACCATCTTTAATTTTTATATCTGCGTTAAGTACCTTAGACTTCTCTATTGATGGGATAAGGGAAGCTAGGCTTAAGGTCAACATGATACAGTAATTTTCACTCCCTGCAAAGCCGAAGTAAATAGTTTCTGTACTATGTGTTCAGAAAGAAATATAGATTTACAAGACACTCAAGGAGAGAACAATATACTCTTAGCTGTACCTCTCAGATGAGAGTAAACTCATCCTTCTCTGTTACTTACCTCGTTTGCAGATCCCAATGTTGTCATGGAAATCCATTAAGATGGACAGATTTTTTCATGTTAAGAATGATCATACGCATGATGTATCTATTCTTAGACCATACATGGAATTTGGAGTGCAGCAACTAGTTAAAGACTTGATAACTTGCCTTTATTTCAGTCTAATGACTTGTATTTAAAATTTGGCCCTGTACTCCATCATACTAACGATTCTCCTAGAATTTAACTCTATGTAACATTTAATTTCAGATTACCATCTTATTTTTGAACCACTCCTATTGGGCACAGGCAGAAGTGCTAATTCTCTTACAGAATGAAACTTAGGTACTTACATAGCTATCAGAGGCAATGAGGTCAAGTGTAAATCACAACAGGCAAACAGATCAGCTTGATTTTGCACCAGCATGTAGAAAAGTCCTCTAATACAAAGAAAACTCAGAACAGAAATCCATGCCAATAATTAAATTTGACTGGACTTTTAGTTCATAAAGGTGAAACATAATAAAACAGGTGATATTTGTCCTCACTCAATCCACCTGACATTTCTTGTCATTTTATATTAAAATATTAGTAAAGCAAATTGTAAAGTAACTTCTCTCACCTCAACTACAATCAAATGATATTCTTAATACAAAGAGAGACATGCTCAGAGAATTATAATTGTGATTGTCAAGCAATGGAGCACTCAATAATTCACACTTGTCTGGCAGAAGATTTTATCAGCATGAACAATCCCAATAGTGACAAAATACAAAGGTCCTGACCTCCTGAAGGAAAACAAATAGACTGTATCACAAATGACACAGTGTTAAATGCTGTCCAGCTTTCGGTTTGCAAGCCAATGACACAAGCAAACGACCACTCTACACAAAGTTTGGGAAAGGCATAGACACTCAGACCCTCCGGTGGCTGGCAGCAAACGTGTGGGCTATGACTCATTCTTCTTCAGCTACTGGAAATGAGCTCCTCTCGCTTCACTCTCATCAGTCTCCCAGTCTTTGCAGCATGCAGAGAAGTAGGATAGATGCAGAGACATAGTTGAGAAAGGGCTTGATAAGAACATAGATAATCTGGAGCAATCAGGTGCAGCTCTCAGTTAGATGAGCATACTGACCAACCCGTTTTAGATTTGGTCATTTTACATCCATTTCTCGCTTTTGATCCTCTCAAATCTCCTTTTCTTGCACATTCCAACATTTGACAGTCCCACTGTTCCCCCAACATCCTGGACCCTCAGGTTTGCATCCCTACCAGATGCAAAGTCCCTCTTTCCTGAATTTCTTAGTGTGACTAACCAGGTTTGCTTCTTGTCTTTATTTCCATTATGTTTCCCTGTCAACTTTGTGCTTTTCATGCATTTTGTTCCTTCTCGATCCCTTTCACAAGGTCCTTCATCAGGTGACCCTACTGATATTAACATTCCCATGTTCCAGTACCCTTATTAATGAGTACGATGGGCCAGGTTCATTATTGCTTTCCTTATAGTTCGTTGGTCAGGGTTGTTTCTCTGTATATTCTTGTTTATGGCTATCTCATTTAATTATTATATCTTTTTTACTTTAAAATGTCCTTAGGGACTCTGAAGGGAGCTGAGTAACTCTCTTTCTAGACAGCCTTCCATGGAGTATGTTTTAAAGCTCTAGTTGATGACAAGTTGCTTGATGCAAGCAGGCTTCTATTAGAAATATATCTTGCTTAAAATATTGTTGGATAGTATTTTATGGGATTATTCAGTAAACAAATAGAAATAAGGGGCTGAAGTTTTAACCTGATGATCAATTCAGTTTCAAGAACTTAAATCACTGTAGTGAGGAGGTCAGCAGGAGTACAAAAAATGTGTACAGCAATGACTTACTCACAGTTGACATCTCTGTTTGTCATGATTCACTTTTTGGTTTCTGACAGTCTAGTGTACAATAGCTGTCAAAAAAAATACACAGATGATAGAGAAACTACAAACTGTTTAATTTTTTATAGGATAAAAGGTGGTATACCTAGCATATCTCATCCACAAGAACAGAGGGCCAAGTCAATGCCAGTTCATTGTCTCTTTCATTCTTAATTTCTAAAGCCACTGATGGGCTAAACCCAAATCAGCATAGCAGTTGTATTTTGAAAGCGAAACATCAGTTTCCCATCTTCTTACAGAACCTATTAAAATACAGGCTAGATAAAGAGACAGTGAGATGGACTGAAAACTAGCTGAATGTCTAGATCCAGAGGTCATGATCAGTGACATGAAGTCTAGCTGGAGATCAGTAATCAGTGACATAACCCAGGGGTCAATACTTATTCCAATCTTGTTCAAGAACTTCATTAATGATCTGAGTGTTAGGACAGAGGTTACCTTCAGCAAATTTTCTGATTTGTCATGGTTTGACATGGAACTATTTCTGGCAGTGAGGAAGGAGCTGTAAAGATGGCTCTTGTAAGAAGTTACTCGAAACTCTCCCCAGCTCTGAGCCAGACCCACTTCTGGGGCTGAGCCAATTAGGCATTTTCTAGATAACTTTTTAAGAAGACAAAGCCAGAAGAGGTGGGTTCTTCCTACTCCCTCTTGTTCTGGTCTTCCTTCTTTTCCAGCTTGTGGCAGTGCAAAAAGTTGGGAGAGAGAGAGGAGTGATCATGCAGACCTCAAGGTCAGATAGGGAAGAGAGGAGAAAGTGTGCTGGAGCAGAGACTCCCCTGCATCCTGTGGAGAGGACTGGCGAAGCAGAGATTCATTTACACTTTGTAAAAGACCCCATATCAGGGACACTGACTATGCCCAGAGGAGACCGTGTCCTGTGTGAGGGAACCTATATTCACAGAAACTGTAACTGTTGGGAAGAATTCATGCCAAAGAAGTTCATTAAGGACTGTGTGCTGTGGGAGGGACCTCGTTTTGGAGCAGGGGAAGAATGAGAGGAGTCACTCTCCTCTGAGAAGAGAGAAGTGCCAGAGACCACCTTTGAGAGACTGACTACATCTCCCATTCCTTAGTCCCCAAGCCATTGAGGGAGCAATGAGCTGAACCCAGGAACAAAGGAGGGATGGGGAAGGGAGATCTTAAAGTGCTGTTTGTATTTTTCTCATAATTCTACTCGCTTTTTGCTTTTTTATTCTGTTCTGTTTCTTTTAGGTAGTAGAATAAACTTTCTGTCTTTCCTCTCTAAGTAGAGTACTGGAGTCTGTTTTGCCCAGAACCATAATTGGCAGAGAGCCCTCCCTGCTCTTGTCTCTATCCACAACATGCTTGATTATTCTTTTTCCTCCCATCTCGCTGGGGCCTCCACTGTCCTAAGGGAGGTTGGGGTCAGTGAGCAATGGACTGTCAAGGTGCTTCATTGCTGGCTGGGAAAAATCACAACATGATTATACTAAACCATGAGAGTGGCTGATACAGCAGAGGGACCTCAAAAAGGTTCAAAAATGAGGTAACGGGATCATCAAGGAGTTCACCACAGGGAAGTCTTGAACCTAGGGAAGAATAACTCCATGCACCACTGTACATAAGTCCTGCATAGCTGGAAAACAGCTTTTCAGAAATTTACACTGAGGTCCTGGTAGATACCATGTTGGTCAGCTTGGTGTCTCACAGTGAAAAAGAGTAATGATATTCTGATCTGCATCAGGAGACATATTGCCAGTCAGTCAAGGAAAAAATCCCTGGGAATCTGCAGTCCATGGAAAGCCTATAGAGGAGCAGGCTTCTGGAAGGAGGTGTGGCTTGTGGAGAGGCACTCACACAGGAGCAGATTGTCACAAGCTGTGGCCTCTGGGAGCCCCGTGTTGGAGCAGTATTTTCCTGAAAGACTGCAGGCTGTGGAAAGGGCCAATGCTGAAGTGGCCTTTTTACTCATCCAACTATTTTTTTAAAATTGACATTTTAGAAATGGAATTAACTTTCCCCAGGTTGAGTCTGTTTGGTCCGTGTCAGTGACTGATAAGTGATTTTGCTTTCTTTATCCTGACCTATGAGCTTTTCCATATCATTTTTTCTGACCGTCCTGTGACGAAGTGAAGTGTGAAAATGGGTGAGTGAAGGTCAAGCAGCCAACCAAGGTGAACTCACTACCAATATTTGTTTTGTGACTGTCTGGAATAACTAATGAAGTTTTATCTTTCCAGGAATGATACAATTTGCATCTGGGAAATGACTCCATGCGCCAGTACATCTGGGGTTCAAACTGCTGGAGAGCTGCTCTGCAGAGAGAGACCTGACTGATAATAAGCTAACCATCACCCAGCAATGTGCCCTCATGGCCAAGAAGGCCAATGGCATGAATCAAGAAGAGTGTGGCCAGCAGGTCAAGGGAGGTTCTTCTCCCCCTCTACTCTGCCCTGGTGAGGCCTCATCTGGAGTACTGTGTCCAGTTCTGGGCTCCTCAGCTCAACAGGGATAGAGAACTTCTGGAGACAGTGCAACACAGGGCCACCAGGATGATCAGGGGACTGGAACTTCTATCATGCAAGGAAAGGCTGTGGGAACTGGGCCTGTTTAGTATAGAGAAGAGGAGACTGAGGGAGGATCTTATTAACATTTACAAATATCTAAATGGTGAGTGTCAGGAGGTTGGGACATCCCTTTTTTCTGTTGTAGCTAGCAACAGGACAAGGAGTAATGGGATGAAGCTGGAACACAGAAAGTTGCACTTAAACGTAACAAAAAGCTATTTCACTGAGAGGGTGAGGGAGCAGTGGCACAGGCTGACCAGAGGGGTTGTGGAGTCTTCTTCCTTGGAGGTCTTCCAGACCTGCCTGGACATGTTCCTATGCGACCTGATCTAGGCAGACTTGCTTCTGCAGGGGCGTTGGACTAGATGATCTCTAAATGTCCTTTACAACTTCTACCATTCTGTGATTCTGTAATTTCTGATACACTCTATTTTCTTTTATTGTAAATGTTACTTATTTCCTTTCACTACCAGACAATGGTGCTGGGACTATTTTTTTTTTTTTTTAGTTTTTATGTCAAATGAAAATAGAGCTTGTTGTTGCTAACAATTCTGTGCATTGAATTCAAATAATATTTGATGGTTTTGAAAAATTAAGGTGTTCTCTGTTTGGTACCTGGTACCTCTCATATTTTTATTTAGTAGTCTGTATTTATTAGATAATTCACTTCACATTGATCATTACACATGAAGTAGCTAGACATTTTTCAATAGAAGGGACTTTGTAAGGACAGAGAACTGAACAATTTCTTTATACACAAATTGATCAGAAGGGAATATATAGAGGATGACTTTAACACTATAAAATGTAAGAAAATATTATCAGCTAGGTAATATGACTCTTCCTTGAGTGTTACAATACTTTTCTGTAAGAAGAAAACATTGATTCACCATTAGATAGGACAAGATGTCACTAACACCTCCAGACTGATATGCTATTGTTAGATTTTTGAATTGAAAGAAATATGTTGCCGTCTCATGAGAGTATTTATACAAAACTAAGAAATTCATAACAGGATAATTGGCAAAGTTGTTAATTTCCTAACATGGATCTTGAACAAGATTCTAATCATCACTTATTTCTATGAAAATAATAAAAGGAGCTATGAATCACCTTAGTAAAAAATAAACTTAGTGACTCCCTGCTAAATTTTCATCACTCACAATGGAGATGAACTCATCCAGTAAGGCAATGAGTACTCTCTCTCTCTTTTTAAGAAATCATCTATTCTACATTCATTAATTCTTCAGAAGTAAATACTTCTATCTAGTCATAATATGATAATTTTTCATCTCTCAAGTATCTTGTTGCATTTCTATAATTGCAAATGTAAGCTGAGTAGCAACTAGGAACACAGGAAAAAATATCTTTCCCTTTCACTGTCTCTATGCAAGAGAAAGGGTTTAGAGAGCCTGCAACTCCTGAACACTAATCCTATCTCTCATTATCTTATTCTGGATTTTATTAACTTGTTTCTGCAATATTCCCTTTCAGTAACATAAGAGTAACATTTTGTATTTATGAGTATTAAATATAATTACTAGTAAACTACATTATTTACTTGTGTTTCCATAGCTTCTTGTGTTGAATGTAATAAGTTATGAAGTCTGGTGCCTTTTTATGAAGAGAAAAAGCATTAGTAAGTTGTATAATATCAAAAGTTGATATAATACACTTTCTTCTGACACCAGCATCCAATGCCTTCTTCTAGTTAGATCAAACTACGAATTGTGAAATTTGTGTCTGCATAACAGTCCTTGCGTTGTAAGTTAGGATTATCTAATAGAAAGAGAAGTGCAAGATGTTAATACTTCAAAGAAGTTAGTTCTGATGTCACATAATATTGGAGACTTTGCAGTCGCATTGGATTCAACTGTTTCATTAGATAACTTAAAAAATATTTCCTTTTCCTGTTCATGATGATGCTTGGTAATGGATGATTCATTAGTTATGTGTAAAATCATTATGGAGCAGTTTTGCTAGTCTGCTCTGAAAAAATAAAATTTACTTAGGAGCTCATCTAGAGTTTGACTATGGACTTCATTGTAATAATAGATATATGAAAAAAAAAATCTCTGACTGTAATTTTGGCATAAACTAACAAAAAGGCCAAAGTATACTATATGTCACATGTCTCATTTTTTTATTTTGCAATAAAGTTACCAATGTGAATATAGAAAATAAGTTTAGCCACAGGAGCTGAGAAGAAAATATTTTTGTAAATTTTTATAACAATGTGGCCAGTATTTTAACTCTTCCCACAGGATGCACTGTCATATATTTCTCTTAGGACTAATGATGCCACTGTTTTTACTGCCCTTACCATCCGCAATTCCATCCTGGACTTAAAATTCTATGAGAACTTAAATTTTGAATAAATTTTAATTTTCCCTCTTAGATTCTTAATGACAAAACCAATCCTGCTATTTTAATGAGATATGTGATTACAACCAAGTGACAAAACCGCAACATGTCATGGTGATCATGAGCAGAAGACCACTGTACATGGCATGGAGGAGTTAGTGACTCAAACAACACCTAACATGCACAAGTGCAGCTGTGTGTTGTGCTGTTCTGCAAGTCCTGGGTGGCTTTCAGGATGTGTCCTGCTGCACAGACTTTATGACTGCAAGGAAAGCTCTGCCACTTGGTAGTAACAGATGAGCCTTCAGGCAACTTCCACTTGGTACCAGAAATTATACCACCTGTGCAAGCTTGTCTTTATGTAAAAGTTCAGCCATAAGTTCCATGTGAAAATCCTTGATGATTGGCAGTAGAAATAGGAGTAATCAAACCAGAGTACTGTACCACAGACACTGCACTGAGTGCTTTGACCTGATCAGAGGTACATTTGATGTTGCACAATTCATGATTCCCAGCATCTGAGAAGCGTACAATTACTTATACTTCCTCTCCTTCTGTGAAGTGTTATCTTTAGTAAACGGGTTTTGAATTGATACTTTACAGAGAGAAGTGCAGTGTGCCATTCTTATTGCATTCTAATAAACCAGCACATCATGGTGAAAAATACATGCTGAAAAGCTTCTTAGATGTGATAAACTGCAAACTGCAGTGTCTTTGGAGGGAAGATAGAAGGTAGTTGCACCTGAGATAAGTTGCATAGCAAGTCTGTAGCAATGAAAAACAAATCGGTAGCCTAGAGGGAAAATTAAATACATAAGAGAAATTCCTATTCTTTCAAATATGAGTATAAAATGTACAATGAGTATGAATAACAAATGAAATCTAGTAGAATAAATCCATGTAAGCAGAAAGTCATTCTAAAGTTTCTGTGTTACATAGGGATGATTGCAGTCTTTAATGATATTCACTGACTGCTGCCTCCACTGAATCAGAATGGCTCCTTTGAAGAGGATGAATGGTAACAGGGTACTAGCAGGGAAACCTGTATCCAATTAGTACAGCTGGGAACTTGTGGGCTTGTTGGAATTAAATGAGAAGACTGCCATGAATTTGTGAGAAATATTATTAAACTGGAAGCAAGAAATCTGCCCTAGTTCTATCACACTGCATTTGAGTAACAAAAGCATACTTCTTCTTTTCTAAGGTAAAAAGACTTAAAATCAACATTCATATTCTACATTGTTTTGATTTATTTAAAACAAAAAAGTTGTCTCTTCTGTCTACTGCAACCTGGTTATCCCTACAGGAGATTTTTCAACTCACTGACATGTGGAGATGCCAAGAATATGATACTCATTCTGCTTTTTCACCTGCACAAATTAGCCCTTCAATAAATTAAAATGAAAAAAAGTAAAAGTGAAAATATTTTTATTAGAGGCTGTTCTCAACGGGTGGCCTTAAGAGACTTTTTGACAGGTTTATATTCTGCACTTGTCAAAAAGTGGAAGTGTCCTGTAAACACCACTTTCTGTAGACTTTCAAAAGTTCCAGTGCTAGTATTATTACATCATTATTATTAGTTATTTGTTAGAGTGATATATTGCTGCAGAAGAACATCTGCCAGACCAGATATTAATTAATATGCATTGTCCAAATCATTTGAATCTCAAATAATAACTGGATCTTGACTATGAAGAGTTTTCACGTTGCTTCTGTTGCTAAGGGAATGACTTTCCTGTTACCCATGATGTTCATGTGAATCCTAATTTTAATGGCTTTTGAGAAAGAGAGAAGAAGCAGAAAATGTATAACAATCAGCAGCGAATGATGGGGAAAATATCTGAATAATGTTCTATCTTTCAAAAAAATTATTTGTTCCTTCTAGAGAGGGAAAGGTGAGCATTTTCATTTTCTCAGGCAGAGAGCCATAGCTTCCAGGTTATATATTTAAGCTTGAGTATTTCAAAACTGAGTGAGGTTACTGGAAGGGTTTTCTTGGACACTTCCATCGTTAACAACCTCGTAAGTACTAAAATGTTAAGACATGCAAATTATACTGATTGTTTTGTCTGCACAAATGGCTCCCATGTAGAAATTTCTATTTTTTTCTCCTGTAAGTGAACGGGTACTAGGTATGAAAAGGCTTCAGGAAGCAAAGAAAATTAAACGGTTTTAGAATTTATAGGTTATAATTTTATTATGTATTAAATGTATATTTGTATATATATATGTTATACATTAAATGTATTTGTATTTTTTCTATGTTACCTAAAGGCATTAATCAAGATTGTGTTTTCTTTTCATTCAACTAAGAGCTAAAATATTACACGTATATTTGGTTAAAAAAAGAATATTTTCAAGATGGAGTTCCTGAAAGCTAGAGATCTAAATGAAGATAGAGATATCAAAACTCTCTTGAAAAGATTAAATTTTCAACAGAAGTGACTTTACATAAACAAATTGGTTTTTCATTGCTGTCTTATTTTTCTGCATTTTTTTTAAATTATTCAGTGTGGTGATTTAGTCCTGGCTGGATGCCAGATGCCGACCAAGTTGTTCTATCACTCACCCTCCTAAACTGGACAGGAGTGACAGAAATATAATGAGAGGTTTGTGAGTCAAGATAATGACGGGAGATCACTCAGCAATTAGCATCACGGGCAAAGCAGACTCCACTTGATTTGATTTATTAAAGAATAGTCAGAACAGAGCAGGGAAAATGGAAAATAAAATGAAATCTAAAAACACCTCCTCTCACCCTTTCTTCTTGCCAGGACTCTCCTTCCTCCCACTCAAGTGGCACAGGGGATGGAGGATGGGGGTTATGCTCAGTTCACTACAGATGGACTTTGCTGCTGCTTCTTCTCTGGGGGAGGCCTCCTCGCACTTCCCACTGCTACAGTTAGGGTCTCTTCCATAGCTTTCCACAAACTTCTCTAGCATAGATCCTTCCCATGAGCTGCAGCTCCTCACGAACTGCTCTGGCACAGGGCCTCCTGTGGGGGCAGCTCCTTAAACCTTGCCCCACCATGGGTCATTCATGAGAAGAACAGTCCTTCAGGAACAGACTGCTTCAGCCTGCGTCCCTCACAGGATCCTGACAGCAAACCTGCTCTGGCATTGACTCCTCTGTCCTCACAGATTCCCAGGACCTGCCAGGAACTTGCTCCAGCATGGACTTCCCATGGTGTCACAGCCTTCTTCAGGCATCCACTTGATCTGGTGTGGGGTTCTCCATGGATTGTGAGTGGATCTCTGCTCCCCTGTGGTGCTTCATGGAATGCTGGGGTACAGCTGCCTCACTATAGTCTTCACCACAGGGGAATCTCTCCTCCAGCTCCTAGATACGGCCTTCTTCTCCTGCACTGACCTTGATGTCTAAGAAGATGTTTTCACATTCTCACTCCCTGCTGCTGCTGCTGTTGCCATTTAACAACTATGCAGCATCTTCTTCCCCTTCTCAAATATGTTAATCACAGAGGCATTACCTCAGTCACTAATTGGCCTGGCCTTGGTCAGCTGCAGGTCCATCTTAGAATTGACTGGCATTGGCTGTATTAGCTAGAGGGAAACCTTCTAGCAGTTCTTTGTCTAAAGAAGTCACCTGTGTAGACCCCACTACCAAATCCTTGCCACACAGAACCACTATATTCAAACTTAGAACTGTAATAAATAAAATATTTTTTAATTTGTAATTTTACATATTCTCAATTAATTCTTTGTAGCTTTTTTTAATATGATTACCTATAACTTTATGATCTCTGTACAATATAATTCTCCACACATTAAGAACATTTAAACTTTAAATTTAAGAGACAGAAGTGAAACTACCTGATTATGAAAAGATGTTTAACACAATAGCACATTACAGTGCTTTTCCTAATACTCATTTCAAGTGACTTACTAGTAAGAGAGTGCAGCTTCCAGGTTGCCTTTTAAACACTGCACCTATCTGATTCCTTGATTCTTTACTGAATTACTTTAGGAAACAAATTAACTAAATTTGATAATCTTAATTTCAGAAATGGAATTAACCATGAGCATATTCTCATTACTTTTTCCCATTTATATATAGTTCTGGTTCATCTAGTGAACCATTTCTCTTTTTTTCCAGTGTTTGGATTGAATTTAGTGCTGCTGACCAAAAAAAAAAGTCAAATAGCACGGAAATTGTTGACTATGAATATATCAGGCCACAGACAATACCAATAGAAAAAAAACCATATAAGATATATGAGCTTATGGTCATTTTTAGCACAACTACAAAAGGGTACAGATGTTGTAAATAATTTAACTGACAAATAAAAAATCTACAACTGACTCCTAAGAAGCATGAAAAAATTAATAAATTCTTTTTCTCCTTGCAGATATTTTGCCGCTCTCAGTAAAAATATCAAAACCAAGAATAGAAGGGCCATTTTACTAGAGTGATTTTAGTCTTTATACCCCGAGTAACAACTTCTAACTACCTATATTGTCATGTCTATTTGATATAAATATAGAAATGTGACAAAATGTTGAAATACAGGATGTGACCAAAATGGTTTTTGAATGAGATTGATTAATAGTAAATGGAAATTCAACCTATCATGGAAACCTAACATGATGTGGACAAAGAATTCCTAACATGTAGCAGTGCATAGAGTGTGTACTAGAAATGCATCATTACTCTAGATTGTGGGCTATTTTATAGAAGAAAGCTTATGTGGTGTCAGATGGGTTTTTTACCTTATTGCTAAAGAATTAAAGTGTCTCACTAATACTTTTTTTTTCCGCAGTTAATAAAAAAAACCTTGTTTTATATCATGGGAACAAATGACAGATACTTTAGTATGCATGTTTGATAGAAAAGAAGGAATATTTCAGCTTCTAGTAGTTTAATGTTACAAGGAACCATCGTTTAACCTGACATTTTCAAAGTTTTTGCAACATTCGATGAACACGGGGTAAACTACTTATCCTAAAGCTGTAATCAAGAAATAGGAAATTTTTCTAACTTGTATCTTATAGTTAAAAAAATTTAGTATCTGTGTCAATCAATTTAAAATTCTACTAGCAGTAAATTGGAGCGAATAACAATCCAACTCTAGCCTTTAGTAGACTTTGTGCACCATGGGAGTAGTTAGGTTAAGTTCAATAGGTTTCACAAGATGTAAAATTGTAACAATTTGAGAATGAGGCACCATATGCAGCTTTGATTGGTCAAATTGGAGAACAGAGACACTGAAAAGAGAAAAGTTATTAATAGAAAATGATTAGAAGAATCATGTCTGCCATTTATGAACAAGACTAGATGGAATTACATTTATTCACATGCAAGATCATCTTCCTCTACAATACAAAAGCTGTAAGACACAGACTTGACTTTTATGGAAGCTGAATGACATCATGTTTGTTTCATTTATTTCAGGAACTTCATAGACTCTTATTGAAAAAAGAAAATGAGAAGTGCATACAAACGGCATTAGTCTTTATAGAAATTGTAGAAAATTTTGGCTAAATCAGATACTTTTTCTCATGTTGGCCTTTTTCTCCAGGCAACATTTGCTAATGTTTTAAGCCCTTTTTCCTGGTGAAGAAATGTAGGGGTTTTTTTTTTCATTTGTATCCATTCTGTACAAATGCATAGAAATAGGTGATCTTTCATTACAAAATTATAGAACTGTATAATACTTTTTCATACAATATATCTTAAATCACACTAATCATGATAAAATACATGCATCACTGTTAGCTGAAAATTATTTTATTTCTCTTTAAGTCCACTCTCTGATAAATGATTTGACTGACAAATTTGAAAAAATGTTTAAATTATGCAGCATAGAAAATACAAACACTTAATTGGTGGCTCAGTAAATGGTGCATTAAATGTATTAAGAGAAGAATTATTACATTCAGATTCATGAATTGACTTTTTTTTTTTTTTTCAATTCTTCTTGATAAACTCAGTTGCATTTATGCTGCTTCTTGCTGCACGGTAATGTTTGTGTAGACTGTGTAAAGTAACAGGAGGCAAAGAAAGAACATTAGTTAATGCCTCTGAGAACGTGATATTCTTGTAAATGTCACTTTGATGCCAGTATTCAGCATTTTTCTAGCATTAAAATGCCATTTCTGAAACTACGATGTATGTAAGGATTGTTTCAAACAGTGGGGATTCAGCAGTGTGAAAGATAATATAATGCCCCTCTAAGCATGCAATGCAGAGAATGGATTTCTGCTAGTACTTTGAAGAAAAGAATTATTACAAAAAGATTTAAATCATGTATTTTAGGTGTCAAAGGTATGAAATCTGTTAGAAGACACTGGATTTTAAATAAGTCCTTAGAACTGAACGTAGTGGGAGGTAAATGCATAGGAGGCAGGAACCTGTCTATGATATTGGTACAGTAGACCTTCTGAGAAGTAAAATTATGTAGACTGTCTCTGTAGAGTTATTCTGCACTGAAGCTTGTTTAAATAGAATACTTTTCTAACATTAAAAATGGAAAATGGATTGAGGTTAATCAGAATGAAGATGGCTTTTTGTCCTGGCAAAATAATGTAAATTTAACATGATATGTGCTTGAACAGAAATTTCATTGGTAGCCATGTCTAGTAAGAAAAGGATTCTATGATTCTATCATTCTACCTCTTATAGAAGTGAGTCTTGAGGATAAGGCAAGGTTGATAATTGGTCAATTGTAAAGCAGTAGCTTGGAAAAGGTAATCTAAATAAATGTTTTATCATGTAGTCTTCCTCTTCTAAGACAGAGGAGTTAAAAAGAGAAGAACATAAAGGCCAAAATAACATTACCATCAGCTTGAATTTTGCAGTTCTTCAGCTATTACAGAACCATAAGGGGTGGAAGCAGCATCAGCTAGACTAAACTATATCACTTCTGTGCAACCTGTAGTACTTCATAAGGTATTAAAAAAAAAAACTATGTCTTTAGAAGTTATGTTTAGTATAAAACAAATAAACCAGCAAACAACAAAACAGAAACCAAGAGACAGTAACTTTTCCCTCAAAGTTCTTTTATGGAAATTAAGCTCATTCTGCTTCTGTAGGGGCAGAGTTGAAATAGTACTGTTCCACTTTACAAGTTCAAAAGAGCTGCTCCTTATCTTGGTCCACAGACATTCCTGTTTGTAGCACAGCACAATTTGAGGTTGAGGACACAGTAAGCAGTAACCTTCTCTACAAAGATAACAAGTCTGTAAAACGGGACAAATGGTTCTCAGGTCTGTACAGTGGAAATCAGGGGACTTAGAAAAACATTGTACCAAATAACAACGACACACATTGCATACTTATGGAATACACTGGAAGGGGTCTAGCTCTGTTAATACTCCTGTAACAGCTACATTCCCAGAATCTCTCCTAAACTCTTCATGAAGTTTCTCTTTACATTAAAAAAAAAAAAAATCTTTATAGTGTAACAATTTTTTTATTTTGAATACAGCTATGTTGTCAGGAGAAGCTGTAATAAAAATTTAAAAGTCATTGGATATGCTTTGTAATTTAAATATTCGAGAGTTTATTCCACCAGGCAGCTCTTTAAGCTTTGAAGTTAAAATATTCACTATTTCCTTCAATGAATTTGATGGAAGTATGAGAAACAGCAGAGTCATCCAGCAGTTAGGAGGATAAATATTTTTCTAGTTTGATTGTTTTATGCACTTTTATTGATTCAATTTATTCTTAAATATATTGACTCAATTTTGCAGTCTGATAATATTGAGATTTTTTCTTGTCTAAAACCAAGACTAATTGACTGCATCTTATTTATAAAATATATTTTTAGTGTTCAACTAACATGCAAATTCTACTAAAAGCAAAACAAGCTCTGTTTTGTATTATCTACGTCACATTCACTAATGAAGTATACTAGTAAACAATGCAAAATACGGAAGTTAAGTCCCTGCAATATATTGTGTTCTAAACTGTGTTCAGCTACTGCAAATAATAAATAGATAGTTGGCACCACTACTGAAAATCCTCTTGACTTTGTTACTAATTATCATGATAGTAGACTGTTCAAACCTCTGTATTTAAATTTTTGTCAGTATTTTCACTGTAACTTTGTTTTCAGATTGAATCTATTTTTCAGCAACGTACTACTGGAATTGCTCTGTGTCAGGTAAATTCATAAACCAAAAAAATCTTTATATTGTATATGGAAAAAATGTGCCATGACATTAACTCCATGTAATTACAGAAATCATCCTCTTCATCGTTTCTGCGATTACACATTTTGGTAGAGATGACTATTGAGGTATTTGACAGATGTCTAGTATCTCTTTTACTCAAACTGTAGTTTAACCCTGCAATGTTTCCAGTGCCTAACTGTTGTTAACACTAGAAAAGTTCACTAATATCAAACCTGTATTTCACTTGCTATAATGTAAGACCATTACTTCAAATAATTCCCAAGCTGAGCAAAGGGAAAGAAATTGCCTCCTTATATTTTGTAAGAGCCTAGATGATAAAGTTTTTTCTTAATTCAGCAACCCTAATTTCTTCAGTCTTTCTGATTGTTGTTATTTTTTTTCTGACTTCAGCTTCTGACTTCAGCTATAATATATTTCTTTAAAGTATCAAGATACAAAATTTCACAAAGGCTCTTGGGAGGTTGTTGAGAAAAGTTTAGACTTATACATTTTCTAATCTATCTTTCTTTTTCCTGCTTGTCCATTTTAATTTTTGTATCAGCAAGACACTGTTAATTTATGTTACCCTTGTGATTCATTTCAGTTTATACTACTTCCTGGACCCTTTCTCCACATAGTCTTCTACATAGAATCATAGAATGGTAGAGGTGGGAAGGGACCTTTAGAGATCATCTAGTCCAACCCCCCTGCAGAAGCAGGTTCACCTAGATCAGGTCACATAGGAACGTGTCCAGGCGGGTCTTGAAGACCTCCAAGGAAGGAGACTCCACAACCCCTCTGGGCAGCCTGTTCCACTGCTCCAGCACCCTCACAGTAAAATAGTTTTTTCTTATATTTAAGTGTAACTTTTTGTGTTCCAGCTTCATCCCATTACTCCTTGTCCTGTTGCTAGCTACTATAGAAAAAAGGGATGTCCCAACCTCCTGACACTCACCCTTTAGATATTTATAGATGTTAATAGGATCCCAACTCAATCTCCTCTTCTCTATACTCCAGGTGAGTCCTCACCAAGGCAGAATAGAGAGGGAAAAGGACCTTCCTAGACCTGCTGGCGACAATCTTCTTGATTCATCCCAGGATGCCATTGGCTTTCTTGGCCACGAGGGCACATTGCTGGCTCATGGTTAGTTTATTATCGATCAGGACTCCCAGGTCCCTCTCTGCAGAGCTGCTCTTCAGCAGTTCGACCCCCAGCCGGTACCGCAGTACTGGTGCATGGGTTTGTTCTTTCCCAGATGCAGGACTCTACACTTGTCCTTGTTGAACCTCATGAAATTCCTCTCTGCCCAACTCACAATCCTTCTGAACCTCTCTTTCAGTTGATTTTTTCCCTATCTAAATCTCACATGGGAAACTATTGAATGGTGTGGTGTTTTCTATAGAAAGATGGAATTGTGTTCAATGTCCCTTTGTTATAGTTCTTTTTAATTCAACCGTGCTTTCCATTGAACTGATGGTTTGTTGAGCATAGTGCCTACAAAAATGTTATATACCTATTTTATTTTGCATCCTAACAGACAGAGAGAAACCTTATGGAAATCTTCTCCCCATAGGTTTTAACTTCTGCAAGAAAATACTCATAAGCATTTTCTGGTTGCCATTTACAAACAACTTTGCAACCGACCTTGTAGGGATTTCATATGGGATAGATTTCCTTAATTTGTTTCAGAGGCAATTTTGAAAATCTCTGCAACTTTAGAATTCGAGTTTTTTCCGCTGTTCAGTAGACCTGTTTTTCTCTCAACGCACTTTTTCTTATCATAGTAAGTTTAATAGATAGTTCAATGGGAAATCCCAAAATCACTGTCTCAGAGACAGCAATAGCTTTTGTATTTGGACTCATGAGAACCAGTTATGAAGTCATATGACTAAATTCTAGTTATGTGTTTATGTGTGGAGTAAGTTGTGGGTTTATACACAGGATGGGATTTGTACAAGGAATCTGAACATTTAGCTGACGTGAAGTAACATTAGATATATTTCTGAAAAAGGTTATGATTTGAGATAAATCAATATGGAAATTTTTCATCAACATTTAGATATCCGTAATGTAGCGTACACATTTGAGCTACTAATCTTTCTCTTTATAATTAATATTGCAAAATGAGTGCTTCTTCAGAATGATTCACATAATTTATTTTAGATATCTATTTTATGATGAGATGAATTGCAGCCTTTCAGTAGCTCTTTCCCTTTATTGACTAAAAAAGAAATTAGTCCAGGTGTAAATTGGAATAGATGAGTCCCAACCTGCCTATGCATGAAGTAGGTGACAAGTACCTGGACTGTCTCTGTGTCTTTAAGATGTTCAAGCTTAGGTGCTCATCATGGACTTGGCAAGAAAAAGGGCTAAATCTGGCTTAATGAACACTATGTGCCAAGGGGTAAAAGAAAAGATTGAATATCAGTCCTAAACTCTGTCTGCTATGAAGAATGATGAGATGAACAACAGTTATATTTTTCTTCTGTGCCAATGCATAATGCTTGATGTCATCTATGTGAGTAGTTTACATTTTGTTTATAAATGTTTACATTTCTCAAATTTTAGCCTAAAGTACCCTGTGGTAAAAGCATTTTCAGGGAACTGACTGACTTCCACTGTTTCTTTAAAATGGCAGTTCTCAGAAATGTAGTCAGAGGATACCTGTAATGCTACCTGTTCTACCTCTGTAGCATATTTCACAGCACATCCATGACACAATAAAATCTCTTTCCACTTAGCTTGATGGATTAGCTAGAGAGTTGATAATGCTGTGGTCCGTGAGGAAGAAATGTGTTTTAGTAACCAGCACTAGCCAGGAAAACTGGGACAATATATGTATCAGTTCTCATAGTTGGCGAGTAGAGAGAAATAGATTGTATGAAATTAGATTTATACCTAATAAAATTAATGTGGTTTGCAGCTGCATGAGCCATTCTGCTTAACTCTAGCTTGTGTTTGTTTTGTATAATTCTTGATAATATCTGACTTTTTTAAATTAATTTCTTGCTATTCTTCCTATGAATGTGGAACTATAATTCAACAGACAGAAATGAAAGATACTAAGTTTTTGTTACTGTTTTTAAAGTCCCACTGAAAATGAACGTATTTAATGTTACCTTTCCTACTTTACCTTTAAAGTTTTTCTCATTAAACTTCATGTACCAATTAACCTGCTAGTTAACCTTCCTCTCCTATCTTACAGTAGTCTGATCACAGAATATGCCTGTTTTGAAATTTTAGTTAAGATTTCACTACTTAGTATCCTGTGTCTTGCAGACCTCAAGTCTGCAAGAAAATAAAAAGATATAAATCACATGATTTAATTATTATTTAAATCATTAAGAAAGTCTGCATTTTTAAAATTTATTTTAGTCTTGTTCTACATTCATACATTTTAGCCAGTTTTTAAAGGAAAACTGAAGTTATTAGCAAGAAAATAGGGCAGCATGACTAGTGACTAAAATAACATTTGTACTGCATTTGGTGCTTCTTTTTGGTGCATCAGGACAATACATTAAATAATAAGAAATATTAAAAGACATTTAATTAGTCTAACAAGTTTTAAAGGTATCACATAAAATAAAGTTAATTTTTTCAAAAAGTAGAAACCATCACTTTGTCTCTTTGTATCTATGTAATTTTCTGTAGGCTTGTATTAAGAAATATTTTTTTAATAGAATCATAGAATGGTAGGGGTTTGAAGGGACCTTTAGAGATCATCTAGTCCAACCCCTCAATGTACTTAAATTAACTGTACTTAACTTAAATGTACTTATCAGGATAATGTATAATTATAATTAAATAAAATTTTATGTAATTAAATTGATTTACAAGAAAAAGGGGAAAAAATTCAGAACCTACTGGGCTATCTTATCGATTAAACAAAGGATATTCTATCTTCAGTGTATACTGAATTTTGTACCTGTTTTTCAAGCTTTTAGAAAATATAAAAACTAGATTTTTCATCTAGTTTTAACCTTGCAGTGACAATATATTTTTGGGATAATTCAGGCTGAGAAAGATCTCAGGAAATCTGTGGTACAACTTCCTCTTCACAGAAGGATCAGACATGATCTCACAGCACATTGCTTAGCGCTTCATCACCCAGTTTGGCAAACAGGAAGCTAGTGTGGCCTCCGTGGACAGCCTGCCTTATCACCCTTAAGAAGAAAGGAAATATTCCTATGTCTAGATTGACCATTTCCTTTTTTTATAGATGCTATAAAACATATTAGAACTTTCAAAATTTGGTTTTAGACTTGTACAACACGATGACTGAGTGTGACATTTGAATTTCTTAGAAACTGCAACAGCAACTTTTAAATGCCTGAATATTACTTTCGTACCTTAATTTTACCTGTTGTAGGTCTAGTGAGAATAGGTATGCATATTGTATCTCCTAACAAAAATTTAACATATTAACATATTAGACAAACTATATTTATTTCTTAACAGGTTTGCAGTCATTTCAACTGGTATATCCTTTCTGAATTATATAATTGCAGTTTCATATACTCTACGTCATCATGATGCACAACTGTTGTCTTCATTTAGATTTTCTTGTATATAAAGGGCTGTAAGCTTTAATGAATAAATTAACAAAAAATTAACTGAAAATCAAGATAAAATACAGAAAGAAAACACATGAATATATTACTTATTCTGTTTTTTCATTCCAGTTGAAAGGGGGAAGACTGATGAGTATCTAATGATGGAAATGGGATTACTAAGCAAGAAAGAACTGAGTGATTAGTCAGCTTTCTTTTGGAAGTTGTTTCTTAAAAGATCCACTTTCTAGGTATTGATAGAAACATAAAATTAAATATTACCACTTTGTTTAACATAATTGTTCTAGAATCAGCTTCAAAAGCAGGTAACTAATTTAAAGATTAGTCTATTTACTCAACTTCAAGTAGTAACATTATAAAAATATTTTGTCATTCTTGTTTATAGAATCTGCTGAACAAAGAAGTATTTTATTTCTTTAGCAGAATGAAGTCAAATACAAGTTTTATAAACTTGAAGAGAAATTTCAATATCTCTTTACGATAACTGACCAACAACAAAATACAACACACATAAGAAATGCTATGCCTATACTGATATGAAACAACTGTAATGTACCTCAATAGCAATATTCTCATTCATTGCTACATTAAAAGACTATAAAAATAATTACTGTACTGTTTTCAAGCTCACAGGCAAATTAAAAAAATAATTTTTAAGGTCTGCTTTAGCTCATACAATACTACTAATTTCTTTGAGTGTTAGTTCAATGTACTAACATTGGGAGCTTTCTGATGTTTGCAAACCTGTGAGCAGCTGAGTCTCTTACGTTAGTTTTAAATTCCTAAAAAGTAATTCAAGATCACTAATATATGTAGGCTATTTAAAATTCAGACATTCATACTCATAGGTATCCTTGGACAAGCTGATATACCACAGAATGGCATTTTAAACTGCATATTACTTATCTCCAGGAACTGCAATATCTCTCTGAAACCACAGATCTTGAGACAGACTTCTGTATGTTCATAAGACACCTGCGTAAAACTCCTTTCTGCTCCTTTGTAAGTGATGACTTGCCTTTATTTTATAACCTTCCCTACCTGAAAACATGGAAATAAATGACTGGGAGAAAAATGAAATTAAATTATAGTCTGATAGATTATTTTGTAGCAGTGACTGTAAAAACATAAGTCTCTGAGAGATTATATTTCATAATAATGTTTGAATGATTAAAATTATTTAATGCATGAACATCTCTGCTACTTTTGGCATTGAAAACTCTCAGATTTAAACCTGATGAAGATGTGTGTTTTTTGGTTGAGTAAGTTTGGCATCATAGATTTTACTTTGATTTTTGCCTTTCTTGACTGATTATACCTAAACCTGAAATTTTAACGGTAATAAATAAGAAAAGGTAGTTATCTCTCTGTCTAAGCTCTTTGTATGAGAGAGCTTCTGAGATATCTGAATTCCATTAAGCTAATTTTGATATACACTATCCCTGTCTCATTGCGGATAACTAATGCATATGGTACTGAGATAACTGAGAAGTTACTTACCATTTGTCTGAGCATGACCATTACCCTTTAGTGCAGAAGAATCTGTGAAAGCAGGAGACAGATTAAGGTTCTCTTACCAAGGTAGGTCTTGGTGGAGGTTACAGGCCCTACACTGATTCTTCCAAGCATCTGAAGAAGCAGAAGCCTTTTCATACATGCTTTTTTTATGAATTTTGAATTATGACTAGTTTAAAAGTGTTTTTGAGGAAATAAGATCCCTTTCAATTAATTGTATTTTGAAAAGGAAAGTGACCTAAACAAAAGATGGACATTTGTGGAAGGATTATCAGGTTGTATTTTTAAGTAAAAGTAGAAATTTTGGTGAAAAAAAATTTCTCTAAATAGGACTATTAGTAACTCTAACACTGACATTTTTATTTTCTCAATGCCTATCATTAAAATATGTTGAGATAGAGAAAAAAGGTGTTTATTATTCCAAGTCCATAATGGTGATAGAAAATTCTAATTTTCATTAATCATAGCTTGTATTTTATTGGTAAAATCCACTTTTAACAGTGTTATGAGTATTGCAAACTAAGTGTTTGTCTGACACATTCCATTAAAACTAGCAATTTGCTAATAGTACAAATTTTTTATTTAAACTTTTTGAATGTTGAGAAAATTAAGATTGGCATGATGAAAGAAAAATGCATTTATCAAACATGTTTAAGGTGAGCAGTATCAACATTTTCATTTTTAAAGGTGAGATTTTAAAACTGTCCAATGTAAGTTCATTGATCAAAAACTGAAGGAAATGTCTTTACCTCTTTTAAGAATGAATGCTATTTGTGTTCTATTTCTGCCTTGGGATAACCTAGAAAGTGAAGAAATAAGAACAAGTCAATTTCTTGTTAATGTGGCAAGAAGTATAGGCTGGATCAGCTAATCTCATCTCTTCAGTGATTATAGTACTACTAGTTAAAAGATCCTGTAAGCATTAAAAATGTGTTAATTTTACATTGAATGGGAATTAATCATTTTACAATTTCCAAGGCTCATTACAATTTTTAGTACATAACTTGATTAATTTTCCTCTTTTGTTCTTCTGATTTAATTGTCAGGAGAATGTTATCATGGAATACTAATCATACTGATATAGTTTATGAATCAAGGTGGTAGAACTTTGATCTTCTCAATGTCCTATACCTTGGTAGGCTGCAGATATATTACTGACTATTACTTAGGATCCACAAAGCTCAGTAAAGATTTTCCATTTCCAGAGAGCCATTCAATCTTTTTTTACCCATAGGACAGAATGACTTAAAAATAAGTAAAGCAGAAACAATAGCAGCATTGGATGAGAAATCGAGCTGTTTTGTGTTTCATCTTTTAAAAAACAAGTTGTATCTGTTATACATATGCTAGTCTAAAGAAGAGCATGTAGTCTAAAAGTAGGTCTAGGTTAATATTAGACTTTTCAGGGCAGTCAAACTGAAAAGTATGATCACAGAATCAAAGACTCTTACAGCCGTTTGTTATATTTCTCTCTCTCTCCTGTCCAGTTTAGGATGGGGAGTGATTTTATGATTTGGTGGACATTGGGCTAAACCACCACACACAGACACCAAGGTCAGAGGAGAAGGAGGGAGAGGAGGGTGCTTAGACCCTGAAAGAAAGACTCCCCTGTGACCTGTGGTGATGACCATGGTGAGGCAGCTGTGCCCCTGCAGTCCATGGAGTCCACTGGGGAGTAAAGATCCACTCGCAGCTTGTGGAGGATCCCACATCAGAGCAGGTGGATGTCTGAAGGAGGCTGTGACTCTGTGGGAAGCCCACCCTGGAGCAAGTTCCTGGCAGGACCTGGCAGCCTGTGGGAAGAGAGGAGCCAATGCCAGAGCAGGTTTGCTGTCAGGACTTATGATCCTGTGAGGGACTCAGGCAGGAGCAGTCAGTATGTGAAGGATTGTTCTCCCCACGGATGACCCACGTTGGGGCAAGGTGTGAGGAGCTGCCCTTGTGAGAGGTCCTGTGCTGGAGCAATTCATAAAGAACTATCTCTGTGTGGGGATCCCACACTGTAGCATTAGGAAGTGTGAGGAGGCCTCCCCCTGAGAGAAAGCAGCAGCCAAGTCCTTCTATAATGAACTGATTGCAACCCCTCTCTCCTCTACTACCGTGACAGAAGGAAGGAGAATCCTGGGAAGTGGGAGGAGTGCTTTAAGATTTGGCTTTATTTATCATCTCCCACTTTTGATGGTTATTAATAATCAAACCCTTTTTCCCCAAGATGAGTCTGTTTTGCTTGTGACACCAATGGCTGAGCAATCTCCCTGTCCTTATCTCAACTCAAACTTATTATATTTCTCTCTCCCCTGTCCAGTTTAGGAGGGGAGTGATAGTACAAGTTGGTGGGCAACTGGCACCCAGCCAAGACTAAACCACTGCAAGAATGAGTGAAAATAATTACTAATATAAAGACTATAGATCTTTAGTTTAACAGAAATATATTTTTTCACAGCTGCAACAACAGCATAATTTTTATCACCTTAATTCATAGAATGGTAGGGGTTGGAAGGGACCTTATCTAGTCCAACCCCCCTGCAGAAGCAGGTTCACCTAGATCAGCTCACAAATTCATCAGAGGAACACAGAGGAACATAGGCAATCAATTAAAACATGGCAAAAAATAGAATAAAAAATGGAATACTACAGCTTCATAATTCCATCATTATTCTTATGACTTTCAATATTCAAGTTACTGGTAACTTCTCTATTTATACAATATATAAGTATTCTTATAACTCATGATAAAATCAATAAAAGACACAGTACAAATCTGTTCATGCTTCACCATGTGCTAGATATATCCAAAGTGTTTTTCCATGTGGAAAAGGATTTGCACCTCCAGACAAGGTGCAGCATGTTTCAGTATAGTGGTAAATGGCACATTTGCATAGAACTTACTTGAAAGTAAAAATACCTGTGGATGATAGTAAATGTACCTCAACATTCAGAGAAAAGTATTCAAATTACCATCTAGTAGTCTGGCACTTCTTTTAGAACATCATTTGTCCAATTGTTCTTTTTTTAATTAAATACTGCTTTTTCCAGTAAACTGTGAAAAGAATCTAAATTAATCAAGAGCCTTGTAGTGAAATTAAATCTACTTATAAAACAATTTTTGAATGTTTAATTATTTTTTAAAACCACTCCTTATTAATTCCAATATATTGCTCCTCAGAAATTAATGAATTTTCTGGTTTTTAATTTAACTTCAGTGAAATAAAGGATTTGTTTGAGCTAATTATAGCTTAAGAGATTTTCTTAGTTACAATGTTTTGAGGCTTTTTTTTTTAATAAAACACCACGAAATATTGAAGAACTGGGAATTCTAATAGCTCTCTTGTAGGAAAATTTGTAAAGTTCTGTTTCATCTTGTGCAAAGCAAGAGTATTTTCTTGGAGACATACGTCATTTAAAACTGCAAAACAAAACAAAAAAAATCTGCACTGGAAGCTATTACATGTGGTAAAGGTTTTCATTCTGTCCTGAGAGTGAGAGTGTGCACGTAACATACTGTGCACTTAAACATTCCTACATGTCACCTACACAGTTGATAAGTGCAAAAATCAGGGCTACAGCTTGAAAAAAGGAGTGAGTTTGGAGGAAAAAGAAAAATCTTATTTTTACTGCAAGTGTTTGACTAATAATTAGGAAAGCGTGTAAGAAAGGAAAAGGTCAGGTTCAGTGCTTTGTCTATTGATAGTTTGGATGCATAATTAACTGTACAAACTTTGTATGCAGTTTGACAGAAAACAGAGTACTGTACCCAGCTAAATTTTGAAACTCTTTCTGAGGACTCAAGGCTGGCTTATCTTTCATGGAGATTACAAATTGTCAAACAAACTCATACATTTGAAGATCCACTCTGTCTCAATTTCCAAGAGGATCTAAAGGATCATACCGGCAATTTGGCTGTATAAGAAAATGTACAGTTTAGCAGCAGCAGGTAAATACTATACCACTTGTAACACAACATCTGGCTTGATGTTATCTGTGAAGATCAATCAACTTCAGAACTGATTGCCTGTTAACCCATTTGTCATTTTAAAAAGTTGTGTATTGTCCTGAGTGTTGTGAGGAAGAAAGAATCAGAGTTAAGAGGGCCTGTGTCTTGCATCTCACCGGCTAACAAGTGCCACATTCTTTAAGAAGTGATTATAAGAGATGATGCTCTGTTGAAGCCAGAGGATTTGAGTGTTGTATTTGCTGTGGTTGCCTTGTAAATGTGGTTTAAGCAGGGGATAGCACTATAATTATTAAGTCAAACCAAAATATATAATGTATTAACACACAATTCTGTGGATAGTTATTGATATTATTAGTTAGAAAATGTTTGTGCTTAATAAATACCATTTTCTATGCCTAGGCAACAATTAACTCCAATAGATTTGCTGGAAATCAATTAAAATCCTTTAAAACACTAAAAATCCTTTGTTGTGATTGATTCAATAGTCATCAGACTAGTACTAAATTCTGTAATTTTAAAAGTCTAAATTGCTGGGGTTAATGATACCAACAGTGACTAAAAATCCTTATTGCTCTTAGTATATGTCAATTGAGTTGTTGGATTCATCTAAATTTGAAGTGATGTGTGTTCAGATACTACTTACTTTAGCCAAAAATACACTTTATGCTATTAATATTTTTAGCAAAGAGATCAGTGGAAACTGCACTACCTTTCCAATCCAGGAATGTAACACCAAGTATTAAGTTGGGATTGTACAGCTCTATAACAACTCTCTCGTCTCATGGGAAGCATGATTAAATGAACGGAGTTAGAAAATGGCCTTTAAGATTAATTTTTGGTGGAATGACAAGACAGATTCACTAAGGCCAGTAAAAAGGTCTGTGAAAAATGAATTGGCACATTTTCTTTTATGCAGATAGATAAGAGGGCTACATTTCATGTGATACTCTTCTGATGAAATGTATTAGACCAGATGAGGGTAAGAATCTAGAGAAAGTTCTGTGATCAATATTGTTTTCAGATGGTAGTAACAGTTGACAGATAAACGTAGGAAATTGTTATTAGACTGTGTAGTATTAGAGGGGAAGAGGTGGAGATAGACAGAGGCTTCCACAATCCAGTGAATCTGATATGCCTTGGACCCTGGTAAAAAAAAAAAGAAGGGCAAGGGCTCATCTTCAAAACCCTCCTTCCAGAGTGTAAACTACAAGGAAGTATGAGGCACTGGCGACAAGAGACTTCGATGAGTAAGCTCCAAAACGGAAAATCCCAGCAAACAATTCACCATCAGCTGCTTCACCTGCAACAGGTAATGGGCACCGTAAAAATAAGGAATTGGTGCTCACTGATGGTGACTCACTGCTAAGAGGCACTGAGAGATCCATCTGTTAATCAGATAAGGAGTTCCAAGAGGCGTGCTGTCTGCCAGGAGCTAAAGTCTGTGACATAGCTAAGAGTGTCATGGGTCATCAGGGATGCAGGCTACTATCCCTTACTCCTGTTCCATGTAGGTATGAATGATAAGGCATGACATGTCCAGAATCAAGAAGGATTTTAAAACCTTGGGGGAGCGAGTGATAGGTAGAGGGGCACAAGTTAATTTATCTTCCATCCTGTTCACCAGAGATAAAGAGGAAATCACCAATGAAAAAATCAGTCAACTCCTGGCTAAGAGACTGCTATTGGTGGAATGGTTTTGGGTTTTACAACAAAGGATCCTTCTTTAGTGACTATAACTTGATAGGACAGGATGGAATTAATCTATCCCACAAGGGCACTGGAATATTTGGGAATAAGTAGGCCAACTTGATCAAGAGGGCTTTAAACTAAAGAACTTGGGGAGTAGGGGAAGAAGCAATATAGAACAAGCTATCCTGTGTAGCAGGGAAACAGGACAGGACAGGGAACACCATGATAAATGTCCTTCATCCAGATACTGTGTTGAGATGCAGAAGATTGACCACCCTGAAGAAGAGCCAACCGGAGAGGAACCTCCCGTACCCATCCAGGGAAATCTGTGTGTTTGAGTAAGCCCCTATGTTGCCTTTACACCAATACAAACAGGAGGAACTGATGGGTGTGGATGCAGGGCTACAACCTCACTGCAATCATAATGAGATGTAGTGGTATAGATTCCATGACTGGAGTACAGCCATGGAGGGCTATGTATTGTCCACAAAGGACAGACTGACAGGGTGAGGAGGTGGAGTTGCTCTCTATGTCAGGGAGCAATTAATGTGTACTGAACTGTGTCTGGGTGGGGATGAGGGGCAGGTTAAGTGCTAATGGGTGGAAATTAAGGGGCAGGGCAAGGCAGGTGATATTGTTGTAGGAGTTTGCTAGAGGACACCTGTTCAGAAGGAGGGGAGTGGCTGAGGTCTTCTATGAACAGTTGAGGGCTGCCTCACGATCACAATCCCTGGTCCTCACAGGGGACTTCAACCTCCCTGATATTTGTTGGCAAAGCCACACAGTCAAGCACACACAGTCCAGGAGGTTCCTGCAGATTGCTGATGACAACTTCCTGTCACAGGATGTTGAAGAACTAACAAGGATAAGTGTGCTGCTGGACCTGGTACTTACAAATAAGGAGGATCTGGTTGGGGATGTGAAGGTTGGAGGCAACCTCAACTGCAGTGAGCATGAGATGGTAGAGTTCAAGATCCTGTGGGGAAGTGGCAGGACATAAAGCAGGACCGTGATCCTGGACTTCAGGTGAGCTGACTTTGACCTCTTCAAAGATCTATTTGGACGGATCTTATGGATAAGATCCTAGAAGGCTGAAGCGTCCAAGAGAGCTGTTCAGTTTTCAAGTATCACTTCCTCCAAGCCAAAGATCAGTGTGTCCCAACACATAAGAAAGGAGGAAAAGGAGGTAGGAAGTCTCCATGAATGAGCAAGGATATGCTGGGACAACTCAAGTAGAAAGCAGTCATCTATGGGAGGTGGAAAGAGGGGCTGGCTTCTTGGGAAGAGTATAGGAACATTGCCAGGGCATGCAGGGGTGCAACTAGGAAGGCTGGAGCCCTTCTATTAGCCAGGGAAGTTAAGGAAAGTATTAAAGCATTTTACAAGTACATCAGCAGCAAGAGGAATATGAGGGCACAGGCACAGGTTTCCCAGTGAAGTTGTGGAGTCTCCTTCCTTGGAGGTCTTTAAGACCAACGTGGATGCATTCCTATGCAACCAGATTTAAATAGACCTGCTTCTGCAGGGGGTTGGACTAGATGATCGTTGAAGAAATGGATTAAGAACTGAGTTAACTCTGAGGTAAATGTGAGATATCCATGTGGACATGATAAATTGAGAAACAGATTTCATTTTAGGAAAAAAACATCTATAACAAGACATGCCTTTTTTGATTTTAACTTTTCATTTTGAGAAGCTTACCACAAGCAGCCAATCTTGATACTTAAAAAAAAAAAATAAACAGTTGGATCTGAAGAAAATATATTAATAAATAAACAGAGTACCAAAAACCATAGACTGCCATGAAGACTTTATTGGCTGAAGTTCACCAAGTTTCAAGATGATCAAGTAAGCCATGCTTTGTAAGTACCTATATGACTTCACATTTTTTATCACATTTCTCAGAAACTTCATAGTTTCAGAAAAGGAGCAGAGGTCCAAAATAAGTATGAAGATATTGGAGGACAAATGTACATTTTTCAAAATAAACAGAGTGGGAATTTACATTCACAAAACATACTAACAAAAATACAAGTTCTTTTGTATAGCTCTGGCTATTTACTTTGCTGTGATCTTCTGTAAAAAAATGTTTGCTCACTCAATAAATCATATGCACAAGTCTGAAGTCTTCCACTTGATGCATCTTTAGATTAAGTTATCAATGGATAGCTTAGAACATCTGTAGTTTGAAGCTCCATTCATCTAATTGTTCACGTTTCAATGGATACTACTTATTTCAGCAGCCTCTGAATTGCTTTTACACTAAAGTATGATCTTGTAAAACAGATAACAGGATAACAGGATTCCATTTTTCCTGTTTTCTTGTAGCATTATTTAATTTTTCTCTAGGCAAGTTAAATATACCATTTTTGTATTTTACTTTCAACTGTCTAGGGAAATTCATAGAAACTTGGGAAAGTGACTCCAGGGCCCTGCTCTTGACAAATCCATGAGGCAATTAAAATTAATAAGAGCTACACACAGTCATTAAGTTGAAATACACATCAGCTACCTTCACCTTGACAGGAAGTTAGGAGAGTAAACATCCACACTGAATTTTTGTATGTGACAACTCCTTGTCCTCAAAAAATCTCCAGGCTGTATTGTAATGTTCAAATATTTAGGAGTGTGGCTTTCTTTCTAGACATACATTCTCACAATCTTTTCTGAGATACACATGTACTGCCTTTTACTTTCTGTTTGCTACAGTAGTTGCACTTCATTTTTTGTGATATGAACCTTTATAGTACCGATAAACCAAGATTTAGCATAATGCAAAACCAACTGAAGACCAGTTTGTCTAAAGAAAGTTTTTAATCCTTACAGGATGAACATGGCTACATTTTCATGGGGTACACAGAATATCATTAGAAGATGCAATGAAGTACTTTTAGATAACTGAACAACCTAATTTTGCTACACAGAGTTTTCTGTGATGCCTATTTATGTTGCAGTCACCAACACCTTAAAAATAAAAAAGTAGTTCTTCCTTTGTCCAGTCAAAATCAAATCTAGAAAATCAATCTTGCAAAAATAAAGAGAAATACTGTGAATCTGTCATGTATTGTTTTCTGCAGGTGTATATAAAGTATTTTTGAGCATGCATATTTCCAAAATTGATACAGCACTTAATTGTTTCAGAATTTTTTTTAAACTTTAGGATCAATCTGGAACATATTGAGAGCAGTAAGAAATTCCTAACTGTAGCTGAGGAGAGAAGACTATAAAGACATCTCTGTCCTTGTGTTATTACAAGGCTGTACTGCATCTAAGTTGCACATAACCTGTGACTCTCTAGCCTACTAACACAATGAAGATTAATTAGGTCTCTGCACCCTCCAGGGCTCATTTCTACTTTGGTCTTTATTATCATAGAATCATAAGGGTTGGAAGGGACCTTGAAAGATCATCTAGCCCAATCCCCCTGCCAGAGCAGGGCCACCTAGAGTAGGTCACACAGGTGGATTTTGAATGTCTCCAGAGAAGGAGACTCCACAACCCACATGTAAGGAAATCTATCTTAGTTGTTGTGCATAGTGTACATGCAGTTATTATCAAATGGGGAAAATCTTTATTTTGCTTTAGTTATATATTGTACAAAACCTTTTTGGTTAAGCTGAAAATTTGTTTCCATAGAAGCTGTTATCTATATATTCAGATCTTTAATTCCTAACCTCAAATTCTGTCTGTCACTTTACTTGAAATTTCTGGAATGTTATTTAACTTGTTTCATGAAAAGAGCAATAGAAATAAAACAAAGAGTAGAAATCCACTTGACTTCAAAAAATGGATAAAGCATATTTTTATGTTTGCATGGTTTAAAATTCAAGTTTTAGAACATTCTGATGACAGATAATAGGTTAATATGTGGATATCTAAATTAATATAATGAGGAATTTATTTTTAGAAATTAAATTTTGGTTTCCTAACTAACAGGCTACTTAATTTGACAATTTTCTATTTGTTGCATTCATGCTAGAGGTAATTGTTGCTAGGCAAATCAAGAAAAAAAATAGGTACTTGTAGATATTTTACTTATTGAAAAACAAAATATACCACTACTGTTTATATGTAATACCAATATCTTCTCCAACAGCAATCATCAAAGTATAATTATACTGATTTCAGAGAGTGTAGCTTCATTAAATACCATAGTAGAATCATTCTGTAGAATCTTCTAGGTTCAATAATATGAATGAAGAGAAATATGATCAGAGATCAGATTAAGCTAACTGAATTTTTCCTTTCACTTTTACAAAGCTGGGATTCTACTATATAAAGAATTTTACCAGATATTTGGAGTGTGCAATTAAATAGCAAAATTAAAATCTAAAACACATCTCTATTTATCTTTTTTTCTCAAAATTTATTTTAAGCAGGAAAACACTAAATAAATAAATAGATTCATAGATACAGCACAGATAATATTTTACATCACAGATTTAAAATGATTATACCTGAGTCTAGGTTTTGGACTGACTATGACTAGTTTTACACAGGTATGCAGATGATACAGAAGCATTTGTAAGATAATTTTCTTGTGCATTTTGTAAAGGATTTGTTACTGGATCTGTACAATTACTCTGAGCAGAAGAACTGGAGATTCCTAGTACACTGGGACTACTCTTAGGCATACACAATAGGACAGAATAAAGACCAAAGCATCCTTACTCACTGTAACACATATTCAGAACCCTTTTATGCAAGGTAATAAAGAAAATGTAATCATTTTCTTAAATGAATGTGTAAAAGACCTGATTTTGCATCCTAATTCCACAGACTTTACTTTTGGGGTAACCAGTTTAGGTGGCATTTAGTTCACGACAACATTGTCAATGAAGTTCTAAGTTTGTAAATACTATTGATAGATATTGTGTGAAAAAGTGATGTATTATTAGGCTGTAGTTTTAATGCATTATCATCTTTATGGTGCATATGGATTTTTTTTCTGTCCATGTACTTCATTTTGTTATAATTCCTCTAAGCCCTTTAAATGCTTCTCAGATTCTTAACAGGGCTTTAAGTATTCAAAAGGGTCTGTAATTATCCTTTAAAGGACCTTCATTAGTTTCATGGTGATGAATGTTTACGTCTGAGACACCTTTTTAAGATTTACCTCAGCAGGGTTTTTCTTTTAATAAAATCCCTTTAGATATCTGGTTTAGTTTGACTTTAACGCTATATATATCCTACCATCCCCTTGACTGTATAGTCCCATATTTCATTGTTGGTTAACTTTATATTCTGTTTCCTATGCTGCATATAATTCCCAACCAGAGCAGAGTCATTCTCTTAGAAGGGTAAATTTATGACCTAATCCACCAGGGGCAAGATCCAGGATATGGAAGAGGCAGAGAGAAAACTGTTGGTGAAACAAGAACTTGAATAACAAGAATGGTAAAAGTCAGAGAATATGAATAAGGGACAAAGAAAAAGGATACTCTAGACTGAAATAGCTGGGTTTTTGACCAGTGGACAGGATTAGGAGATTTCTGTCCCAACAAGTCAGCCAATTCTTTGCAATTAGAGCAAGGCTGGTTGCTGCATTGAACATGCTGGGTGGATTGGTTTTTGGGTTTTTTTTTTGGTTTGATTGTCTTGGTTGCTTTGTTGTGGTTTTTTATTTTTTTTTTCTTCTGAAATCTGTTACAGAAATTCTGTTTGCCAGACTCAGAGCCACAGGCTAGTAGCTTATAACAGCCTGCAAAAATCAGAAAAGAAAACCTAAGAAGCTATTGCTCTGCCCCCTGCAGATTTTGATTGCTTTAGAGCATCAATCAAAATGTCTGGTTAATGTATTTTATACTCCCTCCTCTTCTGCTGCTCTTCCCATTATCACTAAGGAACAGTTTATCAAAACAATACCACCTGTAAAGAAATCAAGTGTCAGTTTTGACTGCCAATCTGAGAAAATTCAGAACAAAAGTGAAGGGTCTTTAAGCAGTGCCCCTTCCTACTTCAATCATAAAAGAGTACTTGTGGGAGACATGGGGACTGCAGAGATATTACCTGTAGCTCTGAATCTCTTCCCAATTGGCTCTCCTTCAAATAGTTATAATTCTGTGGTACAAAGTTGTATGGGAAATGAAGACAAAGGCTGTGACTCAGGAGCTAGACTCTGGATAATATAAAGTACCTAAAGCAGCTTGGAGATACAAGCAAAGAAAATCAATGTATGCCGTACATACTGTTATAACAGGAAGATATTTACAGTCAGGGAACCAATTTCTTCATTTCTTCCTTCAATTAAAAAGTCTCATTTCTGTAATGGTCAAATGGATAGATCTATGTACCATTTTTCTGCCCTGTATGGTGCCACTTCTACTAATACATGTTTGTATTTAGAAGCAGAGTAGGCTGTTTTCAGCTTTCTTTGTTGCGTTTTTTATAAACATTGTATCAGTACAGCCTCCTTCCATTCTGTTTTATGCTGCCATGAGACCAACAGTGACAAAAACAGGGAAGAAGATTTTCCATAATCTGGATTTTGATGTCAAACAGCATGAGGTGACTTCCATCATATTTAAATATGTCACAGTGTCACTGGTACAAGAAATGTAGAAAAAACCCCATAGCTAGAAGTAATTTTGTGTGTGTGCGTGTTCAATCATTCTGTATATGAAATTTCATATCTTCTAATATGAAATTAATTTTGGTCTTAAATGGAATTATTTCAATTCAGTGCTGTTTTTTTCTGAAAATTCTAACTTCAGTGTCAAACCTCAGAATTAAATTACAAGACTTAGAAACTAGGTCAATTAATGATGCAGGTATCAACAAAATTGCAGATCTGCATTTGCGTCTCAAAGGGCCACCTAGGACCTAGAACATCAAGTCTGATTTTTTTAACTCCTTCATACAAGACATGGAGCAATCTCAAAAGTGCAAAGTGTTATCTAAGAAATGCTAACCATGAAGGATTTTTTGTTTATTGTTATTTTTTTGTTTTTTCTCTTTTTTTTTTTTTAATGTGAAAACCTTTATTTTTGTGCTAGAAGGTTGTGAATAGTAATGGGCAATTCTTATATATTGAAGTTAGCTAAATGATAGCATTTTTATTTTCTTCTTCCCCTAGAGAAGAAATTGCAATCTTAAAAAACAAACAAACAAACAAACAAACAAAAACCAAAAAATCCACTCCTCATTTCTTCTGGTTTAGTATGATGCAACAGCCACTAATCTTTCACAGGACTATTGACCTAGGAGAAGGAAAATTGTGGTCCTCTGTCATTCTTCATCTGACAGGGTTCTAGATTTTATCTTCTAAGTACACAGGATTATGTCTTAACTATAAAATCATCTCAAAAGCAAAGAACAAGCATTGTGCATTCACTGGAAGTTGTATGGCTCCACCAAAAGTAAATGATTCTCAGTGTATAAAAGAGATTAAACTGGAACGAACTGAACTACTGCTTAGGACTTTCAGAAGCAAGGGATCTGATGCCTATACTCTTTTTGTAAAACCAGAATCAACACTTCATTGGAAGATGGAGAATATGTAGTACATGTTTCCTCAGACTAAAGAATTCAATATAGATCTGTAGCATTTTACCCGTTACTAGGCAATCATATAAAAACAGATACACTGCCTTTATAGCATTTGCTATCTGATTCCTCACAGGTTATGTTCAGAAGTCAAAAGTGTCCATACACAAGCTGAAGTAGAAGTCATGAAAATTCTACAGTATGGACTGGTCACTGACAAGGGTAGATGGTTCTTGCACAAGGATCTTTACCTTGCAGCATTTAATGTAAGTGAAAACAATTGACTTATACATTTGTATTTCATAATTTTACATTTGTTGAGTACGTTATTTCCTGAGAATAATCTTCTAAGATGTAGCCTCAGCCTATGACTGTATTTCTGCAGATAACTGTGCACATTTGAATTACTGATGAGAGGATGATTCAGAAAACATAAGAAGTCATGCAAATATTTGCTTATTTCTGGAACCAATATTTAAGAAAATTGTGAATGCTTGGTTACACTGTTGCTCAATAAATTTTCATGTCCCCAAACCTCTGTTTTACTTATTATTTTCTTCGCCTCAATTAGTACTATGGAATAAAGTCACTAGGATAAACCAACTTATACAAGAAATAGCATAAATGTTATAGAGAAAGCATGGTCTTTGGAAAAGGAATGCTTTTTAAGAATAGGGAAGTATAGGTAGAGGTCTTCAGTGAGATTCTTCATTTATTTATTAGAAGCTTAGTCATTTTGAAAGTGCTAAAATGGGAAAACATTGCATTTTTTGAATTAAAGACTTTTCTGGCACATTAATGTTACTCTTCTGTGGAAAGATTAATCACACTTTATGCATTGTGCTGCTCTTGTGGGGTTTTTTTTTTTTTGCATGAATCACAAAATAGCTTATCTGGAATCAAACCAAAGACTTTTGTGAAATGATTCTTTGGTTAATTTGGATGTTCTCGCAACTTCACGTGGTTATATTCACACAGATATCTTAATAACAGCTGTTAGGATAATATTGTTTATACTGAAACATAATCACTGAATGAACTGCTGAAATCTCAGCACTGGGAATGTTTTTACATCCACTGTAGACTGGTGCATAAATGAGTGCAGCATCTATTGGCAAAAACAGGCTAATATATTCCCTGTAAAATACTACTGAAACAAATTTTTGGCTATGAGCCTCACAGAAAACTTATGAAGAAGCATTAATACATGGGAAACTTGCTCCCAAGTTTAAAGATTTTCTATTGGGTTCAAAGATTTTTGGTTTCCTTTGGACACTATCTTAACAATCCACTTCTTCTTGTCCAGATCTCTTCCTCCTGCACCTCTTTGTATCTTAGTCTTTAACTTTCTGCAATTTATAGTAGTCTCCTTTCCTTTCCCCACTTCTCGTTATGCAGGCTTGTATTGGAGAACGGGCTTTGCATATATTCATCTCAATCCTTGCTAGTATTTTGAGTGCATTGCAAGACACTTGTTGACCCTATCACTGTGATGACTGATGTCATAGATCAGCTCTCTTACAACTTCTAGAGAATTCATATTTCAGATAATTTCTACAGTCAAGAAAAACAAGTGAAGTATCTTTGGCCATGGTTGTACGCAGATGGTAAAAAATGCAGATGAAAGAAAATGTTTTTTTAAATGGATAATACAAAACCCAAATTTCCAAAGTGTATAATTCTCAAATGAGAGGAGTTAGTTTGTCATATCCCTAGTGATAGAGCAAAATAGTGTTACATATTCTTTCCGGACATTTCTGTTTCACGGTCATTTATAACACATTACTTCTGAGATTCTGGTGATGACTGTTTCTAGAAAAAGATGTGTTAGTTTCATTAAGCACCAATCTTTAAGTAAGAATTTTAATTTAAAAAAAAAAAAATGATATTTTATACTAATCTATTTTTCTTTTTTTCCCCTTTTCACTCATGTCCTATGAAATGGTTTTCTTTGTGCTATACAAAAAGACGTGGACAGAATGGAGAGGGTTCACAGAAGAGCTACAAAAATGATCAAAGGACTGGGAACCCTGCCACATGAGGAAAGGCTGAGAGAACTGATTTTGCTCAGTCTTGAGAAGAAGGCTAAGGGAAAGCTTATCACCATGTTCTTGTACTTAAATGGTGGCCACAAAGAAGATGGATACTCCCTGTTTAAAAGGAATCACGTGGACAAGATGAGGGGTAATGTGTAAAAGTTACTTTGGGGAAGATTTTGACTGAACACAAGAGAAAATTTTCAGGAGAACAATTAGCCATTGGAATCATCTCCTTAGTAAGGTGGTGGATTCTCCAGCGTTAGATACCTTTAAAATTCATCCAGACAGGATGTTTGGCCATCTTGTCTACACCATGGTTTTGCCAAGAAAATTTGGACCAAATGATCCTTGATGTTCCTTCCAACCTGGTATTCTGTGATTCAGATGTATTCTACTCAGACTATTTTTCAATGTCACTTACTCATCGGTCTTCCTTCCCTGAGAAGCCTGTATTCTGTTGCTAAAGCAGAATGGAAAAGTGACATTTTAAAATTATGTGTTTAATCTGTATTGTCAGCCAGTCTGTATTTAAAGAATGGGAGGCACTTGTGAATCTGAACTATCATTCCTGAAGCTCACCTACGCGAGGTGATTCAAAGCTGCTGTGTTTAAATTGCTTAAAAATATTCTAGAATGAGAATAGCCAGGTTTTGGTAGTGAGAGGCTCCAGTGGTGTCTTCTTTAATCAAAGAAGCTTTCTCTGTAGCTAACAGGGCTAATGGCAGTCAAATCTAAGATGGACCTACCACTGACCAAGGCTGAAGTAATTAGTGACCAAGGTAATGCCTCTGTGAATCAAATATTTGAGAAGGGGAAGAACCTGCTGAGAAATTGCTAAACTGCAGCAGCAGCAGGGACTGAGAATGTGAGAACATCTCCACAGACACCAAGATCAGAGGAGAAGGAGGGGAGAGGAGGTGCTTAAGCCTTGACACTATGACCTGTGTTGAAGACCCTGGTGAGGCAGCTCTCCCCCTGCAGTCCATGGAGGCCACCAGGGAGCAGAGATCCACTCACAGCCCATGGAGGACCCCACATCAGAGCGAGTGGATGCCTGAAGGAGGCTGTGACTTCACAGGAAGCCCATGTTGGAGCAAGTTCCTGACAGGACCTGGGAGTCTGTGGGGATAGAGGAGCCCACGCCAGAGCAGGCTTGCTGTCAGGACTTGTGATCCTGTGAGAGACTCAGGCTGGAGCAGTCGGTATCTGAAGGACTGTTCTCCCCATGGATGACCCACGTTGGGGGCAGTGTGTGAAGAACTGAACCCCATGGGAAAAACCCATGCTGGAGCAGTTCATGAAGAACTGTAGCCTATGGAAAGGACCCACACTTGAGAAGTTTGTGAGTGCCCGTCTCTTGTGGGAGGGACCCCACAGTGTAGCAGTGTAGCAGTGTAGCAGTGTAGCAGTGTGAGTGTGAGGAGGCCTCCCCCTAAGAAGAAGCAGCGGCAAAGTCCATCTGTAATGAACTGACCACAACCCCCATCCCCCGCACCACTGGACAAGAAGGAGCAGAGGAGTGGGGAGAAATGCTTTAAGATTTGGCTTTATTTCTTATTTCCCTTCTCTGATCTGCTTATTCTAAACCATTTATCCCCAAGGAGAGTCTGTTTTGACTGTGACAGAAATTGCTGAGTGATCTCTCTGTCCTTATGTCAACTGATGAGCTCTTTGTTATGTTTCCCCCTCCCCTGACCAGTTTAGGAGGAGAGTAATAGAAAAAGCCGGTGGGCATCTGGTACACAGTCAGGGCTAGACTGTCACAATTAGAATGAGAGGCCAAGAGAATCACTTGCTGAAAAACTCATGCTTTGATTACTTTACTTCCTTTACTTCTCAAACTTTTTTTTTGTAATTATTTTACTTTAAAACTTACATAAACTGCACTCAAACATGCATTAGACACTGGCTATGTCGATCCTGTGAAAGATGTAGCAGGATGGATGCTTTGGTTCTAGAGCTTAGTGAGGTATGACTAATGTCACTGTGCTGCTCAACATTGTAAGACAAAGATAGTTTTGGGAGTAAAGATGATTTCAGAACTTGTGCACGACTGAATTTTTAGCTCTACAATTTTGGATCCAACACCCAACTCATGAGTCTTCAATAACTTCTTTTTGACATTGCCTTAAATAGTTCAGACTTATTCAGGAAATCTGTGTCAGCAAAGTATACTCAATACTATATTGCGTTAGACTAGTACCAAAATATTCTGCTTATGCTCCATTTCTTATTAAAGACAACTGAAATTTTAAAGTTAACTGATTTCCGAAGCCTGCAAAATCACATTTTAAGCCAATATCCAAGTTATTTTTAATTAGTCAAAATACCAAGAATCTATGAATCCCTTGATATCCGAGATTAATAACTATTTAAATGTCATACATAGTAACAAACATTTAATCATAGGTATCTGTTCTGAAGTCATTATTCTAGATTTTAAAGGTTGTATTTTTTAGTATTACTCTTCAAAAGCTCAGGTTTTGGTTTAATAAAACTCCTATTGATGACTGTGTGGCTGAGACTGAAACACTGCAATGATTGTCCTGTTCAGACATAGAAAAGAGACTATTTTGTCTCGTTTTTGTTGTCTGCCAATATTCTAAAGTTCTACCACTTAAATCACCTAAGGTAAAATTAACATGTTCCTGAAATGTCACTTAGTGGGGAGTTTTGATACCAAATCCATACAAAGATTGCATTAGTTGTCAACTAGCTTTTGTCTATGTATTAAAAGCAAAGAGTAAGCATTATTTACACAGAGTTATAAATCAGTGAGAGCTCATTACTCTGTCTCAATATAAAGCCCCAGGTTTTAATTATCCCTGTTTTCCGTGTAGGTTTTATAAGAAATAAAAAGCTTATTATCAATTGCATTTAAAAAATGCCTGATGAAGTTGCATTTCAGAACACAAAGAAGGCAGTTGAATGCTCAGTTTGTTTCTTCTCCACTATTAAAGCATGAAAAAGCAAAAGAAGACAACAACTATAAAACATATTGAATATGACATATATGAGATTAAAGTCTGGTCCTGTACAACATACCAACGAGTATGCAGATCTATCACTATACAACATTGGCTCTGATTTTATTGAGTCTTCTGTATGTGTTTCTTTAGTAAGGACTTTAAAAAAAGTAAAAATACCCTCATTTTGTAATATATGTTTATCAGATACTGGGTAATGGTGACTTGAATTGCAGTGACTCTACATTTAACATTTGTAAAGGAAGTGAATTTTACAGTTGAAAAAAATGCTTATCACCAGTATAGATGGCTTTCACTGTGTTGCCATCCCTGTGTGGGCTCCCAAAACAAAAACACCACTGGGGATTAAAGAGTATAGGAACTCTTATAGTTCACTTTAATTAAAGTTGGAGAGTTTCTGCAGGCAACAACAGACATACTCTGTGGGATTTCTGTAGTGATGTAACCTAAAATTACTCTCATCTTTTTCTGTAGAATTTGGTTGGTTTTTAAATAATAGGAATTTATGTCCATGGTTCTCCATCACATGCTTCTGAAATGATAAATGTCCAAAATGTTGCCTGATTATTTTGACTGACTGTAGGATTCCCTTACAGCCCTTTCCAGCATCATAAAATTAATGTTTACACTTGTCAATCTGGCTGTCATTTTCTTACATTCTCCCATATATTCATAAAATCTGCATCTTTCCAAACCTTGCTTGTTTTTTAACTGCCCTAGCAGTATTGCTGATATCAGCAGGGGCATGCACAGCTCAATCAAGGTTATATTACAGATAAATCATTCTCTTCTATGCGAAAAGCAGAGAAAGATCAATATTAAACCTTGATTTGTGCAAAACCCAGATCATTATCTACTGTTTCAGGAGGATAAATGACAGAATGGAAAGCCTGGGGAATATAATCCTCCCTGTAATTGCATCAGGTGTGAGAATCTGAAGGGAATCTTGATTCCTAGAACAAAGTTACAGATGCCTAGCCTCTGCAGTACTCCTTCAAGACCTCTCTCTCCTTAGCAACGTGGAAGGCTTAGACGATACTCTGCTGTAGTCTTCTTCATTGCATATTAGTTCTTCAAAGAATACCACTGTTTGGACACAGAAGTTAGTACTGCTTTAAGTGAACTATGATGCAGGGGCATCATAGCAGGAGCTATTTGTATATAAAGACAAGTATTTCCTTCAGTATGAGCAGAAAGATGATCATGCACAGTCTGAATACTGAGCACTGGAGCGAACAAGGCAATACAACATGAAATTGTATATTCAACCATTTGGTTACTTCCTTCTTTGTTGTTTTGATAATTTTGTGGGAAAAGTTTTGCTGTCACTAAGTAGAAAAATGATGGAATAATAGCCAGGAAAAGCTGTTAGGTACCTATGGTTGATTAGCATCTTGTTTGTCATCCCAGAACTTTCAGATGCTACATTGCACGAGATTTCCCTAGAGACGTAACATAGAAATACATAATTCCCATGGATCTCTCATTCTCAGACAAGAGGTGGTTTGTGCTCTTGATGCAGTATTCAGTAAAAAGGGCAGCCTAAATAAGTGAGTGAATTTGTCCAGTCATGTCTACAATAATAAAAAACACAAGAAGAATTTATTCTTTTTGGTTTTATATAAAAGAGAATCATACAAGACAACTGTTCATTTTAAATTCAGAATGAAATAGCCTTTGCAAGAGCTTGATTGTTTCCTGATGTGTATGGGGAGAAGTATCCATGTGGTTGCTAATCTTTTTCCACTGCTTGTATCTCAAATGACCCCTCCCCTCAGTGTCTATGCTTCACAGTGAAATAAAGACAGACTACTTTCCTGCAACACACCTACAAAGAAATTTTACTTGTTGAAAAGATCATGATCATATTTATCAGCTAAGCATTGGTATAGTAAGAGTTCCTTTTAGTATCATGTGGTGTTTATACTACTAAACCATGTATAAGCAAATTTACACATTCAGGCTGGATACTTTGCATATAATCCCCATAGCGATATCATGAAGGAAAGAGGGAATGAAGAACAAGAAGAGTAAAGTGATTTTCCTGTTTTCTGGTGCCTGCAAAAAATAAAAATACCTAAAGGAAAACAACAACAGAACAACAACAAAAAATAAAACAAACAAAAAAATCTAAAACCCTAAAAAAAACCCCCAAAGCAGAAGAATATAATGTCCCTTCAGAGAATTGTGTGCATGTCTTAACACATTGAACAACGTCAGCAATAGTTAACCTACAGTGTGTAGAGTGTGACCCTGGTCTGTAAAACATAGTCCAGATCAATGAAACATCAGTTATTTGCTGCATACTCTAAGTGCTGACAATGCAGGCAAGACCTGCCCATTCAGTTTAGAAATATTCACATTTTTGAAAGAGCTGAGCCCCGTATTTTTTACCTCGTTCAACTTGCACAAGTATGTTTACTGTCTTCTTTCATATTATCTCTCTGTTACACATTGCTTCAACAAAGCAACAGATTTGTATCCTAACACATTCACAAATACTGTTGGCAAATGAACAATTTCACACAAATTAAGATAGAGAAGTCATATTACATGGTTTTTCTCCTAACATTGAAGAAATCAGACTTGTTTAAGTTACATCTTCTGTTGTATAGCAACTGAACCCTAGTCTGCTTTCCACTGAATTGAGAGATTTTAGATACGAATTACATGTAACTACTCTAATAGTGCTGCAATATTTTCATATGGTTTAAACAAATGTTACATAATCCATTTATTCATGTTTATCTTCCAAATATTTCTACTTGAAGGAAGGCTGTTTTTTTGCATAGAGGAAAAAAAACTAGACTTATTATAAAACTATAGTGACTGCCTTCTTGGCAACAAAATTCAGGCTTCATATATACAAAGACAACCAGGTAGTATCCTTTTAAATGGGTACAAACAGATCTGAGCTATATTTCTTGTACACTGAGTAGACAGACACATGATGGCTCCAGGCTGGATGCTTTGTAGTCTTATCTGCATCAGTCTGTGTAAACATATCCTTGGGCATACTGAAAGCAAGCAGCTCCACTTTCTGACTCTGGTACCTGAAATCTCCATGTTTCAGCCAGGCAGCTTAGTTACTGATGCCTAGAGAAAATTAGTTATGAATGAGAATTGCACCAACCTGAACACTCTATGAGTGTCAACCTAAGTTATTCTGCATCAAACATAAAAGTAAGGGAATAATTGTAAGGTACTGTTCTTATTGCAGTTTTCACAGATTGATTCTGGCCTGGATGACCATATCTGTATGAAATGGGAGTCACAGCCTAGAGCTTTCTCCAAAATTTTATTGACTTCTTTAGGAAATGATGCAGGAGTTATTCCATTATTTGAAGGGTTTTAAAAAATATTTTATATTTGGAGTCACAATTCAGAGCATGGATCTTGGATTTTCCACTCTTTACCATCCCTGAGATTTTTCAGACATGTATTTCTAAAATCCAACACAACAGTAAAATACCCAGGAGAGAAATTCTTTGGATCCTTTGCTTGTCAGTCTTTTTGGCTCTCATACAGTTTCCAGCTCAGAAACCATCCTTCCTGCTGTAATAAACTACTATACTGCATTCCTACTGCAAATACCTTCCTAGTGCATGTTACAATTGGTCTTTTTGTTTGTGGCTAATTCACACTGGAAGCTTATGTTCATTTCACAGCTGGATGGTTCATTTAGGACCTTTTGGTTATCATGTGATTCAAATCAAAATACTAACTTAACTATTAGTATTTTATTTACAGTTAGTACATTATCAGCCTTGGACAATGCACATTCTATATATTTACTATCAACCCCAGGATACGTATCAACCCCACATGCCAATGTGTGATACTGTAGACTTTTCCTGCACTGACTGTATGTCTCCCAAACCACCAGCCCTAGCTTGTTCCTTCTATTTGCACTGTAGCCATAAGCTCATGCATTAAACAAGGCTTATACTTTAATGACACCTTGATATCTTTTTGCTCCATTACCACCTCTCTTATTCATTGCACATATTCTTTTCTATACTCCATTCTTTTACACTATCAAATAAATGTCATAACTATATCATAGTCATACTTTCTACATCAATAATCTATATTAATTTTCTTTCACAAGGAAACAGATATCAGAGAGCTATCAACCTAGTGTACTCTGATCTGCCTTCAGTAAATCCATGTTACATTTTACGACTCGACTGTCCTCTTCCAACCTCCGTGTCTTTCATTATTCTGTCCTTCGGACAGAGTAAGCATGCTCCACTTAGGGACAGGGCCACCAAGATAGCTTAGTATTAAGTCCTGCAAGACTGTTTTGTTGCTTCCTTTTATTATTCCTCTCATTTATTTTATTTATACAAAATACTTTTTATATTATCCTTTTACAAATTACATCCTTCACATGTGAGTCTTGTTAAAAATGTTTAATAAAAGATACGCACATTAGTTCTACAGTATCATGTATTGCAACTATGACTTCCTGTGTTGGGAGCTGCAATATACAGTGTGTTTACTGTGGAAGAAATAGAACTCTTCACTGCAAAATGAGAAGATTCACAAGGGCTAAAAGACAGTAACTTCACAAAATCTCAAAAAAGATACCTCCAGGATATTCTCTGCATCCTTTCAGGTGGGAAATCTGAATGATCAGACAGCAGCGGTAGACAAACAGTCTGCAACCACACATCTTGTTCCATTCTTCAAATTTAAACAGTGTTAAGGGACTGAATTCTTCTCCCGAAGGTGCATGAAGCCATGTCTGCTTTGTTCTGGGTTCAATGTCTCACCTGAGAAAGAATTAGGTTTTAAATCTCTAATGAAGTGATATTTAGCTGCAATAATTCTTAAAATGTGCCATACACAGATAGATTGTTTGTGTGGGTTTTTTTTGTTTTCTTGTGGTTTTTTTTTTTTCCTTTTTAACAAATAGAGTCTGAATGGAAATTCACAGCTTTAGAATCAGAGACAAACTGTACTATTCTGCCCCTACTGGAAAAAAAAAAACCCAAACCCATAAATGTTAAGACTGGTAGATGCACTGCTTTTATTTCTGACAAGTACTTTTTAAGCTATGCCACCCCTATAATAGAGAACTATGATTAAAATAAAAAGTGCAGTAGTATTAGGCAGATATTAATTTTACGTTATCTTCCAAATGGCTAAAAATTATTCCTGATCTCATTATTAGTGTACCCAATATAATGTGGCTTTGTTCATTTAGTTTTGATTTATATTTGTCTTTGTGCATTTCTGCTCTCTGCAGTCTCTGCAGACAATTACAGCAGCGGTTTTTTGAAGGGTTGCTAATAGTACTGTGAAGTAGATTTCACATAGTCTTGACAGAACTCAGTTGGCAATAAAAAGCCACATTCTCCAGCTACATTATATGACGAGATGCTGTGATCAGAAACCTGCAATACCAACAGAACTACAGCAGGTGGCATTAGAAGGAGAGTTAACCAGGGCCAAATTTAGGCTCCCGAAATAAGAATAAAGTGACACAGATGGTTGGATGTGAAAAATGTTGGCTTGATAGAGCTGGACTAATGAAAAGTGAGAGGCAGAAGGTAATAAATAAATAGCTAATTTCCAGGTTGGTTGACAATTTCTGAGGACTTCGTGAGGAATGAGAAATTTACTGAGAAGGATTAAAGCAAATATTTTTATCCAGTCAGTATGAATGCTGTTGACTTTCCTACTGCTAAACTTGTGCTTTTCATACAAATATGCATTTATTATATCCACTGTCATTAAATAATGTGTAGTGAATAGTTCTCTTGTAAAGCTGACGTTCTGACAGAGGCAAAGTGCATTCTGTGGCCTATAGCTTATAACTGTTCCATGTCTTTCTTTACTATTTTATAAATTGTTCTACAATTAATATGGAGATCACAGTAGTACCAAAAGCATGATTAGCATGGATTTAAACACACTTCTTTCAGACAAAAAGCTGCAGTGAGAATAATTTTAAAGAGAAATTATTTTTCTATTAGTCTGCTAAGAAAAGAGACTTCAATACAAAGTCATTCATTTGTAAAAGAAGACTGGCAATACCCAAATAAAATTTTTCAGTTTTGTACAATCCATTTTGTAGCAGATTTTTTGCATGTGTGAGCATGAATCTAAACCAAAACATAGTTGTTTTTAGAAACTTGCAGTCTTTCTAAATACTAAATATATGCAAATTCACCAGGAAGGATCCTTCACCAAATCAAGTAGACAAAACCTTACATTTCAAAGAGAAATAAAGTTAATAACGTTTTTGACGTGCAGGGGAAATTTATAAAAAAACAGTATATGATAACAAAACCAAAACATTGAAAGAGGGGAAAAAGGATGAAAAGAGGTTTGTAAATCAAGAATAGCTAGGACTATTCTGAGTTCCACAGTAAAGATGTAAGATGTTCATGACAAATCTAGACATTGTATGGAAAAGAAATGGGAAATGAGATGCTGGACTAGAGAAATAACATTGTATTTGAAAAAGCATTTAATGGATTCATGAGGGAGATGCAAAAGCAGAGAGGAGGTTGTAATATTCTGGGCAAGCCAAGCTACACTATTTTATGTACTTTCTGGATACCATAGATTCATCTCTGGATAAAGATTTTCTTGACATTCTGGGTGTTGTTGTCCACACACAAACATGTGTACATATTTCAGCATATTGTTTTTCTGTAAGACTGTCTTTTCTGTAATTCTAGGAGTACATTATATTGAAAAACCAAAAAATACCCCACCCAAAACAAAAACCTTCCTATGACATTTCTTTGGCAGATGTTCCTTTCTGGTGACTGCAAGCTATTGTATAAGATAAATGTTCACACAAAATGGCATTGGCTCTTTCACTGAATTTGCATTACATTACTAGAATACTATTTTTTCCTAATTCAAAGCCCTGGGATTCATATGGCTAATCCTAAAGAACATCACTCCATAGAAACTCCTTGCCAAAATTTTATTGATATTTGTCCTATTTTTAAACATGAAATTTTGTCTAGGTTCAGAGTCCAGAGTCATCTTGTGGGATGTTCTTTACAGATAGGATGCAGCATAAGAAATGTTTTTGTGCTCATATGAATTTAGTCAGAAGGTCAATATTAACTCAAGGAATGATAGGACAAAGAAATCCAGTTTATGGACAAGTTACCCTATAGTTGTACTAAACTCTGGAATAAGAGATTAAAATTTAAGGGGAGATTTAGTAGAGCTAGAAGGCAGGTTATGATCCATATAATTTCTAATACATATTCTCCACGCTTTTTTTCCATACAAACAAATAAATCTTTCTTCCAGGATGGTAATTTATAAATATGCCTTTTTAATCTTAATCATGCTGATTTGTTATTTTTAAATGAAGGTAACCAAAAGCTGAATTAAACACCTTTCAAAATATTTTGTTTTTCATTTTTTATGTTTTGGCTGAGCCTTGACTAAATCTTTGTACAATGTATATTAGTCTGGCTGAGGCAGCACGAAACCAAAACACGATTATCCTTTCTTCTCTAGATGAATTAGAGCATCCTTCAAGGCCCAAGGAACTTGATTTAAATAGCCAACTAAAGTTCAGAAACTTCTGTGGCTTAATTCACATTTCATCTGTCTCTCACAGTTGCTCCTGTCAGAAAACAGTTCTACATGGCAATCTCCATTCAATTCCATAGTCTCTGCAAGATGCAAGAAGGCATCTCATCAGTACGGTTTGTAGTGTCTGACCCACAGACATCAGAATCCCTTTGGGTGGAAAAACCTGTTGGTACATTTGAGTTCTAAACAATTTGCCTCAAGTAGAAAGATAAAGTTGGGCTATGAGGTTATATTTTTAATTGCTAAGTCTGCTGTTAATGCACCTCACAGTAACTACTGTCATAGTAATTTCTGCAAAAATATAAAGACAATGTGTACACAGGAAACCCTCCAGAAACAGCAGTGATGAAGGCACTGATGTGGTCCTATAAATGCAGCCTTTACCCCTAATTTCAGGAATTTGCTAGTAAGTAGATTATTCCTTATAATTTAGCCTGCTTTACCAAAAAAAAAAAAAAACCAAAAAAAAAAACCAAAAAAAAAAGGTGCAGTATAAATGTAACAACCTAAAATTCCTCTGAAGTTCTTTCCTAAATAAAGCTCACTCCCAACATCTATGCAAGTACAAACATTAGGACCAGTTTAAAGACAGTTTCCTCTTGGCAAAAGTATAGAGTGCTCTGTGTGGATATTTGAAGACTAAAGTTTCTTGAGAAAGATTGTCACAATCAGATGTTTATGCTATATTTACTCTTAAGTGTTCGTGATATAGTTCATTAACGTCAGTATTAACAGCAAGAAACCCAATCAGGGGCATTCATGGTGCATTTTTCTGAGGAGCAGCTGATTATCCTGTCCTATGTTGAATTCATCAGTAAAGACTGCTCTTTTTGCGTCTAATCTTAGGTTCTTTACTACAGGCAAAATGTGTTCATTCAAAAATGCAGAAAATGTATTGTTTTTGCAGCTGAAAGTGTAAAAAATTTCACGCTGGCAAAGCAGGATAAACGGCAGCACGCACGGATAATGCTCCCCACTCACCGCCTCCCCCTTCCTCCCAGAGAGAGAAGGGGGGGGAAGGAAAAGATAATGACAAAGAGCTGGCCAGGGCGAGCACCTAGCGAGCGGCTGCGCCTCAGCGCTGATGTGCTGGCTGCTCCGTCGTTATTGTCTGGCGTTCGGCAGAGCCCATTTCCTACCTGTCACCGCAGGGGGAGTCCGGGACCGCGGCCGGCGGGAGCCGTCAGGCGCCGCGCGGTGCGGAAGCCCGGCGGTTTCGCCCGGAGTCATCCTGTGAAACCGAGGGAGAGGTTCTCGCCGCTGCTCTTCGGGGATTGCTGCTGATAGATTGGAAAGCGGATTTGGAGGAGGGTGTGCGTAATGTGTCAGGAGATGCGGAGTGTATTTGACTGAGGCATCTGGTCGCTGGGAAGCAGTGAGAGAAGAGGCAGAGAGAGGCGGTGAAGAGAAGGGACAGGATCAGGACTGAAGTACAAGAGCAGCTGTTTCTCAGTACTCTGGTTCTTTTGGGTGCCTCACTGAATGTGAACATGGATTCTGTCACTGCATCCTTCTTGAAGCTGATGTTTCTCTTGTCTGTTCATAACTGGCACACGGCAGTGGCAGAGAATAAATGTAAGTATTGTATATGCTTTAAAACTCAATCAAGAGTGTTTTAGAAACTTCTGGGGTATTTTATTTGCATTTAGAATAAATACTATTTTTGAGACCAATGCTTACTGCTTTGAAATCATGACAGCAAGTTGCTAGGCTGAAAATGTTCTACAGTCCTTCCATAGATTTTTGTCATGAGTCTATGTACAGAATATTGTTTATAAAGCTTACAGTCTGAGTATCTGAAAACAGCATTTTAACTAAGGGATGCACGTTCAGCCCCATTTTAATTTCTAAGTGCAGCATTTTCCAAGGAAATATGTCTTACATGTAAATTACTAACAGATTTCTATTGTGTACTATTTCAGTTGGGTTTTTAGCAATTTTTGATTTTGAAATATGCTATCTGCATCTCCTGAATTAAGCTGCCACTCAAATAACTTGGTAATGAACATTACTGTGCAGTTCAAGAGCAATACAAATATAACAAGGAAAAATGTGGATAGCAAGACTTCATGGGCTCTGCATTGATTGCTTAGGGAATATTGTTCATGCATGACTAAAGAAGAGAATGCTGCTATCAGTTCCAGCAAAAAGTTTCTGAAAAAAACAGTAATTCATAGTTAGCCAATAGGGTGGTATTGCAAAATAAAGATAGTGATTACAGTCTTAAAGACAATCTGCCCTCTAGGAGTCAAATCTGATACTTACCTGAAAATCTCTGTTTTCAGTGTTGAATTAATTGTCTTCAAGTTAAAGAAAAAAATAAAACTTAGCAAGAAACTGATTTTCAGGGGATTTATTCAGCAATAGTTCTGAGCTGTTATTGTTTCATTTGATTCAGCTTTGGCAAGCTGAAGGATTTCATTTTTGCATACATGTGGTAGAACAGCAGCCTAAATGCCAGATGCTCATAACACGAACTGAGTGTATTTTCTCCTTTTCCTGGTTGTGTATCACAGGAATGGGGAGGGCAGGAGCAATACCTCTGTGGGAAGAAAGTGCACACCAAAGCAAGGAGGAATGTTCAGGAATAACCTTACAGCCCAGTGGCAGGAGATGGCTCACTGGAAACATTTGAGCAATGGCAGAGAAGTTTGAAGTGCTCTATGGGTCTATAGCCTAGGGTTTTGCATATGCATGGTTTGTAAACCAAACATGCTCCCATGAGCCAGACATTCATATTGCAGCACTGAAATGATCTTGTGCTGTCATTCAGTAATGATATCTCATTTGATACTCAAGTGCATAGTGTAGCCCTAAACATGAATACTAAGTTCCTCTTGTTAAACACCCTGCTGCAGTCCAGCCACAGCTTTAATTCTCTTCATCATTCTGCATTGTACAGTTTATGAATACATCCATTTTCAGAAGGCCACGATAATTGAATTGCACATTAACAGCATTTGGCACTACGCACAGAACTAAATCAGTTGCTTACAGGGAGGCATATTAAAACCGTTGCAGAAAAGACTTGCCTCACAGAGCAAGACGGTATAGCACTAGAGGTCACTCTTACAGTTTAGGAAGTAAGGTTTGAAGAAAAGGCACAAGCTTTTTCCACATACGGAATTACGAAGAGTAAAACAAATCAGGTACAGACTATGTTTACAACTATTTTTCTCAAATACTTATCTAAACCAATCCAAACTCGGTTATGGTATAAAGTGAGTGACTTAAATGAACAGATTTTTCACATATATGATAGAATTTGTAAATCTATATTATTTTTTGTTTATTAATAAGTCCTAACTCTTGTATCAAAACACTAATATGAAATGAAAAAGAACTCTCTCCATGCTGTAGGCAAGGAAATTAATTGTGGGAAGAGTAATTGAAATTATTCAATTTAAGAAGGAGGGAGTGCTAACACATGGATAGAACCTGGCATGCATATTATTCCTTTTTAATATATAATCTGGAAAAAAAGATGTAAATCCCTTTATCTTATTTTGTAAGTAAACATTTATATGGGACAGTTACTTTATTTTAAAAGTGACAATTTCCATATTAAGCATCAAAGTATTAATTTGGTAACTGTGTTAGGGTTCAAAAAATGACCTCAGGAGGAAAAGAATTTCATAATTACTGATTACAGAAGATATATGCAGCAGCCATTATCAACTCACCTGAACTTCCTTTCTTGTTGGAAAGTTGACATGGGATTGAAATTCTTTTCAGTAGGGGGCTGTACTATTGGCATTAATGTATTCAAATACATTTACAAAAACAGATGACCTTCATTTTTTTTTTGCATAAGTTTTGTTGGCTACATTGTCCAGTATGCTGTTAATCACCAGGGAAAGCAGTTTGGTTTTTTTTAAAATTCTTCCTATAAATTAGTCTGTTTTCCTTCTTTTCATTTTATGGTCCTTTCTTCCATATCAGATCCTGAATACCTCAGTTCTGCTTTGTTCTTCTTCAGACCAGCTGCCATTAAGAAAACACCAAAGTAAAGACCTTTACAGTTCACCTTGAAGTGTCAAAGCTAAGGTTACTACTATCCAAGCAAATGTCTTGGATCTTAAATTAATGTGTTCAGAATTATTTCAGTCTTAAAGGAATCACAAAGAATTCATCTTCTGCATAAAATGATCTTGACATTCTTATGTTACCTTAAGGTGACAGACGCTTTAATATAGAATATGGAAGTTTATTTCTGAGGGGTTTATTTTTGTTTGTTTTATTTGTTACTCCGAGGTTATTTTCCCCTGAAAAAATATGCTGACACTTAGAGACACTTAGAGACACTTAGAGAGGTAATAATTGCTGCTGAAAACTCCAATCTTGTGAAAGTTCTGTAATATAATTGTTTCGTGCTTTTGTATGCTTTCTTCCTCCAAATAAATTGCATTTCCAAAGCAGCTGAAAGAAGTTTGATAGCACCGAGTAAGTAACTGTATAAAGTCAATCGTGGATTTTAAATGTGGGTTTTTTGTTTTGGTTTGTTTCTTCTTCTTTTGTCTTTTTTTTTTTTCCCCACTGGAGATAGAGAACATCTTTATTTTGTTAGGAACTGTCTCTACAGCTGTAAATCAGTAAGTTACTAAATCAGTCCTTGAGAACTCGCCAGAAATTGGTACTTTAATAAGTGCAGTAATTTTTTTTGGAAACTCTCTAAAACGGAAGAATTACTCAAAACATAATTAAACTCTCTAAAAACATCAACTCAACTGTGACTGAAAACTATTAAAGTTAATCTTGACAGTGAATGGAAATAAAGAGTACAAATGAAAGACTTTACTTGTAAATTCTCATGTCCTTATACCTAATTTTCTCTGTTAAAATTCTTGATTTTTATGGAGATTTCTATCAGATTTTTGTATTTATATATTTATTCTATTTACAGTAATTTCTATAAATGCAGAAGTGGTTATTGTTACTGTTATTATTTGTAAATATCAGGGATTTCTTGGTACTACAGTAGAGCTACTTTAAAGCTGACAGAGTGTGACTGTTAATGATGCTGAAGTTTTCAAATAGAGAACAGAGTAATTATATTGTCAGATCCAAGTCATTGTACAAGTAATATCACAAGGCAGGAAATTACTTGCCAAAAAGAAAGTATTGTATCTTAATTTCGAAATTGAATGCATTTTGATGTTAATGGTCAATACTTAATAGTTCCATATACTGTTTGAGAACTCATGGAATTGCGTTAAAAATATACTAAAAAGCTGGTTATCCCAAACAACTTAAATAAAAATGGAACTCTTTTACCATTAGTTTATGTCTGGTTTGAACTGTAGGGGAGAAGAAAGTAGAAACTTCCTTAATTTTCTTTTAACCTCATTAGTATTTATCCCCCGTCTATTATTGTCTATTTCTGCTCTGAAATAGCAGTGGAGACCCCATCGGAGATCAGGCCATCTCTGGGCAATTATTTGCATGAATAAAACATTACAGACATCTCTAATATATTTTGCATGTTTTTAGTACACTAAAATCAAAAGCTTAGATAGTCATCAAATCTAAATCAACACTAATGGAAAACTCTATCAAAATTTGTTTCAGTCTTCCAAGGCTGAGAATTCACAGAAAGGCCTTGGATAGATTGCACTGAATATAATCAACAATTTGCATCTCATTGCTCTAGGATTTGAAATTCCCATGAACATATTTGTCCCTGGGTTCAGTCATCAGGATGGATGGAGCAAATTTGGTCATAATTGATGGATAGTGACAGACAAGTAATAACATTCTCAAAGTAGGATAGAATCAAGCACAGAAGAAAATGCAGCAGGTTTTATATATAGTATGTTGTCACTGCTAGTAATAACACTTTCATTGTGTGTTAGATTTTACTGTGTTATAGGTAAGTAATAGTCAGGAGTTCCAGAATAATCATCACATTTTCAAATCTTGGTAATTATGCAGTCCCAGCCATTCTGCTTTCTTATGTAATAAGTAGATGTACGAGTACATCGCTGTTCAACCACAAGGAAGATAACCTTTAACTAAGATGTTATATGAAATTGTCTGTCTCACAAAATCATGTATGTTTCTGTAACTATGAGGTACAGTGCTGAGGTTCAATGTGGATTTTTTTTGTTTTTTCTGAATTCTTTTATGCTGCAGTAGAAAACAAGAAGTAGTTGTATATTACTATATCTCAGGCGATATATTTGCCAGTATTATGCCTACTGATACTTACTGTGTAAGAACTTGAACAATCATGATTTAATAGCTTAGAACAAGTTTATCTGGAAAAAAAAGAAAAAGGTTAAATCTCTTCCTCATTGCTTCTCAGCCCTCACTGCCTCTCCATCCCAAACAAGCAAATCAGAGGACACTTGAATGCTTGAGAAGCATTACATCCTTCCAATACATATTTTCACTTTCCCTCAAAATGACACTGCTGTGGTGTTGCTTTCAGGTTTGAGAATTCAGTGTTCAAGATCACATAGGATTACAGCCTTGTACAAAAGTTAGAACTGCTTCTCGCTACTTTTATATGGTTATTCCTCGTTGGTTGCTGTCAACTAGTAAGGTGAAAAACAGAGATGAGGCTTTCCTGTCTAGAACCCTCAAGGCAATTTCTTGAGAATGATAAAGAAATAACAAACATTAGAATTAATCATGTCAGTCCATGACTCCAAAAGTACACAATCACTTTATTTAAGAGGCTTCTGAAATGGCAAGTTGAAATTTACTCTTGCCTCTCTGTTTTCAGTTGTTCTCTGAAGAAGGAAAACCAAAACAATAGTGATAACATTGACTTTACAGGTTACTATACGAATTCTTCACTTTTTGCACTGTTAAATATGACTAAAAGTGAAAGGCTTTGGTAGATTGATCTGGTAGTTCTTGAATAAAAAAGTGTTTTGTAAATTTCAACTTGTAGCTTTGGCAGTTGGGGCCTGTGCGTGACTTCTACATTAAAATTGCAGAGGAGATATATGTCTCAGTATACTAGCATGTATTGCATAAATGTCATTATGCCAAAAGCTGTCTCCCTAAATTTGAAAATAAAATGAAAGATATAGTAGATAGTGTTATCAAAATGAAATTGGTTTTGCTTTATTTGTTTGTAAAAAATGTTGCAGCTTTAACACTACGATTTGTGGTTAACTGAAATTTTAACTCTGCGGTGTTTTATACTTATGTATTTGATCATGCTTACTTACCTGTTATGTTTGGATTGTATATATGCAAGAACAATGCTATAGACTAATGTTTGTCAAAGGAGTATTCTATAGGTCTCCTTTTATCTATTCAAGCTCCTATCAGTAAACCTGATTTAAATATGTGAAAAGTGGAGGAGGGCTGGTGTCCAATTATTTTGCTTTTCAGAAGACAGTTTTTAGTGTTTATTACAAATTGCTATGCCATTTTATAGTATGCAAGGTGTAGTGTGGACTGGGATGCAAAAATGCTATTGTTGATGTTCTAATTAACAAATATTTTCAGTGCAATAATTTGTAATTGAAACTCTGATAGATTAAAATTGCTAACTACAGAAATATTATTTAAATGTTATAGGCACTTAATAGACTAGTGAAGAGAACTATCACTAAGATTTTAAATCTCAAAGGATAGAGAAAAAATATGGTTGGAAAATCTGTCCGACTGGATACCAGGTCCAATTACCTTTTTTGTTAAGTAGATCTCATTATTTGATTGTGCTCAATCCTTGCTGTTAATATATCTGTTTGTTTCTGTAACAGTCTTTCAGCAATTGACATTTTTGTATGCATGGTTTTGAGGGAAAAATAGCTTAGAAAAAGCATGTTCTAATATTTGAATTTATTTTTATTAGTTAATATCATTCTTTATTCAGCTAACTGAAGAAGATCTCACTCTTTTTCAGACCTTTATCTATACAGTTTTAAAAATAAATAGAAAATGTTTTTCAAATTGTAAAAATACCATTTTCTAAAGATAGATTTTTTTTTCCCAATGTTTAAAATTTGCCACCAAAACAATCCAGCTGTATCTCATTGACCTGTTCAGATTTATTGTTAAAATACACCTTTAAAGAAAATTCTAAGCAATAAAAAGAATGAACTTATAAAATAGGTGGTTATACAGGGCAAAAAATTATTATTACTCAGATGCCACAAAATCTAATAATCTCACTTAGGAGAGCAAACAGAATAAGTTGTTAATAGAGAGTCTAGAGCTAAGCTTTTGAACAAGACAGCAAGAGTAAAACATTCAGAAGATAGCACATATTACAAAAGTGATGCAGTAGACAAGCTGAGTTGTATACAGAGAGCCTGAATAATATTGGTTAATTCACCTGCAACATTGTGGTATATCCTCTGTTACGTTAGACTAGATATAATAAACCCAGATATTGTATAATTATCTGAGAGTTTTGAGGAGAGGGAAAAGTTTTTTTCTTCAGGATTCCAAATTATGGTAGAGGTTATGTGATGTTTACTGCTGTGCACTGTTAATAAGAAAGTAGTAATTTGAAGCTGGAAGTAATTTTGAATTAGCAATAACTAATGTAGAAGTGACAGAAGGGAGAATTTTTACTGCTTTATTTATTGGCAAATATATGTTACTTTTGAGATATATGATGAACTCTGATGGCTTCTGCAGAGATGAGAATACTGGCATTTATCTGTCCAAAATTAAAAATCTACAACTTGGATATTTGCCTATGAGCTGTCTAAGTCCCTATTTAGTCACAGGAGATGAAAAAATAGTTCTTATAGGAAGAAGTCGTGCAGGAGATGGAAGGAAGAAATTGCATGCAAAGTTAGTGTAAGGTAGTGTAGAATTGTCATTTGTCTCAACACTGATGATGACTCTGAGTCTAGATAAGTAGGTCAGCTGTAGGCTTTGTAGACACCAAAACTTAAATCACATAGTTCCAGCTGCATTAAAATATCCTACTGTAACAAATTATTAGAAAAATTTATGGCAAGCTGTTCTGACTGTCTTTTACAGTAATTACTGGTTATAACAAATATGTTCGTATTTGGTGTTGAATCTCCCAGAGTGTCCCTTGTCTGTATTTGGGTAAGTGGCTTATTTCTTAAGGGTTAAGGCTGCTGTCGTCAATGGTCCTGGACAAAATATATGGACTAAGTGAGGAGCTGCAAATGTCCTACCAGTGGGAACATCTTTCACTCCTGAATGGATGAAATATACAGATACTTTCACCACTTTCACAATGTTCTTTTAAAGTGAAGATTTCATTAACTTAAATAAGATACGATTGCCCATTCTACTCACCCAAGATAGAGTCATCTTTCTGCCTCTTCAACAAATGATCATTAAATCTTGATTTTAACCTCAGTCTTGTCAAAAGACTTTTCTTTTTCTTCTAAAGAAAGCACAGTTTTACCAGAGACTGTATTATGAAAATAATAATCAGAATACTACATTATTTTCATGAAAGAGTAATAAAACAGATAAAAATATCTTGGTACTTTTAGGGTTACTTTAAAGACATTTTTTTCTATCCAGCATCTAATGATGGTTATAGACTGACTTTTATATGGGACAGGAAGCCGTTTTATGCTCCAAGACAGCAAACTGTCTCTCACTGTTAAATTATTTTCCCAGTCAACAACAGGATGCCTAGCTATGCAACAGTTTAGTTTGCAACAGTTTTGTGAGACTCAACTTACTATTCTCTTTTTAGAAAAAAAAACACAATCTTTAGTAACTAAGAATTTTTCTTTTTTTCAATCAATGAAAAATGACACTACTTCTCCATATCCTTATTCAACTAAAGCTCCTAGGGAAATCAATGGTAGCTTTGCCTAAATAAATATTGAATAAAAGCTTTAGAAAGAGTGAGCTAAATATACAGCAGTGATGTGCTGCATAGTTTGAATATAACTGGTCTCTTTATTTCCTTTGTATGTATCAGTCTTTTCATTTTGCCTTGTTTGGAGGACTCAGATATAGAACTGTGTAACAAACAAGAATTATTCATTTATTCTACTTGATAAAAGATAAATATGAGGAGAAAAAGACATTTAGAATTTTAGCCATTTTCTGTGGCTAGGGAATTTATATGCCTGCAGTGAAAAACTACTGCTCCGTTTTTCAGAGCCAACAGTAATTTTTTTTTTCCCAAACCATCAAGATGATTGATTTTAATTTTCAAGAATGAAATAGCCCCCTCAAAACTTTGTACTTTCGGGAGTGTCTGAATGCAGTGGAGCACACTGGAAGTTGCTGAGCTCTGCTCCCTAATTGACAAGGTGCCTTGCAGTAACTCTTAGTGTTTTTCAACCTGAATATTGATTTTGTATGGCTCTTTTTCAATTGCAGCATGCCAGTGTGCTCTGGTACTCCACTGTCTTCTGCAGCGATTACATTTTTATCCTCAAGCGAAGTCTGTCTCAGAGTGGAAAAGAGTAGATATGTCTACCAGTGACTGAGATTGAGAACTGATTTCTTGGATAAAGTAGAGATCATAATAAAACTTTGCAAATATTAACACATGGTTTTATCCTGTTTACTCTTAGATGAAATATATCTGTAAATGTACATCAATGCATATGTGTGGTGATTTAACTCCGGCTGGGTGCCAGGTACTCATGAAGTTGTTCTATTGTCTGGCCAAACAAACCCACTAAATATGTTTCTTTTCCTGTAAAATAGGAGAAACAACCGTGATGATTTATGTTCTCATTTCCTAATGTACTTTTGGAAAGTTAGAACGATAGTGAAGAGCTTGTCACAAGAAAAGGGCTATCACACAGTTTTGCTCATGACACAATACTCTAGAAGTATTACTCTGACTTCAGGAAGTAGTTAAATAAAATGAAATACAGAAGGAACTCAATAATGAATCAGTTACTAATCCTTTGTTTGGCTTTAAAAGCACTACAGCGCACTACAGCTACTATAAGAGATTATCAATGTACATTTTTCAACTGATTGAAACTTATAGTGCATATAGCAATAAATAAGTGTAAAACTCTCAAATGGCCTAGGCACAGCTGAAAGGTTAAAAGTAAGTGAAGCATTGTCTTGAAGAAGTCTTTAAGATACATTACAAAATGTATAAGTTGCTTTTATACAGAACATAACTTTTTACCATCTACTCCTTGTCTACTCTTAATATTTTTTGGAACATGATAACTTCCTCTTTTTTTCTCTTTCCTCCCCAAACACTAAAAAATCTCATCTATACTCAACTGTAAATTTAGTTTGACTTTCGTGAACTGTGATTATCTCATAGATCATTCTTATGCTGTATAACTGTGCTTTGCTGTGTCCTAATTTGTTCTCTTTGGGCAGGAAAACAAAGAATTTAAGAGAATTTATATAAAACTACTAATATGTACATTTTTGTGCCATCTTCAATGAAGCATTATTATTTTTGAACTGTTTACGATTCTACACCTATTTGCTAGTTTGCTGTAGGCCATGTAGATACTGCTTGCTGTAGTGGTAGGTATCCAGTTAGACTGCCCCAAATTTTGAGAAATGAACATGGGATGGATTCACAATTAATACTGAACTTCATCTCTGGTATCCTTAGGATGTTGAGGTAGAGAGCAAGCTTTTTTCCACCATCTTGTGTATTGTTGTCAGGAATGTGCGAGGATGCAGGTGAAAAGGGCCAGGAGGAGGCTGGGAACCTATGTTGGCAAAGATTGCTTTCCTTTTTTGTCTTCTGTCTCTGCAGTGACTGCTTAGAAACTGGACAATATTTTGTTTCTTGGGAAGAGCGGTAATGTAGTCTCTGTAGATATTCCGGGTAAGGATAGATTGAGAAATTCTAACAGAATTTTCTGATCTAACTCACACCTCTAGTAAAGTGTGTATGTGTGATGTAGATACTGAAGGGGATAGCATCTGTTTTGAAGTTTCTAATACGTTTTTATTATGTCTCAGTGGATGTGTTTCTAAGATACTGCCGCAGGTGCTGAGAATGTGTGTTGAGTGGAATCGAATTATGTCAAATTTCAGTGCACAGTTGTGCATACTTGAATATCATAGATTGAAAAGTATGACTCAAAAATCTACTAGTGAACTATTATTAGTGAACTGATAGTATGATGGATCATAATGGCTTACTTAGGAAATTATGACTATGATATTCATGTTTACATGTTTGCTTTTATAGTAATTTATTGTTACTTGTATCCATATCTTGTTGAGTGCTTTAACTGTCTATCAGTAGATTTTTAAAACTGACATTTATTTTTCACACTTGTTATTTGATAGTAGCAGAGGTGCTATGATTTACTGATTCCATATCTATTTATTATTTTGTTTTGTGGCTTTCACTGTTGTGGATGTACATCTGTAAAATAACAGCTCAAGTTGTCTGTTTGCTTTTCTCTATCATTCAAATTAGATAAATATGGGAAAAATAATCTTAATCATGGAAATCCCAGATTTGTGGGAATTTTGATATGTCCTTGTGATCCATGTGCCACTAGAGAGCTAGTCATGTTTAAGAGAAAGTGGTGATGAAGATGGAATTCCTCTGACTTCAGAACTGCACTGCTAAAACCATGCAAAAACCACACTTGTAGTAATGGACTGTTTCAGTCAGAAAATCTAGTACTGTTAAGTGTAAAATCCTTTTTTTAGAATAGAACATGATAAAACACTAAATGGTTCTTAAATTGTAATGTCTTGCAAAACATGAACAGGTAAATGGGTGGGAAATGACAGTGAGGGATAATCACTCAGTGTGTTATCCACTTGGAATATAAATAGTGGTAGATTTTACAGCATCCTTTCACATCTGTCTAAAAATATCTGAAAGACAGTATCACAGTCCACTTAATTTTTTTCTAATAAAATAATTCATTGTCATCTTTCCTGAAATTAATCTTTGTCATCACTGAGAGAAGAAATCTTATGCCAGATCAGTTTTTATCTGCATTGGAGTGTGGACTTTTATCATGAAGAAGGAATCATGTTATTCCTTCAAACTGAATAGAGATTTTATTTTCAAAGACTAATTTAAGACTCAGAAGAAAATCAAACATTCTTTATAAGTAGTGTTCTTCTACATGTTAAACTACTGCCGGGGAATTTTTATTGTACCTTTTGAGGAAAATTAAATACGTTTGTACTTAAATATATAAAATAAAAAATAAGTTATTGAACAAAGCATTGAGTAGAATCCTACTGCAATAAGTGGTTCCAAACCCATTGCAAAGATGCCTCACAAGGAGATGCCCTCCATGCCCTTGCTCCAGCCCCAACCCTGTGAAAGATGTGCCTGATCATGGTGCACGACAGCCCATCATTCCTTGGCCCAACTCTGCCGTCTGAAGTTGGTCCCTGAGGGATTGCTGGTATTCCAGGATGCCTACAAGACAATAGGAAGCCATCTGTTCCTGGCATTCTTGCTCCCAACTAGTTTAATCCTTTCTGCAGATGGACCTTCTTGTCTTCCAAGTCAAATAATTTATTGGTCACAGTTTTACCACTACCGAGCAGTTAGAATTTGAATTTTGCTTCTTGACTTTGGTTCTTGTTTAGCTTTTTAGATATGTATGTATTTTTAGTTATTCTTCTGTGACTCATGTTAAAATAGAATTTCCAGCAGACTGACAGATAACACTACAGTTGAAAATCTATCATGTAACATGGGCAAAAAACCAAATGTCCATGGCTTAGTCTACTGTGTTTTCTAAAGAAAATGTAAGCATAGAATGATGCCTGGCCCAAATTTTTAAAAGAACTTGAAAGTGCTTTAATTTGTTCAGAAATATTTATACTTAACATGCAGAAAATTTTAATAGAAACAACATTCTCAGCATTGCTTGGGGGATTTTCATTTACCTCTTTGGTTTAGTTTTTATTTATAATTGACACAGTTTTAGGTGATATTCAAGGGTAAAGCTTCCTGCAGTATGCAATAATCTCATGTGATGAATCTAAACAAAGGTCTGGAGACTCAGTGCTCTGTCAATGACACAGTTTTTTGGAAACTCCCTCCACTCTCATATTCAGGTACTAGAAATTAACATGCCATATTGTTTCTTTTTACAGTGACCTCATTTCTTTTCCCCTGGCAAATTCTTCAAGAGTTGGAATTACCTCTGTTTCTGACGCATTGTTTGGCTGACAAGACTGGCCTTGGCTACCCTGCTCTTTACAAGTCTCTTACTTTTACTAAGAAATGTGCAGATTTTTGGTGGTAGAAGTAGATGCAGATAGATTATTCATAATTGTTAAAAAAGAATAAAAAATATTTAATGAGTTACCTTAGTGAAAGCGTGAACAATGTGCATGAAGCTCGCATGGATTTGAAGTGTATGTCCTCTTCTGGGCTTTTGGCTCTGACATTCAAAGGAAGGACTTCAGCAGACACTGACATAGCATCTGTAAAACACAGGGCCTTTGAAATATATTGCCTAATTTTTTTCTTGTTTTGAGTCTCAGAGTTTCCATGCATCTCAACTGTTTTGGCTTTTTGATTTGAGAATTGATTGTAGTGTAAGGTAACTTTTGGTCATTATTGCTCAAAATCTGGGAAAAAAACAAAAAACACCAAAGAAGAACTTTTTAATGACTTAATTCTCAAAAATGAAACTTCATTTCTTTTACAAAATATCAATGACTTCATTAGGCTGACAAGATTGCACTGATAACTGTGTACCTGCAAATCTAGATGTAAAAATGACTTTGCATAAAGGTAGGCAGCTTGTGATTTTTTTAATAATAAATTATGATTTTAAAATTTATTTCATTTTAAAAGTATAGCAAATTTTTACATTTTTTAATATGCTTCACGCAGCAGAACTCTTTTTGACCTCCATTCTGTACTCAGTTCTTGAATAGTTTTCCTATCAATATTAATAGGTAATTGCAAACATGAATTTAATACAGGACACAAGCAATTTAATTGCAGATACCTATGCAGAACCTGCCTAAGGTTGCTAAGGAAAAGATCTCACATTACTCCTCCAGTAAGTACCAATGTTAATTTTGATAAACAAAAAGAGAAAAAATAGAAATAGAGAACATCCTGCACAAACACATTCTGGGGTTTTTTTTGGACGTTTCCTTCAAAGTTATTCTATGGTGAGCTCACATCTGTAAGAAATTATTCACTTCTAAATGATAAAACTTCTTTTTAATCTTGGTTTTTCTCTCATTTCTTGGTTTGTTTTTGTCGTATCCTTTAATAGATGATAGATTTAATCTGGTGGATTTCATTAACAGAGTCCAGCAAGAGGTGGGATAATAGAATCATAGAATTAGAGGAGTTGGAAGGGACCTTTAGAGATCATCTAGTCCAACCCCCCTGCAGAAGCAGAGTCACCTAGATCAGGTCGCATAGGAACATGTCCAGGCGGATCTTGAAGACCTCCAAGGAAGGAGACTCCACAACCCCTCTGGGCAGCCTGTGCCACTGCTCCACCACTCTAACAGTGAAATAGTTCTTTCTTCTGTTTAAGTGTAACTTTTTGTGTTCCAGCTTCATCCCATTACCCCATGTCCTATTACTAGCTACTATAGAAAAAAGGGATGTCCCAACCTCCTGACATCCATCCTTTAGATATTTATAAATGTTAATAAGATCACCCCTCAATCTCCTCCAGACTAAACAGCCCCAGTTCCCGCAGCCTTTCCTCATATGAAAGATGTTCCATACCCCTGATCATCTTGGTGGCCCTGTGCTGAACTCTCTCCAGCACTTCCTTGTCCCCCTTGAGCTGAGGAGCCCAGAACTGGACACAGTACCTCACCAGGCAGATGAGACCTCACCAGGGCAGAGGAGAGGGGGAGAAGAACCTCCCTTGACCTGCTGGCCATACTCTTCTTGATGCATCCTAGGATGCCATTGGCCTTCTTGGCCACGAGGGCACATTGCTGGATCATAATTAGCTTTTTATCAATCAGGACTCCCAGGTCCCTCTCTGCAGAGCTGCTCTTCAGCAGTTTGACCCCCAGCCTGTCCTGGTGCATGAGGTTGTTCCTTCCCAGATGCAGGACTCTACACTTGTCCTTGTTGAACCTCATGAGGTTCCTCTCTACCCAACTCTTAAGACGGTCGAGATCGCGCTGAATGGCAGCACAACCTTCTGGAGAATCAGCCCAGTTGGGTGTCATCAGCCAACTTGCTGAGGGTACACTCTGTCCCCTTATCCAGGTCATTGATGAAAATGTTGAACAAGACTGGCCCCAGAATCGATCCCTGTGGAACTCCACTGGCCACAGGCCTCCAACACAATTCTGTGCCATTGATCACCACCCTCTGGGCTCTGTCATTCAGCCAGCTCTCGATCCACCTCACTGTCCACTCATCCAAGCCACACTGCCTGAGCTTTCTGATGAGGATGTTATGGGAGACAGTGTCACAAGCCTCGCTGAAGTCAAGGTAGATGACATCCGCTGCTCTCCCCTCATCTAGACAGCCGGTTATGCACTCATAGAAGGCTATCAGATTGGTCAAACAGGATTTCCCCTTTGTGAAGCCATGTTGACTCCTTGATAACCATCTTATCCTTCATATGTTCAGTGACAATATTCAGGATGAGTTGTTCCATCACTTTTCCAGGGACAGAGGTGAGGCTGACTGACCTGTAGTTTCCTGGGTCGTCATCCTACCCTTTTTGAAGACTGGCGTGACATTGGCCTTTCTCCAATCCTCAGGCACCTCACCTGACCTCCATGATTGTTCAAAAATGATAGAGAGAGTCTTAGCAATCACATCAGCCAGCTCCCTCAGCACTCTAGGATGCATCCCATCAGGACCCATTGACTTATGAGCCTTAAGCTTGGCCAATAAGTCTTTAACCTCTTCCTCTTCCATCCAGGACAACTCCTCTGCTGTCCTGGCCATCCTCTTATCCTTGCTGGACTGGGCTTCCCGAGGGTCAGCCTTGGCCGTAAAGACTGAAGCACAGAAGGCATTCAGTGCTTCGGCCTTCTCTTCATCCTCAGACACCAGGGTACCCTCTGCATTTATCAGCGGGCCCACATCTCCCCTTGCCATCCTTCTGCTGCTGATGTACTTGAAAAATGCCTTATTGCTGTCCTTAACATCCCTGGCTAAATTTAATTCTAGAAGGGCTCTAGCCTTCCTCATTTCATCCTTGCATGCCCTGGCAATGTTCCTATATTCTTCCCAAGAAGCCAGCCCTTCTTTCCACCTCTCATAGATGGGCGCTTTCTGCCTGAGTTGTCCCAGTAGATCCTTGCTCAGCCAAGGAGGCCTCCTACCTCCTTTTCCTCCTTTCTTGCGCATTGGGACACATTGGTCCTGGGTTTGGAGGAAGTGGTGCTTGAAGACTGACCAGCTCTCATTGGCACTTCTGTCTTCTACAATCATATCCCATGAGATCCGGCCCAATAGATCTTTGATGAAGTCAAAGTTGGCTTGCCTGAAATCCAGGGTCACAGTCCTGCTTTGTGTTCTGCATCTTCCACACAGGATCTTGAATTCAATGCTGAGTGTTCTTGGATGATTTCTATGGGTTTTTTTTGATCAGGACAGATTATAGATTATAGAGTATTTGACCACTACATGACTTCTGTAGGTAGCAAGATGTAAAAGCTAGCAATGCTGTGACAACTGCCAAATATTGAAGGGGTTTTTATGTGTGCTGGTATATGCTTTACAATACATGTAACGTTTGAACAGTATCAATATTCTGCCTGTTCCTCTTAAAGTCTTTCACATTGAGTATTAGTTTTGAAAAAAAAGGTACCTCCTTTTCATAGACTTTATCTCAGGTCTATCTTTGTGTTTTAGAGAAACTGAGTGAGCGTTCTTGATTGTGCAAGTGTTTGTGGTGCTGATTTCCTTCTTCTGTCCATTTGCCATGTCTTTGCCTGAGCAGTGTTTCTGGTGAAGCTGGGTTATGTAGATAACAGTTCTGCTGTGTGTACCACAACAGAAAGGGAAACAGGTCTTGTGTTTTTTTGGCCATGTGTTATGATTTCAAGACTTCATTGATTTCAAAACCTCATCTTGATGTTTATGTCTTTGGTAGTGCCATATTAAGTCAAAACTCCCAGAACATAGCTGCTTCTCTTGGCCTTCTACCTACCCTTTGCCATCAGTTTAAATTACTGATCTAACAGCAAAAAATACATAGTCTGGTATTAAAGCTAGCAATGTCTTGAAGATAAAATAGACAATACATTACTAATTAGAGCAGGAACATTCACTAGAATGACAAGAGAAGTTTATTTTTTTAATATATATCACACATATATAATATTTGATAAATGTTTTTATCAATATTTAAATGTAATATTTTCTAGACATGAGATCATTTCATTTGTTTTCTCTAAAGGTGAATCAACTTTCTTTAAGCAGGTCAACAAGACAAGGCATAGAGAAAAGTAGAAAACTTTCATGCTATGAAATTTACAACTAGGTATGGAAATATAAGGAGGCTGTGCTAAATAGAAGTGCCCAGTAACGGGTTTCCTCTCCATCAGCATGCAGAGACTGCTCTTACTGAAGAGGATGAAGAAAGCCTTGAGAAGCTAGGTCCAAAAAGAAAAATAAAAGAATTCTGTCATGTAATGCATACTTAAAAAAAAAAAAAAAGAGTCCATACTTCTGCTATCTACTGTCCTTTTGAGATGTCAGTATTGGCCAAGAGTGTAAGATTTTATCTTCAGCATAAAATAATCCTTTTATTTATACTTTGAGCAAACAAAACACTATAAGCTCATACAAAGTTTTCACTCTACTAGAAAAATGACAGACTGTTTGGAGATGTACATAATTTAGCCAACAAGGTCAAAGCTTTGTGGGCTAGTCTCAACTGTGAAGGCAAATTTATCACAAAGTCTAATCTTTCTTATTGAAAAAAGTGATTAGACTGCAAGATTAATTCTGCAAGTAAATTGACAAATAAATTATGCCCCAAAGGCCTTATTAATTCTTTTAGAACCATTTTTAAAGGTGATATATTGGAATACTACTTCTATGCAGTATTTTAGCTCTATTACAACATCAGGGGAGTGTAATAAAGGCTTTTTTCCTTTCTTATCTTTCTGTCTTATTTTGATAGATCTCATAATAACTTTGTGATATTGTACTCCAGGAATAAGTATAAAGGGCGAGTCCTTGGACATCATCTGTTGTTTTTGTTATTTCAGCTAGACAGCCTGATGAGCCTTTTTTAATGTTATACTCACATAAATACAGTAGCATTAACTATCTAAATAAAACAGGAACTGTAAAGTCTGATTATCCATCCAGTGGACCCCAATCATAGTGCACCTAGAAAACTTAAATAATGATTAGGTTTAAGCTGTTGATTTTCACTGAAAGATCCATATGACAATGCTTGACTTCATCACTATAATTTATTGCTTTCTTTTGTTATTAGTTCAAGAGAATTATATCATACATAGAAGAAAAGTAATAAAAAATGATGAACTTTATTTTCTATCCCACTACTTCATTCTTCCTTGTGAATGTATAATGTAAAATGTGAAAATGACCTCTGAAAGATGAACATTTTCCTTTCTGTAACTCTCCTTCCAACTCAGAGTATACAAAATCATGATTAATTTTCTATTCTGTTTCTCTTTTGTCTGTCCAAACAATTGAGGATTGTGCATGAGGTGTTGCCGACTGCTACTGGCCTACAGTAAATTGTTTATATCCATATCTTTGAAACTGTGGTGTGGATTTGTAATCCTTCATGTTGAGACAGCAATTGAATGTGATAAATTTTAAGCATCCACTTTTTCACAGTTGTTCATACTAGTAGGCAATTTTATATCATCTTATGACTGACTGATACACTTCAGTCATGTCTATCTAATGAGCTTCTGACTTGAGCTGAAATTCTTGTTATTTCCTGTCAATTACATGACCTTGTAGTCTGTTGTGCCAGATTTAATTCTATTTCTATTACTCTGTTATCACCTAGTTCATTTTTACAATATCTTGATTCCGGTCTGTATTGATGACAGCTCCTAAATTTATATGCAGATGAATTAATAAACACATTTGTGTTTTTGTTTTTGTAATCGTAATCTTAATGATTAAGGAATAACATGATTCTCAGATTGTTAATTCCCATGTTTTGATTCTCCCATTCTCAGTATCTCCTGTTACCATTTTCCTGCCCTTATGCTGAATGTAGCTTATTTTCTCATCTACTCATGAACGACTACCAATTTCTTATGCAAAAATAGATAAAATCAGTCCCTGCTATTCAATCTAAAAATTGCCTGTCATAGAAAACCATAGATTACTTACACATGATGTACATTAGACAACCTCTGTTCCAGTCGATGTAGTTTTCCATTTACATTAATTTCCTTAAAAATGTTTTCCTTTCAAAATTGTTCTAATGTTGCATGTGTTACTGAATCAGATTTACAGATTTTTACTGTCTGCTTTGCAATCCTTCTACCTTTCTTGCCTTCTCCATTCTGTATTTATACTGCACAGGGTATTGTCCAATTCTTCAGTACAATTTTTCCTGATAGATTGCTTTACAATACTTGTTTCTAAATCTGTGGTATCTTGTATCAGGTTTTTAGAATTCATAGATACAGACTTTATTCTGAAAAAAGCTGAGGTGTTATAATCCACTGCTACTTTTCAATATTTTTTTTTTGCTTACTCTCATTATCCATCCTGCCTCATTACTTTTAGTATTCAGTCCCACTTCTAAAATATATTAGAGAGATAACATTTTATTTAAAGAGGAGCAAAGAGTTTTCACATTTAATATTAAATGTTTTCATACCTCAAGAAGAAACAATGTGTGTTACAGAAAGTAGAATGCTTCATCGGTAAACATAGACATGCTGTATTTTTTAAACATACTGATTTGCAGAATCGTGGATAATAAAATATAAACATGTATTCAGAATTCAGTCTCAAACTACATCATAAAATATGAGTGGTACTAGCTGACACATTTTTAAGTAATGTAAACTTTGGAAACATTTCTGGGATTATTGTTTCTAAAAATACTTTCCACATACTTAGTTTTATATTTCCTTTTCATTACATTACAAGGGAAAAAAGCAATTAAAATTTCTACTTTTTTTTTCTTTTGCCTCTTTTCTTAAGCTGGTTAAATCAGTAAATATATCTGAGCTGCTACAAATCAATAAATAATACAAATTTAATGAAAATATCTAGTAAAAATGAAAACACTACACAAAAATGCTGAGTTCTGTCTAATCTAAATGTGTGGTGCCAAATAGAATTGTTTTATTTGTGTAATAGAGTTTAAACATAATTTTTTAAAAAAGAAGCAGCTTACAAAATCTCTCCCTTCTAACTTTCCCAGCACACCTTTTTTTTTTTTTTTTAAGATTTTTTATTTTGTTTGTAAAAGTTATTGATCTATTCCACTCAGTCAGTTAAGTCTTTTTAAAATTTTACATAGTGTAAAATTTGGTTGCCTGTAAGTATTTGTATGTTGACATAACACATCCATTAATAGCTTTAAATGCTTGCAACACAGATCTTTATATGAAAAGGGAAAAAACTATAGCTTTCTGGAATGATCCAATTTTGAAACTCTGTCAATATGTATAAACTTAAAATTATTAAATTTACTGCATGATAACAGTAATGGCCTAGCATTTTTAATAAATGCAAACAGTTACATGTACTGACTGTTTTATGGAAATTATTTTGGCACAATCCCAATATTTAAGGTACTTTATTACATTAAAGAGCAATATTAAAAGCAACCTTATTAAATTAAACACAATGGGATTACCAGTGGATTATATTAAAATCTGTGTCAGTCTCATACCTGAGGTGCTCTGCTGTTTATCTTACATTACTGGACACGTTCCTGTGTGGCCTGATCTAGGTGGACGTGATTTAGCAGGGGGATTGGAATAGATGGTCTCTAGAAATCCCTTCAAACCAATAGTTTCTAGTTTTTTAGGGTTTTGGTTGTTAATTTACATAAAGGAAACTATTAATGTTCCATAGTAACACAGTACCTTCCAAATCATGAAAAAAAAACCAAACAGGAAAGAAAGTAAAACCGAATGATACAGTATAATTGCTTTGGGTTTTTAAGACCTTTTAAACTATACATTTTTTAGAATTTGTGAGGAGAAAACATAATATTTTTTACTTCTTTAAAATGCTAAAACTCCTAAAAACAATTTTGACCTGCTATAGATTGAGTTTCACCAGGGGGCACTAAGTATTGACTATTATTTAAAAATACTGAGAAATAAAGTGTTATCCACCTCCCCTGTGTATCTCTCTGCTTTTCATGCTTTGTTTTTTTGCAGGTTATTTTTTGTTCTTGTTTTATTTCCTGGAAGACTCACCATGAACTCTCCTTCTAAAAGCCAAGGTTCTTAGGACTCTGTGAAATGAAGAGTATAAAACTTATTTATAGGCAGTCCAATCTTGAACTTGAAATCTCTCAGTCTTGATATACACTACTCCAGCCTTGGGTTTTCCCATTAAGACACCATCGGTACATTCCTTCAGTTGCCACACACAGAGTGATTTTATGTGTATTTGAGTATGCACTCATAAGCTATTCTCTACAATAGTGGAGAAAATTTCTGCTTTCGATCTGCTCTTTTAAACTTTATTTTTCTCTTATGTTAAAAACCAACATTGATGAGAATGAATAAGAAAATCAGACAGTAAGATCTGATATGACCATAATGAAAAGATTACACTCCTATGAATACAGGCTTTGGTAAGGGAAATTGCTTGCTTGGGAACAATTGACTAAATTCTTTAACCTTTCAAAGACTGAGAATGTGTGCATGTGGATATAAGAAACAGTAGATTTTGGGCCTGCCTGTAAATGGGTGTGTGTGTTTGATACTATAGAATGGAGCTGGAAAAAGAGACAACCAGTGGAACAGAATTTTCAAATCGCGTGAATTACACTGTGTGAAGCAATGTAAGATTGAATATAGACAGACTGAAAGAAGACATTCAGAACTGTTTACTAGGGTTTGTAATTACTTGCAGTTGCTTGTGTGGATTTTCTGGTATCTTACAAGATGAAAGTCCATCTGACAGCCTTGCTTGCAGACAGGACGCTAGTAAAGTCCCTGTCCCTTATGATCGCAAAATTTGTAGGAACTTTATTACTTTTAGAACATTTCCTGCTCTTGAAATTTGGTTGAAATCAGGGAACAGGATGAAAAGTTGGACAGCAAGAGGAAGGGGAAGCAGAAATATACATATAAAATGTGTATATGTATGGTTGCATAATTGTTATGTTATATTACTTAAGGGAACCAAATGAAGCTGTATGGTGTATATCTTTTAAGGTCTTGGATGATATGGGTTAAAATAACTGTCCAGTTGCATAATGCTTGGGAGATAGACAATAAGCCTTTTCTTTACTTCATTTACACCATCTAGTATGTCCAGAATTTTTCTGAAGATAAATATCTTGAAGATTTTAAAGACTAAGCATGGTAAAGGGTATTGTGAAGTACAACAGATGTATATTCCTTTCAGTTTTGGGATACATGTTGCATCACAACAACATGAAAAGGATAGTATTCTGGTGCAAGTCTAAGTCCAGAAAAGAAGCATCCTGCTTCTGGCATTTAAAAATGCTTCCATCTGGAGTAAATATCATGAAAAGTAAATCAAACAAGAAGATAGAACAAAACAAAGCAACTGGCTAGTTTAGCTTCACAGGGGGTTAAAAAGTGTAAGTCTACAATTTTTCACTTGCTGTTATTTGGGGGGGAGGGGGGTTTAGTGGTCGTGTTTCCCCCCCCCCGCCCCCATAGGTATGATGGGATAGTTCTAAAAGATAATCTTGAAAATATTATACAATGAGCAAAAACAGCTTCTAATTTCCTGGATTCCATCATGTGCCATCTTTGTTTGAGAGTAGTAGATTTATTACTAAAACAGGAGTCTTTTCTTTTTGGTTGTGTGGTTTTTTTTTTGTCTTTACCCAGTGGATGCCACCTTTTTCCCCATTTTATTTTTTCCCCTTCTGATTATAACAGGGAAAATGTGTTGTCACTGATATATTCATTTGAGCTACATAGAAAGTTGCAGACTCATAACTGAAATCACCATGAAAAAGGACTGATTTTAGCAGGCTGACTTCAGAGGCTGACGGACTGTTTTTGAAAAATAACTCTTCCAGACAAGATGACAGGTACAGATGAATTTTACAATTGTCCTAACAACTCAGATGGAGTTTGTCAGCTCTGCTTTAATTCCATAATTCCATTTCCTATGAAAACAGAAAAATAGACAATCTGATTTAAAAAAAAAAAAAAAAAGATTTAGAATGATCATATGAAGTAAATTGCAAATACAATGCTGGCTGTCATGCCAGTTCAGGTAGTTTCCTTCCTTAATACTACATTAACTCATATAGACACAGAAGCCAATCAGTCTTACTTCAAGGATCAAATTTGTAAACTGATTTATAGGGTTGCTTTTTCCTTCTTTCTCTCTTTTCAGTCATGGAACTTTATTTATAATCTTTAAGGACACAACAATATCAGTGAGCTAAATATGACTTCTCTTTATATAGATCAATCTTAGATCTGATTGGAAATTACTTTTTTTTTAACCTTTCTAAAACTTGAATTCTATTTCATTGAAAAAAAAGCCACTGGTATTTTAAAACTAGCTATTAGTTCTCTATCAACTCAATTTAAATAAAATTCCTACGTGTGCTACACAGAAATTTTTATCACATGGCATAAAGATAGTTTTAAGCAGTTGCAATGTCTCTCGGTGTTCTTGGCTACTTTAGAGATTTATTTTTTGGTTAAATTATATATCCTATAATGCACTGTGTTCTTCATTCTAACCGAGCATCACAGAGAAGCAATCCTGTAAGAAAATATTCCTTAAAATTAAAGTGAATATGTAAACTACTGCTCCTAGAACACTTAAAAAAAAAAAAAAAAAGAAATTAATTGACTAGAAACTAAGCTGTTTTTTTTTTTTTTCACAAAGGTAGCGAATTATGGATCTTTTAATTTCATATACATCTTTCACCTATAGTCAGTGAAAAAGAGGTCAGTTTTCCAGAGAAAGAAATAGTCCTATTTCTTCATTCATTTTGTTAATCTAATAAATCCTTCTTGATGCATGTTGAACAATAAAGTTAAATCAAAGAGGATTTGAAGGAATACTTGTCACACAATTGTGAGATGTCATGATCAAATTAGGTCATTTTCATTTAGTACAAAATGTATTGAATGTCACCTAAAATACTTACCAAGCGTTCATTATTTTCATTGAAAATACATTTTTTTTCCCCAGAATCTCAGTTGCATTATGGGAGCATCACTTTCTCTTTTTTGATATTAATAATGCATTTGTTTCCTTCCCATAACAGTATTTTATATGTATGGCAATAACTTTGTACAGCTACATTTTTTTCAAACATACTTTAATAACCTAGATTTGTAATTATTCCTGCATTAACTAGATATGGCCTGGAATCACATGCAGAGACAGAGTTCATATGCACCTCATCTTCACTTTTCCATTACAATTTTGCAGTCAGATGATTTATTAATTTCTGAAGAAATATGAGTTATATAAATATTTGGATTATGTAATTATTAGGTATATATTTTTGAGTATTTCCGAATTTCATGTTCAGTAAATAAATAAATATGAAACAAGTATGATGTCGAGTAGAGTTTCAGAAGTATGAGGAATCCAACCTGATAAAGGACAAAATTATTAAGTAACATAAAAAATGTTTATGTTAACTGTATAAAGCTAATTGGAGGTCAATAAGTCCAAGTACTGGAGCTGAAAATTACATGCTATGGCTACACTTATGTTCCAGCTCTGGAGTGCTTCAGCAGTGGGAGTTGATTATTTGTATTGTTAGTGACTGTCAAGATGGTCATAAGCAGATTGTAGTCTCTTCTTCCTCCATCACTTGTTCCCAGGTACTCTGAATTGGTTAGCATGTGCCAGAAGTTTGGCTATAGCCATAGTGCTTATGTTGCTGGGAAAGCTTAGCAATATGAATAGAAGAAACCTGTTACTGAATGGCCTATGCGCTGAACATATCACTGTCATGTTTCATTCAGGTCACTGTTGTAAGTGTAGCATTTGTAAACTGTTCTACCTTCCATTTTATAATGGAAATAATTTCTTCATAAGGCAGTGATCTGAATTTTGGAGTATCATTTCACAAAAGTCAATCTACATCCAAAATGGAATGCTTTAAAGATTACTCTGAATTTTAGGAGTGGCAGTATGGCATAATTTGCCTTCAAGTCAAATTGTCAAGTAAAACAAACACACAAAAAAACTCCTGTTTTTTTTCCTCAAATTTCTTAACTAATGGAATAACTACTAAGTTCCTTAAAAAAAGGCAGAAAAGTTTTACGGTCCATTCACTTCCTAAATGCTGAGATACTGCCATGCCTTATAAAGACAAAACCAAGCTTACCAAGAAGCATCAGAAATTATAAATTAATTATAAACTACTATTTTTAGTCTTTAAAAAACTTGAAACAGTTAATGGTATTATTGACTTTGGGAATACTTGCTATTCCCAAACTCCTGTAAAGCATGTTTATAGCAGCTCTTATTTCCAAATCGAACTTTAAATGGCCTTTCTGCAGAGTTAAACACTTGAAAAGTATCTCTTACTATCAGTTATAAACAAATCTCCAGTGAATAATTGATGCCATTAAATTATCCATGGTTAACTAGAGTAAGCTTCCAGTAGATCTTAAGGGAAAATGATTCATAATAAAACTTTCTTTTAATTTTTGTACAAGTAATAGCTGCCTATTCATGAAGTTAATAAATTCTATTTAATTATAATACAAATATTAAAATTATTTTCTATTAAAAAAATAAACAGGCTTTTATAATACAGCAGTTACATCCCCAACAGAATAGAAACATATTTTGTTTCCAAAAGCAGCTTTAATCTGTTAATCTTCTATTGAATAAATATGTGCAAAGTTACCATCCATGCAATGAAGAGTAGATTTAACCTGTATAGCTAAAGGAAGATTAAAAAAATAATGTTAATTATGAAAAGTATTTAAACCTTGATGATGCTTTTGAATTAATATCTATGATATTACTAATAGTTTAGAGGAAAATATGGGTGTTCTGGTTTAGCAAGGAGCAGCTTTTGGCTTAGTAACAGGGGGAGCGGGTTGCAGTGAAGATCCCGTAAAGAGTTTGCGGACTCTCCCCTGGCTCCTGGATTCAGACCCACCCCTGGCCCGGCTGGGCCAATCTGGCGCCTCTGCCATCACTATTTAGGGGACGGGAATTTGAAATGCGAGGCAGGAGGTGTAAGAGTGATACAAGATGGAGGTGACCACGCGGACCCTTCAGCCAGAGAAGGAGGAAGGAAGGAGAAGCGATAGACCAGAGACTCCTCTGCAAGCCATGGCGAGAATGCAGCTGTGCCCCTGCAACCTATGGAGATCCGTGGCAGGACTGAGAGCCACCAGCAGCTCCGTGTGAGTGAGCCCGGACGGGCGAGGGACTGTGTGGGGAGACGGCCATGGCCCAGGCCGTGCTGGAGAGCCTGTGTGCCGCAGAGCAGCCCCACACGAGAGGCAGAGAGGAGCTGCAGCCTTTGGAATAAATGCGCGTCGGAGCAGCCCGTGCAGGGCTGCTGTGTGTGTGAGTTACCCCACGGACTTGCAGGGAGGACTGGTGTGGAGTTCACCCGTCCTGAGGAGGGAAAAACGGCAGAAGCTATCGGGAACAGATTAACTGAAACCCCCACTGCCTGCCCCCCCGAACCGTTTGGTGGGGACGAGGTAAAAACCCCGGGATCAGGGCTCTGAGCCCAGGAAGAGGGGAGGTGTGGCAAGAAGGTGTTCTTAAAAAGGCTGGTTGGACTCTTCATTGATGTATTACTCTGTGTTGTTTTATTTTGGTTATGTTTTGGGTTTTTGGGGGTATGTTTTAGTTGATGTTGCATTAAATTATTTTCTGTTTTCTTCCCCAAACCGAGTAGCCTGGTCTGTTTTGTCCTGAACCTTAAGTGGCAATTAAGCCCTCCCTGCCCTCGAGCAATTCTCAGCCTCTTTGGTCCTCGAGGCTAATCGTGGTCTTTGTTCCCTGATGGGCCTAAACCATGGCAATGGGTTAACCAATTGATCTTTTTTTATGTGCTGGACAATTGTTTAGAATTTTCACTGTCATTCATTCATTACTTGGTAATTTTTATGATTTTGGTCTGGTAGTTTACCAAATTCCAAGTTGTTCTGAAAACTCCTTCTCAGTTGATTTCTTTACATGAATAGTCTTTTACACTTGTTGTGCTGTCTGTGTGAGTGAAAAAATTTGGCTATTCACTTTCATTTACCCTTACTCTTTGGAATAAATGGAAAAGAAAGGAAACTGAAAGAAGGAAAAAAAAGGGTGTAGCATGTCTCAGATGCCAGTATACTCTGTCTATTTTTATGCCTTGTCATAGCTTAGTTAGAAATAAAATGACTGTTAATTATTCTGAATTAGAATTTTCCTATAATTCAGTAGAACCTATGGGTGGTCATACTCATATGAAACAAGGAAAAAATCGATTCCCATGTTGAATACATACACAGATATCATACATCTTTAATTTACTGTAAAACAAAAGTAACTATAAAGAATAAAAATGAACTTTCCAGACAGTCGTTACTCTAGGTTAGTATATAGATTAAAACTCTACATAGAAAAACATAGAAAGTAACATCTGAGTTTGAATGTGGTTGAAAATGTAAAAAAAAGGAATGAGGCAAATATTGAGAGGGAAATAACCTAGTAAATAGATTTTTCAGCATCTGTTCCCTGTATACTTTGCATTTCCTGAAGACATCAGGTTGGTGACACATGACTGGTGACGATTACTGCTTTGACAAAAACACACACTTCTACTGTTTCTCGAGCATCCACTCGACTTCACCATCAGTGTGACTTCATTTTAACCTTAATTTTACTCACATTTTCATGAAAAAAAGATCTTAAATGAAGGTTTTCCTACATACTGAATCAATAAATATTTTTGGTTGACATTAATTATAGTGTTACCTCTGGTTTCAAGAGTGGATCTAATTTATTCATTTATGAAGTAATTTCTTTCAGTTCCTCAAAAAAGCTAGGGAAGTTTACTTTTGTTTTTTTCTCATCGCTGATACTCTTAGACTTTTTTGTGATTTTCAGTAAATATTATAATTTATTCTTAGGATGGTGCTTCAACTTTGGGTAGTTTCATGTGAAGGTTTAGAATTTCTCTTTATTCAAATATTGCATATTTTATATGCAATTTCTTATTATTACTTGGACCATATTTTTTTTTCCAATGCAAATTCAGTCAGTCCTACTATTTAGCCAAGAAATAGTTATAATTATTTGGAGAAGTAATATTGCCTCCTTCAGAGAAGTTTTATCAGTACATATTGTGTTTTGATATTTAAATTAAAGTACTCTTGTCTTAGAAGTACTGTATTGATCACACAGTTGGTTTTGAAGTGTAATCTTAAGGAAGAAAAATTGCTAACCATATAATACAGTGAACCATCCCCCATATAATTGTAAATATATTTAATATTCTTCTTTAGTAATACATTTTAATGTAATTACCTATGAATGTTTGCTATCTTTGAGAAATACAAGATCTCACTTTAAGAGTCTGATATAAAATAAATTTCCTAGTGCTTTAACTGTGATGTTGAGCACTTTTAAAAAAAGATCAAATATATTCATATCGGCAATAAGCTAGGAGTATATTAAGCAATTGCAGGACCTTTTGTATGGAAAATACATTCAGATATATGATTGCAGAAGGCTGAGTAGTGACTAAGACAATCTGATTTACTGTCGTGGTTTGGCCCAGCTAGCACAACAGCACCACGACAGTTTCTCGCTCGATGCCCCCATTCACCCCCACCCTCGTTAAGATGGCGGAGGACCCAGTGAAATGGGAGTAAAAAGATAAGAAAGATTGTTGTGGATTGAGACAAGGGCAGGGAGGGCTCACTGCCAATTATGGTTCTGGGCAAAACAGACTCTAGTACTCGACTTAGAGAGGAAAGTAGGAAAGTTTATTCTACAAGAAACAGAATGGAATAAAAGCAAAAAGGGAGTAGGATGATGAGAAAATTACAACCAGCACTTTAAGATCTCCCTCCCCCATCCCTCCTTTCTTCCCAGGCCCAGCTCACTGCTCCAGATATCTCTACCTCCTCCCCCCTCCAACAGCTCAGGGGGGCAGGGAGTGGGGGATGTGGTCAGTCTCTCACAGATGGGCTTTGCCGCTTCTGTCTTCTCAGATGAGGATGACTCCTGGCATTCTTCCCCTGCTCCAACATGGGGTTCCTTCCCCGGAACACAGTCCTTAACAAACTTCTCTGGTGTGGGTTGCTCCCAGCAGCTGCGGCTTCTGCCGATACAGGTTCCCTCACACGGGACACAGTCCTTGGTGAATATCTCTGACATGGATTCTTCACCGCGGTTGCAGTTTCTGCAGTTGCAAGGTCCCTCTCTCGGGACAAGGCCTCTTCTGGGCATAAGTTTAATGAGCTGCTTTGTTGTGGGTTCCTCCCCACAGTTGCAGCTGTGGATAAAGGGCCCCTCCTTCGGGACAAGGCCAAAATCACTGTCCCTGGCTCAGGGCCTTTAATGAAGTGAATCACTGCCCCTGGTCTGGGGTCAGCTTTAGCAAAATGAGTCTCTGCCCCTGATGCGGGCTCATTATCAAAATGAGTCTCTCCCGCTGATGTGGGGTCTTTAAAGAAATGAAAATAAATCTCAGCTTCCCCAGTTCTCTCCATAGAATGCAGGGGAGTCTCTGCTCCAGCACACCTCCTCCCTTTCATCACTGACCTTGGAGTCCGCATGGTTGTTTCTCTCACTGTTCCTACTCCTTGCACCACTACCAGCCAGAAGAAGAGAAGGGGCAGAAGAAAGAAAAAAGATGGAGGAAAACACCTCCCCTTCGGCTTCTTCTTAAAAAGTGATCGTGGAGGCGTCTAATTGGCTCAGCCCCAGAAGTGAGCCTTTTCTGAGCTGGGGAGAGTTGTGAGCAACTTCTTGCAGGAGCCATCTTTGCAGCCCCTTCCCCCATACCAGAAAAGGCTGTCATGTCAAACCATGACATTTACTCAGAAGTCAATGCAGTCATAATTACTCTTATTTTTCTTTCCCATTTATTGTCTTTACTGAGAGGAAACAAGAAACACAGTAGTGCTTTATATCAGACAACTGATTTTCTTTCCATAAGATAAAGCAATCAAGTAGCTGGTGATTTGATCTCCTAAAATTCATCCTGTTCAGAAGGATCTGCATGACTTTAAGCAGTTATACAGGTTCCTAAATCATATGAGTTCTAGTCTTCTGTTCCATATATGAATGTTAAAGAGAAGTCTACATGATTTTTGGCAGCAAAATTATGTGGAGGTATAGTAAAATAACAAAAATTAGCAATGTTACTGGGTGATTCTTCTCATCTTTAATCAACATGGATGTAACTATATCGCTTCACCAGCTGAGGCAGTTGTTTCTGATTATTTCATTGTTGTAGTCAGACTGAGCAAGAATTAGCTCAAAATTACAGGTTCCAGAGAATATAAATATGCCAATGTCATATTGCCAACCTGAAAAAGCAGTAAATAACATGGAAAATTAGTGGCTGAGATGTAGCTTTTCAGTTTAAATCAGGTAAAATGCTCACAATATGATCACATAGAATGTTACTGATTTAATTTTAATTTTCCTAAATTTAGTGGTGGCTAGTCTGACCTGGAATAGCATGATGTCACAATTCTCCTTAGGCTAAAGTTTGAATGTGCTGCCCAGTCCACACTAATTAGCCAGGCCTGGGTCAGCTGTGGGGTCCATCTTAGATTTGATTGGCCTTACCCTGACAGCTACAGGGGAAGTTTCTGGCAGATCTTTCTTTAAAAGAAGCCACCTCTGTAGCTCCTCCCACTACCAAAAATCTAGCCCGGGGAAAAACCACTACAACGGTAGAAGTGCACAAGAGAACTGCTTGATCTTCAAACATCACTTCCTCCAAGCCCAAGATCAATGTGTCACCACATGTAGGAAAGGAGGAAAAGGAGGCAGGACGTCTCCATGGATGAGCAAAGATCTGCTGGAATAACTCAGGGAGAAAGAAGACATCTATGAGAGGTGGAAACAGGGGCTGATGCCTTGAGAGGAGTACAGGAACTTTGCCAGAGCATGTAGGGGTGCAACCAGGAAGGCTAAAGGCCGCCTAGAATTAAACCCAGCCAGGAAAGTAAAGGAAAACAAAGTTTCTCACGTACCTTGGCAGCAAAAGGAAGGGGAATGTGAGACTGCTACTAAACAGAGAGGGTGCTGTGGTGACTGAGGATGCAGAGAAGGCCAAACTACTGAATGCCTTCCTTGCTTCAGTCTTTACAGCTAAGGCTAGCCCTTGGGAAATCCAGTCCGGCAAGGATAACAGGATGGCCAGGACAGCAGAGGAGTTGCCCTGAGTGGAAGAGGAACAGGTTAAAGATTTATTGGCCAAGCTTAACGCTCGTTAAGTCAATAGGTCCTGATGGGCATGCATCCAAGAGTGCTGAGAGAGCTGGCATTTTTGAACAATCATGGACAAGCGAGGTGCCTGAGGACTGGAGAAAGGCCAATGTCACGCCAGTCTTCAGAAAAAAGGAAGAAGGACAACCCAGGAAACTACAGGCTGGTCAAACTCTGAATGTTGGAACACCTGAATGTAGTCAGTAGACTTATGAAGGAAAACGTGGTTCTCAGGGGGAGTCAACATATATTCACAAAGGGGAAATGCTCTTTGACCAACCTGATAGCCCCCTACGAGAGCATAACCGGCTGGCTAGATGAGGGGACAGCAGCGGATGTCATCTGCCTTGACTTCAGCAAGGCTTTTGACACTGTCTCCCATAACATCCTCATCAGAAAGCTCAGGTAGTGTTTGTTGGATGAGTGGATGGTGAGGTGGATCAAGAACTGGCTGAATGATAGAGCCCAGAGGGTGGTGATCAGTAGCACAGAGTTGGAGGCCTGTGGCCAGTGGAGTTCCACAGGGATCGATTCTGGGGCTGGACTTGTTAAACATCGTCATCAGCGACATGGATGAGGGGACAGAGTGTACCCTCAGCAAGATGGCTGATGACACCAAACTGGGAGGACTGGGCAATTCACCAGAAGACTGTGCTGCCATTCAGTGGGATCTCAACCGGCTTGAGAGGAACCACATGAGATTCAACACGTGCAAGTGCAGAGTCCTGCACCTGGGGAGGAACAATCCCACACACGATCTGGGAATTGACTTACTGGAGACCAGCTCTGCAGAGAGAGACTTGATAGTTCTGGTCAACAGTAAACTGACTATGAGCCAGCAATTTGCCCTTGTGGCCAAGAAGGCCAATGGCATCCTGGGATGCATCAAGAAGAGTGTGGCCAGTGGGTCAAGAGAGGTTCTCCTTCCTCGCTATTTTGTGTCCAGTTCAGGACTCCGCAGCTCAACAGGGATAGGGAACTTCTGGAGATAGTCCAGTGCAGAGCCACCAAGATGATCAGAGGACTGGAGCATCTTCCTTATGAGGGAAAGGCTGTAGGAACTGGGACTGTTTAGTCTAGAAAAGAGAAGACTGGGGGGGGATCTTATTAATATTTGTAAGTATATAAATAGTGGATGTCAGGAGGTTTGGACATCTTTTTTTTCTATTGCATCTAACAACAGGACAAGGGGTAATGGGATGAAGCTGGAACACATAAAGTTCCACTGAAACATAGAAAAAACTGTTTTACTGTGACAGCAAGGAAGCATTGGCACAGGCTGCCCAGGGAGAGAGTGGAGGCTCCTTCATTGGAGGTCTCCAATATCCGCAAAAATACAGCAAAAACTTGGTGGATTATGACTAGGAATGTACCTTCCTTTGGCTTTCTTCCTGGGACACAGTGGTGCTCTGAACGAGGAGTGGGAATTTGCCAGCTGGTAATTTTCCTATGCCTTCTACACTTTACTGTTCTTGGATTTCATCATTACCTATTGGGCTTCACATCAAATACTGATCTGTTTTGTTTGTGGGAGTAGCTAATTTTTTAGGGATATGTGAAAACTGTATTTTAATTTAAGACAAACATCTCCTGAATAACTCCTTGTAGGGTGTTACACAGCACTTAAGCTCTTTACAAAGAATAAAATTTTTCATGAATGAACTTGTGTGTAAAAGAAGATTTATCCACATTGGATCTTTGTGCACAGCTGAAATTGGTAGGATTTATGCCTGTGAAACTTGTATTGTCAGGTTTTTTATTTGTGGAATCCACCATGGTATTTTATTATTAGTCATGTTACCGTGGATAATTCACTCTGAGAAAACAGAAAAGACATCACAGACTCAAATGGAGTGCACATATTTAAACTCATCAGAGAACATTGAATCGTATGCTTTACTGGATAGTCAAAATCTGCATGATATTTTAGTGTGCTTAAGATGTAGCGTAGTGTAGGTCACCTGAAATTCACTCATACTCCAAGCAGATTAAGTGGATAATCAGAGTTAGGTGTACTGTACTGTCCTGGTTTGGGTTAGGATAGGGTTAACTTTGATGAGGAAGTAGGAAGGGGCACAGCATGGGCAGCTGACCCAGGCTGGCCAACAGGTATTCGAGACCATACTGGCGTCATACCCAGTACATATAGGCAGGGAGTTAGTCGGGGGCAGCATTGCAGAACCACGAGTTCAGCTGCTGGTCATGTCGGGTCCCGGGTGATAAGAAGCTGTGGCACATTCCTTTTGTATATCCCCTCATTTACTGTTAAAACTTTTTTTTTTTTTTTCCTGAACTTGTTTCTTCTTATTATTGTTCTATTAAACTGTTCTTATTTCAACCTACATGGGTTGAACGCTTTTCCTCTGGTTCCCCTCCCCGCTCCATCAGGAGGGGCAGGAGTGAGCGAGCACCCTCGTGACTCTTTGTCCCCAGCTGGGACAAAGCCATGACACCTACGGAACTGATAACACTAAATAACCCATTCAATGCAAAAAGACATTTGTGGTAGTGCACTCCACTGTGTTGCTAAGAGAGGGGAACTTTTTTTCTCTTTAAAGCTAGAAGCTGTTTACTAATCAGTAAAGTAGAAATGGAAGGCAGAGAGACATCTGGATATTCAAGAAGCAGAGCAAGGATTGTTTTAGTTGTGAAAAGTGGTCAGCTCAATCAGGCAATTGAAGACAGTGTGAGAGGAAAAAAATACATTTTTTTGTGATTCCTAGGAGACTTTGAAGATGAGTTTTACTTTTTCATAAAAAGAAATTTTCCCTTCTGTCTTAATTGAAAGTGGATTTAATGTAATTTAAAGTATCTAGGTGACAACTAGACATTCCTTATCTGTGTGTGTATTTTAGAAAACTCTTAACAAGTGTGTTAGCTTCTGAAACTCTTCTTCCAAAGCATTCAAGAGGTAATAGTGTGTGACTCCATTCCAGTTGAAGGGACAAGTAGAAAAATGGCACCAAAAAGGAAAGAGAAATATGTTTAGGAAAAACATAATAATTGAGAAGTCACCAAAGCATACAGTGACATGCCAGTGCAATATGCAAGACTAAGCCTAAAGATTTGTAAGGACTGTGTAACATTTCTGCTGTAAGTACCTGCATATGAATAATATTTTAAAGAAAAATAATAATTATACCTCTGTGTTATTTACTGTAGATAAATACCAAGGTTATTTGGAGATAATGTCTGTAATTTAAATTTTCAATGCACAGAACACTTTCCATTTTGAAAACTATTAATTTTGCACAGCCATTCCTTTGACATATGAAGATTTACATACTTCTATATGTAATAGACTTAATCATAGAATCATAAGGGTTGGAAGGGACCTCTAAAGATCATCTAGTCCAACCACCTGCTTAAGCAGGTCTACCTAGATCAGGTCACTCAGGAACACATCCAGGTAGGTTTTGAAAAAGTTTCATTTTTAGAATTTCATTTTATATGTTTAGTGAGGTCAGATTTCATCACACATGCCAATGAAATTACATTGTTTACTATGCATTTCTTTATGATAGCAAATCTCACTAGATCCCAATTATATTTAAAAAAAAGTAATACTGTTTGTGGCCCTTACATGTCCATGCATTCTAAAAAGGTCATACTGTTTACTCATTGTTGACATATGCAAATTATGAAATGGAAAAGGAGCAGTATTTGTATAATGAAGTTATAGTGATACTTCTTATTGGAGGAAACATAGCTTCATAAAGACCTGCATATGATATATAAAGACAAACTGCAGTAATAGTAAATGAGTTTGATTTTAATACAGGTCTTCGGGGTTAATCAAGCTTAAAATCTCTGCTAATTATCAGGAGGAGTAAATAACATATTAATTAGAAATCTTTGACAAAACCACTTTTAATATATTCGAATAACTCCTAATCATGTGGCATTGCTGTGTAAGGACTGTATTCTATGCCATTAATGTACGTCATAAATTGCGTTAGAAACTGGATAAATGCACGTCTCTAAGTATGTGTCTTTAAATAAGGTGACATCAACAGAGATTTTACAAATGAACTATATGAAAGAAAATGAACTGAGGGAATACCGAGTAGAACTTGGGAATCAGTTTGCTTTCAGTGCACAGCACTGACCTTTCCTAATGATTTCTGTGCTGATATTTTCCCTTCAAGAAAAATACGCAAATTCTGACAGTTCAAAGTAAGCCTACAAAGTGATCAGGGCCTGGAAAATAAGGTTAACAGAACAAGACTGAAAAAACTTGTGTTACTAAAGAAGTGATAATATAGTGAAGACAAATTTTTTCTTTGTATGGAGACAGGATAACAAGATCCAAAGGCTTTCATAATAAACTGAGTTGATGATCTTATTTTGAAATCTTATCTGCCGCGATTGAGAGACGGAGACATAGCTTGATGCAAGCAAATGTCCGATTTTATTGTACATGTTCGAGACATTTATACTTTTTACTGTCAACGCGTAACAAAATGATTGGTTACTAAAATTATCATCACATACATATTGCAGAAATTGAGCTCCTTATAGGTTGAGTTAATTAGCTGATTTTTAACAAAAAGATCATTAATCTATAAGACAAGACAAGCCTCAAGATTTGTTTCTCAAGGTCATAACATCCTGTTAGTGAGCAGGCTGTTCTTGTTCTGCCACCGCAACTCCCTTGTTCTCTTGCCATATCCCCGCTTCACCACATGTACTTCTTCATATCTATAATTTTCCACTGTCCTTTGGCATTCCCTCCTTATCTTATCCTGTAGGCCTAAAAAGACTCAAATCCCACTCAGTCATTAACACAGCACCACCCACATCTCCCCCTTTTTGTTTTAATCTTCAGCCATCTTCCAAGGTTTAAAATCAGCCTGCTTCTCCACATCAGGACCTTTCGTCGAATCTTGTCGTACAAAAAAAATCTTATTAACAGAGGCGGTTAATGATTTCTGCAAACATTGCAAGATACATGGAATCATGATTATTATTACACAAACAATTATAACTATTACAATTCCTTGCTTAAGCAAATCTTTCAGCCATCCCGTGATTCCCCAGGAAGCTAGCCATCCATCAAATCCATCTATCCCTTCCTGTACATCATGAATTCTGTCCCTTAATTCAGCAATTTGCCTGTGGATACTCACAGAATGATCGGACAGATTCATACAACACATTCCTTCAAATTCCTGACACCCATGTCCGTGAGCTAGCAAAAGAAAATCTATAGCGGCCCGATTTTGCAACACGGCGTGTCGCAGACTATCTACATCTTGAGCTAATCCTGACAAAATGTCAGAAGTCGTATTGAATTCCTTAACAGCCCAACACGCCAATTTTCTTATGTTATTCCAATTTCCGGCAGCCTGAGCACCAGGCATAAAAAGAGATAGAGCCACAGTTGCTCCCAAAGTTCCAAGTTGGACACGGTCATCACAGTCTGGTCGTAAATACCGAAGCTCTCTTTTTGTTCTATCATGAGAACGGTTAATCAAATCTCTCATACGAGGTGCAAACAGGGTGAGTTTCCCAATATAACATGGTCCACCTATAGGTCGAGCAGGGATTCCCGGCCAGGCTCTATCTCCACAAATTAAAAAATACCCTTTTGGCAATCGCACCTGTCCGGGAATATTAGATACGTCACTAAACCCAAACCCTACATTCCTAGAGATGTTCCAATGGTCACACTTGCCTGTGATGTTCTGATAATATATTAATGAGTCCAATGTTTTCTTATCGCCACTCTGGATTAAAAATCTTTTCCATCCATCACCAAAATAAACTACTCCAGTCCCATTTACAGGTAGAATTGTGGGGCGCATACCGGTACAGTTTGTACGATTTGAAATGTCTTCCCATTCTCCTTGAGGAGGGAAGGATCCCCAAAGTGCAAGTTCTTGAAACGGCAATGGGTTAGAGACATTAAGCATCTGGATCAATCCTTGTTGAAACATAGCTCCCTGTATCACAGGCCAATAATTACTCTTTATACATTCTCCCTGATCATTGTTTCTTCGCCATTGCCGATAGGCGTTATTAAGGTTATTCGATAAATCAGAGTCGTTTACATAACCTAAAAAATCATCCAAGTTTACATAAGGGTAACCAATTAAGCATGTTCTAAATGGATCACCAACCTGTGCTAGGGACAGGCAAAAGTCTGTAGTACCAGTGCGATTGGCCCATGTAAGCCACACATTGGTACGAGGGTCAATATGATGCAGATCAAATCCTGTTACAATGTTTACAGCCATACTCACAACAAGCCCAATTATTCTTCTATACATTTTAAACATGATATCAACACAGAATGCTAGGCTTTATGCTTAATAACCTCCAAAACTGCCGTTACTCAGGGGTGATGTTCTCATCTTTGTTCATCAATTCTGAGGTTTCTTCTGACGGTTGCTGCTGCAATGTCTCTTTGAAGGGTCTCACACTTTTTGCTGGAATCCAACGAGGACCTCTTTCTGTGGAGACACAAGCATAACCTCTGCCCCATGTAATAAGGGGATAGGGTCCCATTATCTTACCTGATTCTGGATCTCGAACCAAAACTGGAGATTTCACCCTGGGCTCAAAAAGGTTGTTTGTGCTAAAATGTCGAACTACCGGGGGATTGTTATCTAACAAAGAACAATTCAAAAAATTAAAAACGTATAAGGCTTTTTGTAATCTCTCCTCTGGAGTGTCAGTTCCTACTCCCCCTTTTTGTTTTTGTAAAAGCCGTTTGAGGGTTTGATGGGAACGCTCTATCAGAGCTTGACCCGTGGGGGAGTGAGGAATGCCAGTGGTATGTGAAACTCCCCAGGATACAAAAAAGTCAGTCAAAGATTTAGAGATATATGCAGGACCATTGTCTGTTTTTATCTGGGAGGGTACTCCCAGGGTAGCAAAAGCACGCATTAGATGTTTGCGTACATCTCGTGTCTTTTCTCCAGCATGACAAGAAGCAAACAGCATCCCAGAAAATGTATCAATAGAACAGTGAATATACTTTAAACGCCCAAATTCGGCAAAATGGGTAACATCTGTTTGCCATAATTGAAGGCTTTGCAAACCCCTGGGATTAACCCCTCCTGCTATAGAGGGAAAAGAGTGTCTTTGACAGTCGGGACAAGTGGCAATAATGCTATTAGCCTGCTGAGGCGTAAGGTTAAACTGTCGTTTTAGGCCTCCGGCATTTTGGTGAAAAAAAGAATGGCTAAGTCGAGCTTGTGCTAAACGGTCAGGTAACACTTGTACAGGTAACGTAAGCACATCAGCTTGTCGGTTTCCTTCTGCAATAAACCCAGGTAAGGAGGTATGGGACCTAACGTGCATGATAAAATAAGGATGATGACGAGAGTTCAAAAGAAAGATAAGTTCTTGTAACAAAGTGAATAAGGCGACATGAGAGACATCACGGAGTACCGAGGCCTCTGCTCGTTGAACAATTCCTGCAACATAAGCAGAGTCAGTAATTACATTGAGAGGAATAGACCATTTCCGAAAAACACGAACCACAGCCGACAATTCTGTTATTTGAGGAGAGCCCTGTACAGTTTCTACATCAGAGTCCCAACGTCCAGACTTATCATCCCACCAAAGAATGACAGACTTGTGGGTTTTTCCCGATCCATCTGTAAAAACAGTAAAAGCCTGCAGAGGCTGATCACTTCTTTTTGGCATCGGCAATAGGTGGAAATCAGCGTGTAACAGTTTATGAGAAGGTGGATGCAAAGTAAGCTGACCTGCATAGTTGACTAAAGCTGTCCCCAAAGCATCTGATTGTTGCAATAACCATTGCAAATAAACTGCTGTTACTGGTAAGCAAATAAGGGTAAAATCTGACCCTGTCAAAGTTAACAGTCTCTGTCGAGCCTTGATAACAAGGGATGCAAACATTTCATGCTGTGTCGAAATAGTTTTTGTAGCTTGGTTGGGTAGAAAAATCCACTCAATAATTAACAAAGGGTCCGGTTTCTGGTTGTCCCACTGAAAGATTAACGCATGAGGTTGCTGCACAGGATTTAGAATGATGAGTTGAAAAGGCAACTCAGGTGCATACCGCTGCGCTTGTCTGCTGGTAATTGCTGTGGCAACCTTTTGTAACGCATCCATAGCTGCACTGTCAAGGCTTCGTGGAGCGCACAAGTTTGTGTCCCCTTTAAGCAGTTGGAACAATGGATTCAAATCTGCATTTGTAATACCAAGTAAAGGCCGCACCCAGTTAATTGTTCCCAACAATTTCTGTATATCGTGTAAATTTCTTACATTAGCTCGTATCTGCAAAGGCTGGGGAACAACAGTCTGTGCCCTAATACGCCATCCTAAATATTTCCAAGGTGGTAACTTTTGTACCTTTTCTGGCGCGACACAGAGGTCCGCTGATTTTACAGCAGCCATGACAAGGGCTACGGCTTCCTCCATGATTTCCTGGCGCTGAGCGGCCACTAGAATGTCATCCATATAATGATACATTAATACTTCAGGCATTACAGTTCTAACAGGGCTAAGCACTTTTGCTACAAACCATTGACATATTATGGGACTATTTTTCATTCCTTGTGGCAGCACAACCCAGTGGTATCTCTGTAAAGGAGCTTGCATATTGATGCTAGGGACTGAAAAGGCAAATTTAGGGGCATCGTCTGGATGCAGTGGGATATTAAAAAAACAATCTTTTAGATCAATGACAGTTAAATGCCAATCACGAGGAATCATGGTTGGTGATGGCAGCCCGGGTTGTAGGGCTCCCATGTCCTCCATAGCATCATTAATTTTTCTCAAGTCATGGAGCAAGCGCCACTTGCCAGTCTGTTTTCGGATAACAAAGATTGGTGAATTCCAAGGACTCGTAGAGGGAACAATATGTCCCTCAGAGAGCTGTTCTGCAACTAATTCTTGGAGGGCGTGAAGTTTTTCTATAGGCAGGGGCCATTGATCGACCCAAACAGGAGAATCAGTTTTCCAAGTTAATTTTAGGGTTTCACGCCCTGCAATGGCCCCACCTAAAAAGGCTTTTGGGTAGTTTGAATAAACATTCCCCATTGAGATAACACGTCTCGTCCCCATAAAACCATAGGGACAGGCAAAACAAACGGTTTAACAGAAGCTGTTTGACCATTCGAATCCTGAATCTGAATCAAATCAGAGCTTTGTCGGCTAGTTCCATAGCCCCCTATCCCAGCCAGCGCCTGAGAAACATTTGCTAGTGGCCACTGTGGGGGCCACTTAGCTTGGGAAATGACTGTAACATCCGCCCCTGTATCAATGATCCCACTTAACACCACTCGGTGATTTCCGCGAACTAAAGTACAGCGACACATGGGGCGCTTCTGGGTGATAGATTGGACCCATAAAATCTCAGGCACTCCTGTAGAGCCAAAAGCTCCCTGTCTTTGTTTCGGCTGGCCATCAGACTGGAGGCTAGTTACTTTAGGGATTAAGATCAATTGTGCTATTTTACTATCTTTTGGTATGGTACAAGGTGGAAACGGAGTCCAAACCATGATTTTAATTTCCAATTCACTATCAGAGTCAATTACTCCTGGCAATACAAAAAGACCCGACAGGGTAGCAGACGACCTTCCTATTAATAATGCTTGAGTCTGTGGTGGTAAAGGGCCAGTAACTTCAGTAGATAACAGATGAACAGAGGAATCAAGTAAAGTTACTGTGTGGGAGGTTGCCAGGTCCAAGCCGGCACTCCCTGTGGTTGCTGGGCAGAGGTCAGAAACCCTTCGGTCTCCTGCTCTCTCCCCTGCATATGAAAGGGCGCCGGAGCTGGTCGCGGAATTTGTGTCTGCACGCGCCGCGGATTCGCGTTCAGCTGCCGGTTTCCCTGTATGGGACGCCCATTCACATCAAACTTAGATTTACACTGATTAGCGAAATGCCTACCCTTTTGACACTTAGGGCAAACATTAGGCACTGAGGGTTTCTTTCCACTGCCGTTATTACGACAATCCCTTTTGATATGCCCTGGTTGTCCACAACCAAAACAGTTTCGTTTTTCACCTCCCCCAGGTCCCTGCATAGCTGCAAAAGCGGCGGCCATAGCCTCATATTTATGGTCCATCGTGCCAATCCTGTTACAAGCCTCTATCATTTCAACTATCGTGGGGTTTTGATTCGGGAGCGATTTTAAAAGTTTTTTGCAATCAGCGTTAGCATTTTCTACTGCTAATTTCAGCAATAGGATCTCCCGAGCTTCGGCATTATCTATTTGCCGATCTAGAGCCTGTTTCTACCTATCAATAAATTGCATGTATGGCTCTCGGGGTTCTTGAGTAATGTTAGTAAAAACCTTTTGAGGTTTCTCAGAGTCAGGGATTTTCATTAAGGCCCTTCTCGCTCTCTCTCGAATTGCTTCTAAGGCATCTCGGGGAATATTTCTTGCCTGAGCGGCAGGGTCTGCGTGTTGCCCTGTCCCAGTAAGGTGTTCCATAGTCAAAGCAGCTAGAGCAGCATTAGCATTTCCCACATATTCCCTTAATAGCGTTTGTAATGCCGTTCTCCATTGAGATTCCCACATAGTATATTGTGTTGGAGTTAACAGCAACCGTACAAGAGACTTCAAGTCATGCAGGGTCATAACATACGTATCAAACACAGAGGACAGCAAGCTTACAAAATAAGGAGAAGAGAGCCCATGCTCCGTAATCGTACGGCGCAGTTCCTTTATGACCGAGAAAGATAAGGGTTCCCATTGAGCTGCTCCCCCTCTTCCCTGATAGACTACAGGAGCCACTATAGTCTGAGCTATTTCTAATTCCCCCTCTTTCAGCGCTTGGCGCTTGATTTCTCCCCAGACGTCATGAGGATCGGGGGGGAATAGATCAGGCTCCTTTTCAGGGTCTATGGGTCCGGGGTCAAGAGGGTCATCCTCAGGCGGGCAACCCACGGCACAGGCAACTGGTGGTGAGGAGACTTGCGGAATCGGCACAGCTACAGACTGCGAAGCTGGTGGTGCAGAGGGCGTGGGGGGCTTTTCCTTTTCTTGACTCTGTGCTTTTATCGTTTCATAAATTAGCCTCCATCGTGGGAGCATCCGCTGAGCCTCCTCGTTTCCAGAGGTGGCTGCATCCCAAAGTTTCACTCCCACCTCATCCCAAGCGTCTTGGGTAAAGATCGAGGAGGCCGTAATAGTAGGAATTTTTACCTGGACCCACTTTAGAATTAGCTTAAGGTCCTGGCCTGAAATAGTCTTTTTGCCATGCTTTTCAAGCAGGGCTTTCATCAAGTCATATACGTCTCTTTCTGGGGAGCTCATCTGATTCCCCATTTCCCAGTTTCCCGCAGCTCACCTCTCGTTCCAGACGGGGGTGATTGGCCGGCCTCTCCCGCTTTGTTTCAGCAGCTCCTCCAGTTCTGCAGGACTCGCAGCCGGCACCGTAAAGGCGTTAATCTGTCTCCGACAGCGTCTTCACATGAATCACGTCGGGGTCACCATTTGCCGCGATTGAGAGACGGAGACATAGCTTGATGCAAGCAAATGTCCGATTTTATTGTACATGTTCGAGACATTTATACTTTTTACTGTCAACGCGTAACAAAATGATTGGTTACTAAAATTATCATCACATACATATTGCAGAAATTGAGCTCCTTATAGGTTGAGTTAATTAGCTGATTTTTAACAAAAAGATCATTAATCTATAAGACAAGACAAGCCTCAAGATTTGTTTCTCAAGGTCATAACATCCTGTTAGTGAGCAGGCTGTTCTTGTTCCGCCACCGCAACTCCCTTGTTCTCTTGCCATATCCCCGCTTCACCACATGTACTTCTTCATATCTATAATTTTCCACTGTCCTTTGGCATTCCCTCCTTATCTTATCCTGTAGGCCTAAAAAGACTCAAATCCCACTCAGTCATTAACACAGCACCACCCACACTTATCTTTTAAAAAAATATGTTATTTTCCACCAGTATTTAAATTTCTGGAATTCTGATGGGAAATGTGGATATACACTGTTATAAAATACTCTGTACACTCTGTGGGTGTATGTATGGATTCTTAGCTTTCTATTCTGTTTCTTAGACATTTTTAATAGTCTGAAAGTAGAGTCAATTTGGTATTGATCCTTTTAATCCTGAAGTTAGAAAGTGTATGCACTTTCTTGTTTGCTCCTTTCCTACAGCACCATAACAAGGATTTTATCTGTACTGCCCTCAGCATTCTCAGATCTCTTGAATTTAATTGCTTGAGCCATATGCTTTCAAGCAGAGCAGAGATAGCACTGTGCCTCTTGAGATGATCAAGGGCCAGAGTACTAATTCCCTTCCTGTCTTTGACCAAAGAATCTGCCCAAGTCACTAGCATGGTGTCTAGTATTGCTTCACTTTGGAGCTTCCCTCTTGGTTTTTATCTTTCATCCAAATGAATTGCTTCTAAATTATATGTCTGTAATACCTACCAGAAGGGTTTTGATGTTATTGTTACTTCCTTCTAAAGACTCAGCTGTGGGAATGGAAGGTAAGTGGTTTGTAGTTGAAAAGATGACCAGAGTTGTTAAATTCTCATTAAATAACTGCAAGGGTTATTATCAGAGATACTTTAAAAATTACTTTACTTTAGTGGAGATGCAATACCTGACAATGATTGTCCCTAATGCGCTATGACCTAGCAGCACTGCTCCTCTAATCAATAACTGTGTTTCCAGAGCTTGTTTAGAGGAAGCTACTTGTGAACTCACATTTCAGTTGCAAGTTGCTGTTACTAAGCTAATATAATGATAGCAATACAAATATAAATATTGATAAAGATCTTACCTATAATCGTTTTCCTCTAAACACCATTTCTTCTCCATACACCTTGTTTAACAGGAAGCACAGTTTTGCCTGCAAGCTTGTTACCTCTTAACACTTAAATCTATAAGTGAAAAAGAAGATTAATAACATATTTAAAAGTGAGTGGCTTATTAATTCAGTTTTACTAAATATGTAATAATGTATATCCATCTATAATTCTATATAATATGTTTGTTGCAGTAAAAAGTTGGCTTGGAATCAGTAGCTGAGCATAGTTCTAGGACTGGAGCAGAAAAGTCAATGGGATTTCAGTGGTGCAGCATCTTGTCTGTAGAGTAAGTCAGTCAAATACTATCCGTTTGTAAAGGTCTCCTTAGAAAGTGATCAGCATACTAAGAAATATGGTTCCTAATGCTTTGGTACTAAGATGAATCTTATAAATGTAATTTCCTTTGATTTGAAAAGGCATTATTGAAAAAAATGTTTTTAAAATTTTTTGTGAAGTTCTTTTAAAATTTATATTACTATTAGAGCAGATAGTATCTTTGCAATAATGAAGAACTTTTAATTTGTGTTTCTTTGAAGATGGTTTTGTGTAACGTGATTATAAAGATGGCTGTCTTAGTGACAGTTGATGAGATTTACTTAAATACGACTCTCCTTTTAATTTCATTGCCACAGTCCTGGATAGATTTTTTAATTTTTTTTTTAGGATGTGAATTATGTTACTTATTTGCCTCTGAAGCACTTTGGCTTAAAATATGCCTTTAATAAAGAGAAGAGTTCTTTTCTAACTTCACGTATTGGAAATTGTTTTCACAGGTGAGATGTAATCCAATGGAAAGACTTCACTTTAGGGAAAGTTAGATTTAATAAAATCAGAGTTAAAACTGCCATTGGAACAAACAAACATTCCCTTTCTCTTTCTGTGTGAATTCTATCTGCATCTGCTCTTTTAGGAGAAAGAAAAAAAAATCTACTTTCTTCTGATAATAAAACATTGGAAATAATCTGACTTTTAGTAAAATACTTTTATTGATCTCAAGAAAAATTCCACTAAACTCTGTTTATGTGATCGCAGCTAAAACAAAACAAAACAACTTTTTTTACAAAATTATGAGATAACACAAGAAGAGAGGATTATTAATGTAGTCTAAGACATATTTAGTAAGAGACATTTCGTGCAGTTAACAGTTCAGTTTACGTTATAAATTGCATGTCTTTCACTACTTTTCATGTATTAAACTCATTAGTGAATTTAATTTTTACCCATAGGAATACTCTTACTAACATTTAACATGATACTTGTTTTTGATGTTAAAAACTTTTTCAACCTGTATTCTGTGTTGCCAACATCCCCAGGAAAACTCAATAGCAATAAAAACCCATAACAAAAGATCTTTTAATAGAAGAAATATTATGTAAAATTGTTAGAGTATATACAACTAATCAAGAACCTAGAAGAATCAAGAAATTTCAGAGTCTGATGATGCTTTAGAACGTGTTCAACCTAGTCTTGACAGTTTTGACTCAATTTTATAAGAAATATGCCTTTAAATCAAAGTAGATAAGATACTTGCCTATCTAACAAAAGGTGTACCATTTTTACTTTCTTTACTTTGCTGTAGGGTACACCTTGAACAAGCTGATCTAAAAGCATTACTGCAGCAGGTTTAGCTAATTAATAAATTTTTCTGTGTGTCTCTAAAGTGAATAAGAAGTAGCTAACTAAATATGATTAATTTCTCCCATCATCTCTCGGTTCTAATCTGTCCTACTGTAATATTTTATTAAATCATGTACTTTTACCAGTGAATACACACACATAAAATGCAATAAAAACTTTTTTCTTTCAAAGGGCACCAGCAGTTAATGGAGTTGAGTTTTCGTGACAGGGCTTCACTTACTGAGGATCATAGACTGAATGTTTCTAGAAAAAAAACCCAAGACAATCAGGAGTAAGATAACTCAGTTATTATCAATATGTCTTCAATGTCAATTAAGACAGTACTTGTTGTCTCTTTGCTGATTTCTGTGTATTAAGAACAAGGAAGACCTTTATTCCACTTTGTTAAAACTAGAGCAGAAGATTTCCCTGAAATTTTCATGCTCCTTTTTCCTAAACTATGGAACAAAAGTTTTTCACAGAGTCAGGGAAAAAAAAAAGAAGTAACACCCACTCTCCATCACCCCCCAGGAAAGCCTAATTCCTAGCTATATATATGAATCATGAAAAATATTGAAGGTTGCCTTGTAAGGGAGGTCGAAGACAACAAAATGAGTTTCTTCAAATACATTGAAAACAAAACTAACACTAGAGGCAATGTAGGGCCACTGTTAAATGAGACGAGTGCCTCAAAGGATACAGAGAAGGCAGAGTTACTGACTGCCTTCCTTGCTTCTGTATGTACTGCTGGAGACTGTCCTCAGGAGCCTCAGACTCTAGAGGAAGTAAGGTTAAAGGAGGAGTTTTGTTTTGGTTGATGAGGACTGGGTTAAGGATCAGTTGAACAAACTGGATGTACACAAATCCATGGGCCCTGATGGGATGCACCTGCGGGTGTGAGGGAGATGGCAGAAGTCATTGCTCAACCACTCTCCATCACCTTCAGCAAGTCATGGAGAACAGGAGAGGTGCCTAAAGGCTGGAGGAGAGCAAATGTCACTACTGTCTTCAAAAAGGGCAAGAAAGAGGACTCAGATAACTACAGACAGGTCAACTTCACCTCTATCCCTGGAAAGGTGATAGAACAACTTATCCTGGGTGCTATCTCCAGGCATTGAAAAGACAAGAGGGTCATTAGGAGTAGTCAACATGGTTTTGTCAAAGAGAAGTCACATTTGACCAACCTGATAGCCTTTTATGAAGATGTAACCAGGTGAATAGATGGTGGTGGTGCAGTGAATGTTGTAAAGCATTTGACACCGTCTCCCTCAGCATCCTTACAGCAAAACGGAGACAGTGTGGGCTCGATGATCAGACAGTGAGGTGGACTGTGGTTGAAGACAGAGAGTTGTGATCAATGGGGGAGGGAGTCTTGTGTCTAGTGGATTCCCTGAGGTGTCAATGCTGGGACCGATACTCTTCCATATATTCATTAATGACCTTGATGAGGGAACAGAGGGCACTGTCAGCAAGTTTGCTGATGATACTAGGCTGGGGGAGTGCCTGACACACCAGAAGGCTATGCTGCAATCCAACGAGACCTGGATAGGCTGGAGAGTCAGGCAAAGACAAATGTATTGAAATTGAACAAGGGCTAGTGTAGAGTCTTGCATCTGGGAAAGAAGAACCCCAGGTAACAAGACAGGTTAAGGAATGAACTCTTAGCAGTACAGGGGAAAGGAACCTGGGGGCCTGGTGAACAGCAGGATGACCATGACCCAGTAATGTGCCCTCATAGCCAAGGCCACCAGAATCCTGAGGCATATTAGAAGGGCTGTGGGCAATAGGTTTGAGAGAGGTTCTCCTTACCCCTCTACTCTGCCCTCGTGAGACCACATCTGGAATATTGTGTCCAGTTCTTGGCCCCTCAGTTCAAGAAGGACAGGGAGCTGCTGAAGAGAGTTCAGTGCAAGGATACAAAGATGATGAAGGGAGTGGAGCATCTCCCATATGATGAAAGGTTGAGGCTCTGGAGCTTGTAGAAGAGAAGACTTAGGGGTGACCACATTAATGTTTATAAATATGTAAAGAGTGAGTGTCAGGAGGATGGAGCCAGGCTCTTCTCAATGATGTCCAGTGACAGGACAAGGGGCAATGGTTCCAAAGGAACACAAGGAAGAATTTCTTCACTATGAGGGTGAATTGGGCACTGGAACAGGCTGTCCAAATGGGTTGTGGACTCTCCTCTGGAGACATTCAGAACCCACCTGAATGAGTTCCTTTGTGACTTATTCTAGGTAGTCCTGCTCTGGCAGGGGGGTTGGACTAGATGATTTCTAAAGGTCCCTTCCAACACTTAAGATCCTATGATTCTGTGATCATATGCCTGATATGAATGGTATATTAGGAACAATTGACTGCTAAGTGTCAGAATTCTGTGAAGAAATCATGTAAACTGCAGTATGACAAGACTAAAAGTTTTATTAGGAAACTGGAAGGTTTTGTTTCAAATTAAAAGATTCAGTTCTGCTATGAGGTTACTTCCTTGGTCAATCAGTGTTTACATTGTCAGAGAAACTGTTCATCTTATGTAATAATCTCCCTTTGTTCTTCCTCCAACCCCATCCAAGATATAGTTGAAATCAATTGCTGAAAACTCATGTTTAAACAAACAAAAAAATCCAACTGACAAAAAAAGAATAAGCCTGGGCCAATCACCAATAAAATTTCAACTTGAGAGGTTAACAGCTTTCAAAGTAGTAAGCAGCTGAAAATAGCTAGAAAACCTCATCAAAGCAAAGCATTGTGAGCTTCTATGGCTGCTATGTCCATTTCAAATAAGATATATGGAAATGTCTAAGAGAGTTCCACAAAATGAACTGAAGAGTGAAAAAGAGAAACAGGAGTGGCTAAGTATTGCTTCAAGGAGCTCAGAAAGGCGTGTAGGAAACAGTCCACCTTTTCTAGTTGTTTTCAAACTCTTATCTACAAACAGACAGTAGTATACCCAAGATCAAGAAGTGCTTAGGCTCTGTGAACAAAAATAGCTTTTCCATGATCAGGAAGTAAATGCAAGGGGAAGCATACAGCAGCAGCAACTACAGACCAGTTTCATACCAAGTGACATTGTGCATTGCATAGCTAGAAGGCCTGTAACTAACCTGATCTAGTTGTTTGAAAATCTATCGACTTATCTTCATTATTCTTACCCTTATTGATGATGAGCACACCATAATGGGGATCATAATAATGGTCAATATCTCTCTCAGCAATAGTAGAAGAGGCACATATCTCTTTATCTGTGTCGCATGAATCTCATTAAATTCAATGACTCTTTTGAAACTAATTACAAGCCTGCACATGGAAGGAAGATTAAATTACCACAATTAACATATTTAAAGGTTCTAATAAGTAAAGTGAGATATGTGCATAGTCTTAGGGAAAATAAACTCTACCGTTGAAAACATTAGGTGGGCTCAAGGATATTTAATCTTCACAACAGTAGGAAAAGGCATGCTTTGAAGTTCACATAACTCAATCATAAATGTAATAAATAACTATTGGAGTGTAGTTTTTGTCTCACCTTTTTTTTTTTAGGTTTAAGCAAGTAGTAGTTGTAGTGATACGGTACGATAGCATGTTAAAACCCTCACTCATGATGTTTTTTTATAAGTAATAGTCATTTATTCAAATATTAATGTACTAAGTGTTGCAATTTTACCTGTAGGGGTAAGATAAACATTAGTATAAACTTCTTAGAGATTCCCAGAGTTACTATTTCTCCTACTGTGCTCCACTAAGACTACGTTTACAATTGTCCTTAGAGAATCTGCCTATCTGATGATAAGGTGTTGAGTAATCCTGAGTTGGGGAAAGATTGATAAACATTTTTTTAATGTTTTTATTGTTTTCTTTTATTTTCATTTGTATTACTATTACACATTCTTTTTCTTAATGTTAAAAAGTTTATTACTTTGCTTATTAGGCACTCATTATTTTCTGAGTCCTTGATAAAGCTGCAGAACTTAGTAGGTTTTCAGAAAAGTTTGCCTTTATAATATTTTTTCCCTTCTTTGCTAAATACATCCTGCTTTACAAGAAATCCAATACTTCATTTAGACATTGATAGTTATTATTTATTGAGTAAACTGGATTTTAAGGGGGAAAAAAGGGAATAAGATATAATAGCTTGAATTAATGTCCTAAAAAATTAAGTAAAATGTTATGTGTATGTGTTGCTGTTGGGATGTTTTAGTTTGAATTAAGATATGTCTTGAATAAATAAAATATCTCAATGTAATACAGGTACTTTCTAGATAATTAGAAACTCAATCTTTCCTGTATATCTACTTGTAGTAATTGAGCAGTGGACTCACATTTGCATTTTCAGACAAAGTTTGCCCTGAAAATGAAATGCATGAAAGTCTGAGTCTATATTATAGACCAAGCTGAAAATCAGATGACAAACAGCACTCTGAATGTTAAATTCAACCTAAAACCAATGCCATATATTTTTGCTATTGCAAATGAACAAAGAAAGTTTACACCTGTAAATGACATTGTGGTTTTTTTTGACATGGAAATGACAAGATACATTTATGCATTTTGCAGAAATAAATCCCACGTTGTCCCAGTATTCTAATATTTTTTTCAGTGTTTTATTTTAGTCATCTATTGCTTTGGTTGAAGACACAAAATTTATTTATGAAACAAGTGTTATAACTGTGATAACTGTGTTACTCCGTGATATGCTATTTGAACTCCATCTGCTGAAGATCATATGGCATGATCTATGTAAATTATGGTATCACTTTTCACCTCTTATTCACAGAGTAATGCCTTTTTATCCTATCAAATACTGCTAATTTCATACAATTTTTCAAACAGCAGTTGTTTCAGTATCCTACATTATCCAATCCTAGCCTTTTAAAATTATGAATTATACTAGGTTATCTTCTGCGGTGAAATCTATACTGATGCATGGAGAAAGGGTATCTAAGAGAAATGACCAGTAACATGTGAGAGAACACTGAATTCAGTTTTTCATTTTCTAGTACATTTTCCACAGTAGGTGAAACAATATAACTTTTTCATGTGGTCCAGATTATGTTTTCATTCGCTATTATTAAATTCTATACTGACCACCTGGTTCCTGTCAATTTTTACAAAACATTTTAGATTCAATTCTGGGATTGTCACTACATTTTGAATCACATTGCACACTTTAAGCTGCGACAAGAACATGTTTTAAGCAGTATGTATTAAGCAATAAAAAAAAAGAGTTTATATGAAGTTATTTTCCTGAAAAAAAGCATAGCAGCTGTTGTAAAGATAAATGACTATTCAGAGTAGATCTGTTTGTGATGCATTGCTCATTTCTCTTGAATCAGTATTGTATAAAAGCAAAAACAAATGTCTTGCACTGTTGGATTTTTAATAACATCTTGTGTATATTCAACTGTTTATGTACCTTTCTAGTCTCAATTGAGAGTGATATAAATTATTATAGGATAAATACTATATAAATGTTCAATCAGTTCTCTTGGCAGCATCTTAAAGCAATAGATGAGTTTCTGAGAAATGTGTAGAGATAAGTCAAAGTGTAGTGTTTTTAAAGTAAGAGAAAGTAGATTTAGACTAGATATAAGAAATAAATATTTCAGAATAAGGTTGGTGAAACACTGGAACAGATTGGACAGAGAGGTGGAAGATATCTCACCCCTGGAAGAATTCAACGCCAGAGTGGACTGGACTCTGAGAAACCTGACCTAGTTGAAGATATCCCTGCTGATTGTAGGGGGCTGGCCTACATGACCTTTAAAAGTCACTTTCAACTCAAACCTAGATTTTAGATCACGGACATATATTTGAGGGAAAGTGCCTTTCTGTTCTCTCCTCTTAATTTTTTTCTTGTCATAGTTTAGGTCCATCCAGGGACAAAAGACCACAATTAGACTTCAGTACCACAGACTTTGGAACTCCCAAAGGACAGGGAGGGCTTAGTGTCTGCTTATGGTCTGGGACAAAACAGACCAGGCTACTCAACTTGGGGAAGAAAAGAAATAGAATTTAATCCTCCTCAAACCAAAATATAACAAACAGAAATATCCAACAGAAAAATAATACAGAGTAGGACAAACGTTGGAAGTGCAACCAGCTCTTTAAGATCACTTTTCTCTCACCCCTTCTATCTTCCCAGAATCAGAGCCTTGAGCCCAGTGTCATTACCTCCTCCCCCTATAAGCAGTGCTGGGGCAGGCAATGGAGGAGTGCAGTCAGTCTTTTCCTGATGTCTCTTGCAGCTTGTCACACTCCTGAGGAGAAGTGCTCCTCATCAGTTCTCCCTTGCTCCAGCTCAGGGTCTCCCACACACCAGGCAGCCATGCACAGGCTGCTCCAATGTGCCACTGCAACCCCAGTTCATCTTCTCCAGATTGGGGTCTAAACTACTTTCTTCATCTGACCCGGAGCCTCCAGCTCTCTACCTCTCTGACACAGGATCTCTGCTTCTCATCATGGGCTACAAGGATGTCTCTGGTCTGGCATCTCTCCTGTCTTTTTCCTGGCTACAGGGTCCAAATATTTGCTTCCATCTTATCTTTCCCTTCCATCTCCTATGTACTTAATTCCTGTCCTTAAATAGTGATGTCAGAGATGCCAGATTGGCCCAGCTTGAGGAGGTGGGTCTGAACCTCAAAGCCAGGGAAAAGTCTGAGAACTCTTTACAGGCTGCACTGCAGCCCTCACCCTGTTACAAGCAATCTTGGTATCAAGGCTTACAATGTAGGTTTTGACAGTAGAAAAAGGATCAGGGGCACTGGAAGTGCTCCTTTGCATGAGCAGTGTAAGTAGCTTTCAGTGTGAAACACAACAGTATTCATATTCTATCTGGTGCAGCTGATGACTGATAAATTCTTTTTATTTTCTGTGCTGTAAAGAAATCTTTCACTAATGAGATCCTTTTCTAAAGACTTACCAGTGCGATGCATTTGCTTATGAGATGAAATCTTGTTTCCCTTACATTTTTCTTCTATGCTTACTAGTCAGACAGTTTGTCCCAAGTAGCACAACCTCTTTCATCTTTAAAAATCTAGTCCATGGATTATGAAGTGAAAAATGAGCTTACAGCTAGACAATTTTTAACCATAGCAGCCATGGTCAGTATCAAACCACCACTTTAGGAAGAGTTTGCTTAAATCAAATGAACCAACTTCAGCAGCAGAAAAAAAATTGAGGATGATAAAAATGCATATAGAAATTTATATATATATATAAAATTTTACTGCTAATTAGAAATCTCCATAATTATTCAAAACTATTATAGCTAAGTCAGAAAAAAATTTCATACTTATTACTATACGTGATTTTGATAGTGGAAATCTGGTAGACAAAATGATTAGAAGAAGAACTCATCTGTGATTTGCCACTTACCAGTTGCATCCAGATAACACAGTTTGTCCTAAAAAGAATTTCATAAAAACTAAGTTTACATAATTTCCTCTTGTTTCCTAAATAACAGATCCCAGCATGGTATAGGTAGCAAAAAATTGCTTACACTTTTAGTGTTTTAAAGTCAGTCTTCTTTCAGCTAAAACTAGAATAGATATTGATTCTCAATTTATATTTTTCAAATTTAAATGGAGAATAAACACATGCTCTGTATAATAATTGAGCTGGAGAGGCATTTAACATCTCAAATATTGATTAGCATTTGCTTGCTTATGCATCATTGATTGTGAACTGCATTTAAGTCTTCTTTTTCTAAAACACTCAGGTTTCATTCTGTATGATGTTAGGACTTGCTTACTAATAGCTGTGCAATGATTTTGTGCTGTGTCTTTATCAATTGTGCACACCATTGTCAAAGCAAAAGTGTTTCCATTTTGACATTCTTACCGTACTTAAAAGGGATTTTTTTATTATTATTATTGTTCATTTGCTTTGTGGTATTTTGTATTTAATGTGTTTGTACAGACCTGTCCTGGCATCAGCTCTGAAGAAAAAAAGAGCATGTAGCAAGAGCTTCATGCTAGAGCCAAGCCTAGGTGTCAGTTGCTATCCATGTCAATGATAGTGAGTGAGCTGTGAACCATTAATCAGTATGATCTCAGAAGTTAGATTGGAAGTGGGCAAGTACAACCAGCTGAAGCATAATAAACTATACCCTGGTAGTTTAATGACGTCTTGGGTATTAAAAATGCTGCCTCAATACTAAAAATTTAATGTATGATACAGAAGGATGTTTTTAAAAATCTGTTGCTCTCAGTTACAGAGTTGATTCAGGTATTTTTCTAGTGTTCTCTTTGATTACAGTTCCAATAAGTGGTGATAATTGTATTAACCTGAATATGATATTTTTCACTGACAGATAATTGTGATGATCAATTGGTGTCTGCTTTGCCTCAGTCATCATTCAGCAGTTCAACAGAGCTGTCAAACAGTCACAGCCCTGGATTTGCAAGGCTTAATCGAAGAGAAGGTAAGTGTTTAATATTGGGTGATTGATGTCTGAGTTTTTTTACAAGATTTTTAAACTATCTTTGTACCTGAGCACGAGCATAATGTTGAAATGATACATAGTGAGCATAATCTGGGTTATTTGGGATAGAGATAAATCTATTGATTGTTTTAAAGAAAATTAGAAGGTAAAACAATCTCTAAGAATTGACCTTGCAACATGATAAAATTGTATGTTCAGACATTTCTGAGTGTTTCACTAATTTTAGTGTAAAGGATTTATCCTGCATAAAGTGTAGACAATTTTGGATATACATGGGTGCCTACTTCTCAAATAAAATTATTATTTTGTTTGTTTGTTTGTTTTTTAACAAACCTAGAATGTAGTATCTTTTTTTTTCTTTCGGATAACTAGAAAAAGTGCAAACATATTAGTGTTATTTTATGTCATTCTCTAATGAAATAAAAGACAATGCAGATTCCATTTGGAGAGACAGAAACACATGTTAAGGAAGTAAGTTTAAGAAATTGTCTTCTTTTTCCTGGCAATTTGAAATCTTTATTATTGTAATTTTATCCCTTCACCGAATCTAGCGTTTTATTATGCTTATTCATTGATATATGACCCAATTTTTACTAAAGAGAAGGAAACACATATTAGGTTATTATTTATGTTATATATCTACATAAAACATCTGAAAGCTTTGTAAACATTTATATTTTTCTTTGCTATACTAAGTAAACACATGTTTTTAGTCCTTTTGGTCAATTTGGCTGAAAATTTTAAACACTGCTATATGTCAGGATATCTGGAGACTATTAATTTTTTTTAAATTTTATCTGAAGTCTAATGGCAACTCAAATCTTTCATTTTATGTCAAGACTACTATAGGGATGAGAAATTTTTAATTCCTTTTAGTCACTGTAAACATATTTTCTTTTTCTAATTGCAACAGTCTTCTGCTTTCTGTGTGAAGTGCATCTATCATGAATCTTTTTGACATTATCTACTAAATTCTATAAAAACTTATATAAAAAAAAATTAAAAGTCAAGACATATCACACTAGGTTTGTGCTGTTTGTGATGTATTTCTCACAAGCAATTATGTTCAAAGTCCTGTCAAAAATACGTGGAAATACTTTGAATAATAAAAAGATAAAAAAATAACACTGAAATACTGAGAAATCTCAGTTCAACCTCATTAGAGAAGTACCCAGGAGCTCAGTCATTCCTGTCTGTAACATGCTATATGCAATTTTTATTCATTTTTCCCTCAGCATATTGGCAAGGTTCTTGGTCTTAACATTACAGTGTTAATGCTTAGGAAGAATAAATATCTTCAGGAAGGATTTTATTAACATGTGGCAATAGGATCATAGAATCATAGAATTAGAGGAGTTGGAAGGGACTTTTGGAGATCATCTAGTCCAACACCCCTGCAGAAGCAGGGTCACCTAGATCAGGTCGCATAGGAACATGTCCAGGCGGATCTTGAAGACCTCCAAGGAAGGAGACTCCACAACTCCTCTGGGCAGCCTGTGCCACTGCTCCATCACTCTCACAGTGAAATAGTTCTTTCTTCTATTTAAGTGGAACTTTTTGTGTTCCAGCTTCATCCCATTACCCCATGTCCTGTTGCTAGCTACTATAGAAAAAAGGGATGTCCCAACCTCCTGACACCCACCCTTTAGATATTTATAAATGTTAATAAGATCTCCCCTCAATCTCCTCTTCTCCAGAGTAAACAGCCCCAGTTCCCGCAGCGTTTCCTGGTATGAAAGATGTTCCATTCCCCTGATCATCTTGGTGGCCCTGTGCTGGACTCTCTCCAGCACTTCCCAGTACCTCTTGAGCTGAGGAGCCCAGAACTGGACACAGTACTCCAGATGAGACCTCACCAGGGCAGAGGAGAGGGGGAGAAGAACCTCCCTTGACCTGCTGGCCACACTCTTCTTGATGCATCCTAGGATGCCATTGGCCTTCTTGGCCATGAGGGCACATTGCTGGCTCATGGTTAGTTTATTACCAATCAGGACTCCCAGGTCTCTCTCTGCAGAGCTGCAGCAGTTTGACCCCCAGCCTGTCCTGGTGCATGAGGTTGTTCCTTCCCAGATGCAGGACTCTGCACCTGTCTTTGTTGAACCTCATGAGGTTCCTCTCTACCCAACTCTCAAGACGGTCAAGATCCCGCTGAATGGCAGCACAGCCTTCTGAGGAATCAGCCAGTCCTCCCAGTTGGGTGTCATCAGCGAACTTGCTGTCGGTACACTCTGTCCCCTCATCCAGGTCGATGATGAAGACGTTGAACAAGACTGGCCCCAGATCCAATCCCTATGGATCTCCACTGAACACTTGCCTTCAACTTGATTCTGTGCCACTGATTACCACCCTCTGGGCTCTGTCATTCAGTCAGCTCTTGATCCACCTACTGTTAACCAACATATGATGTTGGTAAACAAAATCTCTTTTGTTTACATATCAAAAGAACAGTGTGTTTTAAAATTATGGCTTTAAAAACAGTTAAAATCTGGGTTTAAATTGAACCAGTTTAGCTATCCAAAGTCATATGTTGCTGCTTCAAATCACCTTACGTGTTTGGAAAGCAATGGTGTGCCACACTGTAGTATAAGTTCAAGTTATGAAGCCCAACTTCCCACCTTTTGGCTATGACCATTGGCTTCTTTTTAACTATTACCCACATGGAATTAAAAACGAAACAGTTGTGAAGTTGCAGTTCAGTGAGACTCCAATGAAATATATCAAGGTATATAGTTGATATGTATGTAAATTAAAACGTGAGAATACATTACACTGACAAAACCATTTCTGTTCTTGGTTATCCTTGATTTACTGGAACATTTGCTATGTACAGACAGAAAATCTATAGTGAAGAAGAAATATTTCAATCTATTTCCTTATCCTAGGGTGAAAATTTGGTAAGTATGAACTACTTTTTTGAATTAAGCTATGATAGTAAAGAAAATTATATACCTTAATTTGAAGTAGTATTAGCTCTTGGAATCTTAACACATGAGTTTACCTCAAACAGTATCTTAATTTTCACAAAATTGTATATTTAGAACCTTATTTAGCATTTGTCTTTTCTCATGTACCATACAGTTGTTTGTCCCACATTAGCATGCATTTTTTAGATTTATCATTTCTTTCACAGTGTCCTGTAGTATGAGAAGATACTAGTAATGCACATAGCTTTATATTTGGTATCTTTCCATCTCTTGCAGATACAAAGCAGCAGGTTAACTAATAATAAAACTGCTAGCTTGCTGCCTTCTCAGTTGAGGTTCAAAGCACTCAACAGGGCACAGATTTGAGTGTGTTATTTATTGGCCATGTTCAAACATTTTTGTGATTTAATAACAGGACTAGACTCTTCAGTTATGAAATTTTTGTCCATTCAGATAGAATTCTATAGAATTGGGTAGATAAGGTAACATGAATTATTTCTTTGATATTCAATAAATCAATCTTAAATAACTTAGTCTTCAGTTAAATCTTCTTCAGTAAATGTAGAGATTCAGCACTTGCTGAAGGAAAAAAACATGTTTTCTGTGTTGAATTTATATTTAGCTTTTTTATGAATTTGCAAGGGTCTATTCGACTCTATGTGTAAGGTATATATATGAAAGTCATACTTGGGTGGAACAAAGCAAGTTGTTCTGCACACATGATTATGAACAAATGAGTTTTTCACAGAAGAAATAATTGTTGAACTATATAGACTGGATAAAACATCTGTTATTAAGAGAAGATAAATTGAATCTCTCTCTGTTGTCAGTGATCTCATGGAAGCAGTGAATACATCATTACAGTTTCAAAATAAATTGACTGATAATTTTAAATGGCTTTGCCTTTAATATAGATAATTGTCTACTTTGCTTGAATGAATAATTTGGTTTTATTCAAAGTTAATATTTGGGAGTGATTGTGACCCTCTAACATTCAATTTAGACATGCAGATCATGGACCAATAATACCTTTCATTCTTAAAGTGCCAAAATTAGGCAAAATTGAACATAATTTTGACAGGGAAAAACCATAGCTTTTTTACACAGATTACTTAGTCAAATTGTTATAATTCATCAGTAAAGAAATAAAACAAATATACTTATAAACCTACACTGCTTCAAATGACAAAGAATATGTAGAAATTAGCAGGAAACTTCTGAAATTGGGAATGTGGGAAATTGTGTTGAAGGAGAGAATAATTCTTTACTTGTATAGCTTTGCCTTTACTAAATGTAGAAAATTAATAAGATAAGTTAGAAGGACTGAGGGGAGAATATATAGTTAAAAAAAATAGTATAGGGTTTAAATGAAGAAAAACAATGACAGCAGAGACAGATTAGTAAAACAGAAACATTATGTTAAGATTATGTTTCAGCTGTCTGTAGAGGAAAATAATATTATTGAACTACATAATGATTCAGTCCATTAGCAGCTGAAGAAAGTGGTAACAGCTAGGAATCAATTTCACTTATTATTAGTGTGTTGTTTTCCTGAAGTTTGCAAATACATAATACTCAAGCACAGCCAATGGATAGTTCTGCTAACTGCTATAGTAGTTACTCTGATGTCAACTCTGCTTGCAATAATGGAAAAGTAGCTAAAAAAGTCAAGTAACAGTAATTAAGCAAAAAACTAGTAACACTAAAAATAAATCTTATAAGACCTTGAATAAATTGTTTGTGGTTAGTAGACATAAATTCATGGATTTAGTATTTGTCAGATCTGAGTTTTAGCTTAATTTTGTATGACATTTTAACTTCAAATAATAGCACAATATTAATACAGTCCAAATGAAATGGATGGTTGATCTCAAAAAGCATTTCTCATTACTGTCTAAAGCAGTTCTCACAGAAGTTCAGAGGAAACTTGAAGGCCAACCCTGTTCAATACTCTTGTTTTAGACATAAATCTTTTATGATGAAATGTGTAAATACTATGAAGATTTGTAAAAAAGTAAATAAGCATGGCAAAGCAATTACACAGACATATAGTAATCAATTTCTCTATTGAAATAAGCACCTTTACAGGGTGAGTTAAAAGTGTTTAGAAGAAAAATGGTCAAATAGAAACTGTATTCAACAAAGTTGTGACTCTGAAATGAATCTGGGAGTACAGCTGAATTAGAAATTCACCATTAACATGTCCTCTAGAAAAAGGAAATAGTAAACATTTATATCTATGCAAAAAGAAGAAAGGGGTTCTTAGTGTCCTTATAACTATATACTCTAACACTGAACTATGTTGTAAAATTATAGATCCTGAAAGGGAAAACTATGTTGTAAAATTATAGATCCTGAAAGGGAAAACTAGGCTGGTTTGCTCTGCTGCTTCCACCACTGTGCGCATGTGATGCAAAAATATATTGTAGAGGAGATGCTTTTTAAAAAATATGTCTTTTCACATCAAAGTACATTAAACAAAACAAAAAAGGAAAACCTAACAAAACTTAAAAATCCAGAAAGCAAACAAGAGAAGAAACAAAAAATATCCTGGTTAAGCTCACAGTTCTGCTCAAGGTTTGAAAAAGTCTGATTGGGACAGAAGTATTTAAGGACTTAATCATAAGAATTAATATAATTAATTAATAATATAATTAATTATACTATTTAATTTATTTATTGTTGATAATATAATGGTATCATTAATGGTATTATAATATAACGTCATTGATTACTAATTCTTGACAGGAATTAATATGTAACCTGGGCCATCAAGAACGTGCCTTTGTTGCAAATAATTTTCATGATGAGTTATCAGATAAAGTTTGGCATTACAGACTGTTTCATTTGCAAATACAAGATGTTTCCAGATATATTATTTTACAATCATGATCCGTGGAAGAGCCCTTTCCCAGACTGGGAGATTATATCACTGCTGAGATAAGGTTCTGGTTTATTCTGCAATGAGATCAGTATTTCATGCTGGTTGTTCATAAACAAAGTCCTCTCATTTGTTATTCTGGTCTTGCTGGGAAAGATTTATTATTGAGACTGTGAATCATTATACCTACAGAAAAATGTAGGCCTTATTTTGAATTACTGACCTTCTCAGCTTTATGGGAAAAAGATTCAGAAGACAGTTGCTCCACAAGATTACACATGCCTTTAGAAGAGCATCAATATTTGGGAAGCTAAATGATCTGGTCAGGCATTTGACTGTGCTTTCTTTGCCTCATACTCACACACAGTTGTTGGAGTATGACAAAAGAAAAATTAATACAGAAGATGTTAAGTAGTTAAAAAATCTGGCTTATAGCTTTTTCTTTCCCTGAATTATGAAAGAACTAATTTTAATTATTCTGTCACCTTAACTTTGCCAGATTTTCACAAATAACCTGGAAACCTGAATGCATTAACAGGTATCAGATCTGTTTTTAGTCTGGTGTGTATATGTAGCTTCCTTGTTTTTTTAATTAATCTCTACTCTGCCATTTCACTGAATATCAAAAACACTTTATTGCACTGTTTTTCAGTCAAAAGGCATTGAAAGGATAGTTTATTCAATATAGTACTGTAAATTTCATGTCTTTTGTACATATATTTATATGTATAAAACACTATAGTTTAATAACTTTCTGAGATTTTGAACTAAGCGGGTCAAAATAGAAAAACAAATTCTGCTTATCAGTAGTTAAAGAAAACATGAAGGAAATAGTGAAAGAAAACAGAGGATTACCACACAGTAAGTTTAATTACACTAATTTTCTTTTTTTTTTTTTTAAACAAACAGTTTATCGTAACGTATTGCTCTAAACTAAAATAAAGAAGCACAAAACTCAAAAAACAGATAATTAGAAAGAACTTACTCTTTCCATTTCATTAGTATGCAAATAAAATTTATTAAGGCTGATATTTTACTTCAATACAAGCAATAAGCAAATGAGGCTGGAATGGCAAAGATCCAGTCAGATGGTAATCATTGTGCTTTTATAAATGAACAGCAAATCTAAGGTGATCTAGTTAATACCATGGATTAGAATTTTATGACTTACCAGACTGCAATAACAGGGTCAAGAAAAAGGTGAAGAGGCAACTAAATCTTTTATTTTTAAGCTAAATAAGCAGTGATTTCAGTAGTATGCATAAAAAAAACCAGATGTTGTCTTCTGCTGTATTGTCAGTGGAATTCCTGTAGATAAGTAAATAAGCTAAAATATTTACAGGTGTTTTGCAGATATTTGCAGAACATCATGCTTTCATGAACATTTATAGAAAGTTAAGAATATTAATTCAGTTATTTCTCGAAATCAAAGGTCTTGCTTTGTCATCAAAGTTCATTCAAGCACAACAAAGTTTAAAAAAAAGGTTTCAGCCAGAACTATTCCATGTTTGAGAATATGTTTGGAATAGCAAATTCAGATTATGGCAATATGCAGAAAAGACACAAGGAAATTGTAATTTAAGTAAAGGTATTTTCTTGGGGTATTTATAAATATATTTTATTTAGATATTTTGTTGTTGAAATCCTTTAGAACTGTTTTTATACCTGAAATATAGCTATAGGAATAAAAAAAAAAAAAATTTGCAAAAAAGTAGTGTAGAGCTACAAGATTAAATACTTTTAGAAACAAACTTGAATGGTCTGAAAAAAATCTAAAAAATTTCTTCAGAAATTTTTTCTGCAATTCATGTCAGTTATCACTTTTGTTAAACTCAAGACATTAAAAAAATAGGAACCTTGGTTTATTCATATCTATTTTGGGTTTAGACGATTTTAAATAATGTATTTTTCAAATCATATATAAAAGTTGAACTCACCTAAAATTATAATCAATGTTATATCTTTTAGAGAGTCATAATAGAATTTTACTCTCAAGCTTGGTTTTCAATAGTAATTTCAGATCATACCCCCTTTAATATTTTAAGGGATGGAAAAGGAAATCATAAATGCTGATGTATGTAAGTTGTTCCTTGCATGTTTGAGGCAGAAGGGAGGGTTGGATTGTTTCTACTGACAAATCAAAAACAGTGAAAAACTTTAACTTATTGCTAGATGGGACATGATCTGAGATTTTTGGACAATTTCCTAACTTAAAAAATGGTAGCAGACTTTCCAAGTGATATACTATTGACAAATTTCAGTTGTACTGCAAAACAAATTTGAGTGTCTTATATTTTTTTTTTTATAAGACTGTCTTATTTTTCCAATTCTAATGGAAAATAATGTAAACATATAAAAACCTTTTTCCTGTCATATCCCTAGAAAAAGTTCAGAAACTTTAATTTGCATAGAACCTTATACTTTCTACCTCCTTTAAAACATTATTATTGCTCAGTTTGCAGGTATGCAAGATGTACTTTTATGTATTATTAACCTTCTCATACTGACATTACACTGAAACAGTACCTGCATATTTGCTTGGTTTGGTGGAGAGCTCAGAATTAATCTCAAAGCCTTACAATATAGAGGCATTCTCTTGAATATCATAGTCACTATTTCCCTCAGACAAGTAATTAAACTAAATATTATCATAATATTCTTAGCATTTAGTGAATTACATTTACTGAATTACTTTTTAAACTAGACCTCTGAAAGATGCAGACAATTGTATACCATAACTGTACCTCTTCAGAAAATAGTGCATAAAAGTGCATGAAAATAAATTAAACACATATGAAATATGTCTTGGAAGAAATGGAAATTGATTAGTATCTAAAGTAGGACTAACTAATGGAAAGTAACTTCTTGGCTCTATTTCATCTTTTTGCTATACAAATGAATAAAGTATCCATTCATAGAATATTATGTTTTAAAAACTAAATAAAATCCAATAAGTAGCATAAGTACACAGATGTATTAGAGAATTACATTATGTGTGCAAAATACATAGTTCTTCACTTTTTAATCATTCTATCATAATCTGGTCCTGCTCAGGTGACAAATAACTGCATTCTTGAAGTAAGATTGACAGTGAAATTCTATTACTTAACAGTTTTGAATAAATTTCACTGGTCTTGAGGCAAGCTGAGGAAGATAATTCTCTAATAGTTATATATCCTTTTGATTTTCTTCTAAAAGAGACATAATTTATATTTTAGATAAATAATATTCACTTAGAATTTTCATTTTCGTGTAAAGATTTAGGCAGGGAAATTAGTGTTAGATCATGAATATTAGTGTAAAACAAAACCAATAGATTATATTTACTACTATATTTCCTTCAGATTTCCAATGAACAACAACATCTATCCATAATTTCTCAGTCAATTTTGCTGTTGTTCAAGGTCTTCACAGGTAATGAGAGAGGTTGTAATAAATTAGTCGGATGTAGTGAAAGGAAAGAAAGTATAAAAAAGGTTTCAGCTCTACAGAGCAGCATATCATAGCAAATTAACATCCATGTCCATATTGGAACTGTTCCATTCATTATTACTGATATAAATAACACATGAAACTGCTATGGTCCAGGTTCAGTCAGCTAGGCTTGCAAGATGACTCAGTGGACTTGACTTTATGATTTTCTTCACCTGCAGTGAGATTATCCCCAGAACTCCTCTGGATGACTGAAATCAGCAAAAAAAAGGTCAAGTAGCTCAATCAGCAAGATTATTGATGTACGAACAGAAGTGCTAATGTACTTCAGGGTTTTTCATAAGCCAGTTAAATTGGCGTGATGTTAGTGAGGTAATTAAATAGAATTGATTTGCATGGATCAGTAGAAATTTTTAGGAAGAATTTTCTTTTTAGTTTTTTAGAAGTAGCCTTTTTAGATATTTATCTGCCTGCTACTTAATTTTTGTCTGTTATCATTTAACAAAAATACGAGTTCTTTTATAAGTTCAGTAATATAAAATTCAGTATTCTGCATTTTTACATATTCATGACCCTTGGGAATCAACACAATGTGATATTTCTCAAATGTAGTATTCCTGTCATTTTTAGTATCAGACATTTCTGTTAGATATTAACTTAAATAATTTATGAGCGTGTTGGTAGACGACAAAGGCTTCACCTGTGTGCTCTCTTTACTTTTTCTCACCTTTTTAACAAACTATAACAAATAATCTGGAATTTCCACAAATTTCATAACATGTCAGCTGTTTTATATGATTTTATAGTTTCTACAGTCCTACTTCTGTGAATTGTAGCACAACCTTCTGGTGAATTGGCCAGTCCTCCCAGTTTGGTGTCATCAGCCAACTTGCTGAGGGTACACTCTGTCCTCTCATCCAGGTCGTTGATGAAGATGTTGAACAAGACTGGCCCCAGAACCGATCTCTGTGGAACTCCACTGGCCACAGGCCTCCAACTTGATTCTGTGCCATTGATCACCACCCTCTGGGCTCTGTCATTCAGCCAAGTCCTGATCCACCTCACCATGGATCACGGGGTGCACGGTTTACATTTATGCACTGGTCTCAGCTCAGCCTCTTTTTAAGACTTTTTTTTAGTGTCTTAAAGTGAGCATTGCAGGAATAGAGTGAAGGCCACTGCAAAAGACAACTCTGAAAATACTTTGAGGTCAGAAGCTGACTTTATAATAATCTGTTATACTTTATGGCTCAAGTAGTCTCTAATACTTCAGTAGCGAATTAACTTGGATAGAAGTAGTGATAATATCAGAGATACTTGTGCATCACTGCACACTAATGTTGGTGTTTGCCTGAAGCATGAGTGGATTGTAATGATGTCTCAGTCATAGATTATCCTCTATACATTTTCATGACAACATAAAGAGGTCGTTGCTAAATAGTCTGACCTGTAAAGGATCAAGAGAAAAAAAAAAGGGTTCATAGTAATTCTGTATTGTTATGAAGAAAGTTCACAAAAATATTGTCAAAAAGAGTAATTTAAAATTAATTTATTTGGAACAGAAGACAAGCAAAAGGAAATGTAATCTTAAGTAATCTTATCTGAGGAAGTAGGTGTAAATGAAAGTCTAAAATAATAATCCAAAATAAAAATCCAAATTATAAAACTGTAAACTACATTGACAAATTTGTCAGAGGAGAGGTTATCTGCTGTGTTCAAAGCTAATTAGTCATTTTCAGGATAACATAATAGGAATCAATACGAATTCTCAAGTTTTTTTTTAAAAGAGACTTTTAAGTCCATTATTAAATAATTCTGGGGGAAAAAAGAAATGAACAGATGCAATGTGAGGTCAGTACTAGATAAAACTCTTGGATAAGACTGCATCTCATATTTTTTACTGCAAGATTTAGTCTTTGAAAAAGGTTTCTGAAGATAGAAAAAATATATTTTACTCAAGAGGGCTCAAGATGTAAGATATGATACTAAAAGAAGTATCTATACAACTGTATTTTGTTGATGAAATAGTCTGTCATTTTAATATTCTCAAATGGACAAAATATATGTGATACTGAAAACCCTACAAGTATGAGCAGTATACTACAAAAATAGCTAATACAATTTTGAAATGCAGATGGAATTTTAAGTACAAAATTAGTGTCATTGATCAAGGATTGATTTAAAAATATTCACAACTGAGATCTTCAGTTTTGCCAGCTGCAAGAAGAAAGGCTCTAGGATGTGAATTTTAACATAGGCAAAATCCAGAACACTTTAATGTGAATGGAGCTGTAGGCATCTATTCTAATGGTAAGTAATGGTAAGTGAGTAATTTCAGTAATACTGTGAATTTCCTTTGAAAGTTCTGAAGTTTTGCAGTGCAGTGTTAGAGAAAATATATATATGCTTTATAGATACTTAATAAAAATACATAAACAAGAGTATAAAATGGATTTTATCCAAATATTTTCTGTTATAGTTTATTTGAGTGGTTTTGTAAGAGGACAGTAAATTCTATGTTCATTTTTTAGAAACAAAGGAGCCAAAATCTGCCTTTACTATTGAGCTATAGAAAGATGAATGTCTTTCTGATGGGAAATCAAATGTTGAAAAATGGTAAAAGTATCAAATCAAACCAAAATCAGGACTGATTAGAGACGAGAAACAACTGGAAAGTATATCACTATTTGTTGGAAATTACTGGGATTTTTTTTATCATTTTATTCCATCTCTTTTTACAAAAAAACCTTTTTCATAAGAGATTCATTTGCATGTCTTTGAATGTATCTTTGCAGTACTTTATATCCAGAAGCTTCATGACATCTTATAAACATGTTTTGATTAACGAGCCATAATCAGAGAATCATAGAATCATAGAATGGTATGGTTGGAAGGGATCTTTAGAGATCATCTAGTCCAAACCCCCTGCAGAAGCAGATTCACCTAGATCAGGTCACACAGGAACATGTCCAGACCGGTCTTGAAGACTTACAACGAAGGAGACTACACAAGTCCTCTGAGCAGCCTGTGCCACTGCTCCGGCACCCTCACAGTGAAATACATTTTTCTTATATTTAAGTGGAACTTTTTGTGTTCCATCTTCATCCCATTACCCCTTGTCCTATTTCTATCATAAGATTTTAAATATAAATTTTAACTCCATTAATCATAGTAATTCTGGACAATGTATGTAGTGTTATTTTGTTTAGTGCTTTCTTAAAATATTGTTGTGTATGTCTAGGTGTTCAGGGTCTTCTCAGAAATAATCAGCTTCTTAACTGCAGAATAGCCTTTTAGATTTTTTGCTAAAAAATGTGAGACATATTACCTTACTGAAAAGAGTATTACATTCTGAACTGACCACTATTTGGCAAAAGAGATGACTCTCTCTTATTAACTAATTGTTCATAAATGAACTGATAATGGAAAAAAGTCTTCAATTTCCATAGGCATTGATGACTTTATAGTTTTTTGAAATACAGAAGTAAACTACTTTGAAATACTAAAAGGTAGATATTGTTACGTATATGCAGTTTAAAACATCTTTAGCCATATACATTTCAGTTTTGCTAAAATGCAAACATTCAATAGAAAAATGAGTAAAAGTAGTTTGAGCATTAACTCTGTAAGCTTTATACATTATCTAAAATGCAAATTTGAGTATTTAACGATGAATTAAGTTTCTTGTATTTTAAAGTTTTCTATGATATTCTGCTTTCCACACTTATTTAGATATAAGGTCTTTTTTCCTACATTGAAAATTATTTGTTTGACCAGCTCAGACCTGTTTTCTAAGTTACCTTGTTTTAATCTTCTGACAGTCACAGCAGTAATAGTTTTAAAATCCATCTTGTAGAGAAATCACTCTCCTTAATAAGTAGTTTCTGTATATACTCACAGAACTAACTACTAATTCACTGCAGAAGGCCAGCTGTCTATAGGTAGTTAAACATCAGCTTTGAAACTGGTAAGCATAGAAGAGTAGTCATGAAAGAGCAGCTTAGGCAAAAAAAGAAGCGACCCATTGAAATCATAGATTTTACAACTCATTACATTGTTGATTGTGTTTCCTCGAGGGATTGTTTTGTCTTTCGGAGAATTAAGAAGGCCTGATTATTTTTCTAATGTGTAGAAATGTGGAAAAGCTTTCATAATTTAATTTTTTATGAGATGGAAATGCTACAGATAAAAGTGTAAAATAAATAATTCCAGCTTTTAAATTCCTGATGGAAAAAAGGAAAACAACAGCAACAACAAATGCCTCACCTTCTATTTGGAACTACAACAAAAAAAATCTTATATTTTTGCTGCTATATGAGTATCACATAAAAGGAATTATTTTATCATGATCGGTGCCTATAAATTTTCTAGTATATATACTTAGGAAAAGACTATTGTAATTGCTCTATTTTGAGTAGAGATGTTTAAGGGACCATATGCACATATAGGATTCTTCAAGCTAAAGTGAGAGAGCATAAAATGCAATGTGGCTCTGTTATCCTTTCTTAAGACCATGTAAGATATTTTTCCTCTCACAAATCCAAAATATTTCTCTGTGTACATCTTTCCCAGGACTCCTGGAAACTTATTTCCAGATTCACCTACATGACTGATTCATGTATTTGTCTTTAGTCTCAAATACACTATTTCAAGGTAGAGCAAAACATGAGTTATTGTTAAGCAGTTCTCCCTCAAGTATTAATCATTTTCTGGACTTGGAATTGAAAAGAAACCAGGAAGAATTTGGCAAAGTTTGGACTGAACTGGGATTCTGGCACATAAAAATATAACACCAGGAAAGTCAGTATGAATTTGCTAAACTGTTTGACCTGGTGCCAGGATCTGAAGCAGCTGGAGCCTCCTCCTGGGAGGGCATACGTAGTGACAGACAAGACACATTTTCTAAATGCCAAAATTCCGCTTTACAGAAGACAAGATTCCCAGTGCAGTTTCTGGCTATATTCCATTTGGAGTATCTCTCAAGTCCTTTCATGTGCTTTTTCCATTAATTTCTCTAACATTTATAGAGTTTCTAAGGTCAGAAGTGACAAAAGCACAACTAGTTTTGTAGATTCCTTCTTGCTGACGCAGTATTGACATACGTGGTTACAAATGTCCTTATGGCCTCTAATCCAGGTTCCAGACTACATATATTCAAACAACATCCGCACCTAAGAACTGACCCTGCAGATACTCTGTATCTTACCATAAAAAACAGTTATGAGAAAAAAAAATCCTCAATTCAGAATCAAAACTGAATATTACCCACAACTCATTCAGATATTGGAACCAAAAAGATTTTGCCTTCTTATTGGATCAGAACCAAATGGTATCTTAGCACTTTCATCCATGTTATAAAATTCCCTACTGGCAGCATCTGTTTGTCCTGTGAGACCAAACAATCAGAGAATATGCTCTTTCTGAGATCACAGTCTCTGAGAGTCAGTCATTACCAGTTAAAGAATTCCTTCACATATTCTTCACACATTAAGAATTTATGTAGTATTTATGAGGGATTTGCTGCAGTTGTACTAAATCTCTTTAACTGAAGTCCAGTTAAATTGAGAGTGGAGTTCTTTATCAACCTCTTTTGTTTCCATACCGAATTATCTTCCTTTCCGTCGCCCAAATAAAGGAGATAGATAGAAACAAGTTACAAAATAAATTTCCTCATTTCAGTTCTGTAGCTGTTTTCAGCCCATAGAACTCAGCATCACCAGTATTTTAGTGGAGCAGTGCAGACAGACCTTTTTACCTTAGAACAAATCTTGATCATTTGTTTGAAGAATTTTAAATGTCATTCAAATGTGGTACTTGATAAGAAAACAAAAAAAAAAGAAAAAAACCAACATATTCTTCACACAAGTTCATCTTCCAATAACGAGCAAAATCTTGATCTAAGTCTTACAACTGCAAAGAGCATTTATTGGATAAAAGAGAGAATTAGAAAAATAAGCCTGAAAAAACTAAATATTTCAATCTATCTTTAAGACTGACAGGATTTGAAATATACGGAAACAGGGAATTGTAATAGAAAGTACTGAGTATCCTTACTACTAAATAACACTACCAAGTTTTTATATAACCTTTTTTTTATTATACAGACGGGTGAATTTGGAATCCAGATTGTGGTGGTTTAGATCTGATTGGGTTCCAGGTGCCCACCAAGTGGTAATATTACTCCTCTTGTAAATTAGACAGGGGAGTAAGAACTATAACTGAAGAGTTGAGGTAAGAACAGGAAGAACTCTCAGGAATCACTGGCACAGGTAAAAGAGACTCAAATTAGGGAGAAATGGTTTAATTTATTTATGAACAATCAAAACAGAGTAGAGGAAAGAGAAATAAAACCATAGAATCATAGAATGGTAGGGATTGGAAGGGACCTGTAGAAATCATCTAGTCCAAACTCCCTGCAGAAGCAGATCCACCTAGATCAGGTTGCACAGGAATGCTTTCAGATGAGCCTTGAAGTCCTTCAAGGAAAGAGACTTCACAATCTCCCTGGGCAGCCTGTTGCACTGCTCCATTGCCCTCACAGTGAAATAGTTTTTTCTTATGTTTAAATGGAACTTTTTGTGTTCCAGCTTTACCTCCTTTACCCTTTGACCTGTTGCTAGATACCATAGAAAAAAGGGATGCCCCAACCTCGTGACACCTACCATTTAGATATTTCTAAATATTAATGTGATTCCCCCCTCAGTCTCTTCTTCTCTAAACAACTCCAGTCCCTGCAGCCTTTCCTCATAAGGAAGATGTTCCATTCCCCTGATCATCTTGGTGGCCCTGCGCTGGACTCTCTCCAGAAGTTCTCTGTCCCTCTTGAGCTGGAGAGCCCAGAACTGGACACAAGACTCCAGATGAGGCCTCACCAGGGCAGAGCAGAGGGGGAGCAGAACCTCCTTCAACTCTCTAACCACACTCTTCTCAATGCATTCCAGACTGCCATTGGCCTTCTTGGCCACAATGAGGACTCCCAGGTCTCTGTACTGGTGCATGGAATTGTCCTTCCCCAGATGCAGGACTCTACACTTATCCTTGTCAAACCTCATGTGGTTCTTCTCTGTCCTACTCTCAAGTCTTGTTTAGTTTTGCAATTGACAACTAAAAAAAAGCTAATATAAATGAATAATGTATAAACTTCTTAATTTAAAATATTGTTTCACTGTCATCTAGTTGTTTAATAGAAAACATGATATTCTCAAAATTTTAAATTTTGTTGTGAAAATTTTTACCTACTTAGCAGACAAAACTTCCTCGGAAGAAATCTGCAAAACTGGAAAATATCCTGTTTTTATCTACATTATCTATGTCTTGTATTATCTACATCACATTTCAGTTCCAAGCTTTAACTCCATCTTTCCTAGAGACAGAGATCAATTTGACTTCAATTCTTGACTAATATTCTTTGGGCTACCTGGGAGTAAGTATAAATGAATACAAATCCATTTGTAGTCCAGGTAACAATGTGTGTTTCTCAGCCACCTGACATTCATAAATTAAATGATTCTTTAAAAATTTGAGGTACTGTAACTGAAGCATGTTTATAAATATACATTCTTCTTATTAATAGTATCAGCTTCTCTAAGTATAATGCATATATATATTTATACATAGTGTGTATACTTACATATATATATTTATAGTCTAATCTTCTTTTAAAATTTTTAAAGTATAAAGAAAAAAATCTAAACTCACAGCAATCTAATCACATTTGAAATTCCATTACATTTGAAATACAGTACAGCCATGAAACCTCTTAGAAATATGAGTAGAGACCAGTCCTCTTCTTATTTCATATCCGTCTATAGGTCTAGAGACCTTATCATCTGGGATGCTATTTCAGGATATAGATTTAGTTAAGCTGCCATATAAATGTTTGCACACAGACAGCAGAACAGTAGTACTGTCAGACATTAGTTTGCATTTGGAAATTAGTAATTGCTTAGATATAGATGTGAACAAAGCACAAATATTGACCAGTCATGTTCTATTTATGATTATATCTGTTTTTTGCCTTTTATTGTGTCCTACAAAGAGTTTCTGTTTCAGTACTCAGCATTTTATTTATCTCTGTGTTACAAGACAGTAAAAATAATTTATCAAAAAGTAGTTTTATTCCTAAAAAATACAATTACTTAATAGGTAATTGCTGAAATCAAATTAACTCATAATATTTATGCTAGAGAATTATCAGTTTAAAAAATTCATTCTTAGAAGAAAGTGTGTAAATATTATTAAGTTGTACTGGATTTGTATCATTTTGATTTTGCTTCTTTAAAAAATTTGCTGCAATATTGAAACTGATACAGTATTTTTCAATTAAAAATGAAGTTGAAATCATTGCAGCCCACAGAATCTGCACAATTCATCAAGGCTTTTAACAAATATATTACTTTTCTGGAATCTGTGGACAATTTTCTCAACAAAAATCTGCTATAATTGATTTATTTTTACATGAATTGCAAAGCTTTATTCCAGTAGTTCTGCTTTCTATAATAGCTGTCTTTAAAACTAAGAAGCTGTGATGTTCTGAAAAGATGAGATCTGAATATGCATAAATATGCAATTCTGAAGTGAGACATAGCTTTAAAAATAATACAGCTTAGCTGTGCATTTGTTATACACCAGTTGTCATAAAACTGATGCAGATACAAAGTCTGTGAATTTCTCATTTGGCTGTTGAGGTTGGCTGATTTGGTTTCATTAGCATTATAATTATATTTTTGAAAATCACAAATGAGGACTAATGTTATTATAATACTCTGCAAAAAGTCCAGATTGCTGAAAAATGAAGCTTTATTCCAAGGGTAAAATTTAAGTACATTAAATTGCACTTTTTCTTCATTTTTACACATTACAAGTAATAAATTTTGTCCTCCAAAGTTACATGAAACAATAATAAAATTCTTAATCTGGTAATATTTATAACTGTACTACCTACAGTTTAAGCATTTAACCAACAAAGACGTTATTTTCTATTTCTGATAGTCAAGCCAGATGTGATTATATTCGCTGGTCATGAAATTCCATCAATCTAGTTCAATTGCATTTTTCCTATGCTATTTTCCTGACTGTCATTGTTATACTCTCAAACTTTTTGCCAAGAAAAGTGAGCCAGGAGTGAACACTGTTTGTCCTTCTCTAATTTAAAGCATTCAATCCTCTTCTTACTTATGTGGGTTTATCTCTAAAATCTGTTGTGAAGTATTGACATAAAAATATGAAAAACACAGATGTAACGAAATGAAACAAAACCAGAAATTCTCTTGGGTTTGAAAAGACATAGTGTAGCTTTTTTTTTTAATTCTTTTTAAAAGAATGGGAATATTAAAACATGGAAGCTGAATAAGCTAACGGAATGGTTAAATAACGGCTTTCAGAAATCGCCATGCTGAATCGTTGCATACATTTTAACATTTAGGACAATATGGAAGAGATGGTTGAAAACAAAATGCCATGACTTAGGAGACTTATCCTAATTTTCCAATTGAGGATCTGGTGCAGTGTGTCTACAGATAGAAAAGAACCAATTTCTGTATAAGCTTAGAGTTACTGAAAAATGTCAGTAGACTAACAAATACATTGGTTATTACTGTCCAAATTTTCTAAATAATGAAAATATTATATGTAATTGCATAAGTGACCAAAATGCTGGGAGTAATGACTGGAGCATCAAATTATGTAAGTGACATTGTACTTAACTGTTTGATCTCACCTTTTTCTGTGTTTATCAGGTCAAGTAGTTCACAAATGTACATGTACACAAATGAAACTGCATATGTTACATGCATACTGTGACACTTGGAAGAGTGTACCTTACCCAGAGTAAAAATGGAATCAGACCAGACATTTGAGTTCATTTACAGAGTCTCTGTAACTCCATTGTAGAATATTCATATTCTTGTGCACATAAGCACAAAGAGACTTTAAGCACCAGAAGGGTAACTCAGTAGTTTGTTCTCTTACTTAGAAAATCATGTTCTCTTTTTGCATGTCAGAACTGTGTGCAGGACAATAGTCAGGTCTGCCAGTGTTCCCCTGCTGCTAGCTGTAGTAATATATGGCCACAATAATGGAAATAAAATGTTGGATGTGCTAAAACAGGTGTTGAAATCAGTGAATCAGCATTTCCAGGACTGAAATAGAAATTCCAAAAGTACCATCATCAGAAAGTTAATCATCAAGGACTGAGATTAAAGTAGTGATAAAATTGGCAGACACAAACATGTTCATATCCTCAGGGACACTGTCTTTCTCATTCTCTAGTTCTCTAACAGAGTATACAAATGTCTTACTCTTGCTAAGCACAACGAGTAACAGTCTATCTAGCTTTCAGTTAGAAATGGGTGATAAATATCAGGGAGATTTAAGATTTCATTTGATATTATAATTAAATTTGTTGCCATTCTCTTTGCATTTCATGGATATTGATGCATATCACTCTTCAAAACAGTGTGAAGCTCCTCAAGGAAAATACAAAAGTTATACAAAATAGTCTACCTTTTTGCAATATAGTTAAAAAACCTTTTTAGTCCATACCATGCATCAGTCTGCTCTTAATAAATGTCAATATTTTCTATTAAAAGGCCAGTGGTGAATTTATGTTTGAGAAGACGGTAACACAAATCATAAATGAATATCTGAAACAGAGAAATACAAACTGGGTATACATATTTGTATTTTTCAGTATAATTCTCATCACTGGAAACTGTAGCTTGAGTCAGGAAATTTAATTTGATTAATTTGGAAAATGTAATTGGTGTCAGATTGGCATATATTTAAACTATTTACAGTCTTCTCATTTCACATAAACCGAGGTCAACTGATCAATACTAAATGCTTTTATAAGGTTTTCTTTTAATTCTGTGACCATAATAAGTAAAGCATTGGGATTATACACTAGTTTGAAGTGATCAGTGGTCAATGAAAAAGAACTAGTTCTGATGTGGTGTGATGATTTGGTTTTATCTGGTTGTTTCACATCTGAGGGCATGACAGGGAAAAAATCATAAAGAATTAAAAACTTTAAAATTTTTACAACTGAATGAGTTGCAGAAGTTCAAATGTAAAAACATATTTGTTAATGTCAATATATATATTTGACCATGAATTAAAGCTGTAGTTAATTATTAGTGCTTGTTTTAAATTGCAAGCCAGGAGCGCAACATGTTGGATAAGACTATTGAATAAGGAAGAAAAAATTAGGAGAGTCATGGAAAGCAGCTGCTGCATAAACAGCATATAAAAATTTATTAGCCTGAAAGAAACTGTGTAACTTTATCAAACTGGACTAAACAGTGTATTGGAGTTAGTTATGCTATACTTTTCTTTTGTTGTAACAGATATTGATACAGTAAATACATATTTTCTATTTTCAGTCTATTTATTTTATGTTTGCTAACAGAATGTTGAATATACAGTTAGAAATCACATGATTACAAAATTCTAAATGAGGATTCTGCTTAAACTCAGCAGCATAATGATGGCAATGAAATCTTTATTTTTGTTTGCCCCATGAAGTTTTCTATGCATCATCTACCTATGAACAAAATTACCTCCTCAGCCAAAATTTATGATGATGAGGCATAAACATCCCCACTTTGCTGATAAATAAAAAGAGAGAGAAGATTACAGATTTAAAGGAATGATCCAGGCTTTGTACAAAGCAGAATTTACTAATACAGCATCCTAAACCTGGATATTCCCAGATACTAGACAAAGGAAAAAGAGTATATTTTCCTAAGAATGAAACAATCTAGTAACAAACAACAGAACAAGAGAAATGGTCTCAGGTTGCAGCATGGGAGATTCATACCTGATATGAGGAGGTATTTCTTTACTGAAAGGGTTGTCAGGCATTGGAACAGACTTTGTAGAGAGGTGGTGGTGTCACTGTCCCTGGAGGTGTTTAAGAGATGGGTGGATGATGAACTTAGGGAAATGGCCTAGTGGTGGATAGGACTGGGACAAAGGCTGGACTCAATGATCTGGTGTCTTCCAGATGAAACAATTCTATGATTCTATCACAGTCTCCCAGATTGGCTTGGTTTAGTTTGGATTATTGTCAGACTATGTGCAAGTTATGTAAAGTTCCTAATTCCTAGTAAGGGAGATGAAATAAAAGTCGATGATAATAGAAAGAATGTTCCAAATCTTGAACTGAACTGATATATTTCCAAATATTTTTCCTAAAAAGCATCATCTGTGAAGAACAAGAACTAGTAGAAATATATTGGAAGGACATTTCTCTAGTATTTGCCTTCTGCTGGGTGAAGAAAAAAATCCTTTTTTAATACACAGGTTTGATGGGTCAGTCTCTTGAGTGCATCAATTACAGCTTCAATGTAATATTTCTTTAAACATCTTACCTGTTTAAATGAAAATAAGAGAGTAACATATCATATTAATTATATAAAAGTACTTAAATAAAACTTGATTTTTATGAAACACACAAAACATCTTGTCCAGCATAGACTGCTTATTTGTAGCACTTTGTGGCATGGTGTTGATGAAAAATCTGAAGAAAAACTACTGGCTTTGATAAGTCTTTGAATCATTGTCAGTACTCCTTTTGATAAAATATGGCAGTCACCTGTATAAAGTATATCTATCCCTAGATGTATTTACAGAGTGATTGACTAAAGAGAAATGTCTTCAAAGCCTTCTGAAGATGGGTGTAAAATGAGATTCACTCACTCACCTAAATTACTGTTAACACAGAAGAAAGAGATGAAATAAAATTGGCTACATTCTTCTGTCTCCATGAAGTTAGAGCAAATTTTGTCATTATTAATGCTTTTTCCCAGTGCCTTTCTGTCATTCTGAATCAGATCCAAAATGCCTCTGTAACTTCTTTTGACACCATAACTGCTACTTGTTACAAATTATTATTAAAACCTAACATTAATTTTCTAACACCTGTCACAATTTAGAAATTTTGAATCCTTACATATAAAATATTCTGACAGTTTAAATAATAAATGCAACTGCTCCTTCTAGTCTAAGGTCATACCTGTTTTCTCCATTGATATCTGGGTTCAGAATATCTTAAAATGGATTAGACCATTCTACAAAATGAAGCTTGTTCTGCCTTTGAGGCCACAGAAGTAGCCACTCCACCCCCTTTCCGTAGAAATGAGTTTGTCTGATGTTCATATAGCTCTTTTCATCTTCCACCTAGCACAAAAGTTCCTGAAATTTTTTAGTAGTTCTGATTTCCATTGAGCCTTTCTGACAAACTGGTCAAGTTGTGATTTTCACTGTTTAACACCTTTGAGTCTTTAGATTCTTCCCAGTAACTACTTTTCTTGCATGTTGGTTGTGTAGAAATGGGATATTTTAATTGCTCTGTTTCTTGAATTGCCTTAATCAAGAACAGAAGAACTAAAATCTTGAAGAAAAAGATTAACTTTCAGCCTTCATCGTCTTCCCCAGCTGTGTTACTCAAGAGGCTTTTCAAGATGCTTGTCAGAGTGGTAGCGATCCATCAAAAATTTTTATCAGTTATTTTCCCCCACCCCCCATCACTGTCATCAGTCAACAAACTTTTAGAGGGCAAAACCCTTGTATTGTTCTCTTAAGTGTAAGCGTACAGTTTTATAATTCTCAATTTGTGAAATAGGATGTCTTGCTTTTCACCTTGAGAAAGGAATGATATTTTAGGATTTTTTTGATTTTGTAAAACACTTCATTTGACTTTTCTAAGCCTGGGAAACCTCAACTGGCAATTACTTGCATGTAGAAAATCTGCTTAGTATTATTGCAGCCAGATTTATCCCTGTTACAACTTTATTGACTTCAGATTGAAGTCAGCTTCTGTTAAATAATCCATATGGGAAATACACATCTTCATTAATCAAAGGAAAGCATCCATTTCTATATGTGTTTAAATCTGGATTTTCACTTATATATTGTAGTTATTACAATAAACTTGTAAAAAGCACAATTTGAAAATGGCATAAAGGATGATGCTGGTTAAATGGTATAATGAACTGTATGTGAAGAAACTGGTGTGAATACACATATAAATGTGAACTGTGTTGTGGTTTACATAACAACGTAGACAATGGTAATCATAGTGCAAGATAAATGTAGTCTGCTGCTGTTGGTACAAAGGAAGAATATTTATATCAGTTTCTATTCTCTGTAATTCAAAGCTTTTAAAATGAAGCAGCCTATCAGACTGATAGCTACAGAGAGCCAGTTTAGAAAGCTTAAGCATCACTTAAAAAAATGTCTGCCATCAGCATTAAAGTTATAAATCTGATACTCTTCAAATCTGCTGTAAGAATACTCAGGTATTTTCTGTCACGGATTTTAAATGTTGAGCCTTTTTCCTCAGCTATTTCTAGTTTTGTTCTTTTGTAGCTATCTGGAAAGTTTGCTATTTTTTTTATTATCAATGTCTTATTCATAATGGTATTGTCACACTTGTGAAGCTAAGGAATTAAAGTGAGTGCCCTTAAAATACAAATCCTGGCAGACATATTCATTCAGCAGACATACTCATCTATACTCATTCAGGAAAGCATACTCATTCAGCATTGTGATATATCTATATTAGTGGCCATGCAGGAAGACAGAGGATATTTAACTTCTAGATGCAAGGGAAAGAAACTCACAGAATTTAAACTCTGTAAGTGCATTAGAATGAAAATCTTCAAGAAATGTAGGTAATTTGAAAGAAAGTGGATATTCTGCAATTTAATGTCTACATTACAGGACTATAATCTTGTTTATACTTCAGCAACTGAAGTGACTAAGAAATTGTTGACTAAACTGTAAACTGATTTTTCAATGAGTAACACCTCCTCATATAATGTTAGCAGAAAAGCATTGTGCATTACCTGGGGATGGGTGTGAAGAAATCCCAATATGTCATCACTTAGCTGTCTTGAAAAAAAGAATGTTATTATATTTTTGAAACAAATTAATACATGTCACAAGGAAAATGTTGGTTCAATAATATGTGAAATATTCTTAAATTTTAAATCTGGCACAAATAGATCAATTTTTAAATACTGAAAATATCAAGAGCTGAGGAAAATTTATTAATTGAGTAGTTTATTTACAGATATTGCATAAAATGAAAGAGCCTGTTTCTGAATTAGTATATACAAAAAATTGATGGGAACTTTTAAGTTTCATTTAATCACTGCTATGCTGCATGAAACCAGCCTCCTAGTAACCATAGACCATTAAGCTTTCAGCCATCAAGGCAAGCTGGCAAGTTGCTATTTAAATAGAGTTGAAAAACAGAGGCTCATGAGTTAAGAAAATGATTTAGTACTTCAGAAAAAGCATGTACTTGCCAGATATATTCAGTAAATTAATGTACATCAAAGACAATTCCAACACATGTACAAGCATTCCAATATATGCACAAACTTTTTTCCAAATATTTTTATTAAAAAGCCATTAAAGTAGAAAAAAATAACATTAATATCAGAGGATTTCTAATCTACATGTGCAACTTCAAGTCAACATGTTCTTCATTAAAAAGGAGTTGCACAATGTGTGGGTTATTTGCTAGAAATCAAGCATGAAACTTGTATACTTTTTCAGCCTTAATGTCAATTTTTGGTATACTGCATGCAATGAATCTTGATACTGGGACAAGACAAGTAAAGAGGAAAGTAAGGAGGGTTAAACATCTCTGTAGTTTAGTATTTGTACCTGTAGGTAGGGGTTGTCTCCCCTGTGAAAATGATGTTTCTGATTTGCTGTTAATTCACAAGGAAAAAGATGTTTCATCAGTGGTAGTCAGAAAAACAGTGATAGGTAACTGAAGAAAGGATATGCTTTACATAAATGACACTGGCAAAAAGAAATCTTAGAGAATTAAAATAAAGACTACAAAGTCAATTATTCAGAAAATTTAGGGATGACAAAGGGTGATGGTTTAGCCCTTCAGGATGATGCAGTTCCTGGAATGTTAGTGCATGACCTGGGGATTTTTGTAGTGAAAGTTAAGTTGTCTCATCTGGTTTGGGCATTTACAAAGTTTTCCTACTTGCCAGATACAAAGCTTTTGAAGACATGTCATGGAGAGGTTTTTTTCAACAGAAAATGAGGGTTTTAGTGGAAGTATTGCAATCCACTCTAGTTTTCAGTTATTAGTACTAGGAAGTTTTATGACTTCCTTAGGAAATTATGAATCATATGTTGACATTGAATAATGGTTGTGGGCAGAACAAACTTAATGAAATGTCTTGTGTATTCTCATTGATTTACTATTTTATATAGTTTTCCTAATGCCACTAATTTTCTGTTTGATTTACTCTCTCTGAATGAACATGGGTTTTAACACTTCAGCCCAACCTCATAAAGCCCTAAGAGGCTACTTGACCTCTCATTTTAGTGCAAGATCTGCATCAGCAATGGAGAGAGCTGCAGAAATGGTGAACTGTGTTTTAATTTGTTAATTTCCACAATGCAAGAAGGAATGATCGTGGCTCTCAAGGCCAGTGGATTGGAAAGAATATCACAATGCCCTACCCAACCAAGAGAATAGCAACCGTCTCCCAAATAATACCCTGTTACCTTCCTTGCAGGGAGAAACCCTTCCTGTTGAATTGTATACCATATTCTCTTTAATATCTGTTCACACTGAGTAAGTGCTGCCAGCATAGGTGGAAGGAGATAGGATGTTTTAGGGGTTGTTGTGTGAACATGGATGTAGTGCAAATTCAGGCTGCTACATGGAAATGTTGAGGAGAAATCTTCTCAATAAGATAAAGGAGACTTTGATGTAGAATTGATTTTATCTGAAAGGAGGATGAGGAATTTTCCGAGTAGTTTAGACAATGTCATAAATTAATTGTCATCTTTATCTTAGCTTAATAATTTTTAGAATTTGCATTTTATTTGGAAATGTTTTTGTTTGTGCTTTAAGGGGAGAGGCTGAATGGGACACATTTCTCTGTGAGTGTTTCTCGACTAAACTTAGAAAGCGCATCAAAGAGAAACTTTTGGTAGGCTCTGATCTACATTCTTGACTTTGCAGTAACAAATACATTATTAGAAATATCTTAGTGATGGAAAGGGGTAATATCATCTAAAGCTTTTGGTAAAGAGTTGTGTCATGAGGTTTTTTCATCTCAGAACCTAAGCAAAAACATTGAAGGTGTATGTTAGGGAGCAGGACTAGCTGGCTGAGCTCAAATAGGATTCCTAGCTCTTGGGCAAAGTACAGGGGGAAGCCCCATGGAAGATGGGAGAGGGCTGGTAAATCCTTTTAGTGTACTCAGGATACTGATACACGTCATGGAAATTGCGTAGAGAAACCAAGCACCGCTGGGTGGGAGACCAGTGAAGAGTTTGGAAAGGAGACTCATGTGGTCTCATTGATAACTACAGAAGTACTTTCAGTATTTTAACTGTAGCTATTTGTTATGGTTGGTTATCTTTCTGTTTTTGTGGAGGAAAAATAAAGCAAAAAAAAGTAAAATAATAGAAAAAAAAATCACTTGCCCTCAGTCTAAAGTGAAGCACATCTGAAAACTTTTGTTAATTTGGAGTGGTTTTTTTGTGAAATTGGATTTTCTTTTTTACATCTTTAAATGTCTTTATGGGTTTACGTTACTGCTGAACATGAAGAATTTATAGCCATCACCTTGAAGTACTGATCTAACAGTTTCCTCTGAAAGAATAATGGACTATTACAGCACAGGAATTTAAAAATAAACATGGAACAACCTGATAATTTTTACTGTAAAGAAGTAGACATCTTTTCACTTAGTGATGTAATTTTCATTAAGAAAATGTAAGGGGATATAAATATAATTCAGGCAATAATAGCAACAGACTTTTTTTATGTCATTAACTTAACCTGTGGATTTGGGAAGTAACATATGCCAAGTTGGAAAATCAATTTAAATTAGTAACATGCCACACCAAGCACTATTTCTGCCTTCTTTAAGTGCAGAATACCACTTTTACGTTATCTTTATTTTCACTGAATATTTAGACAAATGCTTTAGACTTTAGACAAATGCTGCTTCATTGCTTCATGTTCTCCATCATAATTTTAAAAGAAGTATCTGTACTTCTGCTATTAGATGTACCTAGTAAATTGTTCACTTAAGGAGGAACGTACTAAAGGAGGAACATACTCTGTGTCAGAACTCACAGTTAAAATTTTGAAGGAATCCATTTTTGGAACTAGTTCTTGACCGTATCATCAACATGCATATGCAAAATTTTTGTTTGATTTTGAGTTCTGTGATGCAAATATTACTTCAGAATTGTTTTCTTACTGTCTTTTTTGAAAAAAAAAACCCCTCTAGATTTATTGGGAAAGAGTATGGTTGGGATCATTGCTATTAAGTCACTGCAAGGGCTAACTGTAGCTGTTTTCAAATTAGTTTGCTAGTTATATCACTAATTATGATTAAATGAGAATTCAAATCACCACTCAACTACAGTTTTCATGAAAAACAGGTTCATATACAAACCACAGAAAATTTACTTTTTAAAAATGCTATCCTTATATCCTAGATCTGATGTCTTCTCCTAAGAAATAATTAATAAAGGAGAAAACGGGAGGTTTTACCTGAAATTTCTCATCCTGATGTAGATAAATGACTAAAAAAATAAATAACAAATCTACAGAGTCTTTAACTTCACTCATAGATTTAAAGGTTATATTTTAATTAATTTATAAAGGTGTGGACAAAATAATTCACACATACTTAAGGATTTATGTATTCCTCTCAGCTCTTTCTACTTACTTTCCTCTGTAGAACGAACCTCACATTTTGTGTGAGGCTAGTGAACATCTACAAGATTTCCCATCATCTTATTTTTAAATCACTTTTAAAGTTTGTTTAAAAAAATTAAAATCCATTCAATAATGGAAATAAAACCATATGTAATGTTTTACTTATTAAATGGTATATATCTTGAAACCTATACAAGCATAAAGTTGGATTGCAGCTGTCTCTTTCAGATAATACAATGTTTATTAATGGTGGGAATTTGTCTGAATTAGATATAAATACATGCTTGCAAAATGCATCTTTTTTTGGTACCTCTTCTCTAATAAAACCCACCAGATGCCAGCCATGTCTGAATACTTGTAAATTTTGCAGAATACTTTCATAAAAAACCACTTTTTTGTGTGTGATTGTTTCTCACCTCGTTTTTGGGCTTTTTCATCCAACTTCACAAAGTAACCTGATCTGAGTAAATAAAGGCAAGCTAAGAAAGGGAACGGAAAACTAAATTGATATCATGACTTGATATGATTCCCTTATTTTGGCTGCAAATGGAGTGGTTGATTTGAGACATATAAATTTATCATCTAACTCTGCTTATTGCAATTCTTCATATCCAAGTTTCACAGAACAGAACACTACAGAAACATTCAGCTTAGAGTGGACCTCAGAGATCTTTTAGTCCATATAAAATGAAATAGAGAATATAAAGGACATCTTTCACTATATCAAGTTGCTCTTATGAATTAATTCATTTTTATATATACAAGTTTTGTGTTAAGTTTCTTCTTTTCAGAATACTTTTCAATCTTTTCCATTCTTTTTAAGGTGCTGGTGGCTGGTCTCCACTTGTGTCCAATAAATACCAGTGGCTTCAGATTGATCTTGGTGAAAGAACTGAGATTACTGCTGTTGCTACTCAAGGTGGTTACGGGAGCTCTGACTGGGTAACAAGCTACCTTCTAATGTTTAGTGATAGTGGTCGAAACTGGAAGCAGTATCGTCAAGAAGAAAGCATTTGGGTATGTTTTTTTCAATAATGAGAATTATGTTTCTGCAGAAGACTTAAAATACTTGTGTTATAAATTGTTATAAGAAAAGTAGTGGAATATGAAAAACTACACTGAAAGTGTTTAAATAATTAAGTATACAAAATTATTTTGCTTTTGACAAGATAAAAGGCTGTAACAAGCAAAGAAACATAACCCCCCGTATCCTTATCATGACTCCATTAATTCCAAAGGAGATATTCTAAGGACTAAAAATGTACTGCAGAATGTCTTTTCTGCTGCTATATATGTAAAGCTGTTTTCCCAAAGTATTGATCCCAGCCTGCTAAACTTGGATTTTTAATAAGGAAGAAAAGAAATATTACTTTACTGTTTTCTGGTACATTTAATCTGATTATAAAAGAAAAATGAAAAGAGACAAAGAATCAAAATATAACTAAACAAAACTAAATTTATTTAAAAACAAATCAAAATTAAGCAACATTTAATTTTTGGTCATCTAATTCACAGACTAGTTTCTGATGTTTAAACCATTTATCATTAATTGGCATTGTATCTAATAATAATTATTATTATGCCTTGCTATGCTCATTACCTTCTATTTATAGGAATGTTATTGAGAGCAAAAGGTACACTATATCAGGCAGACAATGCCTAAAATCCACATGGAAAGTTCTAGACCTTTCATTAATACTCAATATTTAGCATCTTCGTCTAAAGGAAGAAAATTAATACCTGTGATCTACGATTTTATCCTGTCAAGTTATTTTTATCTTTCTGTCCATACAGAGAGCTGATGTTTTTCAAATTTTAATAAGCTTTAGGCTTCAGTTGTTTCTTGTTGCAGTTAAACATTATGTTAAAATGTATTTCACTTTCAGCATTTTAATTTTGTTGACTTTTAATTCAAAATGTTCTTGTTACTCTTATTGTCAACCCCCATCTATGGTATAATGAGATTATGCAGTGGCTTACCCATTGCATAAATATCCTTCTTTTTGAATTTGCTACATACTTCTGCTTCAGATTGTGTTTTCATAACAAAGGGAAATAAATGAGTTTCTAATCCATACGGCTGTGGGGAGAGAGAAAAGAAAAACAATCTTCCGAATGTTAAATGAGTATAAGCTGCTACAATATTGTTTTTGCTCATCTTCAGACAAATGAATAATACAAATATGAGATGTAGAGCTGCTTAATTTCTTCTGTGAGGTCTTTTGAAGTCCCATGTTGGTATTGCAAACAGTGATGTAGACAAGTATTTCCCAAATATTGCTACCAGTAAAATAGTTAATAAAAATTTGTTAAAAAAAAAGTTAAATGGTGAAGCAGGTGTAAGGAGGTTGTTAGACCTGTAGGAGGGGAAAAGTCAACTTCAATTTTATTATCTCAAACTTAATAAACAAATGAATATTTTCATAATTGCAATGAAGATTAGAGGTATGGCTTGCAGACACTGATACATAACTCAGGGACATAAACCATCAAATTCAGGGATAATCTATTGATCTTTTTATGTATGTTTCTTTAGGAATTCTGCTTCTAGTGGAATGCATTTACGTTTTTCTAAACTAATGTATAGATATATTCTTGGAATGAAACACTTAAATCGCTATTTATTTTTATAGATTTTCTCTGACTATTATATGTTTATGTTTTAAGTCTTCTTAACTGAGGTGCCTAGGTTCATTTCAGGAAAGAATGTTCCACATTTTATGATACCCACTGTGTTATTTCTATTCTCTTTTAACTGAGTCATTGCCTTATTACAAGATTGCTTACCAGGGGTAATTTTTTAACTTTTTTCCTTGACTACTACTGTGAATTAGAAAGATGTTTTGCAGATTTGAAAGACCTGTATTGCTATAAGTACTTCAAAATTCTTTACTATATGTAAGGATTTGCACTTTGTAACCGTGATTTCTAAACCTAACAAGAAAAGATGCATCTGTACAATTTCACAACTCTATTTTTTATTTTCCTTTACAGAAGTAAGGTTTGAGTTGTCTTTGGCTTATCTTAGGTTCTGAAGCTCTTGCCATGTCTGGGGAGTGGATCAAATTTTTTTCACTCACCATGAAATTTTTATAACTGAATTGCAAAGAGGAGTATCCAGGCATCTACAGATGATCTAGTTATAAAAACTTTCTTTATAGTCTGTGGAAAGGGTAGTCTTTTTTAAGGCTAGTTCTTCTGACCTTAGATGTCTTTGTCAGATTGAAATGAGTCATGTATAACTATCTTATCCCTCTCCAATCTATAAAATGCTTCATTGCCTGTGGTACTTAATTTGGATCTGGATATTCTAAGTAAGGCGAGATGAACTTCTCTCGCCCCTTGTGGCTGCTAAATATGATTTGTTTTCATTTCTCTGTACATTAGGACTCTATTTAGAGAGAATGTCTGCAGTCTTTACCTGTGCAATATACCTTGATCTCGGGCTTCTCATTGACAGTTTACTGATTACTTACCTTACTTGCTATCTTATATTGATAATAGTTTATTTTCAATGTAGATTTTATTTATTGCTGAAAACCCTTGAATTACTCCAAATACTTTTGAAAGTCTATCTCCATTAGAGTCACTAGGACTGCTCTCATTGTAGATTAAGTGTTATTAAGAATATTTAAGAATTGAGGCTTTAGTAGTTTTTTTTCTAGGAAAAAAATATGCACATTCCTTTTCATGTCTTTCCTCACTAATTGTCTTTTTAAAATAAATCTGTTAAATGTTTTCTGCAATCTACTCGATACTTACATTAAGATTTTTCAGGCACTAAGCCCTAGGATCAATATTAACATCTTTCTAAAAGCTAATACATTTCTGGTCAAGACAAAATTGTCATGTTAAATGATTGTTATTAGTGGTAAAATGTATATTTTTAGACAGAAATATTTCTATTTTAGAAGAAATAATTTAGTCTTGGAAAAATATTAATTCAACTAAATCTAATTTTTTCTGTGATAGTACTGTAAATGTAAATAATATATGTCTGAATATGTATGTTCTTCAGTCTATTTTTATTTTTTACATTCCTTAGAATATAATTTCAGATGGAGTAAAGCCCAACTTCCCAAACACATCCTTTGTATAGTTATTTTTTCTTTTTTACCTCCTAAGTGAGCAATGGTTGCAAATTAGTTTATGTATTAGAATATCATATTTTACTATGGAAAGGACAATTTTTTTCTATTTAGTTTCTTTCAAAATTCAGGAGGCATACTGAACTTTAAACATCTTTAAAAATTGATGGTAAACTTAAGCTTTGACTCAAGAAGTGCTAAGAAAATATGCCTGTCTTTCAATATTACATTTAACAGCTGTTCTGCTATAACTTCTTCCTAGTAATTTGTATTCTAGGTATCATTGCCTGTATTTTATCTGTGAAGAATCTGCTATTGTAATTGGTAGTTTATTATTTCAGGGCTCCATATATTAATCATGTTAACTAGTATAGTTTCCAGCTTTCACTAATTTCATACCCCAGTATCACAAGTCTTTTTCTGGTGTATAGTCTCTGCTTAAGATTACTAATTTAATGTTTCTTTTAAAAGGAGAGTAAAAATGTAACAGAAATTATATTCTCCATCATTTTGAAAATGGAGGAACTAAGACAGAGAAGAAAGAGAGCAATTTACAGTTTGAATGACAAGTTTCACAGGGATGATCGTTTCAGTGAAAGAATGAGTGATCCTGCTCATGATGAAAACAACAGAATGTCATTCATTATCAGGAGATTAGAAGAAGAAAAGAGATACACTTTCTCTTAAATTAAAAGTTTACCATTTATTCTCTGATACAGCTAGGGGAAACCACAAAATTCAGTCCTTTGTTTGGATTTTTTTTTTTTCGGGGGGGGAAAGAGAGTTATTTCTTTGCTTTTTTCTTGACAGAATAATGACTTATTCATTCCACAGCTGTGATCAAATTTTCAATATGTTTGTATGTACATTTTCATTTTGAGGTCTATTTTCCATTTTATTTACCTTAACTTAAGGTAAAGCTGGAAATTTTATTATAATTTTCTCAATCTTTTGAGATTGTGTAGAGGTGATTTCTTAACAGTAGCTCTTAGCGGTTACTATTCTAATGGTATGTAATAGAATACTATAAATACTGAGTAATTTCTTGCACACATATTGCTACATATATTCCTGACTTCCTCTTTAAAGGATTTGGAGTGGTAGTTCATTGGAAACTTCCAGTACTGTAAAATGATTAATCATTATGAAAAGTTGCAGATTAAGGAAATAGTAAATCACAAGTATTCTATGATTGTCACATCTAGAGTGCAGTTTCTTCAATGTTTTCTCTAAGCTAGTGACTCTTCCTCAGTCTTAAGGATTCACATGTTTGCTAGAAGCTATGATCCTTCTCCTTAGAGAAAAATCAGTCCTTGTTCTTGACCATGATTGGCTTCACTTTAAAACCAAAAGGCTGTATGTATATGTTACTTTTCTTGTTTTCTGATTATGACTTATTTGGAGCAAACAATTTTATATCAATTCCTTCTGCATCCCAAGGCACAAGTAACTCAAAAGTTGTAGTGGGTTTGCCTGGGCCAGGTTGTTGGTAATGGAGGGGCTACAGGGGTGGCTTCTTTAAACAAAGAGCTGCCAGAAGCTTCTGCTGTAGCTGACAGGACTAATGCCAGTCAGTTCTAAGATGGATCCCACAGCTGACCAAGACTGAGCCTATTAGTGACTGAAGTAACGCTTCTGTGAGTAACATTTGAGAAGGGGAAGAAGTTACCGTGCAGTTGCGAAACTGCATCAGCAACAGGGAATGAGAATGTGAAAGCATCTCTACAGACACCAAGGTCACTACAGAAGCAGGGGGAGGAGATGCTTAGGTCCTGAAAGAAAGATTCCCCTGTGGCCTGTGGTGAAGGCCGTAGTGAAACAGCTGTCCCCTTGCAGTCCGTGAAGTTCAAGGGGAGCAGAGATCCACTTGCAGCCTTAGGAGGACTCCACAGCAAAGCAGGTGGATGCCTGAAGAAGGATGTGACTCTGTGGGAAGCCCACATTGGAGTAAGTTCCTGGCAGGACCTGAGAGCCCATGGGAAGGGAGAAGCCCACGCCAGAGCAGGTTTGCTGTCAGGAGACTCAGGCAGGAGCAGTCGGTATGTGAAGGACTATTCTCCTGGTAGATGACCCATGTTGGGGAAGGGTGTGAGAAGCTGCCGCCACAGGAGGCCCCATGCTGGAGCAGTTCATGAGGAAGTATTTCCCATGGGTAGGACCCCACACTGTGGGAGGGACCCCCCAATTGTCGCAGTGGGAATGGCAAGGAGGCCTCCCCCTGAGAATAAGCAGTGGCATCTTTAATTAACTGACCACAACAACGTGTTTTAAGATTCGGTTTTATTTCTCATCTCCCTATTCCGATGGTTCATTAATAAATCAAACATTTTAATTCCCAAATTTGGTCTATTTTAGCTGAGACCCTAATTGCTGAACAATCTCCCTGTCCTTACCTCAACACATAAACCTCTCATTATATTTTTTCTCTCCCCTGTCCAGTTTAGGAGGGAGAGTGATATGACTTGGTGAGCATCTGGCACTCAGCCAGGGCCAAACCACCATGGGTTTTTTTTGGTGCTCAACATGAAGCAGGAGGGTTTTGAGGAGTTTGAGATAAGGATTGTAACTGGGATTGGTAAGAGGTAAAACATGAACTGGATGATGTTAGAATGGAATTATTGTAGAGAATTTTGGTTTCTTTTTATGTGATGAAGGAATGAGGAGTGGATTGTATATAAATGATCCACTTTTGTTCAGTAGTGTGATGATGTTATTTTCATTTTGGGTGTGGTGAATACTTTTTTGTGAAGATTGTTAGTTTTGTGTGACAAATATGGTTTTTTATGATAATTCTTAAAGCTGTGATTCACAGAGGTAAGGAGTGGAGTGGGGTACTCCCACACAAATGTGTACTTCATTATATTTTCCTTAGCTACTGCTTGTCACTGTTTTGACTTCAATATACAGACTGACATGGCACTTCTCTATTGCTACTCACAGAAAATAAAGACTATTTTATCTGGAAATTAAAGTAAGGCAGATGATGATGACTTCAACACAGTTGGTTCTGTTGTAGCTTGTTGATTATTCACTTGTCTTGTGTTTTCATCCAAACACTCCCAATGGAATAGTTTTAACTACTTAACTCGACTATGTAACATAAAGACCTATAACAACTACATAGGCTGCATGGCTGGGCCAAGGCCAATACCGTGAGTTTCAATAAGGCCAAGTGCCAGGTCCTGGGCTACAGCAACCCCCAGCAGCGCTACAGGCTTGGGGAGGAGTGGCTGGAAAGCTGACAGGCATAGAGGGACCTGGCAGCATTGACTGACAGTGGCTGAACCTGAGCCAGGAATGTGCCCGTTTAGCTAGGAAGGCCAATGGCATCCTGATCTAAACCTGGAACAGTGTTGTCAGCAAGAGGAGGGAGGTGATCATTTCTCTCAAAATACTGTATCCACTTTTGTGCTCCTCTCTACCAGGTCTTTGAGGTCCTGGAGTGGATCCAGAGGCTGGCTTCTAAGCTAGTAAAGGATTTGGAGCATGTCTCATATGAGGAACAACTGAGGGATCTGAGGCTGTTTAGCTTGAAGAAAAGAATGCTCAGGAGAGACCTTAATTGCTCTACAACTACTTGAAAGGAAGTTGTAATGAGGCGGGGATCATCGTGTTCTCCCTAGTAACATGCGATAGAACTAGAGGACATGGCCTCAGGTTACACCGGGGGAGGTTCAGGCTGGATATGAGGAGGAATTTCTTGATTGAAAGGGTTGTCAGACATTGGAATGCCCAGGAGGTGTGGAGTCACTGTCCCTGTAGGTGTTTAAGAGACATATGGATGTTGCATTTAGGAAAATACTCTAGTGGTCTAGAGCTATGACGAAGATTGGATTCAATGATCTGAAAAGTCTCTTCAAGCCAAAACTATTATATGATTATGTGATTCTATAACTTAAAACTGCAACTGGCTTCTACCTTTCTGTAACTTCCTTAAAGAGGAAATTATCACAGAATTTGTCAGATTGCATAAGTTATGTGTTATAATCCTGAAGTGCACCAATATCTATAAAGTGGTTAAAAACTCCTATATATTTGCAGTTCTAAATTTTTTAATTCTTTTTTGTAAGGGATAATAGCATTAAAGACAGGCAAAATGTGTTTTATTTTATCATGGAGATTAAAAATCCCCTTCATCCTGAGTGTCTGTTTAAAGTAAAATTTAAAAAACATAAGAAGGACATGAATGTGTATCCCAAAACTGTGAAATACATACTTGATATCAAAATATCTTTTCCTTGAAATGTTCTGCTTCAGGAATGTTTGCTAAAATAACAACAGGAGCAGTCCTGGCATTGCTATCATCCAAAATATTAGATATCCAAATCTAATACACAAAAACAAGAGCCACTGAATATCGGGATGGGAGTCAGGAAGAGAGTAGTGAAGAATGGTGGTTATCAGAATCTGGGCAGACCAGAAGGAAATTTTGTGCTGATATTGAGTTAAACTAAAGATTCTCAGGATCTGAAATCAAGAGATGATGCTTCAAAGCTTAGTATCAGATAAATAAGCCAGATATGTCATGCTAGATAAAGATCATGGTTTCAAGACTTGAAAAGTTTTTGTTTTATTAAGGTAAACATCAAAAGTACTTCTTTTTATACAGTATGCAGAGTGATATTGCATAAGATTTTGCAGGTTTTTTGTTTGATATTTCCTTCTTTATTTCCACATTATTATAATTATAGTGAACTAGACATAATTAGTTCCATATATGTATAACCATTAAAAAGACACAAATAATTTTTCCAGAGCCCTTTAGATGAAATACATGATTATGCATATCCATATGGTGTTAGTTATGACAAGGAAATAATTTTATATTCTGTGTAGCAGGATTGACTTACTTAATAGCTTAAAGTAATGTAAATATTTTTAATTTTTTTTGTGTGTGTTTTGGGTATTGGCATGTTTCTAAGTATGAAATGAACACTGGGAGTAGGGATTATGATCTTTCATTGAACTCATCTCATATGGGTCCAAACAAGAACCTAAATTTGAAATATGAGGTTCAGTGACAATGAGTTAAACAATTAAGCATTTATTGAATTCATACATCTGAAATGTTTGCTTAATCTGATGTTTCACTTGAGTGAGAAGAAGAATATAGACTGAATAATTTGTAATTAATAATTTATTCGGTGAAAGTTTGAATTTTCTACCTGAGAATTATCTATTTGAGTGTGATATACATAAATGAATTTGATATTTTCAAGTGATTTGTGGAATAATGCTTCTATGAGTAGTTTGTGATCTTTATTCAACTTGCTGCAGTGTTCAGGAACATATCCTGGAGTGTTTTCAGTACATATAAGATCATGATGTTACGTTCAGATTCTCTAACCAAATAACTGTAAGTGTCAGGATTTTCTGAGTACAAGTTCAAAATAATGAATTTGAAATTATTGTTCCAGAAGAACTGTGTACTAATTTCATGATACTGGTGAATATATTTACAATACCCCACACACTAGAAAATTATGGATAGGGACAACAAACGAGTTATGAAAATCATTTAAATAATTAAATTTTTAAAAGATTTTGAGTTTCAACATATGTGCAGTTCTAGGGAAAATTAAATCTAGCCATCTCAGTATTGTTAATCTAAATATTTTTAATAACATCAGGTTTCTTGTCCTCCCTAATAAGCAGATGCTTATTAGAAATAATACATTCGGTAACATTTTCAAAGCTCTTTACCTGGTAAAATGTTATAAAGTGACACAAAACTTGACCTGTCTGCCTTGCACCCAAATCAATGTTTTGGTGTATGTACATACACACACTCACACCTACAAACGCAGAGATACATTCCATTGTAGAAAATTCGCTGATATAGATTCTGATTAAGAACATTTGCATGAAAATAACCCTAAGATGTATATACAACTGAGAGGAATAGGGGTAGATAGTTACTGAAAGACTATTTCACTCGGTGTTTGCATGGGGAAGAAGCTGACTAGTGCAAAGTTGGAACTTGAAAAGAAAGAACAATTGTGCAGAGAGAAATGCTGGAGGTTGCAAGAAGACACAGGAGAAAGCAAAGGAGAAGAATACCGTAACCTGAGGTAAAAAGGAGCTTGAAAGGAAAAATAAAAAATGCAGCATGAAGAAAAGTAGAGCTACAGGGAAGCTTGAAAGTAATAATAAATGCATGGATCTATTGTACAGCAGCTTTTGTGAAACTGGTTACATGCATAATCTTCCATTTAAGATGACATGATATTTATCTAAAACATTACATTTTTTGAACTGAACTTTTCAGCTTTTATATTTCCATATCCACTTCTGTTTAAAATATGGACTGACCACACTGCTATTTTTGGACACTTAAATGGCAATCTAAAAAGGCTAATTTGGCAGTCACAATGATTAATGCTCTGTATAAAATAACTTACAGTAAGTGAAGAGATGAATGCCTGCATAAGGTTAACCTGTCCCAGAGTATTTACTGTAACACAAAAGGAAGAAAAAATAAGTTTGAAACATGAGCAAATAAGACAGTGTTTTAAAGAAAATATTGATAAAATATGCATGTAAACATTAAGGAAATGGTTAATGCCATAACAGAGAAAATATATAGTGTCACTGCATATGTTATAACAGTCCATGTGTGGAGGGGAAATAAAAGTTAAATGCACACACTTAAGGAGACCATATTTAACTAATGACAATAAAATGCCTTGAAAATATGCAACTCCAGACACGTATACAAGTAAACTGTTCTACTACAATTAGACATTAATAGATTAAAAAGCATGTTAGTACTGCAAGTCATTAAATTGCCTGGACAAACAGGAGCTTTGGAAATCAAATTTTAATGTGTTATGAAGACTGACAATCATGTAAACTTAACACAAGATTTGGATTCTGGGACTGGTCTTGATAAGAAGGACTTTTCACATAGTGGTCATCTTAAGGGAAAGCAATAGAAAAGCAACTACAACTCACTGTATTTGGGTAGTATAGAGAAACAGCAAGTAACCAGTTCATTGCTTCTGCCATTCTCTGCAAGTTGGATCGGTCAGTTTATGCTATGAAAGTCTAAATATGACTTTGTGTGCACAAATCCTGGAAAAATTCGATATCTTCAGTTGAGTTTCTAAATATCAACACTAGATTTTCATGAGGATAATTATATTTAGATCTTTGATTTTTTTTTTTTAATCTAAAAGTGATGATGATGGAACACTTTTTCTCCATTAAAATGATTTCACATGATAGATTCTGAATTGTTTCTATGTGTTGGTTGTCTTAAAGCCAATAACATAATATCTGCTTCATGGAAAATACGGTACCAAAAAAACAAAAGTTTCTTTTTTTGTGTCTCAGCTATTGGCTGTTCTAGTGTGATATCATAGAATTATAGAATCATAGAATCATAGAATGGTAGGGTTGGAAGGGACCTTTAGAGATCATCTAGTTCAATCCCCTGCAGAAGCAGGGTCACCTAGATCAGGTCACGTAGGAAAATGTCCAGGCAGGTCTTGAAGACCTCCAAGGAAGGAGACTCCACAACCTCTCCAGGCAGCCTGTTCCACTGCTCCATCACCCTTACAGTAAAATAGTTTTTTCTTATATTTAAGTGGAACTTTCTGTGTTTCACTTTTTTGTGTTTTTTGTGATGTGATACTGATAATGTTATTCTCATACTAAGATGAGATATTTGTGCTTGAACATATATTTGTGTCTGAAAATCACTTATGATGCATTGAAAAATTGTCTTATGGATGCGAAAATACTATCTATATTTTCTACAACAGATTGTGAACATTACAGATGGCTTGGGGAAATCAAGCTGTTTTTGAAGAAAACAATTTATCTTCATAAACAGATTGAGGTCCGTTTAGTTTGCTCAAGGTCTGTTGAGCTAGTAAGTAGTAGCAGACCACACATTCTGCTTGTCTTTTGTTACCACAGCCACTGTTTTAAGGTGTATTAAAAATACTTTCAGACACATACTTTGGAGCTCCTTTGGAAGCATCTCTCTATTCTATATGAATTTGTTTTATGCTTAGTCAACTCCTTGAGGTTTAAAGCTAACCAGAGAGCCCTGATTTATCATAAAAACTTTGGCCATTGAACTTCAGAGAAAATGTCAAGTTTATTTTTAGAATATACAGTCTTAGCCCTGGTATAGGGTCAATCCTGACATTATAATAGTATATTAACTTTACAGCACAGTCATATTTGTATCATCTTCATATTTTCTTTGAAAATCCTTTAGAAAACTTACCAAGCATTGAAATTATGGATTCCTGAAAGTAGAAATAATAGTTTGCAGAACTAAGTGTTGCCAACTTGCTTGAACCTGGAAACTCCAAAGTACACTTAAATGCTCAAATTCCTATTTCAGGTTCTAAGAATCTGATTTTTATCTGGTTCTACTCTTTCTCTGAATCTGTATATCTCTAAAACAGGTATCACAATTAAAAATTTCTTCTCTCACTTGATTTTCTTACATGACTGTATGACAGTTTTCAGTTTGAATAGATATTGCTGTGCATCACTAGTGGTTTATAATTTTTGGGTTTTGTTTGTTGGGGTGGTCTTATTTAGTATTGGATTTTTCTCCTTTGCTATTTTAATTGTATGTTTGCTTTTTGTCCCAGTTCACGTACCAGGCTATTGAATAAGTAAAATCTGCTAGTATGATGCTATCAACATTCTCTTCCACAAACACAACAGAAATCTCTGTTATTTCTAGTGTTGTATGATCTAACATGGAATAAACAATTACCACCCTGCTGCATGATCATGAATGAGTAATTTGATTTGTAATAGCACACTGCGCTCTGAACCCATGCCTAAGCATTCACTGGAAACATCTACCTTGTCATTTGCTTATGTAGTTAAGGTTTTAGATAATGGCTAGATGTTAAATTCAAAACACTGTTAGAGTGAAGAGGAAAAAAATCTGTTTCTAAAGTGTTTTTCCTAATGGGTAAATATAGCTTAAATGTAGGGTGAGTCTGTATGTCTAAGATGGAGTTGATAATGATTATCTAAGAAGAGAAATTTGAGAGTATGTATGAAAATTCAGTTGATTTTTGAAGTACAAGGATCATATACCTTTTAGTATTAATGATTTATTTTCTCAATATCACCTTCAATTCATATTGAGTTAGACAGTATTTTGATAAAATATCAACTACATATTTCTTATTTCAATAAGATGCCATGTGATCATCACATCTCTGATGTGTGGAGACATTATGTCTTGATAATGCCATAGAATTTGGTAAAATCATAGAATCATAGAATGGTAGGTTTGGAAGGGACCTTTTAGAGATCATCTAGTCCAACCCCCTGAAGCAGGATCACCTAGATCAGGTCACATAGGAACACGTCCAGGCGGGTCTTGAAGATCTCCAAGGAAGGAGACTCCACAACCTCTCTGGGAACTTTTTGTGTTCCAGCTTCATCCCATTAACCCTTGTGCTGTTGCTAGTTGCAAAAGAAAAAAGGGATGACACAACCTCCTGACACACTTGTAACAAATGTTACAAGCTTGTTCTTAATGTATTTTTTAGTCTTTTTTTTTTTTTTTTTTTTGGCAAAATGAATCACATAAGAATAAACCAGATTAGTAACCTATGTATTAATACTGTATAGTTTCTTGTTGCCATATTTTAGGACCTTTTCTTAAATGGAAATGAATGGTGTTCCTCCACTGGGATGTGTATTTAGTTCTTAACAACATACATTTTTATGCTGAATAAAGAATTAGTTTTTCTCCAGTAGTCTGGCATTTAGCCCATTTAAATCTAGATTTTCTATTGCCAGACAGTGACATTTGCTATCAGTTGTTTTAAAGGTCATAGGTAAGCAGATTTAAAATGAACTTTATTGCATATTTCAACCCTTATATAAAACTTGCTGGATTGAAACTGTGAAAGGAATATTCCAGTGTGTTTTAAATAAATGATTCATCAGTTATAGCAGGACTACTCATATCTAGTAAAATTTTCAATGTGATCAATCATATACTTTGAAAATTCAGTGAAAAAATTTTTCTTTCTCTCTTCACAAATTGCCAAAATTTTTGAAAGGCCCTAGCCCTAACTATCACTGATGATAATTTCCTTGTTGTGCCTCAAACTAGTCTTTCTCAGTTTTTTCTTTATAGTTAGCTATATGGAAATCAACTGGAATTATATTTTTTTGATACTGAGTCAAAATGTCAGAAAAGTACCATGAAACACTGATTTATAGCATTTCACTTATTTTAACTATATTTATATCCTGTGTCAAATAATTTCATTCTTATATCTGTTAATTTACTTTTACAACTTTTAATGCAACTTTTCCAGCACATTGCCCTTTGTGAAAGTCGAAGAATTACAGAATCACAGAATCTTAAGGGTGGGAAGGGACCTTGAAAGATCATCTAGTCCAACCCCCCTGACAGAAGAGGACCTCCTAGAGTGGGTTACATAAGAACTCATCCAGGTGGGCTTTTAAAATCCATGGACATGATGAAACTCTATTGGACATCTTAGATTCATTACAGAGGAGTAAAAAAAAAATTAATTGAATATATACATATTTCTGTACAGTAATTCCCATTTTTTCGATAAAAAAGGGGCAAATTTTCATTTCAACTGTTAGATTTTATTTTGTTTCGTGGATAGCTCATGGATATGCCATATTTTTTGATCAATACTATCACCTGCACCTTTCTGAAAGATTAGGCTGTGGAAGACATCAGAGAACGCTTTATGAGCCTCCATGGCATTTACAATAACTGTCTTTTTAAAGTAACCGTCTGTGTAGATTTTTGTTCCTGTTCCATCAGTCATCATTATTAGTTACTGACAGGAAAATTTTAGGAAACTCCTCTGCAAAGTATTGTATATCTGAATCAAGCAGTTGTAAATTTTTTTTAATCAATTTTCATTAAAGGGGTTGTATGTTCTTTGTAGAATGCTAAAAATTAGATATTAGTGTCTAGTTATAAATATGAAGCACTGTCACCATGGGTTTTTTCTAAAGATTTGTGAACTATTATTTCACTTTTGTCACAGAATGATATATTTCTTTTTAAGGCTCTTATGATAGATGAATCTTGTATGAACTGTCCATTTTATTACTGAGTATTTCTAACTGATTACATGAAAAATAATGAATTTTATATATTCACTGTCATCATCTTTTTCCTCAATTTTCCCTCAGTCTTATCTTACCAAAGAATCACAATAGTTATGTGATACAGAGAAAAGCGAAATATGAAAAATGTGATGAGCTGAGCAGTGTTCTATTGTGAAAGATATGTAACATTAGTAAAAAGATCTATTTTCTATTCATAGTTTACATGCTAAGGTTGAATATGTCACTTCTAGGTGTCAATATAATTAAATATTGTCCAAATGAATTCTTGCAAATGAATTCACAAGTGTGAGACAGGAGCAGCAGTGGAAAAATGAATATATAAATATAAACAATACCAAAGGTTTAAATCTATTTTAGAGAAGATATCTTACTAGATCATATCTGGGATAAAGGGAGGTAAATAAAGACATAAAACTGTAAGAGAAAGGGAAAAGAATTACAGCTACCAGAGAGGATAGATTCTACTTTTGTGGATGATACAAAGCAATTCATTCTTTGTCCGCTTGTTCGCTGTCTGATTTTTCAGATAAGACCATAATTGAAGCCTTGGAAGCTCTCTCTATGGATAGAAAAGTAAACGATACTGCTGTTTCAGTTGTCAGTACACACTCTGCTACTGCACTGCCTTCCAGTCTAGTACACAACATATTGATTGTCTGATGTCTTCAATCTGGACATTGATATCTTTTAGTGATGTTGGCTGTAGATAGTATTTAAGTGAAAGGTGCTGTTTCAAACCTGACTATGAGCAAAAATATCTATTTAATGACTTTAAAAAAATCTTTGTATAAACAAAAGTGAATTTACCTGGACCTGTATAACTGAAGTAAAAGTTAAAGAAGGGCTACCGGATGTTATGGATCCTTGCTTGTTAAATTGCAGAGCACTACTAAATAAGTTTTCAGTAGTACACATGAGTTTTAAAATTTATACTTAAAAAAAAAAATCAACCATAAAGTCTTTTCTATAGTGCTATATATTATTTGCATATACATGGGAAACGCTAATAATATGTTGGCTAATACAGTGGAAGGATGTTTAAGACCTTTTCAGAGGCATGCCGATTGGAAAAATGCACATGTAGACACATCACTTGTACCATCTTTTATAATTTATTATTGATTTGAAAAATATACTATTTTAACTGAATTACTCAGAAAATGTAATACTTCCTAAAATGAAAGCGTAAATGTGAAAGGAGTAAACCAGTTTCTGGTTTTATAGTATAAGGGTTTGTTGTTTTTTTGGTTTTTTGTTGTTTTTTTTTTTTTTTTTAATGAAGCATGCAAAACACACTTAGAAGAGTTTAGTGATGTTGAATACAATAGCAAAGTTAGGCATTCTACTGAATTGCTTTTGGTTTGGTATTTTTTTCTTATCATCTCGCTTCTGATCTCTTAAGAAACTCAAATTGAATTATCCATACTGTTCTCTTTGAGGTGGTAAACTTTGACCATATCAGAATATTCATTAAAATGTAGATCTATACTGACTGTTTTAAAAACCTCAATGTTCTTATTCTGGCTAATTTTTCCATTCAGTTATAGAAACCTATCAATATCAGTGTTTTATTAAATGTATGCCATCAGAATTATGCTTACTATATTAGACTTGTTATGTATTTCAGGAATTTCTGTTTCCCAAAGCACATAATTACAAGTTGGCCTTGTCTTTGGGAAGAGCATGGACCTTGATGACAAACTAACAACATCTTAAAGAGGGAAATATCAAAGCCATTCTGGAGTATTTTCAGTTCAGCAGAGAACTTTTTTTCAGTGATCATCTAAAAATATGCATATATTTCTTTTTTAATATTTCTTTTTTTCTAAAATTGTGAAACTACTTTTAAGAATGCTGGAGTAGTACCATGAACTTTCATAAAGTCTACTGGAAAAAAATTAAAATCCCTCAAAAGCTGGATGAAGTCTAATTTCATTAAGCCAAACTGTGACCTCTACATGTTTTTCTGTTCTTTACATTGAAATGAGTACACATTTTTAATAGTGTTGAGAAATCAAAAAGATCTTTGATAGAAATTTTCTAATCAAAGCTGTGGACAGGAAAATAGCATTCCACTGATGAAGACATCAAGCAACAATGCAGTTTATTAGTAACTTGGGTACAAAATTTGATTTTTTTAGTCTGCTTCTCCAGTTTTGATTATAGTATTGTTTGAGATTTATGGAGAAAGTTCTGTCATGTGGTCAGATGTATTAAGGAAGTTCTGTCATAAGGAAGTGAAAAGTACATGTTATTCACCACTAAACGGAAGTGTGAAGAATTAGTTGTACATTGTGTAAGTTGCTGTACACTTGAACATCCAACTAGGAGGAAAACATGGAAAAAGATGTTTTTCTTTCTTCTGTGTAGTACATATATTGATTCAGTGACTCCCCTGATAACCTGTTCCGAGAAAACTTCAGCCTTGAGCATTGGCTTTAAATACACTTTAGTCTTTGTAAAAGAGCATGTATTTGTAAACCAACTCCTGATGCAGACTTCTGAAACACTTCTACCAGGATTCACAGAAAACGTCCAAGAAATTTTTGAAATATTGAGTCAGTAAAAAAATCTGTGTTCCTGATGCTAGTATAGAACAAAGCTTAAATCAGGATAATTGTACTGTTTTACACATGCTGAAGGTGGTGTGATACACAGTTAAAAAGGTTAAAAAAAGCCAGAAAGCTATTTGACTACTCATGGTAAAAAACATCTGAAGTCCTCCAAAATAGGCATGAGTTTGGCAGGGATACGGTTAACTTTCCCCGGGGGCCACAGGGGGCCATGTTGAGGATATTGGATCCCATGCTGATGTCATGCTGAGTAGATACAGGTAGCTGGAGGACACAGAGCTGTGAGGGAACTTTAGCTTCTCTGTCAGGACTGAGTGTCAGTGATGCCAAGCATTGCTTGTTTTCTGTATTCCTCTGCTGACATTATGGCCATTTTTTCTCTCCTTGTGGTGTTCTATTAAATTGCCCTTACCCCAACACACAAAGTTTGCCCTATTCCTTCTGATTCTCCTCTTCGTCCCTTTGAGGTGGGGAGGAGTGAACAACTGTGTAGTTTGATTGTTGTCATCTGGGTTCAAACTGCAACAGTAGCATATTATGAAATGGTGTTCTGGTAATGCTAACTACCTTTTCTTAATCATATATTAACATACTAAATTTTTGATCTCCTGTCTTGTTTGTTGTGTTACTTATTGCCACATTCACTGGTGTCAAAACAATTATTTTAAAGAAACTCATGATCTGAGAAGAGGAGATGACTTCATTGATATCTGTTCTGAAGCTTGTTTACTGCTTAAGACTAAATCTCTGTTTTGTGATTTAATCTCTCAGAAAGTATTATGCAACCTGCTTAGTCTTGAGTGTGACTGATTTGCATGTGTCATAATGTCTCGAACACTTTCAGGAAAAATTTGAAATACTTAATTCTGAAGAGATTGAATTAGTTTCCTAGCAGGATGCTATCTGCAAGAACAAGAAAATATGTAGTGTAAACACAACAGTCTCTCAGTCTCTTCCTGCTTGCTCCTCCCATTTTAGAACTCAATCCTGGCCCTTTGAACTAAAAAAAAGTCTATGCAGCTTAACTAGACATATCACATTAGAAAAACCATCAGATGCTGCCAAATACTGACAAATCATAAAAAACTGCCAGTGTCCAGTACTTTCAGACTAACATATTCAAAACAAAGGGTCTGCCTTAAAGATTATCAGATGGAGAGGAGAGAAAATTATTTCACTGAAAGAAAAATCTTTTACTTTGTATTAGAAAATCTTCATGAGTTATGTTATTTTTCCTTCACTTGTTTTCGAAGCACTGTGCAATTCTAGCCATTCATCTGAGTCACAAAATGAAGCAGCTTTGTACAAGAAAATGTTAATGTAAACAAAAAATTTTTTTTTTGTTCAGTATTGGAAAGCTCTTATAGTAAGGTTACAAATACATTAATTAAAAAAAGTAGATCCCTTGCATGTCCAGGAATATTGCAAAAATAAATATTACTATTTAATACTTTGTAGATTAGCTAGAAATATAAGTTCACTTGATATAAGTATAGTTGAAAGCAACGTAAATGAACGTGATTTAATTGAGTATGGGTATAATTAATTATTTTTCAAGTTTTAATCACTGGAATATAGAAAAAATAGTGAAAAGAGGTTTCTTAGCTTTTGTGCATGAATTTTCTGATTCGACAGATTATTTTGCCTCAAATAGATATATGGACTAGCCTTGGAATTGCACGTTTTAACAGTTGTGTTAGTTACTTTAATTAATCAGTTCAACATATTCAAGTATATGCTATAATGCTCTTTCAATTGTATCTTTGAAAACTTAGAATGGGTTATTCACCTCCAGTCAGAAATATATAGGCATATCTTCCAGCCCACAGTAACAAAGAATTTAGAAACTTTGACATCATTTGAAAGCAAAACAAGTTAGATAATATGGAAAAGAATGTTACCAACCACAGATATTGTTAGTTATGTTTTAAACCTATTTATTTGGTCTTAGGGCTTGTTGCTATATATTTGTCGGAAATTAAAATAATGTAGGAAGGGAATGTATAAAAAAATACAAAGGCATATTCAACTACTACATCCTTCAAATACAATGAGTGTTGTAGTCACACTTCACCTTCAGTCCCTAGTAAAAAATACAGAATCTTATTTTGAGAAGTGAGAGGAAGTGAAAACTTTCTGTTCTTTAAACTGTTTACTTATTTATGGAAACAAGAGTTATATTGTTTTCCATGGGTGAGTAAATCTCAAATTGCCTAAAGAAGTCATTTAGTTACATTTTCTTTGTTCTCTTATTGTAAAATTTACAAGAGGGAAATGTTACTAAGAGACTGTGGTCTTAGCCAAAACCAGTTCACACATCAGTGTCTTCTCAATGAAATTTGTCCAGTGCAGGTTTTCTTGTCAAGGTTTTGTGGCCTTATAAAGTACAGAACACTAAAGTGGTGACTTTACAAAGGAATATGCTCCCTCTGCAATATGATCAGGTAAGACTGAAATAAATTAGATTTTAAAGACAGGATTCTCTTGATGTAAGGAGAAGAATGACACTTAAAAGAGATTTTTTTTCAAGCTTTTTCACCTGGAAAAGTAAAAAAGAATTATGGTAAGATTCTTCAGGTTGCGTAAATTACACCTTCATTCTAATTTATTTGGTCTACAGTGTATTTAATTAGTACTGGACACATGGTGTCTTCCGATTTTTCTATTTTAAGGATGAGAGTAGGTTTGAGAAGCCTATCACCCTTTTCAAAGTTGACTGAGAAAATCTTTGATCTTTCACTTGAAAATTCCTTCCTTTTTTAACTTTTCTTCCTGTCTTAATTCTGTGTTGCTTTTTGTAAAAGCAGAGTTAATCCTTGATATGAGATGAGGTGTCAAGTATCTGGAAAAAAATCAAAGTTTAAATTAATCTGTAAAACTGTGTAGTTTGATTTACCACATGAACTCATTTTAGATTCTTAACACTCTTATATTGAAAGTTGTTATTTTAGTGTGCTGGAGAAAAAAGCAAGAGAAGTGGACAGTGTTTCCTTTTCATTTTTGCTATTAAATGTCATGTATTAAAATTTCAATTTTTCATTCCTCTGAATTATTCCTTCCTCCTTTTTAGCTTATTACATTGTAGAAGTTTTCTTTTGAATGTGAACAAGTACAATCTCCTACTCTTGGCAATAAGAGTTGTAGAAAGAGGGATTTGTGATGATCTCAAGAACAAAAAGATTTGTGTTAAAGACTTCACTAAAGACTAGGTAGGCAGTACTCACAGCCTTTCCCATATCCACTAAAAGGGTCAGCTTGTCATAAAAGAAGATAGCAGGAGCTACCTTCCATAAACCCATGCTGTCTTGAGAAACATTATGAAAATATTACAATAGAGAAGCTACTTACAACAACAATTCCTTGTCATTAAAAGTAGATATTGGATGAAGTTACCACCTGTGCCTTTGGCTTTGTAAGATTTGCAAGTTTATGATAACAGATGAGCTAGTATAGAAGAAATATTCTGTTCTAATTTTTTAACTGAAACTAAAGTTCTTCAAAACATTTTACTGGAAAACATTTTTTTCTGTCTAGCTATGTAACAGTATAGAAATCTGTCCAGTCAGTTTGATGGAAGTCTCATGGACAATATTATCTTTTAATAGTGAAGGAGTAAAAGAGAGAGGTATGTGTTAAAAGGTAAGTTTTTGCATAAGAAAAGCTGTTCTATGGTCTTAAGTTGTGAAAAACAGAGATCAGGCCTAGAAACTGGAAAAATTCATCTCTGAAACGAGAAGAAGGGTCCAGTGTAGGTAAGGAAGCCCTTCCTTATTGTCACGAACTTGCCTAAAAAACAGAGGGCAGAAGCAGCCTTAAATGTGTGTGCCCACAGTCATTATCTGTCCCAACCATTCCAAAGTTATCATTGGATAAACTTACATTGCTAAGTCATAGCTAATCCAGCTAAGCCATGGTTAAATGGCAACTGTAGTGTTGCAAAATCATCCATACGTGATGAATTTTGGCATATCTAATGAGAGACTAACTTAGAGCTTCCTCTTGGCTGATCTAGGACCCTTCAACCTTACTTCTGTCTTGCTGTCACAACTCAGGTAGTATACACTTCTCTCCCTTCCTTGCCCTTGCTCTCTCCCCTACTTGCCCTGACCTCTTCCTTGTTTAACATTGCCTTTAGTATTTTTTGCAGTCAACCTATGTATTCCGTGATCTGAGTCCATCATAAGTATAAATATGGCCGTTTGAGTTTATTTAGTCTATAAGTTGAGTTAGGATATTATCTTCAACAGCATTGAACAGTGTCTTTTTTGAACTCTCTAACACATGTAGAATTCTATACTGATCTTTTGTGACCAAAAGGCTGTTTTCTTTAAAAATGTAGGTGGTTTTACTCTCTTACCTGAGTCTGTATATGAGTCAGTCCATGACTTTTGTGGGTGATGAATAAAATAGGCAAAATCTCAAATACATTTGGGGAAATCTGTTGGCTATTCATATGGGTTTTTTCTTCCAAGACCTATGGTCACTACTTAAAACTGATGGTAGGTAGCTATGAAATGAGCACAAGATGCTTAAGACATCTTACAAATTACTTGTCATAACTTGATGTTTGTTCAGCAATTTGCTTTCAGTTCACTCATGGTAACAATAAATTTTCTATGTTAGTATTAGAAACATTTCTTCAGTATTATTCTTAAAATTCTGTTGAATTGAAAAGCTTGATTATCACCTTCTATGTAGAACCAAGATTAAACTTCTGATAAATAAATGTATACTTTAAAATGTTTATATTTTATATTTCACCTTTTTGAGAAACATCAGAATTGAACAGAGACACACATTTTAAATTATACTTTTTTTTTTGCATTTTGAAAATATTTTACATTCAAGCCATTTGAGTCATCAGATTTATTAACACTTTATGAAAGGTAAACAGTGAGCTGTTCACTACAGGAGATAAGTAAGACCCAAGTTTAATGTTGTGTCATCTTTGCTGCAGATGAGGTGCCCAATTTTATCTTATTTATCCAACATTAAGATATACAGCCATTTTATTATGCATAAATCTTCATATCCAGTAGGAAAACAAAGTTCTTTGTGCTCTATGATTCCTGACATTTAAGTCTTTGCACAAAATCTGCATTTGCAATAGTGTTATCCTAACATTTTCTTAAACTGAAGTAAAGAAAAAACTTTAATTATTTTCTGTTTTTTAGGAGGGACTTAACCTAAAATGCAAAATATATATAAAAAGAAAGTAATTCTTAAACCATGGAGTAGAACATCTCAGTGAAATGGCATGAAAAAAAGAGCTAGGTGACAGAAGAGTACAAGACCCTTTGAATTCTCTACTGGGACTCTACTCCTAATGATATCCTTTTTTTTTTTCTTTTCTTTTCTTTTTTTTTTTTTTTTTAATTTAACCCTCAATCATAGCAAGTAAATGCTTTCTATAGACTAGAAATACATTGAAATTACATTTTTTTCATCGTTAGTTTTCTGTTTGTGTGTCATTTAGTATTTACTGTCTCTACATGAATTGGAATCTTTTCTTCCCCTAACTAAATTTTATTTCTTTCTTTTGAAATCATGAAGAATTTTTCAGTATTTTCATGAATTAGAGTGTTGTCTAGATTATATTTATAGATTTTTGTTGCATCCCCCTAAGTCTTCGATTTTCCTATCTAGGAAATGTTTTTGGCTCTTTCTCTTACATCTCCTTTTAGTTCTTTAATCTTTGTAGTATAAGAATCATGTAGACTGTATTTTTTTTCTTTCTTTTTTGATTAATTTTGAATTAAAAGAGTACTATCTCCTATCTATTAATCTGTATTTCTTGCATCATAAAATTGCACTTAGAGTTATTTCAACATTTAGCATTAGGTGAAAAAAATTAATAAATTCGCTAATATACAATTTCATGTATAATGATAAATCCTTCTTTGCTACAGATCTCCAACACAGAAAATCTGAAAACAGTTAACAGATCTAATGACTTAAGTGGTCAGATCACGTGGAATTCCAAAACTGTATTTTCATGCTGTCTTTCTTAAGCAAAACACATTGTGTGGTAAAATAGGCATAGCTGGTAATTTTACCCTTCAGTGCCAGTTTTGTAATGGCAAGTGGTAAACAACTGAACACCATCAAGTAGTGAAATATATAGGTCAGAGGTATTATTTCAGTCAGGAAATAAAAATTTACTTTGAGTAGCAAGAAAAGTGTCTTCAACAGTTGCATTTAATTCTTTACCAGTTGCCCGTCCAAGATAAATGCTGTTCTTGTACTTTAAGACATAATGGAAATGACTTAGCCAGACCTGTTCACTGGCTCATTGACTTAATTCAGCCTTTCCAGAAGAAAAGAGGTTTTTTTTTTTTTACATTTTCATTCAAATTTTGTCCATGAGAAAGCAGTGGTACAAAGCCCTGTCCATAGTTTGATATAAAATTTTCATGGTTTATGATTTCCCACTGATAGAATAGCAAAATCTGCTCCTTGCCTCCAATCATTCCTCTTCCTTGGGTCCACTAATCCATCAAGAAGTTTGTCTTCTGTCCATTTCCATATCTCTTCTTATCCTACCAGACCGAGTCACATTGTATTCATCTAGTATTGCTGTTTTACTCTTTTAATTTCAGTGCTGCAGGTCATATACCTTTTTTCCTGTCCTTATTAGCTTATTACACTGCAGATAATTTGTACACTAATAACAGATTTCATGAGCCTTACTTTGGCAAGTGAAACCTTTACACGATGCTGATGAATGTACAGAAAAGACTGCATATAATTGATGTATTTCTTGCTTATAAACTCAAGATTCAAAGAAATCTTCAAAATCCTTAGTCATTGAAAGTAATTCGTTTCTTGTATCTATTGGGGGTAGTTGGTAGTAGTACACTTCTTTTGGAGTGCATTTTTTCTTGAAGGCATTATTATCGATCCTCCTATTTCTTTGTTCCAACAAATGCTAAAAAAGGGTTTATTTTTCATGGATTTTATATTTATGTTCATACCTTACAAGTATGGTATTTTTCTCCATCATAAGAAAATGATAGTCAGGTAAAATGAACAAGAGATGGATTGCAGATCCATAGTCTTATTTTCAAATTCTTCATCACATATAGGTAAGCACACTCTATCTATCCTCTCATTCAAATTTATTAGTTTCATTATAAATATTACTCTTCTATAGCAGAACAAATTGCAGCTTTAATCTAACATAGCAATAATAAATTTAGAAATACTTTCTTTTTACCTTTCTCATGTTTTTGCAGCTCGTTAGTCAGCAGGAGAAGATCTGAATTAATTCAAATTAATTCAAGAAACTGACTAAGGAAATGTCTTTCCTTGTATAAGAAAATAAAGGAGAAGGTACACATTAGATCAGCTCCCCATTTTTTGGAGAATTGATCCTGATAGAATATTTAGTTAGTAATTTCTAATTGACATAGTCACAAAAAACATTAATGTTAATTAAATTTGATTTTACTTATTTATATTGCCTGCACAGAAAAACCATAGTAGCTTATAATCAGAACTGGATAACACTGAATGTTGGGGCAGTAAGAATGAAGCATCAATTGGTGTCAGCAGAAAAGAGCCACCTCAGGGCTTGTACTACTTTCCTGTAAGATGCACATGAGCTAACTTTTTTTTTTTTTCTGAAAAAGACAGGAGACATTATGTGTTTATGGGGTAATTTTTTTAAAGGATAATGTACTTGAATAGGAATCATGCATAAAACTCTCTTTGGTATATTTAATGCTGTCATAGATACTGGTGTTACAGAACAGTGTAAACTGGAATGGGTAGAGGAAGGCTGTTAATATAATAAAATACATGGAGAGCTTATAATTGAAGAGAAAGCAAAAAAAATTTGTAAAGCTGAGAAGAGCTTTTGTTCACTGTTTCTAAATGTGTCAAAGTTTGCAAAGTAAAAGCAGGTAACATCTAGTTAATATAAAGTGGCTTGGAGAGAGATCAAGAACACCTCAAAGTCTGTAAAACTTTTGGGTTTTTAAGTCAGGAAAAAAACCCCACATCTGAGTGAGTTTTGATCAGGCTTCAGCTTATATCTGCATATATAGCTTTCATTTATAATAATCTTATATTGATTTTACAATGATGCTTAAAAAAGATAGCAATGACTGTTACAATAACTTTTTCTGTTTCTTTTTTTTTTTTTTTTTTCTCTTTCCTATCCTGATTAGATAATGTCTAATGTAAAAAAGCCATCCAATGCAGTACTATCTTTATCACTCTGTCAGATGCCTTTGGGACTTAGGATCTGACATAGATTCTTTTACTTATTTTTAGATCACCAGGAAAAAAAATTATACATCACATTAGGAGTTTGGTTAGCTTTATTGGGATGTGGGGCTATTTACACCCTACAGTTCCATAAGCCATTTGAGACCATTATTAATTGTTCTGGCTTTGTCTGTATGACAGTAATTATGGGTAGAACTTCATATTTACATACACAAGGGTACTATTAGGTACAATTCATTATAGTAATAAACTCTTCATGTGAGCTTGTTTGTATCTAGTCTGTAGATGAAAGTATTATTTGGACATCTGCTATTCTATTTTTAACTGCTTTATTTACAGGAATTTAAGAACTCTAGTTCTAATCTTTTTATTTGAATTGGATATTTTAGTATCTTATTTAGATCTATTTTTACACTTTCTGCAAAATTTCTACAGATTCCTTGTTGAGTGTGATTTAACTTCTTGAGAAAATTTTACAAGTACTGATGTCTTGAGTACTTTCCTCTGAAGGTAGTTTACCTTCCTTTTTATAGCAATGTGAGATGAGATGAAAGCCTTGCTGTTTCAGAGATTTACACACATTAGGGATTCTTTGATGAGGTTTATTGTGGTGGAAATGATATGACATGGTGATGTGTGACTTGCTTTTCTGACTTAGAAGGTCCTGACGTTAATAATATCATTAATGTGAAATCAATATATAAACTCATGTGATCTGAGTGTGCATGATTGCCTAAGTGTGTGCAAGCTGAGACTATAAAATCAGTCAACAGTAGCACAGTTAAACAGCTATATCAATAACTGCTTCAATCACACCAGTGGATGAAGGAAAAAGAATATTTGAAGAATACTAAGTAACACAGGCCTTTGCAGATAACAGATCCTACCAAACTGTAATTATTTCTCCTGTTCATGCCTTTCCCCTGACAACAACCCCAACCTCTTTTAACCCCAGCACGCAAATGTTTGCTCCCCTAGTGGGCCAGGTAGGAGAATTGGGGGAAAAAAACATGAAGCTCATGCATTGAGATAAGAGCTAAAATGAAAATTAAAAAAACTCCACAAGAATAGTATTAAAATATATAATTACAATAATGTCAACAGAAATTACTGTAACAAGAAGAGGAAAATAAAACCCAAGAAAAACACATAATGCATAATGCAAGTGCTCTCTACCTGCTGACTGATACTCAGACAGTGATCTGCCCCTTCCTGACAGCTTCTCCCAGTTTTCATGCTGGATATGGTATTCTATAGTATGGAATATCCCTTTGGCTATTTCATCCCAGCTGTCCTGATCACATTCCGTCCCAGCTTCTTGTGCACCTCCTTTCTTGTAGTGTATGGGAAACTGAGAAGTCCTTCCCTTAGGATAAATGCTACTTCACAATAACTAAAATATCACTATTATTCTCACACTAAATCCAAAACTCAGCACTGTACCAGCTACTAGGAGAAAAGTTAACTCTATCCCAGTTGAAACCAGGATATGGAGTCAGAACAAAAAGTTGCATGGCATTCATTTATTTATATATCTACCAAAAAAAAAAAAAAATTCCTTCATCCTATGCAGACTAAATACAAGTAAGTAGCAAACTCATGAATATAACTTCATAAGAAAAAAAAAGCTAAAGATAGCAAATATGGAACTTTTAATCCCAGTTTTCACAATATGCTGTATTTTATTGTTTGGAAAGGTAATAATATAATTACTTTGGTGGTGGCTTTCAGAAAGTTTATAATGGAAATGAAAGTTCCCTGAAACACCTCATAGGTCACTTGTTCAGTTTAGCTTTATAGTCTTGCTAAATTTTCTACTAGGTGGAAGTATTTAACTGTGAATAATTACATGGTACACATATTTTGAAAAGGCTAATTTTTTTTTAATCTATATGTAAATGCTCTTTAAATGTATTGTGGTGTTTTTTCTCCTTCATTATGTTACTGATGCAACAGTTAAGATCCTCAATGCCATAATAAGTGAAACTTAAAAACTATTACTAGAGAAAATAAGCTTTCATTAAATTTAAAATATAACATGGAAATAAACATCATAGCACTGTTATTAAAAGAATGAAGAAGGAAGGTTTTGCTCTTAATGATGGCAAACATTTTGAATACTTTGATCAGATGCATTAAATTACTTACACTGTATAAACCCAGTACATTCAAATACCAAGCAAATATTCTCAAAACTCCTGAAAAAGTGTGTGTTTATGCTGCAAAAGCAAAGATTTTTACTTGTTGTACAAGTAGAGTGGACATGATATATATCATAATAAAAGTATATTTCCTTGGATTTCTTATTAAAACAGGAGTTTAGTTCAATATAAAAATACAGAACATAGCAATAAGAAGTAACAGCACAGGAACATTTTTATGAATAATTTTGTTCACAGTTTTCAACAGAAATATTTTCACCTTTGCTTTTAGAGATAGCTTAGAATATTTGATCTTTATTTTTTACAAAAATGGTTTTTTCTACTTGTGTTCATATTACATGACAAATCCTTCTGATAGTCTGTATCTTAAAGTGCAAAAGTGCTTCTTGGAACCAATACCACCTAATTTCTGTGTTGAGTCCCTTCAAATCATTAATACACTTGTAGGGATTCCATACAGGTCCCAAGGTCAAAATCAAAGGTCATAAAGAGTCACTTTTGTAAGCAAAATGCTTGAGTGATGAGTTCCATTCACAGAATCCAAGTGAGCAGGAAGATACATGACTGATATGACCATCAATACATCTTTGAAAGATGCTTCTTTTTAAATATTTCTTTAATTATGTATTATGTTAGCACATTTTCCCGTTGCAGGTTGAAATTGTTCCCTCAGGAGGATAAAAAATAAAGTTCTTATTACATCATCTTTTTTTTTTTTTTCTCCCCTCAAAATTTAGTTAATAATTGGAAGATGCCATTGGCTGTTGTTTACATGTTCAAATGATAATTACCTGGTAATTTTTAAGACACTTCTTCAGGTCAGCTGGATGCTCAAGACTGGAATTCTGTTATATAGTTATTGAAAATGTAAAGACACAAAATGGTAAGAAGGATACAGAAACGTTAATATTTTAAAGCCAAACCTGATTTTCTGAACTGTTCATCAACCTTGACTTTTTCAAGTGATAAGTTCTCTCATCCTCTCACTCTCCCTTCCTCCCTTTCTTTCTTTGTCATTTTCCCAGTGTTTTAAGAAAAATCTGACCATACAGACTAAACTCCCCGCGATCTCAGGAAGCTGATGGAAATATTTTACCCTTCATTAATTCATATATTTGTGAATTGTGTACCTTTTGACAGTCTTGGCAGGATAATGTTGAAATATGAGGCTACAGTATATTCTGTCATGAATATTAATGTATTAAGATCCATCTGATCTTAAATATAAAGATAATTTCGAATTTAGGTACATTTCGCTATATCTTTATTTTTTTCTGATTTACTTTTTCTATATACGCAGTACTTTGAATTTGGTAAAAATACACTACAAAAAAAGCGCTGTGACATACCACCTAAAAGAACAATCATCCAACATTGTGCTTGTCATCAAGCATGTAAATATCTCAACTCAAATACTTGTAATACTTTGTAATTTATTATCTATTTACGTTTAGGAGAGTTATCTGAATAAAGGCAGTTACAATTCCAGCTTTAAACATATCAAAGTGGTTTTTAATTGAACAAGTTACATGTAGGAGGAACTCAACTGGAAAACAGAAACTGGAATCTGAGTGCAGTCGGGACCACAGACGTCCCATAGGAAAGACACAGTGGCACATCTGTTAAAAAGTGATATTATACAAATAAGTTTAATTTTGAAACATTTTCTTTTTTTTTTTTTCTATACCATACCACCAGAAGGCAGAAAAGTTGTGTATTTTAAGGGCTATTCAGTGATAGGCTGTATGGCTTCTCACTTTTTTTTTGAGGTCAGAAGGGCTGATTTACTGCCATTGAGCTTAAAGGAATTTAATTCAGTGTTATGGGAACCTGCGTTACAGAAGTTAGCTGCATATATACAACTACATGGAAGAGATTTCTTCTCTCATGTGACTGAATGATTAAGAACTACTTTTGAGAGCAATATGGAGAAGAATCTCACATGGAGAAAGCAAGTACAGATTTCAACATGATTTTGTGTCATAATTAAATAAACAAGTAGTTTTGCCTAGAAATTAATGTATCTGAATGAGCTCTCAAGATTCAGAGACTTTAACAAAATAATTTTTTTTAATTTTGTTTTTAATTTTGTTAATTTTTCTGCTGTCTTCTACCATGTCTTGCTTGATATGAGCCGGTGTTGCAAAAAAATTTGAAGACCAAGATAATTAAAGGAATTAAATGGAGAGAATCTAATTTTATTATGTTAGATTACTGTACTGAATGTCTATTATAATATAACTGTAGTAAGTGTTCAGAAGACCCTTAATATTTGTAAATTACATATTTATAAATGAACAAAAATTACACTGAAATGTTCTAGGATTTTACCTAGATTGGTAATCTAGGATGTTGTAATAAAAACAGAGATTAAACTTACGTAAACTAGGCTGTAAAAAAAACCCTTGATGATGTAAGGAAAAAGGAAAGATCAGCAGTAGTACTCATTACAGACTTGAGCTGGATCCTGTAGAACCAGCCTGGATGACACAGCATGGACAGCACTGGTCATTTTCAGTTAAATTGGATAGTAAAAAAACAGACAATCAAAATATATTGTATCAAATAAAGGATACAACTATAAAATAATATACAATTTAGGTAGTGGGAAATAGCAATGAGTCATGGATGTATGTATTTGCATAATTATACATATGGATTTACATAATAACTCATCCAAGTTAAATCAACATCAAAAAATCCTTCACAACAGCAGAATCTACTCTATGTTTTATTACTTAATTAAGTCAGGGTCAAACTCAAATTTGTTTTCCAAATATGTTTTTGACTTCACAGTAAATAATAAAACAAGCTACCAGAGCTTACAATGAGGTGATAGACCAGAGATAACTGTCTTTGATTTAGGTAGTTCCTGAGCACCAATCAGTTCTTTATAGCAACAGTTTTGTATTTACTGTTGAGCAAAGCAGAGGTATCAGTCATATCCAAACTAATCTTTAGCCTCTTTAGATAAGAACACTTGAGCAATCAACTTCAAACCTGAAAAACCCAAAGCATTCTTTAACCTTCTTCCAGTACCCAAGGTAATGTCAGTTATATCATAATTGTTTTCAGAGCTGTTTTGAAACACAAACATAGCTTAATGCTCCATTTAACCCTGGATTTCAACATCACTTTGATAGAAAAAAATATTCCTGTCAAACTTAGAACCATACTTGTCTTTCACCATCTTTACTCCTGGTTTCAGTGAAGCATTCATTCAATGGTTTCATAGTGAGAATTTAATATTTTTTTTTTCTTTTCAACATTCTTGCAAGGAATTTGTATTGTACCATACACAATGATTCTATTAGGAGATACATGCAGCTTTAAACATTTTTTGAATCCTAAAAGTTTGAGTATTGTCATTTAGCTACTTTAATAAAAATCATCATTCCTGAGGTAACTGTTTCAATATTTTATAAATTTTAAATTAAATTAAATTTTGTAAATTGGATAAGTAGGAATTAATTTTCATTGTCTTTTTAATTTTTACACTAAAAAATGAAAAGTCAGTTATTAGGTCAGGTCAGGCAGAATTTGAGCACCCAGCACCTCATACTGTTTTATCTGCTTCTCTAATGGGCTCAGCTGCTTGACTCAGATATCATGGATTCATGTAAATAATTCATACATAGAAATTGCTGGCATGCTGGGAAAGAACTTGTAGCCTTCTGAATTACCTGCATATATTTTCCATTTCTGTTAACAATGTCATAAAAAAAAAAAAAAAAAACAAATCAAAACCAAACAGTAGACAAGGAGGTTGATCTGTTGAAATAAAACTAAGGATTTATTGTATTACCATAGTTTCAACATAATTTTGTAATAGTGTGACATAGTCAACATCAGTGTTGATCAGCCTTAGTATGACCTCTGATTCTCAGATGAGTTTGTACATCTTTTAGTAACACTTCTTGAATTCTACTGTCTACTATTGAACATTCATAAATTTTGTATATAATTTATGTGATTTCATTAAAAACAACTTCCATATAGTGGTATTTTAGATTTTACAAGGAAATTAAAAAGCTTTGTCTTGGCCCATTAAGAAAGAAAGAAAAACAGAAATCTCCCATTAGAAAATATTCTCATCCCAGTTACATTCATGTACTTGAAGACATAATCCTCCTTTTCTGAACATATTCTACAATCAGTCCACTGCTTCCTTAGCAGATTTAATGCATCATAACTTAAAATTCAGGAAGGGGAGGGAAGAAATTACCATTATATTACTGTTATACTCTTGGAAAGTGATGTAAATGATTTGACATGATTTGTAATTATTTGACAAAAATAATGTGATGTAATTATGATTATTAGTGATGTAATTATTTGACAAAAATTATTTATTTGATGTAAATTAATTCCTGATGGTAAATTTCTGGAATATCAAGTTCCTTCATAAATACAACATCCCACAGAGTGCTATTTTAAAAAAGAACTGCAGTAAAACTCTTTTTAGTAAAACTATTTTCCTTCTCAAAAGACGTTCATGAAAAGAAAAAAGGTATTATATGTGAGAGTGGCATATGGAACTTTTTCCTATAAAGAACACTCCACTGTTGAGCTTCATGAGCCACTTAATTTGTTTTTAAATTGGTTAGCATTTAAGCTGCATTAATTACTTTTCATAATAGTACTATATAAATGAAATTGTATAGTATGATATATTTCTCCTTTTTCTGTCTTATAAACTGCAACCAATTTTACCAAATACTCAAACTCATTTAGGAGAAAAAATATTAAAAAGAAGAATAAAGAAAATCATTATCTCTGTGATGCTAGAGATATTTAGTTCAGGGACTCAGGGAATTGCAATTAGACTTGAGCTAATCATAATATGGCCAAAGTCCCTTCTGGAGGATCATAATATCAAAGATGTTTCTCTTAATATTCATTAAATTCTATATCTCTTGATAATATACTTAATATACATCTGGTATGTATTGACATGACGAATGAGACATACAAATACGCTAAAACAAAATGAGCAAAAACTGAGTCCAAAGCTGTAATGAAAATTTTCTTAAGATGCAGCTTCTTTAAACAATAATAAATTGTCAGTGAGGAGACTGTGATAATCTTCCCAAGACAGTAATTATGCTGAATAGAGATAGAAGTGTTTTTCAATTGGATAGTGAATTAGAACATACTTATAACACAAAAAATTTCTTTAAAAAAAAAAAAAAGAGTCAATATATTTAATAATGCAGAAAAATAATCTGAAAAAAATTACATTATTCCCATTGTACATAAATTGAATCTAATGGATTGTCAGTGATATGTTCTAGATTTTTAAGTCCACTTTTTTCTTTGAAGATTGATAACTTTAGTAGTGTTGCCATCAAGATCTTATAATTACTGTAAGAGCATATGTTTGTAATTTACTGTACATTCAGGAAAAGGAACAACTCATTTTTTACTACATCTGTTGCAACAAAGCACAGACTTAGTAGAAAATCCACTTTCATTCTCAACATAGGAGAACCACTTTCATTAGAGGACATCATCTTGCAGTTTCCAGTTTAAGTTGAAAGCTGGTGACTCTCGAAAACACAAGGAATATATTTTGGTGTGCAGAATGCTCGACCTTTCCACTAGAAACTGGAATAAGATCAACAAAATCTTTCACATAGGTAATCAGACAGTCTTTGATAGTGATATTCAGTCACTACTGAGTTAGAATTAATTTAAACAGGTCACCTAGAAATGAAAAGCTGCTTTTCACATTTCTTGCTCTCTTGAGCACCTGAATTCACACATGTGTTTAACATCTCTATCCTGGGTCAAGTGAAGAGTGATGATTTCAATGTATGGATTAATTGGGCTCCTGACAAATACAATTGCAATGAGGGCAATGACTTGAATGTTATGGAAATAGTTGTAAATCTGTAAAAGGCACTTTTATTGAGTTATAGTTCATTTTTGTTGATTTACTTGAGCACTTGTTCGAGATATTCCTCAGAGATATGCTAGAAGCTGAGAGAGTTCCACAATAAAATTGATATAGTGTGAAACAACAGCTATTCTTCAGCTGCAGTCAAGATGGAAACTGTTCTGCACTGTATTTTATATCATGTTTTCTCTTTGTGACTTGTCTTTGATTTTCTTTGCACCTTCTATCATAGGATCAGTTTGTCCCAAGAAATCTACTGGGAAACCTCTCATATCTCTTGTTTATTTTCTCAGATCACGTGCTGCAGTATACTGTGTATCGTAGGCAAAATTACTTCCACTTTGGGGTTGTTTAGTTTTTTTTTTTTTTCTTCGTAAAATACAGATTGTGTGTGTACTGTGAGCTATAAACAAGATTCCACGAGAAAACTCAAATCTATGCTAAGGTTACCTCTACCAAAATGGAGTTATTTTGTCTAAAATTTTCTGGGCTGGACAGCAGCCTCACTCTGAGGCTGGAATTGGAAGAAGATTTTCAGATAAATCTATCTGTTAATTTCCAATGAAAAGAAGCACATAAAATATGTGCTTCTTATTTTTTGCCACCAAAAGTGTATATTTCACTTTTTGAGGAAATGATCACCATTCTCTGGAGCACAAATCCTAGAAGCAGACATGGCTTGCTTCTGTCCCTGGCTAGGGTTCATCCCAACAAATATGAGATATTTTTATTAGGGATTTTAGAAGTCAGGCTTCTGATTTTTGTAGTTTTTTCCGCTGATGATGGAAAAAGCAACCCAAGCTTCCTAAAAGATAGCTTTTACATGAACATGTATGTGACTATGTTCAAGCCATTGTATTTTGTACTCCAAATATAATCATCTGACATTCTGGACCCATATGTAGTCACAGAGTTATTTCCAAGAAGTGTTGCTGGTATTAAGAGGTGTTCTCAGGATTATCTTTTTGTCCACAAAACTTATAGGACAAAACAAGTGACATGGTCTAACTGCTGGATTTACAGGGTTCAGCATCAGAACAGACGTCACACCCTTGTAAAACCTTATCTCTTAATCATGAACAGAAACTCTCTTTTTCACTGCACTGACAAATAGCTTTTTTTTTTTTTTTTTTCTGGAATTGCTGTATATGAAAAGCTAAAGTGTTTATAAGCAATTCCGTTTACTTCCTTTTGCAGTGACATGACTATTCTGAGAGAACTGATTCATCAGGGACAGTGTACACTCAGTAGAAAATGATTGTACCTGATTCAACACGCAGTTGTAGTTTCTTAGTAAAAAAATATATTTCAAGATACTCTAAACATCTAATTAAGAATAGCTTTGCCCATTCATACAGCTTTGAGAGTCCTCAACATATCCTTAAAACACTGACCAAATAGAAATCTAAGGTACCACGGAAGCCTTGAGTAACCTGTCTGACCTAAAATCTGACCTTGTTTAAGCAAGATCTTGGACTGAATGACCTTTCCAAGATGAATTACACTATAATCTAAAGGAAGAGTATCTATTTAAATGAGTGCTGAAGTTCACCAATTTACCTCTTCTTTTTTTGCTCTCATCATTTCACACTCCTACTATTTTGCAAAAAGGAAAAGGAAAAATACTGATATGATTTGGAAATAAAAATATGTTAACTTTTCATTTAGTTTCAATGGAAGTAGGGTGATTGTAACATTGCAAAACCTACTGTGCTCTCATACCATTTCTATTCTTTGTCTACATCCCCAATGTAGAATTGTCATAGATTCATCTTCAAAAGACAGTACAACTTTTTATGTGAGAGAAAGAGCGTGTCATTGTGCAAAGCAGACATACCAAATTGACACTTTAATGAAAGCATCTCTTTATCACAGGTAAAAAAAATGCATTGCAATATCAATTGTAAAATAAGAAACATATGAAAAAATGTTCAAATTTATCTTTGCATTTTACAGAGCTTCTGAATCTGTTTATGATGACTTATATGCCATCTTGCCATTTTAAGTTTTCCCTGATATGGCTAGAAAAAATATATTAATTTCTTCTTGCCTTTATTTTTTAAAAAATTGTAAGTGTTAAATAAATTTGAAAAAAAAAGTCACCTGTAGATTGAGTTATGGTCCAGATTTTTATTTGGACAATTTATAAGCTTATGTATATCAAAAATACTATCATTAAACAAACAAAATCTTTAAATACTATCACTAATTAAACAAAAATCATTACTAACATAACGTGCATTGCAAAAAAATATCAAAACCACCCCCCCCCAAAAAAAAACCAAAATACACCAAACACAAAGTTTTCCATCTGTGTTAAGTCACGGTTTGCAGGCTACTGTAAGACAAGAACTTGAGATTATTAAATCACACGGGAATATCAGCTCAATGCTCAGGAAAATGATGCAAATGGACTGTTAGAATTATTAAGAAATTGGAGTAGAGAATGAGAGAGAAAAACTATTTACCTCACTGTTTGAATTTATATTTTCTTCATATGTCTTCAGTATCTTCAGTGCAGACCTGATCACCCATTCAGAAATAATACAATAGAACAGGAAAAGAGTACGATGATTTAAAACATTAAAAATGGAACAGCTGGTATGAAAGAAATGACTGAATAGATTGGGATTTTTTGACCTGGAAAAGAGAATATTTAGTATGGATGAGAGAAATCTGTAAGTACTGTGGCATGAAGAGAAAGGAGGTCAGTTCACTGCCTCCACCAGTACAGCAGAGTGGGAATCATGTACCCTGATCATGACTCTCCCCTGTTGAGGTGGGAGGAGGTAGAAATATTGGGAGCAGTGTACTGAGCCTGGAAAGAAAGGAGGGATGAGGGAGGAAGATCTTAAAGTGCTGGTTATTTTTCTCATAATCCTGCCGTGGTTTTGGTGCCTATTCTGTTCTGTTTCTTGTAGGTAGTGGAGTAAACTTTCCTTACTTTCCTGTAAGTCAAGTAGTGGAGTCTGTTTTGCCTGGAACTGTAATTGACAGTGAGCCCTCCCTGCCCTTGTCTTGATCCACAACATCCTTGGCTATCTTTTTTTCCTCTCATCATAAGGAGGGTGGGGATGGATGGGGGGCATTGAGCAAGAGATTGTTATGGTGCTTCATTGCTGACTGGGAAAAACCACAACAAAATGCTTCTCTATAGTGATAAAAATGATGACCATTATCGTCAGTAAAATGAATATGCTTTATAAAATTTCATACACATATTCCACTAAACAAACAAACCAACCTAGTTCAAATAAGTATAGGTGCTAGCTACAGTAAATTAAAATTCTGTATTTCATAGCATTCTTGAATATATAAAATTTAACTTGCTCTTTTTTCCAATTAGTTGTACAAAGGGTTTGATTTATATGTTTAACACATTCATGATACTGGGTTGTGAGTGTTTGAATAATGGATAATCAGACTGTGGTATTTTCCATGTCTCTTATCTGTTTAGACAATATTTATCATAATGCTATTATAATTTGTTTGAGGACAGATTTAGTTGTTCTTCCGCAGTCTGTGTTACAGTTTGTTTAATGAGTGTTGTATGGAGTTGGAATTACATTCAAATATGTCATACTCAGAAGACACATATTGATGAAAAATCTTGCATAGAAAATATCTAACATAGAAAAGAAATTATTTTGAAACAGTAAAGAACCTGTAGCAACTTGTGTTTAGTAATGTCAGAAGATCATAGGGTTTAGAAAAAAGAGTAGATGTACTTTTGTTAAAACTACATATCCAGCACAGTTTATTATCTTCTCTATAACAAAGATCTAAGATTAAAAAAAAAAAAATTGCATTGGCAAGGTCATTTGAATGTGTGAATAATTGACCCCAACAATTCTGTTTGTGATGGTGAGACTTAGGAATATGAGCTAAATTGACTCTGGTGACATAGACAGGAAAGGCTGAGAGTTTTAAAGATGATTTCATGAACATCATCAGGAAAAATCAGAGCTCGTAGTGGTATCTTCTACAAGACTGGAAAATCTGTGTGTTCTCAGGTGATTAATAATTGCAAAGCAATAATGAAAAAATAAAGATAATATAAATAAATATAAATATTGTGTACATTATATAAATACATCTCAAGATAAATAATGTTGTTGAAGGTAGGAGAATCTCAATAATGCATAGTATAGATGTACTTTGGATTAACTAACAGATTTCTTAAGAAGAACTTGAGTACACTAATGCTTTTAGGTATTTTTAAGAATAGACAAATCAAGTCAATCTCAAATTGAAATATAAATAGGTTTGATATGGAGAAACAGATGTCATTTGGTCATTGTAAAAGAAAAAATACTCATACACCTTTTACTCAAGATTGATCTAACTCATGTATTTCAATATTTTTCAGATTACCAGGAAGAGTATTAAACAGAAACGTTTTCATGTGTGACCTTACCATCATTTCTGTTCTTTGATATCTGTATTTTCAAAAAGCTTTTCAAAGTTAACCTATTTGGAAAAAAAACTTTAAAAAAAGGCAAAAGACATATGCATTTGCTATATATTACTTGCTTGGCAGTCACAAAGATTATTTACTTTGTTTAAAGTGTATATCTTTTTTCCTCCCTCTTAGTAAAATTAATAGAGAAGTATGTAGTTAGAAAACAGACTTTAAAAATATGAAACATAAATAAATACTACTTTTTTTTTAAATAAAATAGAGGACATCAAAAGAAAAAAAAATCTCATCCAAAATAAAGAATTAACCTTCTGAAAATATTAATATGAAAAACAATGAAGACTGCCAAATTCTAGTTCACTAGAGCGAAACATAAAGAAACAGCTATGTTCCTTATTGGATTAACTATCCATAGCTAATTTCCCCACAAACAGGTTTTATTGTTCTGACTTGCATTATTGATTTGTTACAACATATTTTCCACATATTTTGTTATTTCATCTAACTTGTTTTTATTTCTTTTATTTTTCCTAATTTCTATAATGAAAATTGATAGTTTAATGTTTTAACTGAAAACCTTGTCTCAAAAGAATGATCATATAATTACTTTGTTTAAAAAGAAGACAATTCAGGTGAAATCAGTGAAATTCCAAATCAATGTTATACCTGAGTAAAAATTATCACTTAGACATGTGTCTCAATGTTGAATAATCTGGATTTAAGGAGTATATTTTTGCTGATGTTTTACCAATTTTTACACTCCAGAACCAATATACTTTCAAAGAAAATTCCCATTTGCTCACTTTCTGTCACTGACAGTGCCTATTATTAATTTTAAGACTGTATTTTGATCATCTATGTGAAGATATTTTTTACACAGCAGAGTGTCCCATTTCAGGACTTTCTGAGGAAATACACAAATTCTAAGAGATTTTTTTGATTATATGGATTACATTTCCATTCATACCAACTATTTTTGCCCAACTACCCAGTGTTTCCTGCAGTAAGATTTGAGGGTCATATTTGAAGTACAGTTTAGTTCTGTAAGATTATTTTTTGTCTAGATATGTATGCAGTTTGTAGGACATATATTCCAACTTACTTAACTAGCTGAAGGCAAACAGCATGGGACTGAAGCTAATGTACTGCTGTAGAGTAAATCTCTGTCAGTACAAGAGTGGATGTATTATCAGGGCTGCAAAGAGAAGCATGGAAAAAAGCACCCTGAACTAGTCTACAAAAGTGCAACTGGTTATTTTAACTGCAGTGTTCTCCTATACTGAGACTGACTGCCATCTAAGCTGAAGATACATTTATATGACTTGGGGCAACCAGCAAGGATGTCTCCATGAAGACTTCAAAGCTCTGGGATTAGTTTTCCTCCTTGTACAGCTATGCTGAGATGGATTTGTTTCTTAGGTCATAGTTGAAGAAAATTATAGAAATCTCTACAATAAGGTTAACCTTTAGATTTATGATATTTCTTGTAGGTTTTTCTAAATTATTAGAAAAATTATATCTGAGACAAAATAGAAAATCATGATTCTGTTTTTATTGTGGTCAGTGACTTCTGTCAGAGACCTCAGAACGAGCTGGATAAAGTAATTTTTTCTTTTGTGAAGATTATAAAACTACTGTGAAACTGTGTAATAATCTGAAATAGAGTAGAATTTGGAGAAGGTTAGTTTCTGAATGATAGCCCTTGGTCCAGTAAGGATATATTAGGAACTTATTAAGAACATAAGCTGCCAGGAGACTTTATAGGACATCCTGATCAGAGAAAGAGCCTCGAAAAAAAACATGTCTGTCATAGTTTGACATGATAGCCTTTTCTGGTAAGGGGGAAAGGGCTGTAAAGATGGCTCCCCAGCTCTGAGCCAGACCCACTTCTGGGGCTGAGCCAATTAGACGCCTCCACAATCCCTTTTTAAGAAGAAGCCAGAAGAGGAAGTTTCTTCTTCCATCTTCCTCCATCTTCTGCCCCTTCTTCTTCTGGCTTGTGGTGGTGCAAGGAGTAGGAACAGTGAGAGAAACAACCATGCGGACTCCAAGGTCAGTGATGAAAGAGAGAACTGGTGAACTGGTGAAGCTGAGATTTGTTTTCATTTCTTTAAAGACCCCACATCAGCGGCAGAGACTCATTTTGATAAAGCTGGCCCCAGAACAGGGGCAACTATTCACTTCATTAAAGGCCCTGAGCCAGGGGGCTACTCAACCACTTCACTGCAGATCCCGAAACAGGGGCAGTGATTTTCTTCTTTAAAACTATGGCTGAAAGGGGCCTTGTCCTGAGAGAGGGACCCTTTAACTGCAGAAACTGCAACTGTGGCAAAGAATCCACACCAGAGATATTCACCAAGGACTGTGTCCTGTGTGAGGGACCCTGTATCGGCAGAAGCTGCAGCTGTTGGGAACAACCCCCACCAAAGGAGTTCGTTAAGGGCTGTGTCCCGGGGAAGGAACCCCGTGTTGGAGCAGGGGAAGAATGCCAGGAGTCATCCTCATCTGAGAAGACAGAAGCAGCAGAGCCCATCTGTGACAGACTGACCACATCCCCCATTCCCTGCACCCCTGAGCCGTTGAGAGGGGAGGAGGTAGAGATATCTGGAGCAGTGAGCTGGGCCCGGAAAGAAAGGAGGGATGGGGGAGGGAGATCTTAAAGTACTGGTTGTAATTTTCTCATCATCCTACTCCCTTTTTGCTTTTATTCCATTCTGTTTCTTGTAGAATAAACTTTCCTACTTTGCTCTCTATGTCAGGTACTGGAGTCTGTTTTGCCCAGAACTGTAACTGGCAGCCAGCCCTCCCTGCCCTTGTCTTAATCCACAACAATCTTGCTTATCTTTCTCCTCCCATTTCGCTGGGGCCTCTGCCATCCTAACAAAGGTGGGGGTGAATGGGGGCACTGAGCGAGAGACTGTCGTCATGCTTCTGTGCTAGCTGGGCCAAACCACGACAATGTCACAAAATGTAGGTGCAGCCGAGCCCTTTGTGGCTGCAACCTCAGATGGCAGCAGCTCTTTGGAGATAGACCATTGCCTAGAAAAAATTTTGCAGAAAACTTGATAAAAACTTGCTTTATGTAATGCAACAGCAGGTTACCTATGTTGTGTAAGGGAAGTAGCTACAAACTTAATGGAAGGTTATTGTAACATCTAGGATTTTTTTTTTTTTTACTTAAAGACACTCTCAACGTTTTGCACAGTAGCTCTAATTAGAGTTTTCATGGAGTATCCTTGAACTTTGAGCCAGGCATTCACCAGTTTAATCTCAATCATAAAAAGGGACTATACTGAAGTTAATTACAAGGTCCTTCCCAGGACAATAGATATTTTCTTTTATTTCCAATGATTAATAACTGTATACTTTCATTTGTTAAAATTATTTTTATAAACTATACTGTTATCGTGGTTTTGCACAGTCAACAATGAAGCACAACAGTCTCTTTCTCACTGTCCCCCATCCACCCTCACTATCATTAGGATAGTGGAGGCCCTAGCGAGATGGGAGGAAAAAAGATAACCAAGGATGTTTTGGATTGAGACAAGGGCAGGGAGGGTTCACTGCCAATTAAAGTTCCAGGCAAAACAGACTTCACTGCTTGACGTAGAGAGGAAAGTAGGAAAGTTTATTCTACAAGAAACAGAACACAACAAAAAGCAACAAGAGAGCAGGATTATGAGAAAATTACAACCAGCATTTTCAGATCTCCCTCCCCCATCCCTCCTTTCTTCCCAGGCCCAGCTCACTGCTCTCAGGGGGGTAGGGAGGGGTGGATGTAATTAGTCCCTCACAGATAGGCTCTGACATTTCTCAGAGCTGGACAACTCCTTGCATTCTTCCCTTGCTCTGATACAGGGTCCCTGCCATGGGACACAGTTCTTAATGAACTTCTCTGGTGTAGATTCTTCCCAACAGTTACAGCTTCTGCAAATACAGGGTCCCTCACATGGAACATGGCCTCCTGTAGGCATAGTCACTGCCCCTGGCATGGGATCTTCCATGAGGTGAGTCACTGTCCCTGATGCGGGGTCTTTAACAAAGTGCAAACAAATCTCTGCTTCACCACTTCTCTCTACAGGATGCAGAGAAGTCTTCGGCACACTTCCTCCTCTCTTTCCTCAGGGGCCTTGGGATCTGCATGGTTGTTTCTCTGTCTTCCAGCTCCTTGCACTACCACCAGCCAGAAAAAAGGAGCAGAACAAAAAAGGAACAGGAAGCACTCTCCTCTTCTGACTGCTTCTTAAAAAATTGTTGTGGAGGTACCTAATTGGCTTAGCTCCAGAAGTGGGTCTGGCTCAGAGCTGGGAGGGTTTTGAGCAAGTTCTTACAGGAGTCATCTTTACAACCTCTTCCCATTACCAGAAATAGATTTGAGTTTTCTCGTGGAATCTTGTTTATAGCTCACAATACATACATGCACAGATATGTACAGATGGAAGGAGACTTCTGCTGCAGAATTTTCTTTTTAGATCTTTAGGAGCTAAAAGCTGTTAGAGTGACCTCAGAACTCAATGTCAGGCAGAAGGCCTTGATTTGTCCATCTAATATGATGGTGAGGCACAATTTTTTTTTTTTGGGGCACTGGCTATCGAGGTTACAGTAGGGACAGTATACAAACAGCGATCATGTTTAATTACTTCTATTGTTTTATTTTCTTTATCTTCTACTACCCATGCAAATTTGTAAATTCAGTCTGAAATATCTTTTTTATATTTTTGTCTGGATTTAGATCAATCCAGGAATGATCAGCTCTAAGGGCAATTGGAACCCTGTAAGGACAGATAGGTATCACTTGCCACTTATGATCCTGTGCAAAACAAATAGGACCACTCAACTTAGGGAAGAAAATGGAATGATTTTATCTGCCACCAACCAAAAACACAGCAAACATAAAATATTAAAGTGGTACAATGATGACGAGCACAACCAGCCCTTTTTTCTTTTTCTTGCTAACTCTCCCCTCCTGCTGGGCCCTGATCCCAATGTCTGTATCTCCTCTCACCCTGAGCAGTGCAGGGCAGCAGAGAATGAGGGGGTCCAATCTATCCATTCAAATGGCTCCTGTCGCTTGTCTCACCTCAGAGCAGGACTCCCTGAGATTCCCTTGCTCCAGCATGGGTTCCCTCACAGTCCAGGTAGCCCTGCATGGGCTGCTCCGGTGTGTGTTCATCCCAAAGGCCGCAGCTCCTCTCCGCCTCTTGTGTGAGTCTGCTCTGTGGACCGCAGGCTCTCCAGTATGGCCTGCGCCATGGCTGCCTCCTCACACAGTCTCCTGCCCATCCAAGCACACTCACCTGGAGCTGCTTGTGGCTCTCAGTCCTGCCATTGCCCTCCATGGGTTGCAGGGGTACAGCTGTATTCTCACAATGGGCTGCAGGGGTGTCTCTGATCCAAAACTCCTCTGACTATGGGGTCAACGTGATCACTTCCATTTTGTACCACTCCTCCACATGCCTGCTGCAGATTTCTTTTCTTAAATAGTGATCGAAGACACACCAAATTGGCCCAGCAGGGCTGGAGGTGGGTCCACCTCAGAGCTGGGAGATGTTTTGAGAACCGCTTATGAGGATAAGCACTGCAGTGTCCTCTTCCTTGTTAACAGGCAGAAGATGTTAATACAAACCTATGGCAATTATTTTTCACTGTCAAAATGTCCAATCATGCCAACAATAGAAACGATACAGCACATAATCTCACAGACAGTCTATGGTTCAAAAGTAGCATTTGTTACCTTTATCTGTAAATGACAAGCTGGTGACTAATATTTGTACGTTTGTGCTTGATGTTCGTTTACCGGCTGCAGTCATCCCAGCTCCTAATTATAGTCCCAGAATTTTTTATTACCTGTGACAGAACCATTTTCACTTCAGTTTCCTTTCTGTGTTTTCTAACTCTTTTGCAAGATGAGTAAGACTCCTGGTTCACAGTCTTATGTATACTAGAAGCTGATGAGCGCATAGACTTACAACATCTAGAATGATCTTACTAAGAGATATGCTAATTTAAATATCTTTTTTTTATAAACTAATGAGAAAAGACCAAACAGACAATGAGACAGAATGATCACACAAGCCTTTTTAGATATGACAGAGACATGAAGAAGTCTTGTGTATGCTTGTTGGTTATTGCTCTGTTAAGATTTCCTTTAGGATAAGACTTCACATAGACCAAGTGACAGATAAAACTTCACACAGACTAAGTAACAAACAAAGTGAGTACTTGAATTGAAAGCAGAGCCTGAAAACTTTAAAGTGCACTTGCTGTTCTGAATGTCGGTTAATATTTTATAATAAATAAATATATAAATACATATTGCTTAATAAAACCCTTATTTTCAGTTACAATGTGTAGCTTAAAAGAAAAAATTATAAAAATGGTAACTTAAAGAGTTACATGAAAAAATTAGTTCATAACTACTAAATCTTTTTTAGAGAAACTCTATCTATCTATAATTTTATTTTGTGCTTCTTGCTTATGGGTTTGTTTTGTTTTTTTTTTTTCCTAATGTGTATTTATTCTAAATATTTACCAAAAAATCTGATATTGTTTATAAACATATTTTTTCATTATCTTCTTAGCTTATAGCATGAAAAAAACACCAATAAAGTTTAACATTTATTAATATTTTTAATATAACATGAACTACATTTTCAGTTAAAAAGTGTTAGAAATTTTTTAATCGCTCTCTTACATTAAGGTAATTGGAAATGTAAATTTGCCAAGCAAGAGCAGTCTTCTTTAATTGTTAGCTTGTTCAGTGATTTATTCAATGATGACAAAGGGTTTTTTCTAAGCAAACAATTTCATATTTCAAAGAGAAGGTAACTGCTATAGAGACCAGGATATATCGGTATTGGTTTAATTTAAAACTTGACAATCATAAATAATGGCGGAAAAAGTACATAATGTAGCTGCCATGGAGTAGGAAGTCATAATTTTTAAAATAAATTTTCAGACTGTTCTTCCACCCCTAGTATTTGTAAAACGTACTGGTGTATCATTCTCTAGAAGTTGGAGTTTAACCTGTGTGTGTTTTTCATTCAAAGGCAATTTTTCTGATTTGTGTTGCTGAATTGTGGTTGTGCAACTTCATGCTTCCATCTTTGTCCTGATTTATTTGTTTCCAGATTTAAGTCTTCCTTAGGAAATAGAATGGAGTTTCTGCTATTGCACAAACATATTGAAGTTCACTGAATTTCAGTCCTCCACTGTAGTAATAAAATGGGTTTAAAAACTGAGTTTACTGGAGCAACCCCATAGTCATATGACAGTAAAACCCTCCTTATGACTTTTTACTCAGATCAAATGAAAGTACTAAATAAGTTTAAGTACTCACTGTCTTTATCAGTGTATTGTGAATTGAACTATGCGCTCAGTGTCAACTGTAAATGAAAGGGAAAAGCGTCCTCAGATTAATTCCTTCCAGCCGTTGCAACCTAATTATAAGTGTTTTAAGAATATTTTTGCTAATTTGCATCTCTGAAACTTTAGATTTCCTTCATTCAGGTGAGAATAATTTTGTTACTTACCAGTGTTTGTGACATAAATTGCATAGTAATTTTGTTTGGATTTTTTTCAAGAACCTCTATAGAAAATACAAAAACACCCAAAAAACCCCTATTGCTAGAATTAAAATATAGATTTCTATCTGAATTGTTTTATCTAGATATGTGAGACTGGTTCTCTGTTCCTTTCTGCCTTGCACTTAGTTTTTTCTAGACACATGTAGTAGTTAAGGATGACTACCAAACTAGAAATATCCACTTGAGAAAGCATTATTTATATCTGTTGTACAACACTGGTGTGCATCAAAGTCAGTTTAAAGATGTTACAACATAAGCAAGATCCATGAAGTTAAAATACTACAAAATCTTTTGATCTTTTGAATATTTATAAATATATAAACAGTGGATGTTGGGAGGTCCCTTTTTTCTATGGTATCTCGCAACAGGACAAAGAGTAATGGGATGAAGCTGTAACACAAAAAGTTCCATTTAAAGATATGAAAAAATTTATTTTACTGTGAGTGTGAGGGAGCCCAGGTACAGGCTGCCCAGGGAGGGTGCGGAGTCTTCTTCCTTGAAGATCTTCAAGATCTGCCTGGACACGTTCCTGATTGACCAGATCTAGATGGACATGCTTTGGCTAGGGGTCTGGACTAGATGATTTCTGAAGGTCCATTCCAACCCCTACCATTCTATTATTCTATGACTTTTTCTGCTTTCCACCAAATAACCTGTTACAAAGAAAGCTAATGACCGTCATTGATATGTCTTCCATTCACTAGTTAAAAATTCTACGGTGACTTTTAGAACATTCATTGAGCAAAAAAGAGCCTGGTTACAGTGTAGGATTTGCAGATACTCTAGTTGTGGGATCTCTGCATTACGTTTCTGAGGCATCAGATGCCTGCAAGAGAAGTAATATGCCTTATGTTTGTTAGCAATTAGTTAACTCTTAAGTTTCTCATGCTGTGGAATTTATCTGGTTCTGTTTTAAAAAGAACAGACGATACAAATAATTTATTTTCTCTTTAATATAAGGGAAAGCAGGGCTGCATTACAGGTAACCATTACTTGAGAAAGCAAACACCATCACTCTAAATGCCTCTCTATTCCTCCTTCTTCTCCCAGTTATTTATGCTAAGCATGATATCATACGGTCTGGAATATGCCTTTGGTCAGTTTGGGTCAGCCATCCCAACTGTGTTCCCTCCGAACCTCTTGTGCACTTACAGCCTACACGCTGGCAGGGCAGGGTGAGAAGCAAAAAAGGCCTTGACATTGTACAAGAACTGCCGAGCAATAACCAAAATATCTCTCTGTTTTCAACATTGTTTTCATCACAAACCAAAAACATATCCCTTTACCAGCTACTAGGAAGAAAATTAACTATTCCAGACAAACCAAGGAGACCTTCAGATATCAATCTAGCCATGTTTTTTCATCCTGAAGTGATGTAGTCTTGCTCCCTGCAATATAGAAGAAAGGATCAGAAAATTAAAGCCTTGCACAGACATAGTAAAAATCTTAAAAATCGAACATAAAGATTAAATACTTAAGGGGAGAATATGATACTGTTTGTCTGCTTAATCCTTTGTATTTAGTTACATTAGGCAAGTGATAAGTCTTAACCTTTATTTTCATCTGAATGATCATTTCAATACCTGTATGAGTTAAGACAAGCTCTGATTTCACTTTGCCTTTGGTTTTCATAAACATCTATTAAGTAGTCTTAGTCTATTTCAATGCAGGTGTGTAACTGCTGTACCAAAGCAGTCAGCTTAAAGTTTGTTTAGCTAGATGAGGGATCGTTAAAGAATATCATGATGAAACTCAAACTTGGGAGATTATCCTGTTGTCTCATCTTTTTTTTTCAGTGTGGCTATCATGAATGCTGACATTTCCAGAAATCTGAACCTCTGCTTTTGTGTCCCAAATGTTCTTAAAAGGAACTGTTTCACACATTGGAGTTATTTTTCCTTAGTCTCTGATAACTACTTCTGAATGCAACCTCACTGTACATTAGCTGAACTTTTCTGATAAAATTTAGTACAGAATTAGTATACAGAAAAGTCTTTGAGCCTTGTTTGCAGTTTCTCTGAAAAGCTTAATCTCTTTAGTAAGTTTGTCTGAGGTTTCATTTGAAAGTATCAATCAACAGAACAAAGGAAGCAAAATGGAAGCTATTTGCTTTCTTATAACCAGAATGGCAAGCACTATGTAGAAAAAAAAGTTTTCACTAGAGGTGAAATGTGAGAGTAGTATTAACATAAGAATCTAATTACTGTTATATTAACTTACTGTGTTGTAAACATGAAGATGACTTACAGACTAATTCATGTACACACATATTCCTAAATTTAGAAATGGTGAGACTCTGCTTATGAAAAGCTATAGATATAAATTTAGTAAGAAGCATTTTTACTGAACTCTGTTACTTTCTATGACCCTCAGGTCAAAGGAGCTACAAAGCATTTGCTCTGCCATTTCTTTGTTGCATATATGTTACTAAGAAAGATTCTCTTCCTTTCTTACTGGTTATTTAATATAATTTCAGAGCAAAGTGTGAAATATGCAGAATGTTACACTGTAATTTTTAGGCATTTTTTAATACTGCTTTGAGCAAACAGGATCCCCATGTACTGTTTTGACAGATCAGTAAATGCACTGCTCTTGCACCGTAGCTATTATAGTTATAATTTACCTGAATTATCTTTATTTATTATTTCTTTCTGCTAATGCCTGTGATATGCTATGTGCTGTGAAATAGTATGGTAATGAATTGTTATTCCTACTTAAATTTCATGTAATGAGATATATCAATTGTTAAAATTTTACAATTTTTAACAAGTAATTATGTGGAATTAAATAGGTTAAATAGTCTACTGTTCTTTGAAAAGTTTTTTTTATGTTTATGGAGCTTATTATTTTTAAGTTTATAAACATTTTTCATTAGTTACTCAACATTCGATATAGTTAGTAAAAACATTGCATTACCCAGCATCATAGTAGTTAAATGTCAGGATTATTTGAAAGTAGAAAGAACAGTCACACTGCAGCTGACAAATGCAATGTGTTCATATTTTACAGGTAGTTTCAAATGGATTAAAAAAAAAAAACCCTAAAAAATGAGAAGTGAAGGTAAATTATCATTTCCTTTAAAAAATGCTTTCGTTACTAATCTCAGAGGTCATCAAAGTTACCTTTAGAATATCAAGATCCAAATTCATGAAATACAGTTCTGTATTTGTAAAAGTCTATATATAATCATTCAGGTAAATAATTAGCTAATAATCTTTTAAAGTCTCTGAGGATATTGTTTAGAATTCTAGTAATATTGTAATGAAACGTGTTCACACTTTCCATTTTCAGGGAATATCTGTGAGGTACATGTGCTTAGGTATTAATAAATAAAGCATAGTGGTTTCATAATTACATATTGGTAATTAATAAGGAAGAGGTGTTATGATAATTTTTTATGGGATGATTAACAAAACTCAGTGTTGTGCCCAGCTGTGTTAGTACAAGAGCTCCCTCCAATGGTGACAAGTTGCTTCACATATAATTTATTGCTATGTGTGGATGAATAAAACAGGAAATAAGATAGACGGAAGAAATAAAAAAAGTAGTTCTCTATGCTGGTTTGCATTAAGATATTGTTAATGTACACATTATTCCTTACACTATGACAGTGAGGTATCTGCTGAACATGAGAAAAAAAAGAAATAAAAGAGACACTTTTTATTAATTACGTTTTCAAAGGAGCAAGGATAGATGATAGACTTCTGCTGGCTAGCAAGTGCTCTAGATTCATATCCTACCCACACACCCCTGCAATGCTGCTGAGTAAATTGGGTAGCCAGTGGCTACTGCTGCAAAAAGAAAGAAAATACACGAACTTCTGTTGTTAGCTTATTATTATAGATATTAAAGCCTTCCTCTTCTATATTACAAAGCTATCTTCAAAGAAAACCAAAACTACAAACGAAAAAAAACCAGAACATCAAATGAAAAAGACAGAAAGAATCTCTAGTACTGGATCAACTTAAAAATGTCCGCTGCCACCTTTGATAAACTACTTGGTAAGTGTGATCTCATCCTCTCTTCATCTTCTGAAGCTCTTATTTAAAGTTGGCTTTCACATAGTGAAAGGCAAAAAAGAGCAAGAGACATGAAATAATATTCCAGTGAATTAAGCACTCACCCAAGGAGAAGAAATACTAGAAAGAGATTAAACAAGGGAAAGAAGAAGAGAGGACTGTAAAATAAATATATCACATGGTCAAACATCAACTAAATATTGACAAAGTATTGAAAAGAATGTGTATCCCTGAGGGGTGGTTTGCATTACAAGATTTTGGTGCACTCCATTATATGACCTTGGTGATATTAAAACCTAGTTTCCACAGCACTGAGAAAGTCCTGGAGATCTAAGCCTCACAGACATTCATCTGGGATTGCAGTGTGGTATCACATTATGAGCTCTGTTTTTTTCTTCCCACCACAAACCCCTTCTATTTTATAGTGTGAAAACAAATATCACAGAATCATAAAGTGTTCTGGTTCTAAAGAGCCTCTGGAGATCATCTGGTCACTGCTGATTAAGTAGGATGACCTAGAGCTGTTTGCCTGGGAACATGTGCAGAGGACTTTTGAAGATCTCCAAGGATGGAGACTCCACAACATCTTAGGGAAATCTGATCTGACCTCTGGAAAAAAAAAAAAAAACAAAAAAAAAACCAACCCAAAAACAAACCAAGTTTTTATAGTAAAAGGTTTTCCTATGTTCAAACAGAACTTCTGTGTTTAAGTTTCTGCCCACTGCTCCGTGTCCTGTCTTAAGACACTAGTAGAAAGAGCCTAGCTCCATCTTGTTTAGGTCTTCCTATCCAATGTTTATATACATTGATAATATCCCCTTGAGGCTCCTCTTCTGTATGGTGAAAAAGCTCTTTCAGATGTTCATCCTAAGTGTGGTGCACCTGTCTGCTCTTCATCTTTTATCCATATCTTAAACTCTTTCCAGTATGTCCATTTCCCTCTTGTACTGGGAAGCTCACAACTGGACACAATACTTCAGATGTGGCCTCACCAGTGCTAAATAAATGAGAAACATCACTTGCCATCATCTCCTGGCAATACTTTGTATAATTCAGCCAAGATACCACTAGAATTTCTTTTCAATAATGACATATTTCTGGCTCTTGGTGACTTCATATTTCCCTGTGCTGGATGTCATGAAGTTCTGGCTAATACTTTTCTCCGGCCTGTTGAGGATAGCTACACGAAACTGGTGTATCAGACACTCCTCCAAGTTATGATGTCACCATGAAACTTGCAGAGAGTGCAGTCTGTCCCATCATTTAGATAAGTAATGGAGATTCTAAACAGGATTGGATCCATTATTAACCTCTAATGTCTCCTGCTCTTTAATTCCATGTAGATTTTGTTCCACGATTTGCCAGTTTCTAATATCAACTGTTAGCTAGGATTCAAATATGGCAGAATTAAAGTCACCATTGGAGTCCACATTTATACTACACTTGTGTACAACAGCCAAGTGGATTTTTTGCATTTGGTCAGAGTAACTAGTAATTTTTATAGCCGCAAGACAGAAAACAGTTGGGCAAAGACGAACTTCATGAAGTTCAACAAGAACAGGTGCAGAGTCCTTCATCTGGGGAGGAACAACCATAAAACAGTACAGGCTGGGGGCCGATCTGCTGGAGAGCAGCTCTGCAGAGAGAAACCTGGGAGTCCTGATTGATAAGAAACTAAACATGAGCCAATAGTGTGCACTTGTAGCCAAGAAGGCCAATGACATCTTGGGATGCATCAAGAAGATTGTGGCCAGCAGGTCAAGGGAGGTTCTTTTGGCTCTCTCCTCTGCCCTGGTGAGGCCTCATGTGGAGTGCTGTGTCCAGTTCTGGGTTCTCAAGCTCAAAAGGGACAGAGAGCTTCTGGAGAGAGTCCAGCACAGAGCCACCAAGATGATCAGGGGACTGGAACATCTTTCATATGAGGAAAGGCTGCCCAGAGGGGTTGTGGAGTCTCCTTCCTTGAAGGTCTTCAAGACCCACCTGAACATGTTCCTGTGTGATCTGGTCTAGATGACCCTGCTTCTGCAGGGGGGTTGGACTAGATGATCTCTAAAAGTCCGTTCCAACCCCTACCATTCTATGATTACTCCTAATGTGCCCTCATAAACAGTAAAAGAAAGTACAGGTGGGAAGTGATACCATGTTTTGGAGTGTTTCAGAGAGTTCTTTTAGATACTGAATAATTTGAAATAGCTAGAGCTTTATGTCTTCAAAAGATATCCACTATCTTCCTGGTTTTTATCATAGCACATGTGAATAATTCACCTTGAGATGTTCTATAATGAGCAGAGACACAGTTTAGTAAATTCTTATGAAGCGAAGCTATATAACTATGTACAGTGTAATATTTAATTAAATAAATTCCCTTTCTACATTTCTAGTTTGTCATATATAACACTATTAGTGATGCAGTTGAAAAATAAGTAGTGTTTTGAAACATTCTGAAGAGCACTCAATAGTCCCTTTTTGCCATCTGTAATTTTAATAGGACTCAAGATGGCTAGTAATTAAATAAGATATGTAATCCTCTTGGTAAGGGAAATAATTTTCTACATGAAAAAAATAGCAACATTTCCAGTGCTAAAAGCTATAAGAGGATTCCAATTTTGAACTTTCGATCTAAAAATAAAATCAATTATACTTTAATGGCAAATTCTACAGCCCAATGAGTTAAGACATATTTAAAATATAATATTTGATGATATTCCTTGAAATACCCTTAATAGACTGCAAAAACTTTAAGCAAAAAATATAATTATAAATGAAATATTATTTTAAATCTTCTTCTAAAGGATTTTTAGGGATTTTTTTCTGTAATGTTGTATCCAAATAGGATTGTACTCAAGTCTATAATATGAAATTATTATATCACTATGACACAATTAAAATCTTTTAAGCAAACACATTAGAAATATCTGTAATTTTTTAAAAAAAATTAACAAAGAAACGAACAAAAAAAATAAGGCAAGCCCAAACTCTCTTCCAGCTAAAGAAGGAAACAGATTTATAGAACCATTGAATGAAATGACAAACATACTATCTTTTGCATGGCATCAATATATCTGACACTAATTAGGCACAATTCCAGTGTGGCAGTGGTTTTAAGCTCCCTCCACTGTTTTGCTTGGAAATCATGTTACTACTGTAGCTGATCATAGATTTTCCTTTCAATCATAGCGCTGGTCAGATGATGTGGACAATATGCAGATGATATAAATGCATCAGAACTTGCAAGATGGATTGTGCTCCTATGGAAATAACAGAAGATGGTGGCGTGAACAATGACTGGGACAAGAACTTATGATAGTTTTCTAGCAAAGATTTTTCAATCTGATCTTAATCATGTTGTCTTTAATATACATAATCTCTCTTTAATATACACCATAAGAGATTAAGATCAGTAAAAGTTTTGACTATGTGCAACTGCCATGTGTTTTTGTTATTTTAAGATTATTCTAGTATAGTTCAACTTCAGAGTCAGGACCTAGTGAAAAATACAGTAAGCAACTTAGGGCACAGGGCTTCTCACTAAACTGCCAATTGCATGAATCCTTGATTACAATCAATAATACAGTAGCAATCTTTGATCATTTTATCTGTGCAATCTTTTTCTTCTAACCATAAGTCCAATCTGTAAATAAGTAAAGAAGGCAGTTGCGTGGTACAATGGTTTTTTTTCAGATTTAAGGACTTTCGCACTCATTTTTTTGCAATTTAACCAAAGAGTTCTTACTCCTTGACTTTCAGGAGTGACTATAAAAGACTAAGAATAACCTACCACAGTTCAGAAGGAACAGTCTGGATGTTTTGACTCTTGTGAATTGATGTTGATGTTATTTTATTGTGTGCTAGGTTAACTTGAATAGACAAATCTTTTGTTACTGAGATGTAAACAGCTAAACTACTGTATGAACTTGAGTATGGCTTAGAGGTTATGTGAGAAGATATTTTATTCTGAACTCAGTTCTCAGAAGAGCTCAAGATGGTTTAATCCTTAATCATTATTAGAGTAGTTTGAATGATGCTCCAAGGTGAATAAATTGCAAATAGGCTCCTGGAATAGCTATTGCCTTCCTGACAACCTTTGTCACTAATACCAACTAAAGTTTTGGTATATGTCATAAACAGAAAGACATGTACAGGCAGTTTGGCTTGACAGTATGTCTATCATCACGCAACAAGGACAAGTATTTTAATTAAACAGCTCTTAGTTACACTGATTTTGTCAACTAGTTTTGCTGGTTTTCACTGTAGAATTCACAAAACACACAACAAAGCTCAAACACTTCTTAAGGTAGACTGCTACCTCTTCTGACAAAACTGTCCATGCTGGGATTTAGTTCCAGTTCTTATCTTGAGATATGAAATGAGAATTTGGTTCTAAATATAGTTATTTAACACAGTAAAAATTGTGTTTAATATAGAGCAATATTTTAATAATGTATTTATACATTATTAATGGGTACAAAATATATGTTAAAACATTGTACATATTTTTTAGGCATATAGTATATTTTACAGTATATATATAATTTATCATTCCAAGTTGCATTGTTAAAAATCATCATCTAGTCTAGACAATTCAGGCTGAATATACACAGTGCGTGTCTCATACAAACTTTTGCTTTTGGATTACTTTTGACTAGTTAAGGAAGTTTTCTATGTGATAATGGTGTTACCCCTAGTCTAAAAAACATTTGTTTTCAAGATAGAGGATGTAGAGGAAAACAAACTTAATTTTTACCTTATATTTATGTAAGCTTACTTTCACAACCATTCTAAGCATGATGATGCCCTTCTGCACACAGCATTTAACATTGCTCAGTCTGAAGCACATACATGACTTCTGATTCCATAACAAACTGAAAAATTGTGTCTTCAAAGCAGACTTAAAATATCTTGAGGTAAAGAAACTACAGGATTCAAAATTGAGTACAAGGGTTAAAACAATTTTGAGAGTAGGCCCTCATTTCAGGCTTCAGTATAGCCCAGGGTATTTTTCCTTTGTGGAACTAAAAAGGCTGTGAAGAGTGATGTACTTAGATATCAATCCTACTGAAAGTCTTGCCTACTGTTTAAGGCAAAACTGATATATTTTCATGCTGTTAAAAAGTAGTATAATACAATATCTGTAAAAGTAACTGCTAAGATTCAGTAGACATTTATATTGAAGGTGTCAGCTTAAAAACCCTATTGATATTTATGCAAACAATGCCTGTTATGTATAACATCCATATTAACTAAGGGGCACATTTAGTCTTTTTAACCACCACTTGCCTTTGTAGGTTGTGAGACGCTGAATAATCTAGATTACAACTTCCCTCTGATTGATTTAACACAGAATGGAATGATCTGAACAATCTGAAGAAGGCAGAGATAAGAGGAAGGAAGGTGGTTCATTATATGGTTATAATTGCTGAGTATTTAAATGATTGTTGGATTGGGCCTTGAAATAGTAATTGCATTTTACTGTAAAGATAGGAATGTGTCTGTCACATTGAATCTGCTTCTCCTCTAGAAAGTCCACAAGCTGGCTTTGGTTATGTCTTTACTATCTGTAGTCTGGAGGAAATGCTGTCTGATTGTCTGCTCTTTATTTTCTTGTGAAAGGAATTAAAACCAAAAAACCCACAAACTGTATTTAGAGTTTTTGAAATCAGGCAAAAAGACCCATTTAATACTCAGCTTAATTGATAGATTTTAAAATGTGTAAAATCTTTACAAAAATTACAGTTAAAAATATTGATTTCTTAACTGACCATTCTGAATGCTTTAAGGAGTACTTTGAATGACTTTTAGGCTGTTACTGAATTCAAAACCATAATTTGAAATTAAGAATGCATGGCTTAAGTATACCCTGCAGTAAAAAAATCAAGCAATATGTATTCTGTACTTAAAACTTAACAACTAATTTTCATGAGGTGGCTGCCTTCCAAAAATGATTTTGGAAAAAACTTAATCAAACACTTCATTTGCTCACAGTACTTAAACTTCTGGGACTTGAGTTCTGGTTCATTCAGCAAACTAATTGGCACTTTCTTTAGCAACTGTATTTGCTACAGGCTGCAAATAAACTTTTGAAGAGACAAGAGGTCTGTAAGGGTCTCACAATCTAAATAGTAGCTCTTCTTCAGCTTCTTAATGTGTTTCCACCTTCACTCATGATGACAGTGAAATTTTGAAGCCTGAACCTCAAAGTGGTGAGGACATTTAGTCACTAATTCTCATTGTCTTTGACGAGCCTAATAAGTTAGTCATAATGAGCTGACTCACTAGCTGGTTTTGTTTTGTTTTGTTTTGGATTTTTTTGCTCTGCTTCACTTCTGTCTTCTATTAAACGTTCAGATATTAGGATGTATTAAAATTTAGTAGTACAAGGAAAGGAAGATGTAAAGATTCATTTATAATGGCGATTAATGCTTGGGGAAGAAAACAGAAAATAATTTAATGCAACATCAACTAAAACATAATCTTAAAACCCAAAACATAACCAAAATAAAACAACACAGCATAATACAACAATGGAGAGTCCAACCCGCCTTTTTAAGAACACCTTCTTGCCACATCTCCCTTTTTCCCGGACTCACAACCCTGATCCCGGTGTTTTTACGTCATCCCCCGTGAATGGTTCGGGTGGGCAGGGAGTGGGGGTTTCAGTTAGTTTATTCCCGATAGCTTCTGCCATTTGTCCCTCCTCAGGACAGATGGGCTCCACACCCATCCTCCCTGCAGGTCCGTGGGGTAACTCACACGCATGGCAGACCTGCATGGGCTGCTCTGACGCGCATTTATTGCAGCTCCTCTCTGCCTCTCGTGTGGGGCTGCTCTGCGGCGCACAGGCTCTCCAGCACGGCCTGGGCCATGGCTGTCTCCCCACACAGTCCCTCATCCATCTGGACTCACTCACACAGAGCTGATGGTAACTCTCAGTCCTGCCATCGGTCTCCATAGGTTGCAGGGGCACAGCTGCATTCTCACCACAGCTTGCAGAGGGATCTCTGGTCTATTGCTTCTCCTTCCTTCCTCCTTCTCTGGCTGAAGGGTCTGCGTGGTTGCCTCCATCTTGTATCACTCATATACCTCCTGCCAGCACTTCAAATTCCTGTCCCCTAAATAGTGATCGCAGAGGCGCCAGATCAGCCCAGCCGGGCCGGAGGTGGGTCTGAACCCAGGAGCCAGGGGAGAGTCCAAGAACTCTTTACCGGGTCTTCACTGCAACCCGCTCCCCCTGTTACTAAGCAAAAGCTGCTCCTTGCTAAACCAGAACATTCATGTAGAGAGCAACTCCACCTCCAACACCTCATTGGCCTGTCTTTTGTAAACAATACATAACCCTCCATGGCTGTGCTCCAGTCATGGCAGCTGTCCCACCACATCTCTGTGACTGCAATGAGGTTGTAGCCCCGCATCCGCACCCACATCTCCAGTTCCTCCTGCTTATTCCCCAGGCTGCGTGCATTGGTGTAGAGGCAGCACAGCAGCTTACTCAGACACACAGGTTTCCGTGGATGGATGCAGGAGGATCCTCCCCAGTTTGGCTGTCTCTCAGGGTGGTCAGTCTTCTGCATCTCAACAGGATGTGCGGATGACGGGCACTTATCACATTCCCTGCCCTGCCCTGTTTCCCTGCTAGACAAGATAGCTTGTTCTGTGTTGCTTCTACTCCTATCCCCCAAGTCCTTCAATTTAAAGCCCTCTTGGTCAAGTTGGCTACTCTGTTCCTGAATGTTTCAGTGCCATTGTGAGAGAGATTACTTCCATCATGTCCTATCAAGTTATAGTCACCAAAGAAGGATCCGTTGTCATAAAAACTGAAACCTTCCTACTGGCACCAGTCTCTTAGTCAGGAGTTAACTAGCCCGGCTTTTGCATTGATGACTTCCCTTTTTCCTCTGGTGGACAGAATGGAAGAGAAAATAACCTCAATAAAAGCTATATACCTAAATATGTTGGTTTCTATAAGCTTCTGCAGTTGCAACATCTATGTCTGATAGCTATATGAACATTACTGCCCATATATCCAGATATGTGTAATGTTTTTAATTCTGCTCATGAAAATATTTTAGACAGCTGATTCTTTCTGGTTTATGAGATATTTAGATTTAGAATGTTTGAACAAATTCTTTCTGCTTCCATATCAGAAACACACAGTGAAGAAAAAAAAACTTGTACAACACCTAAATAGATAAGCAACAAAATGAGAGGATATTGTCTATCTTTAGGATACTAAAGTTCATTCTTACAACTCTTTGTAATTTTATGTTCTTCTGTACATATCTTTATATAACAAAAAGAGAAAGCAGTATTACCAGTCAAATATTTCCACAAAAAAAAGAGTTTCTATTATAATTTTTTTTTTTTTTTTATCTCTCACCTGGGAAAAAAATTTGAAATGTAGATTTGTATTTTTCAACAGAGCATTGATTTAAAATTCTTATATAGTACTGTGGATTCTTTATTTGGAAACCAATTTCAATGCTAAGGTTTGTCAGTATAAAAACTGTCTTGATTTGACATACTTTGCATCTAAAACACAGGTTTGCAATGAAATTTATCTAAGCTTTCAGTAAGAAATCAAAGAGCTCACATTGTTGTCTTAGGAAAATGACATATACACTATGGTACAATACGCTGAAATATATTTACATTTTTGAAAGGGATGTTTGGTTTTTAAATGTTCATTCACATAAATCTTAGAACGCGTGAGATTTTTTAATGAGTGTCGGGTCAGTACTAAATGCACAGATAACAACATTTGATGCAGAAAAATATTCAAGATTGATTCAGCAGTTGTTCCTGTGGAATTCACTGTTAAATTTTATTCTTTTACTTGATTGCTTGCTAGATAAGAATATAAAATGGAAAGTTCAGCAATACTTCTGTGTGCTACTGTGTTCCATATGAATGTGGTTGATCACTTTTTCATCATCCTCTAGGCATTTCCTGGAAACACAAATGCGGACAGTGTCATATACTATAAGCTTCAGCATTCCATCAAGGCAAGATTTCTCCGTTTTGTGCCTTTGAACTGGAATCCAAATGGCAGAATTGGAATGCGCATTGAAGTTTATGGATGCACATACAGTAAGTGCTTTGCTGAATAAGCTAACAGAAACAAATATTCATCATTGTCTTTTGCTACTTAAATTACACTTGAAAATAGATTTTGAAGCTTAAATTTAATCCTGAATGAAAGAGTCTATAAATTTATGTGAGACTTCCCTATCCTACATCATCTAACAGTATGTAATGATTATTTTCGAGACCATTTTGTGTTAGAATGAATTGTGTGGACATAATACAATAAGTGATTAAGTGTAGATTCTTCTTTTGATGGTTTTTTAAACTGCATCTTAACGTGGCATACTTTCAACCTGAAGGATGAAATGTGGAAAGTGTTTACAGCTTTACATACACATGAGCTTGATCTTGAAACAAAAAGAGTGTAAGTAGGTATATATGTAAATAAAAGATTGAAGGATACTTCAAAATTGTCATATGTTTAAGGGGTATTTTTAGAACATTTTGTGTATAATTAATAAAACATTAATAACTGTTATAAGCATTTGGAAGACAAATGCATAAGTGTTGCGACTGAATTGGTTTGGTGGACCATGTAAATTACCATTTTGTCTTCCTGTTCCAGTGTTTCATCTCTGGAGTCTTAAAAAAGATATTTATCTTAGCAAGTTGATTACTGCATTTTTTTCCTCCATATCTTTATTCTAAGAAACGAAATTAATGGGTTTTTAAAATTTTTTAAAATTTTTTATCCCTTACTTTTCATAGGAAAATTTTTTTTCATCTTCTAGGCTTAAGTCATTCTTTACACAGCTGATCTTTTCTGAATTGTCTCCATATATCTCTCTTCTATTTCCATTCATTAGTATCTCACTTCAAACTAAACTTCAGTAAAACACACCTCTAAATTTTCTAACTTAAACTTTTTCTCTATAAAGTAAATAGAAGACCATGAACTAAGAACACTAGTAATTTCAACTAACCTTCAATCTACAGGCTCGCCAGTGAGGTTGAGAAGTCTCCTTCCTTGGAGGTCTTCAAGACCTACCTGGACATGTTCCTATGCGACCTGATCTAGGTGGACCTGCTTCTGCAGGAGGGTTGGACTAGACGATCTCTAAAGGTCCCTTCCAACCCTACCATTCTATGATTCCATGATTCTGACTACAGGAGATTGGGCCACCTCAGAAATTAGGTAAACTACCCCTTGCCAGAGAACAGATAGCTCATGGCAGCAAAATGGTGTGAGAAGCGAAATACACAGAATTCCTCAGTGACATCTGCCAGGATACTGGAAGCATGAATTATGATTCCTAGAAATATCTTATAATACTGCTATAACTGAGAAATGTGCCTAACATTCAGGTTACCCTGCACTATTTTAAGTACCAGGACTACTACAAGTTAAAAATGAAAGCTGAACAGATTTTTCTCATTCTCAGTTGAAAGTTCATCGAAGTGTCCAATTTGAAATCTCATCTTTGTGGTACTGGATGAGAGTATGCTCTTTACTTTCTCTACTGGATCTACTGAAAGTCAAATGGCTTTGCATCTTCCCAGTGATTTGCCTGTCTTTAAATACTTACTCAACGTCTTGTTCTCAAACATTTCCAAACAGGTTTCTTTTGTATGAGTCTAAAATATAGATTTGAATTATCTATATTCAGTTTTCTCATTTTGTCTGTAACGTTGCAAGGTTATCTTATGGCTCTCTTCTTTGATATTCCTGTAGCCTTATGATCTGTGGAAAACCTATGAGTTTAAAGAAGACTGTATTCATATTATAAAATATAATATAAAATATCAAAACACACAATAAGTAGTTATACAGTTAAAATATTTTGTGTCTGGTCCATAACTACATTTATAGAAGATGATATATTTTTCTATATTTTATGTATTTGGCACAGGATATATTTTATTTTTGGGTACAGAATGGATCCTATAGATAGCTTATAGAAACAAATAATCATAACTGTTTTCTAAGATTAGACTGAATTTAAAAAGAATTCACCCATTATCTACTATAATGCAGTACATAAATAAAGTAACAGTGTTAAAATGAACTTTTTTTAAACTGATCAAGGTTTTCATTGTATTAATAGTACTATGAGATCCTGAAATGCTTGGTTTTTGTTATTTATAAGTGTGTTCATTCCAAATGAGTTACAAACTATTATCTCATTACTTATTTTGAACATCTAGAATTAGCATTTGCTAGTTTAGTTTAGTGGTTGAAGACAAACCAGGTGATTAAAGTCTTACAGTTCTAAAATACACGCAATAATTTGAAAGATGAATTCCTTCTCTCCAGTTTTTGCCTCCCTTTATCAGACATATGCAGGACACATAGTAATTGCTACAGCAATTATGCCTAGTTGCTTCTGAATTGCTATGTAGTTTTCCAGGTGTAAGCAGAAAATAAAGTAAAGCAGAAATGTCAATGATACCTACTTTGATTCATACTTTCCAAATTTTCAATTTCTCGTTTTTCCTTTCAAAGAGATCTCACTGGGTCTTAATATTATCCAAGTAAGCAACTCTCTTTCCATTTACCATTGAATATGTGGACTGTGTTCTGTATTCAAGTGTAAATATGGTAATTTTTTCTTCCAGTCTTACCTGTCACAAATTACACAATTGAAACTAAAACTGTAAGAATTTGATGTTACTATTCCATAAAATGATACTGAAAAATGCATATCTCATGTTCAAGTGAATTCATTACTATCTTAATGAAGTAATATTTACCAGACAACTGTTGGCACTACTTTCAAGTTGCAGGTCTGTTGTCTTCCAGTAAAATAGCTCTCTTGGATAACTTCACTGAACTTTATCGTGAAGTTTATATATCAAAGACTGTCAGGTTTTATGTTTGTAAAGACCTTTGTTTTTGAACAAGTCCTTTTATTTGTGCTTCTTTGCTTGGATTATGTTCTTCTTTTTCACTCTACTACCTCAGCTACATTCCCCAGTTTTCTTTCTCCTGTTCTACAATCTTTTTGATGCAAGAAAGGAAGATGTTTTTGACCTCCAGGTGATCCACGTGGCTTTATGTGGCTGGACAAAATCTGCTAGTGCCATATTTACACACACACTGTTCTGCCAGAAAAACCTCACCCCAAACTCTCTCTAAGCCTCTTGCCTCATAGCTCTTCCTATTTAGTGTGTGCAAAAGGGACTGATGAATCTAGAGACATTTCTCATCTCCTCTTCTTCAAATATCAGGTTGTCACAAACCATGTAAAACAGAATTCAGGTTAAGCTATCTCCTGGCATTAAAAGAGGAAAATTAGAAGTCACTTTGACTTATTCTTTTCTCCCTTCATTACCACACACTCTTTCTCATTCCATCCTCTGAAAATCAGAACACTAAAAACAAAAACAAAAGCTTTTTCTTGTGACAGACAGAAAGATGGTTTTAAATGTGAAAAGGTGAGTTGTGTTAAATTGTATGAGAAAGATAACTGGGAACTAAATGCATGCTGTGTGTTAAAGCAATATTGGACATACAGCCTAACAACAACCACTGCAGATACTGTGATATGCAAACTGTCTTCCAGAGTCATGTAACACTATAAAGTGTGCTGAAGCCTTTTGAACATTGTGTTCCTGGTTGGAATATATAAAATTAATGGCACAGTTACATCATTCAAAGAAAGAACTTTCCATCTACTTCATAACTGGTATAATGTGCTTATAAAAATGCAATTGTAAAAGTGTTCAAGTGTAGTTATGAACAATTTTATCCTTTTTTTGGCTAAGGTTTTACTAAACAGTCTCTAAGTCATGATTTACCTAACTTTTCTGAGCACTGTTAACCTTTTCAGGTGTCTATTTCCAAATATTGTAAGGATGAGAAAGTAGGTCTCTCATTGACAACTGGTCAGGACTATAGATATCTAAAACCAATTTTAAATGCCAAACAGTTGTCATTGTTTTAGACTTTCTCTTTATACAATGTTAATATTAATTTAAATTAATTTAAAGATCAACAAAAAATAAATTTTCAAAGATTCTGTAACTAGTACTTTTGCTCATGCTCACTAGAAATCTTGGGCCTATCGTGTGTAAAGTAACTTCCAGAATTTCCACTTTCCCAGAGTCATTTCATCACTTTCAAAGTTATTTTCACAGTGTACTAAAGATTTAGATTACACTAGTTTGAGAAAGGCATATCATAAATGATGAAAACACAAATATAATCGACCTTTTAAATTTTCTTGATTTACAACAGCAGGGTAGAAAAGACTCATGCAGACATATTTAAATCCAGGGTGTAATAGAAGCTGAGACTAATTGGTAAACATGAAAGAGGAAAATATTACAGCACCCTGTGTAGTTGGGATCATTTTTCTATCCTGATTACCTTGTTTGAAACCCAAGTCTCACAACCCTTTCTAGTGAAAATGTACGTATGGTAAAAACAAAACATGTGTAAGAACTGTTATAAGAATTTTTATGAACATCTTCAACCCTTTCAAAATTTTCATTCTTGTATGGTGGTGAGGGGAAGGTTTATTCCAACTTTGGACAATAGTAGGTTTTGTTTCTTAGGAACTAGTGCAGCAGAATAGTGAAAGAGATTTTGAAGAGTGGTCTTAAATGTTTTTTATACTCTTTACTTAATAACTAGTAACAAGAGTATGTTTCTAATGACAAAATCCTGCTAAGAACATATCTAGTACCTACTAAGAACATATCTAGCTAGCAGGTTTGATGGTGTTCCCCATGTCTATAGGGTGACAATGGCAAACTCAGAGGGTATAGCAAAATAGAATTTTATTTTTATAGATTAATATTATTGGAATTAGAAATATATTTCATGTAGTTTTGGTGAGACTAAGAACATAGGCTTTCTGTTTTAGTAGGCAATGGGTTAGAGGAACACTTACTACATGATATTAGTACTGCATCTAGTACTTGCTATTAATGGAATTAACAGTTTAAAGCTAGCTTATTTTATAGAGAATACTTATTTCATAGAGAATGTTACTCACCAATATCAAAGACCGTGGGTGATTCTTTCTCTCAGCTTTGGAGGGTAAGCTTGAGGGGCATCCCTGCTCAGTGGGGAAGATTTTCAGACACATTCCAAAGAAGAGTAAGCAGAAATCCTCACACACCACAGAAATGGGACTGGGCTCTTAATAGAATGAAGTAAATGACTGACAGTCATCGTGTTGAATTTCCATCTCTGTAAAGCTAGCAAGAATACCTAGTAAAATAAAGTAAAATACTCAACCTATGATTAATTTTTAGGTAGAATGCCATATTTTTTCATTATGTATATGGAATTCTTCATAAGTAAGAAGTACGTTATCAAGATGTGAAGAAAAACAAACTGTATTTATAACATGGCTGCATTCACTTTCTGAGTTTTTGAAAATTAAATACAAATAATTGTCTTAGTACTGTATTTAATTTGGATTGAGTTCATTTCCATACTGACCATGTAATGAAATATGTTTTAGTGAAATTAAATAAAGTTAGTAAATACATAGTGGTTTTTTTTAGTTGACTTTCAAGAAGTCAAACAGCCAATTGAAAAATAACTTTATAATTCTTGACTATCTTTTGCATCTTCACTTATTTCATAAATTTATCTTTCAAGGATATACTTTTTCTTTACTTATGAAGGATGAATACTCTGTGAGTTTTTTACAGTGTTATCATTTCTTTTGTCTGTGGACTGTTCAATCTGTACTGATTTTTACAGGTATCCTTTTAGATTATTTTGATAAGATCTTTTCATTTTCATTCCCCCAAGTAAAGAATGTGACCATGAAAGAAATTAGGTAAAAATCAGTCTTAAATACAAAGTATATTTTATTGGAGTGTTATACAATTGTAGCACTGTACCTACCTCTAAGCACAATCATGAGAAGTATAAGTCAGAAAGTATACATTCATAGTGTAATGATGAAAATTCCCCAGTGTTATTGTTTTCTTTGTCTGTAAAACTTAGCTTTTTATTTTATCTATTTTAGTATAGAGCCAAGCAGGTCAAGGGAGATGATTCTTCCTCTCTACTCATACCTTGACTCCTGTGTCTGGCTCTGGGATGGCTAGTGCAGGAAGAATGTGGACCTGTTGGAGTGGGTCCAGAGGAGAGCTACAAAACTGATCAAAGGTCTGGAGCACCTCTCTTAACAAGGACAGGCTGAGGGAGTTGAGGTTGTTCAGCCTGGAGAAGAGAAGGTTATAGGGAAACCTTTTCATACTTAGAAGGAGGCCTATATTAAAGATGGTGATAGAATTATTTTGAAGAGCCTGTAGTAACAGGACAATAGCAGTTTAAACCCAAAAGAGAGTAAATTTAGATTGGACACAAAGAAGATTTTTTTTTTTTTTTTTTTAAATGATGAGACACTAGAACAGGTTGCTCTGAAGAGGTGTGGATGTCTCATCATTGGAAGTGCTCAAGGTCATACCGGATGCGACTTTGTGCAACTTATCTAATGAAATATGTCCCTGCCCATGGTAGAGATATTGAAACTAGTTGATACTTAAGAAATACCTTCTAACCTGAACTACTGCATGATTCTATACTATAACGATATCCCTTGAGGTATGTCCCCAACTCTCTCCATTGCAGATGTTGGAGGCCTCACTAGGGGAGGTTTGTGCCTTGCTAGGGCGAGTGGAGAGACTGTTCAGGCTTGTTCAGCCTTCAGTCTCTCCTGCTTTGCTCCTTTTCCATGTGGACACTAACAATCCTACTGATAGGGTCTCAGATTGCATTTTCCTTGCTCCTGCTGTCAAGACAGAAGCGGTTTAGGGAAACTGGGATCCTTTGGATCAACAACTAGTTGCACAGATAGTTTCAGCAGCAATTATTCATATTTCAAATAATAAGACGCAGTAGCAGCAGGTCTGCATGGATGAGCAGGAGGTTCCTACCTAAGCTCTGGTTTACAAGACGTGGAACCAATGTCAGATAACCCAGAAAGAGTATAGAAACATTGTCTGAGCATACAAGGATGTAGTTAGGAATGTCAAATCACCTGGATTTGACACTGATAAAGGTCATGGAAGACAACAAGAAGAGTTTCCACAGATATATCAGAACCAAAAGAGAAGACAGAAAAATAAGGAATCACTGTTCAATGAGTCAGTGGATCTGGGAGCAAAAAGGCATTAAGACCTCTTCACCTTGGCCTTTTCCAGTCAGACTTGCCTTCAGGAATCTCAGGTTCCTGAGGCCCACAGGAAAGACTAGAGCAAGGGAGATCATCAGTGGAGGAGAGTCAGAATATGTAACATTTGAACAAGCTGGACATATGTAAGTCCATGGACCTGTGCTGCAGGGACTGGCCACAGTCATGATGAGGCCACTTTTACCTTTGAAAACTAGTGGCAGATGACAGAGGAAGAAGATCTTTAAGACTGGAATAGTGCTCCCATCTTCAACAACTGCAAGAACCTGAAGAACCTGAGAAACTACAAATTGGTCAGCCTCATTTCAATTCCTGCAAAAGTGAAGGAGCAAATAATCATGAAAATAATTTCCAAACATGTGAAAGATAAGGAAATTATTGGAAACAGAATGGATTTATGAAGGGGAAATAATGCCTGACCAAACTAGTATACTTCCACAGAGATATAATTGGCTTGGTGAATGAAAGAAAGTGTTTGATGTTAGTTATCTGGAGTTTAGCAAGTGCTTTGATGTTATCTTTTGTAATGTTCTCATAGACAATGTAAGTACAGGCTATTTAGGTGAACAATGAAGTGGACTGAAAACAGACCAAACTGCTTAGCTGAAGGAGTTGTGATCAGTGACATAAAATCAAACTGAGTATATTCACTTGTAGTGTATTCAATTTTGTGCTGTTCAACACAGTGAAGGGCTAAGTCTTGCACCTGTGGAGGCATAATCCTAGAAGGATTTACCAGTGCACACTGGGAGCAGACTGTGGCTTTGAACAAAAAGACATGAGAGTTCTCACAGACATCAAGTTGACCATGATCTAGCAACATATTCTTACAACACAGAAGGCCATTAGGGATATTTTAGGACGACTGTTGCCAGTAAGTCAAGGAAGGTTGTTCTTACTCGCTACACAACCATGGTAATGAGACACATCTGAATTGCTGGATCCAGTTCTGGGATACCTGCTACAAGAAAGACATGGGCATATGGAAGAGAATCCAGTAAAAAGCAACAAATATGATTAACTGGAGTGTGTGCCATATGAATAGAGGTTGTGAGAGCCAGACTGCAGAGTAGAAGGCTCAGAGACAATCTTACCCATAGGTATTAATACTTCATGTGAGAATGTAAAGAAGATGGAACCAGGATCTTTGCATTAGTGTCCAATAAAAGGACAAGAAGCAATGGTACAAACGGAAATAAATTTTTTTACTGTGAGGATAGCTGAACATTGACATATGTTGCCCAGAGTTGTGTATTCTATTTCTCTGGAAAATGTTGAAACCTGATTGGACATGACGCTAAGAAATCAGCTGGAGGTGATCTTTCTTTTAGTGAGGAAGTTGCACGGGGTGATCTCAAGAGATGTGTGGCAACCTCCACTCTGTGGTTCTGTGATGGCCATGTCAGGAAACTGATGATAAAAAGTCCTAGATTCCAGTATTAAAATTGTAATTCAACCTAATTAAAGTTGGAATTTGTTTATGATGCCAGTAGAGTCAAATTGGATGAAAAGAATGGGTCCTAATCACAAATTACAGGATTTAATTTGAGACTATTTTTTTCTTTCTTACAATAGTATGCCATGATATTATTTTGGGCTACTGTACAGATATCTACAATGATTTTAATAGTGGCTGAAATCTACAGCATGCATGAAGTCTCTAAAAATTGGTTAAATGTAATGAACATTATTTTTCTCTGTTTATTTATTTAATTAGAATTAATTGGAGATCAATTAGTAGAGTTTTTCTCCCAATAAATACAGTAAGAACAAAAATAGTAAAAGTACTTAACGGCTTCAAGACCAAAAAAATCCACCTTTCAGTATGTGAGATTAGTACTAGATTGGAATAGAAGCCACACCTTTTTCTCTCACCTTGCTTTATTATCTAGTGTTAACATCATCATTAAAACTGGACAGTCTTAATATTTGGAGAAGAATAGGAATAGCAGAAAAAAGCTGCACTTTACTCGTCACAGGTGAATCTAGGGTTGTTAGTGGTGGGATTTCATATCATATTGAAGTAACATGCAACTGTTTAGACATAGCATTATACATTATCTTTCATTTCTTTATTTCTAGGGTCCGAGGTGGTTGGCTTTGATGGGAAAAGTTATCTAATTTACACATTTAATCAAAAACTCATGAGTGCACAGAAAGATGTGATTTCTCTGAAGTTTAAGACAATGCAAAGTGATGGAATTCTCCTCCACAGAGAAGGACAAAATGGAGACCACATCACCCTGGAGTTAATTAAAGGGAGGCTGTTCTTACTCATTAATTTAGGTAACAGCTACAATCTCATAAAATCTAATAAAGTATTAGGTATTATTTGAATAAAATTCTTTTAAGTGGATTTTAATGCATAGAGTATGATAAATTGGCAGTTTACTTTTTAATAATTATATTTTTATATGAAATTAATAGCTTTTATTTTTCTTCTTTCAAGGTGATACTAAAACTCACCCTTCTAATGCCCAAATTAATATTACGCTGGGTAGCCTTTTGGATGATCAACACTGGCATTCTGTTGTCATTGAGCACTTTAACAGTCAAGTAAACTTCACTGTGGATAAACACACTCATCATTTTCATGCAAAAGGAGAATTCAATTATTTGGACCTTGATTATAAGGTGTGAAAATTACCTTTCCTTTTTATATTTACTAACTTTATTATATAGATGCAGTGAAATAAGCAAAGGAGAACAAACTTAAAAGTTTTTAATTCTTAAGACATTAGAGATATTCTGTCTCCAAAAGGAATAAATAAAAGAAAAAGAGTTGTTCTTAGATTATTAATGCTTCACTAGATTTGCCACTCAAAATTTTCAGAAGATCATCTTTTTCATCTCACAATTCATTACTTTAATATCTTTGTTTCAGTAGTGCTGCAAATGAGGTACACAGTACGTAAACATAAGGAATGAGCCCCAACTCAAAGTTTTTATTTGATGGCTTAATGAAAATTACAATAAATCAGCATAAAAGCATTTTATCAATGTTTAGATTAAGATTTAATTTCCTATTAAATCTGACAAACGTACTGTGAAAAAGAGTAGATGTAATTTGCTGTGACAATGTCCCACCTATGGTTAAAAATATTAATATTTCAGAGTTTTAATGTGATGACTTGCTGCTTTGTGTTTGCCCCTGACTTATTTGTTGAGTGAGGCAATGAGTAATAGATCATGGTGTCTGGAACCCATAGATCTAAATGATTCTATTAATTCAAGTTTTTAAGCCATTAGAGCAAGATTTTGTGCTGTTCCATGTCTGCATTGTTTCATTTTAAAGGTATCATTCACAAGACTGAAGTTATTTTCTAGTTAAAACTTCTGAATCTAAGCTACAATGCCAAGGCTCAGAGTATCATACCAATTCAAAACCAACAAATTATAGTTCTGACTTGCCAATAGTTTTATTTTACAAAATCAACTAGTAATTCTTTATTACAAATTAATTTTTTCTCCACACATAGTAGTTTGAAGAATATGTTACAAATTCAAGGTAGAAAGGAAAGCAAAAGCTGGAAAAAACCAAGCTTTAAAACTTAAAAAAGTATGTACTACTGTATTTAGAATTTTATTTCTGACTAGGAAAATGTCTCAATTGAATAGCTTAATGAAGTGTGATATATTTAATTTTTATTGGGGTTTTTTTCAGTAAAATGATATTAAATATTGTGACATTTCAAAATTAAAAGTAGCTTAAAGTGACCTTTTCCACAATGTCAACCAGAATAGCTTTGAAATGAGTGAGTTGAAAAGTTCACTTAAATCTGATATCCTCTTTCTCATGGTGTCCAAGAGTGGAAATATAGACCAGAGTATAACTCAGGTCAGCCTTGTGGCAATGGTTTTGTGAAATAATCTACTGCTTTCTAACAGTTTCTGCCTCAGGGACCTCTTAAGACAGAGTGATAGTCTTGAATTTAATAGCTCTCAATGGATTTTTATTGTTATTAAACCTTCCAATCTCTTTCTGAACCCAAGTAAACTGGTTACATCACATCGCCGAACTGCACAGCCTAAGCATTTTGAGAAGAAAAAATTATCTCTTTTCATTTGTTTTCAACTTGCCCTAGAATAATTTAATTTCATGCACTTTTGTTCTTTATTATGGTAGTTATGATTTGCACAATGGAGAAGTCAGGCTCAAATTTCCTGAGGAAGTCATTAAAGAATTCTCCTTCTTTTTCACTGTACAGTAAGATCTGCATGTACTGACTCGTGGCCTTCTTCTCCAAGGTTTTGCAGCCATAATTGACCCTAAAAACTGATAGGTCTCTACACCAAGCAACTGTTAAGATGCATCTTCAGAAGAATAAAACCTCCAACATTTCAAAGTATTGTAATGCATACATGTGACTTGATATAGCCTAATTTTTGCTTCCCTGTTCTTTCAATACCTAGATGTGATACAAGTAGCAGAATCATTATTGGCCAATCTTTGACTTCTGCCCCTACGCTATTGGCAACTTCTTTCCTTAGAAAATTACTTAATAGTATCATTGATTTCTCTTCTCTTTCTAAGCTCAGCTTTGGAGGGATCCCAGTGCCTGGAAAATCAGGGACATTGTCACGCAGGAACTTTCATGGGTGTTTTGAAAATATTTATTATAATGGATTGAACATTATTGACCTGGCCAGGAGGCGTAAATCTCAGATCTACTTTGTGGTAAGAGATTCATAGTTAAGAAAGAATAAATAGGTAACAGAGAGAAAAGAAAAAAAAACCACAGCTACTGTCAGATACCCTGTGTTAACACAGTTCTAGTAAAATCTATGTAGTTTAACAAAAGAAAAGTCAAGAAAACCCCTAATAGGGTTATTTTATATTTGCTGCTGTACAGACTGATCTACTGCACAACGCAAGATCCATTTTATTCTTCAGTTCTTTAGCTGATGTTTAGATGTGTGATATCTCATTGTATTATTTTCTTGTTGTGCATGTAGAAAAGTCAATGAGAAAAACAAGATTCATCTGAAGTCTTTGAAGCTCCGACTCTGACTTCTATATCTGACTAATGAGAACATCATGAGTATGTTTGAATAGACTTTTATTGCTGAGGACACTGATCCAGTGTTTTATTCAGATCAATCTAATTTTGTTTGAAAAGTTCTATTGGTCATTTATGCTGCCCTTTGCTTGAGGAGTTGTAGTTTAAATTGATGGGTATAATGAATTTATTATGACATGGTCAATAGTTGTATTATTAAAATCCATAGCATTTAGAGAAAAAATTCAACTAAGGAACTAACTTCCCTCTGTGTTACAGAAAGTTTTCTCTAAAGTTTACTAAATCCTTTGGGTTTTTTTCCAGTACAAGAGCCACCTCTATTTGTAGTATTGATTTATCTATCAGTAAGAAATGTAGAGATATAATGGAAACAAACCATTCAAAATAAGGTTCTTTTTAATTAAATTATTCTGAGCTCCAAAGTTTTAAATTTGGATTTCAGTTCAGAATATGAACAATTACATTTAGTTCTATGTGCTACAGAGAATGGATGTAAGGCATCTCTTGTCATGTGAAGCTCATCTGAAATATTTCAGACTTAAGTGAACTGATACCTCCTTATAATATCTTATCTGTGATGCTGATGAATGTTGATAAGACAGTTATAAGAGGCTCTGTGTGGACTAATGAAAATTACTGTCATATAAATATAAGATATAAAATTACTGTCATTGGAAACTGATCTCAAATTATTTAAACTGTTGTGCTACTTTCAAAACTGTTTTTAAGATGTTTTATAGAGGAAATGTGCCAGAAAGTATCTATATTATCATAGAATCTCTGTCAAATAGCCACTTTGCTGTGTCTGATACAGTATCAGGCAGCTGTCCAGATAACATGAAGGGGGAATCTGCAGATGGTAAGCTTGTAGCATTTAACAAGGTTTATAAATCTGATGACTACCTTTTTACTATAGCTCAGTTCAGCCAACTGTTCTCTATAGCTGAGTTCATAAGACAGAGCTTTTGTTTATTTTTATACTTTCCTTGAAGAAAATTAAAACAGATAAACTTTAATGTCTTGCTTGCCATGCCAGGGGCTAGTGAGTGTCTTTCTTAAATTGATTTTTTTTAGCTTTTTACTATATGGTCAAGATTTTATATATGTTCAAAAGTTTAAAAGCTCTTCATGTTGAATGGAAGTTAAATGTACTTTAAGTTCTAAAGTCATTCATCTCTTGGTAATCATATGTACAGAATAGATTACTTATCGTTCAAACGGCAGCAAGTCATTAGATCAAAGAGCATATTCTATCACTATCAAGAGTAAGAATTAACTCATTCTGACACCAGATGCAAAAATGCACCAGATGCATTTTAGCCTTCTTATCTATATCATTCAGTACAAACACAGATACAAATTAGTACAAAATTTATTAATGACTTCATCCGTAAGTTTTTATGTGTACTGAGAACCAGTGATTTCAGAGGCATTCAAGCATAAAATAATGTCTGGGTGCCTAAACACAACTCGTGGTCTGGTCCATATGCACTTGCTTGAAAACATGCTTTCTTCTGATTTATGAAGTATGTTTTACATCCCTATGTAGCAATATTTCATATGTTGACTATTTGTGAAAACAGTCAGTGCATTTTTCCAGTTGCACAGATTAAGAGACTGCCCCTTGGCTGAACAGAAAGGTTTTGTGGGTTTTTTTCTCAAATTTAACACTATCTTAAAGAGTCAGCAGCCAAGCTCAAAATTTTTGTCTGCATACAGACATTTAGACCCATGTAAATATTTGTACAAAATTTTGCATTCAGTAGCATTTTATCTGACTTTCAGAAATTTGTCAGTACCTAAAACTCTCTGAGGGTGACATAAAATAGAAACAACGCAGGTCTGTCTAACTCCTAAAGCACATTAAATCACGCATATAATTTAATTTACTGTCTTACCTCATTGATTCAAAGGTTCTTCCCACTCTTTGTTCAGGCAGATATGTCTCTTCTGGTCAAGCAGCTAGGTAACTATTTCTCAAATTGCTGATATTCTTCTAGATTTGTAATTGATATTTAGACTAATGCATTCAAGTATTACAAATATTTAGTTCTGTGCACCATGTTTTGAAACTCTGTAGTTTCCACAAAAAAAGTTTTCATGACTTTTTCCCCTAAAATGTTCCTAATGCCATATTTGTTTAATTTCTTCCTAGGGTAACATGTCCTTCTCATGTTTAGAGCCACAGGTGGTTCCTGTTACATTTCTGAGCTCCAGTAGTTACCTGGCAGTGCCAGGCACATCAGGTCAAGATGAAGTCTTCATCAGTTTCCAGTTTCGCACCTGGAATAAGGAGGGACTTCTGTTATCTGGTAAACTGCACCAGGCTTCAGGTGGTTTCCTCTTATATCTGAGTGACGGGAAAGTTAAAATCAGTCTTCATAAACCAGGAAAAGCACTAACTGACATCACTGCAGGTAACAGAAACAAAAGAAATTAGAGATACTTACATATTGAATAAAAACATTAATGTAAAGTCATTTGAATTAGTACATGTAGTCTTGACTTAGTTTTATGATTTGTATGTGTGAAATAATGCTTTAATTATGTGGATGTTAATGTCAAATGTTTCTAAGCACTTTCTTTGCTTACAAACATGTATCTGTGCTTTCTTCCTAATGACTGCGTAAAAATTACTTGCAATATTATACATTATGTGAAGCTCAGGTGTATCATCAGGGAAATGTGAGACATTTAAGCAACTTTTCAGTTCTGACGTGTACACAAGTTAATGTCTTACGCTGTCAAACTAAGCCATTAACATGTGTTTTACCATTTATCAGTATCTTCATAAGACATTACATAACTAATTTTTCTACATAGTTATAAAGAACTGTAAATAACACATTTATTACATTTTAGAGGTCTCAATTACAAAGCTGTCTATTAAATGAATATAAACAATGGATGCGAAACAATCTGTTGTGTTACGGAAAGCTGGGGCTAGTCTGAGTCTAGATTAAAGAGATTAGGCAGATAAATGGGATTCCAAAGAATATATGCAGATGAGAAAATAAGTTTGTGATTGCAATGGTTTCTTATGGGCAAAAAAAGATGGCCAGAGACAACTTACTAGAGGAATATGTCATAGATACAGGGAATAATGTGGCTGCAGAAAACACAATGGTATTTTAAAACTCACTTGATCTTAGATTTATTTTAAACTACACACAATCATATATTTAATGTTTCATATTAAGAAAGCAAGAATATTATCAGTGAGAAAGAAGACAAGTTAGTTCCTGTAATGTTTAAATTGAATTAGCAGGTGAATAACAAATAGAGAAACTACTTTTTCTATTGGCAATTAGAAAAAAGTTGATTTGAATGTATGAAGAATTTAAGCTTATAAACATTCATTGGAACCTGAAGAGTTTTCAACTCAGAATATAGAGTTTAATGACACTGTTTAATACTAATTTGTCTTAAAGAAAGTAATAAAAAAAATTACCATCATCAGCAAGCTCACATTCTTCCTAACCTTCCTTTTGCTGCTTATGTACTTGGAGAAGTCCTTCTTGTTTTCCTTTACTTCCCTTGCCATATTTAATTGCAAAAGGGCTTTGGCCTTCTGAGTTTCATCCCTATATGGTCTGGCAATATTCCTATATTCTTCCCAAGAAACCAAGCTCCTTTACCACGTACCAGATACATCTTCTCCTTGAGTCATTCCAATAGCTTCTTGTTCATCCATGTAGGCCTCTTGCTTCCATTTCCTGATTTTTCTGCTTGTGGGGTCACCCCAATCGTGGGATTGAATGAAGTGGCACTTGAAGATTGACCAGCTTTGTTGAGCACCCCTACCATCTAGAATACTATGCCATGAGATTGCTCCCAAAAAGTCTTTGAAGCCGCCAAAGTCAGCTTTCCTGATGCCCAAGGTCGCAATCCTGTTTGGTGTCCTGCTTCTTCCATGTGGGACATTGAACTCCACCATCTTATTGTCACTGCACCCAAAGCTGCCTCCAGTCTTCACATCCCTGACCAGATCTTCTTTTATTTCTCAGCACAAAGTTCAGTAGCAAACCCTTCCTTGTTGACTCCTCAACTACCTGTGACAGGAAGTTGTCATCAACACACTGCAGGAAGCTCGTTGTGTTTCTACAAGCATATAATGATTAAGAGTAACATTTCAAACAGTAGAATATTTTAATTCAAGAAAAGGTTGTAAGATAGTAATGATCACAAATAATACTGAAATTTATATAAGTACTTTGATCCTTTTTCTGTGGGTGATAATATGATCAGCCCTGGTATTATAATGTAAAATAACTGATGCATAAAGAATATCATTTTAATGACAAAAGGTTTCCACAGGCTCACCATTTGAAAATGTCAATTCTTTAGTAAGAATGTCAGTGACATGTAGTTAAGAGTGAAGAATATGGCTTTTTAAAATCTATTTCAATTGCAGTTCAACTAGATAATGTATGTTAAAGAAGATACTGTCATGCAGCATCATTTTAACAGACCAGCTGAAGGCAGTGACACTTTGACAGCTGTAGATTTGAACATATAACTATATATTAAATTTCTAAGTTGCAACATGATATGTAACATATTAACTGAAACACTCCAAAATAAATCTCAACTCTATGCTGAAACAGAATTTAATATTCTCATTTTATGTGAAGCTTACCTGTCATGAAGTCTTATAGGAGGAATTGCATTCGTCTTTCTGAAGACAGAAACTCCTGTAAAAACATCTTATTCTCTTCTGAGAAAGAATTTCTTTGACAAGACCATATGAGGAACTTTTTAGTGAGTTTTTGAAGTGTTATTGTTACATTCACTGTAGTAATTGAAGTCTGCATTTGGAGATGGAGTAATTCAATTACGGATGGCTGGACGGGTTTGTTCCCCTTCAGGCAAGCACTTATGACCTGACTTTCACACACACATGAAATTTGATAATTAAATCAGAGCATATTTTTTTGAACACAGTCCTCAAATTCATTATTGTGTGTTCTTTAAAGATTTCCTCAACCATGGGAAACCAAGGAGAATAGCGTATCAATTCATGAGTGATTAAATTATAATAAGATATATCCATCTTTTACAGAATGGTTACTTAATATCTTTTTTTTGTAACTTCTTTTGCAAGCTAGTCATCAAATATTCACAAAGAAATTACATAGATTAAACAAAAATAAATGAACACAAAGTTAATTTGTGTTTAATGATGAGACTACATTGAACCACAGTATGTATAGATGTTCAAGATCTTAGTGCTTAATTTCTTCATATGACTGTCTTTCTATGTAACTTTTAATTAAGTGATGTTAACAGTCATAGCATTTGGTGGTTATACTTCAGACTAATCTATAGCTTTCTCTAGAATATTTTTTTTTTTGTATTTAGATATTAAAATAATGGAGGTGCTTTTTTTTCCTCACTTCTGATAAAGCACATTTGAAACTCCTAGTAGAATATAAGGAAATACAGTTTACAGAGGGAATGGAAACGTTAGCAGTTCTTAATTCCAGGGCTAGAGTTGGCTGTTTTCTCAGGAGTGTCTTGTCCTCCCACAATGGCTTTCCTCAGACTGAAAGAAATTGACTTTGGGGAAGTCTTAACTTGAATTAGGTGAACATTGTTTAATACCTCTAACCATGGCAGCCTATTTGAAGAAGAGGTTATATATCCATCTTGAAATGGTTTAATAAGTCAGTATGATAAACTACAGTAAACAAATCAAAAACAGCAAAATTAATATAATCAATTTTCCAGTAGCCATTTTTTTTTTCTTTTTCTATTTCAATCATTCATTCAGTCAATCTCCTCTATGTTAGGGTATTCTCATGCTTGAGGTAAGTCAAATATTGCAGTATTTGGTATATGATTTACTCACTAGAACAAGAAGTTCTTGAGGTAAGATGACAAATTAAGGAACAGAGCAGTTATCTTTGTAACAACTTAAATTAAATTACGGAATTTATTATTAGATTTAATATCTTAAGTAATGACATAGATAGTGGGAACGAGTGTCTCCTCAGCAGCCTTGTTGATAAGTCAAGGTGAGGGATGCACTTGATTCACTAGAGGGAATAACTATCGACTTTGACAGGTTGAGGAGTTGGCCTCTGTGAAACTCATGAAGTCCAACAAGGTGAAGTTTGATATTCTGCACCTTGTTCAGGGCAACCTCCAGTACAGATCACTGAATTGAGATCAGCCTGGCAGAGAAGGTACTGGTGGATGAAAAATTGGATATGAGCTGATAATGTGCATTTGCAGCCGAGAAATCCAGTTGGATTCTAGGCTTCATCAAAAAAACCCCATGGCTAGCAGGTTGAGAGAGGCGATTCTCTACTCCACTCTGATGAGACCCTACCTGGAATATTGTGTCCAACTCCAGGATTCACAACAGAAGAAAAACATTGACCTGTTAGAGTGGATCCAGAACAGGACTGCAAACATGATCAGAAGGCTGAAACAGCTCCTGTAAAGAAAGATTGAAAGACGATTGGGTTGTTCAGTCTGGAGAAGTCTTTAGGAAGACTTTATTGTGGCCTTTCAATATATAAGAGCATACAGGAATGCTGAACAGATATTTTACAAGGGTCTATATGACAGGAAAAGGAGTAATGGTTTTAAAAGAAAGAGGGTAGATTTAGATATCTCACTCCTGAAAATTTTCAAGGTCGGGTTGTCTGGAGTTTTAATATAGTAAAAAAATATTCCTGCACATGACAAGAAGGTTGGTCTAGGTGACCTTTGAAGGTGCATTCCAGTCCAAACAATTCCCTGATTCTTAAATTCTCTGATTACTGAAAGTAGTGTATTGCAGAGATGTGGTTAGGAAAAATATTCACTTGGAATATCTCTACAAATAAAGAAACGTCTTGCTTATTCTTAGAGATGAGGTGCAAGAAGCAGGAGTTTTTGGTAGCTGAGAATTGAGGCTAGAAAGAGGGAAATGAGTAAGTATGAAAAATAAAAAATTCTAATCTTTAAAACCCAAAGTGGCAAGTGACATTATAGACTATATGTGTTATACAATTTAGTTTCTCATTAAACAATAGTTCTGCAATAATCTATAATGGAAAAGTGATTATATTAACTGAAAATTGGGAAAAAATCCTTTTTTTCTCATGCTTCCTTATCTGTGCTTTAAAAAAATACATTTTTCATGGTTTTGTTTTACTATATCTACTATCTTTTTTATGAAAGAGTATAGATTTCTGAGGTTCAAGTTAGTGCAAAAAATGTAAGGATGTTTTATCTGTGATACTTTGTTGATTTCTTATGTGATACTAATCAAACGTATTGATATATTTGATGAGTTCTTTCTGTAAAAAAGTATTAGAAAATTAGTAGAGATATATAATAGTACTCATTAATCTAAAAACTTTATTATACAGTATGACAATACACATGGTATTGCAAGACAGCAGTATTTTTCTAATGCTTTATACTGTTTTTTAAAGGTCTGTTACACATGATCTATCCAAAATATAACCAGTCTAAATGGCTAGGTTTTAAAGCATTTTCTTAATCCATATCTCTGTAACATACCAGCCCTTATTGTAGTGGTTTTGTGTGGCCAGGTTTTGGTAGCAGAGGGCTACAAAGGTTGGGTGTTTAAAGAAAGAGCTGTCAGAAGCTTCCACTGTATCTGATATGGTCAATGCCAGCCGATTTTCAGATGGACTCACTACTGACCAAGGCTTGGTCTGTGAATAACATATTTGAGAAGGGGAAGAAGTTGCTGTGCGGTTGCTAAACTGCAGCAGCTTCAGGGACTGAGAATGTGAGAATAGCATTGTGAGAAGTTCATGAGGGACTGTCTACCGTGGTGAGGGACTCCACACCCTGGAAGTGAGAAGAGGCCTCTTCCTGAAAAGAAGTAGTGGCAAAGCCCATCTGTAATGAACTGAGCATAACCCCCATCCACCATCCTCCTGCACCACTAGCAGGGAAGGAGGTAGGGACCTGGGAAGAATGAAGGAGTGGGAGGAGGTGTTTTAAGATTCAATTTTTATTTCTCATTTTCCCTATTCTATTTGGATTATTCATTAATAAATGAAACCGTTTCTTTCCAAGCTGAGTCTGTTTTGCCTATGGCAGTAATTTCTGAGTGATCTCCCTGTCCTTATCCCGACTTATGAGACCTTTGTTATATCTTTCTCAACTGTCCGGTTTAGGAGGGGGAGTGATAGAACAAATTGGTTGGCACCTGGCACCCAGTCAGTGCTAAACCACCACAGTAACATAAGATATGCCACATAGAAGGCTCCTGTAAGTTCTATGAACTGTCACCAGTACCAACAGGCTTCTTTGGCAGCTGGATATCTTGAATATATAGGCAATCTCTAGCCAATCCCTCCACTTTACCTGTAGGGCTATGTAAATACTATGTAAACAGATTACTCCTCTACGGATGTCCTTTTGATAGCCAGATGCTAGAGAGATATCTTTAATGCCAATTATTCATACTGTAAGTGTACTACTCCTTCAGCAAACTCAAATGCTACTTCTCATCGAAGACTGCAACCAAAACAAGTGATGGCCAGAATGATATCAGAAAGCCAGTGAATGCAACTCTGTGTTTTCTGCCTTTATGTTACAAAGGTGAATTGCTCTTGAAAGTGCAAAACAAAGATAAGAAGATCTATTAGACGTAGCTTTTATGTAATTCCACTCAGGCTGCAGATAAAGCAAAACGTTTAACTTTTTGTGTTATGGGGTCGCTAATAAATATAGTGGTTGAACTACGAAAAAGAAATAACAGACAAGGTGTATAAGACTAATCTGTAAAACATACAAGAGATATTTTGTAGATGATACCTTATCTGAATTTATAGTGTGATTTTATTACCTGTGTAACGATCTTTTGTTTAGAATGTGGTACTATATGGAGCCTAGTAATGACGTAGTTTTTTGAATCTTCTTGTCTTTCTATTTTTATTTATTTTCCTTCCGTTTGAACTAATCAGTTAACTAGTGGACTGGGTTTTTTTGGAACATACAACACATTCTAGTGGTGAGATATAAATACATGACATTTCAAAAGGGGAATCACAGATCACAAATCATAGACACTGCAGTCAAGAAAAGACTACACAATTCAAAGATTGTATTCTTTGACCTTACTTGAAAAAGTATCTCTCTTCTGAAGAACAGCCAAGAATGTGATTGACTTAAAGCACTTCTTAAAGATAATAATATGCTTACATATTGCCCTATATACAATTAATTTAAATATATAGATGTAAGTGTTTTCCAGAATTAGGGCTTTAAGTTTATTACTTTGTGGCACCTTACACCTACACAGTCAGAGATCATGTAAATGGTATCAGAGGCTAAACTGTCAAAATTTTCACATACCTTTCAAAGAAATGAGACAATTGAAAGAAATAGAACTATGTGACATTGACATGGTGGCTGCTGAAGCTTTTAAAATCTACACGATTTTGCTACTTTACTGGATTGTAATATATTAACTACCTTTGATTTTAAAACAGGAAGAAATCCTTTGTAATACTGTAGTAAAGCTGTGTATTATGTGTAAAATACTGTACCAGCCATCACAATGGTATCTTAATGATAACCTCCTTAGATTGGGAGGATGCTTTTCATAGTCACTACATTAAATGGATATATTACAGGTAGTTAGGAATGTTACAACAGTAAGGCTTATTCACTGAAGTAGATTTGTTTTTTCTTTATCAGATTTGAAGCAGGGGAATAGAGAAAGCTTCTGTCTTCATGAAAGACATTTGTGCTCTTCATTTTCTTTTCCGCTATGATTGCTCTAACAATCTCCTCTTTTAAAGTCTGCACTGTTCAGATAGTATGACAAATAATGGATGTTTATTCTTCATTTTACCTTTTCTTTTCCTTCCAGGTACTGGATTAAATAATGGCCAGTGGCATTCTGTGTCTTTCTCTGTCAAAAAGAATCGTATCAGTGTAACAGTGGACAATGATGTGACTTCCTCTGCTCATGCCTCCATACCTCTGCAAATTAATTCAGGAGATGTTTTCTACTTTGGAGGTGAAATATGTTTTTTATTAATGCTGACATTATCCCACAATCAAACATCATTTTTCCCTGATATGTCTAATCAAATGGAAAGAATTGTATGGCTTGCCTTAAATATGCTTTGCCTAGCTTGGTTATCTCTCAAATGATCTGTTTTTCATGCTCTGCTATGATGTTTCTGAGTTTATCTTTCCTTTAAATTTTTTAATGTTTGGTAGAACAAATTACACCCCCTAAGTCCTTCTTCATGTTTTAGAAAATTGTTTTCTGGGATCATGCCCTGATAATTGAATATAATATGACTGACAATCAACGGAACACAAAATTCTCTCTTGTTGCATACTGTGTTGTGTGGTAAATTAATATTTTGTGAGACTATTCCAGTGGTATGACTTCAAGTTTTCACCTTAAGTGAGTGCTTGTGTACTTATGCAAATATCCTCTTTACATGATACAATTTTTTTTTTTACTACAGTGACGTAAATTTCCAATGTTTGGAGGATATAATTTGTACAAAAATATGTGTTTAGATATCTTCATTTCCCTAGGAATATTGACAATTATTTGTTACAAAGTGATTTTGTCATTAATCGCATACATTATTACTGATAGAATTGGGTATGTTCTTATGTCTAAATCGGTTTGGTATGGACTACATAATAATAATATTAAACTGCATTTGAATGTATTGGTCAACATTAGCCCAATGCTCCATCTCATAATAGCATAGGAATTAATTGTTGGACTATTTATTATCAGTTCTCAGATTTCTGAGATAATTGAAAAAAATCACACAAACCCCTAAATCTGACATCTAGCCTTCTCTAATAAAAATACCACTTAATCTGTCAGATTGTGGTGGTTTAGCCCTGTCTGGGTGCCGGGTGCCCACTAAGTCATAACATCACTCCCTCTCCTAAACTGGACAGGAGAGAAAGAAATACAATGAGAAATTTGTGAGTCAAGATAAAGAAAGAGAGATCACACGCAAAGTTCAATTTACATATAAGAAAAAACGATTTCACTGTGAGAGTGATGGAGCAGTGGCACAGGCTGCCCAGGGAGAGTATGGAATCTCCCTCCATGGAGGTCTTCAAGACCTGCCTGGACATGTTCCTATGCAACCTGATCTAGGTGAACCTGCTTCTGCAGGGGGGTTGAACTAGGTGACCTTTAAAGGTCCTTTCCAACCCCTACCATTCTATGATCACTCAGCAATTACTATCACAGGCAAAACAGACTCAATTTGGGGAGAAAAAAAAAAGTTTTATTTATTAATAAACAATCAGAGCAGGACATGGAGATGAGAAATATAACTAAATCTTAAAAACATCTCATCCCACCCCTCCCTCTTCCCAGGACTCTCCTTCCTCTACCTGTAGTGGCACAGGGAATGAGGGATGGGGGATGGGGGTTGTGGTCAGTTCATTACAGATGGACTTTTCCACTGCTTCTTCTCAGGGGAAGGCCTCTTCACACTTCCCAATGCTACACTGTGAGGTCTCTCCCTATGGGAGACAGTCTCTCATGAACTCCTCCAGTGTGATTCCTTCCCATGGTCTACAGTTCCTCACAAACTGCTCCAGCATGGGGCCTCTCATGGGGGCAGGTCCTCACACCCTGCCCCAACATGGGTCACCCACTGGCAGAACAGTCCTTCAGGTACTGACTACTCCTGCCGGAGTCCCTCACAGGATCACAAGTCCTGACAGCAAAATTGCTCTGGTGTGCTCTCCTCTCTCCCCACAGGCTCCCAGGTCCTGTCAGGAACTTGCTCAGGGTGATCTTCCCACAGTCACAGCTTCCTTCAGGCATCCACCTCCACCAGTGTGGGATCCTCCATGCGCTGCGAGTGGATCTCTGATTCCCAGTGACCTCCATGGACTGCAGAGGCACAGCTGCCTCAGCATGGTCCTCACCACAAGTCACAGAGTCTTTCTTTCAGGGCCTAAGCACCCTCCCTGCCCTCCTGCTCCACTGACCTTTGTATCTGCAGATATATTTTCACATTCTCACTCCATGAAGCTGCTGCAGTTTAGCAACTGCCCAGCAACTTCTTCCCCTTCTCAAATATGTTATTCACAGAGGTGTTACCTTTATCACTAATTGGTCAGGCCTTGGTCAGCTACAGGGTCCATCCTAGAATTGAGTGGTTCTAGCCTTATCAGCTACATAGGAAGCTCCTGGCAGCAATTTGTTTAGAGAGCCGTCCATATAGCAACCTGCAGTACCAAAAATCTGGCCCAGGCAAAACCACTACACTATCAGAGAAAGATACAAAAACATTGGCCTTGAATAGCCAGATGACTACTTTCTGCCCCACTACCCCCCACAACTTCTACGTTGCTTTAGGTTCCCATTTCTCTGATTGGGTGATTTGCACTATTTCAGAGTTGAAGGCACACCTGAACAAATCAGATGGGATGTGAACAATTGCAAAAAGCAACATATTCAATTAATTTGTAAAAAGATCTTTCTATTCATTTTGGAGGGGCTGGAGGAATGCAATGTAATTCCAAGAACACTGAAAGTACTAACTGCATACCCACTCCACGGCTTCTCTGATTTCAGCTTTACAGCTGATATCAGCACCTCATACATGTCATACAAGCTTGGGAAACCTAGTAGAAGGTTTCTGAGTTTAGAAAATTGTTCATTAAAATTTCATATAATATACCACTATCAAGATGCAGACAATGCATTTTTACTTTCTTTCTAAGTTTGTATGAATATTTATCATGTTTCTACATGCTGGTTGTTAAAACATGAATATCTCTTCCAAGATAGCTGTCCTGGGGATATGCTGGTTAGTTTGCTTGTTTTAATTAATACAAAGTATACAAGCTATATGTATGCTGATTTGAGAAAATGTGTAATCAACATGAAAACACGTTAGAAATATGTCAGCAGAGATATGTCAGCACAATTTCTAGTTATAGTATCAACAAGCATATAGTGCCTCTCTCAGTTCTTGGAATAAAAACTCACTGTAACTATAAGAGCAAAAAGAAATTGTTTAATATTACAATAAGCACATTGGGGAAATTCCATTATTAAAGAATTTCTTCCTATTTTTAATATTCAGTCCACATTTCTAAGGAATTTCATTAATATTAATTATGTTGCTTTTTCTCTAACAGAACTAGAAAATGGCTTCTAAAAGACAGACACCAAAGAAAAAATCCGAGGCACAATTTTGTAGAATAGCTAAGTGCAGAAGAGATAAACTTTTAGTGGTCTTTTTAAAATTATTATTATTTGCCTTATTTGGCTCTTTTTTTTTAATATGTACTCAACTTGAAATATCTTATTCTGAATGCATGGCAGATTTTTCACCAGAAATTATAAAACCTCTTTTACAATTTTATTGTGAAATATTGTAAAGAGATTGATTAGTCCTATAATTGATTTGTCTGTTTGGACGTGGTGATGAAAAGTTACTGTGCTTCTAACTGGTGTTTTAGAAGTCCACTGATTTTCTTAAAGCAATATACCAATTACATGGTAAACGTTTTACTTTACAAAGGTAGCAACAGTTTTGAGTTTGGTTCCTCACCACAGTAAAACACATTGCAGTAGTGGTAGTGATATTTACCTACTGCTCTTCAATCCTCAGTAGCTCCACAGCAGAATGGTCCTCTGAGAGATTAGGCAGGGCAGGGAGCTGTTCAGTTTCCTCTGTCTACAAGGCAGCTACAGCAAAGGCTCATCAATACCTTTTTGGGTCCTTGAAATACCCTCTCCTGACATACTCTGCTAAGGATGCATGGGGCCTCTGGGCCAGTTACAATGGGATGTTTATTCCACTCATTTCCTGTTAGACTCACTTCAACTTCCAATACAATTTGTTGTTGGAATCCCCTTGCCACTCCAGAAATACAGATGGGTTCTGTACCTTTATAGTTTGGCAGTATTAGGTGGACATTGTGCACCAGAATCAACTAGAGCCTTATACTCCTGTGCATCTGACGTACTAGGCCATTGAATGCACACAGATGTCTTGTCTTATTGTCTTATTAGATGCCCCTCTCCTCCAACTGGCTGAAGACAGGGGTCCTCTGATACTGTCTTTTGCAGATATTGTTTGTGTTTTGTAATCATGAATCAAAGATCCCTTCAAGAAGATGACAACTGAGATTATCCATTTTACTCTGCCTGGGGAGGTTCCTGCTGGAAACTGGAACAGTATTTCTAGAGAAAGAGACCCCTTTTGTGACTGTTTTTCTTTGCAACTCATGTATCTGTGCCTCTAGGATAGTTTTTTGATTCCATTCTCTCATATCCTCTAGTTCGTCATAAAGGCGTAACTCATAGTGTGTACCTTCTATATTCTCTCTCTTAAGCAGAAGAAAGCTTACTCCTAATAGCTGAGATATGGACCCTTACAGGTCGGGGCAGAACTTATCCTTACATTGCTGGAACCCTGAGGACAATTTCTTGACTAGTATGTATGGCAATTTGTCCACAGATAAGATGCAAGCCCATAGGGCGCTAGAGATACTTCCTTTGCATTGCTGGAATTTGGAGACACTTCATCCATCATTTCTCCCTCACCTTCTTTCAAGAACTGCCAATTAACTGTCATAAGATGATGATACAATTTATAGAAACTTTTACCACATAGGTTGTGTGCATTGGACTTCACCTTGGTCTGTGGATAACTGCTCATTTGAATAATTATAAACCACCTCCAGCATGACTAATTCCTTCATGTACTGGATAGCTCTGTCCACAGTGGTCCACTTGACGGGATGACGTATAATATCATCTTTGAAGTGTATTTTTCCTTCACACCTAACAGAAGTCTTCTCCAGAGGCTGAAGTCTTACAACTTTTTCCCACTTACCTTGCCAGTATCCTCTTCCATAGATAGAGATTCCAGCTGCTTGCTTTCCTCACCCTCTAATTCCAAGCTACTCACCCCATCATCCTAGCACCAGAGAAACTAGTTACCAATATGTTCACCTGGCTGAAATCCTTAAGTGTACCTCACAGCTCATTCCAGGGTAGTGATTGGATGATTATCTCTGATTCTGCCTCTTTCTCCTGTTCTCATGATGACCCTTGTTCACCTTAATCACTTACAAAAAGAACTGATGTTTTAATGTATTTCTTCTTCTGTGTAGGGGCGATTGGTACTGGCAAAGGTTGATTCTCTGGTTCAGCTGCAGTGCATGTCCCAGGGGTTAGGGTGGCTGTAGTGCTCAGCATGTGGATTGGAATAGCTGCAGTGCCTCTTGGTGTATTTTGCTTTCCTTCCCCTTAAAGGTGCTGTATAATGTCATGCAGTGTTTAGCAGATACTGACCAGAGCCCAACACAGTGTGGAAAACTATGTCTCTTAGGAATAATCACATTATTTTCTTTCCAAATATTCTATCACTTCAGCAGGGTCCTGTAGTTTTTTGAGAGTGAAGTTCCAAACCATTGAAAGTGAGAAGTTGTCTAGATATCTGCCCATATTCTCCCGCAGATTGTGGCACCCATGGGTTTTTAGCCTTGGGGCAGATATCTAAGTAGTAGTTTAAAAAAAATATCTATATATATAAAACCTAAAGAAGACCTGAAACATATTCAGGAAAAATAGCAATAAAAACATGCTTACTCAAATATCCCAATGATGTTAAAAATTCTTAAAAGCTCTTGTAATAAGCCTGAAAGTGAAATGGGACCTTAAAGAGTGGGAGAAAGTTTTCTCCATCTCTCCCACACAGATTATGTGCAGTTACTAATAAATTCTGAGAGAAAAGACCTGAGGTACAGCCATGACAACAATACTGCATAGAAATGACAGATTTACCTCGTGACCAATGATGTAATGATATTATAAGTCAGTTACCCTATATAGCAAAATGGTCATCCTCATCTCTTTCCCAGAGGTAATTAACTGTATTGCCGGGAATACATAGTTCATAACTATACTTTTTTAGCACACTCTGGTCAGATCTGCCTTTTTGCCCCATGTTAGGCACTAAAGAAGGCTGACATGGTTTAGTCCCAACTGGAAACCAGCCACTGTGCAGCCACTCACTCACTGACAGTCACTGATGGACAAAGAGAAGAATGAAAAGAAAAAAGTAAAAATTAATGAGTTTAAGGACACGAAATAAGAACAGTTTAATAGGACAACAAAAGGAAATAAGAAATAATAATAACTAATAAAATTGTATTTGAAATGAGTGGTGCACAATGCAATTACACACCAGTAGAAAGTCAATGCCTAGCCCATCTTCAAGCTGCAATCCCTCCTCCTTCCCTGAACACACTGCCAATTTATATACTGAACATAAAATCATACAATCATAGAATGGTAGAGGTTGGGAAGGACCTTTAGAGATCATCTAGTCCAACCTCATGCCAAAGCAGGTCCATGTAAATCAGGTTGCATAGGAACATGTCCAGGTGTCTTGAAGACCTCCAAGGAAGGAGATTCCACACCCTTCCTGGGCAGCCTGTGCCAGGGCTCCATCACCCCCACAGTAAAATAGTTTTTTCTTATATTTAAACGGAACTTTTTGTGTTCCAGCTTCATCCCATTAACCCTTTTCCAATTGTTAGGTACTATAGAAAAAAGGGATGTCTCAACCTCCTGACACTCATCATTTGATATTTGTAAGTAGTGAGATCCTCCCTCAGTCTTCTCTTTTCTAGACAAAACAGCCCCAGTTCCTGCAGCCTTTCCTTGTTTGAAAGATGTTCCAGTCCCCTGATCGTCTTAGTGTCCCTGAGCTGGACTCTCTCCAGAAGTTGCCTGTCCCTCTTGAGCTGGGGAGCCCAAAACTGGACACAGGACTCCAGATGAGGCCTCAGTGGGGCAGAGGAGAAGGGGAGGAGGACCTCCCTTGACCTACTGAACATGCTCTTCTTGATAGAATACAGGATGCCTTTGTCTTTCTTGACCACAGGGGCACATTTCTGGCTCATGTTCAGTTTATTATCAACCAGGACTCCCAAGTCTCTCTCTGCAGAGCTGATCTCCAGCAGGTCAATTCCCAGCCTGTACTGATGCATGGGGTTCTTCCTTCTTATATGCAGGACTCTGCACTTGTCCCTGTTGAACCTCATGAGGTTCCTCTCTGCCCAACTCTCAAGACAGTTGAGATCCCACTGAATGGCAGCATAGCCTTCTGGCGAATCAACCAGTCCTCCTGGTTTGGTATCATCAGCCAACTTGCTGAGAATACACTCTGTCCCCTCATCCAGGTCATTGATGAAGATGTTGAACAAGACTGGCCCCAGAACCCATCCCTCTGGAATTGCATGTGATATCATATGGCATCAAATAACCCCTTAGCTTTTTCAGGCCATCAGTTCTGGCTGTGCTTCCTCTCAGCTTCCTGTGAAAATTAAATCTATCTCATCCAAACCCAGGGTCATCCTCAAAACATGTCTTGAACACACCAAAATTGATTCATTTGAAGTCCAGGGTTGTAAATCCCCTTTTTTTCTTGCTCTGTTTTTGGTGGATCCTAAACTCCACAGCCTCATGTTTACTTGAGATTGTCCTTGAGCTTCACATTTTCAACTTTTTCTTTCTTGCCTACTAGTAGCAGGTGAAAAAGAGCACTTCTCCCAGGTAAGTCACTGATTACCTGTATCAAGAAATTGTCATCAGTGCTTTCTGAAATCTTCTAAACAGCTTAATAAATGAAAATCCCTATACTTAGTAACTCATTTTTAATTTATTTTACTTTGGTTGTATTTTAAAACTCATACAAATCATGTGCACCTTGTATTGTAGCTTAACATTTTGATATTAAGGTCAGTCAGACAGTTTGTTCACATCTTGATTTCATTCATTGCTTTACAACTATTGCTTGGATTATCGTTTATCCAAATTTTTAGTGATACTTTTGCATAGGCTTTAAAAATAGTAATACTGAACAACAGTATTTCTTTGTTGTTACACCACCATGACTAATTAGAAGACCTTCTAGCTGAAGTCTTCCATTCGTAAAGTTTCCAACACATGGAGATTATCACAGTTCTATCTACTTCTGGAATAGATACATTTTTCAATAATTTTTTTTCAACTCCAGGTTTTGTGCTTCTTTCAGGCTGCCCTGGCAGTGGAAACATTCCTGAATGTAATACCTCATTTGGTGGCTTTCAAGGATGCATGCGACTCATTTCCATTGGTGACAAAGCAGTAGATATGATTTCAGTTCAGCAAAATGTTTTGGGCAATTTCAGTGATATTTTGATAGATTTGTGTGGAATTATAGACAGGTAAGAAAATAATATTTACTATTTCTTCTGTTTATTTGAATGTTTTATTTCTGATATTGACTTGATGACAAAGAACAGAAAACTACAAAATGGCATATTGCTGCTTTTGTAAGAATTCAAAAGTCTAGAGCAAATGTAGTATACATAGCACAGCAATTAGATTTCCTTGCACTAAAAATAAAATTACAGTAGCTACAGTTAAAACTGTTCTATGTTTCTGACAAATTTTACCTCTCATGCTTTCTTTTCAAGTAAGGCAATAGACACAACCTTCCTTCTGTGACATGTAGTCCCATTCACCCTTTAAAATGCTAAATTCTTCATAACTTATTACTTATTCCTATATTCTACCCATCCAGAAGCACAGTAGATAGTATCCATTGTGGTGAGTGAGCAATAATTTTTAGGCTGTGGTTGGAACTATTCTCACAACTTGCAACAAATGCTACCTATCTAAAAAAAAAATATCTAGATGAAGTGACTCCCTCTGCAGGGAGGAAAGACTGTATGGCTTTCCTGAAATAGTTCAAAAAGTTTAATGGAAGGCCATTGATGGAATTCAATGTAGTGAAGGCAGAAGATGAGCCAAAAGAAATGTTGCAGAACAGCAGAGGCTGCTGAGAGGAGAGGGAGCAAATGCACAAATGGGCAATTAAAAGAGATGATTTCTGCTGCAGTCTCAGGAAAATGCAGTTATAGACATCTGTGGAAAATCTGCTTTAATCTAGAAATTGTTGTGTTGGACCAAGCTGAAAAACTGTACTGAAATGACAGAACAGGCAGGGAAAGATGTGCTTGTACACATTTCTTCCCAACCCTCTAAAATTTTAGTCCTTAAATGTTGTCATTTGCTCTAAAGCAATCTCGTTGAATTACAAGACTCTTAAAAATTGCTATCTTTGTGGAAAACAGTGTAAGCAGAGATCTGCTTCAAGACCGTACCCAACTGGCCAGTCCACAGAAGTATTTCTGTGATCTATATTCTATTTATAGAGATAACACAGTGTACATCTACTCAGATCATTATTTTGAAGTCACAAGACCTTGTAGATCAAAGGCAAAAATAATACTAATTCTTTACATAATTGGTCATAAAACTTTATGGGAACGAACCTCCAAAAGGAGGGTAAAAATCTGCCTGCATTGTGATCTTTTCAATTAGGTTCTAGTGTGTATTATCATAGAATCATAGAATGGTAGGGGCTGGAAGTTACCTTTAGAGATCATCTACTCTAATCCCCCTGAAGAAGCAGGTATTCTCACTAATCTTTTCACATCAGTCATGTTTTAAGAGATTATACAGTTGTATATATGTAACTCTTTGTGCTAATTTGTCTCTTCTGACATAATCCTGACTTGCAGTAGGCAGTAAATTTGATAGACATAAGCAGAGTTTGGCCTCAATCAGAACTTTACCATATAAATAGTTAGAGATTTGTATTTGGCATGCAGCATACACCTCCATTCCTTTTTACCTTTCTCATACCTTACTGTTTTTGAGTAATTTTCTCACTTTTCAGCCTTTTTACATTGTCTCTTTCCTCTCTTCTATGATAGATTTGTCAACAGGAGGAGGGAGGTGATCATTCCCCTGTACTTGGCTTTGGTGAGGCCGCACCTTGAATACTGTGTCCAGTTTTGGGCCCCTCTCTGCAAGAGGGACATTGAGATGCTGGAGCGGATACAGAGGCAGGCTACCAAGATAGTTTGGATCATGTCTCATATGAGGAACAGCTCAGGGATCTGAGGCCATTTAGCTTGGAGAAAAGAAGGCTCAGGGGAGACCTTATCACTCTTTACAACTACCAGAAAGGAGGTTGTAGTAAGGCAGGGGTTGGTCTGTTCTCCTTAATAATAAGCAACAGAACAAGAGGAAACAGACTCAAATTGCACCAGGGGAAGTTCTGGCTGGATATCAGGCTGAATGAATCTGGCTGAATTTCTTCCCTTAAAGGGTTGTCAGGGATTGGAAAGGGCTGCCCAGGGAGGTGGTGGAGTCCTGAAAGTGTTTAAGAGACGGTTGGATGTTGCACTTAGGGAAATGATCTAGTGGTTGATAGGGCTGGGACAAAGGCTGGACTCGATCATCTTAAATGTCTCTTCCAGCTGAAACGATTCCACGATTCTATGACCTCATGATCTTCTAGCTTCTAAAGCATTGATCAGTGCTGCTTTTTCAATGCTGGAATATAGCTTCCTCCACTTCTAATATAACATTAGAGGATGTCTAAGCAATATTATGAGGGGAAAATATTACCAAATTGGCTCATAAGATAATTGATGCCAATTTATATCTCAGATTTACCATCGATTTTTCAATACACAGTGTAACTGAAGACCTCTCAGAATGCTCATCTCACAGCTGTGGATTAAGAACCATCTCTTCCTCCATGAATGCAGAGATGTCTACATTTTTAAAGGAAGATGATGCATTTTTACATATAGTGATTTCAGTTCATTTCAGGTTTTTAATGGCTTTTATAGTAAATGTATACATGCGGGTTTTTAAAAAGAAGTTTGCATGTCTAAATATATATAAAGTCACTCTGTGAATCTCAGTATATATAAAACTAGTGTTATTGACAATATTCCAGTTTTCATAAGGTTTTGTATTTGTTCAGTGCAAGTTCAGCTTATTCAGAACTGCACCCTACCATATTGGTTTTTTCTTGCTTTTAAGCACTGTATAAAGGAGGTTAGCTTTATATATAACCCTTCTTCATATTTCTATCTTGCTGACTTTTTATAGCATATGAAGGTAGTTACCATCTTTATTTTATACCATCTGCTTTTTTTCTGTATGGAGTTAGGCAAGGCACTTAAACTTTGAAACCACAGCTTCTGACGGTGTGTTAAGTCTTTATTTGATCTTATGTTACTCATAGTTCATCAAAATCATATGTGGTTTCCTATGATCAATGATACCAAAGGAGAAAAAAAAAAGTCTTTATGGAAGGTTTTTTTAATTCGTTTTGTTTATATTGGTTACATATATTGATTTTGTCCTTATATCTTAACAATTACACCTTTCTTGCAGTAGTTCTTTAGTTTTTAGCTTCTCAGCATGCTTACTTTGTGTTTTCCTAACTTTTGAAAATATAAATTTAATCCACTCATTTTCAGCAATTTTGTTACATTCATTATCTTTTGTTTCAATCTAGCCTGTTTTTAAAAAGTCTCCCTGGTCTTGTGCTCGCTTACTTCAGGAACTATTTATTTCCATTTTCTTCACACAGTCTTAATCCTTTTGATATCTGCAGATCATCATTTGGACAAAACTTTATGTTTCTCTTTATCAGATTAATTCTATTTCTCACCATAAATCCCAGTTGATAAAATACGCTCTTCTTGTCGACATTAAAATTGCCTACTAGTATTAAAACAGTTTTGAATATGTCACTTGTATCATCTTGTGCACCATATTGGTTGAGAGAAAAGTATTTTCTTCCTACAATGATTTCTACACATCTTTGGTTGCCTTAAGATGAAAAAATTAGCATTTTTGCCACTATGCCAGATATCCCTTTCCCCACAGTTGAGGGCAAACAAACCACTTCCTCATCATATAGTCTTTATAGGAGTCTTTGCATCTCTGATTCTTAATAATGAAGCATGACACAAATTCTGGAGTTATTGATGTCTTTTGTAGTAGAAACAGTGGACCATGAAATATAATAGTTTTACACATTTGAAGTACATGAACACAAAAATTGTTGACATATTGATCTGAATCTATGTGCAACAGTAAATAAAATAATTCTCTAATGTCCATTCTTTATCTCATATGTGTATATATCCAGTTGACATATGTAGACTGTTTTATCAGATTTGCAGTCCTCATTGACACATAGTTGGTTAGTTGTTCATTTATTGATTTAGATATAATTTATTAACCTGTTCTTTTGAAACAAAAAAAAATACCATTTTCCTACTTTCTATTTTCTCACTTCTATACACTTTCAAATTTCTCCTCCTATGCATAAAATTGTTATGACTCTTTCCAGTCATTGCTCTTCCCATGATCCTTCATTTGTATACCTTTATATCATTCCATTGCTCATATCCCTCTTTGGCATGCAAATAATTCTCTTCATGTATTTATCCTTACTATCTTTTCTCTCAGTTACTGTATCAGTATATATTGATTTAATAACTACTAATTGAACACAAACTATTGACAAAATAATTTTAAAGGACACAATGTCATTCCAAACGCCTCATAAAGTTCACACATTTAGTCTCTGAGGAAACAGTACCAGATGAATCTGTCATAATTACATCAAGCACTACACAGAAACATGAAATTGCTTACCAGGAGCTATTGCACTTGGTTTCCTGGCAGCAGTACCAAAATAGAATAAATGAACAAAATAATATACATTAAAACACCCAAGAAGCCAACCATAAATTGCCTCCCCCCCCCCCCCCCCCCCCCCCCTTATGGTACTGGAATAGCTTTCGAGCATTTTTTCTCCCTTTTTTTTTTTTTATTTAAAACTTTAGAAAGAACAATAATGAAAAATGGAACAATCAGTTATTCTTTTCAAAATATTTTTTCAAAATATAGTTTGGAACCATGAGAAGCAGATAGTGCACAGTACATATATGTAGCTGATAATCAACATAGAAATTTCTTTCAGGTTTTGAACCAATGTTCTCCTTTGAATATTGTTTTATTATTTTTATTATTGTTATTGTTGTTGTTATTATTATTATCATTATCATTATTATAATTGTACTGCCTTTGTTTTAAATCCTGTATAATTTTCAAATGCCATACAAATAAAAGCATGTTTTCAAAAAATACTGAAAATACTTAGGCAACTGATGGTTTTATGGTTTAAGCTGGCTTTATAATGAATCAAAATTTTTCCTTTTACAGGTTGTTAGGAATACTTTTTCTAATATTAGAAATATTTTTGTTAGAAGATTAATTTCCACAGAGAAAGCACTGTTCTGAATCTTGCTTTGAGTAGGGGAGCGACATAAAGTGTAATTACATCTTCATTTTGATGTAGATAGTGAGGACTTTATAATAGTCATTCTGAAACAGGGAAATTGTAAAATTTAATGTTAAAAAATTTCAATTTTACCCTAAATTGTTTTCACTTCTATTAAAGTTGGTTCAAGCATCATCAATTTAGTCAAAGCATTGCATCTTGTTAACACTATTAAGAAAAATCATTAATATGGACAGGGAGTCAATACAAGTAAAGACCATGTAAATCACTTACAATTTTGTGGTAATGATGTCTTTATCAAAAAGAAATAAGACAAGAAAAGCTATTACTGAAAGGTATGCATGCAGAGTAGTTGTCATAAGGCACCGAAAGTCCTGAGTGGCAGTTATGATAAAGGAGGTGTATATTTGTAATAACGGACTAATCATACCTGTAGAAAGCAAAATTAAGCATTTACCCTAAGAATTACCATGATGAACATTTAGAAAATCCCTTCAAGCACAGTATTTAATATCAAAATAATTGAAAGTCCAGTGCCTAAAGTTAATTTTTATTTTCCAAACCATAGCTTATTGACGTATATCACCTACAGATTTGTCTTAGAAATACATTTCTGAGTGAGATAATAGGTACAAGATCACCTCTTTCACTGGCAAAACTGTCATGCATTTACTTGAAAACAAGTGACCTATATCACTTACCTTACCTACACTTTACCTACTAATTCTTCTTTTTGTGATTTTTTTTTCCCTTTTCTGAAAACCTCTGCTTATTCTTATTTATACATGTGAAAGGAAGATAAAGATAAAGGAGTGAATGTACAAAGGCCCTGAATTATTCATAGGGCAGATGTGTGAACTGCTGAACTTTCTAAAATCCTAATTTAATACCCTCTTCAGATTTCTTGAATAAATTAAAAGGTATTTTAATATCCTGTGAATATTAGTGTTCTGTTTTTTCTGTAGTTAATGTCAACAGTAAAGCCTTTTTATACTTTCTGAGCTGCATTACAAACAGACACATATACATATACTTTTGATTGCAATTAGAATGTTAGCTAATTTCTAAGTTGAAAAGCTAGTAAACAATTGACTTAAGCCTGCCAGCTTGTTTCAATATATTTTCAGTTCTGTTAAAAAAAAAAAAATTCTTTTTTTTTTTTTCCTCTCCTGCAGTATTTTATACTTAGGTATAGCACTGCAGAAATGTTCTTTAGGGTTCTACTCATATCACCAAAATGAGAACTAGCTTTACTGGTAGTTACCTTTTGTGATGGAAATAATGTACTTAATATTTTATTTCTTCTATAAAAGAAAGTAACCATTGGTTTTAGAAAAAGAAATAACTCTCAGGTACTACAGTAAAATTTATTTATTATTATTTTTTAAAAAAATCTAGTATTTTACAAGAATAGAAAGCAATGTATTGTAATGCTATTTTGCTGAGACATATCTTGTTGAAAAAATCCTATCATTTGCATAAGTTGCCAGGGAATTATCAGCTTTAAAATCTTTCATTGGTTTATCAATCAGTATTGAATTTCAGGTAGTTGAATGGTGATAAGTAGCAATTATGCATCTTACACTTTGCTTCTGTTCTCACAGATTCATTGCATAATTAATATGTTTAGTATAGTCTGTAGAAATAGTAGAGGTTATTCTCTTTTCCAATATTTATATTGAAACATTCCCTGATGAGCTTGAAGACTTACTTCAGGTTACTGTACTACTTTCCCATAATATAACATCCCTTGATAAGCACAAGTGACATGTAAATGAGTGGAAAAGAAAGTGAAAATGCTCTTTTTTGGTTTAATTTTAGGTGTTTACCTAATTACTGTGAACATGGTGGTGATTGCTCACAGTCCTGGAACAGCTTCTACTGCGACTGTGCCAATACTGGTTACAAAGGAGCTACTTGTCATTACCGTATGTCTAAGATGTTTTCAGGCTATGCTTTTATTTCTAATTGAAGGGTTTTATCACAAAAATATATATTTTTATTGATCATTCATGGTAGGAAATTTTCCAGTCATGTAGATATTGACAAATTGGTTCAAGGAAGGGCCTTAATAATTCAAAATACGTTAGAGCAAAAACTCACTGAAAGTTCTAATATTTTTCTCTCTCGCATTTTTCATCATTTACACAATATGATCAGTAATATCCTCTTCCATCCATACAATCCTCCTTTCTGAATCAGTAAATCATTTAGTAATGAGTTTAATTAATCTTTATTCATCAAAACTATTAATATTAATTTTTCATGAGACAAAGAAGTACGTTTATGGGCAAAGTAATCACATACTAAGCTCTCAACACATGTCTATATAGTTTGCTGAATCAGGGAGTAGATTAGGAGAAATTAAAAAAAAAGCTAATGGAAAGTAATTAATTTCACAGGAACTGCTCTACATTGGTATTGCTTTAAGCATGTTCTGGGAAGAGGAATAAATTACTTAGGCCTTCATTACGTGCTTCTAATAACTAGAAGATCTTATGAAACTTTACATATATTTTAAAAGATTCCAAACACAGTCCTAATGATCCAATAAACAATTCTGTCCTTAGAAAAGCTATACAGATCTCATAGGATTTCATGAAAAGAATATATGTCTAAAGACATAGGATTTTTTTGAGAAATCATTGATTTTATTAGAAGAGTGCCCTATTAAATCTTGCTTGTACAGAGACAACAGTAGTGATGACTTTTCCTGTAATGCCTTAATTGTAAAGAACACAGTAGAATATATAACAATTTGAAGAAAATTTGTGTAACAAAGATATCAATTGTACAGATTGTTTTGAATAACATGGTGTATAACATAAAACTATGATGAGCCCCAGGTGAAAATGAAGACGATTTGAATTATTATAATTTGAAAAATCATATGCTAGATCAACAAATTATGTCAATGAGGACAGGTGAAGAGAATGGTTTCTTAATGATTAAGACTTTATGAGAAACACAATAATATTATAAGACTTATTGAAACCTTATTAACGGTTAAAGATACATATAACACCCTTCTGGGATGTTTGTTTATGATTACTAAAATGCTGTATTTGTGGCTATAAAATGGAAGAGCATTAGTATTTGACTTTAGTGTTTTTAATAGTGATTGCAAATCAAGAACCTTGGATGATTTTTGTCATGTTCTAACACTTCTATATGGTTTCAAAGTGAAAAAAAAGGTCCCTTGAATTTTTAAAGAAATATTATTTTTGTTATAAACCTAGAAATACTTTAATGATCTGCAAACATTAGTATACAAACTACTATATTTAGAAAACAATAAATGACTGAATCTCTTGTTGCATTTAAATTTAACTATTTACTATAAGGAATCATGAAATTCTATCTGAAAATTACATAAATTGTGCATTCTGAATATTTCATAGAATACACAATCTGAAAGAATTGTTTATCTTTTTGTTAGATGTTATAAAATGTCAGTAGCCATCGAATAAAAAGTAAGAAGATCACACTTCTGAAAACTAACACCTCTTTTGGATTACTGTAATAGTACTTTATAGTTCAAAAAGAAAAAAATAATCCAAACGACAAAACTGAATTTTAGTAGATCAAATTCTTCTTGACTATTAATAATTATTCTGGACTCACATTTGCATAACAGTCAAATAGAAGTGTGAAATGACGTTTTTTACCTAACAACTCTTCTTTTTTTTTTTTGATAGAGCATTTTCAAGTTTTGACGGTAACTGATAGAGCACAAGATCTAATTTTGAAACTAAGGATCAGAACAGTATGACTGATTAATAGCAATGTAATGGTTAAAGCAGAAATTAGGCTAATGTAGTCTAGCTGTGACATTACCCTCAGTGGTTCCCTTATCTTTAAGTAGAGAAATACACTCATAAGTCTTTTTTTCACAGGTTTTTGATGATAAAGAAGTCACCATAGACTTTTCTTTAAGCCTTGACTGATACAAAGTGTACATGACACGGGACCACAAAGCTGTCATTTTTTCTTTGCTTATTTAGTTCTTTTACTGCAGTCGCTGACAAGTCGTCCTCCATTCTGTTTAAGAAAGGAAGAAAATCAGAAGCGTGAAACCTAAAAAATGCCAGGAGACAATCAGAACACCTAGAAGCACTGCCTGGCTTTGCTGTGTGTGATAGCAACAAGAAGAAAATATCTGAATTTCTTGAGATATTTAATATATGTTTACTACAAATCTGATTACCAGGGTTTTTGGCATTCACATTACTTTGTTGTTTACTGACTCACATTTCATGCCTTCATCCTTGAATTTTCCTGTTTGAAATATGGAAGAAAATGCTTGAAAATGCCCCTAGTGATCTCCCTGATAAAATGAAAATATGAGTTTTCTTATGTGATTTCTTCTGTATTCTTCAGCAGTGAAGACATGCAATTTCTCTTCCCCAGACAGGCTCCATGCCTCCCAATTTTTTTCCCCCTCCCAATTTCCTGAATAAAATGTAAAATTATGTCATCACATTTGTGATGGAATATGTTCTTTTACAGCCATCTATGAGCAATCATGTGAAGCCTATAAGCACAGAGGGAACACTTCAGGCTTTTACTATATTGATTCAGATGGAAGTGGCCCCTTGGGACCTTTTCTTGTATACTGTAATATGACAGGTGAGGTGATAAACTTCCTTAACTCACAACTGGGTTTGTATGCATGCTCATTATATTGAAACATAAGATACCAAGTAAAAAACCTCAGTAGCTGGTTAAGTATAATGTATACATGCAAAACAAAATGAAGGTGACTGTAGCTCAGAATACCAGTCAAAGAATTATAGAGAAATTACAATAGTAACAGGATTCAGGCTGTGACGCTAACACTGTGTTCTTCTTGTGCTTCGTGTAAACAAGATGTGTTCCACATCGAGACAATGTCATACTAGTTCATTTTTGAGGAGCAGCTTTGCTTTCATTGGAGTTATAGCCTCTTGAGGACACTTAAGGAAATGAGAAATAAGCTGTTTTGTGGGAAAACTACTGAATTTTCCCAGTAACCTTCTTAAAAATTGTAATTCAGATATGGCCTTCGTTATGATGAGTATAGACATAAAGCATCATTTCTCAAGCTGCAATTTGACCTTTTAGAGAATACATATGTAACCTTTGTGACTCTCAGAGACTCACTTTCAGGTAGCCTGACTCATCTTCTGTACCCAGGTCTTTGAATTTGTGAATTTATGTCACTAGTAGATTTAGATATCACAGTTTATTGTCAGTCTGCTTTTTAGCAAACCACTTGATGTTGTCTATGCATATCTATTGATACATAGCCCTTAAATGAAGGTTACATATAAATGGCTTTTCAAAAATTATTCATTGTGGCTATTTCCTTTTCTTTTTACTTTATTTGAATTGCTTTTCAGACAAAATGATGGAAACATTTTGTTGTTTCATGTGACAAAAAAAATATTTTTACACAGAACTGTTTAAAAGACTACACGAATAAGCTATAGTTCATTTAGTATAAGTATGTCCTAAGTGTTAAGAACTTGAATTAGAAACCTTACCATAAGCTTTTGATGTTAGTTTGTAAGCAATTTGTGGTCATGTTTATTTCTTGAGAAACTGATGAGACTGTCTGCTAGTGACGTTAGCTGATTTTCACAGCAATCTAAAGGATACTTATTATATATATGTTGAAATTCAATTCTTACAATTTCTATCAGATCATGCAATTCAGCTAGTATTACTATGTCATGTCCTGACTTTGACTTCTACTGTGTTAGCTCATGGTGGGGACATTTCAGATTAGCACAGGCCTTTAGAAAGAAGTATCCTCTTGTCCTTTGTGACCAAAGAATCATGGTACAAATGTGACTTATTTTTTTAAGTGAGTATAACCCTCCAAAGTACAGTGCAGTGTCTGATTGATCTTTTTATGTCCATGAACAGCTGTTAATGCTTTCCTCAGTCACTCGTTACTCACCACATTAAGCAAACCTCATTGATCATTTTTTTGTCTTGAGGTACAGCTTGCCAGGATGAATCTTTTGTATTTGTTTTTTTTCCCGTTTCCTCATGACTGCTATTCCCTTTTCTCACTAGAAGCAAGGAAGGAAGATGCACACATATCTTACAACATTGCCTTGTCTTTGACATTCATAGGTCTCTATTTTCAAGCAGCAGAGAGTGAGGAGCCTTTCCTTTTTTTTTTTTTCTTGGAGGTCAGGTTCAGAATGAAGAGCCTACAATCTCCAGTGCCACCTAAAATGATAAAGCTTTGTAAAGACCTGCTTTTCTTTTTCTTTGTAAATTTGTGAATGTGACAATGAGTCAGATAGTTGACCTGTTTCTCTTAGTTTTTTTGTTCAGTCTAGTCTTTAGGTACAATTATGTCTATCTGCATGTACAAAAATAAATGTTTGATGGATTCCAGCTATCTGCTTTGACACTGTGAGCATATATTAATAAAATTTTATAATTTAGCGAAAAACTGGTAACCAATGATCAAAAAAACTTCACTGATTCTTTTTAATACAATGTTCTTTGAATAGCCATCTCACCTTGGTATTTCCTTTTTTTTTTTTTTTCCTGATAAACCCTTGTCTTGTAATTGACTATGACTTTTTTTCCTATATATTAAAAGGTAGGACATAATCTTATCATGATATCTTATAATGTAAGTCGTGTGTGGTCTGTAAGAAGCTAATGAAATAAAACACAACCTTATTAAATAATTAGGAATAAAATCAGAATGTTAAAATTTATCAATACTACAAGTTAGAAAAAAACCTAATCTGTCATATCTATTCAAATTACATTGGCCATTAAGATACAAGAACACAGTTAACATGAATCTAAACTTGACTGATCCGGAGAACTTTACCTCAGAGCCTGCTCACCTCTGCCTTGAAGTAGAATTTGCTTATGACAGAGTGTCACAGGCCTTACAAGTGAAAGCTGAAACAGAATAAGTTTAGTGTATCTGTATTCATAGGTGAGGGAGCTTGACAAAAGTGTGAAATGGCAGAACCACATGAGATTTTACCAGCCACTAATGTTTAGGGCAATTTCTATCTGGAAGAACAGGGAGGGAGTAGTGTCTGTGCTCCCAAGTCATAGAATCATAGAATCATAGAATGGTAGGTTTGAAAGGGACCTTTAGGGATCATCTAGTTCAACCCCCCTGCAGAAGCAGGTTCACCTAGATCACGTCGCATAGGAACATGTCCAGGTGGGTCTTGAAGACCTCCAAGGAAGGAGACTCCACAACCCCTCTAGGCAGCCTGTTCCACTGCTCCATCACCCTCACAGTGAAACAGTTTTTCTTATATTTAAGTGGAACTTTTTGGTGGTCCTGTACTGGACTCTCTCTGCAGAAGTAAAGAGATTGTTACATTTCCTTGTATGGAAACTGTTGGATAGAGTGATCAACGAGTTCCTGTGCTATGGCCTCCAGTAGCTTTTAAAGTAGTGTCAACATATTTTAACATCAACATTAATTCCTGATCTATCTGGTTTGCATTGTAATAAGTTGTTTCAATTAAAAATGCTTTCCATAATTGCTGTGGGAAATTAAAAGAAGACTTTCAATGAAAGCATAAAGGTGAGGGAGACGGGGCACAGGCTGCGCAGGAAAGGTGTGGGGTCTCCTTCTCTGGAGATTTTCAAAACCCACCTTGATGTGATCCGGTGCAACCTGATCTAAGCAGACCTGCTTAAGGAGAGGGGTTGGACTAGATGATCTTTAGAGAGTCCCTTCCAACCTCTAGTATTCTGTGATTCTGTGATTCTGTGAATTGTTCTATTGCTTAGTGTCAGCAATATGACTTCAAGTTGAAGAAAGTCTCTTTTATAGCAGATTGCACATCTTAATATACACCTTTTATAAACCTTCAATGTATTGTTGATTGTTCAGTCATTTGAATTAAATGTATATTTATATGGAAATATTTTCTGTTTTTATTACAAGAGTATTACTTCAGAACATATTTTTTTAGCAATAATCTTTGAAGTACTGAATATTTACTAGTGATTCATAGGCAAAAAGTCTTGCAGATGATTCATTCACTTGTGGAATAAATATTCTGGCAACAGTTTCAATGCCCTCATTTTACATGAATCATAAGGCTAGTCTACATAGTTCAGTGAAGTATGTAGATGCCTTCTCAGCAGTATCTGAGCTAAAAGTTGACTTAAGAGCAGTATGTGGGTTTTTTTAGAAATGTAACTCTAATTTCTGGACTAGTACTTTGTTATATTACAGTACTGAGTCAAATGGGCATACAGTGGTGGTTGCCGTAGACTTATATTACATCAGATATTTGAAGTAAATTTTGATTGAACTATGGAAGCTGATTCATGGACCTTGACTACATACAGATTTTGAATAGTACCTTTAGTAATGAATATCATTTGATTTTAACTGTCTAGAATAAATCTCCTTCATGTAATCTGAGTGTAAGAGTAAAAACGGTATTTGCAAGCTACTTTTAGGTTTTTTGTATCATACAAAAAGGCTATGGGCCATTTTCTTACACAGAATAAATTTGTTCAAATTATAGTGATATATGTAATGCAGCTAGAATCTAGGGTAGAATTTACTGTTATTTTTTAAACAATTTAAGTCTGTGAAAAGTAACGACAGTAAGTATTACTTCTTTCTGTTCTTTGATTGCAAGACGTTAAGTAAGCTGTAGTAAGTAAACTGTGTCTTGTTTAAAAATTGTTTAAATGTTGTCACTTTTTTCCTTATTCACTAATCACAGCAAACTGAATGCAAGTTAGAGACACAGTAGGATAAACTACTTATAAATAGAAACAATGATTAATTGTTTTTATTTTGCACAGTTATTTATGTCTCTATTTCATATGTTTAAAAGTACTTTTTGTCACCTTAAAGTCTGGTTGATTACATCATACATTCTTTTTCCTTTATGAACTTATGCAACTACTTCTCATTCTTTGTTACTTTTCATATGTGTTTTGAAAGATTCAACGTGGACAGTTATACAGCATAACAACACCAACCTAACCAGAGTCAAAAGTGCTAATCGAGACAATCCTCACACTATGTTTTTCAAGTACTCTGCCAGCCTAGACCAGCTTCAGGCTACAATTAACCATGCAGAGCACTGTGAACAGGAGCTTGCTTACCACTGCAAAAAGTCAAGGCTTTTAGATAAGCCAGGTAAGTAAAGCAGATAAAGCATATTCTATTGCGTAGCACATTTTATTTCACTGACTGCTAAAAATATTTATTTCTATCAAGGTTATGGCATTTTACTACTACAGAGTTAGAACTACTTCAAATGTTTAGTACTCAGATTCTTTAAAGTTGCTGAGAGATATTTGAACCAGAAAAAACACAAATGGCAGTTTATAATGACCTTTGTTCACAGAATTAAATATTCTCAAATTATTCTGTCATAAGTTATTTAAACAGAGAGAGCTGGGGAGGAAAAAAGGAGAATTAGGGTCCATTTTTTTTTTCATGAGCATGAAAAATATGGAGAGCAGACAAAACATATTTCTTATTCTCTCTAAAGAGTAGTAATTTCAAATTTAAAATAGTTACTAAGAAACATAGGTCTATATTTTTTGAGAGCTTTGGAAATATATTCTTATCTCTTTTTATGTGAAACATTCCAGTTTCATCCTGCTCCAGCAGATACGCATTAATACTTTAGTGTCTAAGAGTGACATAGTACCATAGTTAGAAATTTAGTTAGAGATTGCAATTATAAGATTTAATTATAGTTAAATTTTATAGGATGCTCAGCCTATTTAGAAAAGCACAGAGAGATAAATAAGAATTCTGTTTGGAATACCAATGCTTAAATTTGAGGGAAGTTGAGGAAGGTAAAGTGATGTAATTTCATATTTTTAGCTTGCTGACTTAGTTGTGTTTCACATATTCAGAATCTAAAGATAGTTTTCACCAAGTTACTCTGCTTAAAATCACCTTTATGTATTTGCATGTTGATATTTATATATTTTTCTTTGAATGATTTTATAGTCACAAAATAAACAAAAACAATCAATCACACACAAAAAAATAATTGAAGCATACCTGATATTGATATAAAATTCAAATAACATTTTACTGAAATAAGCTTTTTTTGTTTCATTTTTTACAAGTACAGCAAAATATCAAAATTTGAAATGCAAATGAGTACATTATCAAATTGCCTACACAATTTAATCCCTCCCACTTCTACTATCTCTCATCTCCATTAGCTGACAAGCATAAAAATTTATCATGGTAATGGGAAATATTTTTTGGAACCTACAGTTCACATAAGAATTCTCAACTGAATGTATTTTAAGAATAAATTATATTCAGTCACCCTGGATAGCATTTGTGAATGATGTCATTAAAGAAGTCACCTTCTAATACATTTATATGCTCATTAGGAGGAAATCTCTAGCCGTTCTAATTAATAGCTTTATTTTACTTCATCTGTATTATTTGACAAAGCAGATATAACAATCTGAGCTAATCAGTATGAACTTGCAGCATTTCAGTAAAAACTCTCCTCTCACCTTGCTGTAAGAACAAATAACTGAGATCAGCTTTTAAACATATCTCAATGCCCCTAGTGAAAGATTGGGAACATTAATTCATGACTGAAATGTAAAGCTAAGGCATGCTGTTTAAATGACAAAAATATTCTGCTTTGTAGAGTTTTAGTTGTCGGAAGGTTTTTAAAGTGTTATCTGATAAATTATTTATAAACTGTCTCTAGATTTTCTTCCTCCTGTGATGGCTTGCAAACACAAACACTGATATTGGACATTGATGTTATTATGCAAGTTTGACTTTTCCAGAAACTGCTCACACTGGTTTTTGGCCTGCTGGGCTGACAGTTGTGTGGTAATGAATGCAGTCAATATGTTTACGATCTGAGAGATTGTCAGTGTAACAGAGGTCTTATCTAACAGTGAGGTTTAATAAGCAGCGGCAGTTGTAAGTTGAAACTAGGATAAATTCCAACTTCTTCATGGGAGTCTGCTGCAGAAAACTTTGAGCAACACAACAGCAAAAATAAGTGCAGCTGTAAGAAATTACAATTTAACTGTACTTGATTTCTTCTCATGCTTTGACTTTCATATATTCCATCTATCACCCTTCCATCTTCTCATTTGAGATAGTTTATATATATGCTTCATATCTTTTAGCTATTATCTGTTCTGTATATATTTTCTGTTACTGTGCTTGCTTGGCAGCATACTTCAGTTTAATCTGCAGTAACATTAAGGAAACATGCAGTTTTATCATTTTGCTACAAAGAATCTTGACTAGATGCACCATAATGTTGTAATAGTCCTGGGAAACCTCTATTCAGCTCACCAGGTATATCAGCTTGCTTATGGGAGCATCACTAACATGATTTCTGCTGTCTCGGACTATATAAATTCTGAATCTGCTGCCTGTGACCTAACAGCTGTCTTTGGGCATTTCTGATTAACTTCACTATTCAGATACTTAATGTTCATCACAGATATGGGGTAACAGTACTCTATAGTACTTTTGCTAGTGGGAAGGGATTATTTCTGCAGAGCTTTTCTGTAACTCTTCTCATTCTGTGGCTGGTAGTTCCATGATCTAAAATTGATCTTTACTTGGGAATATAAAGTACCCTGATTTTTAGGGTGATGGTATCTCCTTTTTCGTGGACCATTTTAAAATGAATTATATAAATGGACTACTTAAGATAAATGAATCTAATATCATGGCTGGCTGAGCTAGGGACTGTGAGTCCTCTGTTCCACTAATGCAAGCAAAACCTGTGACAATCATTTAATACCTGATAATGAAGTATTAAAGTGAATAATTACTTATCAAGTGAAGTTAGGTTTTTTTCAGTCATCTAAAGTTTTCAGATTTGAGGCATGATTTTTCTCAACTTTTTGGAAACTTGTTTGGATTAAAAAAAGTAGGAAACAAGACTGGACACTGATTTTGTAAAATTTACTTAATCTTTTAGGTGGAATGCCGCTGAGCTGGTGGATCGGAAAAACAAATGAAACACAGACTTACTGGGGCGGTTCCTTGCCTGCTGTACAAAAATGTGCTTGTGGACTAGAGGGGAACTGCATTGACTCCCAACATTACTGCAACTGTGATGCAGACAGAGATGAATGGTGACTTTATACTGTTACTTATTCACTATACTTTTTCCTGGAAAGTAAATAAAGAAAATATACAGGCCATAGCACATTTAGGACACCGAGACTGTCATAAATTTAAATTCCCATAGAGTCACCTGCTTAATATAGACTATATACACGAAGTATTATAGCTAATTCTTTCTGTCTGAGTTCTGGGAAGGGTTTAATTTTACATAGATAACTTTTAGCTTTGTAGTTTATTGCATGTTTTATATTATGACAATGGCTCTGGTTTTTAGTAAAATTTCACTTATTAGTTTTAGACTACTGAAAATATTTAATGGTAAAATAAAAAGTGTCTGTGAAAAAGTCAGCTAATTTTTAGCATAAGTTTTAACTATACTTATAAGTTTAGACTTTTTACCTTCTTTTTGACATCTACAGCTTAGATAATTACAACTATACAGCCTTGCTATTAGGAAAGTGAAACATTCATTCTGAACACTATTCTAAAGGGATGGAAGAATATCTAACATGTAGGTCTTCCATTTGTACTTGAAATTCATGTTACTAATGACCCCATTCAAATAAATAACATAAGAGATGAGTTCCAGTTCAGAACCTGACTTTTCACTTAAGAGGATGAGATACAACTTTTTTGACAATAACTCCAGTGCAATATAGGACTTCATGAAGCAGACAGAGACTTTACAAATGAAAGCTTTTCTGTTGAAGTTACTTTTAAGCTTTTGAACTTTTAAAACATATTGAAGTTCAATAAATCCATTTCAGTGACTACAGTAATATATGCATGCTAATATATGTAGCAACGTCTGGGTCTTTTTAAATGGAAAAAGATAAGAAGAAGACATTTCTTTGTAATGTCTTCATACGTACAAAATGAAGCAATATATTATTTTCTTCTCAGTCTAGATATCCACTCTTTCTTTAAAGGAACAGTTAGGGAAATTGATTGGAAAATATTTATTCTCTCATAATGATCAAGGTGCTCAACAGGTACAGAAAGGAAGATACAGCAAAGGGTTAGTAAAAAATTCTTCACAAGCTTCATAAGCTTCACAAGCTTTAGAATAGTATCTACTGTGTTCATTCTAGTAAAGAGATTAAACAAGTACATGGAACCCTTGGAATTTTCCTATTGTGCTGTACAAAATCACAAACAATGCTTCATTCCCAACAGCAAAATAAGTGTTGAAAGATGAATGCATTTTGAGACAAGATTTTGAGTAGTTGCTAGTATATGTAATACATTGTTGCTCAATTCACTTAATCCATGCTTACATACATAAATTAATTTATAACGGTTACATACTTGTAAATAAATTAGATAGGGGATGACGTATATGTCTTCACTATGACCACTTTGACTTAACTGCATATGTTGAATGTATTACTTTGAAAATATTATTTGTTTTCTGTAAACACTTTCTACATTTAAATTTTCATTTTAAGTGGAGATTTATCCCAGTAACTCAAATTTATGGAGGTTATGTTTACACTCCTTTGTTATTTTGTACTCAAAAGTTATTTTTTGTTCCCTAGAGACTACTGGTTTAAATCAGTTGACTCAATACTGTTCATAGAGAAGAAAAAGTAGGTAGAAGTTCTGCTTATTTGAGATGCTTTCTAGGCATAGAAAACCAGAGTTACACACAGTATGGTTTTGAAAATACAAGTTTAATATTCTATTTTCATAGTGAGATCTTTCTTATTTCATATACTGATATAGATTTGGTTCTAAAATTCATTGTTTCACTAATAAAAATATCTATCTCTCAAAATCTAGAAAAAGAAAGATAGTTTTTTTAAAAACTCAGTTTCGAAATATTTGCAAAATTCAGATCCTCTCAGCAGAATAGGTAAGCTACTTTCTATTCACTTCCCCTTTGTTTGCAGCATAGCTTTACTGAAGCAAACACTTTCAGCGTTTTCAGGAGTATTTTTCAGTTCTAAATTAGAAATCTACAAAGTCTCATAAAAAAATCAAAATTTTTTTTAAAAAACTGTTTTCCATTTCTCATTTAATAAAAAAGTACAATTGTGTGCACTGTGCTCCAAGACAGATAAACAGCAATTGTATATCAGAAAAATACAGTGATGTTAGTAAAGGGAGAAAAAAAATAATTCATTTCATTCAGCACCATGCTGAATTCTATTCCCATTACTTCAGTCTCAGTGCATAGTGAACTGAGAGAGCGGACTGCTAAACTAAACGATGTTCCAAGAGAAATATGGCATGCTTACTGCCATGTGTGTCTTGCATTTAATCTGTGAGTATTGTGAGTTCCAGATTGCCTCCCCTCTCTGGGTTTGTTCTGCTGTCTCTGAGCTATTTGCCTTGTCTATTAAAGGGAAGATTTGTCTATGAATTCATTGAAAGGAGAGACTGAATTTTTCAGAATGGTCTTGAGTGGATTCAGAGCAAGAAATTTTAGCACCAAAACTGGTCTTAGGAAATTTAGAAATTCAGTTCTGACAAGTTACAGATTTTGAACAAGGAATTTGATCTAAGATTACAAATACTGCTTATGTTCTCTGAGTGTCAAGTATTTCCTTTTCTGAGAGTTACATTTCTGTAGCATATACTGCTTTTCCTGTGCACTCAGCATGCTTTTGTATTTTCAATTTGATTTTTTAAAACTTTTGTCAAAGTGAAAAAAAACCTCACATATTTGAAAGTTCTACTAAGCCATTTAATATTCAGTAATGAAGAGATGGGCCATTATATATACAGTATGTCTTCAGCAACATAAAATTACTGACATGGGCAAACACATTAGCTTAGGCAGACAGTTAGGCACCCATTTATGTGTCAAAGAGCTTTTTTGTGCTTTTGAAGTCAAGCAGAACCATAAAACTGCCCACTGCCTATGAAAATATTTCAGCCCTGTTAAATGATCCCAATGTCAGTACCAAAGCATCTGTTTGTATTGATAGTTGCTTGAATTACCCGTGGGCTTTTGCAGCATTTCTTTTCAGAACCTAATTCTTCCTTTTTTTTCCCCAACAATCTATAGATGATAATGAAGTGTTTACCAGAAACTTTCAAGAGAACTGTGGCTTTCATTTTACCTTTTCAGGACTAATGATACTGGATTCCTCTCATACAAGGAGCATCTACCAGTAACTGAAATTGTGATCACAGATACCGACAGACCAAATTCTGAAGCAGCTTACAAACTGGGGCCATTGCTGTGCCGTGGTGACAGTAAGTAACAACTTCAGAGTTCTACTAAACAACGTTAGGGTTTGAGTGCAATAAATTTTAAATATTGTTTGATAAACAGCCAAAGATACACTTTTGTAAAACATTTATACAATGCTTTTGTAATTAAAAAGAAAAAACAAAAATGCCATGATCTGGTGCAAACCAGGGTAGAATTTTAAAGATATATTTTCAATGATACACATCAATAATGAACACATAAACAGTATATTTTTCAAACAAATATTCTGAGTAAAAAAATTAGTGATTTTTATGCAAATTGAATTAAGTTATGAATAAAGCATTGCATGGAACTCAATTCATAACTGGTTATCATATCTTAGTTAAAATGTAGCCTTCACTAGTGTAGTGGTTTAGCCCTGGCTGGGTGCCCACCAAGTCATTCTATCACTCCCCCTCCTAAACTGGATAAGGGAGAAAAAGGTTTGTGAGCTGAAATAAGGACAGGGAGATCACTCAGCAATTAGCATCACAGACAAAACAGACTCTGCTTGGGGAAAAACTGTTTGATTTATTAACAATCAATCAAAATGGAGTAGAGAAATAAGAACTAGAAACCAAATCTTAAATCATCTCCTCCATCCCTCCTTCTTCCCAGGACTCTCCTTCCTCTCCCCTGCAGTGGCACATGGGCACAAGGAATGGGGGTTACTGTCAGTTCAACAAAGATTGACTTTGCTGCTGCTTCCTCTCAAGGAGAGGCCTCCTCACACTTCCCACTGTTCCAGTATGGGGTCTCTCCTACAGGAGACAGTCCTCCACAAACTTCTCCAATGTGGCTCCTTCCCATGGGCTACACTTCTTCACAAACTGATCCGGAATGGGTTTCATCCATGAGGAAACTGTTGTTCAGGAGCAGACTGCACCAGCCTAAGTGCCCCACAGGGTCACAATTCCTGACAGCAAACCTGATCTGGTATCTGCTTCTCTCTCCATGGATTCTCAGGTCTTGCTCCAGGAACTTGCTCCAGGCCTGGGTCGGCTGCAGGTGTGTCTTAGAATTGACTGGCATTAGCCCTGTCAGCTACAGGGGAAGCTTCTGGCAGATCTTTTTTAAAAGAAGACACTCCTGTAACTCCCTGCTACTAAAACCTGGCCACACAAACCTACTACATGTGCCTCCATCCTTATGCAAATTAACTCTGAGTATTTGTGGAACCAGGAAATCTATACAGTGGGATATTAATCCAGTATATATAATAACTTCATATGAGAATTTAAAGTTTAGAGATTTATTAAAAAAATAAAGGTTTTACATCCTGAATATGTATGTAGTAACCAGAAAATTGTCATGTGGGAAGAAATTATTTAAACACAATGAGACCACTGGAACAAAATTGATACCTTATAAAAGATTTATGATGGCATTTCTAATCTCATTAATTTCCATCCTCATTAGGAAAAAAAAAAAAAAAGATTTGGTTTATATTCAATAGTAAACTATTGCACAAAATAGTGTGTGCCTGCTGCTGTTCGTAACCAAAAGTCAGGAGTTTTTTGCCACATATAATTCTAAAGATCTTAATTGAAGGGTTGAATAGGAGGATTTTTACTACAGTTGAGAAAGGGATTAAAATATTTAATAAGCCTGATATCTTTACATCAAATGTTTTCAGATAATTACATATTATTATTTTTATTTTTTGTATGATTTTCCCCCCTTCATCATAAGATCTTGTGTTTGTTTTCCAAAGACGTTCAGGCTTTATGAATAAGAGGAAAGAAATACTATTAAAGAAGTACCAATGTGTACTCTTAGGGAAACTCAGGAGACTGAATAGTTAAATGAATAAAAATTACCATGTATTTATTTTTATATCATCTCTGCATTCATTCCTGTGACTTATCAGGGTAATTATGCCTGGAATATTTGACACCAGATGTGCATAATGGCAGTGCATTCTAATCTTCTTATGAAAACTCCTAAGATACAGAAAAAAGTCCTCATCTGTGCTTCCTTTTCACTTGTCTGACATCTCATTGTGAGCTGACCATTTATCCTACACATGAAAAACCTCGTGAATCACGAGAGTCATCCTGAAGCATACAGCACAGTTAGACATAAGTTCACACCAAGTCTCTTAAAGTTTTGCCAAATTGCAGCTTGAAGCATCTAAAAATGCATTACTTCTCTGTACAGCTCCACTGCTTGACTGTCCTCATTGACAATTTCTTTTTACTTAGATCTGCCCTGAAATTTCGTTATTTCAATTTATACCCATTGTCTTTGATACATCTTACACCAGTGTAAAAAGCCTGGCTCGATCTCCTTGTTAATTTCCCCCTAGGTTTTGGGGGCTGCTGTCAGGTTCTCCAAAGCTGTCCCTCTTCCAGGCTGAACCAGCCCTAGTCCCTCAGCTTGAAGGGTAGGAAAAGTACTCCAGACCTGAACATCCTGGTGGTCTCCCCCATACTTGCACCTGTGTATCAATGTTTTTTGTCTACCAGAAAGCCTAAAATTAGATGCAGGATATAGATGTTATCTTACAAGGGTTGAGCATAGAGGGATAACCAGCTCCTTGATATGATAGGAACTACACAGCCCATAATGCAACAAGCCCCCATTGTAGACAGAGACCGTGAAACCAGGGACATTGGCAGCAATGAAACAGAAGTATTTGCAGCTTATCTACTAATAATAAGTGGGGAGAATTTCAATTTCACTACTCACCAAGTTCCCAGCTACTGTTAATTACATAACCTGACCCCAATTATCACAAATCTTAAAACATGGAAGCCAACTAGCTTCCCCGGGTGAATCATTAAAATATACAGAATGTTCTGACACCCATTGACCTCCCTGCCTTTATTTGATGTTTGCTTAGTCTGAGTGATTGAATTCCTGCAAAATTTCACAGTGATGCTAAATGGTCACAGTATCTCTAGATAAACTGCAACAGAGAACTCTAAAATATCATGAGAACAGGCACAAGAAGTCTGAATCAGAACATCAGAGAAATATTTTTACTATGATGAGACACTATAGAATTTAACTTCAGAAAGAAGTAATTTGGAACTGAAATAATCTCTGAAAAAACTTTTCAGTATATAACAGTTAATGGTAATAATACAGCCAAAAATCTTGAAAAGGAACTTTCACTTTGATTGTTTAATGAAAGCAATAATGCAATTTTTTCTCAGACATTTTCATAACAAAGATAGAGATAGTAAGAGATGGCATGATTTTAGAAAGGAAGGGACTAAAATTTGACAAAGCAATATGAAATTTCTGAAGGGAAAGTTAATGTAAAATAATAGATTTTTTCACATAAAAACAAAGTCATTAAGGATTTTATTATAATGTCTAATAAAATATGTATGAAGTCTCTTATGACCTATATTTTCTATTTTCTATCTTATATCATGTATGAAATACAATAAATTGCCTATATTATGCTATTACAATTCTATATTATCCTACATATAGTAGAATAATATAGAATATAAGCTATATAATATATATTATATAGCTTATATTGCATTAATTGATAGCAATATATTTTCTCATATGCAATATAATTACTTCATATGTTTATTATATTAATTCAATCATTACACTGGAAATGACTGAGTATGTAACTTACTAGAACTTTTTGCAACAGTCTTCATGTATAATGGCGGTTTGTGTAATGAACATTGTCTTTAAATGTCAGTTTTCCAGAAAATGTAAAAAGCCACAAACTGTAGTAGCTTCTGAGTTCTACATTTTAAATTTCACACTGGACAAAATCAATTAATTCAATCTAAACCCTCTTGAAAGATCAGCAATAATATGTTGGGAGCACTTTGAATCTGAAAGAAGGAAGCATATCATTATTTTTTCTAATCTGAGGTTGCAGACACCCATACAGGTCTAATTAAATGCACTTTTAATGACATCTGTTCTCTTCTGCACCCTTGACAAGTAGAGAACATAACAAAAGATCTGGTAACAAATGTTCACTTTTCAGAAGTAATGTCAAACAAAGAAAAATAGATATTCTTGGATTTGCAGATATGATTTGCATACTCTCCAGAAAAGTGTTTTTTGAAACATGTATTTTGTTCTTTCTGACAAACAGAAGTCCTTCAGAATAACTCATGGACATACCAGGAAAAAAAAAGTGAGGGAGAAAGTTTACTTGTATTTGTGATAAACTCAGTACATCGTTAAATGATTCAAAACCAAAAGATCATAAATTCTCATTGCATTGGTAATCTATTCCTTATAGGACATCTGCTTAAAGAAGAAAATATTTTTTTTTATTCCCACAGGAAAATAAGGTAGATCCATAAGTAGTTTGTTGAGTTGAACTGTCATAAACCATGCATTCACTTGAGTAAGTTTCCAAGTTACTAATTTAATTAGGAACTTAGAAGTCATGTATCATAACTCAAATGCACTCTGGTATAAGTTACCTATTCTTCATTGAACATTTTTTTCTCACTCTTTTATTTAACAGTACATTACTGTACTTGGTTTATTTATGTTAGGTTTTATAGATTGACTCTCGTCAGTGAAGTAAGCTACTTATACAAAATCAAAGCATATTTGCCAGAATAAAACAGGAAAGAGTAACCTAATATATGAAAAATAATAGCAAAATCAATGCCAGTATGGTTCTTTTTATGTATGAAATTCCATTTCTCTTAATATTTATGCCAGAGTTAGCTATCTACGTTTCCAAGATATCAAAGCACAACAAAAGTAGTAATGACGTTCTAGAAGAACATGGCCATTTAAAGAAATTAGGCGATAGGATTTAGTGACACTCAGCTTTATGCATACGAGTAGTACTTACTTGTTTCTGTCACCTTTAAAAGATATTACTGATTCATTCCTATATTCTCTTCTGTATAATACATCAAATACATGGTAAGCCAGCACTGCAGGTATCTGATTGAAAAATGTATCTAAAAATAATGAAATGTAAGACTCAAATTAACCTGTACCAAATGGGATAGGTAACAGGAAAGATTTTGAAACACGAGGACAAAATAAACATTTTGGCCATTAATATATAAAAATACTATGATTTTCATTAAAAAAGAAAGAAGTATCTATTATTCTTGTCAGTATTTGAGAAAAAAGGTCAGATGTTGATTAAATTGTAGTAGGCAGAATCAGTTAATTTGGGGAGACTTGTAAAGAACCACATCATTCAAAGATTTTGAGGGTTCTTTTCCTTGGAAGAACTGGCTGCAAATACTCCAACTTATTACTATAAAGTTCAAATAAGTATTAGAACATAAGAATATATCCAGAACACTGAAAGAAAGTAAATGTGCTAAATCTAGTCACATTCGGACTAATTCTTGTCCCAAAAATAAAAATTATAATAAGACAATAAAACATTAAATAAAGATACTGCATATAGATGTAAAATTAATATTTTATTCAACACAAGTTTATATAAAGTAAATTTGGCCAAACTTTTCAGGGACTTGAATACTACTAAAGGCAATACTATTGAAGTGGGATACTTGGAGTCCAGGAAGATAGTTGATGAAATACTTGATTGAACTTTTTTTTTAAAAAGGAAATATACAGATTCAACTTCAAAATGATAGCACAAGCAGGTAAATAGGAATAGGTAATCCATTCAATGTTAATTCATAGTTTGACATTTAAATTAAAAAAAACTAACTAGTGTGAGCTTTGCATATAATTTATATATATATATATATATATAGAAAGGATTGTTGTGGTTTAAACCCAGCTGTGAAGTAAGCACCACACAGTCACTTGCTCATTCCCTACTCTGGTTGAGCAGGCAAAAGAATCAGAAGGGTAAAAATGAGAAAGCTCGTGGCTTGAGATAGACAGTTTAACGGGTAAAGCAGAAGCTGTGTATGCAAAGCAAAATAAAACAAGGAAGTCGTTCACTTTTTCCATGAGCAGGCAGATGTTCAGCCATCTCCAGGAAAGCAGGGCTTCATCACACCTTTTAGTTACTCAGGAAGACAAATGCCATCGCTCCAAATGTTTCCCCTTCCCTCCTTCCCTAAGGTTTATATACTGAGCATGACATCATATAGTCTGGAATGTCCTCGTGGTCAAATTGGGTCAGCTGTCTTGGCTGTACCCTCCCCCAGCTCCTTGTGCATCCCCAATGTGCTCGCTGACAGAGTGGAGTGAGGAACAGAAAAATCTTTAACTCTGTTCAAGCACTGCTCAGCAATAGTGAAACACCCCTATATGATCAACAGTTTTCAGCACAAATCCAAAACATATCTTCATACCAGCTAGTGTGAAGAAAATTATCTATCCCTGCTGAAACCAACACGAGGTTGTAAGAGCATTGCCTTAAAGAAACTGAGAGATACATTTTTAGTGAAAGCCTCCTATACTTAATCTCTTTGCTTGAGCAAAATCAAAGGTGCTATGCTACACTTAAATGAAGTAAGTAAAAAGTGGAATAAGAATGCTCAAATAGTGTTCTTGAAAGTAATACAGAAAATCAGAAAAAAATCCTGTGGTCAGAATTTGAAGCTAGGCCAATGGACTGAGTATGTGTGCATACATAAATTTGTATATGAACTACAGTAAGAGCATTAGTGAATTTCCATAAATGGACAATTTTTAATTGCATTGATTGAATGTTTTTCCTAAAATAAAAGCTCTTTTTCCGACAAGAATTGACTCAAAGAAATTATATAATGCGTGGCATATGAGTCTGAAGTAGATGATCACAGTTTTGCCTTCTGGTCTTCTAATTGACGAATCTTATAATAAGCTGCAATTTAGTTGAGCCAGAAGTGGTGTTACAGATGAGACATCTGAACTATACACATTCTCAGACACAAATAGTTGCCAGCTGATCAGACTTCATAACATTAGAAGGATAGCTTCAGAAGAAGGAATTTACACACTTCTCAGTAATTTTGTCCTCCTCCCTGCTGTGCTAGGTGAAAGGAAATTTTTGCATGTAGCAAAACTGACAGAAATATTGAGTAACTATGGAAATTAATTGATGTAACTGAATCATCTGATAGGTAATGAGGATTTTCCTACTTGGTTTTCCATTGCAATAAAAGAAAGGACAAGCCATCATGATGCCCATCACTAAGCACTGAAACAATACTTCAGCAAACCCAAACAAAACAAACAAACAAACAAACCCATTTAAACCAAATATTAGATGATCACATAATTTAACAGTCAGTCTAAGAGGAAAGATAGAGAGGAGCAGATAAAAGACAACAGGAAAATTCTTGGTTATCTACTGGCAGTTTAATTAAGATCAGATAACCCAGTAGCGTAGATCAGACAGATTAATAGGATCTACAATTTACAATAAGCATACTTTCTCCAGTATTAACTTTCTACATGTGCAGCTCCAATCTGACCACAGTGACTTTCCAGTGAAATTCAAAGATTTGTTGATGTATCAGAGATAGAAGCTGATTCTTACAGAACTCTTTCCTGCATGCTTTCTCAGTACTTTTTAAGTGTTTCATAAAATCCCTATAAAAGGGAGAATATGGGAAATATGGAAGACATATTAAATGTGCAGAAAGTTTTGTTCAGGAATATAATGTCTTTTTTTAATCTGCACTCACTGTCTCTGGTGGAGCTTCACACTGAAAGAACAAATGGTGCAACACTGAGAGGCATCAAGAGAATAGATACAAATAAACAGATCTCCATTTTCATTAAAAACGTGGAAAGTGCTACAATTTGCAATTGCACAATTCTTTTGACAGTCACTTTTATTATCTTTTCAACATTAAAATTACTAGTTTATCTGTCTAGTTCTTGTTTGTCTCTGTTTGGTGTCTCAATTCTAAGTTGATAAGAATAGCTGATATATGCTAAAAACTAAAACAATTTTTTCAGTGTAAAATTTATAAATTTGCATAAAAAGTATTTATTTATGACAAACTGGATATCTTTTTTTTTTTTTTTTTTTACTCACAGAAAGACTGCAGACTCAGTACTCAGATAAAATTCTAAATATTACTGATTTCCTATAAACATGGTGTTTATCAGAGTGAGAAAACTAAATAGGAGACCGTGAGCCACTGTAAAGTGAAGACATTTTTCCACCCTAATTTACAACATAAAATAATTTTCAATATTTTTTTATGGATCTATATGTAACTTGCTTTATTGATACAGTAGTTTGACATTCATAAATCACACAATTTCCAGAGCAGAGAAAAAAGAACAACTAGATATGAGAAAGCAGGAAATAAAGAGAGGAAGAATAAAACATCCTATCTCTGACCTCCCCCAAGGATTCTATTCTGATTTGCAAAGATCATTCAAATGCTTCATTGAACCTAGTTGTGTCATTTACTCTAGTGAACTGTTGCTGCCATTATTGTCTCTCTTCTAATTGCTCGCAGTGTTTTACCAATTTTGTATAAATTACTAGTATTAAACTTTCTCTTGTGTTTGAGTTACTGGTAACAACCAGCTGTTATATACTTGAGTCTTAACTGTGTTGAAGTTCGCTCTGTGGGAGTTACGACCTGAAACTCTTAAAGAACGTGGGTTTAAAATTGATACCAATATGTAAGACTGCTGCCTTCAACTGATGGCACTTTGCGCACGATGATAACTCTAAGGAGCTCATCAGGAAGCACAAGAGAGCAAGGTGCAAAGCTATGCTTTCCTCTCCCAGACTGAGCCATCTGTTTGCAGCTTTGCCCTACTGTGTAGAAGTTGTCTTGATAGCTGCTCTAACTTGTGATGGATGGCAACTTGTAATGACCAGACCCAAGTGGCAAGGGTCGCAAAAGGGAGTTGCAGAATACGGACAGATATCCTGCCATTCTACTTTGCTAGGTGCAGGATTTGAATGCTGATTAGAATTCTACTAAAAGTCAGGAGAAATGAGTGAATGAGCTTTGATTTTACTTCACTGTGCGATGGACCAAGCCTCTATGTACACTATATCACAGAGTTTGGTCTTGCAGATAAGAGAGAAATTTGCAAATCTGATCTCGTCCTTCTCCCCCTAACACCACTTCAAACAGAGTGCCTGGAGCAAAAAAGATAGTTTGGCATAATATTTAGACACAGAATTATGAGATGTATGTACAAAACCTTTGTTCAATTAGATAGGAAAGTATCAAATGTCTCATTTTATTTAGAAAGTAATATATATTAATAAAGAAGTACATCTGTAAGAATTCAGCAATAAAAGCAAACCACTTCTAGCTAAACACTATAAATGCAGATCATGATCTTATTAGAAGAGGATATTGTAAGGGATTTCACATAATCTTTCAATAATCAAGAATCAAATAAAACAAATTATGATTAAATGTCAGCTTAAAGAAAAATCAATTGAACAAAATAACTTTGTTTGGTCTTGGAACTTTAAACTGAAGTAAACTGAAGAAGAAAATGTCTTCTAAAAAGCTTATTATTAATTTTAAATTCTTTCCACAGTAATTACCAGGAGCTATATCTTAACTTCTTTGTGCTATCTGATAAAACTTGCCAAAAACGGCAGTTACGTGAGAAATGTGTGTAACAACTATCATAGTTGTAGTTTATATTATGTAGGTATAGTATTTCATTCAAAGCTGCCATGTTCGTTTACTTTACAAAAGGATATATCAGGTCCTAAACATACTGTCTAGCTGATTTGCCAGGCATTTTATTTCCCATTAGTTGGGTTTTGATAGTCTGAAATGAGCACGTTAAGTACTTTTGCTGAATGATTCTTCTGTGTCTACAAGAACCACTACTTTTTGTTTTCTGGATTCAGAGGGAGACTTCTGTGGAAGTTAAATTTTATGAACATTGCACTTTTACTTCCTAGGCCTGGGAACTTTCCTTTGTTTGCCTGATTGTAGTATTTACACTAGCAATATTTGATAACACTATATTTATCACTTAATCTTTCATTTTGACAATCAGGAACATTTTGGAATTCAGCATCCTTCAACACAGAGACATCATATCTACATTTTCCCACCTTCCATGAAGAGCTCAGTGCAGATGTTTCATTTTTCTTTAAAACTACTGCTTCTTCAGGAGTGTTTTTAGAAAACCTGGGAATTCAAGACTTCATAAGGATAGAGTTATACTGTAAGTAACAAGACTGATGGCTATGATTATTATTGTTATTATTATTATGATGTTGGACTAAATAAGAATTATTTTAAAAAGAGTAATTTAAAACTGTTTTCTAGCTTTATTACTGTTACTACTGCGACTGAAGCTTTAACATTCTCCCAAAAATCCCAGCACTGAGACTTTACAAATATCCATCCAAAGATAATTTCAGATTGTTCTTAATCTAAGAGTATAGCAATCTGCCCCTGACTGCTCAGACTGTCCTTTCTTCACTTTCTCACTGAATCCGTGTGACTGTTGGAAGGTTCATTCAGTCACAACATGTGACTCATGCAACATTATCCAAGATTAATCACACTTTCTCATCCTTATTTTTTTGATACTTTAAGAAAATATTTTCTTTCTACATTCTCAGCTTTGTAGACGATTACACATGACTAATTTTTTGTTGAACAAGAGAAAATAAAATGTCTCACTGAATTCAGTAACAGAAAAATTCTCTAGAATTCTTTTTACTTTGGGATTAGACAGTTTCTTATTTTTTACAAACTCATTGTGATACTACAATCCAATATTTTCCATTGAAGTACAAACAAACAAATAATTAAATTAATATATCATAGAATGCAAAATATTACTATTGAAATCTTAATATGTCTTTAATAAATAGGAAACTATTGTGCTTGAATATTTTTTGGCCAATTTTATTGTCAAGTTATTGAAACAAACAGTAAATCATCTACTGTGTGCTGCATTTGAAAGAGACTCTGATGTCAACACTGTTTTTGCCATGTTTATCATGAATATGAGCTTCCCTCTGTTAAAGTTCTGTAAACTTATTGTTACACAATACAACAAGTGCACTGGATCAGCACTTGAGTGGAGAATCCCTGAAGCAATGATGATGTTTGTGTCTGATAAATAATTTTCCATTTTCAAAATGAAGTTAAATCATGGAAACATTAAAAGAATGCTCTGAGACTACATTTAATCCATTGACAGAAGACCATAACTCTTTCTTCAGAAGAATAATTTACAGACAAACTCGTATCACTTGTCCCATTCATGTATACTTATGGTTTTTAAATTACTTGTGACTAGTGAGGCATGACACAAAGTGAAAGGTTGAATTGGTCTATATTTCAGCATTTAAAAACTCAAAGTTTATACTGTTGTTGTCTAGTGTATAGAGATATTTCTTCACTTCCAGAAATGTCCTAATTTGTTAAATACACAGACGTATTCTTTTTCATACATCATAGGTTGGGATGTTTGTAGTGGAACCAGAACTCTGTACTTGCACAGAACACTTGTTTCTTTATCTCTCTCTCTCATCACCTTGAATGTTTCATACTGGATAGGATTATTTATATTTAATCATCGTATATTCTTTTATAATAGATGTGAATCACCAACCTACGTTTGATATTCTATTAATAGCTCCATATAAATAATGAATAATAATAATAATAATGAAAATATCAGATGTGAGTTTTTAGAATGTCTTAGAAATTATTTAAAAAGCATGATGTGATTAACAGTTGGCATTCCATACTTGTGACCACAATGATTTTTCTTAAAGTTGTATTGATTGTTCTCAAGACTTAAATCTAATTCTTTTAGGTAAGACATAATGATTTTTAAAACTTTATATCTAACTTTGCCAAAGCAAAATGTCAGATTAAGAGTCTTAGTAGGAAATATGAAGTTTATTGCTGTTCATATCTTTTCATGAAGTTATAAACACTACAGAGCATGTGTGTGCAATATTTTAAAAGCTATTACCAAATATGAGATATTCATTCTATCCGTATTTTAATATACAGAGCAACCCCTTTGTTGTTGCTGTTGCTTTTGTTTGGTTTTTTTTACAGAATTATGAAAACTGAAATATTATCTGAGTTCCTGTAATCTTCTACAGATGTATTGGTTGAAAGCAGTAAGACTGGTTCAACTCTGAAAAATACACTCTATTAAATACCTTTATGAGTACAGGTTACATCCTCTAACCAAAAGTCTGAGTAACTAATTTATACTGTTGGAGTGCTCTTTGAAGGATTATTTCTTATTTAAAAGCAATAGTTAAATAGAAATTTAAAGTATGTTTGGAAACATTATGGGTTATTAATTTGGAGAGTCTTCTGCAGTTTCTTTGGAAATACTTCTAAAGAGTTCAATATGCAGCGGCTGCTGGCCTTTGCCTGCCCAAATTCAGAACTTATTGTCCAGGATATTTGGAATTCAACAGTTTCCTTTATGTAAAATGCTTGAGTTTTGTATTCTGTAGCATATTTGCTGTCATGGTTTGGCCCAGCTAGCACAGCAGCACCATGACAGTCTCTTGCTCAGTGCTCCCATTCACTCCCACCCTCATTAGGATGGCGGAGGACCCAGCAAAATGGGAGTAGAAAGATAAGCAAGGTTGTTGTGGATTAAGACAAGGGCAGGGAGGGCTCACTGCCAATTACAGTTCCGGGCAAAACAGACTCCAGTACTCGACCTAGAGAGGAAAGTAGGAAAGTTTATTCTACAAGAAACAGAGTGGAATAAAAGCAAAAAGGGAGTAGGATGATGAGAAAATTACTACCAGCACTTTAAGATCTCCCTCCCCCTGTCCCTCCTTTCTTCCCGGGCCCAGCTCACTGCTCCCGATATCTCTACCTCCTCCCCCCTCAGCAGCTCAGGGGGGCAGGGAATGGGGAATGTGGTCAGTCTCTCACAGATGGGTTCTGCCGCTTCTGTCTTCTCAGATGAGGACAATTCCTGGCATTCTTCCCCTGCTCCAACACAGGGTTCCTCCCCTGGGACACAGCCCTTAACGAACTTCTCTGGTGTGGGTTACTCCCAACAGCTGCGGCTTCTGCCGATACAGGGTCCCTCATACGGGACGCAGTCCTTGGTGAATATCTCTGGCGTGGATTCTTTGCCATGGTTGCAGTTTCTGCAGTTACAGGGTCACTCTCTTGGGATAAGGCCTCTTCTGGGCATAAGTTTAATGAGCTGCTTTGTCGTGTGTTCCTCCCCACAGTTACAGCTGTGCATATTGGGTCCCTTCCTCGGGACACAGCCTGCTCCGGCCATAGTGATAAAGAGTCCCTCCTTTGGGACATGGCCTCTTCCGGCCATAGTCACTGTCCCTGGCTCAGGGCCTTTAATGAAGTGAATCACTGCCCTTCGTCTGAAGCCAAGTTTAGCAAAATGAGTCTCTGCCCCTGATATAGTGTCATTAGCAAAATGAGTCTCTACCGCTGATGAGGGGTCTTTAAGGTAATGAAAATAAATCTCAGCTTCACCAGTTCTCTCCATAGAGTGCAGGGGAGTCTCTGCTCCAGCACACCTCCTCCTCTCTTTTATCACTGACCTTGGAGTCTGCATGGTTGTTTCTCTCACTGTTCCTACTCCTTGCACCACCACCAGCCAGAAGAAAAAGAAGGGGCAAAAGAAGGAAGAAGATGGAGGAAGATGGAGGAAGAAACCTTCTCTTCTGACTTCTTAAAAGTGATCGTGGAGGCATCTAATTGCCTAAATGGCTCAGAGATGGGGAGAGTTGTGAGCAACTTCTTACAGAAGCCATCTTTACAGCCCCTTCAAACCATGACATTTGCTAGTTCCTTTCTGCTTCCTCATGTGATGCCCAGCCTCAATAATCTGAATGGTTCTCAATAACTGCTTTCTGTTAATCATTTTAGCCACAGGTAGCCACTGACACCAATCCACTTTGCCAATCTATAGCTGTCCTATGCCTATGTTTTAATGCATTAGAGCTACAAGAGTCTCTAATTTTTGGAAATTTTTTAAGTAACACAAAGGTAGGCGAGACCCACAAAGTATTTTTGCATCAGAAGAGAACTCCCAGATGTGCCCTGACCTGCTACTCAGGAAGTGACCAACATCTCTTTGCCTAGGTCGTTTGTCACAAAACAACAAATTTTAGATCTCAGTCAGCATCTCTCCATGTCCATGGCACACTTTCCACAGGTAGTTTGCCAGTGTACTTATATAAATGACAAATTTCTTCCAAATTTGCAGTGTAGCTGTTTTTAGCAGAGTTATTTCTGACATATTCTGTCAAACTTCAGGCACTCAAGGGGATGGTCATGTGCCCATGCTTGCTATCTGGACCTTCATGTCTGACATTTCTAGGATTCATTACCTTTCTTCAGACTGCGTTACCTTTTTTAGTGGTACTAACACAATTAATTATTTTAGTGATTATTTCAAAATCTTTATATTTTTTCCTGCTTTAAAAATCTAAACAGCAACATCACTTATCCAACCCATCATTCTAATATGCTATTTGATAGGTACATTCAGTGAGTTCAAGGCGCAATTTTTGTTTTCAGACTTCACTCCAACAATATCCAGAGGATTACAAAGAAGGTAAAATTTAGCAGAAATTCTCTTTACCTGGTCACATGGAGTTTCTGTTCCGTTTGTTCTCCTGCTGTGTGTTTGTTTTTATTTCTTTTATCCTTCAGTAAGGGAAGATTTTGTCCAAACGAAAAAATTTCTCCTAAAATTTCTTTTACTGAGGAACTGGTTTTAGATAAAAGTTATTTTGTATTATTGCATAACAACTTGCTGACTTTTAGGCAGAAGATACAATTACAGAAGGCATTCATTTAAACTTTGACAGCATATTATGCCTTATTTTATTCTGGAGATCGAATACTGTGTATATTTGTCAATTTACTTTTCTCTTTCAAGGTCAACTGTTACAGAAAATACATAACTACCAGATTTGGGGCTAAAGGACTGCAAACTTGTGGCATTAATGCATTTAAAGATTGGTTAATGTGGATCTAAATTATATTAAAACTGTAATATTTAAAAACTAAATTTAAAATATTTCATTTAAGGGTTTTTTTTTTAAATTCAGTGAATTCATCTTTGAAAATGTTTTTCAAAGTTGATTTATTTCCGTTGACTACTTCTAATTATTTTGCTTTTCTCTCACAGTCCGATAAGTGAGAAAATTTCCCTTGGATTCATGAAATCTTTTCAGACCTCTAGCCCTTTAAACAAATTCTTAATAATTCAAAAAAAAGATAATCTCTTGTTTAGGGATTACAGATTTTCATAGAGATTTGACCTTGAATATATGAAAGAGTTTCAGAGAGAAAGGATATTCAAAATTTTCATGTCTTTAATTTCTAGCATATTTCTCATTTTATTATTTTATAATGTGAAAGTTGCTTAGGGAATGACGCGGTTCATCATATACATAGTCTTTTAATTTACAGTAATATTTGCCCTCTGATATTTGTAGAGACTGTGTGAAGAAAAAACAAAAGCAAATAAGCAGTAGAACTTGATAGGATTATAGTACTAATAATATAAATATAGTTAACAATGGCAATCAATTGGCATGAAAGCAAGGGATGCTTTTTATCTGAACTGAAAAACAAGGCATCACATTTCAGTGTTTCTTGACTACTATGATCTCCATGGGCACACAATGGTTTGATTATCATGCTGTTGAAAAATTATTACTCTCACTATCACAGAATATGAACTATGAACTTCAGGGACACACCTTTTGAAGCAGGCTTTTCCCCTAAACCAGTCAGGCTTATCCATGAAAAAGTAGACTAGAATTTAAAGTAACTTGTTCTGCCCCTTGATGATTTTGTGACCCAACTGACTATCAAATACTTTAAATGTCCTTTATTAATGTGCTCTTTCTAGCTCCATCTGAAGTGATTTTTTCATTTGACGTTGGAAATGGACCTAGTGAAGTAACAGTGAAAACACTCACTTCCTTAAATGACAACCAATGGCATTATGTGAAGGCTGAAAGAAACATCAAAGAGGCATCCTTACAAGTAGATCAGCTTCCTCAAAAGTCTCATGGTGCTCCACCTGATGGACGTATTCACTTGCAGCTCAACAGCCAGCTGTTTGTAGGTAGGCACTCATTTACTGGAATTTTTCCTTGTTATCATAATGAAAATATAAAAAGACAAAAAAACAAAGGACAAAAAAACAAAGGATAAAAAAAAAAAGATGACAACTAAGTATTTTGAAAATAGTTTGTATGATGAAATGAGAGCCTTATATCACTCTAGTTTCATAGTACAAATTTAGTGTCTTAGTCTACAGTTACTGCTGGACACTATTTCAGCTGAAGTTTTCTTATATTGAGGTTTGTTTGAAGAACAAGTGAAGGACTTCCATTTGTACCAGTTCTTTGAGAGGATTTAATTTACTGAAGGAGGATGTGTTACTTCTGAAATATCAAGGGAATATTGTTATTTCTGTTCATCCACAACTACTTTGTCCCCTCCTACAGCTCAGGACGAAATGATCAGTGACCTGCTTCTCCACACTGATGTGCACAAATCTGTGGAGCTGGATGGGGTACATCCTAAAGTGCTGAGGGAACTGGCAGGTGTGCTCACCAAGCCATTGTCATTTATCAGCAGTCCTGGCTGACTGGGGAGGTCCCATCTGATTGGAAGTCAGCTAATATAACACCCATATATAAGAAGGGATGGAAGGATAATCTGGGAATTTACAGGCCTGTCAATTTGACTTCAGTTCCTGGGAAGCTGATGGAGTAGATCATCCTAAGTTCTATTATGCAGCACATGAATGATCAGGTGATCAGGTCCATCAAGCATGGGTTTATGAAGGGCAGTTCCTGTTTAACAAACCTGATCACCTTCTATGACAAGATGACACTCTTATTGGATGATGGAAAGGCTGTGGATGTTGTCTACCTTGACTTTAGTAAGACATTTGACACTGTTTCCCACAGTGTTCTCTTAGGGAAATTGGCTGTTCTTGATTTGGATGTGCACACACTTTCCTGAGTAAAAAACTGATTAGATGGTTGGGTCCAAAGATTTGTGGTCATTGGAGTTAAATCCAGTTGATGATCAGTCATGAGTGGTGTTCCGCAGGGCTCCGTACTGGGGCCACTCCTGCTTAATATCTTTATTAACGATCTGGATGAGGGGATAGAGTGCACCCTTAGTAAGTTTGCAAATGACATTAAAGGACAAAGGCTGGACTCAATGATCTTAAAGATCTCTTCCAGCTGAAGCGATTCTATGATTCTTAGTTTGTCCACTACAGTTATGAATTTCCCATCATTGAAAGTTTTTAAAGTCAAGTTAGACAGAGTTTTGATCAACCTGATCTAATGAAAGATGTACCTGCACATGGCAGAGAGGTTGGAGTATATGATCTTTAAAAGTCTATTCCGAGCCAAAGCAGTCTGTGACTGCTAACACATTTAATGAAAAAAATCAGATTATGTTTAATTAGTATTGGAAAGAAGAGAAAGGGACTGTTCTTAAATTTCACAAAACCAGGAAAAATCTAGAAACCTTCTAGAAAAATCAAGAAACCTTGTGAAACCTTCAAAGAAAGTAATTTACCCAAATAATTCTGCCTTTGTAGTTTAGCAAATAGGATGTTAATATGGTTAGATAAAACACTGGGAAAGCAGAAATGGAATTAAAATTTCTGTACAATAGATTTCATCACTGTTCTCAGACTTACCACATAACTGATATTATAAGAACAGTGGAAATTAGATCCATATGAATTTGAAAAGTTTGATCTGTGAAGCAAGAGTAAGAAATTATCTAATCCTACAAGTGCTTGTAGTAATATGAAGTCTAAATATTTTTTCTAAGGACTATTGATTCATATCTAGTTCTAACCTTTCTCCCAAACATTCTAATACTGTACAAACCTACATGGACAGTTGCACTTTCCGTCTTTTTTGTTTTTTAATAAAGTATTTGACCATTGAATAGAGTGATTCTTTGTCAAATATTTTGATAAATTCTAGTAATTTTTAATACATCCTTCTCCTCTATGAACCTGATCATTTAAAAACTGTTTTGACTTATCTACCAGCATGCTGGATAGCTTGGTTTCTCCTGATAAAGTTCAGATGAATAATTGTTTTAGAGGAGTGATTCTGTTTTGTTTCTAGTGTTATGAGTTATTTTTCCTCTCTGACAATTCTTGGGGACCTCGAGAGTAAAATAAAATAACATTCACTATACTACTGTGTACCTTGAAATCCTTTATGAGCATGTACAATTATTTTGAAACACTTTGGAGCAGAACAGCTAGAAATGGCATTTATTTGATTTTATTCAGTCAAAACAGTGTTTTTGAAGTGCAACATGACAAACAATAATGATTCATTTGAATTGTTTGTGTCATGTATTTCCTAAATATAATAACTGAAAGTTTGCTATGAATGCAGCAAGTTGAATTTTTGAGCAATCTGTTTTTGCAACTGCAATACTGTCATGTGGATCAATATGATATCTAGTCTATTTTGTGTTTGAGTTAAACCAGTCTTTCAGATAATGGAGCTTTTTTATCTCTGCCAACTATTTACAAGATATTTTCAGCTCTTCATTTAAATATAATTTTCTTCAAGGAAAAGAATAATGAGACTTACTTAAACATCATCTCATATGTCTAGTACCTGCCATAGACACGAACAGCTATGACAAGGTTTTCCATGTAAAAAGAATACTTTTAATGTATTCCAGAGAAGAATCCTCTCCTCTCCTCTCCTCTCCTCTCCTCTCCTCTCCTCTCCTCTCCTCTCCTCTCCTCTCCTCTCCTCTCCTCTCCTCTCCTCTCCTCTCCTCTCCTCTCCTCTCCTCTCCTCTCCCCTCCTCTCCTCTCTTCAAAAAAAGAAAACAACTTGATTTCTGAATGTTACTCCTTTGCAAATTAAAAGTTTGTATAACTATTTGATATCTTACTGTGCAAAATCTTTATTTCCCATTAAAACCTTAAAGAGATCACTGTAATTACTTGACAAAATAAAGAAATCAGGTATGCTTTAAAATCTATTTATAAATATTTTCACATCCATAGTGTTGTATCTTGGAAATTCATAATAGGCTGTTCAGGGACTACTCTTCAGGATAAAGAGGCTTTTAAACATCAATTCTTTTACATTTTTGAAAGCTTGTATGAATTTATTTCAGGTGGGACAGCATCCAGGCAGAAAGGATTTTTGGGATGCATTCGTTCGTTACAGCTGAATGGAATGGCCCTTGATCTGGAAGAAAGAGCAAAGATAACACCAGGAGTTGAACCAGGCTGTCCTGGCCATTGTAGCAGCTATGGTAACCTGTGCCACAATGGTGGAAAATGTAGAGAAAAATACAGTGGATTCACTTGTGACTGCACTTTCTCTGCCTATGCTGGGCCATTCTGTAAGAAAGGCAAGCATGTATTTTTCTTTTATCATTTATTGAAAACAGGAACATTCAGTCCAGAAACAAGATTTTTACAGTTTTTTTAAGATATTTTTAAATGCTTGCAAAATATTTGTATTTTACTTACGGAAATATTCAGTTATTTATTTGATGAATGTAAGTTTAAACCACTGTTTTCTGGAGAAATGTTTAACATGTATTTAATGCAGGAATCACACTACCTGAGAGGATCAGCATCTTTTTTCTAATGATACATCACTCCTTTGATTATTTTATATTATACTAAAGCTATATATTTATGAATTATATATTTATCAATAAACTTTTGGATTTCTATCTTTCAAGGTTCAAAACTAAGAGTAAATTTGGAAAACAATCCAAGAAAAAGAAGAACTTTGAATATTTTGCTTTAGGAAGACAGTGAGATCATCAGGAACATACTGAGCCAATATTTTCAGCCTCTTTAAAGGAGTTCTTTGGTATTGACATCATACTAGTAAATGATCTCAAGTTATTACATTTGAATTTAAAGAATGGAAGTTTATACAAAACTTTTGATATTTTCACAAAGTTTTGATGTCTTAAAAATTACTTGTTCCTTCTGTGCATTAAAGGCATTTTATAAAGTACCCAGTGGTTTAACTGCCACAAATCCATGTTCCTCTAAATTAGTGAACATAACATATGTCAGCCAGCACTACCACTACAAGAATAAAGGTGTGAAGTTCTTCTGTATTTCTCAATGTGGAGCTAATGCCACTCAGTGAGGAATGATATTTTCTTCCTTCCTCTGCAAACAGCAGAGACTAAGGGTTACACTCCAGTTTTATTACTCTGCTGAGCCAGAGTGACTCCTGTTGCTGAAAGTATGCAATAACTGTCAATCATCTTCTGTGAAAGATGTTGAGCTAGATTACAGAAGTTTCCAGATTTTTTCCTGAAGTGTGGAGGTTGTATGTGGAAACAGGTTGTTCTAAGACGCTTACTTGTAGCAAATAACGTCTGAGAGATATTTAAGAGGTACAGAAAACATTATGGATGATTCATCCCCCAGACCATTACACAGTTTGCATTCTCCTTTTCTGTCTCTCACTTGACCATTCCCTTTTCCTACATTATGTGTTCCAGGTGTGGCCAAGATCAATCACTATGTTAGGATACAAACTACTGCACCTATTTCTCTGTAGGTGCAATATACTTACAAAACAGAAGGTGTTGGCCTTGAGGACATGGGTAAACAGGAAAAAAAAGGCAGAAAAAGTGTATAAAACTAAATAAAAAGAAAGACTTATTCAACAGATATTTAAGACGCATATCAAACCTAGCTTTTGCTGTATCCGTGATTTATTCTGATTTTTGTCTATTGTTTTAAATACTAGCTTCATTTAAATGTCCTTTTCAGCTTTATCACAACAGTTAGAAGCACAATTTATTTTGTTCTGTGGCAGAAAAAAGATATTTAGTCTTATTTTGCATATTTAAAAACTGAATTACTTTTTGTTTCAGAGATCTCTGCCTATTTTGGGACTGGCGCTTCTGTGACATACAATTTTCAAGAATACTACACGTTAGCTAAAAATTCCAGTTCTCATGCTTCATCTTTCTATGCTGACATGACACTGAACAGGGAAGAAATCACATTTGCCTTCCGAACAACACGCACACCAAGCTTACTGCTTTACGTCAGCTCCTTCTACAAGGAATACCTCTCAGTCATTCTCACCAGGAATGGTGAGTGTTCAGATACGTCTCCTGGAAACACTAATGAATGTCACAACTGCCAACTAGGATTCAATCTGATTCCCAGACCTCAACCATAAACTAAACATTGCCTTATTGTAGCTTTAAATGACATATTTCTTCTCCAGCTGCAACAAGCAGTGATTTCGACATGAAAACCACTCCTCTTACTTTTGTTTCACCTTTTATTACTTTTAATAATGTTGGCAAAAACATTGATTTCTGGAATTCCTTTAGAAATGCAGTAAAATATTTTAAATCACTTTTCTCTTTAAAATTTTGAAATGAAACTTAAAATTGATCTACCTGCTGCTCAAGTGGCATATTATCATTTTCATGATAATTAGTGAAATAAACTTCTTTTTGAAAGTACATTACCCATGTTACAGATTAATTGTAAGTAATTTCATTCAACTAATTTGATAAACTACTTATGTACCTATAAAAATATACAATAGACCTGGGTCTACACATCTGGGTCTGCCTTGCTTTCCAATGAATGTGTAGAACGTTGCAGTCCATCTCCAACTGGGAGGAGATCTCTGACAAAGAAACCACGTAAATACTGTAGCTTTTGCTCTACTTTTCCATGCAGGAAGTTTACAGGTCAGATACAAGCTAGATAACCATCAAAACCCTGATGTCTTCAGCATCAATATCAAAAGCATGGCTGATGGACAACTGCAGCATGTGAAGATTAACAGAGAGGATGAAATGCTCTTTGTAGAGGTAATCTTGTTAGACAAAAAAAATGATTAGCAGACTCCTGATGCACAGTGAAAGTCTATTATATTCTCTCTGGTGTTCATCTTGTTTATTTCAGGTCAATACTTCCTCATTGTTTTACCTCAAAATGCAAATAACTGCTTTATGGGAAAATTCTCACATATTTGTGAAATGTGAGACTACTGTGGCCTTGCTTTTTTTTTTATCTTCGTTTGTTTCAAATTATGCATCAAGCTACAGTACTAACATGTTGCCATCTAGAAAAGAATTTAAGCCTATCTATTTAATTTTTTCTAATTTTCTTTGGACCCTTTTACAACAAAGGAATGTCACTATTAAGGAAGATATTTTTATTATATTTTGGTGAATATTTGATGGTAAGCCAAAAATATTTGGTTTGGTAATAACAGACAGTAGCATGTAAGGAAGCTTTACATTTTAAAATTAAAATTAAAAACTCCTGGATATTACAAATTAGTATTTTTAGGCTAGAGATGAATTTGCTTAATTATACATTGGTATAAGGCTTGAAGGCAAGTAGTTCTAGATGTACTCTGGAGGCCAGAGCATTTACAGCATAATATTTGATTTGTGTAAACTAAATATTAAGTACCTTTTTTAATCAAAAGAGCCTTTTTTGTGTTTTTGAAAGTTTCTCATTTTTATTCATTTTATAGATGAAACAGAAGTAATCAGCTGAATCAATAAGATAAATAAAGACTTATTAAGAGGGATATTTAAGAATTATCAGAGCCATAATCTGTGATCTGAGGAAGCTGATCATATATTTCCTGATTAGTTTTTGTGCCATGACCAACAAATGCTTCCCTCAACTATTTTTATTTTTAACCTTGATCTTATCTGCCTTTTTGAAAACTTCAACTAATATCTCTTCCATTATTCTACTTTACTCTTCCCCACACTATCCTGCAGGTTAACCAGAATGAAAGAATCAAATTTATTTTGTCTTCAGGCACAGAATTCAATGCAATCAAGTCACTCACACTTGGCAAGATCTTAGGTGAGTGGAATACCACAGCATTTTCTAAAATGCGCATCAAAATGTCATCACAGCACATAAAAAAAATAATAACCCTAGTCTCATTGAAAGACATCTGTTGTCTTGGATTTAATTAGACACCAAGTCACAATCAAGATAGAAATTTCTGTCTTGTTGAAGCACAAATAATGGATACATATTTCCTGAAAAATGATCAAGTGGGTTCCATTAAAAATAATTTCACAGTACTCTATCTCATTTTGCAATCATGCATTGTCAAACATCATTTTTTTTTCTCTCAGGAAAAAATAAATCACTGTGAAATCATACACAAAGACCATAGAACACAGCTAATCATGTACTTTGTTTGAAAAAAAAATTCTGTGAATAGTTTTGGTATAAACAGCTAGGGATAAGTTTAATGTAAATAAAAAATATGTTGGAGTTACTTTTTAAAAACTACTTAAGCTATGACAAGAATCTGTGTCTAGTGATGATTCATGAAATGCTATCTGTTTCTCTGCAGTAATGATCAATATGTTCATATCTACAGTTATCAATTTTTCATTTTTGTTAAAATAGCTTAAACTAAAATTGTCAAGATCTTATTATTTTCGTATTCATCATATTGCAAAACTGAAGAGAACGGCTTAGTGTTGTTGGAAAGTTAAAGTATATTTTTCTTTAAAGTAATTTTGTAGACTCATAAAATTATTTGGGTTGGAAGGGACAAAAGATCATCTAGCTCCAACCTCCTTGCCATGGACAGGAATGCTTTCCTCTAGACCAAGTTTCTAAAAATCATGTGCAGCACGGACATGAACAATTACAGTGATGAGGAATTCACCATTTCTCTCGGTAACCTATGCCAATGCCTCACCACCCTCACAGTAAAGAACTTCTTCCTAATATTTAATCTAAGTCTCCCCTCTTTCAGTTTGAAGCCATTACCCTGTCATTCCATGTCCTTGTTAAAAGCACCTCTGCAACTTTCTTATAGACCCCTTTAGATATGGAAAGGCTGTTGTAAGGTCTCCTCAGAGCATACTCTTCTCCAGGCTAAACAATCTCAACTCAACCTGTCTTCATAGGAGAGGTGCTCCAGCTTTCTGATCATCTTTGCAGCCGTCTTCTGGACTTACTCCAATGGATCCATGGCCTTCTTATCTTGCAGGACCCCAGAGCTGGATGCAGCACTGCAGGCAGGGTCTCATAAGAGCAGAATACAGGGGCAGAATCACCTCCCTCGACCTGCTAACCACGCTGTTTTTGATGCAGCCCAGGATACGAATGGCTTTCTGGGTTGCAAGTGGACATTACTGGTTTATATTCAGCTTTTCCTTTCCTAGTACCTCCAATTCCTGCTCTGCAGGGCTGCTTTCAGTGGATTCTCCACCCAGCCTGTGGAGAACAGCTAGCAAGTTCCCTGTTGGATTTGCAGGACCTTGCTGAACCTCATGAGGTTTGCATATGGTCCATTTGTTCATTCTTCCTCTAATTGCACTTTTTGTTGCTACAATATGGAAGCAGAGTTGGCATATGTTGTACTATGCAGTAACTAAGGCTTGTATATAGTAAGTAACCTTTCCCTCATTTTGTGATTTGATTATTTTTATCCTTCTATAAATTTTCTTGGACTAAGTGTAGAATACATAACTATTTTACCAAATGATGGATTATAGGAAAAGACTATATCTAAATTTATAGAGCTTAAATATTTGTCATTTTTATGGCACACAAGTACCGTAATTTTTAACAGAAACAAAACAAGATCTAGGAGCTCCCTTCCCCTCTAAGTCTTTGGTGCTTGAAAATTTAGCCAACAAACTGACTGCAAGGGAGTGATAGTTTCCCACTCTTTAAAAATCTCTTTAAGTAAGATAAAGTGTTAACAAAGGCTTTTTGGAGAAAGAAATTTAGAAAATTATGATATGTGACATGGAAGAAATTGAGGTTTCATCTTAACGTTGTACAGAGAAGATATTACCCTGTCTTGCTCCCCAAGGCTTATAGGAACAATTTACATGCTTTATATAATAGCCACACTAAACCATAAGATCGAAGAAGTGTTTTGTTCACATTCAGTTGTATGCGTTTTATTTTAGAGGAATTTTATTACTATATACCTGAGGTGCCCCTCCAGGATCCATATATCTACCACTTTCACTATAGTACCTTTGGGAGTAACATAACAACTTTGGTAAATCAATGTTTCTGCCATTATAACAGACTCAGAAATACTGTTCTGGCTAGGACAGTAAAAAACATAGATAAGTTTCCAAAAAGCTCTCTCACTAACAAACAAAGTAGTCCATTGTGCCGGTGGGTAGGGAAGAGGTAGTCTTGGCCACTTTCTGTCTGATCCCTATCTACTTTCAAATAATGTAAATCCAAATCAAAATATGTATGAAATTAGTTCTCTATTCTGAGTAAATATTGGTCTTTAACTTTTCCTGTCATGTGTATGTGTGCATACATATGCTCAGAAACAAAAAAATCAGTTCCAAATATGCCTTTTCCTACATGTACTGTTAGCTAGAAAAAAGGACTTAATAAAATTTTAAGTTCAATTTCACAATGAAGAAGCATAATTGAGACGATTTCTGGCCTGCTGTTGTTTAGAAAAGGAATTGAGAGATTTGAACGTGATATTTCAAGTGTAACTAATTTAGTAGCCTGATGTGTAAGATCATTGAATCACAGAATGATTTTAACTGAAACCAACCTTAAAAGATTATTTAGTTCCAATATCCCTGCCATGGGCAGAGACATCTTCCACTAGAGCAGGTTGCTCAAATATAGCCTCATACAGCCTGACCTTGAATGTTTCCAATGATGGAGCATCCACAACAGGTCTGGGCAACCTGTTCCAGTGTCTCACAACAGTCATCATAAAAAGACACCCAACATTTTCCTTATGTCTAACCTTAATCTACCTTCTTTCATTGAAAAACCTTTCACCTTGCCCTGTCTTTCAGACCATTGTAAAAGATCTCTGTCTGTCTTTCTTATAAGCTTCCTTTATACACTGGTGCAGTAGTTTAGCCCTGGCTGGGTGCCTGGTGACAACCAACTCATAATATCACTCTCCTCCTAAACTGCACAAAGGAGAGAGAAATATAACAAGAGATTTGTGAATAAAGAAAAGGACAGGGAGATCACTCAGAAATTAGCAGAATGGGCAAAACAGACTCAACTTCGGGAGAAAAAGGTTTGATTTATTAATGAACCATCAGAGCACAGAGATGAGAAATAAAACCAAATTTTAAAACACCTCTCCCTAGCCCTCCCTTCTTCAGGACTCTTGTTTCCTTCACACCAGTGGTTCAGGAGATGAGGGTTGGATGTTACAGTCAGTTCATTACAGATGGACTTTACTGCTGCTTCTTCAAAGGGGGAGGCATCCTCATACTTCCAACTGCTGCGCTGTGTGGTCCTTCTCATGGGAGACACTCCCTCAAGAACTTTTCCAGAGTGGATCCTTCCCATGGGAAGTTCTTTATGAACTACTCCATCATGGGGCCTCCCACGCAGGCAGTACCTCACACACTGCTCCAATGTGAATTATCCACAGGGAGAACAGGAACATCCATAGCCTTTCGGGAACAGACTGCTCCTGAATGAGTCCCTCACAGGATCACAAATCCTGACAGCAAACCTGCTCTGGTGTGGGCTCCTTTCTTTCCACAGACTCCCAGGGCATGCCAGGAACTTACTCCACTGCAGGCTTCCCACGGAGTACAGCCTCCTTTCAGGCATCTTCCCACTCCAGTGTGGGATCCTCCATTGGCTGCAAGCGGATCTCTCTTTCCCCGTGGCTTCCATGGACTGCAGGGGCATAGCTGCCTCACCATGGTCTTCACCACAGTTCACAGGGGAGTTTTTCTTCAGGACCCTTCACTGACCTTGGTGTCTGCAGAGATGTTTTCACATTCTTACTACCCGTTGCTGCTGCAGTTTAGCAACTGTACAGCAACTTCTTCTTCTCAAATATGCTATTCACAGAGGCATTACCTCAATCACTAATTTGTCAGATGCAGGGTCCATCTTAGAATGGACTGGTACTGGTCCTGTCAGCTACACGGGAAGCTTCTGGCAGCTCTCTGTTTAAAGAAACCACCCCTGTAGACCCCCCCACTACCAAAACCTGGCCCAGGCACAACCACTACAACTGGAAGGCTGCTATAAGGTCTCTCTGGAACCTTCTGTTCTCCAGGCTGAAGAATCCCAACTCTTTCAGCTGTTAGTTATAGAAGAAGTGTTCCAGCCCTCTGACCATGTTTATGAACATTTCCTACACCTGCTCTAACAGATTTATCCGTCTTTTGCTAGGAATCCCAGATCTGGATGCAGGACTACAGGTGAGGTCTCATCAGAACAGAGTAGGGAGAATTACTTCCTGTAGCCTGCTGACCACACTTTTGGCATTCTGGCCTCGAAGTACATACTGCCAGCTCATACCCAATTTTTCATCCACCAGTATTTTTAACTCCTTCTCTGTACGCCCATTCTCAATTCATTTGTCTCTCAGTCTGTAGTGATATTGGGGAATGCCCTGACATATTTGCAGGACTTTGTACTTGACTTTGCTGAACTCCATGAGTTTCAGATTTGCTCACTCCTCAAGTGTGCCTGCCAAGGTCTCTCTCGATGACATTCATTCCCTCTAGTGAATCAAGTGCACCACTCAGCTTAATGTCATCCACAAACCTGCTGAGGAATCACTTCTTCCTCTCAATATTTGATGCAATGTATTGAATTGCATGTGTGTGGGCAAACAAGAGTCTCTTTGATCAGGGCCAATGTTCTGTTTCCCAAAGAAATCACAGTTATAAAAGTTCAGACGTGGGAATTTCGACAGTTATATGATGACTTTGCATGATCACAATAGTGTGAGGCATGGAGATAAAATGACCTCATGGGCCACTCAGACCAGTTTGGCTTAGAAAAAAATTATGTAATAGGTCTCTCCCATTCAAAGGGGAGATGTTATTGAAGAGCTGCTGTTTCTTTTATAAATCTGAATGGTTTTGGTGCTGAATCTGTGAAGTTGTATTTAGAGATGGAAGGAGACTTTGTGGAGGCAGCAGAAAAAAGTAACAAGTCTTTACTGCAGGTATAAACAGCATGAGTAATACAATATGAAATTTTGTGTTTCTTGTCCTTTGAAATGTTGTTCAGGAAAAACTCACTAGTTTTAAAGTAGGCCAGAAAGCAATGGATTTTCTGAGGATTATCTTCAGCTGGAGAAGTATTTGTCAGAGCTCTTCTGCAGTTCTACATAGCTCAGGTTATTTTGTTGTTGTTGTTGAAAGCAAATCTGAGAGCTGCTGAACTGTTTTTGGATTCCCAGGGACAAAGGGAATAAATCACTGTTTCTCCTCACTTTATGGAACCTGAGCCTTCCAGTTTAAAGACTTCTGAATCTATGTTTTCAACATTGTGACAAAATAGGAGCTAGGCTGTATTGGGAATCAGCAAAATATATTAAGGTTAAATTGTGAGGGAAAGGGGAAACAATACACTCAGCTGCAGAGTTCACAGGTTACAAGCCAAAGAAATCACTGTATTTTTAATTTTCTTCTAAGAAGATACTTCCTCTCAAAAAACCTCACAATAAGGATGCTGTAGAAGCCTCTCTTTTTACAGCAATACATTGAGGAAGCAGTTTACTTCTGCTGAGTAAAGAAAATCACATTAGCCAAGGATGAAGCTTCCTACCCTCCCCAGGGTGAGGGTGAGAAACTGTGGGTGATGTTTTTGTTCAGTGAATGGTGTTAATCTTTCCTCACCAAATGAGAAATAGATAATCTTACAGCAAGGCTTATAGAGAAAGTTTCACCAGTTTAAGATAATACGTGACTTTAAGATAATACTTAAACAAAGGCATCACACTGAATATTGGTGTCTCCAAAAATGTAAAAATTGGTTTCAGTGATAATTTAAAAAAAAATAAATAGACTTTTAATAAGAAGACATAATTAAAACCACTTAAATGTTTTTACTCAGAGAAATTTTTGTGTGTTCAAACTTCCATTCTATTTGTAGGTAATTTGTCCTTTCTTATATTGGTTTATTTGTGGCTGAAATGATAAGATTGTATAACTTGGTCTGTCTTCATGGGAATATCTTTGAAAATAATTGATAATTGTTACTTAAGCTTACTTAAGAGCTCTAATTGTTATAGTTTTATTCTTAAAGAACGATGGAATTGCAAAACACTCACTCTGCCCCACTGATCTGTTCAAATTTGAATTGTTAATTTTAAAATCAACCCTTTGAAACCATAATGTTTGTACACTCCCCAAAAAGTGCTGCCATGAAGCAAATGATATATAATAGTTGTTTTTAAAAAATGTCCATTTCTCTTTTTTTTACTCTATGAGTTCAGGACCTAACATAGTAATAGAATAGTAAAATTCAATCTTTTGAAGTTGGTATAGAAAAGTGCTTAAAATAAGTGTAAAATATACTTTTAAATACACCTCCCACAATTTAAAGTACATATGATTGTATTCCAAAATTTTGTGAAACTTTTTTTTTTTTAATATCTTTTTTCAATCAAATTTTTAATTTTGTTAGCCAAGCTTGCCAAGGCTTGCTTTCAATACAGAAGATTTTCAGGATTATTATTTAGGGAAAGAGAATGCTTCTACAGTCTTACAGTCTTGGATGAAATATTGTTATTTTAAAAAAAATCAATATTCAGGAATTAAATTGAGGTACTTTAGTTTGATGAGATAATTCTTTTGACGAAATATTTCTCCTGTAATATTACATTTTAAAGGCTTTTTCTGCTGAATCTCAACAGTGTGATAAATGACAGTTCCACAAATAACACCCACTTGTGACTCCTGATTGCTGAATTTATATTGTCAGAAAAACAGCAAAAAGTCTTTATGACAGAACTCTCTATCACTTCCTGTTAATCAAATTGCTTTCTTCACTGCCGTGTTTTGGGTTGGTTTTTTTTTTTCAGCAGTAAGCTGCTGAATCAAATAACAAATTAAGGAAAAAGGTCCTAGTCTGTTTCTGAGTGGTTTTAAAGGGTATTCTTTTGTGCAGAAAAGTCAGGAAAAAAACCCCCAAATTTTTAATGACATTTTAACAGTAATTTATCTGCTCCTGTTCAATCTAAACCATAACCAAATTTCGTAGTACAATGTTGTATTTATCCATGTATAAAAAGAAAATAGCTTCACAGTGTTTATGGGTCACATGTTAACTGTAGGGAAAAAGACACACCAATAAACCATGATTCAACTGAAATCAGAGGATATATAGATGTAATTATTTATTACTCTAATAAACACTTTTAATGAAAAAAAACCTGGCCATAATAAAGTCTTCATCCCAACACAGGCTTGTTACACAAACGTGAGATTTTGTGGCGTATTATTAGTATCCATCTGGTAGTTTGACTGTGAAAGTCAAACAGTGATTATTTTTTTTTCTAGGGAGTAGATTCATAGAATCATAAAATCGTAGAATACCTCAAGTTTGAAGAGACCTATAAGGATATCTGAGTCCAACTTTAAAGGACTACCTATCTCTAAAACATATGTGCCATATGACTGACCAGCTACCCTGTTAGCAAAGAATTTTTTCTTAATGTTCAGTCTGAACTTACCTAACTTAAATTGCTGTGTGGGGCCACAGCAATGTAGAGTGGGACAATCACCTCTCTTGGCCAACTAGGTATTCTACACTTCGTATGCCCCAGGATACAGTTGGCCATTTTGGCTGGGTACACTGTGAACTCATATTCACCTTGGCATCAAACCAAACCACCAGATCTCTTTTTGTAGGGCTGCTCTCCAGCCTCTCATCTCCAAGATTACCAGGAATTACCACTTACTTTTGTCTAATTTTATATACTTGTCCACCTCTCTGGATCTCTCTGCAGGACCTCTCCACTGTCGATGGAGTCCACAGCTCCTCCCCATTCAATATTGTCATCAAACTTACTTAATAAACATTAGATTCCTGTGTTCAGATCTTTTAAAGAGCAGTAGCTCTAAAATTGAGTCCTGGGGAATTCTACTGATGATTGACCACCAGTCTAATGCAACTTCATTCACTATAACTTTTGAGCTCAATTTGTCAGCCAGTAGTTCACCCAGTGTGTTATGGACTTACCTAATTTTGAGACAAGTTCATACAAGAACATGAAAAATTTTGAAATCTTCAACATCATAAAAGCAGAAAGATCAAAGCTAATCTTTTGATCACACAGTTATTATCTTAAAATATTCTGCTAGGAGCTCACTTTCAGTAGTACATCACAGAGGAAAGACGGTTGAAGCAGAATTCAAGAAAGAGATTATTGATTTAATATTTTACCTTTGAGATTTGGTTGAGATTTTTTTGAACAAGGCAATGTAGGTGGAATAATTGTGCCTTTCTTGCTGAAAAAAATTTTAGCAAACATTTTGCTGTAAAGATGCTTAAGGATGCATAACTGCAGTTTATTATAAATAACAGTCTTTGAGAAACAAGTTGTGTGTCATTTTCAGTTAGTTAAATTTGATTTTAGCACCAAAGCACAGTTATTCCTAAACCTTATGACTTTTAATGAAAAGCTTTATTTCATTGCAGCAATATTTTCTAATTAATGAGTCAAATGAACTCTAATGATTTTAAATATATAATTTCTTTTCATATTAGACACATAAAAAATTTATGAAATAGTTTGTAAAGGAAACTAGAAAATAATAAAAAACACTTTACTCTTGAAGTTTAGATCCTACTTAGAAAGATACATGTATTTATCACAAAGGGTTTGGGACACTGTTTTCTTGCCAGTTCAGGTTAGTTTTTTCTTAATATATCCAGATATAGGAGATTCTTCTGTGCAATGAGGCAATCATCAGAAGCACAGTATGCTACAGAGAGAATAGAAGCAGTTAAACACCCAGCATTTTATGTAATCCATCAGTGTAGGCTGAGCAGGCTTTTGGCTGGTATACATCTGTATACTAATACATCATCATTCCAATAAGCAGGGAGTAGTTGAGGAAAATGATGATGTGTTATTTTACAACATTCTACCAACACACATTAGTCCTATTTTCATTGTTAACCTAATTATGTGAGGAGTGTGTTTTATATTGGTATTTAAGATTGTTATGGTAGCCCTTGTAAAGATCACAGGTTCATTTGTGTGTTCTGAAGTAAAGTGAAAGTGGAAATTAATGAGATTAGATTCTCATTTTCTTTGTAGAAAACTTGAAAACTTACTTCCCTTAAGAAATCTTTTTGAATAATTAGTACTTCCAGAATTTTTGCTTAAATTAGAACTGTCAGACTAAATAAACTGCTTTGCATTTCCAAAGTAATACATTAGTAAGCATTGGCTGGTGAATAAATAGAAAGCTCTGACAAGATCCAAGCATTCAGAAAAGCAGCTTAAGTGAATAAAGTGGGAAGATATCTGTCTTTTGTTTGTGATTTTTTTGGCATAATTGGAAAGATAATGATAACATGCTTAAAATGTGTAGCCTACTGGAACAACATTAATTTTTTAAAAAAAATTCGCAGAAAATTTCTTGAAGGATTTCCAGGATTAGTGATCTTCAGAGATTTTTTCTGTTTTGTTTTGACAGACTTGATGAAGATAGGATAGAATAGATGTATTAATTTCTGAAAAGAATATGATTCAATAATGTACATATTTATGAGATGAAATCCAATAAAATATGTATTTTTCTTGAATGCATGCTTCATCCTTATCTTTTTGCAGAGTGAAAAAGTGCTGCATTTTAATGTAAATAAATTAGTTACATTTGAGTCTTTTTACTTTGGAACTTACTAAAGCAAGTTAAAAGCGTTTCCCTCAGCAGGTCAGTAACTGTTGTATGTTTAGAAAAAAAAAGAACTGAATCTATCTCACTGTCTTTTTATTAAACACAGACAAGAAAGGGATTCAGTGAATCTACATATGTTGCTGTAACTCAAATATACTCAAAGGAACACAGGTTAATTATTCATTTATTCGTCTGTCACTTCATTTTGTAGATTTACACTATGATTAACTGTATTCTGTTCCTTTTGATTAACAGAAAACAGTGATGTAGATGAGGAGACTATGAAGGCAAACTCTCAGGGGTTTATTGGATGTCTCTCTTCAGTGCAGTTCAACCACATTGCTCCTTTGAAGGCTGCACTGCACCACAGAAGCTCAGCCCCCGTCATCGTAAAGGGACGCTTCACTGAATCCAACTGTGGCACTTTAACTGGTGCTGACTCAACATCAAGTGAAACAACCCATTCATTTGCAGGTAGCATATGGTTATCACTTGTTCTGATCTCTGAAGCAAAAGCTAAAGTGTATTCATGACCTGAATAAATTTTTTTTTTCTTTTTTCTTTTTTTTTTTTTTGTGTGGTTTAACATCTCTGGAGTAGCTTTGAAAGTAATTCTCTATTGTATGTACTTATTTCTTCTCTAGATTTTCTCTTTTCCTCTGAATGTTTACATTTTTCTCTTTATCTCCGTAATCTGCATCACTGTTCATTGCACATTTACAGACTCACACTACTGCCACTGAACCACACTGTACATGAGGTGTAACCATGTAAGAACATCTTGAAATCTCTTCTATTTGTCACTTTCCTTTTTTTTTCTGCTACAGATCACTCTGGACCAATAGATGAAGGAGAACCCTTAGCTAATGCAATCAGAAACGACTCTGCAGTTATTGGAGGTAATAGGCACTATAACAACTCCAAAAATTAATTTTTCTATTAACTATGAGTCAATCAATGCTGAAGTGAAGTCAGTTTGGTTTTGTGTGCCCAAGGAAACTAGAAAAAAGGCTTTGTTTTACTACAGGTGGTAGAAAAAAATCAATTGTTATTCTAAGATGTAATACATACCTCTTATGCTTCCTTATTACATGAATTTATGCTGTGTTTCTGTGCATTGAACATTATCCTGAAACACAATATGTTAAGAACAGGTTTCTAACCTGCCTAATACCATGCTCTATGACTTTAAAAAGTACTCATATACGTTGTGACCAATAGCATATGTTTAAGGAAGAACTGTTTTTCCTCCTTAACTATGCCAAAAAACTACATCTTGCCGCACAGTCAAGTTCAAAATCTTATTTAATAGATCTGACCAGCACAGATTTTCCTGAGAAAATGGGACCTAACAGTGCTTGAATCAATCATTTGACAGACTGAGACAAGCTTGATTCTGATTCCACATCTGGAAAGCAATGTACTCTTGAATAGACTCACTTGCATGTGAGATAAAATGTTAAAATAAAAACTACTTACTTTTGGTTTGAAATATCACTACTCTTCTTCCATTTTCTTACTATTTCTCTTGGCCATTTTTATCAGCTCAAATAGAACTACAAATGATCATCAAAAAATATTTTTTTAACACTTTCAACAGAGGAATGGAGGAAGAGCTATGTACAGTTCTCTTGCTCCTAAAGAGAATATGTTGACAGTCCATTTACTTTTTATGCCTATTAGAACAAATATGATATAAAGCCTTGGATAGTTATCTGGTGCCTAAAATTCAGGACTGTAATCAGGATATGCAGGTTCCATTCCTTAGTCTAATTGACTGTCCTTAAGCCAGGATCCATCTAGATTGTAGTGGGGAAGATAACAGTTCCATCTCCTTAAAAGGAATGTAGAGTACTCATATAAGCCTGAATAGTGACAGTTTGTGATCAGGAACCCTCATACGAATTTCAGTTCCTGTCACCTGTATTGGAGAAAGTGTAGAGCTACGCCAGTTCATTTTTTCTTTCTTTCTTTCAAGGAATGGTATTGCATATGTGACAGTCTTCCCCTGTGAGAATTTCTCATGATATTTCTTCTCTTGGGAGGAGGTGCGGGAGAGAAACTTGTTTTCACTCGAAAAGATAGCATTTTCACAGCACAGTTCCATTTCAGTTTCCATTAGTTATTTCAACAGAAAGAGGGCAGGGGGAGGGAAAGGTCATGCCCTTCGTCTTTTAAATTCTGAATAGGTTTTCTTTCTAAGGTTTTTAAAAGCCTCAGCAGATAAATTACAGAGTGAAATTTAGCTGAATAAAGCTGACAAGGCTTCTCACTGAGGATAAAAGCGTTTATGTCTGTGAAAGGTGAAGTTAAGATGAGAACCTGGAGTCACCTCTGTGTCTACCATTTAAATAAGGGTACCTGCTATGGTTGGTGCCTGCCAACAACACACTGCATGGTCAGTGACCTTTAACACAGTATTGCTAAAGATATCAGAATAAGAGGCATTAAAACCTAGAAGTCTCCTTTCTTGTGAAATGTTATTTATGTCTGTATCTTTTTCTACACATTTGATGAGGCCAGAATTTTAAAAAATGGTTTCTGAGCTCTTCTACATGTCTAACTTTGACAAACATTACTTTGCTCTTTCAAAAGGTATTATTTTACATAAATATCTGTACATAAAGACCATTTCATGTACTAGGTAATTTAGCTTGGATGAGGATTTTTAAGTCTACTAGGAATAAAGTCATTTTTAAACTTTAAACGGCAATAGCTAAAGACTTTTAAAGACAACAATAACCTCATCATTTTATTGTTACTAAATACAATTAGGAATATGCACTTACAATTTTTCTACTACTTAACTATGGTTATTTACAAGTCAAAATAAAGCAAAGGTCTGAGGCTTGGACTTTGTGATATACACAAGCAGAGATGATAGAGGATCTGGTTCAGAATTCCAGATCAACACCTTTGTCCTCACCCTGTTCTCTACCTCAGCTCTCCAAATTCCTTTCTGAGACCTGGAGTAGTGATAGAAGATATGATTGGCAGGCAAAATCTTCTGACACGTCCACTTCTCTCCTGATGACATGTGGCATGAGAAAGGGTCCTGAGCAACAGAAGTAACTGAGGAGGGGGAATACACTTTGCCTTGTCTAACATTCACCGAAGTTGGAGAAAAGCAGAAAGTCACAGTAGAGCTCTTTCTGTTGTCCCATTCTCTTCAGGAAAGTCCCTGAATATCAGATCCTTACATTTGCAGTGGATTGAGATCACAGTCTGACAGAGAGCTAAGGGCTGGTGGTGAAGGAGGAAAAGATAACCTCTTTTCTACAGTACCCTAAGGTCTTCCACTCAAAAGTTGAATGAATGATAGTGATTCTTTTTTTTTATTTTTTTTTTGTTTTTGGTAGTAGTAGTATGCAAAATTTTGAAATAATTTTCATGAAACTTGTACTGTAGTGCTGTTACTGTTTTGAAAGGAACTATGGCTTCCTACTTTAGAGTTTCCTTGCTACTTCCTCCATTATGTGATGTGGTCATTCCTTTTTTGTCCTGTTGTCTGTCCAATAAATTACTATTTGTATATACCTTCTCTGGAGTTTTTTTCTTTTTTTCTTCTACTAGGTGTAATAGCAGTTGTGATATTCATCCTACTTTGCATCACTGCCATAGCCGTACGTATTTATAAAAAAAAAGGCATATACTCAAAAAATGAGGCAAAAGGATCTGAAAATGAAGACAGTGCTGAATCTGCGCTGAAAAGTGAGCTCAGCATGCAAAACACAGCCAATGAAAATCAAAAAGAATATTTCTTCTGACTGACAGTCATGATTTTGTTTAGTATAATAATGTACCAGTCTGACTTTCTTGCTAAGCCAGGGGCTCTTGATGGACAGAAAAAACTCTTGCACTCCTCAGTAAATGCAATGGATTTGAGACTTTATATTGCATATGTTCAGTCTCAGTGATTGCTGTAAGGGGCCTCTTTAAATTACATGCATTCCTTAGCTATTATACTGTAAATGCATTTTATGTAACAGTGAATTAGATATTGTAACCAATTTCATTGTTGGTAGTTTCCCACTGTTCTGATGTGACCTTCTACAACTGAAGTTTAATGTACATACTGAATATGATTTTTGAATGGCAAAATTGTAATGAAGTTATTCCTATCCTTTTCTTTCAAATTTGTTTCTGGAATTTTGTTAAAGGTGAAAGGTTGATTCTAATACTTTGTGTTACTAAAGAAATTCTGCTGTGTTGCATTATGGTGATCCCTCTTACTTCCTCAAAAGAGAAATGCCTTTTAAACTGCTGTTGCCTGGTGTCAGCATCTGCTTGTGAGCCATGGATTTTAATGTAAAAATCAAACTGTACTTATTTCCTATGGGATGTGACCAATGTCACCACTATCCCTTCAAACCTAGCAATGGAAGAGTGTATAATATGTTGAAATGCTTTATAACTGCTTTTGCAACAGGTTTTCATTTATGATTAATTGGTGGCACCAATAGACTCATGCACATTCTAGGCATTTTAAATAGAATTGGGATCACAAAAGGTAAGAAGTTACTTGGAAATTCCAAGTAATATATTAACAATAGTTAAATTATTAGGAGTGAAAAGACCAAAAGATGATTGAGGTTATTGTCCCTGGAAATTAGTAGTGCTTCTTTTGTCAAGAAGTAGTGCTCTGTGCATTATTGGGGATGTATTCTCTGAAATATTCTCTATATCTATGGTCTATTCCAGACTTTAAATTGTTCTAAATCACAGAAATAGTTATGATTACTATGACAATGAAAATAGGGTATTTAGAATCAAGTACAGTGGCTGCTATTTGAATGCTTTTGTTCTTCACCCTTAATAGTACGTGTTATATCTCTGCGAGATAAGGTCTGATCATACTACTCAAAATTAAACAAATGCTTACTATCCTGACAAAGGAAATGAGAGCTGTCTGTGATGTTGCATGAACAAATTATCAGATATGAAATGTAGGTTTAAGTTATCTAACAGAAGACTTTAAGGTCACTTTAGAAAACTGAAGTCGCTTTAGAATATCTGAAATACTCATGTGGCCTGGTGAGAATGTCACCAGTTCTACAGAAAGCATGTATCTTTTGGAGAGCTATCTGGAAATGGGGTAGAATGCCTCAAAGCATCAAAAATAGCACAAGATACCAATATCTACGTAACTGAGCCCCACATAAAGGATTTTTTTTTTATTTCCCCAGACAGAAGACTGTGTGCCTAGAGATTGGATCTTAGAAAAGAATCAGGAATTCTGTGCATTTGTACATTTGAATTTAAAATTTAAACAGCTTTCAGAATTGATATGTGTCTGCTTCCAGTGAAAGCAATGATAACAGTCATTGCTTTTCTTTCAGTGAGAAGACTCAAAGCTAGACACTAGACTGTGAAGTTTAGAAAGTGTTTATCATACATGTCCAAGAATATTGTAAAGAAAGACATAGAAACTTGACATGGTGTGCCAAAACCTTTATTGTGTAAATTTCTTTACATAAATTTTAGTTGTAAATATAAAAGTCCAGAAGAATCTGTATTTTGAAATTTATTTTCTTCCATCAGCCTTTACTTTCTATTTTCTGAATTCTGCAGTTCCTTTTCTACTTCCTCCTGTACAGATTATCTTCATTTTTAGGATTTTTTTTTTTTTTACTGTACCTGGAGGCTCTACCATCAGAAACTGTGCAGATTAAGATGCACTACTCACTTGTTCTTCTCATTTTCATAATTGTGGTTCATTAATCTTACTGAGAACCCAGGATGAAGAAGTGGTTATCCATGTCATGTATATGTTTGTGTATTTGCTGATACAGTTAAGTCCATGACAATAGATCACCTTTAGAAAGCACAAAACATGATGAGAGAATGATACTGGACTGTTCCTCATAAGTGATATGGATGAGAATAGTCTGGTGGATTGGGACTGGAGGAGATAAAAGCCTCACATTGACCATGAGACCACCTTGAATTATTTGCAACTTTGAAGCATTAGTTTGCTACTTTGAACCTTCTCAATTCAACTAGTTTACTTAAGTGAAAATTAAGACTCCACCTTTTCAAGAGTCTGACATAAATTGCATTAAATCCCAAAGGAGTTGCATTTCTCTGCAACTCACACCCTCTGCATCTCCCTTACCATGACAGAAATGTCAACGTCTAGCTTTTTGTGTCACTTATATCAACAAATCTATCAGCTGTGATAAGTCCCAGTCAGGATACAGTAACAATGTGGGACAAAAGTTGTGTGATGGTGTTGAAATACATTAGGTCAACAAAATGGACATTTTGATTGAATGATAAAAGACAGACTAATGATATAAGAATTAAACATATAATAACCTAATAAAATCTTAAGAGTACCCACACCAGGACAAGTTGGAAGCATGCAAACCTCACTTTTCAATCACTTACTTTTACTTTTGTTTCGTGGTTAATTTTTATCATGTATCTTAATGGATTTTTTTTTTCTGTTACTTCATTTTGCTCCAAATTAAGAATTATTTTCTTTCCATATTCTGTTTTGTTTTGGGTTTTTTTGCCAGCAATAGGAAAGGAAAAGCTGAGTAAACCATCTATTTCACAGATGAATTAAAAAAGAGGGAGAAAGGTATAAATATCTGTATGAATGGCATTTTTTTCATTCAAAGACTTTTTTAAAGCATTTTATTATGTGAAGGACTCTAAAGAAAAAAAAATATCGAATGAATATTCATCTGCTAATTTGTGGCATATAATAATTACATCTCTCTGAGGATCAAAATGCCCATTTTCATCTGTAGGAAGAGTAATTATGTATTTGTCACCTAATCTGAAATATACAGGTTCTTAGTCAATGAAGCAGCATTTTCCATTATATGCTGCATTTGTGAGGGGAAAAAAAAAGTGGGGGAACTGCACTGATATATTGTACCGCATTGTACTGTCCCTTTTTTGATTCTCTCTTCCAATATGTGACCTTTCACCTTTCTGTTAATAAACGCTTTTAGAAATAAAATAAGGAAAATATTTTTAAAAAAATTTGTATTAAAAACTTTAAAACTGAAAACAACTGATTTTTTTTTTAAACAGTAAAAATATGTAGAAGTGCACATAATATATTGTTCAGTGTGGTTATTTATAGATAGTACTGAGTGCTAATGTAACAAATTTTCTGCACATTAACACATTTTCCATGACAAATATATTTTTTCTTAAGTACATTATAAAATAAATAACAACATGTGTGTTGGTACATTTTTTAATTTGTGTGGGTAATACCTACAAAGGGCTTGTAATTATTGTGTACTCAATATTTAGCACATAAATGTGATTTTGTTAGCTTTTGGGAAAAATATTTTCCAATACATACACTGTTTTGTAGATGCAGAACGTGTAAGATGTTAAGTGTACAACTTAACATGAAGTGTGCTAATGGTCAAAATGATATAACAGCGCCATTATTCATGACAGTGATATACAAGGAAAACAACATGCAAATGATAAAACAGACAGAATTCCTGGGAGGGATCAGCTATGTAGATCTAAGATTTAGAGGCCAGGAAGCCTGCAGCACCAGTTTTGAGATCAGAAGATGCAGATTAGTAGAGGTTTGACAGAAAAATATCCTTTTAAAATAAAATTGTTTGCCTTCAGAAGTAATTGTAACAATTTACACTCAAGGCAGAGCTGTAGCTGTGTTAAGCCATGTGATCTCACAGAGGATGAATGTTCTTCAAAAGAGAAAAAGATTTGCTAAGTCAAGAAACTTAGTGACGAAAAAGCATGTGTCCAAGTCTCCAAGTTGCAATGCACATTCTCTGGAGTGAGCATGCAGGCATGCTGCAAAAGTTCATCAAATCATTCTCCTAATTCTACAGGCAAAAGTATAACTAATCCATAGTGTTTCTGATCAGTGAGTGAGATTGTGCATTACTAAGAAGGAATAAAAATGAAAAATGTTGCAGAAAGTAGAGTTGAATAAGGTGTGGGTGTGAAGATATTGAAGTAATTTCAGTGCAGTTTTTAAAAATACATACAAGAGCATACTTGAAAGATAAAGAAAAAAAAAGAAAATTCCTTTTAAATTTAGTCCTTTCAGAATCTTCTCTTGGAGCTTTTGAGTGGTGGTGGGAAGGAAATATATGCATTCATAAAATGTTAGAGCTGCTAATATGAGAAACAGGAATGAAAAAAACAAAGGTTTCTGTAGACTGTGCTTTTGCTAAGAAAGTGTGTTCATCATCATTCTTCAATGGTTGGTTGAAAAGTAATTTTTGGAGAAGAATGAGAACTGTTATTTGGATCATAGAATCATTGAATCACAAAATTGTTTCGGCTGGAAAAGACCTTTAAGATCATCAAGTCCAGCCTTTGACCCAGCCCTATCCACCACTAGACCATTTCCCTAAGTGCAACCTTTTCTTAAACATCTTGGGGGACAGTGACTCCACCACCTCCCTGGGCAGCCCGTTCCAATGTCTGACAACCCTTTCACCTCATATCCAGCCTGAACCTCCCTTGGTGCAACTTGAGACCATTTCCTCTTGTTCTATTGCTTGTCACTAGGAAGAACAGACCGACCCCCACCTTGCTACAACTTCCTTTCTGCAGGCTGAACAGCCTCAGATCCCTCAGCTGTTCCTCATGGAGACATGCTCCAAGTCCTTTATTAGCTTGGTAGCCCACCTCTGGACTCTCCAGGACGTCAATGATCTTCTTGTAGAGAAGGGCACCGTATTTAAGATGTGGCCTCAGCAAAGCCAAGTACAGAGGAATGATCACCTCCCTCCTCCTGCTGACAACACTGTTTCTGATACAGGCCAGGGCACACTGTTGGCTCATGTTTAACCTCTGTCCCAGGTCCCTGTCTGCCTGGCAGCTTTCATCCAGCCTATCTATATCTCTCTGTAAAGTTTCCCTACCCTCAAGCAGATTGACACTTCCACCCAGCTTGGTGTCTGCAAATTTTCTAAGGGTGCATTTTATTTTCTCATCCAGATCATTAATAAAGATGTTAAACAGGAGTGGCCCCAGTACTGAGCCTTGGGGGACACCACTCATGACTGGCCACCAACTGGGATTTAACTCCATTGCCCATGACTCTTTGGACCCAACCATCTAACCAGTTTTTCACCAGGAAAGTGTATGCCTCTTCAAGGCAAGAACAGCCAATTTCCCTAAGAGAACACTGTGGGAAACGATGTCAAATGCCTCTGTAGAGTCAAAGTAGACAACATCCACAGCCTTTCCTTCATCCAACAAGTGGGTCATCTTGTCATAGAAGGTGATCAGGTTTATTAAACAGGACCTGCCCTTCATAAACCCATGCTGACTGGACCTGATCACTTGGTTATCCTGCATATGCTGGACACCAAGTGTGTTGCCCATACCTCATAATCTTTGATCTTTTTAAGAAAGAAATCAAACATTACAGTTGCATTGCAGGCAGATGAATGCCTTTCTTTCCAATACTGATATAAAATCTCATTTAATTTCATATGACATTCTATACTCTCATCTGTGATGAAATGCAGATGTTGCTAACATTTTATATAAATAACACTGAACAAATCATGCTTAAAGTCATAGAACCATAGAAACACAGAATCATAGAATGATAGCAATTGGAAGAGACTGGAAAAGATTGGAAAAGATCATCTAGTCCAGCTCACCTGCTTAAACAGGTCTACCTTGTTCAGGTCACTTAGGAGTGCATCCATGTGGGTTTTGAAAGCTTCCAGAGAAGGAGGCCTAATAAATATAAATTACATGGTAAATCAGCAGTCAAATTTCCATACACATGTGAGCACACACACACACATACACACATGGATCTAAATAAACTATACAGGTAGAGCTGAGATTCTTTAGACTTTACCGTTTTCTTTATATTATTTGAAAGCCTGAAAAATAGTTTAGAGTTCAGAACAACATATCTACATTCTTGTAAAACGTCTCATAGTAATTGATTAGCTCAAAGGGAACATCATGTGTATATGTTTTAAGTGTAATTCCTGGATCTTTTTTAGTAGCTTCAGCTGCTTCATTAATCCTATATTCTTCTATTTTTACTTACCATAGATTTACTCTTCTAACCACCAGTAACTGCTAGACCTAGCATATTTTATTATTTAGATGACAGGATAAAAAATTTAGTGTTCTAATACTTTTAAATCTATTCCACATATAAATAATCTTTATACAGATAATATATACTTATTGGTGTGCATGTTCTGTATGAAGTAACAAATCTTAAAGCAAATATATTCTAGTTTTGGGTTTGGGTTGTTTTTTTGTTCGAGATGTTTTGATGCCCTCCCTTGAGGTAAACAGTGAGGGGATTGTTACTTTTAGCTTAATCACACACCAGTTGTGAGTAAATTATTTTAAAGGGATACTATAGGATGTTAATATTTGATTTTAAAAATTATAGGTGTATTTACTAAGAAAACATTCAGGATTTTTTAGTAGTTACAGATCAAAAATATAGCCTTAATTTTTCGAATTGAAAATATTAATAAACACACTTTCTGTTGTATAACTCTTTTAATTTTTTTTTTTTTAGCTGCCACTCTAGCTGGCACTATAAATAGAGGTTTATACAGCCTCAAAAAGAAAAACCACACAGTCCTCTAGCTGTGGAAATTCAAAAGTTTTACCTACTAAATAATTTTATATTTACAGATGGGATCAGAAAGTCCTTTAGCATTTACTGTGTTTTTACTGCAAAATATTTTACTGCCTTACTATTGCACAAAGAAAAACTTCACATGAAATTAACATTCAAATGAGTTGTTTAGTGACGTGGTCTGTAAATCAGATTTGAATTATTGATGTTTTGTTGCTATCTTCTTGTCTTTTCGATGTTCAAGTTACAAACGGGTATGTGTCCGATTCAAAGTCATTTCTCATTAATTCATGTCATAAACACAAAGGTGCTATAATTCAGATGTCTTCCAAATAAATCCTACTAGAAAGTAGCAGTTAAGTATAAAATAGATTTTTAATTTTTTTTTTAAATATTCCTTTACGTTACACATTGATATAGTTCATTTATTTGTACATAAAATACTGTTAGGGAATTGAGATTTATTCCCAGAACATGTAATGTGAATAAAAGGGCAAAAATTATAAAAAGGGGAAGAATATAAATCAGGATTCTTTTTGTTGGGAAAAATGTTTTTATAAAAGTCCTGAAAAATTGTTTATATGTGTCATGACTTGACGTGGAGACATTTCTGGTGATGGAGAAGGGGATGTAAAGATGGCTCCTATAAGAAGTTGCTCGAAACTCTCCCCAGCTCTGAGCCAGACCCACTTCTGGGGCTGAGCCAATTAGACACCACCACGATCACTTTTTAAGAAGAAGAAGCCAAGAGAGGAGGATTCTTCCTGTTCCTTCTTGTTCTTTCCTTCCTTCTTTTCCAGCTGGTGGTGGTGCAAGGAGTTGGAAGAGTGAGAGAAGCAACCATGTGGATCCCAAGGTCAATGAAGGAAGAGAGGAGGCAGAGACTCCCCTGCCTCCTGTGGAGAGGAATGATGATGCACAGATTTGTTTGCACTTCATTAAAGATCCCACATCAGGGGCAATGACTATGCCCAGAGGAGGCTGTGTCCCATGTGAGGGACCCTGTATTGGCGGAAGCCATAGCTCCTGGGAAGAACCCATGCCAGAGAAGTTCCTTAAGGACTGTGACCTGTGCAAGAGACTTCGTATTGAGCAGGGGAAGAATGCAAGGAGTCATCCTCCTCTGAGAAGAGAAAAGTGACAGAACCCATCTGTGAGAGACTGACCACATCCCCCATTCCCTACTCCCCCGTGCAATTGAGAAGGGAGGAGGTAGAGATATTGGGAACAGTGAGCTGGACCTAAGAAGAAAGGAGGGATGGGAGGGGGAGATCTTAAAGCGCTGGTTGCAATTTTCTCATCATCCTACTCAATAAACTTTCCTGCTTTCCTCTCTAAGTTGAGTAGTGGAGTCTATTTTTTGCCTCAATCCACAGCATCATTGGTTATCTTTTTTTCTTCCCATCTCACTGGGGCCTCTACCATCCTAAGGAGGGTGAGGTTGGATGGGGAGCAGTGAGCAAGAGACTGTTGTGATGCTTCATTGCTGGCTGGACAAAATCATGGCAATATGATACTCCTGTTCAGCTCTTTTTCAACAAATATTGTTTATTAGAGATCTTGTTATCAAGCACATCTCCTTTAAGCTATTTATTTTGTAAAAACAAGCTAACAGTAATTTTAGTTTCAAGTTGATCACTATCTGTCTGTCTCAATAAAGTATTTCTATCTGTAAATTAAGAACAACATGAAAAATCTGGTATGTGCCTTCTCTTTGCAAAAAAATTGCAATAATTAACAATGCTCTTTTTGGGCATCTAGAGTTGCTGTGACAGTCTTATTTTATGATTAGAAGTAACTTCTTATTTAGAATCTAATTAGGAACACCTTAGTAATTTCTTATTATTCAGTACCCTAGAATGATTAAGTGCTACATTTGAGAAAAGTGATGTTTTTAAATGACTCAAAGAAAGCATATTATGATAGTAATGCTGCCCTTGTGCAGTACCTATTTGCCCACTGTGACACTTAAAGTGATTAACAGGTCTTTTTCCATTACCAGATTCACCTTAGGATTCTGTAGTATACTGTAAGATCCTTTAAAACTGAATATGTTTGCAGTAAACATGTCTTAATTGCTTCATAGCTGCCTTTTTACTTCATCCAGGAATTACCTTATTTTTTGCACCAGTGTTGTGCTTATAATTATGTAAGTAATGGATAATCTACAGTTATAATTACATGCAAAGTTGCTGCAATAGCTGTTTTTCCATTAGGTGTTGGTTGTACCATCAGTTGGCTCACAATAGGTCAAGTCTATGAGTGTTTCCTTACATTATCAGCCATCATGCTGAACTGTGTTCTAACAAACTGTGCTTTTCAGTGCCTCTGGATTGAATTCATGGGAAAAATATCCTACCACCTACCTTAGGTGCATGGGCCTTCTGAGCATGGCATGATCCATTCTAGCTGACTGCAAGAATAGAGACTTCACAACCTCTTTGGAAAACCTCTATCAGTGCTCAGTCACACTTATGGTAAAAAAAGTGTTTCCTGCTCTTCAGGTAAAATGTCCCATGTATCAATTTGTGCTCACTGCCATTTATCCTGTCACTGGGCAGCACTGGAAAATGCCTTTTTTACACTCTCCCTTTGGGAATTTTTATGCATGAACAAGATCTCCCCTGAGTCGTCTTTTCTCCAGGTTGAAGTCTTTCCTTAAGTAAGTTCATGGCCTTTTCCTGTATTCTCTAGTGCTGAGGAGAGGGGGAAGGATCACCTTCTTCAACCTTCTGGCAACACTTTGCCTAATGCAGTCAGGATACGTTTTGCCTTCTCTGCAGCAAGAGCACATTGCTTTTGCATGTTCATCTTGGTGTCCACCAGGACACCTAGGTTATTTTCTGCAAATCTGCTTTCCAGCTGTGTGACCTCCAGAGTATATGTGTGCATGAGGTTGTTCTTACCCATTAACAGAGTTTGTATCTATAAACTCATCATGTAAATTGATTAAATATTTTGAAAATCGTACTGTTAACGTGGTAAATGTCACAAAGCAGCCAAATTTCTTGAAAATATACCTGCCAGTACTCCTCCTTTTAATGTTCAAGGCATTGTCTACTACTGATATTTTTTTTAAGTAAAAATACAAACAAATACTTTATTGTAGAGTAATTAGAGCCTAAATTTCTAACTAGACTCTATAAAAGGATAACATTTTTTCACTGTGAGGGTGAGGGAGCAGTGGCACAGGCTGCCCAGAGGGGTTGTGGAGTGTCCTTCCTTGGAGGTCTTCAAGACCTGCCTGGACATGTTCCTATGCGACCTGATCTAGGTGAACCTGCTTCTGCAGGTGGGTTGGACTAGATGATCTCTAAAGGTCCCTTCCAAAACCTACCATTCTATGATTCTATGATAACATATCAGTAAAAGCAATTCAAACAGATTTCTGAGATATTTTTGCTGTAGTTTTTCTACTAAATTTTACATACGTCTGAAACTGAATGGTAGAGTGAAGAGAAACTTTCTGGTTTTTAGTTTGGCTGCAATCAGATCTCTAACTTCATTTTCTTTGAAGTGGTAACTTCTCAGTGTTAGAAGTGATGTGGCTGCATGAGCTATAGAGAACAGTGATAGTCAGATAATCAGTAATTTTTTGCATTATTTAGATTCTAGATGTCGATCTTTCCTTCATATATAGTTATCAAAATTGACTTATGGCTATGACAAATCAGTGTGTCATATAGTGCTGCTTTTTTGCAGTGTAATTTGTAAAATTGGGAATCTTACTGGAATTCTTTGAACAAGTTAGTTTGTGAATATATTGCGTGTATCAAACTTTATAGTATTATTTCAACATAAAATAAAATTCTATAGGGTACAATAAAAGGAAAAATGGCTTAAAAACTAAGAGAAAAATTCATTGAAATCATCAGAGAAATATATAAAAGACTGTCAAATATTTACATATATTGACATGTCTTCAGGATATAATAATGTAAAGCCAAAGGAAAAAAAAAAAAAGACTTTTAGAAAGAAATTCAATACTCCAAGTTTCAAGATTCTATTTGGATTTTTAAATAATATTTGTCCTAAACAGTCAATTTTACAATTTTTCTAAAAAAATGCCGGAATAGAAGCACAAACTAGCTGTCTCAAACTAGCTGGTACAATGTAAATAGCTTGCAGTACAGCTGATATACATACAGAGCTGAGGAGATTAGTGTTTATGATGGGTTAGTAATTTTATCAGTGCATTTCCCTAGACTGCATTTTCTGTGTTTAACGCATCACTCTTTTTTGATTTTTATTGTTTGTTCATTTTATTGTTTATAGAACACTCAAACTGTCTACATGATTATCTTTGTCTTAGCAGAGCAAAGAGAATCTAACTTAGACAACGAATCAGTTGCAGTAATAGAAAAATATACACACATGCAGACATGCAGTATGAGATGGACACTGTCTAGAACAGCCTGCTTACTAAATGGCCGACATAGGCAGAGTAAATAAATTGACAAAAATCAGGAAAAAACATTTGAAATGGAAGCTGATCCAAGTTGATCCTATTACTCCATTTCTTTTCTTTAATCACCAGCTCATTTGCATCCATGCAGAATGTTTTTTCTTTAGTTTGTCTTATTCAGACATCATCTCCTTTAATCCAATAGATAGGGCATGAACTATAATTGCACCTTCTCTAATGCAATATTTTCAAATATAAAGTGATTTTTTTGTTTGTTTCATTTGAAGTACTCCAATTGTTTTTCAAATTATAAAATTTAAATAATGCCCATAACCACGGTTTTTCAAATAGTAGAAAACAAATTGGAAAAGTATTATTTAGTGTTGTCCATGTATATTTTCCTCTACTTCTCATTTTCTCAGTGTTAGGAGTGACTTGTCAGTGAATTGGATTCTTTGATGAAAATTTACACCCCAAAACAGTTGGAAGTGATTCATGAAAAATAAGGATAATAATGAAAAATACCTTTATATTGAATAATTACGAGTGGTGCCCACTCTTACCAAGTTATGCCATATAATATTTGGGAAGTGTAAAAGTTAACTAATATTTATATCTTGAGAGCTTACCCTGGAATTATGCTTGCAATTCAGGATTTGTCCCCTGAAAGGCACTGGAATACAATTCTATAATAGAAAGTTTGTGTGCTTGACCTTCTATGTAAACGAGAGATTAAAATCATCAAGAAGGTGTCAATGGCAAAATTGTTGTTGCTATCACAATAATATCAGTTGTTTCTGAATTTTTAATGAGGACTATAGATGTTGTTTTGCTTTGTGAATGTACTTTTAAATATATTTTTCTAGAAATTACTGTTAAATAATCATCCCTGAAGTACATGTGAGTTTATATGTTACATAAATGGGGATATGTTAACCAGAATCATTCTGGACAATTTGTTTTATGGGTAAGAAGTTTACATTTTCAAATGTAAACCTGGTGGGTTAACTCTCCTGCATTCCATAATATTTTTTTTCTTTTCTTTAAGTAATTCACAAACAGTTGTTGTCCTGGGGATCTGACCTTTCTTGCAGGCTTATTCTGAGACCTGCTGGCAATGTTCTTTGAAAGTGCTCTCCAGTGAAAAGCACTATTGAAAGCTACTGGACAGATATTTGGACATTGGGGTAACAGAAGAAAGGCTAAAACTGATTTAGATGGATACTTTCCTTGAATGGTGGTAAATACATCAACAAGAACTGCGAAAATACGAGACATAACTTTATACTAGTGCAAGGCTACTGGAAGTGACACCTGTTTAATAGATTGCCAAGTTTATGGTCCACCAGCTATATAATTTCTTGCAATGAAATTGCTGAAGCAGTTTTAATGATGCTTACCACAGCTAAAGCCCTGAGCATATGAGGGCTAGAAGAACCTCCATTCTGAGATCTAAGACCTTTCTCAGTGCCTGTACGCTCTTAATTGAAGAAAATGGACTCTTATGGTAGCAGGTGACTGCTGCAATAGATAGGAAACAAGAGGAGGTGGTCAGGTGGCTGCTGTCATTCTTCATTGGGCTCACTGGAGCTGTGTATCACCCTTTCCCACATTACATCCCTGCCTTTAGAAGGTTAGGAAATATCCAAGCATACGCGGAGGATAATCTACGCTTCATCTGACACTGTGAAAGCAAATTTAGTAGGTCCTATTTTAGAAGTGATTCAATGCAGAGCAAAGACAGACAAAAAAAATGACTTTGAGGATTTGTAAGGAAAAATTGGTGTCAGAGATTGTCAGATTCAGTAGTACTGACATCAGAGACATAAGATAGAGAGTGGCTCAAAAATTTAACAGCTTCTTAGGTCTATTTAAAGAAGGTTAAAAGCTCACAACTTAAGAAAAACTTCAAAATTATACAAAACATAAAACTATCTCTTCTTAAGACTTGATTATCAAGGTTCCTTCAAGATCTCAAGAATGCACAACTATATAAATTTTACATATCTTATAAATACATTTAATAAAGTTCTAGTCCTATTGTATCTTGTTTTCTTACCCCTGCTGCTCTTTTCTTTTGCCTCACTTTTACCTAAGGCAAAATATTTTCTATTTCTTCACTTAAAAACATTTTGTGGTTAGAGGAGGTATGATGATTTTGTAACTTTGTTTCACAAAAAAATCCATCTTTCCCTCCCAACATCCAAAAAAGTGAGCTTTATTTTGAAAAATGCATTCTTTCCCTGCAGCACTCGGTATGAGTTCTAATGCAATTTAAGGTTTCTTAATACCATTAGCATGAAACTATGAAAAACACCTTGTGAGTTTAGGTAACAGAAAACCCACATGTAAAAACAGAAAGTGGTTACTATTATAGTGCATAAACATTAATAAAATAATTTCGGTGACATTGTTATAGTATTTACTTTTCATTTAATATTGGCTTATTGTTGTAAGAGCTAGAAAACACACATGGTAAAACTCTGGCAGTATAGCTTGTAAAGGTCCTGTTGTTAGCAGTGCAACACATGCTGCTAGTATTCTTAAAAATGGTCCCAAAAATGTTTTTCTCGGTGCAGTTTCCCAGTTTTCAAACATAAAAGAGTAAAAGCCAAAGCAGAATGTCACAGTACAAGGCAAGAGGGAGATGAACAAGGTAGCAGTTCATCTGACTGCTTCTCTTGCTTGCAGTCAGAACCTTTTTCCTATTAACAGAAGTGTTGTTCACTGCCCCAGAGCAGACCTTGGAAGTAAGAACTGAGGTCACTGGGGTGTCTGCAGGGAGAAAAAAATAATCTAAAAATAAAGCTAGGCTTTTGAACACTTTTGCTTCATAGTTGATGTTTGTCATTTAATCTTACATTTCGCATAGCCATATCTAAAAATTTCCTTTTCCACTAATTTTCTCTCATTCCAGTTGCAAAATCTAGGGGACTAAGGAAGTTCATTCTCCATTATGTTGAAAGATATCATTTAGAAAATAAAGCAGAACTTGAAAATTTCATAATTGATGTGAATTTTGGAGATAAGGGTGGAGATTTTGGTCCAGTGAACAGAGAATATATTCAGTATGTTAGGCTACAAATAAATAATCTGCACACAGAGTAAGGCTAGTGGGTTTCTGAATAAAATCTTTGACAGAAAACAAATAGAGGACACAAGCACCTGTGAAGAAGTGTTTGCAAGTCAGTAATGCATCCCTGTGCCTGGACTTCCTAGAATTACTGGGAAAGAAATATTTAATAAAGGATACTGTGGTGAGAATACTGTGTGTTCATGCTGAGACAAAGATCACACTACGAACACATAGATGTAAGTATTCCAGTAAAAATTAAACAGATACTAGCTTAGTCCCAGTTGTGGGGTGTACAGTTTACAAACTCTCAAGCAACAAGAGAAAAAAAAAAAACTAACAAACCTGCTGTGCTGTCATGGGTCAGAAAGAAAAAAATATTATGATGCTTTATTCCTTAAGGAGAAATACTAATGTTGAAAATCTCTTTCTCAGCTAAGCTTAATAGTAAACAAATCGCATTTGCCAGCAGCAATGTACCTATTTTTTGGTTCTATACTCCAGACACATTATCAGGCTTATCTCAGTCTTTGGAGCAAAAAGAGAAAGAAATAAATCCAAAATTCATTTTAAACAAAGACTTTAAGTCACTCTTGAAAATACATTTTAAAATCCTTCTATTTATTTTGCAGCTGAGAATTTGAAAATAAAAGGACACGCTTGTCTATAGAGGATGCATTTTGTTACTCCTGTCTAAATTGGAAGAGGAGACACTGTGAAATATTGAGAAACAGTAGTCAAAGTTTGATAATTTTTTTCTTCTGGACAGTGAGGATTTGGTGACTTAAATGTGAACCAAAAACAACGTGGTTCTCGTTATTTGCCATCCCTTTGCAAAATCATCTCTATGGTACACTCCAGGTGAAGAGAGACAGAAAGACAAAAATGAAGAGGAAAACATGAGTCTGAGAGGATAAATAAAAGTTAATAGGGGCAAGAAACAAATGCACCTTGGCATCCAGTTCCTCTTTATCAGCAAATGTTTCATATTCCATTCCCAGCAGTGAGATGTTTTCTGAGGCAAACTAAGAAATGCCTGTCAGTGGTCAAGGTCAATTCATTCAATTATCTTATAAATACATTGACATTTCCAAGAAAAAATCAGCTATGGGCTACAGGAAGTAATCCAAGGTAAATGGTACAACAGTGTTACTGGAGTTTGTTGTTCCATCTTTCCTAGACTTCCTCAGACACTTGCCATTGGTTTTCAGTATGCAAGATAATACTATGTACTTACAGAAAATATTGTGTTATCTACTTTTTAATGTTATATAGTATACATAGTTAATGTAAGATATTGCAGTGTAATATGATGGTGTAGTAGTTAGTACTACGGTATTTTACTTAATGTGCCAAGCGATTATTTCTATCACTATCATCAAAAGAAAAAGTAACTAAGCCTGCAGGAAGGTATGCAGAATCAAGTGGAATTCTGCAGCTCTATGTGTAAATGAGATCCTAACTTTAAGGCCTTTTCTCCTGGGACTGACTGGATTATTTTCTTAAATCATAGATGTATTATTCAGTAGAAGCTACAAAATGCTATGAAAAAAAAAATCAAAAAAAAAAGGAAATATGTTTGAATACTTTTTTATTTCCTTTGGGCAAAGAGCTAGGATATGACTTCCTTTAAAAAATATAGATGATACTTTTAAAACAATAAATCAGGTTGTTTAAAAGAATACCACGTGACAAACCTTTCATTACCTTTATAACAGATGAGAAAGGATTAGTCCCAGTTAAGGTACCTGGTTACAAAGGAGGTTATATTTCAGGTTAATAGAATAGATTTTGAAAAAGTCTTCATTGTTCATCTCTTTCTAGATTCAAACTTCACTCTCAGTAAGTTGCAAAAGCAATGTTAAATATAAATGTTTTTTTTAAACTTGTAATGCAAAACTTTGTCCCTACAGGTATACATAAAAAGAGAAGATTTTTGACAAGGTTGTGCAGTTTCTCCTGACCTATTTTTCTACTAGATTAATTCCACATTTCCTCATTTCCACAGATTTACTGATTATCAATTTGGTCCTGCTTTACACCTGTGATATCTAGTTCTAATATCTATACCCATATCAGTAACACTGACAGCTCTTTAAATAAGTGACTTGTGCAGTGTTAAGCAATACAGCACATTTAAACGCTGAACTGTTTTTTGTTAAGAACTTCACATTCAAAGGTGTGAAACTATTTCTCTGATTGAAACATCCTGTCTCTACTTAAATCTTTAAAAAAACACAAACCTGTTATTTACTTGGTAGTTATTTAAAATTGCAAATAAACTCCTGATAGACCTTTATTACTATCTATGACAGTAAATAAACAAGAGTCAAAGCTTTGGAGTAGCTCCCTAGCCTTAAGCACAGACCTAAATACATGTATATTGAGGACACACTACTTACAGTTTTTTTCCAGATCTGTCTTAATTCTGGTGACTTAAATTTTGAAAATGTCTCTTTTCTTATGGTTTAATCATAATTCAACACAAATGCAAAGGTCTCAGTGTCATGACAGCCTTTTCTGCGAGGAGGAAGGGGCGGTAAAGTTGGTTCCTGTAAGTAGTTGCTTGAAACTCTCCCCAGCTCTGAGCCAGACCCACTTCTGGGGCAGAGCCAATTAGACGCCTCCACAATCACCTTTAAGAAGAAGCTGGAAGACGAGGCTTCTTCTTCTTCCTGTTTCTTCCTTCTTCTGTCCCTTCTTCTTCTGGCTGGTGGTGGTGCAAGGAGTAGGAACAGTGAGAGAAACAACCATGCAGACTCCAAGGTCAGTGATGAAAGACAGGAGGAGGTGTGCTGGAGCAGAGACTCCCCTGCATTCTATGGAGAGAACTGGTGAAGCTGAGATTAATTTTCATTTCTTTAAAGACCCCCACATCAGGGACAGTGATTCACTTTATTAAAGACCCCTGATCAGGGGCAGAGACTCATTTTACTAAACCTGACTCCAGACCAGGGGCAGCAGTGACTCATTCTAATAAGAACCCCAAGCCAGGGGCAGCGATTCACTTCATTAAAGGCCCTGAGGCAGGGACAGTGACTATGGCCTGAGGAGGCCGTGTCCCGTGGGAGGGACCCAATCACTTCGCAGTCATGACACTCAGCTATTCATATCTGCCTTTGGATCTGAATTATATAGTGTGTCCCTGGAAAATTCAACACACATCTGGAATGTTAAAAATGACAGATAATGGGGATTTCTCTCCTTAATAACATCCCCTTTCAGTGACATTTCATTCTTTCATTTAACTGTTGGTTTGCTAGTCTGCTCATAAGAAAAAGATCTGATCCTGAGGCAGTGCTAAACAGAAAAGGAGGGTCCAGAGAAGAAGAGGGTGCAATAGTGTTGGACTCGGAGTAAATCTGTCCCCCAGCATTGCCACCAGAGCTAGGACAGCAGGCAGGTCAGAAAATACAGAAATGTCGTTGTTGATTCCTTGCCTGATGTACTTTCCCTACTGACAGTTCTTGTAATTTTGATATGAAGATAAGTAAGATAAGGAGAGGTACACCAGGAATCATGCTCCCTCCATCAGCTGTATTGTGACCTAGGTCTCCCAAATCTAGTGATTTATGCCAGACATGGTTTTGATACTGTCATATATAAAAGCTTTCAGGAGTCACTAATTAGAATTTCTAAATGACTCCTCCTCTAACTAGCTTAGCTTCTCTAGGAAAATACTTTTCTTTTTTTCAAATTTGACATAATATTCCAAAGCATGTCTCTCATGTAATAGCAGAAAAAGAAAGTCTGCAGAAGGCAGAAAAAAACCCCAAACACTGAAGAGTACTGTGAAGTCAGTTTCATTTCTAAATACACTATGCATCTGAAAATATGTCTGTATCAGCTGTGCATAAGCAGATATGTCAATGAGTTCTGTGGGCAGTAGGAAATAAATAGCTTGGAAGTTCTAAACTGTTGTGTACAGCCCAAACTTTACATCTGAACATTTGTAACCATTTCACTGCAGAAAACCAGTGAAAAAATGAAAGCTTTTAATAATTTTATTAAAAGTGAAGTCATACAGAGATCTTTTAAACAACAGACTATTATAATCTTACCATAGTTACCAGTCCCACATAATTACTACTTAGTAATAGATTATATCAGTTTTGACCACTATTATTGCTGTATGTCTTTTATCCCTTCAGGAACCAGAAAAAAATTTTGTGTCACTTGTCTTCCAAGTACCACGAAATCTCAGGGATGATACTGAGAGGTATGTAGGATAAAAGGGCAAACAAAATTACTTCATGCTTTCTTTTTGTTTTTATTTTCCTGCCAGATGTGAATATCTGAAGCCGGTAGAGAGAAGAAGTCTGCTACTGTCTATATAATTTACCCAGGTTTCCTGACATCAAGTGCATAGTGTCTGTGTAGTCAGAAAATAAATACCAAGTTAACCACTCCAGTTCTCAAATGGCCTTAGTGTTTGTTAGCTGACATAGAAAACCTGAGAACATCGTCATTCCTTCTTACTTGGCCAAACATTGCGGTGTCTAGGTCTCAGAAAATGTTACACTGATGTGAGACTCTTACACTTACAGAGTCTAACACTGATGTGTAATTGGTTAAAGCCAACTCAACAGAAAAAACGACATCTATTTAATTCATTGTTCACTGAATTTTCAAAGAAACTTCTGAACAGTAAAGAGAAATTACAATGCCGTCAGCAGGTGTTTTCTCAGCATCTTAATAGCCACAGTAATTTATCTGTGATTAAAAATATAGTCCAGATATGTTCCGATGGCCCCTGGACTGTTACTTCTGTTAACAGCTTCCATGTCAAATACTATTGCATTTTCATTCATTTTTATTAGCTCCACAAATCTTACCAGGTCATATCTAAGTACTTCTTGATTTAAATGTATCACAAATTCTTCTTTGAAATCCTCAAAGGCAGAAGAAGCCCAGTGGAGGAAGAACTGAAGGAGTTTAGTCCTTGGAATGTTAAAGTGCTTCATATCATCAATCATCTCTTTGTATAAAGAAACTGTAGTAGTAATATAAAATACAGATAAACCGTATCATCTCTGTTCAAGTTGATTGATCACAATGGACAGGATTCATTTGAGTAACTATATATTCTTTTTATTTATTTACTAGCCTCCGTTTAATGACCTGTAAACTATGGAAGTACATAATGGTAGTACAAAAATACAAAAAAGTCTCAGAAATTAAAATGATTAGCAATAACCTATGGGTAGAATTCAGCTGCCAGTATAGCAGGAACCCTACAATAAAGATGGCTGAAAATAGACCCTCAAGACTTGTGGACTATTACCTAAGGACTGGGCTGATTGCCCTAGAGTATGCATATAACACATTCATGTTTAAGTAACTGACTGTCACCTTTTACTTGCATGTGAAAATGTCTGTCAAATAGTAAGACAATCTCTTAATTCACATGGCAATTTTACCTTAATGAGGTTTCCGGACGTCTTTAATGCCTAGATATAACAAGAACTTTTACTTTGTAGATATATAAGCACTGTTAATGTATGAAATTTTAGCATTGTTTACTGACAATGAGTTTCCTTACATTGTTTCAAGTGTACACAGCTGTTTGCTTTTGTGGCTTTCCACTTAAATGTTATTTGAACACTAGAGCTTTACTACCGTTTCACTCTTTGCAGGACAGATAAAAATAGCAGAAAAGTTCATAGACAATAAAGGTTAATAAAAGTTTCATTTGCAATTTGTCAGCCTAAATGACTAATATGAGAATATCAGTGTCATCTCTTAAGAGGATATTTGTAAATTAGTTTAATGCTCTAGTTGATTGAAATAGCTGATTGAAATAGCGTGTTCCCAGATTGCTCTTCTTGGGGTGGAAATATTTAAATATTTACTCAATAAATATTTGACCTATACAATTACGAAGCAGAGCTCATTCACCTTCATATACTATTTTTTAAAAGAAAAAAGAATGTTTAAATATTTGCTCATGAACTTTAAGATTACTAACAGTCACTAAAAATGTGGCAGACATTAGAAGCTGATATAGCAATAAATTATTTTTTTTATGAGCTCTTCCAAGGTCAAGGACATTCTGCATGAAATAGTTTGCAAGGTCTACTTTTACTAGCTGAATAGAAAATAGAGTCATACAATACACATCAATGTGTAAGATTTTGCAGTGACTTATTTGTATACATCTGGTTGTCTGGATATGTTCTTCCATAAATGTCCAAAAGATTTTTTTTGCAAGTATATCACAAATGAATGCTCAGTTTAAAAATTGCTATTTTAGTAGCAACATGAAAAGTAAATTATTTAAGAATTTTTATTGTATGTGTACAAACACATTTTATGCACACCTGTGTGTGTGCATGTGTACACATATATGCACAGTGTACAGCATAATAGAACTGTAGAATAAATGGATCATAGAATGATTTGAGTAGGAGGATTTGAGTTAATCTATTTCCAATCCCTCTGCCAGGTGTCCCATGGGCAGGGATACCTTCCTCTAGACCAGGTTGCTCAAAGGCCCATCCAATTTAGCCTTGAACACTGACAGGATGGGGCATCCATAGAATCTCTAGGCAATTTGTGACAGTACCTCATCACTCTCATAGTGAAGATCTTCCTAACATCTCGCCTAAATCTGTCCACTTCCAGTTTGAAGCCATAGCCCCTTATCCTATCACTCCATACCTTTGTTAAACGTCCCTCTCCAGCTTTCCTGGAGGCCCCTTTATGCTTTGAACTTTGCTTATGCTTTATGCTTTGATTATAAGATCCTCTTGGAATCTACTCTGAACAATCAGGCTGAACAATCTCAACTCTCTTAGCCTGGAAGGTTTAGTGTTGTTGGAAAGTTAAAGTATATTTTTCTTTAAAGTAATTTTGTAGACTCATAAAATTATTTGGGTTGGAAGGGACAAAAGATCATCTAGCTCCAACCTCCTTGCCATGGACAGGAATGCTTTCCTCTAGACCAGGTTTCTAAAAATCATGTGCAGCATGGACATGAACAATTACAGTGATGAGGAATTCACCACTTCTCTGGGTAACCTATGCCAATGCCTCATCACCCTCACAGTAAAGAACTTCTTCCTAATATTTAAGCTAAGTCTCCTGTCTTTCAGTTTGAAGCCATTACCCTGTCATTACATGTCCTTGTTAAAAGTACCTCTTCAACTTTCCTATAGGCCCCTTTAGGTACAGAAATGCTACTGTAAGTTCTCCTCAGAGCCTACTCTTTTCCAGGCTGAACAATCTCACCTGTCTTAGCCTGTCTTCATAGGAGAGGTGCTCCAGCTTTCTGATCATCTTTGCAGCCCTCTTCTGGACTTACTCCAACGGATCCATGGCCTTCTTATCTTGCAGGACCCCAGAGCTGGATGCAGCACTGCAGGCAGGATCTCATAAGAGCAGAATACAGGTGTAGAATCACCTCCCTCAACCTACTGACCATGCTGTTTTTGATGCAGCCCGGGATGCTGTTGGCTTTCTGCTCTGCAAACATATGTAAATCTCTTGGTTATGAATTCTAATACCTAACTGAAGCTTTGATATTTTATTGCAATGCAAACAGAGAGTAATAAAAATGTATAGACTTCAGTGGTAACATAACAAGAATGGAGCTTCTTAGAAGAACAATCACAATAGTCCTGTTTATGCACGATTTAAACTCAAATGGTGAGAGAGAAATGAAAGCTGATCCCCTGTTGCCTCAAGCTATGTAGTTAGATGGATATCAAATTACAACAGCTGAAAATTTGGTTCATTTTAATTTCTAAAACCTTATTACTTCTCTAATAATATGACACCATGCTTGCAAGGTTTAGCAAGGTTAAGTTATGGTCTTCCCCAACCCAGGGTGAGGTGACTGTGAGGTCCCTCATTGTCCATTGCTGCAGGCAGAGGCGACTGTTGTGAAGGATTCTGTGCAGTTCTGTCTCTGAGCTGGAAGCACTGTTGTGCAAATTCTGCAAGTAAATGAAGGATTGAAGGGGTAGAGCTTTTGGCTTGTCAGCAATGTTAAAATACTGATGTACAGAAGAAAACGGGACAAAGGTGATGTCTAAACACAATCTGTAATCAGCCAAGAATCTCTAGTGGCCTAAATTTAAATTTGTCTACAAGTAGATTTAGGTAACATTAGAGCAATATTGCAACACAATTTAATGAAAATTGACTTAAATGTAACAAAAGAGTGATTTTATCAAACAAGATCTGAGACTTTATTATGACTAAATAGAGGGAACATCAGAATGAGGAAATTGCCTCTCTGGATCAGGTGAATGCCACATCTGGCACAGTGGCATGAGCCTGATGGTGACAGATCCTCTGGAGAAAGGCACAGCAAACTACAAACCTGGTGGTTGGTTGATATTCTTCCAGAGGCAATTTGCTCTGACAGAAATAGCAATAACTAGTTTATGGACTGTATGGAAATTTACATTTTTATTCTATCTAAAGTATTTATTTATGTTCTTGATTTACATATGAATGCCAACCCCTTTTTCAGTGTCCTTAATTGCAAGCCTCATAATCTCTTATGGCATTAAATCCCATGAGATGGTGGTAGATATCCCAGAAGCCCTTCCTCATCCTCTCTAGGCTTCTCTGTTTCACATCCCACACATTTGCAGTTTTAGTCAAGGTAAACAAAGGCAAATTTACTCAGCTGAATGAAAACATAAAAGTTAAGGTCATGGAGAGACTAGATTCAAAGTGATGCTGATGTTTTGGCAACCGTGTCACATGGTGGTGTTCGTGTGACTGGGTAATGAACTGGGGCTTTGTAGTAAGACTGGCAGAGTTGACTGTGGAAGACTTTCACATGCCAGAATGAACTTTTTCAGCTCACCACACAAAGTGAAACTCTTTGAGTTGCCCCCAAAAATAGTGCTGAGTAAAAATATAGGCTTAAATCTTTGTTGAATTGTCTCTGCCATGAACCTCACCTCTCCTGGGACAGTTGTTCTTTGAATATGGGAATAGGTGTGCTGTAAGGCTCATGTGATGACAGTGAATCCCACTGGTATGTTGACCTGAGGCAGACATAAATATCCTTCTGTTCTTAGGGCAGATCTACCTGTCTTGCCTATCGACACATGTTCAGGTAATTGAAGGTGTTTATTATCTAAGAGTTAGGATTACAAAGACCTTACATGGTTAAACAAACAAGTTTTAAGATTTTACTTAGCATTCTTCATATTTGATCCATTTTTCTGTGCAAAACATTCTTATGCACATATACAGAGGACTCTGTTATCTTGTTCAATGTACTGAGTTCTACCTAAGAAATATTCTGCTACTAATAAGGAAGTAAGTCAGGATGACTGTGTGGTTTTCAATATGATGTCTTTCTTACAGAGAATAAAGCTTTGGGTGAGATGATGAACCCTTTAACTTTCAAATATAATTTCTATCAATGGCTGGGAAGAGTTTGAAAGAAATGTGTATTGAATTTCAGTTTTTCACAGTGTTTAATCAAGATTTGCATCGAAGCAAAATGCGTATGACATAGGAATAAAGATCTTCTGTGCCACTGAAGAAAAATGGATATAATACAGAAATCAAGAACCTCTGTTCAGGTTTGAAAAGAGAAATTTTCTCTTCTGCAGGGAACATAATGAAATTACTTGGAAATAAAATTATCATATCATTTTCTATTTCAAGCTTATGAAAGAAAGTTATCATGAAGTTTAACATGTACTTTTTACTTAATGAGTATTTCACCATATCTACTTTGTATAATGTAACATATTTGCCTATCAACGCACTGAAATTCCACAATTGTAGAAGAAAAATATTCTTTTTCTTCACTTAAAAAAAATTAATCAGCTCGCAGTAAACATTTTTAGTAAATATGTAAGTATATTTTTATGATGGAAGAAATCTATTGGAAAGCTGATACAAAGGTTTGATTGGCTGATGGAGAGACAGACAGCACTTCATCAAGTATCTCAGTGTATTAAAGGAAAGGATTCTCTTAAAAGTGTAAAAATAAATTAAGAACATCTGCTGTCTAAAATAACTAATGTTCATTATTTCTATAAAGTCAGATATTTCATGAAATAAAATGTTGAATAAAATAGGGGTCACTTACTTTAATGGTAATTATGAAAATTGTTATCATGTTTCCCACCTGAGAAAAAAGTCACTGACAGCCATAGCTTCCAAAACAAGTATGTCCTTTGTTACTACTATACATTCTTTGGACTAGTTTGTCAGTGCTTATTACTGCAAAATCTCCTGGCAATTGTAATACTTCTGATGAAGTGGTTGTGTTGAGTGCATCTGTTATGTATTTATTCCCTCCAGACTGTTTAACAATTACAGAAAGAGACATTTCTTCAGTAAACTCCTTCACTTTTAAAGATTTAAAGTGGACCAGCTTCATCCTAAAATATTGTTGACTCTAGCATGCTAGGAGATTTGTGACAGTATATTATATCTCCTGTAAAAAGACCAAACTTGCTGTAGAGCTGTCCCAGAGCTTGTCAGTAACACAGGAAAATGTCATCCTGGACATTGTTGTCAATGATTCAGAAATAAAAGCTGAAGTGGAAGTGCTTTGTCAGAGAACCGCCTTAAAAATCTGAGAGTGCTGTGTTTGCTCTTCATGTCACTTGCATGGCAGATTTGGAGGTACCAGTCACCTCTAAATGATCACCTCTGTCATATGCACAAGCATGGCCTCTCAGTGACATTGTAACCGTGTCGTCAATAGCAATGATCTACCCAGCTGTTTTGGATTTTGACAAAGCAAAAGAGTCAGAAAGCTTATTGTATAAAAAACAAGGAACGTTGCCCTTATAAGTGACGGAGCAGTGGAACAGGCTGCCCAGGGGGGTTGTGGAGTCTCCTTCCTTGGAGGTCTCAAGACCCATCTGGACATGTTCCTGTGTGACCTGATCTAGGTGAACCTGCTACTGCAGGGAAGTTGGACTAGATGATCTCTAAAGGTCCCTTCCAACCCCTACCATTCTATGATTCTATGATTCTATGACCTCAGAACGTTATTAAAGATACATAAACTAAGTAATGAGTTATCTAGTAGAAAAAATAGAAAATATATTAGTTTCCAGCACATATCTAGTTTGACATATACTATTTATCTGAGGGAGGTCTCTCATTTTTTTTTTTTTTAATTTAAATAAACCATGCTTCTATTTGTTGTTTCAGGTTTAAACTTGTATAACCTCAACTCTTTATTTCCAGGTAAGAGTTCTTCAAATCCTCAGACATGTACAGGTTATGGAGACTGTGCAGTGTGGCATAATATTCAATGTTTTTCTTTTAATTCCAAAAATACATGTGAAAAATAACTTTATACCTCTACTTGTAATTAAGCTGGAAGTCTAGATATATCAGATTGTGACTGTCAGAAGGAAGAGTAACAATTATCCAGAGTGGTTCTTTAAGTTTCTTTTAGTCAGACATTCAAATGAATTAAGATTAAAATCAAACTTTGGTGGTATTTTTGACAAATGTTTTTATTTATATACAATAATACTTTAATGTTCAGGTTGCTCAATCAATGAAGGACATTTGAATATAAATAGAATTTTGTTGTTATTATTGAATATTGTAGAGTTTTTTAAGTTCTCACACTTAGATATTTCTTGATGTTGATTAAAAAGATTCATTTATGAAAAAATTATTTAATAAATTTACTGAAGAGAGTGTATTTAGAAACTTCCAGAAGAATTTTCTGCTTTCAGTTGGCAATGGGATAATTTTTCATGATAAGTTTTGAGCACCTACTGAACTTTTCAGTCCCTGCTGGCAAAAACTTCCTTCCTAGAGCTTATTTGGCTTTCTATGTCCTCATATGAGTCCAAGCTGATTTACCCCTTCACTGTTTTATACTTTCATACTACTCTTCCTGTTCTCTAGAACATTATGGTTTAATTTTTTACTTTTTTGTAACTAAAGTTTCTTTTATTTTTCGTGTAAATACTTACTAACAGGGACTGATCTATTTTACTGGACTGATTATTAATCATCTCCTTACACCTTTCAGTCTCTGCTTTAGTATTAAATTGCTTTTATGTAGAACCTCACATCCTCATAAAAATAAATGCACTAAAAAGTATACATTACAAATAAGTGGTGTAAGAGACTGGAGGTCGTATCTGGCTCTTGGTTGAGACTAGTCATCATTGTAATCAATCATTTTTGGGCAAATTGTTTGGATATTCATTTATTACATTGAGTCTGAAGGACTAATCTAGTTTTTTTAAATGATTTTATAATAAACTGCAGCTCTGAACCTATAATAGACTATATATGTAAATAAGTGCTCTAGCTTTCAAATAAGTCATATTTTCGCTATTAGTTCCTTGACCTTTACTATTTTGAAAATAATTTTGTAAAGTGGAAACTTCCGATGATAACTGATGATCATGTTGATTTGGGAAATCATATTTTGCCCATTGTAATCTGTTATTCATATTTGCCAAATTATTCTGAAATTAATTTCAGTGCTCTAGAAGATTTTATATAAAGGAATATGACAGAAGTTTTTCAGCTTTTCAGATAATTTGACTGGTTATACTATGTAAATAGTAAGGATTTTAATAATTTCTATTCTGCTCATAATGTTTCTTGGAAATATAATTATTTTTTCTTGAATTATGTGACAGCTGCTTGAAGAGAATCTGCTTCTATTTGAAGTCTTAATTTGTTGTTAATTTAAAGCCACCAAGAATCAGGTTTTGACCTTAGTGTAATTAAGTCTAGGAAGAATAATGGACAATCAATTTACTGAACTGTCCTATTTCATTGATATAATTACAGTATGTATGTATATATGTGTGTGTATATATGCATATTTGTCTTTTTAAAAAGTAGTCTCTCTCTCTTGTGTGGGCAAAAAGCCAGAGCACAGGAGTAGCTGGATGATATTTCACCACAATTTGCAGTTTCCTGTTTATCAAAAGCAAAGATATGTTTGGATTTTGCTCCAGCTATTAGTTGGCTCCTTAGGGACCATAGCTGGATGGCGTAAGTTAGAGCAATACCCAGGCCACTCTGACCTAGATAGAACTCGGGTCAAAGCATCAGGAAATGCTATTTATTTACCCATGTAACACAGTGTCCTCTTAGCAGAGAAGGCATTACAGTGCGATAAGGCAAAAGACTGACAAACTCAAGGTAACATTTTCTAGCCTTTTAAATAAATTAATTACCTCCTGCTGTGTTGCTTTACAGTATTAACACTTGTTCAGAAACTGTCTTTGTAACTTTGCACTCTGCCTCTCACTTTCCTGTGTTATCCTTAAAAGCTCTCAGAAGTAAATGAATATACAGGAAAATCTATGACTATTTCTCCCTAAGTTTTCACCTCCAGCAACAAAACAAGTCCTCAGAAAGCTGGATGAATAAGTAATGTCGGAAGAAAGATTTGGTCATAACAAGTGCAGCAAATATGGGCTGCTTTTGGTGCAGTTGGTCATGTCTCTCTCATTGCCACAGCAACCCCAGGCTGCAGTTTCGGTTCAGAACAGAGCTACCGGCACAAACACAGTTGGATGGTTACTGTTTCTAACCTCACATTTTCAAGACAGGGTAGTAATTCAGCCTTGATAAGACTAAAATGCCTAAACATAGATTTCTTTAGTCAGGCAGTGTGTCACACGAGAGGTTTCCATGTAATAATAGATGTGTGTACCAGCCTTATTTCAAAAAAATAAAAGTCCCACTTTACATATTTTTAGATTTCTATTTGTCTTTATCTTTTACCATGCATGTCTTAATTAGTAAATTTATTTTACTTGTTTACTAAGTATGTATCCAAAGTTCATCGAAAACAGCAACATGTTATTGATATTGTATAATAATGTAGGTGTAGCAAATATTTTCAGCTTATTCCTGAGTAAAAATGTCCTCTTCATTAGTCTATTAACCACCAATCCTACTTTAAATCACTTCCCCAACTCGATTGCATGACTACACCACTGAAGATATCTTGTTTTCTAGGCAGGATAGCTTTATTTTCTAATCAGCATAACAAATAATAATAATCTCATCTTATTGTACTTTTAACTAATTTTTATTCGAGACTATTTCCAAAAGGTCTTAGATTAATCCCAGGTAGACAGCACATAGAATCATACAATTACAGAATAGTAGGGATTGTAAGGGACCTTTAGCCCAACTCTACTGACAAAGCAGGCTCACCTAGATTGGGTCACACAGAAATGCATCGAGGTGGCTGTATTTATAATGTTAATACAAATTAATGATTTAATTGTAAATATTTTACCATAGTTTCAATACATAGAAAAAATATGTTTCAGTTGTTACTTGTTTTGCTTTGAGATTGTATTGTTCAAGTCTCTCCACTCATTTAGAAATGAAAAACATATCTATATTTACACTCAGGAAAGTTATAAGTGTATTTCTGAACTCTTATTTTGAAAATCTACTAATCTGAAGTAATTGAAAAACAAAACAGCAAAAAATGTGAGGCCAGATACTTCTGCAAATGTTATGGATGGAAACACTTAAGAGATTATTGGAAGGCATCAAGGGCAAAATAATACACATAAAGGGGAAAAAACTCAACAACTACAAGAACAGCTCAGTTGAGAAGGATTAAAATAGTCTCAGTTTTTACTTTTCTCACTGAGTCAACTCAAGTAAAAGCTAAGTTAACACGCACCAGTACAGGCTGGAGCTCAAACTGCTGAAGAACAGCTCTGCAGAGAAAGACCTGGGAGTCCTAATTGATACTAAGCTAACCAGGAGCCAGCAATGTGCCCTCATGGCCAAGAAGGCCAATGACATCCAGCGATGCATCAAGAAGAGTGTGGTCAGCAGGTCAAGAGAGATTCTTCTTGCCCTCTACTCTGCCCTGGTGAGGCCTCATCTGGAGTCCTGTGTCCAGTTCTGGGCTCCTCAGCTCAACAGGGACAGAACTTCTGGAGAGAGTCCAGTGCAGGGCCACCAAGATGATCAGGGGACTGGAACATCTTTCATACAAGGAAAGACTGTAGAAACTGGGGCTGTTTAGTCTAGGAATGAGGAGATTGAGAGGAGATCTTATTAGTATTTACAAATATCTAAATGGTGGGTATCAGGAGGTTGGGACATCCCTTTTTTTGATGGTATCTAGCAACAGGACAAGGGGTAATGGGATGAAGCTGGAACACAAAAAGTTCCACTTAAACATAAGAAAAAACTATTTCACTGTTCAGATGACAGAGCAGTGGCACAGGTTGCTCAGAGGGGTTGTGGAGTCTCCTTCCTTGGAGGTCTTCAAGACCCACCTGGATATGTTCCTATGTGATCTGATCTAGGTGACTCTGGTTCTGTAGGGATGTTGGACTAGGTGATCTCTAAAGGTCCCTTCCAACTCCTACCATTCTATGATTCTATGATTTTATGGTCTTGTTGGTTGGTATTTTTGTGGTCTTTTTGCGAGCTTTTAAAAGTAGTGATTATACTCTTAATTGGACGTGGTTGCTACTTCCTTGAAGACTAATCTTCTGACAAGAAAAATTGTGCAGATGCCAATTAAAAAAAACATAATCAAAACAAACAAAAAAAGTTAAACATTCTTTAAATCTGTCCTGAGTATGAAAGAAACAGGACAGTTTCTTGGAAAATGTGCATGTGTATACAATTATGTATCTGGGGTCAATAAACTGGAGGTTTCAGAAGCTGGTCAAAGATTTTAAAAGTATTTATTCCAATTTTTGCGTATTTTTTTAAAAAAAATATATTTATTGCAAAACCATCCATCTGAAACAAGGCAAGAAGTTTTACCTACTCTGCTGTTCATTTTATTTTAAAATTTGTTTCAGTGTTTTTGATTCACAAAACAATTCTTAGTGTAACTTAGCACAAGCAGTTAAAGTAGTACATTTGAAAGGAAAGAGTGTTGTCAATCTGCAGAACTCTAACATCCTAAGTAATTTTTTACAGTAGCATATCAACAAGATACTTCTGCTTTCATCTTCTGTTCAGATAGTGACTTGGAGAATCATAAAAACTTTGCCAGTAGGCTGCTCTATGCAGAGTAAAGAACAAATAGCAGCAGTATGATCTTATGTCCCTTAAGGGGAAAAAAAAATTGTACATTTTATGTATGTGAGATTTAGTATCTGTTTAAAATACTAAACAGATTTATTTCAGCTTCAGAGAGGAAGTTTAACATTAAATACAAAGTAAACAAAGCCAAACAAAGAGATATACTTTACCTATTTTCTGGACAATATATTGATTCCATTCTAGTGTAGCCACAGCTAATCAATGTAGGTGTTAAATCAGGGTCTGCAAGGTTACTAACATGATTTTAGAACTTGAACAAGATTTACAGAAATACTTTCAGAAATTAGTAGAATAGACAAATTATGGAAAAGTTTATGAGTAGATTAGACAAATTATGGAAAAGTTTGTGATATTTTCCATTTTCAGTTAATTATCTTCCTCGTACTTTGGTTGCTTTAACAGAAATTTTGTCCAAATACTCCTCTCTGTTTACTTGCAGGACCTACCAGGGAGTGCTGGGCTTTTGCCTTTTTAAATTAAGACTAGCGAAAATCTGTATTTCATTCCTGCAGGAAGCACAACTTGTGGCAGCACAGCTGTTCACCATACTAGCAACAGTTGAGACATGCCAAGACAATGGAAGCTGGAAGCTGCTCTTCCTCCATCAGCATAATCACAACATACATCCTGAATGGATTCTTTTCCTACTGAAATTACTTGATTTTTTACACCATTAAGGTCAGAATTTAAGTATTTAAATATTCAAATAGCAGATTCCAAGTAGGATTTTCACTAACTACTAAATACTTTGATCTAAGTCCTTTTGCAAACCAAATAGGTAGTTATCTTAATATGTAGGTTCCATTTTACTTTTGAAAATGTGCCCTTTCCTTATGAATGATATGTCTACTTTAACCAGATTTATCCAAAGATCTACAATAATGAATCAGATCAAGGATCTGTCTGGCTGGATAGTACATCTGCAGTGTTTTCACTACAGTCAGTTTATTTTATAGCCATGTTGTATTTAACTTTTTTGACTGAAAATTCTTTCCTCCTTTTTTTTCTACCTTATTAGGGATAAATAAAAAAATCTATTTCCTTTAATTTTCAAAATCAAATTTTGTATTGTCTTGTTTTTTTCTATTGTACATCTAGTTTAAACTTTGTTAGTAACTTCTTGTATCCACGTCAATAAAGAATAAAATCAGTAGTAATTTGTTCTTTATAGTCTCAAGGTTAAACATGTATACATGTATAAAACAAAGCAACCATCATCAACAAACTATTCTTCACGAAACTATATAAGAATGTAAAGCAAATGTTCTTACTGTGAGGGTGATTGAACATTATCACAGATTGCCTAGGAAAAATACGGTGTCTCTGTCCCTGAAGATCTTTCTCAAAACTGGACTGGATGTGATCTGGAGCAACCTCACCTGTGCAACACTATTTTGAGCAAGTGACTGAAGCAGCTGTGTCCTGGTTTGAGCTAGGATAGGGTTAACTTCGGTGAGGAAGTAGGAAGGGGTACAATATGGGCAGCTGATCCAGACTGGCCAACAGGTATTTGATACCATACTGACGTCATGCCCAGTACATACAGGTGGGGAGCTGCTGTGAGGGGTGCCGGGGAACCACAGGTTCGGCTGTCGGTTGGGAGCAGTTGTGTGGGGTCCTGGGTGATGAGCAGCTGTGACATGCACCATTTCTTTTTCACGTCCCCTCGTTTACCTTCCGACCCTACCATTCTATGATTCTGATTCTATAATATGGTTCTTTTATCTGCTTTGAGAGTATTTTATCATCTTGTATCATGTATGTAAGATGGTTGTAGAGTTAGAAATTCTAACGCCTATCCTTGCTTGAACAAGTCAAATTTATCTATTTATTTTGAGGTGGGAAGAGAGGCTTTGGAAGAGGTATAGAGGAATGCTGTATCAGTGAAAGAATGACCCCAAGGCATAAGTGATAGGTGTGCAATACCGTCACTGGCAAATGGCAGGGGGTTTGAGGAGGCAGTGTGAGCTGAGGTATTGCTTAAGCCAATTCTAAGGAGTCCTCCTTCCTCTTCATTTTGCCCGATGTCTTACATAATTCCTTCTCTTTAAAGTGTTTTTTAAAAAAACTCTAAGTATCTAGAATTCTCTATTTCAGATTTTGTATACTTTACATTTATTTTATTCTTCTAATTTGACAAGTGACAACGAAGATTTAAAAAAAAAACCAACAATAACATCCAAACTTATAACACAAGAATTAAACTAGTAACAAGTAGCTAATATTCAAAAAACACCATGAAAATGTAAACCTCAAATCATTATAACAGCAAAAAAGATTCAGCTTTGTCTTTTAAGGCAAGTGTTTGACAATTTGAACAAAGCAAAGTCACTCTCCTTGAGATTATTTTTTAAACCTACTTCCTTCTTCCTCTATGTGGTCTTGATACATAATGAATAAATTAATCAGTGCAAATTAAGTGACATATTGAACCATCAAAACTAAGAAGAATGCTTATGGCTGGCTGGTTGTATCTCTCTTTCCAGTACCTAAAGAGACCTACAAGAAAGATGGATGTGTAGTGGTAGGATAAAGAGTAATGGCTTTAAACTGAAGGATACTATATTTAGATTAGATAAGAGGAAGAAATTCTCTACCATGAGAGTGGTGAGGCACTGGAACAGGTTGCTCAGAGAAGTTCCATCCCTGGAAGTGTTCAAGGGCAGGTTGAATGGTTCTTTGAGGATTCTGGTCCAATGCAAGGAGGAAGGACTGGAACTAGATGGTTCTTAACGTCCCTTCTGATCCAAACCAAACCATGATTCTAAGAAACGTGGTTTTGTGACAGAATATAGTATGTGGTACTTGTCTAATTAAACTTATTGAATAGATATTTTTTATAGAGTAGACAAGAAGGAAGTCTGATGATTATATAAGGACAGTGTTTGTTTTCAGAGTAGGAGTTTTAACAGTTTCATAGAATCACAGAATATTAGGGGCTGGAACAGATCTCTAAAGATCATCTAGTCTAATCCACCTGCTAAAGCAAGTCTACTTACATAAGGTCACACAGGAACATGTCTAGGTCAGCTTTGCAAACCTCCAGAGAAGGAGACTCCACACCCTCCCCGGACACCCTGTTCAAGTGCTCCATAACCTTCACAGTACAGTCTTTTTTCTGTAAGTTTAAGTGGAACTTTTTGTGTTCCAGCTTATGTCCATTACTCCTTGTGCTATCACTGGACATTACAGAAAAGAGTGTTGTCCCATTCTCTTGACATGTATTTTTTAACTACACGTAAGTATTAATGAAGTCCCCCTTCTGTCTCCTCCAGGCTGAACAGTTCCAGGTCCCCCAGCCTTTTCTCATAAGGTGCTCCATTCCTCTAATTATCTTGATGCTCCTGAACAGGACTCTCTCTAGAAGTTCCTTCTTTTTTTCAAAGACTATAATGCACATATACTATTCTAAGACATTATTGATTTCTTTCCTGTGTTCTTCAGGTTATCGTGGTTTGGGGTCTTTTTTTTTGTAAAATCAGAGAATTTTAAAAGTATTAATATTATCCAAGCCTTGCTTCTTAATGTATTTAAAAGTATGAACCATTTTTAAATTTGTTATTCACCCAGCAGCACCTACTATCCCCTCTTGACTCCAATCAAAAATATCTTCATAGTTACATTCACAGAGTAATTGAAATAATTAGTGGTTTTGAATATTGTAATGACGGTAAACATCTTGCAAAAAGACTGAGGTGAAATTAATTAATAAAATTCCATCCATATTTCCATGCAATTTTTGACATTCGTATATATTATAAAGATGAGGGCTTTATACAAGCTAGATAATCTTAATCTGAGGCTAAATAATATTCTTAGACATATTTACTACTTTGAAGTATTTAATTTTTCATCCCTTTGCATAGATTGCACCTCAAACTTTTTTTTTTTTAATCTTTATTTGTATGTTAGTGAAATTCACATTATTTTTTAATATTTTTATGTAAATTAACATCAGTAAAGATACAACTTTCAGCTTTATTTTGTAGGGAAAAAAGGCTTGTGAAACTCTACTTATGAACCTGTCTTTAACACCTACACTTGTGGTTTTTAATATTTTTTGTTTCATTACAAAGAAACGTGAGAGAGAAGAAATCTAGGCAACTAGTTGTATGTAACATTTGAGTATCAGCAGTCTTTGTTTTGGCATCTGTCTTCTTTATAGAAAGATAAAAGGGAAACATAGTTCTTATGTTTCTCTACCATCTATCATTTATAAACAATATATTGCTGTTTTCAGAACATAGTCCTACAAGAATATACTTGTTACTTAGTATAATGTCTGACTGGTGTAGCACTAAATCACATAGCTTTATTTTAATTACTGTTAATCTAGGTTAAGTATGTATATAATTTTTTAACTCCATAGGCGATATATGTATTAGTCAGAGAAAAAACAGAAATTAAAGTAATTATGATATTTGTGTTCTCCATTCCCATTCTGGCAATCTATTTTAATTGCAGCTTTCACTATTCTGCCAGTAATTGACCTGTGAAATCTGAGTTAGTACTCTTTCAGAAATATGCCAAACGTGGCAATTATCTTGCAAACAATTATAACACTGAGTTATAAAAAAAAAAAAAAAGAGAAACACTTTCCTTTAGTCATTGGATAATTATTTTGTTTGTTTGTTTGTTTGTTTTAATGACTAGTTTAACAGTACTACCTGTCTTGTCAGAGACTTGCATGATTTTTGTCTGTGAGGACATTTTCAAAGCTATAATGGAAATTTAACACACAATAAAACCTCATTTTTGCTTTCCACATTATTCCCCAGTATGGATTGCAAAAGGATGCTGAGTTGTGACACCTACTTCCACCTCCCTCCATCTACAAAAGCAAATGCACAAGCAGGTAGAATATTTTATGAGACACAGATTACTAGATCATTTGCCTAATGAAGGCTTTTAAGAATCCATATTCTATTACACAATGTGTGATCTTTCTCTGATAACTGAGAAAAATCTAAGAGAACATATTAACTCTTTAAATTCATACCTTATGTTTTAGCAACTAGAAATGTTGTTTATTTCTGGGGGGTTTTTTTTAGGTTCTTTAAATGACTGACAAAATTGTATCTTTTATTGATTAAGAATAAACCAACTACAAGTTAGAAGCTTGTTTTTTTATGAATAACTGTTTAGAGAAACATTTCAAGTTGAGAATTCAATATCAAGAAATTCAATTGATATAATGAATATTTAGAATTAATTTTAAATATCTCCTAATAAATTAATTTTTTTGTGAGTAAATAAAGTAGTTAATAAAGAAAGCATATTGTCAAATGAAATAATAAAAAGTGGACATATAGTATACATACTGTATGTATACATTATCTTTACTTAGAAAAGTTATATAATTGAAAGAATTATGAAAAAAGGAAACTAAAAGTAAAACTTCATAGAATCATAGAACAGTAGGGGTTGGAAGGGATCACTTAGCCCAACCCTCCTTCAGAAGCACGTCCATTTAAATCAGGTCGCAAAGGAAGACATCCAGATGGGTCTTGAAGACTTCTAAGGAAGGAAACTCCACACCTTCCCTGAGCAGTCTGTGCCAGTGCTCCCTCATCTTCACAGTAAAGTATTTTTTTCTTCTGTTTAAATGGAACTTTTTATGTTCCAGCTTCATCCCTGGAACACAAAAAGTTCCACTTTAATACAAGTGGACATGTTCCTATGCAACCTGATCTAGGTGAACCTGCTTCTGCGGAGGGGTTGGACTAGATGATCTCTAAAGGTCCCTTCCGACCCCTAATGCTCTATGATTCTATGATTCTATGATCTCATTACCCCTTGTCCTGTTGCTAGATACCATTGAAAAAAGGGATGTCCAAACCTCCTGATGATCACTTTTTATATTCTTATAAATATTGCTGAGATCCCCCCTCAATCTCCTCTTCTCTAGACTAAATAGCCCCAGTTCTCACAGCCTTTCCCTATAGGGATGATGCTCCAGTTCCCTGATCATCTTTGTGCCCCTGCACTGGACTCTCTCCAGAAGTTCTCTGTCCCTCTTGAGCTGAGGAGCCCAGAACTGAACACAGTACTTAAGTTGAGGACTCTCAGGATGGTTTTGGCCTTTTTGGACTCATTGTTGGCTAATGTTTAGTTTACTGTCAACGAGGACTTCGAGGTCTCTCTCTGCAGAGTTGCTCCCCAGTAGGTCAGTCCTCAGCCTGTACTGGTGCATTCCTCTGTCAGAATACAGGGATAGCAATGGCCAAAGTCCTTCTGAAGATAATGTTATAAGGTGCAATCCTGAAATACATGTTTAACCAACCTAATAGCCTTCTATGCATGCATCACAGGCTGGCTACATGAGAGTAGAGCAGCAGATGTCATCTACCTTGATTTCAGTAAGGCTTTTGACCCTGTCTCCCATTACATTCTCATCAGAAAACTGAAGTAGTGTGGCTTGAATGAGTGGACAGTGAAGTTGATTGAGAGTTGGCTGGATGACAGAGCCCAGACTGTAGTGATCAATGGCACAGATTTGAGTTGGAGGCCTGTGGCCAGTGTAGTTCCACAGGGATGGGTTCTGGGGCCAGTCTTGTTCAACATCTTCATCAATGACCTGGATGAGGAGACCGAGTGTGCCCTCAGCAAGTTCACTGATGATACCAAACTGGGAGGACTGGCTGATTCCCCAGAAGGCTGTGCTGCCATTCAGTAGGATCTTTACTGGCTTGAGAATTGGGCAGAGAGGAATGTCATGAGATTCTACAAGGACAAATGCAGAGTCCTACACCTGGGGAGGAACAACCCCATGCACCAGTATAGGCTGGGGATTGACCTGCTGGAGAGCAGCTCTGCAGAGAGAGACCTGGGAGTCCTGATTGATAATAAGCTAAATATGAGTTAGCAATGTGCCCTCGTGGCCAAGAAGGCCAATGGCATCCTTGGAGGCATCAAGAAGAGTGTAGCCAGCAGGTTGAGGGAAGTTCTTCTCCCCTTCTTCTCTGCCCTGGTGAGGCCTAATCTGGAGTCCTGTGTCCAGTTCTGGGCTCCCCATCTCAGGATGGAAAGGGAACTTCTGGATAGAGTCCAGCACAGGGCCACTAAGATGATCAGGGGACTGGAACATCTTTCATACAAGGAAAGGCTGTGGGACCTGGGGTTGTTTAATCTGGAGGAGACTGAGAGGAGATCTTATTAACGTTTACAAATATCTTCTTGCAACACCCTACAGAACCTGGCTACATAATCTCCACTCAGTCCCAGCCTGAGGACTAAAAGGAATTAGTACCTGAGCAAAAAGAATGGCAGTAGCATTTTAGTACAATTTCTGTGAGTGGTTGTAGTTCTATCAAAGCAACAGTAGATTTAGTGTTGTGAAGGTGGGAAAGGTCAGCTATTACTACAGAACACTCAGTTGGCCTCCCAACTGCAAAACAAAAGTTTTCAAAGTAAGAAAAAAACCCAATCAAAGTCTTTCCTCCGGTAAGCAAAATATCTGTTTCCTTAATAGTAAGTAAGCCACCATTATTTTGCAATTCGTCGTTCTGAACTGCTTAGTGTAATTGGGTGAAATTATTGCTACACACACATTAAGTGTACAAGGGAAAGGATTGTAAGTTCACTATGATGAAAATTATTTTGATTGTGAAGAATAAATGTATTATGATTTTTCTTGAGAGAAGGTAAGTTCATTTAATTTTTTAAAACTCATATTGAATTTATTACAGAGCAGAGAACTCATGAACAGAAAGGCAAAACCAGAATTTTATATTAGGGACTAGGAAGTGTTTATGAGATTTTGAGATGGCTATCTTCATGTGATTATTGATGAGAACTGATAATGGTTTGAGTAGATGTAAGGAACTGCTTTATTTCTTAGGGGTTAACATGATCAGCCTGAGTTTAAAAATGGACAGCTGGCTTTGTAGTTAATTTGCAATGACTGAAAAAGTAGAAAAGGTAGCTGCTACACTGGTAGCTGAAAGAAACATCATCCTAAAATAAAGCATAGAATCTTTAAAAGGGCTAAAGTGAAAGCATAGTACTCTGTCATTGAAGATTAACCTACATTTGAGTGTATTTAGGATGATATCCAGCACAGCAGCTGACTCAGAGGCAATGTGATTATGGCAATAACTCTTACAGAAAGCCCTGACTAAGAGGTAACTCATGGGAGATTCTCAACACCAAAAGGAAGCTCACAATATTGAAAATGTTCCTGCTACAAAATGTACTTCCTACTTTTGATTTACAATTAAAGGTTTTCAGAAGTAAGACCAAAAATATGAGCTGACTAAGCTCTTTCTAGCACACATGATTATTTACTGTTCCATATGCAATGTTGTACTTATCTCCTAGTTTAAGCTCCTGATTAGATATTTTTGACAAATAGTACTTTAATCCAATCATGCTCATAAACTGCTGTTTATAACACAGAATCTATTTCAAAGACTTCAAGCTGTGATACTTGTTCCAGACTTTTCATAAGCTCTGTATTTTAGCCCCTGTCCATTGACATTGCAGGAGCACCAAAGGAGCAGGCTTTACTACATATTGTCTAATTACAGCCCTACTCTAACCCATCCAAAAAGATACTTTCCATGGATTTTCTATCAAAAGAAATTCTTAGCTAGAGAAGCTTTGGCAAAAGATGCAATTTAGACCACCATAACTTACACAGTAACATATGTATACACTAACCAGATATTTATGACATGTTACAACAGGACTTTACACATTTTTTGCATAAGGACAATTTTCCCTCTGAAAGTTGAGATCACTGCAATCAATATTTCTTTTCTTATTCAAAGCTCACCAGGCTCACTACTGATGAAGTTCTCTCTAGGAATCCCATCTTTGGCCCAGAAACTCTCATGCGTCAACATCATACCTTAGTTATAGGACTTTAAGAAACTAGAGAAAGTTGCTACAAATTATGCATATGCCTTTAAAAATGTACCTCTCTCAGAGGATTTCTAAGACTACAACTTTTAATTGTTTACATATATATAGCTGCATTTGAAATAGAGTTATGTCTAAGTATATCAATTTTGAATAAATACAGATGTACTTGTGCAGTTGCTTATATGTAAAAGGAATTTACTGCTAAAAGATATTACTTATGACATAAATTGAAAATGGATGTAAACTTTTTATAATTACAGGTACACAAAGAGATGAGATTTTAGATAGCTAATTATTGGTTACAGCTCTTTGGGGAAGAATATAATTTTGGGGAAGTTTCGTAAGTAGAAAGACATGCTAATTAGTTTCTATTTTCACTTTCACCTGGGATTTCAGGTGGATTCCCTAGAATATCACTGTGAGGAAACTTTTTTGCTGTGTACCCTGCTTAAAATCAAAGGAAAACTACCAGTACTTATTCCTATGAATGTAGATCTGAAACTTGACTTTATAAAATCCTACAGTATGAGGGAACAGGGTTAGATTTGGTGATGCTTCCCAAAAAGGGACAGTTAGAGTTAAGGAAATGAAGCATATGTACAATTCCTATAATTATACAGTAATTGACGTAGGAAGTGACATCTGATCCCACCTTTCACATACCTAAGCAGAGCAGGGACTATTTCCATTGTGTTACTTGAGGCTACACGTTGCCAGTGTTTCAGTGTGTCCAAGCAAGGGGAATCCCAGTCTCTCTATTCAATCCCTCTTTGTGGTTTGATTGTCAACCCTGTGAAACATTTCTACTATCATACTGGAATTTTCCTTCTTCCTGTCTCTCTTTCTGCCTGTATAGCTTAAGAGGAGTCTGGCTCTTAGTCACTTGAACATTCCCAAAGTAGTAGCTTCTCTCCTTGGTCATCTTTCCTTCTGAATGAGAAAGTCTACACTTTCTCAGCCTGTCCTTGTACAACATAAAGCCTTCTTGAGTCCTCTCACTAAAATAAAAAAACATCGATTAGTAGGATCCAAAGCAGAGACCAACAGTAAAAAGATGACTAGATGACTTTAGATTACTCTGACCATAGCATTTTTATACTCCTGCAAGGCACTGTAAAATAACCTGACAGATTTAAGAAAACTTTTTTTTTTCAGTTTAGGTGGATTCTTCTGATGAATGTTGTTGCTGTTGTTATTGTTGGAGAGCCAATCTTCCCATTCCCTGTCTCCCTCGAACAGAGGAGCTTTTAATCTTGTATTAGTATTTAGCACTTCCTTAAATTTAGGAATAAGTTTATCCTCTAACCTTATGTCATGTTTTTTTTGTGGAGCTGTTTCAAGTAATGGGGAAAGGGCTGTAAAGATGACTTCTGTAAGAAGTTGCTCAAAACTCTCTCCAGCTCTGAGACAGACCCACTTCTGGGGCTGAGCCACACCACCATAATCACTTTTTAAGAAGCAGCAGCTAGAAAAGCTTCTTCCTGTTACTTCTTGTTCTGATCTTCCTTCTTTTCCAGTTGGTGATGGTGGAAGGAGTTGCAAGGTGCAATAAAGCCAATCTTGTGGTGGGAGTCTGATATAGACTTCCCAATCAGAATAGTGAAGTAGATGAAACATTCCACAAGCACAAGCACCATTGTTCTTGTTGGGGACTTCAGCTTCCCACGTATCTGCTGGAAATACAACACAGCAGAGAGGGAACAAACCAGGAGGTTCTTGGAATGTGTGGAGGATAACTTCCTCACACAGATGGTAAGTGAACTAACCAGGAAGGGTGCCCTGCTGGACCTTTTGCTTGTGAACAGAGGAGGTTTTGTGGAGAATATGGTAGTTGGAGGCCATCTGGAGAACAGTGACCATGAAATTATTAAGTTATTTATTCATCGAGATGTTGGGAGGTGGGGCAGCAAAACTGACACTTCGGAATTTGAACTTCAGTTTGTTTAGGAGGTTACTTGATAGAATTCCTTGGGAGTCAGTTTTGAAGAGTCCAGGAAGGTTGGACACTTTCTAAGAAGGAAATCTTAAAGGCCCAGGAACAAGCCATCCTCATGTGCTGTAAGACGAGCTGAAGGTAAAGACCAGCCTGGCTGAATATGGATATCTGGCTTAAAATTAGGGGAAAAAAAGTGAGTTTATGGCCTCTGGAACAAGGGGCAGACCACACACAATGAGTATAGGAACATTGTTAGATTACGTAGGGAGATAATTAGAAAGTCAAAAGCTCAGCTAGAAGTCAAACTGGCTTTAGAAGTAAGGTATAATAAAAAAAGTTTCTATAAATAAATTAACAATAAAAGAAAGACCAGGAAGAGTCTCCATTCCCTATTAAATCCAGAAGGACATTTAGTAATAAAAGACGAGGATAATGCTTAATGTCTTCTTTGCCTCAGTCTTTATTATTAGGAGAATTTCCACCGGGGAAAGTCAACCCCACAAGCCAAGAGACAAGGGTGAAGAGCAAAATGTCCCCCATACAATTCAGGGGGAGAGGGTCAGTGACTTGCTGCTCTATATTGATGTGCACAAATGCATGGGGCTCGATGGCGTACATCTAACTGAGGGAACTGGCAGGGGTGTTCACTAAGCCACTGTCCATTATTTATCCGTGGTCCTGACTGGCTGGGGAGGTCCTATCTGATTGGAAGTCAGCCATTGTAATACCCATATGTAAGAAGGGACAGAAAGATCAAGTGGGAAAGGGAGTATATGAATAATCACATTTACAACAAGTAGTTTCTAATCCAAATTTCAGTGTCATCAGTATGTACGAAGCAAGCTCACTGCTAATAATATTAAATCTGCTTTAACATGTTTTGGAGGAAAATACCTTGCCTCAGACTGTTTGCTGTTCTAATGATTCTGCTGATAGGCAACTTGTGGAACAGATCAACCTCATCTTAGGTGATAGTACCCTTTCTGAAGTATCATTAGAACTAAAGGAGATGAGAGATGCTATTTTTTGCTGTTTTCATCTGTATACTAGGCATATGCAAAAGAAAAAAAAAAGTGCCATCTGAAAACCATTTTGAAACTGTAGTCAGAACTGAAATGACTGATTTAATTCACTGCATCATAAATCAATTAAAACTTTGCAAGTCAGACCTACTAAACTGATTTTCCACAAAGCCCTAACAGTAGAATTCTAAATGAAGTTTTAAAAACTTTTGTAAACAGCTGCTCAACTACTATACAGGTAGTTTATTTCCAAGGAAAATATTAATTACAACATATTACAATAAACCAAAAAAAAATTAAAATTACTCAAACAACTCCTACTTCAAAGCAAATATACATCTGTGTGATCAGCAATACTGTGTGACTAAAAAATTTCATGCACGTTTTGTAATCTTCATTTACCCATGAAAAACAATAACGGATGCTTCGTAAGTACAGAGTTGCACAATGTAGTATTCTGCCACCTATTCTAAATTTTGATTTGTCAATTAGTATTTCAGTGCATTTCTTATACACCATTGGACTGGACAATTAAATTTTAGCAAAATAAAAGACTGCTGACTGAGAGCAGACTTTTAATTACAAAATCTCAGACACCCATATTATGTTCCTAAATTGTAAGCTAGAAGGAAAAAATAAAGTTCTGGAAGCCAAGAGGCTAACAGAAAATGAATTAAGTACAAGTGGAAATGCTATTATAGGGCAGTATTGGAAAAACAAATGAAATTTATCAGAAGTTAATAATGAATCTTATAATTCTCATTTGAGCATAACCACATGAGGAAAAACTCACATTTTTGCATTTAATATAATTTTTGTTGTTATCTATTTTTTCTTTCTGTGTTATCTTTAAGCATTGTGTGCTGATAGTAATTTTACCATTCTCTCTAGAAAATATTTTCAGGCTTTTGATGAATCTTAACCTCTTCACCCACATAGGGAATAATGTGCCAGCTTAATCACAAAAATTCTTCTCAGAAGTAAATAAAAAAGGTCTCTTTTGTTTTAAAAAACTAAAATTAAAGTTATTTTTTCTATTTTTATTTTAAAATATAAAGCAAAAACATTATTATATATGCACTTATGCCTGTGCAGGTATTTTACCATTTGTATGCACCTTTACTTGATACTCTGTTATTGCATGTAGGTTTCTAAATATTAAAGCCAACTTGCAACTGAGACAGTCATCTTAAATACTTAGAGATATGCATTCACAGACTTTTTTTTAACTATAAAAATACTCATTTATTCTACAGAATAACAGAATGGTAGGGCTTGGATGCAACTCCTAGAGATCTAGTCCAACTATCTGTTAAGTCAAATACACCTAGAGCAAATCAGGTCACACAGGAACCCATCCAAGTGGGTTTTGAAAGCCTCCAGAGAGAGACTCCACAGGGAAGCCTATTTTCTATATATATTTTGGGCAGCATTTCAATGTAGTCAATGGCTACAGATTAAAATCTTTAGAAATAGATTTTCCCTGCTTCCCTGTTTCCTGGAGCATTATAACTTCCTTCAATGTATTTGGACTTTCTTGTTCCTTTAAATCTATTAGTGTCTTCTTCCTTAATGTGTATTTAATTTCTTAAACTAAAGAAAAGTAATTTTAAAATCAAGTTGAAAAAAACAGTTTGTGTTTCAAAACTTCATCACTCTTTCGTTACAACACTATAACAGCATTTCTTGCTGTAATTTTTGAAAACATTTTCATCTAAGATAAATAAACTAGGAAAATGAAAAAGATTCAGTCTTATACAATAATACTCAAAAAAAAAAAGCATCACAAATTTAGCAGCTTTATTAGCTTTATTTCAAAGAGGATAGCAAGCAGGTTTGACAGTGTCTCACTAAAGTGAAAATATTCCTGAAATTGTGAAATCGTCAGAGGTGAGTTCTAAGATATGCAAATCTTTAAAGACTTAAGATTAATGATGTTGTTTGTGATTGCAAGTATCTTGTGTTCTTCATAGATCTAATTGCAAAATATCAGTAAATCAGATGCCAGGATATTTCAAATTTTCAAATATTAGGTTGTTATATTAGAAAGAATCAAGGTTTTTACTAATAAAGCAAAATGAACTATCATAAAGATTCCTTTCTATTGTTCCATTTCAGTATACCACTAAAGCAAAGACAAATGAACAAGAACACTTTTGTAATTGCATTATTTTAATTTGTCATTAACCACTAATTCTGTGTCAGGGAGAATCATTCAGTTGTTGTGAGCTTACTGTGACAAGAACAAAACAATTATCTTAAACCTGAGGTAATATGAAATACAGCATACATCTATAATATCCAAATACATGGAAATATCTTAACTTCTGCAACATGAAAGCAGTATTTCCAGACATTACACATATTCCTTGGAAAACAGTTGCAAATCTACTGCATCATTTTCAGTTGTAATTTGGAGACTCTGATCTCAGACTTTACAGGAAGATATACAGCACCAGCTGATTTGCCTGATATTACCTCAGCTAAATAAGTGCTCTATTCTTTTGTTGTTCCTAACTGTATATTGCCGACTTTGAAGACAATCTAGGTACCATAGAATCTTTGTATTAGCTTTAGCTTCATCTTTCCTTATAAATTTCCTTTGTCTTTGTAGTTTTGGTTTTCTTCAATACTGCGCAAAATGGAATGAAAAGAAGATAAAGTGACTTAAACAGATGGACTTTATATTTGGCTGTCAAAAAATTCTATTTTTAATACTCAAAGCAATAACTATAAAGCCCACATATCTGTAATGCAGATATATGGACCTTCCCCTAGACTTTTTGGGGAAATTCAATTTCTGAAGTCTGTTTCCAAGCCTGTTTACCAGAAATTAGAATTCTTTTGGTAGAAAAACAACCTGTTTTCTGCATCTTATCTCTTTCCCTTAACAGTTGCATTCTCTCATTACTCTTAGCCAAATATATGTAAATGCCATGAATGATTGCAGTTTGTTGGACTAGATGATCTCTAAAGATCCCTTCCATCCCCTAACAGTCTATGATTTTATGATTCTATGATTCTATAATATTTCCATTAGATGACTATTGATCTTCCTGTTCCTGATGATTCACTTGACTCCTGGTCTTATAAACTCATGAATGCATACCCATTCTCTGCTATACCCTGTAGCATTATTATCTTTTCATTTGACTACTACTGTAAATCTCTTTTATTTCTACAGTAAACATTGTGTAGTTTTTCTTTTAAACATAAGTATTGATGGGGGATTTTTTTTGTTTTCTTGAGATTGGCTCTAAAAAGATCAATTAATTTGAGCATAAAAGACAGAAAATTAATACTCGATATACTGTGAGTTTAACTTTTAAGGTGCCCTGCAAGATTTTGATATAAATAATGATTGCTCCTATAACCATTTAGTTTAGAATCAATTTCTCTTGCTCTGTAATTTCTGTCTAATTACCAAAGGATTAGAGCAGTTGTACCCCAGAGTTTTAACTTTTAATTGTTATAAAAGTCTGATAAACAAACAGGCAGAAGACAGAGGAAAGCCAGAAATAAAGAAATAAAGAGCTGACAGAAGAAGTCTAGCAACAATAGCATAAATAAATCTCTATTACAGTCAAGTAATACATTTCCAGTCCTGGCTCTGGACTAAAAGAAAGGAAATTAAAGAGGATTTAGTAACAGGAATAAATTTCAGCAAGAATCTCCTATTTAAAAAAGAAAGTGGGAATCATTAAAATTGGAAGAAAACTTGCACAGAGTGATGAGAAGAGATACGAGGCATATGATTACCTCATTGTGGTAAATAGGAAATTTCATTATTATAATAAAAATTAAGCTGGAGGAGATAAAAATGAGCACTGTATTTAGAAATCACCGAGTCTGATTCAAAGTAGAATAACAAAGGACAGTGCTGGTCCTACTCTGATTCTCATTTTGGTTAGATTAAATCTTGGTAAACATATTTATACTCTACATGACTTGTAGACAAGAACATAATATACAAGTTTATTTGTTATAGTAAAAATGGTCATAGTAAAAACTGTTTGTACTCAGTTTTTAACAGGCTGTAATCTCATTCAGATGCTTCATTTTTGTGTTACACCATATTATGATATATTATATTGTAACATACACTAACAATTTTATTTCATTTACGTATATGACTGGTGACTCTAGGCTACTGATGTATTTTGTTCTTCCTCTTCTACTACAATTCATGGGTATTACACTTAAAGTTGTGCCCAGGAAAAGTTGTTTCAAAGTAGAAGTAATTTTTCTCTTGTAAAGGTTTTCAATCACACCTTCTGCATCAGTTAATAGTTACTCTGTACATCCACTTTACCATACAACAACAGCATTTCGTATCCACATGCATATCAGGTCTATAAAAATGAAGGGAATTTTTATAAAGACAGTCCTTCATTCGCAGAAAACAGTTTGCAGAATGGTTTTCAAAATCCAGTGTTTTTATTATGACACCTAAAATAGTCACTAGGCGTTATTAGTTTTATTTTAGATGTACAGCACTCAATATTTCTACACATGACAATCAATGATTTCTACAGATATTACAATTTAAATTGAGTTTCTATTGTCAGATTGTTTTCTCCACTTCTGAGTGTATGTGTAGTACACTGTATCTTGCTTTTTAGGAGAAATATTTTGTAATGGAATGTAAAATATATTAATATCCTGAAATTGTAACTTATCAAGACAATTGAACATCGAGTTTTGCTTAAAACTTATCACAGATTAGAGATTTGTACTTGTAGCATAAATGTCTATGATTTCAGAGTTAACAAAGCTCTCTGTCCAGTCTGACATTTTTTGAGCATGAGCAAAGAAGTAAAACAAACCCCCCACACTTCTCAGTCAAATTTTGGTGTATACATGCATGTTTATATACACTTAACACCATGAAATGCTTATACGCGTGGATGTAGTGTTTTCTTTTTATCAATTGTAGGTCTATCATGTACATCAATTCAGAAATCCAAACAGCTTTATTGCAGAAATAACTTTACAGTTATTACTGTGAAGTTATTGTAATTTACCTTACAAACTGAATTTTGTAATGCAGAAGTTTCTACAGTGAGACCTTAAGAGCTCTTCCATTTCCATGGAGTCTTAAAGTTGATTTAGGCTAATAGTATAGACACCAGTCTTGAAGACTTAATATTCTATAACTACTTCCAGGAAGATTAGATGTTTGAGAACTACAACTATATACAATAGGATTTACCCATAAATGCAGAAAATATATAAAAAGCAAAAGTTAAAGTGTGTGGGGGCATATCTTACAATGTAATTGTGGTACTTTATACTACATTTCCATTTTTAAAAATAATAAAAGTAGTATGTTTCACAGGGAATAGAGCTAGGTGAACAGTAAATATCTGTTGCATATATATCCTAGATAAATCTCCAGGTTCAGATATTTAAGAATTTGATGGAGGTTTTTGCACAACAAGAATCTAGGCTGAGATTTATTATGGAGAGTTTTACTTTTTTTAGGAAAGATACTCTTCATATTTTTTTAATGAACCATAAAAGTGATCTTAGTCCATCTATCAACAATGCTGAAGACATTCAGTGTCCTAACAGATTAACTTTAACTATATCGGTTGTACCCCAGGGAGTTAGTTCTTCTGGGCTTCCACCTCCATGTTTCACTTAGACTAATGAGGGGTTCGAGATTCATTTTTATCAAATCTTTATGAGTATTGGATATATTAATCCCTAGATATTCAATGATATTAGTCTCCCATTTAATATTCCACTTTATAAAATGAGCTATAAAGCATCCTACATGAACTCACAGTTGTACAAGTTTATTTTATGGTTCCTACTTTGACTCATTGATAAGACTGTAATGCTCACAGACAGCACAAAACTCAGGGTAAAATTCTTCAGAATGTTAGATATTTAATACAGTTAGAATGTTCTAATTGTATTAAATTCTATACCTTTCATCATATTCTTTGGCCTAATAACTAAAATGGAGAATTATGAGAAATCAATTAGAAAGAAGAAAGAAAATGAGAAGAAAAAAGAAAAAGAACATCTTGTCTTAGGATCATATACACAACAAACCGTTACATAGGTTGGCAGAGAGAGAAGCAACCATTCAGACCCCAAGGTCAGCAAGGAAAGAGTGGAGGAGGTGTGCTGGAGCAGAGACTTCCCTGCATCCTGCAGAGAGGACTGGTGAAGAAATGATTTGTTTGCATTTCATTAAAGACCCCACATAAGGGGCAGTGATTCACTTTATTAAAGACCCCATTCTAGGGGCAGTGGCCAGAGGAGATCATGTCCCATGTCTCTGTGCCATGGATTGAGACAAGGGCGAGGAGAGCTCACTGTCAATTATGATTCTGGGCAAAACAGACTCCAGTACTCGACTTAGAGAGGAAAGTAAGGAAAGTTTATTCTACTACCTACAAGAAACAGAACAGGACAAAATGCAAAAAAAAAGAGGATAAGATGATTGCAAAAATTACAACCAGCACTTTAAGATTCCCCTCCTTCATCCCTCCCTTCTTCTCGGGCCCAGCTCACTGCTCCCAATATCTCTACCTCTTCTCTTTCAATGGCCAGAGGGGGTAGGTAACGGGGAATGTGATCAATCTCTCACAGATGAGCTCTGCCACTTCTCTCTTTTCAGAGAAGAATGACTCCTCTCATTCTTCCCCTGCTCTGATACAGGGTCCCTCCTATGGGACACAGTCCTTAACAAATAAATGTGACTTCTTCCCAATAGCTGCAGCTTCTGCAGATACAGGGTCCCTCCTATGGGACATGGCTTCTTCTGGGCATAGTCACTACCCCTGACATGAGATCTTTCAGGAAGTGAGTCACTGACCTTGATGCAGGGTCTTTAATGAAATGCAAACAAATCATTGCTTCACCAGTCCTCTCACAGGATGCAGGGCAGTCTCTATTCCAGCACACCTCTTCCTCTTTTCCCATACTGACCTTGGAGTCCGCATAGTTGTTTCTCTCTGTCTTCCAACTCCTTGCACCACCACCGGACAGAAAGGAAGAGGAAGCAGAAGGGAAAAAAAAAAAAAAAAAAAAGGAAGAACCCTCCTCTTCTGGCTTCTTAAAAAGTGATCGTGGAGGTGTCTAATTGGCTGAGCCCCAGAAGTGGGTCGGGCTTAAAACTGGGGAGAGTTGCGAGCAACTTCTTACAGGAGTCATCTTTACAGCCCCTTCCCTCTTACCAGAAATAGCTTCATGTCAAATCATGACAAGAGATTCAAGCCAAATTGTATCAGGTAGTCTGATGAAGACTTATTTCAAATATACATCTTTACATACAAGTGTGTGTGTGTGTATATGTTTCTGTTTATTTGTATATGTCAATAAGAAATTTTTGAATTTATGGTCAAACCAACTTCAATTTTGACAAATCAAGATTCTGGCTTTTTGACTCACCTTTCTTATGTTTTTATTTCAACACTAACTTCTGTCAATCGTAGTTAGTGATTCAATTTTTAAATGAAAAAGGATACATGAGAAAAATCCAAATGTTTAGGTTTTATGTACTTTACAAAGTGCTATACTTTTTTTCCCAGCTACATTTGCTTTTGGATTAGTAGATACACACAATTCCTGTTTTTCAATTATGTTTGGGATCTTTAACTGCAGATGTTTGGTGTTTCACAAAAAAGTAGTCTAATGTATCAGGGTGCAATTCTGAATGCATCAGGGAACCAGTGTTCTTGTAACAATGCACAAATTGTAGGAAATTTACACAAACTGAGAGTGGAGAAGATTTTGGAGGAGAAAGATTGTACTGAGCAGCAGCTACCTACAGGGCCTTCAATAGCATCTATTTTGATTCTGCCTGATTTTCCTGCAAGTGAAATGGCCACAGCAGCAGAAGAACGAAGTAATAGGGAGTGGAGAAGGAACTGTTAATTTTCTGTGTGTCATTACATTTTTGAGGACATTTGATTATCAAAGTATTCAGAGTGTAAATTCATATGAGCAGCTACATAAAACAAAATAAGGAGGAAAATATTCTTAGTACAGCTCCATCATCTGCAACAGCAGAAAACCTTTTGCTGTGAAACTTTATCAGATGTAATTGCCCTACAGTCTGAATTAGTTTGACCCGTGCTAATAGATACCAAAGGGACGTATTTCCTAGGTAACAAAAATCAGTACAGGGTTGCTCCTGGCTTTTGCAAAGTGTCAGGCTTTGTAAGGAACTAGAATAAATCCCACAACCTTAAAATGTTTACAGGTAGAAGCACTATTTCTATGCAAAGGTCACTAGGCAGCCAGTGTTTGCAGCTAGTTTAGCAGCTTAGTGCTTCTCTCCAGATGACAACATAATTTAACATCTTGCTGATGCATTGTGCATTGGCCATCCAGCAGGTATACAGCAGTAGACATGCTTGAAGAATCAACTGTTGAATGACATTTTTCCAATGAACAGACAGATAATGAGGACCATTTTGAAAGAGTCAAAATATAAACAATTGAAATGAAGCCTTAAGTGTTTCCATGAACAGATTGCTTCTTTAGGCCAAACTGCAGTCCTTGGTGGTTTTTGTAGATTGGGATTATGTTTCAGATTACAAGTGAAAGGAAAAAGTGTAAAACAGTATATCTATTTGGACCTATTTGAAACTTAAACATACTGTAGAAAATAGTTTAATGACATATCAGAGCATTTATTTATTTTTAAAATACAGGACTAAATTAATTCATGATGACTTGGCTTGCATTTTAAGGAATTATTTATTTCGTAAGCAGAATTGTTGGGGCTAAAGGTTATTTGCTAACAGTCTAAATTGTAAATGCTTTATTTATTATGATGTATTATGAAAAATTAGAGGAAAAGGCAATTAAATAATGAAATTATTTTAATAGTACTTAATTTTTTATTTTGAAAAATAATAATACATTCAAATTTATCTAACTATCATATAATACAAAGTAAGTTGTTTTTTCTGAAATGCTGATGTCATGGTTTAAATTCAGACAGGAAAAAATCACCATGCAGCCACTCATTCACTTCTCCCTGCACTCATCCCCTGTGGAAAAGATCATCAAGAGACTGCTGGATTGATTCAAGGACAAGGAGGGTTTGTTCAGCAATTATGGTCCTGGTCAAAACACACAGACCTGAGGAAGAAAAGAAAATAAATTTCATATGCCACCAAACAAAGAAACCAAACAGAAAATAAAGCAGAGCAGAATGATGAGAAATTATAATCAGTCCTTTAAAATTGCCTTCCCCCTACCCAACTCCTCTTCCTGGTCTCAGCTACCTTCTCTCGATATCTCTACTTTCTTCTCCCTTAACACTGAAGAGGGATAGGGAATGGGGGTTTCAGTCTGTCCATCACAGATGGTCTCTGCCGTTTCTCCCTCATCAGAACATGAAGACATCTCATATTCTTTCCCTGCTCCAACACAGTCACTCCCACAGGATACGGTCCCTAATGAACCTCTCCAGCATGAGTCCTTCCCAAGGGCTGCAGCTCCTCACAAACTCCTCCAGCATGGGACTCCTCTGTGACATAACTCCAGGCACAGTCTGCACGATCTCCCCACCCCTGTGGGCATAGTCACTCCCTCTGCCATGGGGTCCTCCACAAACTGCAGGCAAATCTCAGCTCCACCATTAACCTCCATAGGTTGCAGACACAGCGGCCGTCTTACAACGGGATGCAGAAGAGTCTCTGCTTTGGCATTCTTTTTTCCCTCTTTCCTCACTGACCTTGGGTTCTGTGTGGTCATTTCTCTCTTATCTGACTCCTACCACCTCCACCTCACACTGCAGAGTTCCCTTCTTAAATAGTGATTGTATAGGCACCTGATAAGCTTGGCCTTGACCAGAGGAGGGTCTGAGATAAAACTGGAGGAAGTTTCAAACATCTTACAGGGGCCACCAGTGAAAGCCTTCCTCCATTACCAAAAACACAACTTAGCTCCACACAAGTCCAACATAGTTAAATTCCACTAAATTCACTTTGGATCTGTTCCTAGAGATATAAAATTTATAAAAAATACAATTCCATTGCTATTACAGGCATAAGGTTGATTATTCAAGTACATTGTAAATCACAGAATCATAGAATGGTAGAGTTGGAAGAGACTTTTAGAGATCATCTAGTCCAACTCATCTGCAGAAGCAGGTTCACCTAGATCAGGTCACATAGGAACATGTCCAGGTGGGTCCTGAAGACCTCCAAGGAAGGAGACTCCTCAACCCCTCTGAGCAGCTTGTGCCAGGGCTCTGTCACCCTCACAGTAAATAGTTTTTTCTTATATTTAAATGGATTTTTTTGTGTTCCAGCTTCGTTCCATTACTCCTTAACCTGTTGCTAGTTACAATAGAAAAAAAGGGATGCTCCAACCTCCTGACACCCATCATTTAGATATTTGTAGATATTCATAAGATGCCTCCTCAGTCTCCTCTGCCCTGGAAAAAAAATGGATTAAACCCATATCTTATTAAGAGTACATTTTTCAACTTTACAGTATAGGTTTAACTGACTGTTATGACCCAATGGAAAAAACTTTAGTATTAGCTACCTAAAGCACATTGTTGTTGCAGAGCAACTATTTACTATTTTTTTCTGGTGGTATACAACCCTCCAGTTGTCTTAGGTCAGTTGTATATCAAGCACGGAGGAGTATAACAGCTGCAGAGACAAACTTCTTAATTGAAAGATTTGCTAAGGGAATAAACTGAAAAAAAAGAATACTAACATGTCAGGGAAAAAAAATAAAAGAACATTAAATTGTGTCAAGAATTAAAGGCACTGCTCTTCTGAGAATTCTTTCACAAGAGGTTCAAATACTTTGCAAAAACACAAAAGAAGGCAACTAAAGGTAGGGTTTGTTCCACAGAGAAAGACTATACTTCATATAGTTTACAACTTTAGAATTTATAGAGCTATGTCTATTATTTTTCTAGATGTTCTTATTCCAACGAGACTACTTGCTGTGTACATGAGTAATATTTAAGAACTTTAAACTTCCTTTCATTCTGAATTATCTCTTCTTATATTTTACTTCTTTCCTAGTGATAATTTCTGTTGTTTTGTTAGAATATTGTACTCTTCAGCTTCTCAAAGCTTTATGTTATCGTTAATTGTAGTTATCTTAGTTCTCTTTCTATTTTTCTTTCTTGTCTATTATAATTTTTAATTATAAGCAAAATTATGTAGAAATACAAGTTAGACAGCTCTGCTCTCAATACTTTTCAGTCAACATTCTTGCATTAGCTACACCTTGTTTTTTTCTTAAAAAGTCCTTTGGTAATTATATAATTCAGGAGAAAAGGAAAATTAGACCCCACTGAGACTAGATGAGTAGACATTTCACATTATGTGAACTTTTAGACACAAAATTCCTCATTTGACAATAACATAGTTTAGGCACATCATGGAACAAAAGACCATGATTAGCCTCAAGTAACAAAGACCCGAGGATTGCCAAAGGGCAGGGAGACCTTAATTGCAACTTAAGATTCAGGACAAAACAGACCAAGCTTGGGGAAGAAAACAGAAAGTAATTTAATGTAACATCAACTGAAACATAACCATAAAACCCCAAAACATAACCAAAATAAAATAACACAGAGTAGTACACCAATGAGGAGTCTGACCAGTCTTTTAAGAACACCTTCTCCCCACTCCTCTCTTCTTCCCGGGTTCAGAGCCCTGATCCTGGTGTTTTTACCTCCTCTCCCAGTGAACGGCCATGGGGGGCAGGGAGTGGGGATTTCAGTTAGTCTGTTCCTGATGGCTTCTGCCATTTGTATCTCCTCAGGACAGGTGGGCTCCCCATTCGTCCTCCCTGCAAGTCCAAGGGGTTCCTCACACACGTCAGCCCTGCATGGGCTGCTCCAACGCATATCTAACTCAAAGGCTGTAGCTCCTCTCTACCTCTCGTGTGGGTCTGCTCTGCGGCGTGCAGACTCTCCAGCATGGCCTGTGCCACGGCTGTCTCTCCACACAGTCCCTCGCCCATCCGGACTCACTCACATGGAGCTGCTGGTGGCTCTCAGTCCTGCCATGGGTCTCCATGGGTTGCAGGGGTACGGTTGCATTCTCGCCATGGCTTGCAGAGGGGTCTCTGCTCTGGTGCTCCTCCTTCCTTCCTCCTCTGACTGTAGGGTCTGCGTGGTCACCTCCATCTTGTATCACTCTTACAACTCCTGCAAGCACTTAAAATTTCCATCTCTAAATAGTGATCACAGAGGCGCCAGATTGGCCCAGCCAGGCCGGAGGTGGGTGGGAACCCAGGAGCCGGGCGAAGGGGGGGGCGGGGGGGAGAGTCCAAAAACTCTTTACCAGGTCTTCACTGCAACCTACTCCTGCTGTTACCAAGCAGAAGCTGCTCTTTGCTAAACCACGGCAGACAATTAGTAAACAAATAATTCTTTATCTAGTAAAGGAGAGTAAGTCATCATCTTGTACGCGGTGACATTCTCTTGATGATATTTAATCATGCAGCACTATATGAACCATCATTTCTGTCCGTATGTCACCTCCAACAGCCTGCAAAACACACTAGTGAGAAAAATCCAGGAACATAAAAACAAGTAGATATTCTGTCACAATGGAGCATTACATAAAAACACCATTGGTAAAAGGATGTATTGTCATGCTGACATGCCAAATCAGCTTAAGCACTTTTTTGAGGTAAGATCAAGGTCTGGGTCTGCACTGCATTCTGCAATTTCCATCTACCTAATAAAACTAGTATTCCGGTATTGATTTTACAGAATCTGCCTTGTGACTATTTTTCCCCTCTGTGAAACAATTAAAATGCATATAAGTAAAACTCCAAAACAAAAGGAAGGAAAATCAGACCTACTAAAGTTTTTTGTTTTGTTTGTAATTACAAATGGTGGTTCCAGAATTTGAAAATTTAAAAGAATTCCATTCTTTGCCCTGAACAGGAAGCGCTAGAACATATGTAAAGCATACCAAATTTTGTTGGTAGAATTCATATGTATACATTTCTAAATAGTTTTTTGTCTGATATATTTGTATTGTTTATTGTGGGTTTTTTTAATGGTACCAATACTTCCATATCACACCTCCCTTCCAAAAAAAGTGAGATAAGACTTGAGTAAGCATAGTCTAGCAAAGCAGCTCACTCCTAGCCAACAAGTAACTGAAACAGATGAAACAGAAAAATTGAAATTGCTGAGGAAATAGGTCATATCTTCTCTGAGAAAATAAATTCTCTATTCTGATGCCTTTCTGTATTGGAGTTCTTTTGATCCAGGAATTCCAAATCCTACTGGGAATAAGTTGTAAGTCCACTTGTCAGTATTGTCTTGGAAAAGAGTTGAACTGGAATGAAGTACCATAACTATATTTCTGACAAATGAATTAGAGGTTCAACTGATCTACTAGAGCAAGATGAGATGGCTTTATCTCAGGGAATGGATTTGAATGTGGATTTTGCTGGATAAAACAGACATAAAATGGAGATTTCAAAATGTTTTTGAAAATGAAGGAGATTTTAGTTGCACTAAGCTTAATCATCAGATTAATTTCAAAGTGTTAGCATGCTAGGCAATCAACAATTATAAATAAGGATTTAGAGTAACGTTATTTTATGTCTTTCATTTTAGAGAATCATAGAATGATAGTGGTTGGAAGGGATCTTTAGATCATCTAGTCCAAACCCCTTCCTAAAGCAGGTCAGACTAGATCAGGGTGCATAGGAATTTGTCCAGGCTGGTCTTGAAGACCTCCAAGGAAGGAGACTCCACAACCTCTCTGTGCAGTCTGTGCCAGGACTCCGTCACTCTCACATAAAATAATTTTTTCTTATATTTAACTGGATTTTTTTTCTTGGCCACGAGGGCACATTGCTGGCTCATGGTTAGTTTATTATCTATCAGGACTCCCAGGTCTCTCTCTGCAGAGCTGCTCTTCAACAGTTTGACTGCCAGCCTGTCCTGGTGCATTGGATTGTTCCTTCCCAGATGCAGGACTCTGCACTTATCCTTGTTGAACCTCATGATATTCTTCCCTGCCCAAGTCTTAAGCCAGTTCAGAATGAACTTCTAGTGAATCAACCAGTCCTCCCAGTTTGGTGTCATCACCCAACTTGCTGAGGGTACACTCTGTCCCCTCATCCAGGTCATTGATGAAGATGTTGAACAAGAAGGGCCCCAGTACTGATCCCTGCGGATTCCTGTTGACTCCTCTTGATAATCGCCTTTTCCTTCACATATTTATTAACCAAGTTGCCCAACAAATCTTTAACTTCTTCCTTATCCACCAAGAGCAAGTCCTCTGCTGTCTACACTGTCCTACTGTCCTTGCCTGACTGGGCCTCCCAAGGGCCAGCTTTGTCTGTAAAGACTGAAGCAAAGTTCAGATGTCTCTGGATCTTCTGTCATCAGGGCACCCTGTGTGTTCAGTAGAGGGCTTACATTCCCCCAATCTTCCTTTTGCTGGTGACGTACCTGAAAAAAAACCCTTCTTTTTTACTTCCCTGACCAGGTTTAATCCTAGAAGGGCTTTAGCATTCCTGGTTGCACCCCTGCATTCTCTGGTATTGTTCCTATACCCTTTCTCCATCCCTCACAGAAGTCCTTTCTCCCTGAGTCTTTCTTGAATCTGCTGGACTGTGTGTGCTTGGCTGTGTGGCTTTGCCAGCAAATATCAGAGTGGTTGAAGTTCTCCATGAAGACCAGGGATTAAGACTGTGAGGCTGTTCTCAGGAGTTCATAGAAGACCTCAGCCACTTCCTCCTTCTGATCAAGTGTCCTTTAACAAACTTCTACAACAGCATCACCTATATTACCCTGCCTCTTAGTTTTCATCCAGAAACATTGAACTCACCCCTCATTCCCACCCAAGTAGAGCTCAATGCAAACTAATTTCTCTCTCATATAGAGAACAACTCCACCTCCTCGCCTTGTTGGCCTGTGTTTCCTGAAACAATACATAACTTTCCATGACTGTGCTCCAGTTATATGACCTGTCCCACCAAGTCTCAGTAACTGTAGTGAGATTGTAGCCTTGCATCCACACCCACATCTCCATCTCCTGCTCATTCCCCAGGCTATGTGCATTGGTGTAGAGGAAGTATAAGGGCTTACTTGAACACACAGGTTTTCCTAGATGGGTGCAGGAGGATCTTCCGTGATTTGGGGTTCCCTGAGGGTGTTCAACCGTCTATGTCTCATCTTTGCGTGGCTGGGGAAAACTCATCCTTGCATTTACATTTATTACAGAATTTTTTATTAACATACCTGTATTTATTCTCTATTACATAAGGACTTATGTTTTAACATTTCCAAATACTTCCAAACATCTTCATATTAGTATGGCTTTCTTGGAGGCCAAGTTCTGAATGTAAGCTGTATTTCATTGAGATTCACTGAGAATATCTCCACAAATTGTCAATGAACTTTTAGACTTGACGTCAGAAGAGAGAAAAACAGAGAATTGCTGTAATCAAAGAGGGTGAAGGGAGAAATGCGAAGCTTTTGTAGAACTAATGAACTTGTACCACAAAAGTGAATTAAGAAGTATGATAAAGCTTGTCAAAATAGGCTAGACAAGATGAAGCTGTGAAAGTCATGAATCTGTACCTACTGAGATAACCCATGTGTTCAGAATGAAAATCAAATAGCAATCTTTGAGATCACAAACGATAAGGATATGTCTGGAAGCTTAAGTACAGGACACCTATGCTAGTTTTGGCTGAGTTAGAAGAAATTTTCTTTCTAATAGCTGGTATAGATTTTGGATTTACACTGAAAAAAAGTGTTAACACAGGGATGTTTTGGTCATTCCTGAACAGTGATGTCACAGAGTCAAGGCCATTGCTGATTCCCTCCTTGTTGTGACAGTGAGTAGGCTGCACGTGAGCATGGCTAGGACAGGTGATCCAAACTAGTAACATTCTAACATAAAATGTCATGACTAGTATGTAAAATATGGGGAGTTGGCAGGGATGTGTGGATTATTGCTTGAGTATTGATCAGAGTAGTGGTATTGTGCATCACCTGGGTTTTTTAATTTTTTTTTTTTAAATATTCATTTTAATAATCATTATAAATATTTTAAATTAATGTTATTAATACTTTTAATATTAAACTTTTCTTATCCTGAAAATTTAATGCCATTGGCCTTCTTGGCCATGAAGGCACATTCCTGGCTCATGGTTAGCTTATTATCAATCAGGACTCCCAAGTCTCTCTCTGCACAGCTGCTCTTCAGCAGTTCAAATCCCAGCCCGTACTGGTGCATGGGGTTGTTCCTTCCCAGATGCAGGACTCTGCACTTGTCCTCGTTGAACCTCAGGAGGTTCCTCTCTGCCCAACTTTCAAGCCACTCGAGATCCCACTGAATGGCAGCACAGCCTTCTGGGGAATCAGCCAGTGCTCCCAGTTTGGTGTCATCAGCCAACTTGCTGAGGGTACACTCTGTCCCCTCATCCAGGTCATTGATGAAGATGTTGAACAAGACTGGCCCCAGAATCGATCCCTGTGGAACTCCACTAGCCATAGGCCTCCAACTTCATTTTGTGCCGTTGATCACCACCCTCTGGGCTCTGTCATTCAGCCAACTCTCGATCCACCTCACTGTCCACTCATACAAGCCACACTGCCTGAGCTTTCTGATGAGGATGTTATGGGAAACAGTGTCAAAAGCCTTGCTGAAGTCAAGGCAGATGACATCCACTGCTCTCCCCTCATCTAGACAGACGGTTATGCACTCGTAGTAGGATATTAGGTTAGTCAAACAGGATTTCCCCTTGGTGAAGCCATGTTGACTCTCCCTGATAACCATCTTATCCTTCATATGTTTAGTGATAATATTCAGGATGAGTTGTTCCATCACTTTTCCAGGGATGGAGGTGAGGCTGACCAGCCTGTAGTTTCCTGTATCGTCCTTCCTGCCCTTTTTGAAGACTGGTGTGACATTAGCTTTTCTCCAGTCCTCAGGCACCTCACCTGTCCTCCATGATTGTTCAAAAATGATTGATAGAGGCTTAGCAATCACATCAGCCAGCTCCCTCGGCACTCGAGGAGCCTTAAGCTTTGTCAACAAGTCTTTAACCTCTTCTTCTTCCACCCAGGGCAACTCCTCTGCTGTCCTGGCCATCCTCTTATCCTTGCTTGACTGGACTTCCTGAGGGTCAGCCTTGGCTGTAAAGACTGAAGCAAAGAAGGCATTCAGTACTTCAGCCGTCTCTGCATCCTCAGACACCAGGGCACCCTCAGCATTTAGCAGTGGACCCACATCTTCCCTCACCATCCTTCTGCTGCTGATGTACTTGAAAAATGCCTTATTGCTGTCCTTAACATCCCTGGATAAATGTAATTCTAGAAGGGCTCTAGCCTTCCTAGTTGCACCCCTGCATGCCCTGGCAATGTTCCTATACTCTTCCCAAGAAGCCAGCCCCTGTTTCCACCTCTCATAGATGGTTGTTTTCTGCCTGAGTTGTCCCAACAGATCCTTGCTCATCCATGGAGGCCTCCTACCTCCTTTTCCTCCTTCCTTGCGCATTGGGACACACTGATCCTGGGTTTGGAGGAAGTGGTGCTTGAAGACTGACCAGCTCTCATTGGCACTCCTACTATCTAGAATCATATCTCATGAGATCCGCCCAAGTAGATCTTTGAAGAAGCCAAAGTCATCTCTCTTGATGTCCAGGGTCACAGTCCTCCTTTGTGTTCTGCCCCTTCCACACAGGATCTTGAAGTCTACCATCTCATGGTCACTGCAGCCAAAGATAACAGTATTAATGTTGCCTAAAATGAAATTAAACTGAGGTTTTTATGACAAAGTGTTCTAATAGTACAAACAATAAATAAGGAGAAAATGCTTGCATTATGCTGATGGATTTCTAATCAGTTGTAAAAAAATTAGACATAAAACTACCTTCTGAGAGTTTCAAATATGAATAGTTTATTAGAAGACAAAGGGTTACATACAATTAATCTATTTATAAAATTCTCCCAGCAGTTTGCAAGCTAGTAGTAATATCTACAAGGAAATAATAGATCTGTAGGAGTTACTTTCTCTAGTATGAAGCCATTTAATGAGCATTAAAATAAAAAGATCAGGACCAGGGTTTTTTCAAAGGTGTTATTATTATCTTAACATATGGGTATAGATCTGGAAACCTATCAAAGTTATAAAAAGTTTTCAAAATGTCTAGATACCAGGATAACATCAAGTAGGAAATTATACAGATTTATAACAAGTGCCAATAATAATCAGCAATTTCTTACCTACATAATTACACTGAAAGAAGTTTTTTAATTGTACTGAAAATGAGTGCAGAGCACCTGCTTTAGCAGATGCATTATAGGGCAGCAGCTGCAGGGACATGAGAAAGGACAAGAAAGGAATCTAATTAAGAGATATTACAGAAAAGTAACTTGTACCTAGTAGATCAGCGAAAAAGGAGGTGAAGAGAGGGCAAATTGACAGTCTTATTCATAACCTGAAGAACAGTAAATCCAGATTCAAAGGCAAAGTTGAATCATATTAACTCACATTAGTAAGAATTTTTAATCAAGGTAGCTGAAATCTACTTACTTCTAGGTTTTCAAATTTTCTCTTCTCCAGGTATCATTGAGTTATAGATATTTAGTACTCCTGAAATCAGTGCATGGAAGTGATTCAGGTTGTTTTTAAAATTCAGGGGAAAGAATAATTGAAAATTAAAGTCTCCAACAGGATTTTCCTTTCTTGGAAATAGGATATTTTTTTGTTTCTTTGCTTATTTGTTTGTTTTCCATTTAATACTTTTTGTTTTTCAAGGAAAGAGAGTGGAAAAAAACTATGGATTTGTCATGCAAGTTTTTTAATAGCATGATCCATCTGAAACAGAAAATGTTCATTAAAGTTACAGGTTTGTCTAAATAAAATTTGACTAGAGGAAAAATACTTTTTAAGGTGGAAGGAGTCACATAAACAAAAAGTAATGTCAACAAGCATGTAATTATACTGAATATATAACATTTCTATAAAAGTCTGTAAAATTGATAGATAAATTCATGAAACTTTCACCTACTTAAGTAGCCTTTTCCTAGAAGTAAGTACGTTGAAAAGCCACAATATATTTAAAAAAAAAAGCAACATTTATCTTCTTTCTCCAATAATTTCTACTGGTACTGTAAATCTCTATAGCAATGCATTCTCTGAGTAGAATAACACTTTATATAATTTTAAGTAAAAAAATAAAATAATAAAGTTAAACTTTAGGAAATTACTGTTTAAATGATCTCATTGAATATGAAGGTAGTCATAACATTACACATGTGTTTAAATCACAGTGTATTCTTGATATGCAGGAAATTGCAAAACATTTTCCATGAAAGTAAAAAATTCTGGAGTAAATAATTTTTTTTAAACTTGTGCAATATAAATTTATGCATAACCGGCTGGCTAGATGAGGGGAGAGCAGTGGATGTCATCTATCTTGACTTCAGCAAGGCTTTTGACACTGTTTCCCATTACATCCTCATTAAAATGTTCAGGCAATGTGAGCTGGATGAGTGGACAGTGAGGTGGATCGAGAGTTGGCTGAATGACAGAGCCCAGAGGGTGGTGATCAATGGCACAAAATCAAGTTGGAGGCCTATGGCCAGTGGAGTTCCACAGGGATCGATTCTGGGGCCAATCTTGTTCAACATCTTCATCAATGACCTGGATGAGGGGACAGAGTGTACCCTCAGCAAGTTGACTGATGATACCAAACTGATTGATTCCCCAGAAGGCTGTGCTGCCATTCAGTGGGATCTCGAGTGGCTTGAGAGTTGGGCAGAGAGGAACCTCCTGAGGTTCAACGAGGACAAGTGCAGAGTCCTGCATCTGGGAAGGAGCAACCCCATGCACCAGTACGGGCTGGGATTTGAACTGCTGAAGAGCAGCTCTGCAGAGAGAGACTTGGGAGTCCTAGTTGACAGTAAACGAAATATGAGCCAGGAATGTGCCCTCATGACCAAGAAGGCCAATGGCATCCTGGGATGCATCAAGAAGAGTGTGGCCAGCAGGTCAAGGAAGGTTCTGGTCCCCCTCTTCTCTGCTCTGATGAGGCCTCATCTGGAGTACTATGTCCAGTCCTGGGCTCTTCAGATCAAGAGGAATAGAGAACTTCTGGAGAGAGTCCAGTGCAGGGCCACCAAGACGATCAGGGGGCTGGAACATCTTTCATACAAGGAAAGGCTGTGGGAACTGAGGCTGTTTAGTCTAGAAAAGAGGAGACGGAGGGAGGTCTTATTAACATTTAAAAATATCTAAGTAGTGTATGTCAGGAGGTTCAGACATCCCTTTTTTCTATAGTAGCTAGCAAAAGGATAAAGGATAATGGAATGAAGCTGGAACACAGAAAGTTCCATTAAAATATACAAAAAAACTGTTTTACTGTGAGGATGACAGAGCCCCGGCACAGGCTGCCCAGAGAGGTTATGGAGTTTCCTTCCTTGGAGGTCTTCAAGACCAGCTTGAACATATTCCTATGCGATCTGGAATTGCTTCTGCAGGACAGTTGGAGTAGATGATCTCTGAAGGTCCCTTTCAATCTCTACCATTCTATGATTCTTTGAAAAAGTGTTATTATGTGCACCTAGTATATTTCCCATATAAATTAAATCTTGTGAAAGACTAATTCCTCTGGAAAAAAAAAAATCTCTTCACTGTCACTGAATAAAAGTTCTGTTACATTTCTAGTTGCATATTTTCCGTTTGGGTTTTGGTTCAAGGTCTGATTAAATAAATGACATTAAATTCTCCTTTAAATCTGATCTTTTACTTTCCAGCCCTGTGGTGTGATAATACATCTGGTTTTGGCAACCTTAAATAGCAGTACTTTACTTTTGTTTTTATAAACTAACTGTTACTGAACCAGTGGGACGTGCAGCATCACAAGCTTCCAATACTTACTTTTAATCTGTTTTAATTGCTTGTAATAATTTATTTTGATTGTAAGTATTTTCCCCTCTTAATAAATGCCAAAATATCCACTGTTCTCACATTATGAAACGTAAACATTCTACTCTGAATTGACTTGAGCTTACTAAGGAGATGTCAAGGAATACATGGAAATGAAGGAACGGAAAATGGCGGTGAAAAGAAACTCGATCTCTTCTTCTCCCACTAGTCTTGAAGTGGAGCATATGTCAGGTGCAATTTTTCTGCAAATCATAATAGAGGAAATTCTTGATTTTGGGTTTTATTTGAATGATTATTTACAAATGAATGAAAGAATAATTTAAATGGAAATAAAATCTACAGTTGCTTACTGAGGACAATAATGTTAGAACATTATTCAAAAATTTCAGACTTGTAAAGTCAGTAATCTAAGAGTTTCATCATTTACCACATAACTCTGGATTCTTCTAGTATCCTTTTTTTTTCCAGATTTTGCCATGAGGCTCTCTATATTCTTGGTATTCTGTTGTTCTGATCTATTACTTTACAGTTTTTAAATTGAATCTGCTTTTATTGTCAACTCATAATTTTACAGTCCTTCTGAAATATATTATTGCCCTGAATACTTTCTCCAAATTTAGTATCTTTCACAAATTGAATAGCCTTGAAATCCACTGTCTCTTTCAGACTATTAACAGAGCTATTGAACTCTTCTCATCTTGATGTACAGTTTCACTCAACTCAGTTTATGACCATGTTTCCAGCCCATCTTCTCACTTTGCATGTGAGAAGGGTTTTGCACGCGCCACATGATCCTGGATCTCACCTGTCTCTGCACCTTTTGCAAGCCAGAGCAGCTTGCCTGCACATGCTGCAAAGTGCCTACCAGTGATTCAGTAGAGGACAGGAGAGACAGCCTGTGTATCTGAAATTGTAACATGACAGGTTGCTTTTGCACACAGCCATTGACAGGAGAAAAGCAAAAGTACTGACTCATAAATTATAGAAATATGTGATGCGATCAACATATGACATGAAATCTAGTATTAAACAGATTAGATCAACTGAGCATGGAGAGATTGTGAACTCTGCCTGTAAGTCATGTACTTCCTGAATAATCATATAAATATTATACATTGAAATATCTGTTTTCATGCCTGTGTAACAAACGGCAGTTGCATCTTAGAAACATTGAAACATAGTGTCAAAAAGATTTTTCATAGACTCTGTCCAGTTTCCCCTCCTGAAGCTGCAGCCCTACAACTTTTGCAATGGCAAACATTTGCAAAAAACATTTTGGCATGATCAATAAAGGAATGTTCTACTATTTTTGCACCTGATTTTGCACCTTTTTCACAAAGGAAGGTACTCTAAGTTAACTATTAAATTTCATCCCAGACTAATGACTTGCCAAAAGCAGCAGATGCTATAATGCCATTTTGTATAATTAAATAACTTCCCTTTTTATTTAATCTAACCCAAAAGATGGAATGCTTGTATTGAAATAAAGCCTAGTGGACATTATTTGAGTCGAAATGTGAATTAAATAAAGTTGATTCAGTAAGTTCTTGAAAAAATAAGAACAGAATTGGCTAAACCGACTACCACCCCCCAGTGGATTATTCAATTTGACATTGATAACAGGAAGAAAACCATCTGACCATTACCATACCTTTATACAGAACATTTCTAGATCCATTAGAGCTTAATTTCTGTACTTAACAGAAGTTTCAAAACAAACTGAACCTAAGCATCTTGAGACAGATAAAACCAGAGACAAATTCTCCTATACTTCTTTTACTTTCCCTTTTTTTCCCCCTCTTTATTGTATAGAAAAGTAAATTATGGGAGACTTATGAGTAACTTTTTAATACATCCCATGGTCAGTCTTTGTATTGCATTTAAGTGGAATTCAAAGATAAAATATTTAACTGGTTTCAGTTTATTATATTTTTCTGCCAAGTATCAGGAACCTTAAACTTACATGCAAAATAAAAACGTTTGAATGGAAATAATAAAGTAATTTCTTTCTATCAGTTTTTTGAAGGCTTCAATAGGACATTGTAGTCAAATTTATGAAACGATATACATTTGCCATACATTTACTTGAGAGTTTTGACACATCTATTAAATGTTCATCATGATTTTGTTTTTTGTTGGTTTGTTGTTTGATTTTTGTTTTAAAGTTGTTTTAAGGCATGTTAACTTCATGCTATTCAATTGCATACTGATAAAAAGATGCAAAGAAAAGAAAAAACACAAAAACATTTCATTTTAGTCCTTGACTAGTTGTTAGTAATAACCAAGAGAGAACTTGCTCCTCTTTTAATAAATAAAAAAAGGAAAAATTAGAAAATTTATTATATAAAGAAAAACCAACAAGACGTTTTGGAAAACTCGTAAAGGTTTGCAGAGCTATGAAGCTCAGACTAAGAAAGAGCTTTATGAATATAAAATGTTAAATGGTTAACATTGGAAGTCTGAATAACAGGAATCCAGTGCACCACTTTGAGGCTCAGTAACGTTTCAAGAATTCTGTGTCAAATCTTTGATAAAGTATTTTGATGTGATTTCCTGAGATTTATGGCTTAAACAAATAAATCCTACAACCTATAGCTACAGGTGCTGCAAGGCCAATTGCATTCTCTTGCCTAATGTAATGAGCCTTGAAATGAAAACATACATACATTTTAAAGTATAATAAGCAATCCCACTTTCAGACAATAAAACCTCACAATTAACAACTTTTTCATGCAGAAACCAAAGCTCTTGAAAAATACTCCCTCTGTTTGAAGTCTTATTCAGATATTGAATGTATATAAAACATAATAAGCCCATTAGATTTTCTGGGTAGTGCTTTAAGGAGCACTAGTTACAGGCTTTTAACTAATGGGTATGCATTTTTATACAATAGACATGCATGTTCTATAATATCTATAAATAACTACATATCTAATAGCAACTGAAAGCACAGTGATGTTATGTCTAGTACAGAACTTTTTAACATTTCTCTTGGCAATTTTCTCTTAGGGAATTACTCACTCTGAAGTTCTATACTGAGAGTGCTCCTAGTTCTAATATTCATGCAATATGGAATGTTTTAAATGCTAGTTGTAACTACCTAAATTCCAGTATATCTGCATTTGTGTAGTAAATAGTAGTTCTTAATACATAGGAAAGTTTGGTCTGTTATAGACAGCCATTAACACAAGAGGGTTAATTCACTTGCTTTGACTGGATTCATCCACGGTCACATGTGGATAATTCATCATCCACATAGGGATAATGATGTGAAAAGTGTTTAGGAAAATGAAACGTTAAATGCCTTGGAAATGTAGGATAACACAAAGCATAGTTATCATGTGCATTGGTTTGTGTCGTAAGTAAAATGGCTCTCTCCTAGTAAGAAGAAATTAACCTGAATAATGTATAGGTAAGTGTTTGTTGTTCTGTACTACCTTTTGTTTTCAAAAACAAATGAGCATACTTAAGTTTAGAGATAGACCAATTTCTCTTAGGATCTAGTGATCCAGTCTTTTTATGATAGCATAGTGGATTTTCTACAATTTCAATGTGTTTAAGTCCTTTAGTAATTCAGCTGGCAGCGTTCCAGCTTCCTAAGTAAAATGGTTCAAGATAATGTGAAATTTTCTTTATATCCTTTTCAGATTTTTTTTTTTGGGGGGGGCCAATTCATCACTGTATTTATCTTGTAGTTCTGACTTCTGCTTGGTTTTCCAGTAATTCTCTTCTACTGAGGCAAGAGTGAAATTCGAAGTGAGGTGTTCAGGTAGCGCAGTTCAACCTAAAATTCTGTGAGCAGATTGCACAGAGGGAATCTGTCAACTTTTGGTAAATTATCCCAATTACAATCTTTGAAATTTAGGTAGAAATTTTTTTTTTTAATAGAATGACTGATACAGATAGTCAAATAAGATTATCAAATAACGTCATATAGAGCTTATGTTTGGTCCATAAAATAAATTTATTTGATATCAAATGTGCACAAAAAGTACACGTAGATATCTACAAACTGTAACAGTAGAACTTTGTTCCCAAATCTCGTGTGATTATTAGTTCTACTGAAAATTAATCATTCTAGTGTGGCTTGGATGTATGGACACTGAGGTGGATCAAGACCTGGCTGAATGACAGATCCCAGAGGATGGTGATCAATGGCACAGAATCAAGTTGGAGACCTGTGGCCAGTGGAGTTCCACAGGGATCAGTTCTGGGGCCATTCTTGTTCAACACCTTCATCAACAACCTGGATGAGGAGATAGAGTGTACCCTCAGTAAGTTGGCTGATGACACCAAACTGGGAGGATTGACTGATTCCCCAGAAGGCTGTGCTGCCATTCAGTGGGATCTCGAGTGGCTTGAGAGTTGGGCAGAGAGGAAGATCATGAGGTTCAACAAAGATTCACTTCATTAAAGGCCCCAAGCCAGGGACAGTGATTTTGGCCGGAGGAGGTCGTGTCCTGAAGGAGGGACTCTTTATCACTATGGCTGGAGCAGGCCATAGTTGAAGGGACTCAATATCCACAGCTGCAACTGTGTGGAGGAACTCACAACAAAGCAGCTCATTAAACTTATGCCCAGAAGAGGCCTTGTCCCGAGAGAGGGACCCTGTAACTGCAGAAACTGCAACCACAGTTGTCGTGGTTTGGCCCAGCTAGCACAACAGCACCACGACAGTTTCTCGCTCGATGCCCCCATTCACCCCCACCCTCGTTAAGATGGCGGAGGACCCAGTGAAATGGGAGTAAAAAGATAAGCAAGATTGTTGTGGATTGAGACAAGGGCAGGGAGGGCTCGCTGCCAATTATGGTTCTGGGCAAAACAGACTCTAGTACTCGACTTAGAGAGGAAAGTAGGAAGGTTTATTCTACAAGAAACAGAACAGAATAAAAGCAAAAAGGGAGTAGGATGATGAGAAAATTACAACCAGCACTTTAAGATCTCCCTCCCCCATCCCTCCTTTCTTCCCGGGCCCAGCTCACTGCTCCCGATATCTCTACCTCCTCCCCCCGCAACAGCTCAGGGGGGCAGGGAGTGGGGGATGTGGTCAGTCTCTCACAGATGGGCTTTGCCGCTTCTGTCTTCTCAGATGAGGATGACTCCTGGCATTCTTCCCCTGCTCCAACACGGGGTTCCTCCCCCAGAACACAGTCCTTAACAAACTCCTCTGGTGTGGGTTGTTCCCAACAGCTGCGGCTTCTGCCAATACAGGGTCCCTCACACGGGACACAGTCCTTGGTGAATATCTCTGACATGGATTCTTCACCGCGGTTGCAGTTTCTGCACTTGCAAGGTCCCTTCCACGGGACACAGTCCTTGGTGAATATCTCTGACGTGGATTCTTCACCGCGGTTGCAGTTTCTGCAGTTGCAAGGTCCCTCTCTCGGGACAAGGCCTCTTCTGGGCATAAGTTTAATGAGCTGCTTTGTCGTGGGTTCCTCCCCACAGTTGCAGCTGTGGATATTGGGTCCCTTCCTCGGGACAGGGCCTGCTCCGGCCATAGTGATAAAGGGCCCCTCCTTCGGGACAAGGCCTCCTCCGGCCAAAATCACTGTCCCTGGCTCAGGGCCTTTAATCAAGTGAATCACTGCCCCTGGTCCGGGGTCAGCTTTAGCAAAATGAGTCTCTGCCCCTGATGCGGGCTCATTATCAAAATGAGTCTCTCCCGCTGATGTGGGGTCTTTAAAGAAATGAAAATAAATCTCAGCTTCACCAGTTCTCTCCATAGAATGCAGGGGAGTCTCTGCTACAGTACACCTCCTCCCTTTCATCACTGACCTTGGAGTCCGCATGGTTGTTTCTCTCACCGTTCCTACTCCTTGCACCACCACCAGCCAGAAGAAGAAGAAGGGGCAGAAGAAGGAGAAGAAGAAGATGGAGGAAGACACCTCCCCTTCCGGCTTCTTCTTAAAAAGTGATCGTGGAGGCGTCTAATTGGCTCAGCCCCAGAAGTGAGCCTTTTCTGAGCTGGGGAGAGTTGTGAGCAACTTCTTGCAGGAGCCATCTTTGCAGCCCCTTCCCCCATACCAGAAAAGGCTGTCATGTCAAACCATGACAACAGTAAAGAATCCACGCCAGAGATATTCACCAAGGACTGCGTCCCGTGTGAGGGACCCTGTATCGGCAGAAGCCACAGCTGTTGGGAACAACCCACACCAGAGAAGTTTGTTGAGGACTGTGTTCTGGGGGAGGAACCTCGTGTTGGAGCAGTGGAAGAATGCCAGGAGTCATTCTCATCTGAGAAGAGAGAAGTGGCAGAGCCCATCTGTGACAGACTGACCACATCCCCCATTCCCTGCCCCCCTGAGCCATTGGAGGGGGGTAGGTAGAGATATGGGGAGCAGTGAGCTGGGCCCAGGAAGAAAGGAGGGATGGGGGAGGGAGATCTTAAAGTGCTGGTTGTAATTTTCTCATCATCCTACTCCCTTTTTTTTGCTTTTATTCCATTCTGTTTCTAGTAGAATAAACTTTCCTACTTTCCTCTCTAAGTCGAGTAGTGGAGTCTGTTTTGCCCAGAACCATAACTGACAGCGAGCCCTCCCTGCCCTTGTCTCAGTCCACATCAACCTTGCTTATCTTTTTCCTCCCATTTTACTGGGTCCTCCGCCATCCTAATGAGGGTGGGGGTGAATGGGGGCACCGAGCGAGAGACTGTTGTGGTGCTGCTGTGCTAGCTGGGCCAAACCACAACAAAAGTGCAGAGTCCTGCATCTGGGAAGGAACAACCCCATGCACCAGTACAGGTTGGAAGTTGAACTGCTGAAGAGCAGCTCTGCAGAGAGAAATCTGGGGATCCTGATTGATAATAAGCTAACCATGAGTCAGCAACGTGCCCTCATGGCCAAGAAGGCCAATGGCATCCTGGGATGCATCAAGAAGAGTGTGGTCAGCAGGTCGAGGGGAGTTCTGCTTCCCCTCTACTCTGCCCTGGTGAGGCCTCATCTGGAGTCCTATGTCCAGTTCCGGGCTCCACAGCTCAAGAGGGACAGGGAAATGCTGGAGAGAGTCCAGCGCAGGGCCACCAAGATGATCAGGGGACTGGAACATCTTTCATATGAGGAAAGACTTTAGGAACTGGGGTTGTTTAGTCTGGAGAAGAGGAGATTGAAAGGAGATCTTATTAACATTTACAAATATCTAAATGGTGAGTGTCAGGAGATTGGGACATCTCTTTTTTCTATAGTAGCTAGTAACAGGACAAGGGGTAATGGAATAAAGCTGGAGCACAAAAAGTTCCACTTAAATATAAGAAAAAACTATTTCACTGAGAGGGTGAGGGAGCCCTGGCATAGGCTGCCCAGAGGGGTTGCAGAGTCTGCTTCCTTGGAGGTCTTCCAGACCCGCCTGGACATGTTCCTATGTGATCTGATCTAGGTGAACCTGCTTCTGTAGGGGGGTTGGACTAGATGATCTCTAAAGGTCCCTTCCTAAACCACTATCATTCTATGATTCTTTGATTCTATGAAAATCATAAACAAAAAATTATAAAAATTATCATTCATGCTATGCAGGGGATGAAAATGCATTATCTATTGATACCAAATAATCTTTCTGTTGCTGGAAAAGATTATTTCTTATAGTATATTACTTTGTTTCAAATCTCTCAGAAAAAGGAATTTGAAATAGATAATAACCATATTAATCAGATAATTGTAGAATCATATAATGCTAGGTGTTAGAAGGGACCTTTACAGATCATCTAGTCCAACCCCTCTGCAGAAGGAGGTCCACCTAGATCAGGTCGCATAGGAGCATGTCCAGATGGGTCTTGAAGACCTCCAAGGAAGGAACATAACCTCCAAGTAAAAATAATCAGGATAATGTTTACTTAAGAATAAGAACTAGAGAGAACAGTGTTTGTCATGCCTCAGAAAAAGTGGCAGAAGTGAAATCTCAACCTATTTTTTACCTCCTGGTCATTTTTTTTACCATTTTGTCCCTTATCCTAACAGATTGAGAGAGCCTGGCTTTCAGTGAATGGAGAGCTCTTCCTCCCTATGCATAAACCAAGTCTTGAGCAAGCCTGACAACATCAACATCAAGAACAGAGGGAACCTGGAGCCATTGGAAGCAACTCAACCACATCTTGCTGAGAAATTGGTCTCATAGACATCTGGAGGTGTGGTACCTCATACCTCAGCACAGCACTTGCTCGTTCCTCCCATGCTTGTGCACCACTTTGTCCAACCCTTTATTTCTACCACTGCTCCAGTTGTGGCCTTCCCCCAACAGTTTCCTTTTCCGCTTTTGTGGTTCCTGTGGTTTAATAGGATGATCATCACATATTCATAGCTTTGTAAGTGTTTATGTCACCAGACTCCATGCTGCTGTATCTCTGTCTCCATCCCCAACTTACATGAGAAATAAGCTCCATAGTGGCCATAAATACAGATCTGTTCCTGGGGCAATAGAAACTGCCTTGGTTGTCAAAATCTGATTTTCTCAGAGTTAGCATTCCACAGCTAGATCTTGAAAAGTACCAGATTTTCAGCTGGTATTCTTTTTTCATCATGTCCTAATTTGCACCCTGAAGATATGAATTATATTGTAAATCTGCCTCTGTCCTTATATATCACATGGTAAACTAAGCGTTATCCTAGGCTACTCCAGTCCTCAACATGAAATGGCAACAACAAAGTTTCTTTTCAGGTCTATCTACTGAGAATTAGAATCAAGAACTATCTCCCATTTGTTCCACGGGAAAACTAATTCTTCTACAAGTTTATTCTGTGTGCAATTGTCCATATTTGTGACACTTTCTATGTTGAGTGAGTTACGATTAGTTCATAAAAGTTGCAAAAAGAAATAATGCTACAGAAGAATATGAATACATTACTCTTTTGTGATCTTATTAGGGTCAAGCCTAAAAATGGAAACACTATATATAATTTCTCTTCCTACACCATATGTTATCACTCTGAAATAGTAATAATCATTGAGTTGTGTGCATTCAGCTGGTAACATTGGGATTTTTTTCCTTTAGATTTACATTTTGCTTTTGTCTGAACAAACAATTGCTAGACAGTATTGCAAAGCATTCAGCACAGAGATTTGTCCAAATGATTAATTATATTCCTTTTAATTGTGTTCCCGAGTGCTTCCTGCTGTCTATGGCATTCCAGAGCCTCCATTCAATAAGCCAAGTGACCTTCTATTCCTGCTTATATGAAATATGATATATATGCCACTGATAAGAGTCCTCTGGATTACTTTCCACAGACTTGTTTAATGCAAAATATTAGAAAGGAAATACTGTGTAAATGTTCTATAAAGTGCTTTAGAATGGATGAAATTGATGTAAGTTTTAAAAAAGAAAAAAAAAGAAATAATAAAACTTGGCCAGTGAAGCCTCAGAAGACTGAGTATCTACTCAAACTTTAGCACGGTTAAGAGACTAATACAAAACCTTTCATTGCAGTCATCAGCCTCAATGGAGTCACATTGCCATTATGGAATATTGACAACATTTGCGTCCTAAGATGAATGATAACTACTAGTTTTTAGCAGTAACAGCTGCACAAAGCTTTCAGTAAAAGCTTGAAACAAAGTACTACCATATCCTTACAAACAAGTAAAAGTATCTAATTCATTATAAACATGACTGCTAGACAGATGTGCCTGATGTCCAACATACCTATGTAGAAATCTTAGTGTGCTTTTGATATGTTCTCTAGGACTTGGAAGAAATTATTTTCTTTTTTTTCCCCAATACAGAAAATACATGTGGAAAATGCTAATACAGCATAAAGTTCAGCTGTATCTTCTTTCTGTATTTTTTTCTTGCCACCGTCTACATCTATAAAATAACTTGCTTTGCTTTCTATTTCTTAATCTTTTTCCTAATGTTGATATTTTATTCATCAATAAATTAATTAATTAATTTATGACTAAAACATAAAAGTAATTAAATACAGATTTATGCAAAAATAATAGGTCTAAATGCTCTTACACCTAGCAACTCAAGGAAAACATAGTATCACTGCTGCTATCAATACAGTGGTTCTGCATTACACTTTTCTTCCTTTTCAGATATCCTTAAAAATATTCTTCAGTCATGTTTTGTAATTTTGATTTCTGTGGTTCTAGGGTTATTCTTATTTGGTATAAAAAAAAGTCTCCTCTCTCAAGCTGAATACCTGTGCAATGGACCAATCACTTCTACTGTGCAAACAGCATTATACATGTGAATGTATATGATTTAATTCAGCCCTTTGAAGCTTGTAATCTGTGGGTTTCTGTGGCATCACTGTATTCTGAAGAGAATACTATAAATTTCAAGGAGAATAAATCAATATGGAAAGACCTCATTTTTTACCTACCACGTGTTGACTAGAATAACCAAGGCAGATTCATTTTGCGCAGCCTCAACTTAATTTCACCTTCTTCTCACTTGGGAATCAATGACTTGATCCAGGCAGACCTGCTTGAGCAAGGGGATTAGACTAGATGATCTTTAGAGGTCCCTTCCAACCCCTATTATTCTGTGATCCTGTGAATCATCCTTTTTAAAGGGCTGTCTTTTGCTGTTGCACATTCTTGACATCTTAGGTTTCCTTCTTTGACAAGGATATCTGTTAAGAGGAAGTGGTGGACAAGTCTGTTCACTTCTTCTTTGTCATGGTTTGACATGACAGCAGTTTTTGGTAAGGAGGAAGGGGCTGTAAAGATGTAAGAAGTTGCTTGAATCTCTCCCCAGCTCTGAGCCAGACACACTTCTGAGGCTGAGTAAATTAGATGCCTCTGCAATCACTTTTTAAGAAGAAGCTGGAAGAGGAGGCTTCTTCCTCTTTCTTCCTTCTTCTATCCCTTCTTCTTTTCCAGCTAGTGGAGGTGCAAAGAGTAAGAAGAGAGAGAGAAGCAACCATATGTACTCCAAGGTCAGTGAGGAAAGAGAGGAAGAGGTGTGCTGAAGCAGAGACTCCCCTGCATCCTGTGGATAGGACTGGTGAAGGTGAGATTTATTTGCATTGCATCAAATACCTTGCATCAGGGACAGTGACTCATTTTGCTAAAGACCCTGCAGCAGGGGGACTGATTCTCTTCATTAAAGACTCCCTGCGAGGGGCAGTGACTGTGGCCAGAGGAGGCTGTGTCCCACATGAGGGATCCCATATTCACAGAAGCTGTAACTGTGGGGAAGAACTCAAGCCAAAGAAGCTCGTTAAAATTACGGCCAGAAGAGGCCTTGTCCTGTGAGAGGGACGTTGTATTGGCAGAAGCTGAAACTGTGGTGAAGAATCCATGTCAGAAATATTCATTAAGGACTGTGTCTTGTGTGAGGGACCCTATACTGGCAGAAGCTGTGGGTGCTGGGAAGAAGCCACACCAGAGAAGTTCATTAAGGACTGTGGCCCATGGGAAGATCCTGTATCGGAGCAGGGGAAGAGTGCCAGGAGTCATCCTCATCTGAGAAGAGATAGAGTCTATCTGTGAGAGACTGACCATATGTCCCATTCCCTGCCCCCTTGAGCCATTGAGGAGTGGGAGGTAGAGATTTTGGGAGCAATGAGCTAGGCCCAGGAAGAAGGGAGGGATGGGAGAGTGAGATCTTAAAGTGCTGGTTGTCATTTTCTCAGTCATCCCTTTTTGCTTTTGTTCCATTCTGTTTCTTGTAGGTAGTAGAACAAACTTTCCTACTTTCCTCTCTGTGTTGAGTACTGGAACCTGTTTTGCCCAGAACTGTAACTGACAGTGACCCCTCCCTGCCCTTGTCCCAGTCTGCAACAACCTTGGTTATCTTTTTTCCTCCCATTTCACCTGGACTTCCACCATCCTAACAAGGATGTATGTGAACGGGGGGCACAGGGTGAGAGACTGTCATGGTGCTTCATTGCTGGCTGGGCCAAACGACAATATTCTTAAATGCAGTAGATATACAACTCTATGTCTCTACCATTGGTACTCCAAAGCCCATTTCTGCTAATGCATGAACTCATCTTGCAGTTTGTAAACATTTAAATTCTCGTTTAATTTTAGAGTTCCAGTAGATAACATATCACTTCTAAAGAGTTCTAGTGAACTTTAAATCTGTCACAATGATTTTAAGAGAAATTGTTGACTAAGACAGAGGCTGTGAAAACAGAATAATCGAATAGAGTATAAAAGCCAGCCTATTTCTGTTTTGAAAACTCTGACAGGCTAACAGAGGAAGACAATACTTCTGAAGAACCTAAAATCAGTTTATTTATCATTACATGAGACAAATTCTACATGAGTTGTAACATTTTTAATGATAACAAACCATCACTTTCTTCAGCCTTTACAGTACTGAGAGGAATATGAAAATATATGTCCTTGGAAAACAGGTTGGTATTATTACTATTTCAAAATGAGTAGGCTTTTTAATCCATAAGTATAGTATCAGGACACACATTAAAAATAGCAATGACAAATTTATCTTACTAAAGTATTTTTAATCATCTCTAATCTGATATTCACAAAAATAGATCTGATTGACTTTTAGAGCTTTTAAAGTAATAACATTTTCAGGAGTGTGTCTTGATTTTTTACATTGCATTTTAATAACTTGTGATATATTAACAAACTTATGAAAAGATCTGGTGGGTCATGGAAAATCAGAATTACTGTAACAATTTTAATAACATTAGATTAGAATAGAATTTTTTTTATATTTTATATTTTAATTATTTTCTTTACTCTGTTTATAATTTTTCTCTCTCAGGACTCTTGTGTGTTCATATACTTCTCTTTTCCTGCTGTAGCTTGAAGTTCTGTGCTTCTGCTATTTTTTCTGTATTCTTCAATTTTTTCAAAAAAAATATGTCTTTAAAATGTCAATACTTCTGATGAAATTCATTACTATGGAAAAAGCCCATATTGAAAGTAAACATTGACAACATCAACAACCTTACAGCAGCATCATTATTTGGTACAATGTAATACAGTCTTCTAAACCAGTTTGACATGTCTTAGAATATAAATAATTTTTTTAAGTACTTTGCCAGAAAAAGTCTTGGTAAAGCATAAAGTAATGAGGAATAAACACAGAATCTTCTTGTGACTTCCTACTGTATTTTTTGCACTGAAAAATATGAAAGGAAATATAAGTACATTTTATTATACTTTACTGATAAACATAGTCAACAAGTCTTCAGTCCTGTTCTGGCTTTGTGGTGAAAGTGAAACTTCCATTCATTAACTTATATAATTTTTAAACTTTTTAGTACATGTTGTGTAGAATGTAAGTGCTTTCATTTTCTGTCTTGATTCCCTTTGTGCTTTGCATTGGTATTTTATAGGATGAATTAACCTTTGTAAGATTCACTGTCGGCACCAGTTCATTCAGTCCATTGGAACACTCCTGATCTTCTCATTAAAATTAGCTCCAAAGTTACAAGCAGGCATTTCTCTGTACTGTTGAGTCTCCCTACAACTGCTGATTTTTTCATTGATTTTTTGTTTGTTTGTTTGCTTTCCATCACAAGTAGTAAAAATTTTGGTTCTCTTATAAAGAAAATTAGATTAGTAAATGTAATTAAAATGTGTTTTTTAAGTTGTATCACAAAGAAAGCCAGGAAGAAAAGCAGCATATAGTAGGAATAACACATAAGGATGGTCCAATAAATGTTTGTTGATTAAAAAAAAATCAAACTATACCTACAGTTTTAAGGAAGTTAAAATATTCTGAGTTATTGTACCATGTTGCAGCCATTTATAGGACAATGAAAAACAACTCAGTCTCTAACAAATGTCTAATACTAGGGTCTCATTTCTGCTGAATATCTTTTTAGATAAAGTACCTGAAACCAATTCTAGTAAGTTTATTTGTTCGTGTGTACTGAAAGTGAGAGATAAATCTTTATATGAATCTTGAAATAGTAAAAACTTCACAGGAACAAGATCATATGACAAAAACATTCTTAAGGTATTGATATCTGATTTAGTATTTTAACTACATCGAAAAGAAAACTAACTTGTTAATTTTTATTTATTTTTTAAGATATGTCCTGGATTTGTGTGGGATAAGGTTTCTACACATGCTGAGGGAGTCATGGCTAGGCTATTCCATACCATGCTGACATCACTCTCACTATATAGAGGGAGCTGCCAGGACTGAAATTGAAGCTGTTTGTTTGGGAATGAGCACTGGTCTGTGGGCAGTGAGCAGTGACACTGGGCATTACTTGCTTTGCAGGTTGCTTTACTGTTGTGGTGGTGGTTCTCTCCTTGTGCTGTTCTATTAAATTGTCCTTATCTTAACCTACAAAGTTTTACCTTTTTCTCCTGATTCCCAGCCCCTCCCTGATGAGGTGGGGAGGAGTAAGCAAGCATCTGTGTGATTTTTTGTTGTTGACTGGGCTTAAATCATAGCAAAATAATAAGAGGCAATACTTTTAGGGCTTTCTTTTACTCTATATTTTCCCAAAAGTATATTTTGGGCATCAAGATATCATAAATTCCTTAGCACTTGAATGATAAGATACATCAAATAATTTTAATTTCAATTTCATGTTTCATCTGATGTGTGAAGGCAGTGAATAGCAAAAGCAGACCAAAAGGCAAGTAAGTGTGTCCTCTCATGTACTCCTGCAGCAACTAACAGCAAAAGTGCTCAATTAATTTTAGTGCCATGACAGTGAAAAGTGAGAGGACACAAGCAGAAACAGACACAAGCAGAAGTTAATTTTAAATATAATCTTGAAAATATATATGCATGTACTTTGAGAGAAAAGAAAAAAAATAAAAAGAGCTAGCAGTGAACTCTGTATTTAGACTGCTAACGGCTGTAAAAAATTATAAAGATGGTGTTTACCATAGAAACAAGTTAGTCAATTCTCTTCTCTGAGAGAATATTGAGTTTTGTTTACTTGGTCTTCAATCTATATTTTTGGGAGATATTTCCAGACTAAAACAGCATGTTTTCAACAATTTCAAAAGAAAATAAAATCTACTATATCACTGAAATGGTTTGCATTTGTCAACTTGTTATGCTAAGAATCATATATATCTCTTTTCATCCCAGCACCAGAGTAACTGGCACTAACTGCACTGAGAATGCCAGAAATCTATCATAGAACTGTAGTTAGTAGCCACAGTTGATTATCAAAGCAATTATTACTGATGGGAGATATAACCACAAGGTACATAAAACAGGTTAGATTTAAAGCTTACAAATTATGTTTGATGTTGGGACCATGTGATAGATGCAGGTTACACACATCTTAATGACCAATATTAAAGTCAAAACTTAGCAAAAAAAATGGAGCTAGAAAGCTCTCATCTTTCTGAAAGTCTGAACTGATGATCAAATTGAAAAACCATCTGTTGAAGATGTACACTGTAGTATATGCTTCTTCCATTATATTTTTATGGTTAAGTCGAGATTTTGTTAATATTTAAATTGTATTCTCAAAACTCCACAAATTCATAAAAGGGACATTTCATGATTGATAGGTTGAAGTAAGTGTTGTAACACGTGGTCTCAAAATTGGAAATCCTCTAAATATACAAGTAAAGATCCAGAATAACCGATATAAGCTCATGTAGACATAATATGTGTAAGATAAAATTCCAAACAGGTAAAAAGTCATGTACTGAAACAGAACGGGTAGGTTTTCAATAATTGGGCCCCAAAAAAATTGTTAATATGGAAGGGAATGTTTATCTAACATCTAATCTTATTTTGTAGCTATTTGTTGAAAGTGTATTTTTTCTAATAAAGTATTTACATGTATCTTACTACTTGTAAAATTATTTCCTCTTTTCTCATCTTTCCACTCTTTATAGCAGAATTACAGTACTATTTAATTCCTTAAGATTATTTTAATAATAAGATTACATTAATAATGAACCACAAGTTTTGATAATATAAAGTAAAATCCCTTACACTCATGGTGTATTGTAAAAAACTTGGAAAAATAGTGTTGGAATGCATTCTGAAAACAGAAGTTAAAATGTCACAGAATTACAGAATCACAGAATCCTAAAGTTTGGAAGGGACCTGGATAGATCATCTAGTCCCTCATGCCAGAGTAGGACAACTTAGAGTAGGTCATACAGGAACTTGTCCACGTAGGTTCTGAATGTGTCCAGAGAAGGAGAGTCAACAACCCATTTGAGCAGCCCATTCCAGTCCTCCATCACCTCACAATTTCACAAGGTCGTTAATGGAATGAGAAAGCTTTAGCGGTACATTTTGATTAATTACACTTTTTAGAAAGCAAAGTCTTACCTTCTTAGCAGTAAGTCATAGAATTATGTTCCTTGAAAGAGTGGGTTGACTCTCACCTGGTGACTGACACATTTTTAGTGAGTTATCATTAAAAGCAAACTAAGAACACATGCTGCTAGTAAGCATACATAGGTTTTCTTGAGCCACGGATTCCAATTCTGTGTGACATACATGAGTTTGATTCATATACAAGCTTACTGACACTTCAAGGATGAGGTTTCTTGATCTATGTGGAAGTAATGAATGATCTGAGTACATTTTTAGTGTTGGTAGATCATACAAGGAAAATTTTTAGTGTAATGAAGCTGATGCTGATTAGCATCTAGATGATGTCTCAACAGAAAGACCACAGATTGACAGGACAAGGGAAACTGACTCATCCTACAATACCAAATTACTTAAAAAATATATATGAAACGAGAAGCAGCTATAGTGTGGAACAGTATACAAAATCCATCTCTGCAAAGGCCAAAGAGGCCAACACACTATCTCTTTAAAGATTCTGATATGGTAAAATATGTTTTATCACCCTAATTTGCATCTTATATGAAAGAATGAGATGAACTATTATCATGATTTCCTTCAGTTATACACCCAACAAGTAATCAATTAGTGTGATAATAAGAAGGCAATGAAGTGGAATAAGGTGATGAGACACATGCATTTATTTAAATTGTTAAGTTTTGAAGAGATCCTATAGAAATTAAAATCTGTAAATGGGCAATGAAGCAGAAAAAATGTCATTTAAAGTGTATTGGACCAAATTGACCCTGATGGAGTCCCCTTCCTTGGAGGTCTTCAAGACCCTCTTGGACATGTTCCTATGCGACCTGATCTAGGTGAACCTGCTTCTGCAGGGGTGTTGGACTAGATGATCTCTAAAGGTCCCTTCCAACCCCTACCATTCTATGATTCTATGATTCATTCTATGAAATTCAAATAGTAATATAGTAATTCTTTTCAGACTTTATGACAACTTCTGAATGAGCTAAGCTTACTGGTAGCTCACACACTGAAACACAGAAAATGTAAGATAAATTTTAAAATGGTATTACTGTGTTTACCTCCAATTCTTGAATTATATTTAGTACATGCATTCTTATCCATATTGACTCCTTCAAGTTTTGGGAGACTCATTATGTTTCAGGAGATACCAGAGTACCAGAACATTTGGTTTGCTAGCTTTTTTTATTTCTTTTAAAGTTTCATTCTTCAAACTCATTTGTATTCATTTCATACTGAAGAATAAAAGAGATAGGTAATAACAGATGCAATGGTGATCAGGTCAGAAAAAAAAAATGAGAATTATATTAATTATTGTTGTGGGTTTCCTTCTGTTATCTATAACTTTGTCAGGATCGTACTCTTCAGTTAAATATAACTGTGCTAGTGGATAACTCTAAAGGAACCATTTCTGGGGAAAGACATCGGTTATTTCAAAAACTTAAGCTAGAAGACAGTACTAAGTGATGGTTAAAAAAAACCCCAAACCTCAAATACCACATAAAACCCCTCGAACCCATTCTCTGAAAAATATTAACATTTTTTTTTTCTTTGGAGCAGAAGTCCTGTCCCTGAGTTACCCCAATGAAACTACTCAACGATGGTAGAATTACATGCATCTAATTATAATCTAATCACCTCTTCAGAAAGTTTGAAAAAATTATACAGGCTATTCGTTTTAGCCACTAAATATATTTACATTATGTTTTCACACACACACAAAAAAACCCCCTAAGTTAAGAGTCTCAGAAACTTCTGTTCTCAAAGATTTATCAATTTTAGAAAATGCTCACTTCAAAAGACAATAACTGTCCTTATGATTATGCTCCAAACTCATAGAATTTATTACCTGTGCTCTCAGCCCTTGGCATAAGTCTCCTTCAGATTCAAATAATGCTATACTGCCAGAGTTTGGGGCTTTAAGAAACTGAATGTCATCAGTCCTTTTTGACACATTGAAAGCTGCATTACAGTATGCTGGATAAGTCAGATTTCCAGATGCATTGTGTAAAATTTTGAGTTCATAGCCTGTACTTGTGACAAAGATCTCATAAGAGTTGAGACAGTGTTCTTTCATGAAACATGGCAATGGGAATGTTAAAAAGGTCATTGCTGTCACATTTGAGAAGACAAACAAATATGTTTGCATGATAGCAATGTTAACTACCTGCCCTTTCATATAGATTTGTCATAGATAGGTGCTTTGTCAGCTTTCTGAAACTGTAGACTTTACTGGAAGCATAAGGAAAACAAATATTTATCTAAATATTACTGTATTTTATTGTGAACTATAACTAATAGGTTGTGTTTTTCACTGTTCCATATTTTTCAAGTATTACTACTACTGCTACTAGATAGGTATAATAAGCAAGTAAAGAAACGCATATTTATATTCAGATTTAAGAAACACTCCATGATTTTTAACAAACTCCTTAATTAAATTACAAAAAACCTCAATGTCAATCATTTGTGTGTAGAAAAGAATCTCAAAGAGAAAAGACTTGGTGTGAATGAAATCTAAATGAGACAACTAGGATTTCATTATGGATCAATATTTCTCTGAACATGTTTGAAATTCAGAGTGAGTGAAAAAATCTAAATTTTTATGTCTTGATTCATATCGAATTTTTTATCTTTATCATATGTATTTATTAACAATATTGAGGATAAATTGTTCCATTATCTTTCCAGGGATGGAGGTAAAGCTGACCAGTCTGTAGTTTCCTGGGTTGTCCTTCTTATCCCTTTTGAAGACTGGAGTAACACTGGCCTTTCCCCAGTCCTCAGGCACCTTGCCTGTCCTCCATGATTGTTTAAAAATGATGGAGACTGGCTCAGCAACCACATCAGCCAGCTCCCTCAGCACTCTAGGATGTATCCTAGCAGGTCACTTGTTGGGCAACCTTAATGAGCAACCTTCTGTTCTCCAGACTGTTGAGGGATCTGAAATGCAGATAAGCAGGCACTTCTTTATTATGCAGTGTTGGGAACAGGGGAGACAGCTCCTCCAACCGTGCTTTGTTGTTAGTTACAATTTTCAAAGTTTTTATACACTTCAAACAAAGAACTACAGTTGCCAACAAAAGCATACATAAAATGTCCATCTCTTAATTTGCCCTTATCTTGATTGGTTCCTAACTATTATAAAATTTCCAATTATTCCTAACTATTATAAATCCAATATCAGTGACTGGTTAAAAAAAGTGACTTCCTGATAAGTAAGGTCTTGTCGGGAGCAGAGGTTTATTGTATCTCCAACTACTCTACAATCACAGAAACATAGAATCACAGAATGGTAGGGGTTGTAAGGGACCTTTAGAGATCATCTAGTCCAACCCCCCTGAAGAAGCAGGGTCACCTAGATCAGGTAGCATAGAAACATGTCCAGGTGGGTCTGGAAGACCTCCAAGGAAGGAGACTCCACAACCCCTCTGGGCAGCCTGTGCCACTGCTTCCTCACCCTCACAGTGAAATAGCCTTTTCTTATATTTAAGTGGAACTTTTTGTGTTCCAGCTTCATCCCATTACCTCTTGTCCTGTTGCTAGCTACTACAGAAAAAAGGGATGTCTCAACCTCCTGACACCTGTCCTTTAGATATGTATAAATGTTAATAAGATCTCCTTTCAATCTCCTCCAGACCAAACAGCCCCAGTTCCCGCAGCCTTTCCTCATAAGAAAAATATTCCATACCCCTGATCATCTTGGTGGCCCTGAGCTGGACTCTCTCCAGAAGTTCTCTGTCCCTGTTGAGCTGAGGAGCCCAGAACTAGACACAGTACTCCAGATGAGGCCTCAGCAGGGCAGATTAGAGGGGGAGAAGAATCTCCTTTGACCTGCTGGCCACACTCTTCTTGATGCATCCCAGAATGCTGTACTGTAGTTTTAGGAAAATGTCATTTTCTCTTAATTTAATGCTTGAGATCAATGTCACTGAGGATCTAGAGGATCAGAGATTGTGCAAAGTTGTATCTAACACTGAGTCTGAGCAACCATTATCTTTAGAGAAAAGAAAGGGTTTGCATTCTGACTTTGGCTTCTTTGTGCTGAGAATGCAAGATATCCCTTATTACTTTTTTTTTTTTAATATAGATAGTTGCAAGTAGACTCAATTTCCAAGGCTATTGATTCAATTTTCATATTGAAAGCACTCATTTTAATGTGTACAAGTAATTTGATGTACTATTTCTCTTTCATATTTCATGTAATTGAACTGTAACCTACCTCTCCACAACTGAAAGTTTTATCTGCAAAGAATTTGCTTATCAGCTATATGAGTTAAATAACTTGAAAACTGTATTTTTGTTTAAACATTTAAACATTATTTGTTTAATTCACTTCTATTTCCAAGTAAGTTATAGACCTATCAGTTCTAACTGACATATGAGACATGTTATGACATATAAAAAGAATTGTCTAAAAGCTATGTTCAGCTTTAGCTTACCATTCTTTAAGTTAACTAACTACTCACTGGGTAAAAGTCCTTAAAACTATCAAGATATGGGACAGATATCCAAAAATCTGTGAAAAATATCTTCAGAGAAAATTCCTGTACATCTAAATTTTATCACTATGTAGATACTTTAGCTTTATTGTAACCTTCCACTTAAAGTAATACAATAATGAAACAATGTCAAAAAAGACATGCATTGCTGTGTTAAATATTAAATGAGATAAATAATTGAAACATCAACCCCCTTAGAGACTTAATTAAATACTTAGAGGCATCAGAAGCCAATGAGTCATATAATCATAGAGAAAAAGTGCTGAAAAGGATTTCAGTAAGTCATATTGTAAACTGTTTCTGAACTTTATAGTGTTTTTACAATTGTATTCTATTTGTTTTGCTTTTTTTTTTAATACTGGAATGTGTAAGATGAAACTAAAGTTAAACACAAGAAGCTGAAGGAAACTGTACAGCTGTTCAGTGTTGACTATACCAGTTTATGTTTTGATGCATTCTCTGACACTGCTGTCTGGCAAAAGAAGTGTGAGTCTCTAGCTCTGTGTCCAACAGTATTAAGCATTGGTCCATACGTTTTGAGCTGAACAAGGACAATGTCCACACAGGAGCAACTGGATGGGTGGAAAGAATGCTGTGACCCCCCACTGAAGTAGCAGTGGCAGACACAAAGCGTTATCAACAGATTACAACCTCCATTCATCACCCTCCTGCATTGCTTGATGGGAGGAGGTAGAAAAATCAAGAGTCAAGTTGAACATCAGAAGAAATGAGGGTGACAAGAAGGGGGTTTTAGATGTGTTCTTATTTCTCATTTTCCTACTCTCTCATAATTGGCAAGAAATTAAATTAATTTCTCTGAATCAAGTCTGTTTTGCCTGTGATAGTAAATTGTGAGTGATCTTCTTGTCCTTATCTCAACCCATAAGTCGTTCATCATTTTTTTTTCTCCCCTCCAGTTAAAGAAGGGAAGTGATACTTCACTGGCCACCATCTTCCTTTGTCTGTTTGGAGTCATGTGATATTCTGACTCTTATATAAAATTAATGCCAAACACATAAAGAAAGCACTTGATTATATTTACCTTGTGCCCTAGAGAGTCCCTGACATGAGTTTCCCTAATGTCTGTCTCGTCTTCTCAAAACAGAGCAATTGTAATGAATAAAGATTGAAAAATTTTCCTTTATGGTTTTCCTGGTCCTTTTCTTTGGTCTATGATTGACATGGCATAGTATGACTGATGTAACTGACATATGCAAAACTGAACACAGAGTTTATTACTAGATTATATAGATTACTCCTTTAACTAGCTAGATTAGTGTCTATCTGGATTAGGATCACACATAAGACAATTCCAGCAGAAGTGTAAGACATGCAGACCTTGGTATTGAAAGTTTATTTGCCAGATGAGAAACTGGAGTCCTTAAATATCAGCAAGTGATAAATGTCTATATTCAGGCCTCAATAGTGTTCAAGTGGATGATCACAAAACCACAGTTCTGTGTAGCCACAGTTTTGTGCTGTGTAGACAGTTTTGTTTTGAGCAGTCACAGATGTTCTTCATAGTCAGAAAAGCCGCAAGGTACAATTAGAAAATGCAGTGTAGTAAGGAAGGAACCAGTTTGTCTTCAACTCAAAGCTGATTTTTCATAGATGAATAAAGTGTATGTGTGCATTGCTAATCTCATCAGAGATTAGCACAGTTCTGGTTTTGCTCATACCTTTTATTTCCCCTAATCTCTGAGTACATGGAAGTGAGCAGAAATGGAGTTAACTGCTACATATTCAAAGGGCCTGTAGTAAATACAAAAAAGTAACAATGCATTGTACATAGAACACAAAAGGACAAGATATACTGCTTTTATTAATACTCTGTTTTGTAACTCTGCCATGGTGTGGAGCTTAAACTATAGACTCTAAGAAAAAGTAATGTCTAAAAATATTAAGAGAATGATTCCTTCACAAGCAATAGAAGGCTTTGCTAGTTCTAAAAAACCCTCAACAACTAAAACCACAGCAAAATTTACATGGAATGATTAAAAAAGAAATAGTAACATTAACAACATGTTTAATATTATAATTTGTGGATTTAATATTTAGTATTAAGTTTATTTACCAAGACTTATAATATCTTTTAGCAAAAATGACAAATATCGGATGCTAAACTTTATTTATAAGCTACCTGTTTAAATAATTTCTTTGAATGATTCCTGATTCATTATTTCAAAAGGATGGTTTCAAAACATGAGAATAAGAAATACTATACTTCATTTAACATCTTTGAACATCTTTCATACAAGGAAAGGCCATGGGAAATGGGGCTGTTTAGTCTAGAGAAGAGGAGACTGAGGGGGGATCTCATGAATATTTGCAAATATCTAAATGGTGGATATCAGGAGGCTGGGGCACCCAGTTCTTCCATTGTATCTAGCAACAGGATAAGCGGTAATGCGATGAAGCTGGAACACAAAAAGTTCCACTTAAATATGAGAAAAAACTATTTTACCGTGAGGGTGAGGGAGCAGTGGAACAGGCTGCCCAGGGAGGGTGTGGAGTCTCCTTCCTTGGAGGTTTTCAAGACCCACCTGGACATGTTCCTATGCAACCTGATCTAGGTGACCCTGCTTCCTCAGGGGGTTTAGACTAGATGATCTCTAAAGATCTCTTCCAACTCCTATCATTTTACTATTCTATGATATAATAAAAGCAATTGTTTCATCCAGATAAAAAGTCATTAAAAACACTCAGAAGATATCAGTTTCAAAGTGCAACAGTGCTGCTTTCAGACACTTATGTTTCTGTTATGTTTCATAACACAGAAAATGTTTTAGGGAAGTAACAAAAAGCAGAAAGTATAATGTTAAGAAAGGGACAAATTTAGAAAGTTCTTCTCACTTCAATCACATTCGTGATTTCTTGATTGTGTATATAACTTTAAATTTAAATTCAGTTTCTCACTAAAAACAAACAAACAAAAAAAGCATCACTATTGATAAAATTAGATACACATTAGATACATTGATACTTAAAGTGTTTTAAAATAAATAGATGTTCATAATATCTTCAGTAAGATACTCATTTCTAGATTAGCTACATGAAGAATAATTTAATCAAAAGGAAATGATTCTGAGATAAGATGATTCTCAGACCATTTCTCTTTACTGAGATACTGTAAATATAATTTTAGATTCAACTGTCCATAAATATTATTTGCACCAACATCTAAACATTGTATAGAATGAATGACTGTTTTGTACTAGAAAGGTAAAAGAACAGGAGACATAAAACCATTAGAAAGGAAAAAAAAATTAATATTATTTTTTAAAAGTGAGCTGTGAAATGTAGTATTGATGATCACTACTGAAAGCAAAACCAAGATAAAATAGACTTCTATCCAGGTGGCCTTACCACATTTTTACAAAATATGTCTTCAAAGTATTCAACTCCTTAAAAAAAATCAAACAATAGATTATTTGGAATTTTATAGAAACAACTTTCCAAAGGTGCAATGATGTCCACTGTACTCCTCTTGCAGAGTTTTGAAATGAGTAAAAGATGGGAGTAGTCCTCCCTATGAACGGACAAAATAATGATTTCCTTTTGTGAAAGATTGTCTTGGCTGGTTTCAGTTCCAAAGTAAATGTCAACAATTTTTAAATTATTATTGATAAAAGCTGTAAATTCCACTGAATAAATATTCATTTTTAGAATGTATTGAGAAATAAAGTTATGTTTTGCATGCTGTAATCTGCTTCCTGAAATTAACATACAGAGTTCCTACATTTGTGATTTTTTCAGGCAGTCATGACTGCTGAGTCAAAATAGTTTGCCTTTTGATAACAACTACTCAAAGTTAAATGTCCAAGAATATTTTGTGGTTTTCATAAAATGTCTGAAAACACTGAAACAGTGACATCCTCACTGTCAAAGTTCCAGGGTCTGAAATTTGAGGACTTCTGAGGATTGTCTTCCAACTAGGAAGACAATTTAGTACCAGAGGGAAAAAAAAGAAAAAAAGTTCCAAGATGCTTTTGAAGACAGAAAGAAACCATCAAATCCTAGTGAACAGGCTGAATGAATCACAGCCTGAAACTCATTCACTATAAAATGCCAGTTGTATAAATGAATGGGACCTTATTAAAATTAGTTTATGTGAGCAAAATAGAAACAAAGGAAAAAAAAAAGAAATTAAGCCAGTGATTTTTTTTTTTTCTGCAGAGATAATTTTCACACTTCTGCTTTCTGTCAGTGTCATCAAGAGAGTGCAAATCCCATGTGGATGCCATAATTGTCTCTCTTTCTGTAAGCTTAGATCTTTTCTGATTACAAAAGAAGAATTAGCAGAGAAAACCACAATAGAATAGTAAAATAATCTCCCAGACAGTTAGTTCTTTGCCTGCCAGGGCTCAATGTTGAATTTATGACAGAAAGTATACCATTTCACATAAATTGACTGTGATTAACACATATGGTAAATAAAGATATTTCAAATGTCTTTACATATTATACTCATTGCCCACACTGAAGGAGCAATACAAATTATACAGTCTGAAAGACACATTAAACTGCCATAAGAAATTAATATGATGAATATCTAATACTTTAGCTGCATCCCATCCCTGTTGAGCAGAGAGCAAAATAAATTATTTCTTCTGTAGTTTTCTAGCAGAGTGGCATATTGTGGGGCAATATTTCAGCATTTATTCTTTTCTGTGTTGAAGTGGTGAAAATAAAACAGTGCCCTCTGCTACTTCTTTACAAAAGCACATGCATTTTCCTACTTTGTGAGTGATTCTTTAAAATCTCAGGAGAGCATTTTGTTATCATGTTTTTACTAAGCATCATAAAATGCCACAGAGACAAGGCATTTGCTGTGAAAGAATTCAGGCACCACCATCATCTCTTCAGGAAAATTTCTATGTAGATTGAAATAACAAAACTAAAGAAATTTGACAAGATCAAAACTCAGTAGTTATTATTTCCCCCACTCATCAAAAATTTCCAATATTACTTATTATTTTATCAAAATAATCACATCTTTCAATTTTATATTATGGAACTTTTAAGATCTCAGAGTATCATTAGATGATATAGCTCATATGAGAGCCTGAAAGTACGAGATTAAGCCTTGGTACTCCTCCCTTCCTTCACTATTCGTTCCAGCAACTGTTGCCTATGCACTCAATCTATTACCATGAACTTACAGCTGTTTATTGAAGCACAACTGGTTTCTTCCTAACATGATCGTTTAAAGAGTATATTGAATAGACATCCATCCCATTTCACATTTGCTATTACACAATGAGTTTTGATTTATTTTGGCTTTTTTAAACCTTGAACTTCTATGAGTTCCCTCAGATGTACATTTCTTTCTCTTTCTCATCACAAAACAGTAATTTCCTGCTTACCTTATAACCTTAACCAGCACCTTAAATGCCAGAAGAGTAATTTGTTTGTTCAACAAAAGTCTAACTAGCTAGGATTATCTGATCCTCAATGCAGAGTATTTAGTTTATTAGTAGTAATGTGAATATGTGCATAGTAAATTGTTCTGTAACTTCAATCAGTCCAAACAGCCAAAGTTGCAAAGAACCAATGAGACAGGTCAGAAGCAATATTTGAGTTCATAAAGCATGTTAATTCTATATTCACAAAAAAGATCTCATTTCCAATTGTATGAAAAATAAAATCTTAAAGATATATCAGGTTTCATTTAATTGATCCCTGTTTATGCTTATTCAGGAAGACCTCACTTTCTCCCTCAGCATCTGCTATTCTTTTTCAGTTATTTAATCCATCAAGGTTGATTATGTGTAATCTCCTCTCTCAGTAGATTTTGTAGCCCCATATCTTCTTTCCTTAGATTCTAGATGCTTGATTTGTAGTTTCTCTACGTTTGCCTGAGGCCTTCTTTAAGCTTTACTAGCTCTCTTATACTATTCTGTCAGACCATAATGATACTGTATACAACACAAGTTCAGGGCAATATTTTAAATACTATTTCAGCTGCTGCTAAAGCAAGGGTATTTGCTTTTATCTGCAAAGTCTTCGCAAAATTGTCAGTCATTATGTGACAGAGTAACCATTCAGAGTAGGGATAGAGAGAAAGCTGTCACAAGATTAAGGCTGTAGTAAAATCTCAGCACATCAAAGGTAATCTCAAATGAGCACTACATAAAGGAAAGCCTTTCCAATAGCAATGATGTTCGTCCAGATATGTGCCATTGAAATATTAGAAGATATTTTCCTGGTTCTATCTGAACAGTGTGTTTGTAAAATGAAACTAATGTTCTTACATTATGACCACTTTGCATGTTTTTCCATGCACTATACAGAAGATACGTAACAGGATTAGGTGGGCATTATGCAAATAATACTTTAAAAATAGAAGACTATTTACAGAGGAAGCAATTAAATACACAATGTGTCATTAGTGTGAAATATTTCTGGTAGAAAAGTAGAATCACAGGAATTAATAAAACTATGAGGCAAATTATTTATGGGCAAGGTCAATGTAATATTGTCCCGTGTGAGGAAAAGTGTTATATTTTACCTATTTAAATAATGATAACTTTAAAACTGTCAGATGTGGAGCATCTTACCTAACTGTTAGCACCATCTAGAGAATTATCTACTTTGAAATCAGTTAAAGAGATCTTAATAAATAAATAATAATAAATTTATATAAGTAATAAATTTTTCCCCTTTTTTTGGCCTTTTCTTTTGAGGATCAGATTTATATAAGACCAGGACTCAAATTGATACGTTTAAGCCAGAATGATTTCTAAAGTATCAGTTCATGTTATGCTGACAATTTGATCTTTTTGATGTAGTTTTCAAAACTTCAGCAAGTTTACACTGTAAAATATCTGGTGCTAAACATACCATTTCTCATCTTCATGCTAAATACGTCATACATTTCTCTGGAATTCCAGACTTGTACAAATAAAATTTCTAAGCCTTCTGAACCTACAAGGAAGTACCTACATTTTAACTTTCTGTTTATTTAGAGATATAACTTCCAAGAACATTAGATGACTAAAGGAGGCAAATGAGAAAGAGTAGGCGTGAAGACAAATTTTTTTTAAAACTTTTAAAATATGTGTGTGTATGTATGGCTGTGTGTGCATGTTCTCTACAGAGATATCTTTACTGAGAGCACTTCAACAGTTGTTTTTAAAAAGATATCTTGTCCTATAAAATAGTCAAACACTTGATAATGATGAAGAGTTTTGTAACATTTTTCATCTCAGATCCTAAGATAGAACATTAGAGGTACTAAGAAGCTGGGTCTTGTCCTGGAAGAAAACTATTCAGAAGACTAGGAAAAAGTACCAGTATTAAACTAGATGTCCACAAGGCACAGCATAAATAAAATCAAACCACAGAGATGTAAATTTTCAGGTATATATTTTGGGATTTCAATGGAAGAAAAATAAATGCTGATTATTTTCTGAAAACCTATGTCAACATAAGTATTTATTTTTCTTTTAATAGTTTATGATTAATTCGGTTCAAATGTTCCTATGAAGAAGGTCTGGCAACGTGTAAAGAAACAAATGTGCTTATTATGCAAAGTTATAATAAAATTTTCTCTGATTCAGTGATTGAAGCAGAGAAGAAATAAAGTAAATCTACTTTAGGGATAGCCATCATTGTAGCTATCCATCTTGAATGATTCCAAACAAAATAATTTTTTATTTGCCAATGAGAATTATGAAATCAAGATTTCTAAATGGCACTGGAGTGAGAACCAAGACAAATGTTTTCCTGATTTGACTATGAATAGAAGCTAATTTTTACTAATTCCTTTCTTTTTTAAAGTTTCCTTCAAACTTCCTCCCTTGATTTTATGAATAGTAACATTACTTAATTAGTAGTACTATCATTATAGTTAATTCCACTTTTGAAATAAAGTACATAGCTTTCTAAGCATTATGATGAATGAAAAAAATGCGCAAAACAAATCAACAACCAGTGATTAGAGGATGGTACAGACTGTGACCTGTAAGCGAAACAGTATTTCTTGCTCTGCATAGAGGAGGACAGAGATTGAGAAGTCCTCTACATCAGTTTTTATGAAATCATTGACTTATAATTCCACTATGCTCTATACAGCTGCTGGAATACTTCATAAAACAAACTACACAGGTTAAACTGTCTCTCTCTTGGCAGAAAGAAAGTTCAAGACCTCAACGTTAACAGTGTGGGGCTTCTATTCAGTGGCAGGTGGTAAACTGAAAATGGTGTAGTAAAAAAGTCCATAAAATTTTGCCTCTAAGTTTTTTCTTTTAGCATACATCTTTTCAATAAGCTCTTGAAATAGCAACTATAGTAAATATCTGACGAGTTGTTCTCATCTAGAAAGAAACTTGGCTCTGGAGAGATTGTGATATTTTTCTGAAATTTCTAACTTTGTTCATACAGAGTTGTATAAACAGAAATAAACATTTTCATTGCATGATTTGATCATTCATGGAATCATAGAATTATACATGATAACAGTATGGACATTCAAAATGAAAGATGTAGTTTACACCTGTGTACTACTCTGTGCAATTAGGTTCCGTACTACTATTTAAACTAAAAAAAAAAAAAAAAGATAAACCAGAGAGTATCTGGAGCATGCATTAAGTAGAAAATGAAGCTAGATATGAACATATGTTCCTTTAGAATGCCAAAAAATTGAAAACAATCCATATGTCTTTCAGATGTTTACATTTTGTTAAGGTTAATGAATTAAACTGCAACCCCCGTAGATAGCTATCCTTTCCTGCATGAGTGCACAACTCATATTGATAAAGGAACTAAAGTTACTGCAGGTCAAGAAAACAAAAACTTACACATTTCAGTTTAAAATACAGAGAAATTGAGTCATAGTAGTCTTTATTATACAACAATAACAATAAACAAATAGTCAAACAGTTCTCCCAAACTGACAACCTCCCCCTAAAAAATGGAACAAACAAAACCCCTTGCATAGAGGAAAGAAATGTAATTATTTTCTTTTCATACTGGGAAGAGATAAGAGGATATAGCCTTATTGTTAGGTAGAACTTTTTAGTACAATTATTATAACCCAAGACATACTCTATTATAAAGATGCAATACTCAATATTAAAGGGAATATAAAAGATTCAGACAAATATATACCATGTTTTCATATCATTCCATGAGCAGGAAGACTTTGCAGAACTTTCAAACACCTTTCCATTCCTACCTTTCTACGAATGATTTAATAATGATATTAAATTCTAATACCTGAAGTGAGGACCATGATGTAAGAAAGTGGATTTTTTTCTCTTTCGAGAACTTAAAAATATTTATTAATTGAAAAAAGTAATGGCTATTGTGTTTTAATTTATTGAGTTCCATTATCCCTTAATATTAGATATAAAAGGTGTATTATTCATGGCTCATATTTTCCAGTGCTAATAACAGCTTATAAATGGCACTGTATTTTCATTAAGAATCTTATTGTTTGCACTCTATTTTATTGGAATTTCATAAGCATTATACATAATAATGCACTATATGTTTGTGGATATAAACAGTATTGATAGCAGTTCAGTTGCGATGAGCTGTTTAATAATTGTCTGCTAATTTGATTTCGAACAGAAGCTCTTTGTTTTTCAAACTCTATCTGCTTCTAGATCATTAAAGCAATGATAGGCTGCTGCAGAAGGCTTTTTAACATCTAATTAAAGATGCTATTTAAATTATTCATGCATTATGGTTTTCTATGAATAATTTACGTAAAAATTTCATTGGCAAAACTTAATTTTTAGATTCAATAAAACCTTAAAACTTTTTACACTTTTCAAGGTCTTTCAAAACAATCTCTCTACAACTTTCATGAGTAATAGTTTGGAATTAATATTGTAAAATTAAGACCAGAAAATACATTTAAAGATTAGATTTGGTGAATCACAAAAAACAAACAGAGAACAAAACAAAAAAAGCAATTTGAGTTATTCCTTAAAATAGAAGCAGAAATTTCAAAGTCAAATCAGAACACTGACTCACAATCCAAACAAGAACTGTGAATAGGACAAATAGCAATGGAGTACTGAGTATGATGGAATTGGACACTGAATATGATAAGAAGCTGTCATTGTCATAAATTTCAAACTCCTGAATAAAATATCATCCCCAAACTCACTCTTGGATTGTTTTGAGTAAGAATGCATTTAAGAGATATAAAAAAAAAAAAAATCATGTTTTCACATAAATTTCATATCACTTGGGTCACTTAAAGTGCTCTGCACATCTTTGTATGGAAGGAAACATGCTCACAGGAAGTATGGAAAAGTGCTGAGCTGGATTAAATGGAACCCTTAGGCTGTGGACAAAGAAGCTGAATACAATTGCGTGTTTGTTACACACACAATAGAGTGTAGCTATAGTGCTTTTGTATGGCAAAGTTTCGGTAATAGGGGGGCTATAGAGGTGGCTTCTTTAAACAAAATACTGCCAGAAGCTTCCCCTGTATCTGACAGGGCCAATACCAGTCGGTTCTAAGATGGACCTGCTGCTGACCAAGACCTGGCCAATTAGTGACAGATATTTAAGAAGGGGAAGAAGTTGATGTACAGGTCATAAACAGAAGCAGCAGAAGGGAGTGACAATGCGAGAAGAACATCTTCATAGACACCAAGCTCACAGGAGAATGAGCAGGATAGGTGTCTAGGCACTGGAAGAGAGTGAACTGTGAACTCTAGTTAAGACAATGGTGAGGCAACTGTCCCACTACAGTCTATGGATGTCCACTGGGGAGCAGACATCCACTCGTAGACCATGGAGGACCCCAGGCCTGAGCGTATAGATGCCTAAAGGAGGCTATGACTCCATAGGAAGCCTGTGGAGCTTATGGGGAGAGAGGAGTGATGCCAGAAAGGTTCGCTGTCAGGACTTGTGATCCTATAATTGACCTAGGCTGGAGCAGGCTGCACCTGAAAGAGTTTTTTCCCCATGGATGACCCATGCTGGGGCAGTGTGTGAAGAGCTGGCCCTGTGGGAAGTACCCATGCCAGAGCAGCTTGTGAAGAATCGTATCCATGGGAAGGAATCAGATTGGAGAAGCTCATGGATTGCTATCTCCCGTAAGAGGGTCTCCACATTGTAGTAGTTGGAAGTATGAGGAAGCCTTCCTCTGAGAAGAGCCAGAGGCAAAGTCCATCTGTAATGAACTGCACTGCTGTGGGAGCAGGAGAAAGAGTCCCAGGAAGCAAACATGACTTTTGCTTTGCAAATTGTCAAGTAAATGTTCTACAAAAGTAAAATATTCTATTTCAGAATAGAAAGACTCTCATACTCCTTTCAAGAAAAAAGACAACATTCCATATTTTTTCAATTTAGAGTTTGCTGTAACCATAATACCTGTACAAGACAATCACAACATCATTAGAATTTTACATTCCAGATTAATTTTCCTGGAAATTAAAGTACCAAGTGCTTTCAGTTCAACTTTCCAGGTTTTGTAAATGTATATTTTCATTCTGGATTTCCTACTGACCCTGAATTTCTGGGAAATATATTTACATAACTACATCAGCACAACTTTGGTACAGCTTTGTGGCACATGTGAACCCAGAAATGCAAAATCAAGCACACAGTATGCAGTGTGATGAAATGTGTTGCAGAAATAGTATTTCCCTTGTGAACAGGTATTGAACATCTACACAAATATTCTAGAGTCCTGAGGAAACATATGCTCTGACAAACACACGGAGAAGCGCTTATACATCTGACCAAAATTCTAGCTGCCTGCTTAATTGACTGCATAAAAATTGGATGAGTATCGAACTTTATTCTAAAATAAAGAGGAAATACAGGAAAAACAATAAAACAAAGTACAAAAAAGCACTCTGATATGGATTCCACTATAACAAAGCCTCACAATTTTGAAATTCAAGGAAAATATACAGTCAAATTAATGTATGAATATATTATAAAAGAAGGACTGTAGACAAGAAATAGAAGACACAATTAATTTAGATTTTCAATGTCACTCTTGGGTGATACCACTAAAGGAAATTGATAATAGCTACAATGCCAGCTGTAGTTGATAATTCACTCAGTAGCTTACTAAGAGAAGAGAAGTTAATACTAAGGTGCTTCAACCTCAGTCTGAGGTCTATTTGAGCTTAGTAAATAAAATTTTAAGAAAATATTTAGATTGTATAAGTCACTAGGTACCTTCTTATGTTGAATATTGTCCTCTAGTTTAGCCATCAATTAGAAATGTGTGGAAGAAACAGATAATGCTCTGAGAAAGGGGTAAGTGTGGGAAAGGACAACATAGATTCAAACTAAAAGTGGTTAATAATTGTCATAATATTTCATATAGAAAGAGCATGGTCTGTAACAGCAAATGTATTCAATATAAAATATTACTAGTTCCATACAAAGTTAGGAAATGCCTTAAAAGTATCTAGGAGTGATATTCAACAAAACTTAAGGTCCACTATATGTTTAAGTTTCCAAGTACATTATCAGGATGGACTGTTAAATATCTCATATTTGGCACTATAACAGCTACTTCTGAGGATAAGAGAAAGAGTGGAAGATAATATCAACATTTGGAGTTACTATGAGTAACATATATGAGCATATATAAACAAGCCAATTGTGTTTTCTGCAGGTGTTTTTTAAGCTTTTTAAGAAACTTTCTAGTCTTCTTGCTGATTTTAGACATTAAAATTTTGCACTATCCTTAAAAATAAGAACATCTAAATACAGATTATAGACAAAAAGACTTGACTTAACAGTGTTCTAAACAAGGAAAAAGTTGTATTTTAATAAAAAGATGTTTTAATCACATTTCAGTGTTTAAACACCCTTCTGTGTGAATGTCTCATTCTGCAAAAACTTCTTGATGCACATACCACAGTCAAAACCCTCCTGACAAATTCTCCCTTTAAAAAAAAAAAATGTGACAAATGATCTCATGTCTAAATCAGTTATTTCAAATATACTATGCTTCAATACTATTCCAGGTTAATTAACGTGACATATGTTTCACTTTTCTTATTCAATTTTTCTTCATAAAACTGTTTCTCTACCTGTATTCTGAATGCACTGACTTATTACATCCAAAGATCTTTTAATAACGTGATGATCACTTTCAGGTAAAAAAAAAGGAAAAAGAAACAAGAAGTAAGTCTTGTTCTGCCTTTGTCATTCCAGTATTCCCTGCAACATTTCTAAGAATTGTTCTTAAATCAGAGTCAAGATTTTTTTGTTACATCACTGGAAACAATTTAAGGGAGACAGAAGTAAGTAAATGAAGATTATAGATAAAGTTATTGTATTAATTAGATACTAATTTCTTGGCTTCTATGAGAAATTGTCCTATCCTTCTGACCTTTTTTTAAATAAAAGAGAATCCACATTAACATCTAGAATAAAAGTGACTGTTCGTGCTTATAGGACTCTTATCTTCTCTCCAGACCAATGAGAAGACTTTTTTTTTTTTTTTTTTTGGAAATGCAGACTAAATATCAGATATATCCCTTCTCAAGAACATGTAGAAATGTGTACCTGTGAAAAACATATTTGTAAGGATTGTTAAATCATGTTTACTCTAGGAGCAAATCATAGAGAAAGGGATAAGGAAGATACAGACTTACAGCTATGACTCTGTTTCTGGCAGACCATAGAATTTGATCAGTGCACACTGACTACACTATGCTATTCTTAGGATAATTTTGAATTTGGTCAAGGAATGGTTAAGGTGATGAAACAGAATTTTTAGCCAAATTAATAGCTTCTGGGAATTGAGCTTGAGGCACAGGGAAGTGCTGGAGAGAGTCCAGTTCATGGCCACCAAGATGAGCAGGGGACTGGAACATCTTTCATATGAGGAAAGTCTGTGGGAACTGGGGCTGTTTAGTCTGGAGGAGACTGAAAGGAGATCTCATTAACATTTATAAATGTCTAAATGGTGGGTGTCAGGAGGCTGGGATATCCCTTTTTTCTATTGTAGATAGTAACAGGACAAGGGGTAATGGGATGAAGCTGGAACACAAAAAGTTCCACTTAAACACAAGAAAAAGCTATTTCACTGTGAGGGTGATGGAGCAGTGGCATAGACCGTCCAGAGGGGTTGTGGAGTCTCCTTCCTTGGAAGTCTTCAAGACCCTTCTGGACACATTCCTATACGACCTGCAGGTGAACCTGCCTCTGCAGGGGATTTTGACTAGATGATCTCTAAAGATCTCTTCCAACGCCTACCATTCGGTGATTCTATGATTCTATGAATTGTTATTGCCATAGTTAGAACAATTTAGAAGCTATTTATTGAAGAAACTTTACACACAAGTTATTTTTTTTTCTCATAAACAGTGCACTGCATGATCTAATCCAAATTCAAAGAACAGCTAAGAGAGTAGGACGAAAGACTTTATACTTACATATGTATTTATTCAGATTACACATTGCGTTACACATTACACAGATCACAATTTAGAGGGGAGCTGTAAACCACAGTATCAATAGAAACTACTATGTTTTTCAACACTGCCAGTCCCATTTACAACATTAAATTTATATTCTGATTGGAGTTTTTGTCATCAAAAGCTACCTGGAAGATATGCTGATGCAAAATTTATATTGTTCCTAATTAACAATATGACTGAGATGAGCATAGCAATCCACACTGATGCACAGCTTAATCAGAAGCATATCAAACTGCACTGGTAGCATTTTAGTAATTAATTTTTACTTCTCCAGGTTAAAACTAAAATGTAAGCAAACATTAAGAACAGCAAACTCAGTCAACTAAAGATATCTTTGTCTCATCAGAGACTAAATGGAACTTCTAACTCAGAGAATGCTTTATGGACTTTTATATTCCAGGTGAAAAAGTTCACTTTTAACATCAGAAAAGTATTCTATTTCTTCAAGACACACACACACACACACAGAGACAGGGTAAAATTGTATTCCGCATTTCTCACTACAAAGTTACACTGAAAATAATCTAAGCGTCGATCTCAGCATCATAACTTTTAATATTACCTGATCTTACAGTAAATCTTACAGTCATGTGTCTTCCATCAGATTTTTACTATAGGATAAATGAGTTGCTTTTCTGTAAATAAAAAGCAGCAGGGTTCTGTAATGAAGACCATCATTCTACTATCTTTTAATTTCAAATTACTTCGCAGTCAACCTGAAAAAAAAAGGTAACAAAATTTAAAAAACACTGAGAACACTCATCAAGGATATATACATCTTCTTATCAGCTCTGGACTAGAAAAAAACCCTTCAAAACCATTGCAAATTAAATCTTAAAGACTGCATTTATTCAGAGATTTAATATAAAGTCAAGAAAGCAAAATTTTAAATGAAAATTTTTTCAAATTATATTTTGTCCATCCAAAAAGATTATTTTCTTTTATTTTTTTAGATACGTTCCCATTTCCTAGGCAGGTGATAAACTGTCTGTATGGTAGCTGACAGGTGAACATAAAGTCAGGCTTGCCAGGCAGCTTTATAGAATGCTATAGTGAGCTTGAAACAGGTTTTTGTTTTCCTATGAAAGCAGAAATTGATTAGTTCTGATTAAAGTATATTTTTTTTCCTCTACTTCATGCTTACAGTTATTATTCCATCTTGTAAAAGCCTATTTACCTGCTTTAGCTGAAGTATTTTCTAAGAAACAATTAAATTTGTAAGACAAAAATTATTTTATGATTACTCATTTATCTAATAATTTCAGCCATAGAAAACCCAACTCACATCTTTTCACCTCAAAAACTGACAATGACACATATTAAGAAGTACTCAGTAATTACAGTATAATACCCGAATTCTGTAATCATACGACAGTTCATCATATGTTGGAAATTTGCAGTTTATATGGTAGAAAGATTGGTGTTAGGTAAGATATATTTCGTCTGAAACTGATTACAGTGTCTTGTCAGATTCATTAAGTTGTACTTTATTAAGCACGCAGTTATTTATGCTTATCTGGCAACTTTCTCATGGTGTACGAAAAAAAAGCGGCATACTATGACATTTAAACGGGAAGCTGTAACATTATATGAATGTAATACTAATCAGCTGAGACACTTAAAAAGAATAATTAGTCAGTTTCTTCCTAATGCAAAGTCTCCTGGAATCATAATTCATTTTCATACATCTTAGGGAGGACCATCGGAATGAAACAGTGACTGAGACACCCGAAGGCTGTGCTGCCATTCAATGAGATCTGGACAGGCTGGAGGGTCAGGCAGAGAGAAATCTAATGAAATTCAACAAGAGCAAGTGTAGGGTCTTGAATCTGGAAAAGAAGAACCCCATGTACCAGTACAGACTGGGGAATGAACTGTTAGAGAGTATTGTAGGGGAAAGAGACCTGGGGGTCTTGTTGGACAGTAGGTTGACCATGAGCCAGAAATGTGCCTTCCTGACTAAGAAGATCAATGTCATCCTGAGGTGTATTAGAAGGGCTGTAGGTCAAGAGAGGTTCTGCCTCCCATCTACACTGCCCTCATGAGACCACATCTGGAATATTGTGTCCAGTTCTGGGACCCTGAGTTCAAGAAGGACAGGTAGCTCCTGGAGAGAGTTCAGCGCAGGGCCTACCAAGATGATGGAGTGAAGCATCTCTCTTATGATGGAAAGCTGAAGCAGCTGGGGCTTTTTAGCTTGGAGGAGACTGAGGGTTGATCCTATTAATGTTTACAAATACATAAAGGGCGGATGGCAGAAGGATGAAGCCAGGCTCTTCTCAATGATGTCCAATGTTAGGGTAAGGGGCTATGGTTATAAGCTGGTACATAAGAGGTTCCAAAGAAATACAAGGAAGAATTTCTTCCCTGTGAGGGTGACAGAGTGCTGGAACAAGCTACCCAGATGGACCGTTGGGTCTCTTTCTCTGAGGACATTCGAAATCCACCCGTACGAATTCCTGTATGACCTACTCTAGGTAGTCCTGCTCTGGCAGAGGGATTGGACTGGATGATCTTTCAAGGTCCCTTCCAGTACTTGAGATTCTGTAATTCTGTGACTTTTATTGCATTCAACATTTGCACCTATATGAGTAACCTAACACCATGAAACTTTTCCCATTGTTATGTGTGTGTGTAATAGAGGACATAAATTACAGCTTGTATATTTGATTCTATGATTCTATGGTTTGTCTTGTTATACAAACAACAGGTTCAACAATACTGATGTCTAACAATTTTCTTAATATGTCAGTCCTGGAGAACATTTTTTTATGCTTCAGTCTTTTAAAAGGTTAGAACAATAATGGTCAAAATTTTAAGTTAGATGCAACATTACTCATAATATTTGTTGGATCTGGTTACATATCTAACCCTAAATGCAGTTAGTTGTCTGAGTCTAAGATATTTCTAGACTTTCTGCATAACTCCATGTATTATTAATAAAATTCAGCTATGCACCCTAAAAGTTGTTCCTTGTCTCTCTTTAACTACTGTTTACTGTAAGATAAAAATATAGCAGTAGCTAACAGTATTAATGTCTTCTTGTGGTACTGTTTTCTTATTATTTTCCTCAAAACAGAATTAAACAAAGAGCAACAAGCATTTTTCTGTTCACAATTGCAGGTCTTTTACCAGCCACAATTTTATTTTGTCAAGGAACTTCTCTCTCCAGCGCCTCAGCTGCTTATGTTTCTTTTTTTCTCACCTTGTCTATCTCTGTTCAATTCTTCCTACTTAGGCTCTCAAATGCTACCAATTCCATGAGGTTAATACACAGTTCTCTACATTTGTATTCAACCTAAAATGCTTTCAGCTCCTTGATGCAGACAGCTTAACTTCTGACCTGTCTTGTATTTGCTGGTATTTCACACAATAGCTGTTACTGTTTTGACCATTTCACTCCAGTAAAGCTGTTCACCTGCTTCTGGTGGTTATCCTTAAAGAAGTTTGGAATAATTGATTCCTTATGTACACCACCATTTCAGTCAGAGTCATAAGCAATGACTTTTGACATTGTACCACCTGTATAATCACATTATTGTAATTAAACTAATTGATTGTAAAGCTCATTAGAAGTGCTCCAGTGTTTAACTTTTTTAAGTAAAAAGGCCAGAGACTTCTATGAATTAATTACTGTGTCTGTCTCTTTCACTGTATAGTCTAGTTTTTATATGCCAATTTTTTTTTCTCCTTTTCTTCTTTTCTCCTGAAACCTCAAAAAAATCCACACAACTAGACAATATTTCCAAATTTTCCTAGCAACAATTAAAGAGAAATAAATTATTTGTAGTATATATTATTTTGTATCTAAATTATGAATTCTGTGTTTTCCATACTGATTCTTTAGGGTTGTGATCCTGTCATCACTTTTTACCAATAAATTAAACAGATTGATCTCATGGAGTCTCTCACTATATCATATTTTTCTACCTCTTCTTCCCCTGTGGGGGTTTTATTTGTGTACTCCCCTGCTTATGTAGTCATGACTTCCATTAGCTCTCTAACCAGGGCTCTGCACTACATCCTCTGCAAATTAAGCACTTTGTTGACTTCCTCTAGATTCTTCCTTTTGAAGCTTTTTTTGTTGCATAGCACTGCCTCCAGTCTAGAAGCATAAGCTTGATTCTTTGCACCATGACAGCATATTTTCATTTCTTGAAATTAGTTTTTTTTCTTGTATCCACCCTAGCTAGTGAAGTCTTAGGATCTTGTAGGAACATTCTTGGTTAAGAATGTGTCTATTTAGCCCACCATGATATTATTTGACTGTGAAGGAAGTAGTTTCAGTCTGCCAGCACCCAGACTTCCGAAAATTTTATTTCCACTCTGTCACATTCCTCCAGATACAGTAATTCTGTTCTTGTGGGAAGTTTATTAGCAGTTACCACTCCTGTAAAAATATCAAACCTGTGTTTTTCCTCTTATAAAACATTGTTGGTCCCATTAGATATTTTTTTACAGCTTTTTTCATCCTATTCGAACTGCAGATCTCCTTTCAACCAAAAATATTTAGTTTTAGTAAATGCAGATTCAGGATTAATAAGTGCAACCAAATGTAATCACATACATGTGTGTAGCTGCACCCACACAAAATTGTTCAAAAGATCATCTTTATTCATTGCTTCACTAATCTTCACGAGATTATATAGTGAAAGTATTGATTTTTGCTGGGGTGTAGTTTTCTTCATGGAAGCTACTATGGTGCTCTATTTTGGATTTGTGATCAAAACATACATCTATTTTAACTTGCTGAAAAGGTCTTGTATAGCATTAATGCCTTATCATAGAATCATAGAATGGTATAGGTTGGAAGGGACCTTTAGAGATCATCCAGTCCAACCTTCTCTATATCTCATGCTGTCCCTCAACATGTAGGCTGGAAATGGACAAGAGATTGGGACAACTTATCCAAATTGACCAAAGACATGTTCCATACCATCTAACATCACTGTCAGAGAAAAAAAAATGTAGGTGGTTTTTCCAAACTAACCATTTCTTACAGACTGGCTGAGCATTAGTCTGCTGTTGGGGGTGGTGAGTGATTGCCTTTTCATCACTCTTGTTTCGTTTTCCCTCATTTATTAAACCATCTTCATCTCAATTCATGATTTTTTTCTTAGTTTTCCAATTCTATCCCACTGCGGGCAGCGAGTGAATGACTGGGTGGAGGTCTGGCTGACAGCTGGGATCAATTGACCATATAGTAACAGAAGGGATATCCTTTCTTAATGTTTTACTTTTTTTATTAATATCAATATGGAAGAAAAATGCTGACAGAAGAAAATCTCCAACCCCTTCTGCATGGCTTCTCTTTGTAATATAGGGTATTGAACTCTGAATACTTTATATATCCAATATTCAGCAAGGCTTTCTTTAAAAAAAAAAAAAAACAAAAAACAGAACAACTCTAGGCTTTTGGTTCCACAAATGAGTGATGAATGAATGCAGAATTAAAAAATAGATCAGTCAGCAAAATTACTTGAGTGTCAATGGGGGTTATTTTTTGCTTTCCCTGAGCAGCACCAGAAGAGATGATACAGAGGGCTGTATTATAAATATAATTTACTGTAATACCAATTACTATAACTTGAGGTACTACAATCTTACTAAAACAAAAGTTTGAGACAAGAAACAATAAATTTGATTTCTAACAGTGAGACTGGCTTTCAGAAGAAATTTATTAAACTAGTATATCTGTAGTATTTCTTTTAACTGTTATTTTTATTCTGAAGTAAGAATGATTGTGTGCATGTGTTAAGTTTGATCTCTTTTCATAGAATCATAGAATGGTAGGGTTGAAAGGAAGTTTTAGAGATCATCTACTCCAAACCCTGCTAAAGCATATCCACCTACATCAGGTCGTGTAGGAACATATCAACATGGGTCTTGAAGATCTCCAAGGAAGGAGACTCTACGACCTCCCTGGGCCGCATGTGCCAGTGCTGCCTCACCTGAACAGTAAAATAGTTCTTTCTTATGTTTAAATGGAAAATTTGTGTTCCATTCATCTCATTGCCCCTTGTCCTGTTGCTAGATACCATAGAAAAAAGGGATACTCTAACGTCCTGACACCCATCATTTAGATATTTGTAAATATTAATGAGATCCCCCTCAGTCTCCTCTTCTCTAGACTAAACAACCCCAGTTCCAGCAGTCTTTCCCTGTATGAAAGATGTTCCATATCCCTGATCATCTTGGTGGTCCAACACTTCCCTGTCCCTCTTGAGCTGAGGAGCCCAGAACTAGACACAGGACTCCAGATGAGGCCTCACCAGGGCAGAGAGGGGGAGGAGAACCTCTCTCACCCTGCTGGCTACACTATTCTTGATGCATCCCAGGATGCCATTGGCCTTCTTGGCCATGAGGGCACATTGCTGACTCATGGTTAGTTTACTAACAACCAGGACTCCCATGTCTCTCTCTGCAGAGCTGCTCTCCAACAGGTCAATCCCCAGCCTGTCCTGCTGGATGGGGTTGTTCCTTCCCAGATGCAGGACTCTGCACTTGTCCTTGTTGAACTTCATGAGGTTCCTCTCTGCCCAACTCTCAAGCCAGTTGAGATCCTGCTGAGTTATGTACTTTTATCTAAAAGAATTTTTAAGTATCTACAGCAGGCATCATCAAGAGTAGTGTACACAGAGCATGGAATAATCTTCAGAAGATATATTGATAAGCATTATCTATTGTATGAGAAATGAATATACTAAGAAAAAAGCTGTGTAATGTGTGACAAGAAGTTTTGCCAACTGTATACTCCTTTCTTTATCATCAATCTATGACTGCAAATTGGTACATATTCATCAGAATGTTGCTCCAAAGACTGAAATTAGCTAGTCAAACAAAATTTAGTACAATATTAAGTGTAAACAGGGCAGTAGAAAAATTTTTTAATATACTATGTTTAGAACAGGGAAATATCCTGTCTGCAGTTGAAAGAAAATACATTTATAAATATGCCTTCTGCTTGTTTCTCAAGTATATAGATTAAAGTCTTTCTGCAGCTTTTTGTATACCACAAAGCAATTCCACAGAATACTAAACTGTGCAGCAGGTATTTGACATTACTTAACAACTTTTTGGAAATGTCACCCAGGTCATTGGTGAAAATCTGCTTGAAAAGTGTCCAGAAGTAAAAATAAGAGTGTGCAAAGCAACTCTTGTGGATTACGAAATCTGAATTGCAAAGTAGCAGAAGTCCTCTGTCTGCCCTCTCCAAAGTCCTTTCCCATTTTAATTTAACTTTGAAAATACAGACACATAATTAATTTTTAGGAATTCAAAATCTATTTTCAAACATGTCCTAAACGAAATTACTCACTCCAAATGATTTTATCACCACTTAACCTTCTGAGAAAATTACAGAGAACTACTTCAACAACCCCAGCTGCAATAGGTATTCCATGTATCATGTATCATTATAAATACAGTAAAATCATGACATCTCTATTTTATTGTATCTGTATAATTTCATATTATATAGAGGTTAGTAAATTTCACTGTGTTATTGCATGGGAAGTGAATTCTACTATAGGCAGCATACTGCACACAGATATGAGATATGAAAACTTAATAGGGTTTATATTTATTTTACAATTTTAGACAATTGTTTTGGGTCGTTTTTGCAACATAGAAAGCTGCACTTTTACTGGCTGGTAGGTTCTCTGTTCAAACTTTAAATCAATCTAACAATGTTACTAAAGTACATTTAATATTGAGCAGTGCAATCAGTACAGTGAAAAGTCACTAAAAATCAATATCTACAAAAAAATGCAGAATACAATATCTAGTAGGTAAAGGTCACATGCAAGAAGTGAAGTAAGACTCACCATGCACCTCAACTTCTCCAGCATACCAACAAGGATTACATGACACTAATAAAGTGAAGGACGACTACATAAAGTGTACAGGTAGGTATTCGAGAGAAAATTACACAGCATAAAATCTTCTTTGAGAACATATTCAAATGCAAGCTTAGATGTCTTCAATATAAGGCAAAATATCTATTACAGTGCTTTGCCTAAATAGAGATTGCATTAACAAAATAATTTTCACCTATTGTCCGTTACAAAGATTCAGCTTGCTTTATTCAACTATTTCTCATATATACTCTTTCATTCACATTTAAATAGCCATCAGTTTTCATAATATCTTCATAATTATATGTCATGTAATTGTTTTGACTACATAATGGATATTTTGATTTCTCAAGTGTGCTTCTTTTCTTAGGTGTAGAAGTTATAAAGACTTTCATAATAGGGATACAGTTGTTACAGTATTTTTCTTTAGAGCTATCTGAATCCTTCTCATTAGTGCCTCAAGGCTAAAGGGATGTAGAATACTAAAAAAACCTCAGAAAAAAATGATATTTTACTTTAATCTTATTATAAACATAAGTTTTCCTACGTTGTCCAAGATTTGAAGAGTCAAAAATCTAATGTGCATTAGATTTAAGATTACTTGCCTCTACAACTAGAAGTCAAAATGCTAATGGAGGCAGTGGGAATATATTTTGCATTTTTATGATGATCTTGTGCACAAAACTAAAAATAAAGCTATGCAGACATTCTGTCTGGACATCTTTAAGAGTGAAAATCATTTTGAAAACATGTATTTAACTGCTATGAATTTTATTCAAGGGGCTACACTATGAAGAACAGTATACCTGTGGAAGAGTCAACAGAAGTTATTGATAACAAGTCCTTTGTATTACTAGTTGATTTGCCCAAAAGACAGCTAAAATTTTAACTCTGATAATGTTCATAGCAAATGTCTCTCAGGAAGAACATTGCTTCTCAAGAGGAGTGTACTGAGCACAAGGTTTTGCATTCAGAAGTTCTGAGAACCATTAGATTATGCTTTTCTGGTACCTTGCCTGCATTTTTTTTAATTATTCAGAAATAATCACCTAATTTTGTCTCTGACAAAATTATTAGGCATGAAAAGACATTTTTGTAGGAAAGGATATAGAGAGTGTAAATTTATGAGAAAAATGACAATATTTTTTATATCATAGAAGACTATCTAAAAGCCTCTAGAAGTTGAGTGCATCTTAAAGTCTTCTAGAAATTGACTGTCTTTTAAATTAATTCTCTAATTTATGACAACAATGATGAAGAAGAAAATGGTACGAGTTAATAAAGTAGTAGAAGAGATTAGTTTTGAGACAGGAATTCATTCTCACAAAACAAGACTTTCCTGCTCTAACAGGTCGATGTTGCCCACATTTAAACTGAAAAATAGAGCAATGTGTGAAAAAATATGTAACACATAACTTTTAAGCTTATTTTGTTTGAAACTGGTGAAGCAGAGAACAAGAGTGATATTGTGCTTATTTTCAATGAGTAATTGTATTTTCCGAGCTTTTAAGGGTACCATTCAACTGAAAGTTGAATTACAATTCAGTAAGCTACAGAATAATTACATCAGTGAAGAGGAAGAAAGCAAAATACAGACAAGTTAACTTCATGAGAGGTGTTAGAACACAAATATTTGCCAAGATAGCCTTACAAAGATATTGAAATCACACACAAAGTTGGAATAAAAGTATCCAGACAGAGCTGTACACATTAGTAGAAGGTAATTTCAACAGAAATTTTAGTAAAAAGTGTGTGCTGCATAATATAGTCATTCAGCTCAGATAAATTTTCCCCAGGCATCAAAGCCTGGAACTCAGTTATTTGTTTTTAAGTGAACACATTCTCATTTGTCTTGGCCTGCTCTCTATTGCCAAGGTTACTAAGAAATGGATAGATACATAGGAAGATACTGTAGCAGTTTGAGCCTGGCTGGATGCCAGGTGCCCACTGCACCACTCTATCCCCCACCTCCTCAGCAAGCCAGGGAAGGGGAGAAAATAAGATGAGGGTTGAGATATCCAGCCACCTCTCTAGAAGTAGGGCTTCGGTACACATAGCAGTTGCTTTTGGAAGGCCAGAAATGAACCTTGCCTCCCTTTCCTGCTCTTCTCCCCCAGTTTATATTACTGAGCTGACGTAATATGATATGGAGTATATCCTTGGTCAGCCTGGGTCAGTTGTTCTGGTCATGGTCCCTCCCAAGATTGTGCTCACCCACAGCTATTGGTGAAGGTGGGGGAAGGAATGCTGGAGGGACAGCCCTGATGCTGTGCGAGCAGTAGTCATAATATTGATACCAACAGTAAGCACAGCACTGCAGGAGCTGCTGTGGAAAATCACTACCATCCCGGACCCACTACAGATAGATAGTAAGATAGATAAATAGATAAACAGACACATACATACATAAATATATATATATATATATAAATGTTTATATATGTGGGTATATTTTTACACAGATAAATATTCGATACATGCATATGTATATTTACATATTTATACTTTATGTATGTATGTGCATATAAAAATAAATAAGCATGTATATTTGTACATAGATACACATGAGCTTATTACATAAACTATCACCATAATATTATATTTATATCAGTCCATCTGAAAATAATCTTTCTCATTCAAAATATTGCCTAAGTTAATTTTAGACCTATGCTTTTTCACTTGATCTTTTTCATTATTTTGAATCATTACTGAAAGTCATAGTTACCTTCCCCTTGTTTAAGGTTTTAAATATCTGTGATAAAAGCATACAGCAAGAAATAGTTTAAGCTGAATTTGTTCCTTCACTGTGTGTTTCTGAAGAAAATATTAATTTCAGAACTTTTTATTACTTATTACTAAATACTAAGACTTACTGAAGGGATTTTTTTTACTTTATTTTTGTTCTATTTTTTTAGACTTGAGATTGACAGCTGCATAATTCATCTCTCTTTGGACTTCCTCAAGTCAATCATAAACTGAATTTGTGAAGCTCTAAATATACTTCATATTCAATTGAACTTTTCAAAATGCTTGCATCTAGTAAGAAATGAACTAGCTTCAGTCAGAAACTTGTTTGCTATAGCAATCAGGTTTTAATTCAGTTTGTCTATAGTGTCATCAACAACAATATGTATAGCTGTTATTTAATACAACATGCCGATACAAGTGGAGAATGACTCATGCAATTATTCTAAGAGTGTTTCAAGGATAAAGTTGATTAATCTTCCTATGATTTGACTGTGTAACCACAGGCAAATCATCTTAAATTCTGGGTTTTTTTAACCCTGGCTGGGTGCCAGATCCCCACCAAATAATTCTATCACTCCTTTTCCTAAACTGGACAGGGAAGAGAGAAATATAATAAGAGGTTCATGAATTGAGATAAGCCAGGGAGATCACTCAGCAATTAGCATCATAGGCAAAACTGACTCAACTCGGTGAAAAAAAAGGTTAGATTTATTAATAAATAAATAGAACAGAGATGGGAAAAATAAGAAATAAAACTAAATCTTAGAGCATCTCGCCTCACCCCTCGCTTTTCCCAGGACTCTCCTTCCTTCTCCCTCAGCAGCACAGCAGATGGGGGATGGAGGCTGTGGTCAGTTCATTATAGATGGACTTTGCTGCTGCTGCTGCTTCTCAGTGGGAGGCCTCCTCACACTTCCCACTGCTACACTATGGGGTCCCTCCCCACTACATACTTAATAGATGGTATAAATAAAAACTTAGTAGGTTTGCCTAGTTTTGGAAATAATACAGAAAAAGGAGAAAGGATATTTGATGGCAGTTTCCCAGAGAATAAAAGCTATGAATGTGGATATCAATTTAGGAATATTGCATTTATAAATGTCGTCTTTGCTAACAAGTAGATATATACCATCATTTTGGATTATTGCATTTATTTAGAGATATAAACTGCTGGATATAAAAAACTCAGTGTGATCATCTATCTTGAATTTCCATCTCTAAAAACAATAGTAACTCAGATGTTGCACAAATGTTTCAAGTATTATATCAATCTACAAAGCACTAGACATTACTGTGTGAACTCCTACAGCAGCTACTAGTTATGTCCAGATAATCAGAAACATGACAATGCCATGCTCAAAGAATCTACATATGCTAAGACATCATACGCTTACATAAGACTTTTAGGTGAGCAGTTATTTGTAAAGGTTTACTGGTTCGTATTTCAAAATAAGCTTGGCTCCAACTATATAAGACAATACAAGAAAAACTGAAGGCTGCAATATAGAGAAAACCAGATTCACTAGCACAAAGACAAAAAAAGTAAAACTAAGCAACTATTACAAAGAGGTCAAGATACCACAAACTCAAGCTTTGAAAGAATTTTTCATAAAATAAACATAACAGCTGATTAGTAAATGATTGTCAGTACATGCTGTATCTGTTGGTTTGGAGGAATGAACGTGTATAAATATCTGAAGGGAAGATGTAAAGAAGATGGAAACAGGTTCTTTCAAATTGTGTCCAACTACAGGACAATAGAGCACACACTGGCAGAGGAGTTTTCTACTGAACGTAAGGAAAAGCTTTTTCACTGTGTCAATGATTGAACATGGGAACAGGTTGCACACAGGACTTGTAGAATCTCTGTCCTTGGAAATCTTCAATAACCACATGAATATGGTCCAGGACATCCTACTTTAGGTGAGCCTTCTTGATCCAGCTCATTAGTCCATGTGGCCTTCAGAGTTCCCTTGCATTCCTTGAATTCCTCAACCATTCTGTTGTGGCTCTGATTTATCTAATAGGCTGTTAGGCTTTATGACTTGGTAAGACTATATGTAACTTTCATAGAGTTCCTCCTTCCAGACACTGACTATTCCCAAAACACTTCCTATAGTCCTGTTAATTGCATTAAATTCCCATTCTTGCTTGCAAGAATGCTACTGACAAGGTTCTTTTCATTTCAAGCTTACTTATAGGTTATGTACATTCTAGTGTGGATAATGTCCATTACCTTTGCTCACTGTCTCACGTTCATCTCCCTTTCAGACATGCATTGATAACAATCTCTTCTCTCTAGCGCCCTTTACCTTTATTCTCAATCTAGCTTCAGCCTAGAGAAAAGAAGACTGAGGGGGGATCTCATTAATGCTTACAAATATTTAAAAGATGTATGTCAATAGGATGAGGAGGCATTTTTTTCTGTTATCTCAAGAGACAGGGTGAGAAGTAATGCACACAAGTTGAAACACAAAAACCTCCTTTTAAAAATAAGCAAATATCTTCCTGTAAGGCTGAGGGAGCCCTGGAACAGGCTGCCAAAAGGAAGTTGTGGAGTCTCCTTCTCTAGAGGTTTTCAAAGACAGTCTGGACATATTACTGTGTGACCTGATTGAGACAGACGAGTTTTAGTAGGAGAATTGGACTGAGTGATCTTCAGAGGTCCCTTCCAACTTCCACTATTCTGTGATTCATTTTACTAGATTATCAATTCAGGCTCTGCAAGTTGTGATATAGACTGACAATTCCCTTGATTACATGAAAAGACTTTATCTGTTTCAAACTGAGTTCATCGTTCTTGAACAAATATAATCATAATTATAAGTAATATTTCAGATGGCTTTTTAGTGATTGTCTTGGCCTTCTGAGAATAGTCAATTTGAAATAATGTGATCTTTTGTAAAAAACCAGTCTTCCTGCCTGTCTAAAGTAATTGCAATAAAATTTGTCACCCTGTAAAATATCTTTCTTTTTCTCTCCTCTAAAAAGAATCCAAAAAAACAAGAAAGAATTTGTATTGATTAACCTGTGTAATTGCTGCTTGCAAGATGCAAAGTCTCTGAGGAATATTTTGTCAACCAAATCAGAAATTCTAAGTGATTGTTTCCTACTGCTCAAGAGTTTACACTGTGATAGCAATAGAATTGTTCTACCATATATTGAGCACCTGACAGTCAGATCAGATGGGCACTCAACCTATAAGAAAGAAATAGCGCATATAATGGGATTTTAGACCTTCAGAACATTGCACAACACCAAGAACCAGATGGGATTTGGTGTAGTACACCATTTGATGTTGTACACATATGGTGGTGTACGCATTCTAATGTCAAGGCAATTTAAACATTTCAGAAATTTCTTAAAAAGTCTCCTTTCGATTTCACTACATGGCTTAAATATCTTATGATTCTGGTGATAGCTGTGTGGAATGACTGCATTTTTCTTTTCGCAACTAAGTCAAGTTAATTATTTAATCTATTGAAAAACTTCTATTAGAACTGTAATAAATTTGGTAAATTAAAAAACAGTCACATATTAAGTTTGTGAGTCCAGTCTAGCAACAACAATGAAAAGAAAGTGCTAGTATATATGAGCAAGAATTGCTTTTCAGCATTCATTTGTGAATGATGGGATGCATACACAGATTGATGAGAAAAACTATATTTTTTTGGCAACAGGAGGAGGAAGAAAGTGTAATTGCATCATTTAATAGAGTATGGAAACTTGTTTCTGACTGCAAAGGGCAACAGATGGAAAGGGAGAAGCAAATCCATGAAGAAGTGTTATGAGGCAAGAAAATGAATGAACAGAGGAAACATTTTGTCTGCCTGTGAAGAAATATAAAAAACTCCTCACAACAACCCATCAAAAATAGTAATCCCCCCTCCCCCACCAAACATTTGAGAAGGAAGAATCTACTCAACTTTTAATTTAATACATGAGGACGGAAATTAGAAAGATACTACTTGAAAGGTGACTAGGCTGGGCAGGACCCTGTAAACAGAATGAAAACTAAGCCTGCATTGACATAGAGACAGAAGATGTATTGATTCTTTTCCAACTATAGTGTCTGCAATCCATGAAGCAAAGAGTGATCAGAATGAGCAATAGATGTTGAATCTAATTTACATGTTAGTAGATGTTTTCTTTCTTAACTAGTCCAGTGCGAACGGTTAATTGGCAGACACCTATTAATTGGCTAGTCATAGTCAAAAGGCCAGCTGGCACAATTTTAAGTCCCTCTCTCCCAGGGTTCATAGATGAATTCTGGGTAAGGTGCGAACAGTGTTTTACAGCAGCAATTAGTTTATTCCTGGGGCAAAGTACAAATAGAATTGGGTATATATGTACAGCAAGAAGTTTGTTTCCAATTCCACTGTGACTGAGGAAATGACAGCCAGCTGGCAGTGGGCCATACAAATAAAAAATACCAGTTGGTAAATGTCAGATTATTTTTTCCCACATGGCTAGAGGTATATTGGATGACAAGAAGATATGTTGCTGAGTACTAAGCCATCTATTCCTTGATGGCTATTTAACACACCAGTCACAAATTAGTTTATAACTAAAAGTCGGACAGCTGACAACCTTGTCATTGTATAGAAGTCATTTGGAAGGTCTGAAGACATCAGATTATCCTGAAGGATCAGTAGTGGTAAAAAACTGATATGGGCTAACTGCTTGCTTGAAACATATGAAATCTCATCTTTCTATTAAAATGCTTTGTGAAGAATTCCCAAATACTGTGTCTTTAATGTTGGCTAGAAATGTTGTCAATTCTATCTTCCTAGGAATTTCTCACTATTAAGTAATTTTAGATTAATTTGCTTCTTGTTCAATACTTTTCTATCCCATAGACAGCTTAAGCATCATATAATGTAAAGAAAATTGAATTTATTACATTATTGTAGAGGAAATAGATCATTAAAATTTAAGAAAATTATTAATGTCTTAATTGAAAATATCCAATCTAGATACACCTATAATGTATAGTTCCATAGCAGAGGTGAAAATATATTTAATTTTACTCTCTTTTTAAAATTTTATTTTGTTATTCATTAGTTTATACTATTTTATGCAGAAAATGAAAAACATAGCTTTTTCTTTTCTCTGTCATTAAATAATCTTGAAAGAGGTCTCACAGTTGTTGAGCTCAGTCTTTATGTACATTCAGCTGTGAACAAGTCAATTATAACTCTCAGTTTTATGAATATTACTACATTTTAATATCCATCTTTGATATTGTTAACTTAAAATGGCGTGATTGCATTAAAAGAATGACAAATAGACACATCTGTTTTATAGACTTCAAGTATATCATGCCAGTACTTATTTGAAATTGTATTAATGACAATCCTAAAAGATCAGTGTGTTTTTTGTGTTACCTGTTACACTTCTAATATAATATTAGATGTTGGAAGAGAAAATCAACTGAAGATATGCTTTAGAAAGAATGTTAGAAACCTAATGAATGGCAATTTAAGGAAAATTAATCATGGTTAGATGACATAGTATGAAAGAAGACATTGTGCACAGAATAAAGAAAGCAGAAACTAGTTAGGAGAATGTTATTAATAAAAAGACCTCACAATTCTCATCCAGTTCTGTCAAACTTCTTATAGGAGAGATGTTATTCTATGATGCCTTCTACACATTTTACACTAACTTTTTCATGTATGATGTTGATTTAAAACATACAATATTTTATATCCAATATTTTTACATATACTACTCAAGAGTTAGTTAATTAAAACACCAAAAAAGTTTTACATTAGATAAACCTAGATCTTCCTTTCATTAGCATGTAATAATTTAACTCATACTGTCATCTAAGTCTTTTTATATCATCTAGTGCTTAAAATAGTCTACAAATGTTTAAAGTAAGATACATCTATAAAAAATATTTTATACTTTTTTGATTGAAATAATTTCAAATGTATTGAAAACTTAGAACATGAGATCTGAATGATCTGGTAGACCTTATTCACAAGTATGCATACATTGCTAAATGGATATTAAATCTAAAAAGCCATAGATGTAAAATTTATATCTCAAAAATTACAGGAGGTTTTCTAACTTTGAACAATTCTTTTTTTCCCTGATAATGTCTGGAAGAGATATTATCACATGATCTCACATACAATATCTAATTATATTAGCTGGTTTGTTCTCTGTTGTTTTGTTTTCTTTGTTTTGTTGTTTGTTTTAAAGCTAAAATATTGGTAGTTTAATATTGTTTGCATATTCGTTGCATTTCTGACTAGAATGTGGTGATTCAGCTTTTAAAGCAAGGAGATTTTATTCAAATGGTAAGTTGTAATCACGGCATAAAGAGTGCCCTGGGTATTTCCTGGTTAACTTCTTGTATTTTATTGCTTTATACACCCATCAACCAGAAGCTACTTTTGAGAATACTTATATCACAATTTAGTATTATTAGCACAGTAAATTCTGCCCTATTTTTCTAAAAATAATGTTATGATTTGGCAGGGTATGCACTTAATGTTATAATTGGAAAAATATCTATTGTTATTAATTTATAGAAGTGAAAAAGACATGCACTGGCTTGCCAATCAGACCTGTATATAGAACACAAATTGGGGAGGGTGGGGAGGTTGGGAAGACTACAAGCAATTAACTATAAATTATTGCCTTAAAGATCCAATTTTTTAATCACTGTTCCATGATTTACTCCACATTGTTATGGTTATTTCACACAATGGCCATGGCATGGGTTGTGTGACAGAACTCCTTTCTAAAACATAAACAACTATTGTTTGGTAAGATAACAGCTTCAAAAGAATTAACTGTTGTCCTGTATGTGTATGAAGGAAGTGAGACAGGAATATTACTTCCATATTGTTACTTGTTCAGTATTATAGGAAATCTACGAGAATCAGCACGTCACAGAGAGAACAGTGTGAAAGGCTCATCTTTTTCTTTGAATCATGATAAAAATCTTAATTAAAAACTAAACAAATAACTGCCTAAAGATAATACATCTTGTCATGACTTAAAAGCAAAACAGAATAGTATAAGTCAAAGTATTTTTACAAGATGTCTCTGAACCTAAAGGCTGTAACAAACAAAAGAAGATAGATATCAAGCACAGAGTGTACTCCTTCATCTTTGTTTATAAATTAATATCTTTAGAAGTACTTTCATTTATATTTTTTTTATAAACTTATGTACTAAGTTAAACTAAATAAATTTAGTTTATAAATTAATATATTTAGATGACTATTGTTATTCTGCTTAATTCTGATATATTCCAATAATTCAACTTGTTTGACACCAATGTGTTGGTATACAGTGTTTTAGCTGTTAATATAAAAATATGAGACAATGCAGACTAAACAGAAATTACTGATAGAAGGCTTATCTCATTCTTTACAGGTAAAATGTTTAATGCTAAAATGTAGATAAACTGAGTTCATCCAGGTTCAAAATTGTACTGAGTATATCTGCTGAAAGGAGTAATTCAAGGAGCAGCTAAAAACCAGACGTAAAACAATGAGGGTGAACTAATCTCTCCTTTTTAGTATTTCTGTTTTGTTGAGTTTTTATACTAACACATATTCACTGAGGTGTTTCAATTGAATAATAATCTACATACGGTTCAATCAACAATTTCCACTCACAAAGGAAAATGCAGACAAACCACTGAGTGTGTTATTAAAATGGATGAAAAGGGGGAAAAAAATATCCAGTAGAGACAGTATAAACCCCAAAAGATGTCAGAATAGTTTAAGACACATTTTCAGATATATTCTTACTCTTTTAACATCCACAATAGAACTATTATTGTCTTCATGTGTATATATTTTTTGTGAGACAACAGAAAAATGACCAATATATTTTTGGAAGATCTATTAAGATTGAATATAAAAGCATTTTGTGGTAAGTAATGAGCAACCTACTAAAAATAGTAGGTTTTTTTTAGAATTGCAAGTCTAAGAAGAGAAATTAAGAGTGAATATAAAATTAAAGCAAAATATGAGCAATAAAATGGTCATTCTTTGAGTTTATGATTTTTTTCATGATTTCTTGAAAATTATCAACGGAATTTATGAACTTCTGATTGTCTAGTGTTCAAAGGTAGAGAGGTCCTGCCACTAACTAGTGATGAGAAGGCCCTTTTTGAAATTGTTTCAGTTTAGATGTGTGAGTAATCCTTTTTCACTCACAGAGCAATTTTTAAATAAGTGGATACGCTAAACCTTGTTTTCCAAATCCACCTTGTTTACTTGTTTTCTTTGTCTTAAGAATACATTGATCCATGGAAATGTCTTACCAGATATCAACAGTTTTACTATCTCCACAATAAAACTATGATAAAAATCAAAGAGTCGGATTAATATTTCTCTTCTCATTCTTAATAGTAACATAGAATTATTTTTATATTCTATATCCTACATTCCAGTAAGACTGTACCAGTAATACCGGTAATACCAGTAACCCTGTCATTCAGGAAATGTGTTAATAAACTAAAATTGAATACTGTGGGATTAAGCTAGACTCTCTACAGCTATATCTGGGTAAAGGTGATTTAGCACAAAATATTCCATTACCATATAATTCAGCCATTCCCAACAGAAACCTTCCACTTGTATGACCTTTCTGGTAGCATCATTCCTGACATAGTACTCTATGTCATCTCATGCTTCTGGTAGATTTTCTTTAAATTTATTATGTAAAGCTGCTTAGCCCGTTTACCCCATTGAGACAGATAAGCACACCTAGAGAGCATAGAAATAAACTGAAAATCAATCAGAGAACTGTGTTTGAGTTTTCAAAGTTTTCCCAGTATAGCTTGGACCAGTCTCTATATATGCACAGAATGTGCTCACTAACCTCAGCATACCTCTGCTTAGAAGACTTCCTTTTTTTCCAGATATAGTTTCTCTCTACAGCTCCACACTTTCCTGAGGCTTCCCACATAAAAGTGCCTATCTAATTAGTTCAAACTTCACAAAGTCTAGAATATCACACTGTTTAGGAAATAGATATACCTAGAGCCTTGGGAAACATTGGCTTTTCTACTTATTCTAGGGCTTTAGGGGGAATCTAAGTATAAATACAGCAATCCAACAAAAGAAATATCAATACATATTCAGTTTCAGAGTCTCAAAATAACTGACAATTATTCACAAGACCGAGGATTTCATTTGCCTCAACTGGAATCAAGTGACAATCATCCAACTACAATGATTACTGCCACCACAGGTAACCTTCCAGAGTGAGGATGAATGTGTCATTCTTATCTGTCAGTTTGGAGTAACCTGGTTGGTTGGTTTCTGTGTTTTCTGTTCTTCTGACCACTGGCTCCACATTAGCTTTCTTAAAAAATTACTGACTATGATCTTGCTCTAGAAAAACTTAAAGCTGATATAATCAATTGTCTGTAGTGATCTTATTCTGTTACTCATGACTTGAAATAAATTAATAATTATTTTACCTTACTATATTAACTCCTTTAAAGCCTACAACAAAAAAAAACAAAAAAAACCAAAAAAAAATCCTAAAACAAGACAATTTAGTCTCTAGACTTGTATTCACTAAAAGAAAAACTGTAGAAGAAAAAGCATGTTAGACACCTTTAGTTATCATTATGTTACTCATAGACTTGCAAACACTGAAAAGTTAATGGCACAAGAAAAGGGAATGAGATTGGGCATGGAAATGGAATCGGAATGAGAAAAGGAAAGAAGAAATTGACCCCGTGGAAACAATCAGGAGAGAAAAAGGAAATTAAACATAAAGGATTGAGTTGCATTAGCAAGAGTTTGAAATTATTTCTTAATATGTGACTTTTGTACTCATTCCACATCGATTTGTAGAGTTGAGCTTTTAGATGTTTATTAGGCCTCAGCAATTAATGAGTTTAACACTTCTATAAACAGAGATTAATTCTTCAGTCCCTTTGAAAGAAAACAGACCAGTAACAGTACGTGACCTTAAGTGAAATACATAGGCAATCATTAGACATCCATCAAAATTAGAAACTGATAACAATTTAAAAGCTAATATCGCGTCCTGAAATCTCTGATCATGACAATTAGCATCAAAGTCATATTTGATTTTCATAGCTTGAAAATTAGCAATGAACTACACTCCTTATATTTCATGATATTTAGAAATGTTCATTGACAGAATATTGAGAAAATTTAATATCCAAAATGAAACACTGAATAGTCCCCATTGTCCGGGAAAAAAAAAGAGGAAGGCTTCCAAAGTCTGAAAAATTACTTTATAAAATAAAAGAAGGCAATGATGGATATGTATACAGTATTTTTTTAGCTTACATTTTTCAAACAAACAGCCTAATTCTATAACTTGTGAATGGTCCTATTATGAAAGCAAAACTATATACTAAGTAGACTAAATAAGTAATGTAATACTTTCTATACTTACACACATTATCTTAGAACAATATGTGATATACAGTGAGCAATACCATGGAATAACTGTTACCCTTTTAGCAGCGCAGTAGTAGATGACTTGTCATAACTCAAGATCTGTTAAAAAACTAACCAATCATGACTGAACAAGTAAATAGAGTGAAACAATTTATCTCAGCCATCTGGAAATGTTATTATCATTAATCCATCCTCATATTTCTCAAAAGAAAAAAGGAAAACAGCAGAAAAAAAGTGGTATCTCAGCCACATAATTAATGGAGCTTTTGTAATCTTTTGGCAATATATATTGAAAAAATTGTTGAAAAAAATGTAAAGGCTGAATGTAGGTGTTTGGTGTCATATGTAGCCTTACATATGTGGACTTAAAAATATATTTTTATTTTGCTAAATTTCTGAGGAATCAGAATCAGTTTGTAACATTACACCAGTCGTGCTTGTATCATAGATTTTCAATGTAATGTTTGTATCTTCTTATAAACTACATTTTCAGTGTCCTCAAGAAAAACATTAGCTGTTCTATAAACTACTCCACTTACCTCCAGAGAACCTTAATAATGATTTGCAGTTTACTTTAAACTGACTTGGACTTTACTATCTTGGTTTTTCTAATTCTGATTTCAAGGTCAGTTCAGAGTGAGATATCTTATGTGAAATAAATCATTATTATTATTATCAACCAAATGTAAAAAAGAATGCCTTACAATATATGTTTTCCATAAACAAATTATAGTATCATTACTTTGTTATTAACCTTCAGTTTTTTCTTCAGTGATTTCTGACTCATAATTTCTATTATTTTTCTCAGGGGATCACTGAAGAGTTGACAAGCTTACGAGTACCTAAGTCGTCTGCTCACCATTTTAAAATACTGGCACAAGATCTTTCTTCTGCCCTTGTGGAGCTTCTCCAGTAACTTAAGACTTACTGAAAATCAATGTTAGTAAAAAAAAGGTTCTCTGTTAGCTTTCTTAAAATTTTTGGATGAAACTTACTGCTCTGAAGAGTCTAATAACTCAAATAAAATTATTGTATTCCTTTGTGACATGGTAATTTCTCCAAATAAGAATTATAAATTTAACACTTTTGAATTCTTCCACATTATTATCAACATTTTTTCTGTCCACATATACCCAAGAACCAATAACATTTTTTTAGTTTAATTTTGATCCTAAGATACTCCAAATTCCTTTTTCCTACAATCCTTTTTCCAAGTCGCAGATTCATCTTGTTCTCTTTTGCTCCCTTTACTAATTTTCTGTTGGAAAAATTTTTAAATTTCATATTTTCATACATTACTATGTGTATTTTACTATAAATGAATACATACATCTCAGTGTGTGTATATGAACACAATATAAATGTAATTTTTTTGTTATTTTTTTTTACTTTACTCTTTATTTGGCTTTTCTTTGAGGTTGACAAGAGGTTTTAGGTCTTTTGTTTCACGAAGATGATTTTGAGACGTGCTATTTTATATTATAATTTTTAAAAGTATCATATACATGAAATTTGACTGTGCATCTTTGGTTTTAAATGAACTTTATTATGGACTGTGCTGATGATGCTATGAATGTACACGTTCATTCAACTTGTTCTTTAATAAAATTCTGCAAGACACTGAAGATCACGGGAAGATAACAGAAATAGAGAATGATAAAGGTTGGAAGACACCTCTGAAGATTACCTAGTTTAACTTCTCTGCTGAAGCACGTTCACCTTGATCAGGATGCATAGGAACGCACCCAGATGGGTTCTGAAAGTCTCCAGAGAAAGAGGTTCCACCTGTCTGGGTAGCTGATGTCAGAGTTCATTCACCCTCATAGGAAGTAAGTTTCTTTTCATATTCAAGTGGAATTTCCTGTGTTCCAGCTTGTGCCCATTACCCTTTGTCCTGTGACTGGGCATCCCAGAAATAGACTGGCGTCATCCTCTCAACACCCATCCTGTCGGTATTTATAAGTGTTGATAATGTCCCCTCTTAGTATTCTCCAGGCTAAACAGCCCCAGATCCCACAACTACTCCTCATAAGAAAAATGTTTGAGTCCACTAACCATACAATCATAAAAGTATAAAATGGTAGCGGTTGGAAGGGACCTTTAGAGATCATCTAGTCCAACCCCCCCTGCAGAAGCAGGTTCACCTAGATCAGGTCACATAGGAACATGTCCAAGAGGGTTTTGAAGACCTCCAAGGAAGGAGACTCCTCAATTCCTCTGGGCACCCAACTTGGTGGCCCTACACTGGACTCTCTCCAGAAGTTCTCAATAACTCTTGATCTGAGGAGCCCAGAAGTGGACACAGCATTCCCGATTTGGCCTTACTAAGTTAGAGTAGAGAATGAGGAGAATTTGCCAGTCATGCCATCATAGAAGGCTATCAGCTTGGTCAAGGAGGATTTGTCTTTGGTTAATCCATATTGACTCCAACTCATAACTATCTTTTTCCTTGTGTGTTTTCAGATGCCATCCAGGATGAGTCTGATCTCCTTCTATGACAGGGTCATGGACTTGTTGGATGAAGGAAAGGCTGTGGATGATGTTCACTTTAACTTTAGTAAGGCACTTGACATTGTTTCCCACAGTATTCTCTTAGACAAAATGACTATTCTTGGTTTGGATGGACATACACTTACACTAGTTAGATGGTCACTGGAGTTAAATTTCAGTTGTTAACCAGTCAAAAATGGTGTCCCCAGGGCTCAGTACTCCCTGCCCAGGGAGATGGTTGAAACACTGACCCTGGAGATGTTTAAGAGATGGTTGGATGTTGCAGTAAGGGAAACAATGTAGTGCTTGATAGGGTTAGGGCAAAGGCTGCACTTGATCTTGTATGTCTCTTCCAGCTGAAACAATTTTATGAAAGCTCATTTCTATGAAATTTGTTCTATCACCTTTCCAGGGATGGAGGTGAGGCTCACTGGTCTGTAATTTCCCATGTCCTTCTTCTTGCCCTTTTTGAAGAATGGAGTGACATTGACATTCCTGTAGTCTGCAGACACCTCACCTGTGCACCATGATCATTCAAAAATGATGGAGAGCTGTTTAGCAATAACATTAACCTTCTCCGTCAACACTTGTGGGTGCATCCCATTAGGTCCCATGGATTTGTAAGTCCTGAAACAGAAGACTATTGAAATTCAGAAAACTGATTTCACAATATTAACCTAAATTAACCTGAATTGGTGCTAATTCCTTCAAATTTAATCAGCCTTTTGTGCAGATATTTACTTCCTTTATATTTAATTAAGCTTTTGTGCAGATAAATATTAGACTTTCACAGTAATCACATGTTCCTTTAACATGCCTAAGACATTAAAGATATAGTGGCTTTGACACATGATATACTAATGACATACTGAGTGGCTAGCAAGATCAACATGATGAAGGAAACTGAAGTCCTATGTTTTGCATCATTGCTTTTTTTAACTGAAAATGTAATTCAATGGCAGTATTTCACTGCTACAGTACTAAAATACTGAAGTGCTGTATGTTGTCCTGGGCAACATACAGGGAACATGATAGTATAAGGGAGTAAGCAACAGGCTTTTGATTTCAGCATATGCTAGTGTCATAAGAGCTGTGTAATTCAGTTAGCTTTCAGGGCAGAGCCTGGGAGAATCTTGCATATATAAGGAGAAGATGATGCAATTCCTGTAATTTAGAGTTGATGACGCTATTGCACAGAGTTTCTTAAGTGTCAAAAACATTGCTAAGTAGACTGTTTAAAAAAAAAAAAAATCATGCTTCAACAATAGAGTTTCTTGTGCCTGCAAAAGCTAATGATGTGTTTTCATAAACCTGTGGAGTACTATTTCATCTAGGTACATTGCAAATTTTTATCCAAAAAATAAAAAAAGGGAGAAAAAAACCCAAACCCAACCATTTTGTGGAGAAAATGGGAAAAAAAAAATTAATGTAATTAAATTAAATCTTGAAATAACACGAATTAAGTGTAAGGAATGCTGAAAAAATCATCATGAACTTCCTTGTACTCCTGTTCAAGAATTCACCTGAGTATGCAGTAAGTTCATGCACAGAAGTAATACTTATGCTTAGGCAAATTGGTTATGTGATTGAGTGATTGTGTTGAAGCTGTCAATTAACTTTTTGAATAGCATTTTGGTGCAGGCAGGGACACATCAGCAACATGATATGGTCTTTTACTATATCTGAGGGTACTGTGGTTTCAAGGATCATTGATTTTACTACAGCTAAAGTTACTGGTGTTTATAGTTGCCTGTAATAGCCACCAGCTTGATAGAACATTAATAATGTCACAGAGAGAGTCAACAGCCAAAATCTCAGATCCAAATGGATGGGCGCTTTGGTTTTGTTATTTTATTTCTCATTTATTTAAATATTTTAATTTTAAACAGTTTTAACTTTACGTCTAGATATTTCTTGACATTATTTAGTGGACTACCATTCAGACAAATATTCATCTCAGGAGGGATACACTCATTGAAGAAATTCTTAAAAGATCATGTATTTAATTAAATTAAAAGTGTCAACTGATGAAATATGTGATAGCACAATAGCAGTGTGACTCCTTTTACCATAGCTAGTTACAATTTCCACAGAGCTACATGTTAACTAAGAAAACACTTTACAGAAAAGAACATTTGATTACAATATCTTTATATTAACATATTTTGTTACATCGTCATTTCACTTTGTTTCTTTTCCAACTTTATACTCTGAGCGTTAGAGCTTTTAATGCCATAGCTCATAAAGCCTGGCTCATAATGCTCAGCAGGTATCAGAAAGTACATACTGTAAATATCCTGAGCCAACAAGCCAGAATGCCTGTGCAGTGAGATAAGAAACTTGAAAAAAAATATGCAATTGTCATAAAAGTAAGGAATACTGAGGCAAGAGAAAAATCAGCTAGTTTTCTTGAGTATTCTTTGCAGAATGAGTGAGGAAAATACACAGTATAGCATAAGTACTTAAAAAATCTCTGGATTAACATCAGCTGCAGATGGTTAAATTATGAACTTAATTATTTGCAAAAAATGAAAGTATTATGATTCTTTTTATTTTTATATTCCTCAACCTTTCTGTGAGCATCTGTTTACTATCAGTTATGCTAGACATGCAGAAAGCTATCTGTCAATGACATGTCTTAATCTGCTCTGCAAGGTACTTCTGTTTGATTCTTTTTCCCTTTATGGTCAGAAGTAAAAATTTCATTTGATTTAATCTTAATCATTTCAAGAATACACTATTAGCTAAGATCTATTATAAAGCCATTTCAGAGAATCTTCATAGTTAAATGGTTTTCAGTATCCCATAGACAATTTATTTGATGCATATTAATAGTGAGAAAGAAAGAAAGAAAAAAAGTCTAAAAAGGAAATATGTCTGGATAAATAATAATAAGAAAAAAACATTTTATTCTTTCAGAGCATGATTTTGTTTATATCAAATACATGGGAAAGAAATATGTATTCTTGCTCTTTGCAGGAATATATAGGATTGTAGATGAGTGAGTCTTGATTTTGACTGGAATAGTTAATTTTCCTCTTATTTGCTGGTACAATGCTGTAATTTCGATATAGTGTGAGAATAATGTTGATAACACCCTGATGTTCTAGTTGATTCTTAGTAACATTTGTCTTATATGAAGGATTTTTCAGTTTCTTCTGTGCTGCCAGAGAGGAAGTGAACAAGAAACATGGCCAGAATAGTTAACTCAAGCTAGCCAAAGCAATATTCACTACAGTAGAACATCATGATCAGTAACACAACTGGGGTGAGTTGTCTGGAGGAGTGAATCACTACTGGCGCTGATCCGTTAGTGTTTGATGAGCAATTGCACTGTGCATCATTTGTCTTTTCTTGGGTTTTATTTCTCTCTGTTTTACTTTTCATTTAAATTAATATTATTACATATTTTATCATTTTCATTTTTATATTTTCTTTATTTCTATTTTTAAACTGTTCTTGTTTCAGCCCATGTATTTTACTTTTTTTTCCTTATTCTTCGTGCCACTGGGAGAGGAAGGAGTGAGCAGTTGAACGGTGCTTAGTTGTTGGCTGAGGTTAAGCCACAATATCATCTAAATTCAATGTGCAAAAAAGTATTTTCATATTTATGTGTGAAATGAATTAGTGTTGCATGTAACTAACCATTTCTCCAAGACCTCAAACATTAAAAGCATAAATATATATGATTTTTTAATAGATATAGATATTTACCTATGTAGATAAGTTCTATCACCTATCATCTAAGTTTATTGTTATACATGCACACTTATATCTGTTTCAAATGTAGCGAGGAGATAAATAGGAATCAGAACTGTGCCTTTCTGCAAATACTTACTTGGCAGTCAGATTCAGGTTTATAGCTTAGAAAGTGCTGTTTAGCATCAAATGGAACAGCAACACTTGAAGTGCATCTTTGTTTTCAAAACCACATAATAAGTTGTGAAGTACATGCTGGTTTCATAAGTAGCTTGTAGGAAAAAATTCTTAGTTCCCAGGATGTAAGGCCATGTCCGTAAATAAAAACATGTGAAAGCTAATAGATGTGAATTAGGACACTTCTCAGCAGTACTTTGTATTACAGTGGTATATGAGATTTGAAAGATTGCTCATTTTTTAAATCTGCATTCCCTAATTCATAGTGGAAGCTTTTCAAGAGTTTTTGACAACTTTCTAGTCCTGGAACATAATTTCATTATTAAAAATATTCGGAATAGTATGTACTTGGAAGCATACTTTCCTCTGGGCAATGTTACTAACACATGATGTTGCTTTGGTCCATATCCAGGGGATGGGACCAGGATAAAATGATTTCTCCACTAAGACATATTAAGTAGATAAAGTTAAAATTTATTGCTTTACAAAACATGGTTCTATATTTAAAATTGAGCATAAAAAGTTCTGGATTTCACCTCTAAGAAAAAAAAAAAAAAAAAAAGGCTAGAAAATCTTCTCTCTGCTTTGTACAGCTACTCTCTTTTCTTTCTTCCAAGTTATAATTTTAATTTTTTTAACTTCAGGCCATTGGAGGATAACTTGCAATAAGGAAAGCAACTGTGGGAAATTCTGTAATGAAAACTATTACCTTTGAACTATGATTCATTCTGGCTTGTCTGGCCTTTGTAGTCAAAAGTTGTGTCCTCTTCAACCTGGTCTCATAAAGGACAGTAACATTTCATTGACTTTAGACTACATCAGTGAAACAAAGATATGACATTAAAAGAGAAAGAACTCAGTGAAATAAAACAAGCCAAACCAAAGCATATGTGCTATCCAATATTATGCTTGGACATCTCTTATGCAAAAATACCCACTGCTTCTAAAGGGTAGTATATAAGCACACAACATATCCATTGATTTATTTAAACAGTTTAGGGTTTATGGAGATTACATTGGCTGTAACAGCCAATTCAATTTATTTAGAAATGCAAAGAATATGAAAAACCAATGAGATTTCATCAGTTGCTATCTGCAAACTGATTTGACACTGAAAGTCAATATTAGTAAATGTTATAAATGTTGTAGAGTCAAATCACAGTACCACATTGTTTTTTGAAAGTAGTTAGACTAATAGGGTTTCAATAAGATAATTCACAAATATTTTTTCTGGATTTGTCCTGATCTCAAAACTCTAAAAGTGGCAGAGACAAAATGATACCTTTAAAATAGCTCATAGAAAAAAATATCTATGAATGATTTTACTGAAACTGATATTTACAACCAATGATATCTGTTATAGTTGCTGAGTAAGCTATGGCTTTTACTTTTATCGAGTGGCCTAATAAAAGCAGACTAAAAAACCAACAGACAGATCCTATAATGAAATTTACATTTTAATGAAACTATGGATATATTCTTTTTCTTAGCATTAATAAACTTCTTTTTAATGAATCACAAAACAAATTTCATCCAACAAAAACCTCTTCTTCATGAATCATTTCCTTCTATTTGCTTTGCAAAAATAGAATTAAAGTAAACATGTAACTTTTGTTTTCATATTGATTTTTCTTTATTGTTACTTAGTTTCTAACTACAAACCAAATATTCTGGTCTTAGTCCTTATAAAACTATAAAGGTTTTCATGTTTATATGCCTGAAAATTAAAAGTAGTAAGAAAAGCACCACAAATATCTATTTAAGCTTATCCTTTACTCCTACCTAAATGTTACCTTGGCATCTTGTTTAGATCAATTTCAAGACTAGAAGTCAAAAGCTAGAAATCAAACTAGAAATCAAAAGATCCCCAGTATCTGATCTGGTTCTGCCAAGTGGCATATTTTTAAAGCAAATCTGACTTGATTTGTCTGTTGTGCAGACAACTTTACTGGTAAAGAAGGTGTCATTTTGAAGAGCTTATTATCCTCGCTCAGCCCTTCTAGACTGACTGTTCTGGTTCTTAAGAATACTTCCTCTTTTATTTACCTTTTCTTGAAAAGCACTAATATCATTACCCTTGGGAAAGACAGATTTAGGTAGGTTACAATTGCAATGATGGAACAAGTAGAGTTCAATGAGGTACTGAAAAAATTAAAATATGGGAAAAAAATGCACCAAAAAAAAAGAAAAAAGAAAAGTAAGCATGTTTCAGGCTCCTGATGTATAATTTTTGATTGTTTATATGCATACAAATATTTATAGTTCACATAGCCTCTCCTTTGGGTAGTATATTCTTCCTCTCTTCAAAGACAACGATCTGTAATTCCCATTAATGCCAAATAGTAACACTACAGTGCAGCTTGAATTAATAAATGACATCAGAACTTCATTCCTATTGAGCAAGAAATAGAAATCTGTGCAGTTGTTTGGTTAAACTTCTCATCCATTTTTAAGTTTTTTTCATCAACTTGTTACAGATGAGGTAATTCTGGGCAATGTCTTTATACTGTTACCTTCTTAGTTTAAGCTCTTCCTATTTTTAAAATCAAAGGAAGTTCTACAAACTAAGTTAATATTTTATATCTACCATTCTGACACAATCCAAAAAAAATCAGATGTTACAATGTCATCTTTCAGGAAGATCTCTAGTCAACCACTGGTTAGCATCCTCTACTTTCAGGCCAACTAATTCATGTATAATATTGACATATCTCTCCCTGGTTGTGCTGGTTTTGGCTGGAATAAATTTTCTTCACAGCAGCTTGTATGGTTCCATGTTTTCGATTTTTAACTGAAACAATACTCATACCACCCACAGATAAGTAGTCTGGGACTGGGCAAGAGATTTGGAGAAGACACAGTTGATACCTGACTCCAAACAACCAAAGTTGTTGTGGCATCATGCCTAGTAATACAAACTGCAGGGAAGAAGGAGAAAGGAAGGTTGTTCGGAGTCATGATGTTCATCTTCCCAAATAACCGTTATGTGTGATGAAGACCTACTTTTCTGGAAGTGGCTAACCATCTGCCTGCCAATGACTAGTGACTGAATTCCTTAGTTTGCCCTGCTTGTGTGTGCAGCTTTTGCTTTACTTATTAAACTGTCTATATCCACCCATGAGTTTTCACACATTTACTGTCCTGATTCTCTCTCCTATCCCACTGGGAAAAAGTGAACAAGCAGATGTGTGAGGCTCAGCTGCCTGCCATGTTTAAACCACAACACTGCTGTAACAGTATGCTAAATGTCAGTACTATATTTAAGAGCATTTTGTTTACCTTTTCTCCTATGCACTCAACATTTATGTTCTAAAAAATTGATGCATCATAAAGGGTATCATAGTAGAAATAGTTAAAAACAATGAAAAATTCACGTATGTCAGGTCAGTAATTTCCATAACTTCTCCCATATTTAATAACAAATTGCTAATCGTCAAAAATTCGATTTATTTTCCTTTACTATTTTCAATACAAATAACAAACTTGAAATATTTTATGCAAGGAAGATGAGAAATGCTTTGAAAAGTATATTTGTAATAATTATGGATCATATCTTAAAATTAGAGATCTTTGAGGAGGAGTAGTGTAGATTCTACTGTGTGTTAGCAAAAATACATCTATGTCTGATTATTTTTTATCAGCACTTTTTAGGTAACCAACAGCTGTAACCCAGATATCAATAAGAAGGAAATTATCCATCCTAATCTCTCATTAAATTTAGCAGAACTGGAAAAAATCTTAAATGTGAATACAAATTTAGATAAAAATTCAGATGAACTTATTTTTCAGCTAGATATTCCCTAAACCCCTGCCAAAACTGACTCACAAGTCTACAAAGATTTTAATTCTTCATTATGATTTTAAAAAGTATCTATAGTCATGAAGTGCTTTGCTGTTGTCACTAGCATAACAGCAGAACTGTATATTTAGACAAACTGAAATTGAAATTAAATATTAAAAGAAGATAGCACAAACAAAAATATCTGACAACTCTGAAATAAAATTCTGAAAGGAAGATCTAAGAGTAAAAAAGTTGTCATAATATTTATTTACAAAGTTTATTTTTGAGACTTAGGTTTTTGCTATTACATGAAAACCTTTATGTTCTATGGTGTTCATTTAAGGTCTTAGAAAATGTTTTTAGTTATACATTCTTTATGGAAATCATAGTGAACATATTTGACTGGATTTCAAAAAAGCCTTGTGGTTAACCATTGTCCTTTGTTTGATTTCTGCATCTCTCAAATTTATTAGTCATGTAATTAATGGATTCAAGTAGCATGGATTAGAGCTTTCTACTTTTAGCCCATAATGTTGAAATTTCTATTAAACCTGCTTATCTTTCTTGCTTGCTTCAAATATTTTTACTTGACTTTTAAAGAATAGATGACATCATACTTCTTAATTCTTCAAGAGTTCTTTTCAAATAAAGGTGATGTCATTAACTGATTTTAGTACAGAAAATTTAGTGCTCTTTAGAAAACAATAAAAGGAAATTTTAGAGTAGATTTATACAAATTACAACCTGTGGTTTTCTTCTGATATTGATAGCTCTTTACAGTTCTAGGTCATCTGCCATACCATAATCAGTAACCAGTAAGAATTTTATTCTGTATGAGAAGATGTGCAAAATTAGTGATATATATCCACGTGGATTTAGTAGTTTATATATAGAATGAAAATATGCTGTAAATTGAACCTAACAGAAACTGATCAATTTTAGCTAAGAACTTGAACCTAGAAGAAAATATTTTTTGTATTGTTCCTGAGAGAGTCCAGCGCAGGGCCACCAAGATGATCAGGGGAATGGAACATCTTATATACGAGGAAAGGCTGTAGGAACTGGGGCTGTTTAGTCTGGAGAGGAGGAGATTGAGAGCTGGACTTACTAAAATTTATAAATAGCTAAATGGTGGGTGTCAGGAGGTTGGGGCATCCCTTTTTCTATAGTAGCTAGTAACAGGACAAGGGGTAATGGGATGAAGTTGGAACACAAAAAGTTCCACTTAAACATAAGAAAAAACTATTTCACTGTGAGGGTGCCAGAGCAGTGGCACAGGCTGCCCAGAGGGGTTGTTGAGTCTCCTTCCTTGGAGGTCTTCAAGACCCTTCTGGACATGTTCCTATATGACCTGATCTAGGTGAACCTGCTTCTGCAGGGGGGTTGGACTAGATGATCTCTAAAGGTCCCTTCTAATCCCTACCATTCTATGATTCTATGATAATAATCTGTCCCTCTGATTTACTTTAAGAATAAGCTCTACTGTAGTCACACCTATATTGGCCACATTTGTTCAGAATATGCCTATTTAACCATCAGCTCACATTGCTCTCTGTAAATAATTTCTTCTCTGACTGTTGACTGTTGTCCTGTAACCTTTATCATTTAAGACTTCATATCATGTTATAGTTTACTCAGAAAACTTTTATTCCTTGGAGATGAAAGCATCGTTAGAAAGAAATAAACCCTATTAATTATATATACGTATTCATAGATAAGTTGGCAGTGTACAGCTGTTTAAATACTTTTAATACAGGATTTTCAGCAAAGATATCAGGAAACACACAAAACTCCCAACCTTGAGAAATTCAATCATATCAATTAGTGTCTCTTAGAAATGAGTTCTATAATCAAATCAAATAAATCTAAAAAATCTAACAAGCTTACACAGGTAAAACCTATTTTTTTTGTAAAATAATGTTGATTATTTCACATAAAGTCTGTCAAACCTTGGTTGAATTTTCTGTTAGTGACATTTTTTACTAAAGATTTATTGGTTGATGAACAGTCTTCCTGTAGTTCCTGGTGTTCTGTCTTTCACCATCTCTCCAGAATTTATAAAAAATGGCACTTAATTTTTTTCCTCAACCAAATAAATATTGAGCACTTAATTTTTTTCCTCAACCAAATAAATATTGAGCACTGATGAAATTCTTCAACCACAACTTTTAAAAACTCTGAGTATGAGGAATCTCAGTCAGTTGTTAAGTATTTGATGTAACTACTTTACATGATTACAGAGACTTCGAATCCCAGAGACCTCATCAATGATAAGTTTGAAAGATTAGAGAACAGGCCAAACAAATTAATAAAGAAGAATCTAGTGAGCCTTAGGAATGATTTTGTAGTCAACAACCTTTTTAGGGACTCTAAACTGCAGATGTTCAGAAGATGCCCAACTACTAAGGGGAAGGTATCAAATACATATTCCTTGTTTTTACTCTTTGCTCTTACACTTTTGGTCACCATCTGGGATAAGAAATCTGACTAGAAGAGATTTCTTTTAGATGTGGTATAGAAAATGTCTTTTAATTGTGATCATACATTTAAAACAGAGAGCAGAAATCTCTGATGAGCTTTTCTTCCTTTTCTATATTACTTTTACAAGTTTATCATCTACAGGTAACATCAGATACAGACTGGACTATCAGTTTTTGTTGCTTCTAATACTATCATAAAAGAGCTACTAATTTTTCAAGATATTTGCCTTGCTATTTTGTTAAACGTCTCTTCAGCTACCAATATGCATATATGTATACATTCATACAGTAGATATCCTCAGAGATTTCCAAATAATCTATTTTTCTTTCCAGTAGTTACTGTGCTTCATTGCTTGAATCTTAAAAGAAAGATTGGCAAATCTGTTAAAAAAAAAAAGCATTTTGTGCATGTTTTTTCCTGTATACTTTTCATTACAAATAATGAAATCCTTACGTAATTATGTTTATTCTCAATTGTTCCATACCTGTTATGTGATGATTAAATTTAAAAATTCCATGTATATAATGTATGTATTTCTTTGCAGTAGTTCTGATAGAATTTGTAGGTTAACTGAAATGAATAGTAGCTTGAACAGTAATCTTCCTGGAAATCTACTGTTTTCAGTTTAAACTTAAACATTTTCTTGACATATGTCTTTTATCCTCAATATATACAAAATTATTTACACAATCACGTTGTGAAATAATACTGACTATATTTAATTACCTAAACTAATCATTAAAAAGCTAGTTTCAATTCTAGGTGACCATCCCATGAATTTTATGAATTCTACGTTGTATTTTTGACTTGCTATGCAAGACTTTTCTTTGATTTTTCAATATTAGCCTCAGCAAATAATATGACACCTGCAGAAGCTGCAACACTTCTCTTTGCAAAACAAACTTTTTTAGTGGATGAGGGAGAGAGCTGACAGACAAGCAGCTAATGGATGGATACATTAGAAGGAATTATTCTCTTCATGTTGCATTGAGAATGTTTTGTTTATTTCCAAACAGGTAATAATCAAAAGTGAAATGAACAATGTAAATTGTTAACTTTCCAATTCTGTCACGAAAAAAGAATGCTTCCTCAGTGATATTCATCTGTTTCAACTGCATTCAGAAGTAACATTCTCCATATGTATATGTATTTCCACTTCAAAACCTGTATTTCACTTCTCTCTTTGTCATGGTTTAGCAAGGAGCAGCTTTTGCTTGCTAATGGGGAGGGGGTTGCAGTGAAGACCTGGCAAAGAGTTTGTGGACTCTCCTCTGGCTCCTGGGTTCACACCCACCTCCAGCCCGGATGGGCCAATCTAGCATCTCTGCCATCACTATTTAGGGACAGGAATTTGAAGTACTGGTATGAGGTGTAATACAAGATGGAGGCGACCACACAGACCCCACAATCAGAGAAGGAGCAAGGAAGGAGGAGCATCAGACCAGAGACCCCTCTGCAAGTCATGGTGAGAATGCAGCTGTACCTCTGCAACCCATGGAGGGCAATGGCAGAACAGAGAGCCACCAGCAGCTCCATGTGAGTACACCTGAATGGGCGAGAGATTGTGTGAGGAGGTGGCCATGGCCTAGGCCGTGCTGGAGAGCCTGCACTCTGCAGAGCAGATTCACATGAGAGGCAGAGAGAAGCTGCAGCTTTTGGGGATAAATGCATGTCAGAGCAGCCTGTGCAGGGCTGCCATGTGTGTGAGGTACCCCATGGACTTGCAGGGAGGACTGGTGCGGAGCCCACCTGCTCTGAGGAGGGACAAACAGCAGAGCTATCAGGAATAGACTGACTTAAATACCCACTCCCTACCCCTCTGGGTCATTCAGGAAGAGGGGAGGGGTGGGGAGAAGGTGTTCTTAAAGGGCTGGTTGGACTCTTCATCAATGTACCACTCTGTGTTGTCTTATGTTTGTTATTTTGGGGGGTTTTATGGTTATGCTTTAGTTGGTGTTGCATTAAATTATTTTGTGTTTTCTTCCCCAAGCCGGGTATCCTGATCTGTTTTGTCCTGGACCTTAAGTGGCAATTAAGCTCTCCCAGCCCTTTGGCAATCCTCAGGTCTTTGGTACTTGAGGCTAACCGTGATCTTTTGTTCCCTAATGGGTCAAAACCATGACATCTGTACATAGTTTCTGAAATACGTCATGTCTACACCAATTGTGTCTGTGTAGAACATTGATGTTTCAGTTATGTATAAGCCATACAAACACAAAAATATGTTGTTGCAACTCATTAAAACGTATACGTAGAGCTGTTCTCCTCCACTTCAGTGAGCTATAAGGTTTAAGCACATTATGTTCCCATTTCAAAAAAAAAAAAAAATCAATATTGTATGCCTTCTTATTGGTAGGATAAAAGATTTGACAAGATGTGTTGTAGATAATGTGTGTGGAAAGAAAGGTAGTACAGGTGGAGAAGAAAGGTATAATGCAGAAAGAAGGGAGTAGAGATTCAGTAATGCCTGAGCAAATCAACAATATGGCCTTGGGAAAATCCACAACAGTGATTTCTTTGAATGGTAGCACTGTCTGAAAAACAAATGTGAATGAGAATAGGCAAATAGTCTCCAGGTGTTTGGTTCTTCTCCTGCTCATTAGTGTGTGTCTCCTTGGAAAGATAAAAGTTGTATCACTATAGTCCGTCTGTCACCACTTTCCAATCCCAGGTAGAATCCATCACTTCAGTGTCTGACTTGGATAAATTCATTCCAAAGTACTTTCTGGGGAAAAAAAAATATAATCTTCTGTGATTATTTTCATATCATGAAATCAAAATTGAGAATGTCAAGCATTTCTTTTCCAGTTATCCTCTCTGCTTCCTATGACCACATAATTGGGTATATAGGAAAATGTTCTTTCTTTTTCCTCCATTTTAAACTTGTCACGAGCATTAAAGTGGTAGTTACTATGTAATTCTAATTTATCCTCTCCCTCTCCATTTATTCTTCTTTGAATAGATACCTTAACATTTCACTTAGGATGCAATTTATTGCAATTTACTATTCACCTTCTCCTTACCATTCATTATTGTAAAAAATTTATCAGATCACATTTCTATTACCATTGTAAAGAACTCCATTGTATCTAGCCTTCTTTTTTGCAAACTCTTCCACCTCTCTCTTATTACTGTGATCCTACTTCTAACTTTTTCTAATTCTGTTAGATCTTTTTTAGCCAAAATTTCATGCAATAGTCAAGGTGTGGGTATATCACAGATATAAACTGTGCTGAAATATAGTTAGCCAACTGCAGTACAAAAGACAACAAAGTAGTATTCTACTTAAACATGTATGATGTATTTGAAAAGAATAGGTGAATGCAGTGTGACAAGGTTATAAATTATTATTAATATTCAAAGAAGATTGAAACAAAGATGTCTCTGAAACAGATAAAACACGTGAGCAGCAGTCATTTAGTCTTTCTTTCTTTATTTAGGATTGCTGCCAGGCAAACATAGTTAACAAAAACTTGATATTATGAAGGTTTTGCCTAGAAGTCAAGTGCATGTAGCTGAATGCTCATGATTAAAGCCCGTCAGCATTTCCATTTCTTTTTCCCAGAGAATACTGATTACTATAGCAGGTCTTAAAGAAGAAATTTATCTTCCCTTGGATGGAATTTCTGAACAAGATTGCAAGGAGACACAGGAAAGAAACATTCTTAGTTAAGTTTCTAGGACTCTCATCAGAGATTCAGAGTCAGATTCAACTTCTTATCTAATTGAATTCATGCTTTGTATGGGTGAACTCGTGTACAGGTCTGTCCACACTGCTTTAATATCCTCAAGCCTGGAACTAGCACAAAATAACTGTTTCTTCTGACTGTATTTTACAGTATACATCAAGAACATACTTACCTTTCGGACTGATTGATAGATTTCAGCAAATTTCGGGATTTTTGGTGGATGTTATCTATCCTTGCATCTGTGCTCTATAAATGACAATAGACAAGGAATCTGTAGAGTTCCAAAGCCACCTACAATGAGCAGAGACAGAGAGCTGAATTCTGGCTACCAACGAAAGAAAAACAAATGCTAGCGTCAAGTGTCACAATCACCTTGGTCTTCTTAAGTTAGATAAATACACATATAACAACTCAGGTCAGAAACAATCCCTTCCGACTCTGGAGATTTGTACTCAGTAGCTATGCCAAACTCTCATTGATACTTCATTAACTTACATTTTCCTTTAACTTAGCAACCTTCACACTCTACTGAGGACAGTGGAGTTCACCAGAACAGCTTCTTAACATATGGAGTTTAATTTTATATTTGTGTACGTCTGATCCATCTATTGGTAAATTCCACAAATTGTAAGAAATATACTATTAGGTAAAATTTCCTTTATAAAACAAACAGGCAAAAACCCACAAGGACAATCACATCCTCTTTTTAAAAATAGACTATTTTTCTGAATAGCTCCAGTCACTCTATAAAAAACATCAGTTTCTCATAGGGAATGAACTGTCAATTTTCTGAAGATACCATTGTCACAAATACACCTGACTGACAATTTTTAACCAAATTTATATCCGTTTGTTATTTGTTTTAGAAAGACATCTTGAGCTTCACACTAGTCAGGAAGATAGCAATGAACACAAGTCACTTGCTGACACATTGGCATTGCTACTATTCTTTTGCTTAGCTGGACATTTCCAACATTACAAGTTTATGGTTCCAATGGGGCATTGAGATGAAGGTAGTCAGTGTTTCCAGAAACACAGACAGTTATTGTATAACCACAAGAAAAAAACCCAAACAAACAGACAAAACAAAAAAAACTCATTCCCCAGTAAAATCTCTCAAGAAGGCCAGGACATTTTTCAACACATTCCAGCACTGTTGAGTAAAGCAATCTAAGCTTGCTTTTGCTTAGTATCCTGCTTCTAAAGAAATGCACTGGTATTACAGTTTCTTCAAAGAAAAAACAAAAAAAGGAGGAAAATGAAAAAAATATCTAAGCCTATGGTGTTTTGAGGCATTTCATCTCTCATTTGATCTACCACCTGTAGCTCTGACCTGTACTTGGTTTGATTACTCAGAGTCTGTGTTCTAGCAGTCATATTGTTACCAAAATATATAACAGGAAAGCACTCTCCAAACCAAATTTACAGTTTAGAAAGATGACATCAGTTTCCTGCACCACTGGGTTCATGAAGGATAGCTCTTCCTAACACGTGCATGCTGAAAAACGGAAGAATATGCCTTATGTACTTTACAGAAAAAGGAAATAAACATTTACATGTTACACATGCAATAGAAAGTGACTTTTTATATGATTGGGGTGGAGAGTTGAGGAACATAATCATGTATGTTTAGCATGTAGCCCTTTTAGCTCATTGTCATTTTTAGGGCTCTCAAAGGGGTGTTAACTGTAAAATTTATGTCACAGTTAATGAAGCAACTATCTCACTTTGGATATTGTGGCCTTGCTGAAACTCTTTTGAATGTCTGCCCTGTCTCACAGATTATAGCCAAAACATAACTGTCTTGTCTCTTTAAAGCTCTCTTAAAGTTCCCACCCTTGGCCTCTTCTCATATTGATTTTGAAGGCCTTCCATTCAAAGAATAAATAATAAAATAAATTAGAAATCTCTAAAGCCTAGTATCATTTCTCCCCTTTGGAAGTCATCACATCATTAATTCCGAATAGTTCCATATACTTCTTTCAGTTGCTCACTCGCTGCATCCCATGCTTCTGATTATAATAAGGATAACAACAACAAGCAGGATTAAGCCTTCAAGCAGGGTGGCTAACCACCCCTTTAATGACCATCTGCCAATACTTTGAAGAATTTGATTTAATGAATTAGTTTCAGTTTTATTCCTCACTACTTTGCTCTATTCTGCTACTGTTCTCATTTAATCCAATTGTTTTTGTGAATTTTCAGTTATGTTTTGAATGTTTTTTTCCAAATCCAATTTTAGGAAGCGACATATCCCTTATTCTCTGACCAAGAGTAAATCTAAAGCCAATGTAAAGTCTTTCTGTATTGATCTAAAGTTGTCTATTAAAAATTTGGAAAGTCATTTCCATAGCTCTTGGAAGGGTCTCTACTTGTCAGGTCAGATTTTCTAATAATATTCTATTTACAAGACCATTAGGGCAAGCATCAGGAAATTTTCAAGTTCTCATACAAATTTTACCCCTGTCAATGGTCCAGCCCAGGATACTTTTCCTGATTTTGTGTCCCTTTAAATTTTTACTCAATATTTTTGTTTCATAGAATCGTAGAACGGTAGGGATTGGAAAGGACCTTTAGAGATCATAGAGTCCAACCTCCTACGACCTAGATCAGGTCACATACAAACACATCCAGCTGGGTTTTTAAGAGCTCCAGAGAAGGAGACTCCACATGCTCCCTGGGCAGCCTGTGCCAGGGCTACCTCACCCTCACAGTAAAATAGTTGTTTCTTACATTTAAATGGAAATTTTATGTTCCAGCTTCATCCCATTATTCCTTGTACAACAGAAAAAAAAGGATATCCCAACCTCCTGACATCCACCATTTAGATATAAACAATTTAGGTATAAACTGAGACTAAACAGTCTCAGTTCCTGCAGCCTTTCCTCATAGGAAGATGTTCCAGTAACCTGATTGTCTTAATGGCCCTGCACTGGACTCTCTCTAGAAGTTCCCTGTCCCTCTTAAGCTAGGGAGTCTAGAATTGGGCACAGGACTCCAGTTGAGGCCTCACCAGGACACAGTAGAGAGGGAACAGAACATCCCTTGACCTGCTGGCCACGTTCTTCTTGATGCATCCCACGATGCCATTGGCCTTCTTGGCCACAAGGGCACATTGCTGGCTCATGGTTAGCTTATTATCAATCAGGACTCCCAGGTCTCTCTCTGCAGAGCTGCTCTCCAGCAGGTCAATCCCCAGCCTGCCCTGGTGCATGGGGTTATTCCTTCCCAGATGCAGGACTCTGCACTTGTCCTTGGTGAACTTCATGAGGTTCCTCTCTGCCCAACTCCCAAACCAGTCGAGATCCCACTGAATGGCAGCACAGCCTTCTGGAGAATCAGCCAGTCCTCCCAGGTTGGTGTCATCAGGGAACTTGATGAGAGTACATTCTATCCCCTCATCCAGGTTACCGATACAGACGTTGAACAAGACTGGCCCCAGAACCCATCCCTGTGGAACTCCACTGGCCACAAGCCTCCAACTCAATTTTATACATATGATACACTTGCTATGACCCTTTTTGCAGGTAGGGCAAAGTGTCAAAAATCCTAGTTACTTGTTTGATCATTAAGCTTAAGTGTAGATGAGTTGGCCAATTCCCATTGAAGTTACCCATATTGAATATCTTGGTGATGAAACTTCCAGTTTGCAGTGAAATTGGAAATTGGTCAGTTACAACTGTTTAATAGCGACAATATTAAATTTAAGACAAGTATATTGCTAGTCTTGTAGTTGGTCATCTCTAGTTTACCTTGCTAACATTGTGGAATGATTTCTTACCCCCGTTTATATACCTTCCACTTTTTTCAATATATTCTCAGAAGCCCTGTAATTACTTTGTTCACATCCTAAAGTTTCTTCTGACATTTGAACATTCAGGGGCAGTTGTTACATTTTCAGAGTCATTCAGGGTAATTCGTAGCTCTGATAGTCCTGTTACCTGCTCTCCTGGTGTCAAAGCAAAATGTAAGAGACATTCATTTAATGTTTTTGATCCAGATGGACAGTTTGGTCTCTATCCTTTATAAAACACTATGATATTATCTCTGGGTCTCCATAGCGTAGCATCTTGTAAAACATCATTACACCTATTCTGATCATCAAGATTGTATGAAATGTTTGTCTTTTTAAATACCACAGCAACCTTCCCATTTCCTAACTAAGGATATACTGACCAGTATGATGTCCCAGAAAATAGATTGATCTTCTGAATTAGGAATTGGTATGCAAGCAATTATACTAGTTAAATTATGCAGCTTTCTAAACTTTTGTACCAGGCTCGGGAATAAATTTTCATTGTTTTCATCATTAATTTCAATTAATTTCATCATGTTGTGCTAAAATCAATGATTCCAGAGTCCAGACCAGTAATGTACCTGTGTTAGTTTTAGACTACAGGTTTTTCTCAATTTGATTGTCCATTCTTGTGAGTCATATGGCTTTATCCTGCTGTACTGAATCCATGGAGTTATGCCTTCAAGTTTTAACACAATGTAAGTTGTGAGCAGGATCTAGAATGGTCCCTTCCAAATCATTACTCCAAGTCTTCAGGTAGACCCAGTCTCTGGGTTGATATAGATATATTATAACATTCAGAGTCAATGTTCCGCTCAACACTATATACCTGTGAAGAGAGGAAACAACTTTCCCCAAAGATATGACATATTCTTTAAGATATTGACTTCCTAAAAATCTTGTGTACATATTTACTCATATGACCTAATAAGGTTTACCACATAAAATTTCAAAAGGACTCATTTTCTCCTTAGATCTTGGCTGAATGCATACTTTTACTAGTGCTAACTAGAGTGCGTCTGGACGCTAAATTTGGACTTCCTGAAAAATTTTACTCATCTATCTTTTAACACTCTGATTCATCCCTTCTACTTACTCATTTGATTGTGATCCCCATGAAGTATGCAAGTTTCCTTTTACTCCTGTAACCTTGGTAATATTTTGAACCTCTTCTGCTATGAAGTAGGGACTCCTATCTTGTAAGAGGCCAATTGGAATCCCAAATCATGGTGTTATTTCTTTCAGTAAAATTTTTGCCATTTCCTTTGCTTTGTTGGTGCAACAGCAAAAGGCCTCTAGCCATCCTGAAGAGATGTCTACAATTACTAAAAGATAACTGTACCTATTTTGCTTTGGTAGTTCTGAAAAATCTATTTGTCAAAGGTCTCCTGGACTATTCTCTTTCTTCATCACTTCTGGTAAAGGTTTTTGAGGCAAATAGGGTTTATTTTGAAGGCATGTTTCACATTTCTTCACGTTTTTAGCTATCCCTGTCATTCTTACACTCAGGACCTGAACTATCAAGGCTTTAATTATTGTCTTGATTGTCCAGTGAGTTTATTTATGCTTCTGGGTAATTAATTCTCACATCACCTCTCAAGGGACCATTACTTGATTTAGGAGTGTAATCTACCATCCTTCCTGTTTCTTTTGGGCTTTTAGAACTTCAGTTATTTTATCATCTTCTGTACTATATTTTGGTGATGACAACACTATCTCATGATATAGAAGAAATTTTCAGCCACCAACTGAGCAGCACTTGGAAAATCTACAGTAGAGAGTAAACCTAGAGTAATATGGATGCTACTATTGTTATTAATCACAGTAGTGGTGTGTCCTGCTATTATAAAAGCATGCGATTTACAGAGCATATACCTACCTCATCACGTATAAATCTGTAGTCTTTTGAAGCATCTCTTCAAGAAAGAAAAGTGGATAGGATTGTAAAAATATTTACTTCTATTTAAAATCCAAGAAAATATATTACATTCCAAAAGTTATTTTGGTGCTTTTACACACAGTGACAAAAGTTTTGGCTAAGGTAAACTTTAGACACAGACAAATGGAATTAGATTATATGTGAATTGTAGCTCCTATTCATTGCACTTTTACTTTTTAATTGGAACCATTAATTTGTATTCAAGAGTTTTCAAGGGGAAGCAACTATATTTCTATTCATAATAAATATATAAAAATGTAGTCTAAGAATAAATATTATCTATTTAATTTATATATGCATATACATCTACATCACATATATATATATCTGTATTTCAGATAGTAAGTTTTCACATATGATTCACAAAATGTGAGGAAAACACAATTACATTGTTTAAAAATATTTTAACTGTCTCGACTTAAGTCTGAAACATCACTTCATAAGTGAGATATGCCTTCATAGATGGTGGTAAATACACCACAGCTTTTCTGGTGATAGACTTACTATATTTTTTGTTTCTCAAAATATTTTCTTAAAAAAACCCATCCGCGATAGTTTCTTTACTTAATAACACTGAACAGTCTGTAAAGTAATTCTCAACTAATTTTTTTTTTTTTTTTTTTTTTTTTGCAACACTGACAACATGTTCTAATCTTATTCTAATACCTCAGGCCATTACTAAATTACTTTGAAGACATCTTAAACTAATTATCCTTCATTTACCAGTAAGGTAAAAGTAGAGTGAAGGATATGAACTGACTAAACTGTTTTAGTTCTGGGAATATTACTAAAATTATAGAACTTGTTTAATAAACCTGTTTTGTTGCATCTTACTTCACAAATATTTTTTTGAAAATTCAAATGAGTTTTTATGAAACAAATTATATTTCTGTAGACATGAAGAATTTAAACCTTCATCTGAGATACCTACTGCTAGTTTAAGCAACTGGCAAACACAATCTGCAACATGTAATAGTGAAAAGTGTTCAAATTCTCATCAGCTATACTATTTATTGTCAGACTTCAGGCCTTTCATTTTACTGTAATTATGTTCACTTAACTTTAAATACTGAAAGATTAAAGATAACCAAAAGTAGGTTAGATACTCCATTCTTATCTAATATTACTTGAAGTAGCAATTAGTTCAAGTACTGAATCTTCTTTTACCTGCAGTTACTGTCAAGCCAATAAGATAATTTTAGATGTAACTGTATTTTAATGAAGATATAGTCAATATATCTATGTCTGACTAACTGTATTAGTATGAGGTATGTTATATATTTTTCTACGTGTTGAAGTAGTTGATTTTCCATATATTGGAATAAATGTCCAATGTCCGTTCACATCACATATTCTCATACTAAAGCCTTGACAAAAAGCAACACATTCTACTGCATTACCAGCTTTTACTTAGATGGAAGTAACACTACAAGTTGAGATTAAACTGTCTCCCACACTGATGTTGCTAGACACATAGATATTACATACTTTGTGGAAAGTTTGTGTTACCGAAACAGTAGCAATCAGACCTTTCTTGTTCAAGCAACATTATGGCTTAGAATATAATCTTAGTTCTATGTTTCTCCTTAGTTTAAGTAAGCCAAAATCCCATTTGTAGTCTTCAAGGACTTAATTTCAGCTTTACTGGTTGTTTTCTGTCAACCTTGAACAGACCTAAACTATCTCTGTTTTGTAACACTAAGAAAGAAAACTACAGAAAGAGGAGTCTTCTTTACAACATTTAAACTGGAAAGAAAATATCAATATGTTGTGGTTTAACCTTGGCTCAGTGTCAGGTGCCAATCAAGTCTTTCAACCACTCCACTTCATCAAATGGATGGGGGAGAGAGAAATATAATGAAAAGTTTGCAAGTTGAGTTAAGGACAAGGAGACCACTCAGCAGTTACCGGCACTGGCAAAACAGGTTCAGTTTGAAGATAAATTAATTGATTTATGAGTTAACAAACAATAAAAACAGAATAGGCAAAATGAGAAATAAAATTCAAACTTAAAACACTTCTCTCCCCTACTCCCTTCTTCCCAGGATTCTCCCTCTTCCTCCAGTGGCACAGGGAGACGGGGCAAGGAATGGGAGTTACAGTCAATTCATTACACATGGACACACGCTGCACACATTTGCACCAGATTTTCTACTGAGTGAGACAGTTTTCAATCTGCCTTTGTATGTTATTGTTTGGAAAAATATCATTGTATAACACCAATTCCATAGGGCTTACGTATGTTTACATTTCAGCTCCTACGGATTTAAACTTAAAAGTGTTTGCATAAATGACATTTCAGATTTAGAACCACACAGGTACAGGAAGATAATATCAACCAACAAACCCACTGAAATTTCAAACAATTTTTTTAAAGAATATTTTCATGACATTTAATTAAGTCTTTTGGTGTTACATTATGTATACAAAAATTGACACTTTAAATAAAAGTTCCTGCAAATCATATGCTTGTAGCTGTTAAGTAACCTGCAATTCATCAACAAGAAGAGATTGTCTACTGAAGGATATCCCTGATTTGATCTTGTTCTAGGCATCAAGGTTTTAACTATTTCACACTGGTTCCCAGGCTTTAGCTTTTTCATGGAATTTGGAGACTCTGCCAGTATTTTGATGAATAAATAAGTGAAATAATAATTGCAGACTTTGTGATTTAATAAATCAATTTTCTTCTCTCAGTTTCTTAGTCTCTTCTGATTACACACTCTACCTCACAGGCTAAAGGGAATGCTGTCCATGGGAACTTCACATAAAATAATGAAATATTAAATAGAAAAAGAACATGAACAAGCATGACTTTTCCAACAGTCATAGCTCTGATCTGGAAGAAGTAACACCCATGTCTATGCCGACATACTTAAGGTAAAATCATTCTGTGTTCTTTAGAGCAAGGAAGTGAATGCAAATCTTCGTATCATCTTACATTTTTAGTCACAAAACTAATTGATTTTATTTTTCTGAATACTCAATACTACTATATTCTGAATATTCAATACTATTTGCTTACAAGCATGGTAAATGTGATAAATTTAACAGTGTCATTTTATTTTTATGCATAAAACACTAAAAAGTAATTGCTCCAATTTATTTTTATGGCCAAAATGCTAAAAAGTAAGAAAACTAAAGCTTGGCATTGGCTAAGTGGAGGTATGTGATTTATTATTTAGGAAAAGAGACAACTGAGCGTAACTCTGATTTTTCTTTTTTTTTTTTACAGTTAAACCAATAGATTTTTAAATAATGAAGCTCTAACTCTGAACTCAGTTTTTTAAACTTTTAAAACAGTACTTAACATTCATAGAATCATAGAATCATAGAATCATAGAATCATAGAATCCTAGAATCCTAGAATCATAGAATCATTGAATAGTAGTGGTTGGAAAGGACCTTTAGAGATCATCTAGTCCAATCCCCCTGCCAAAGTAGGTCCATCTAGGTCAGGTCACCCAGGAACATTGCGTGACATTGGCCTTTCTCCAGTCCTCAGGTACCTCACCTGTCCTCCATGATTGATCAAAAATGATGGAGAGAGGCTTAGCAATCACATCATCCAGCTCCCTTAGCACTCTAGAATGCATCTCATGAGGTCCCATTGACTATGGGTTTTAAGCTTGCCCAATAAGTCTTAAACCTCTTTCTCTTCCACCAAGAGCAAGTCCTCTGCTGTCCAGGCCATCCTACTATCCTTGCTGGACTGGGCTTCCCAAGGGCCAGCCTTGGCCGTAAAGAATGAAACAAGGAAGGCATTCAGTAGTTCAGCCTTCTCTGTATCCTCTTTCACCAGGCAACCCTCTGCGTTCACCGGTGGGCTCACATTCCCCCTAATCTTCCTCTTGCTGCTGATGTACCTAAAAAACCACTTCTTATTTTCCTTTACTTTCCTGGCCAGATTTAATTGTAGAAGGGCTCTAGCCTTCCTGGTTGCACGCCTCCATGCTCTGGCAATGTTCCTGTACTTTTCCCAAGAAATCAGGCCCTGTTTCCACCTCTCACAGATAGCTGCTTTCTGACTGAGTTGTTCTAGCAGATCTTTGCTCATCCATGGAGGCCTCCTGCCCCCTTTTCCTGCTTTCCTACACGTGCAACACACTGATCCCAGGCTTGGAGGAAGTGGCAGTTTACGATCAACCAGTAACTTTCTCCATTATGGTTTTGGCCCAGTCAGGAACAAAGACTCATGGAGGATAAGGAAAAATACTGAGGGCCTTTGGGAAATCTCTAAGGACAGGACGGCTTATCCTGGGCAGAACAGACAGTACCACTTGACAATTATCCTGGGCAGAACAGACAGCACCACTTGACCTGGAGAAAAAAAAACGAAACTTATTTTGATCCACCAACAAACAAAAACATAACAAACATAAAATAGAGTAGGATGTTGATGAAAGATACAACCAGCTATTTAAGATATCTTTCCCCCTATCCCTTCCCTCTTCCTGGGCTCATGCACCTGATCCCAGTGTCTTTACCTTCACTCTGCTGAGCAACGAGCAGGGGCAGCAAATGTGGGTTTCAGTCAGTCCTTTCCCCTTGGCTCCCGTCGCTTGTCTCACCTCAGGAGGGCTCCTTGATGATCCTTCCTGCTCTAGCGTGACATCCCTCACACATTGGGCAGCCCTCCATGGGCCACTCTGATGTGAATTCATCCTAAAGGCTGCAGCATCTTACTACTTCCTCTGGGTCAGAGAACATATAAATCCACCCCTCTGGCACAGGGTCTGTAACATTCACTTTCTAAGGCATGAGTGTCTTTCCAGAGCTGCTAGTGATTCTCAGTCCTGTCATTGCTCTCCATGAGTCACGTGGGGACAGTTGGTCTCTTGCCTCAGGATGGAGGGGGATCACTAGTCTGGCACTGCTCTTCCCTTCCTCCCTTGCTGACCACAGAGCCCATGTGGAAACCTACATCTTGCCCTACCTTTCCATCTCTTCCTACACATTACAAAAGTCTGTTCTTAAATAATGATGGCAGAGGTGTCAGATTGTCCCACAATAGCAAGAGGTGGGATCAAACCCAGATCCATGGGCAAGTTCTGAGAAGCGCTTGCAAGGACCCACTCCAGCCTCCTCCCTCTATTATCAAGCAAAAAGTGGCTCCACACAAACCCATCTCAATCTATCTTCACAATAAATCTCTGACATATTTTCTCAAATGTGGAAAACAAATTATTTCTAAACAGATCCACAGAGAAAATACATAAACTTTCAGATAACTGCAGAACATGTAGTCAAATGTGTCATAGTTTAGGCTCATCAGTGAACAAAAGACCACAATTAGACTCAAGTATCAAAGACTTGAGAATTCCTAAAGGAGAGAGAGGGCTTAATTGCCATAGAATAGGCTACTTGGTTTGGGGAAGAAAACAGAAAATAAGTTAATCCACCAACAACTAAAACACAACCATAAACCCTAAAACATAACCAATACAAAACAAGACAAGAGTGGTACAGTGATGTATAAACAGAGTATAAACAGCCCTTTAAGACCATCTTCTCCCCCCCTCCCAACTCCCCTTTTCCCAGGTTCTGAGCCTTGATCCCAGAGTCTTTATCTCCTCCCCTGCTGAATGGCTTAGGGGGACAGGGAATGAGGGTTTCAGTGAGTCTGTTCTAGATGGTTTCTGCCATTTGCCTTTCCTCAGGGCAGGTCGGCTCAGCACCAGTTCTCTGCTCCTCCGTGGGGTACCTCACACACATGGCAGCCCTGCACAGGCTGCTCTGACGTGCATTTATCCCCAAAGGCTGCAGCTCCTCTTAGGTGGGTCTGCTTTGCGGCATGTAGGCTCTCCAGCATGACCTGCACCATGGCCACGTCCTCACACAGTCTCTGCCCATCCAGACACACTCACAGGAGCTGCTGGTGGCTCTCAGTCCTGCCATTGCCCTGCATGGGTTGCAGGGGTACAGCCTGCATTCTCGTCACAGGTTGATTGCGAAGTGGTCTATGGTCTGGTGCTCCTCCTTCCTTCCTCCTTCTCTAATTGTGGGATCCACATGGTCACCTCCATCTTGTACCACTCTTACACCTCCTGCCAAGCTTTTCAAATTCCTGTCCTTAAATAGTGATGGCAGAGGCGCCAGACTGGCCCAGCTGGGCCAGAGGTGGGTCTGAACCCAATACCCAGGGAAAAACCTGAGAACTCTTTACAGGGTCTTCACTGTGAACCCCTCATGCTGTTACCAGGCAAAGGCTACTCCTTGCTGAATCATGACAAAATGGTACAGTGTAATCCTTTTGCAAGTACCATACATGTTCCCTTTACTGAGTCTTAGTGGAGGAAAGAGGGACAGAAGAAGGATGTTGTTACACTTCTACTTCTCTGATGCTTACTTCCCACTATTCAGTATGTCATACTTTACTTTTCCAATACCAGTACAGGTCTTGTGGAGATGGTGATTTCTTACACAACAATTTAAGACTCGATCAGGACACCAGGGAGGATTCATAATGTATGTCTATGGATATCTTTGGCATGCCTCCAAGGGAATTAGAGAGTAATTTTGTCACTCCATTGAGAAAAACTATAAGCTAACTGTTTCTTACTCCCTTTCTCAGAAAGGGAGTTCTAAGGATAGCTTTAACTACATTGCTATATATATATTCAATCCAACACTCTTAATGTGTAATTAAGCTTAGTTCCTGCAGAGCAGAGTTCTTTAGAGAACAGGTGCCTTAAGACTTACAGTCATACATTACTGGCAGCCAGAATAGGACTTGGTTGTTAAGTCCTGGAAGCTGAAAAAACCACAAAGGCTAAAGGATAAAAGTCAGCAATATGTTTAAACTCAGAGAAAGAAAGAGATAAATGCAGTAATAATTAGGAAAGTGAACCTCCAAATGTATTGATGATCAGTTGGAAAGTTAGCTTTTCAATCATATATAAGGGTTCTTCATTTTAGTCTGTAGCAATGTCTGAATGCCAGTTGCCTTTCACAGACTGTGCTCATCATTCAAATTATCATTTTTTTTGCCATATGGATATTTCTAAGGACATTTTGAGTGTTCAGCTAAGCATGTGATTTAATTATCCTTTCTTTTAACTTATCTGAGCAATCAAACTCTTAGCTATCTGCATACTGTTCCAGAAAAAGGACTAAAGTATGGAGAAAATCTTCTATGCTTTTTGTGATCTGCTGACCCTGGAGACATGTAAAGTGCCCACTGAAGCCACTCTATTACTCTCTCTCCTAAGCTGGACAGAGGAGAGAAAGTGTAAGGAAAGGCTTGTGGGTCAAGAAAAGGACATCATTTGTCAATTATTGTCATGGGCAAAACAGACTCAACTTGGGGAAAATTAGTTTTTTACCAATCAGAACAGGGAAGAGTAATAAGAAATAAAACTTAAATTTTAAAACATCTTCCCTTCATCCCTTTCTTCTTCCCAGATCTCTACCTTCTTCATAGCAGTGCAAGTGGTCGGAAAATAAGGATTACAATCATTAATTACATCATACATTGTCTCTGCTACTCCTTCTCAGAGGGAGGACTCCTCACATATCCTTTGCTCTAGTGTGAGGTCTCTCCACAGGAGACATTCCTCCACGAACTTTATCAATGTGGATCCTTCCCGTGGTCTACAGTTCTTCATAAACAGCTCCAGCATGGCTTCCCCACAGAATCACAGGTGATTGATCACCAGTGAATCTGGTTCAGCCTGGAGTCCTCTCTCCACAGGTCCACTAGTTCTGAGAAGAATTTCCTCCAGCATAGGCTTTTCACAGGGTCACAGTCTCCTTTGGGCATCCAGCTGCTCAGGCGTGGGGTTCTCCATGGGCTGCAGATGGACCTCTGCTTCAATGTGGCCTCTAAAGCTGCAGGGGCAGGGCCTACCTCACCATGGACTGCAACACAGATAACAGGGGAATCTCTGCCCTGGTGCCTGCAGCAGATCACCTCCTCCTTCTTCACCAGCCTTGGTGTCTGCAGAGTTCTTTTCTCACATTCTCACTCCACGCTTCTTCTACTGCTTGCATCTACACAGTAACATTTTCCCTGCTTCTCAAGGCACCACAATCAGCAGTAATTGGCTTGGCCTTGGTCAGTGGCGGGTCCATCTCAGAGTTGACTGGAGCTGGCCCTATGAGACACGGGAAACTTCTAACAACTTCACATAGAAGCCACTCCCGTAGCTCCCCTAATATACAAACCTATTACAATCTGACTTCAGCTATACAAAGAAAAACATCTTTTAGTCATGTACTGTTTATTTGATAAGATAGCAAAAAGACAAACTAATTCATACTTTTAAGTCATACGATAATCAAAACGATCACTCTTAATCTTACTCATTTTCATTAAAAAAATTAAAAAGAGTGGAAAATGCCTACCACAAGCAAGAAACAACTACACTGAGTAACACTGTAATGAGGAATATTTAAAACTTCTGAGTACACAAACTATGTATGCAGTTACCTGGTGAGTGAAATACATAGTTGTAATATATATTATACATAGGTGATTATCTAATTAAGAAGATAATTATCTAACTTATGTATAAAGCCCTCTAATGATGCTGAACAGCAGAAACATTTTAATCTCCATTTCATCCAAGGAAAAGAAAGGTGAGGCAGGCTTTATAAGAGGATAGCTCCAGTAAGAAATAACACAAAATTTTCCCTTTTAATATAGATCATTGGATAATTTGTCTATAATTTTAGAACTGTTTTTCTTAAGGAAAGTTCAGCTTCTTTTAATTCTTCCTTTACTTTAGGTTTGTCACTTAGAGATCTCATGGTTTTCATATACCAGTTTTTGCAGCTTTTCTTCATAAGGAAGATGCGCTTGCTAGGAGTCAAGATTCATGATGCCTCATCAGAGATATGGGCTACTATCCCCTACTCCTGTTCCATGTGGGGATGAGTAATGTAATGAGACACAATATCTCCAGAATCAAAAATAATCTAAAACCCTGGGGTAGCAAGTGAACAGTAGGTGAGCACAAGTTATTTTCTCTTCCATCCTGTCCACAAGAGCAAAAGGAAGAGTCACTAATGCAAAAAGATAACTTCTGGATAAGAGGTTGGTGCCAACAGGAAGGTTTCAGTTTTTATGACAACGGAATCTTCTTTGAGGATTGTAATTTTATAGGGGAGGATGGACTACACCTTTCTTGTAAGGGCACTGGAATATTTGTGAATAGGCTGGTCAACCTCATCATGAAGGCTTTAAGGACTTTCGGGGTGGGGGAAGAAATGACAAAGAGTGAGCCAGCATGTGTAGCAGGGAAATGGGGCAGAGTAGGGAATGCAATGATGAATGCCCCTCAGCCACACACCATGATGAGATGCGGAAGGCTGACCACTCTGAGGGAGAGTCAAACTGGGGAGGATCTTTGTGAATCCATCCAGGGAAACCTGTGTGTTTGAGTAAGCCCCTGCTCTACCTCTACACCAATACACACAGCCTGGGAAATAAGCAGGAGGAACTGGGTGGGTGCAGATGCGGGGCTACGACCTCATTGCGGTCACAGAGACGTGGTGGGACAGCTGCCATGACTGGAGCACAGCCATGGAGGGTTAATGTATTGTTCAGGAAGGACAGGCTGACAAAGCGAGGAGGTGGAGTTGATCTCTATGTGATGGAGTAATTGGAGCACATTGAACTCTGCCTGGGTGGGGATGAGGGGCAGGTTGAGTGCTTGTAGGTGAAAATTAAGTGGTAGGGTAAGGTAGGTAATACTGTTGTTGGAGTTTGCTACAGGCCACCTAATCAGGAGGAGGAAGTGGATGAGACCTGCAAAAACCTGACAGCTGCCTCACAGTCAAAATTCCTGGTCCTCATGGCATGCTTCAATCACCCTGATATTTGCTGGCAAAGCCACATGGCCAAGCACACACAGCCCAGGAAGTTCCTAGATTGTTGACAACTTCCTGTCACAGGTGACTAAGGAACCAACCAGGAGGGGTGTGCTGCTGGACCTGATGTTTACAAATAAGGGGGATATGGTTGAGGATGTGAAGGTTGGAGGCAACCTTGGCTGCAGTGACTATGAGATGATAGTGTTCCAGATCCTGTGTGGAAGAAGCAGGACACTGAACAGGATTGCAACCCTGGATTTCAGATGAGCTGACTTTGGCCTCTTCAAAGACCTGCTTGGAGGGATCTAATGGGATAAGATCCTAGAAAGTAGCAGTGTCCAAGAAAGCTAGTCAATCTTCAAGCAACACTTTCTCCAAGCCTGGGATCAGTGTGTCCCCACAAGCAGGAAAAAGAGGCAAGAGGCCTCCATGGATGAGCAAAGATCTGCTGGCACAACTCAGGCAGAAAGCAGCCATCTATGAGAGGTGGAAACAGGGACTGGTTTCTTGGGAAGAGTATAGGAACATTGCCAGAGGATGCAGGAGTGTAAACAGGAGGGCTAAAGCCCTTCTAGAATTAAACCTAGGCAGGATAGTTAAGAAAAACAAGAAGGAGTTTTTCAGGTAGATCAGCAGCAAAAGGAAGATCAGGGGGAATGTGAGACCACTGCTGAACACAGAGGGTTGCCTGGTGAAAGAGGATGCAGAGAAGGCTGAACTACTGAATGCCTTCCTTGCTTCATTCTTTACAGCCAAGGCTGGCCATCAGAACTTCGGACTGGAACTTCTTCCTTATGAGGAAAGGCTGTAGGTACTCGGACTGTTAAATCTTGAGGAGACTGTGGGAAGATCTCGTTAATATTTACAAATATCTAAATTGTGGATCTCAGTAGGCTGGGACATCCTTTTTTTCTATTGTGTGCAATGACGAGACAAGGGGCAAAGGAAAGGAGGTGGAACACAAAAAGTTCCATTCAAACATAAGGAAAAACTTCTCTCCTGTTCAGATGAGGAAGTCCTGGCACAGGCTGCCCAGAGAGAGTGTGGAGTCTCCTTCTCTGGAGGTCTACAAAACCTGCCTGGATATGTTCCTGTGTTACCTGATCTAGGTAGATCTTCTGCAGGGGAGTTGGATTATATGATCTCTAAAGTTCCCTTCCAACCCCTACCATTCTATTTCTAAACCCAGAAATTTTTCAATTACTTTTTGCATTTCAATTCATCGCTAAAACAATTTTATAAAACATAGACAAACACTGTAGAGGATACATGATAATAATACTATTCCTTCTGAAGTAACTTGAGGCTTACTGTGTGTTAGAAGCTTTTTGCCTGCATAAATACACTTAAACACAGGTTTGTCAACAATGTTTGTGGCCCATTGCACTTACTACAGACACAAAAGCTACAACAGAAACTGAGTTCAAGCAAAAAGGAAGAGAACACTTCTCATCTCTAAAAAAGTGTTCCAAACTTTTAAAACCATATAGAAATTTTCAAAACATACTTTTTTACCCCTATAAACACAGCGTACAAGCATAGCTTGAGGCAGACCGTTCTACATTGATCCAGACCTTCTGTCACTACAATAAAATACAGAGGACATGAAAGAAAATGGAAATGGAAAAATAATTGCTGTTTTGGAACAATGAATTAAAAGAAAAAAACTACAAAGAGACTAGTAAAGATTCTTTTTTGATATAAATCAACAAGATCTGAAAAATAATCTGTGTAAGATATATAATTACTGATTATAATTTTAAATGTAGAGAAATTAGACAAATAAAATACTTAAAAATGAATTCTAACTTGTGCATAAGATTGCCTAAGCAATTGGATTTGTCCACTGATGTTCTTAAATCAAAGAGTACGTTGTTTAGTAGGAAATGAAACCATTGAATTATATCCATAACTGAAAATATGTCTTCAAAAGCATTATAAAACATATTTTAAATACAAATTATAAATACTTACTCTCAGAAAATAACATTACATATTTTGATACTATTTTAACAACATTTATTGTGAGATTGTACTGATTTAATATTTGACAAAAAATAATACCAATAATTCACATAATTCCTCTAATATTTTTTGTAAAGAGCAAAAGACTAAAAATGTTTCTGGGGAAATCCTCAATCTACTTTCACATACCATTTTAAAGAAATAATTTTGGGACTAGCCAGCAGAATGCCATAAAACAAATTTATTGACAATAACAGGTATTAATTACCTGACAATTTTTAGGAAAGAAAGAGTGAAGCAAACTGTCTACTAGATGCTAAGGTACTGGTGACCTTTTTTCTCTTGCCCAACAAAAGAGGGTGCTTTTCCTGGTTTGGTTGTGGCCAGAATCAAACCCAATCAAAAACTGGCTAAAATTGAATGACAGATGGATCTCTCAGTGGCTCTTAACAAGAGTCACCCACAATGTGCTTTTTTTTATGGTCCCCATTACCTGTCACTGGTGGAGCAGCTGATGGTGAATTGTTCACTAATTTTAACCCTTCTGGACCTTGCTCATCTACTTCTCATGTTGCCAGTGCCTCATACTTCTTTGTAATTTTCATGCTGGAAAGAGGGTTAAGAAGAGGAGCCCTGCTGTTTTGTTTATTTTTTACCAGGGTCCAAGGTATATCAGATTCACTGGAGGCTTGTACCTGATTGTGGAAGCCTCTGTCCATTTCCACCTCTGGTCCTATGCAGTCTACTAATGATTTCCTGTAGCTCTTTCATCTGATACTGTAGCTCTTGAACTTGAGGGCACCTATGACACACACTTACCTCAGTAGCAGATGTACCTAAATATCCTAAACACCCTCTGCAATCTGCCTGCACTGAAGCATCCTTGCTGACCAGCTCTGTCTGGGTGGATGTATTGATCTTCACCAGAGTATTATCCATCTGAACCTTGGCTTTAGCCCTCAGTGTGAGTGCTCACTGTCTTTTTAACTTGAGACAGGAAAACCTCTGTGATTTGCAGCTCTCTGTGTGGGCTGCGGGATCATTCCCTACCTGTCCTCTCTGCTGGCCAGGCCCTGTTTGCCCATCCTGTTCACCACACTCCTAGTCACTCGTGCTCCCTGGGGAACATTTAAATCCCCCGTAGTTGCTGTGCCCAACAAGACCCCTTGTGAGTGTGGCAGGTCTCCTTGCTTCTCCTCCACTCCGTGTGCTCCAGGAATCCCCAGATTACCTCAATCAGCTACTCAGCCACAAATAAACAAACCTTGCCTCTGCCTTGTGTCCCAGTGATTGAATGGCAGCAACATTTTATCAGTTTCCAGTCAACAGCTTATGGTTGTTTCATTTCCCAGTACTGTTTTTCTCCTGTGGAGTCCCTTGACATTTGAAGCTCATTCAAGATACCTTTCAAGTCTTCCTATATTTAACTACTCATACAATCCACCAGTATATAAGTCACTAGATAAAGTTATACAGCTTATTGCCTTCAGTAACTTAGTGAACTTCATCAAGGAGGTAAATATAGTATTTGCTTGAAGCTTTTGTTGCTGTTGAAATTTCCTGTTAGCTGGTTCAAGTGAAGGGTGAGTAGAGAAATCAGAGCTTAGATTTTTAAAGCATCTTAAATACATGTGAAATACTGAAGTATTCAGAAATTACCTGGAAAGATATCCAGTGAGGGAAGCTATTGGTAAGTAGCAGTAGGGTGATTTTTTTTTTCTTGAAAGCTATGTATTTGAAGCAGACAACTGTTTTTCTCAAAATAGTATAAAATTGTTTGTTAACATGGTGCTTGTGATTCACTTTAACTCTCATACCTTCATTTACAAAAGTGTTTTGGTGGTTGAAGACTAATTCCTGCCTAATACTGGTACTCTTGAATTTACACCTTTATTTTATCAGTGTCAGTGATGAGAAAGTCTTTAGAGAACCTAGGCATTTAACTAGTAAATGTCAACATTTTTCCTGCTATTTTTAAGCTGTCTTCTTCCATTTCACAGAATAGATACACATAACTGTTGCTTTTGGCAAAACAAGGAAAGGTCAAGAAGGAGCAGCAAAGACATGGGAAGAACCTGCTAAATTAATATTCCAGAAGGATCTGAAAGGCAACAAAAGCTGAGAAAAGCATGGCTTAAGTATGAACTAACATCAGATTTTTCAAAACTGTACATTGCTGGAAAACAAATTTCAGGATATCTGAGCATGAAAATTACCTTTTCATTTCTATTTCTTCTCTATTCACAAATTTCTTTGTGCTTTTCTTTCCTGAGCAAAGAAGGATTTTAATGAAGAATAAAGCCAATTCATAGAAACAATATTTCTCCTCTAAGGTGAGCAAACCTATAATGCTACAAATATCAGGCTACTACAGTATGTATAGTGATATTTTTCCTTTATTTTCTTATATACTGAAGTTCTTATCAGATGCCACAGAACCTTTTATTTTATTGGTTGTGATTCTCTTTTTTCCGAGTTTTTGGAGACTTGTTTATGCAAAAGCATCAACAGGGCAAATGTTTTCTACTAGAGCTAAACATTTTGAAAGCTTTGTTTGAATTTACTGTTATCCAGGTATAGTATGAAAACCTTTGATTTTTTTTTTTTAAATTTATTTAATTTGCTATCAGTCAGACGTTGTTGCTGGTTCTCTACTGTATATTAGTAAGATACTTTGGTTCACAGGAAATAGAAATTCAATGTCACACCTAGGGAAGGAATACTGGTCTGCCAATAGAAAGCAAAAAGAAACAGTATACACTTCAGTTTTGGCACATCCTTAATAGTAAAATTCCTGCTCTCATCTGAGTTCCTGGTTGACAAATGCCTCTATAACAAGAATAAAAAAAAAAATTATCTCAAATTACATCTTCACAGTTAGCACATACCTAAAAGGACAAGAACTACCAACAGATCAGAGTAATGAGAGGTTAAGTTCTACCTTTCTGTAGGACAAGAAAATGCGCTCTGACCTTTCTTATGCTGTACTACTCCTGAAAATGTGTTAACAATCAGTGTTATCAATCTATTCTAGTTCTTTCTTCTCTAGCGGAATTAAAAAATCTTTTAGATCTCTCATTTTTGGCATTCAGTGGGATCTCGACCAGCTTGAGAGTTGGGCAGAAGAAGAACCTCATGAGGTTCAAAAAGGGCAAGTGCAGAGTACTGCACTTTGGGAGGAACAATCTTATGTACCAGTACATGAGAGTCGACCTGGTGGAGAGTAGCTCTAAGAGACAAACCTGAGAGCATTGGATTTTTTTAACTAGTCTTGTCTTCCATCATTATAGTTACCAAAGAATAGTGTATTTGAGATGATTTTCCATTGTACTTTCCAAATTTGGGAAGTGATATGACTCAAAGAGCTCCTTCTCTTCCCATAGTGCTTTTGTAACAACTTGATTTGTGTTCTCTTAAGCAGCAAAGTGAAAATGTGCTGTCACACAGAGATAGTGCTCCTTACCAAATTTGTGAGTAGTTTTGTGAGACACAATAGCTCTAAGTTTCTGGACATGCAAGAGGCAATTAAAGGGTTGTATGAGTCACGTATAAAGTGTCAGTGAACTTACCCTACAGTAAGCTTTACTCGTAGCTTTGTTTAGCATTGTCATAACTTTAAAACTTTCTGAATTAACAGCCTGAGAACTGGTAATGGAATGGTATATTGCCATTAAATTTCCTATGAATTACAATGAAGTCATAAGACATTGAATTTCTAAAAATCAGTATCTAATAGTTCAGAATCAAATAAAACTCTTTTTTTTTTTTATTTCAGACACTGAAACATTATTTTCCTAGTCAATTATAACTCTTATGAAGCCTTGAGAAAAAAGAAATAAAAATGTCTCACTTCATCAAAGGTGACAGAAAGGCTATTTTTAACCAATGATAGGTATAAACACATTTAATTATTCCCAAATCATTATATAAGATTTAATTTATATGTATCCTCCACACACATTGCTGCAATAAATTCACCAAATAAGCTGTTCCATTTGTGTGAGAGAATCGTAGTCTTTAATCATAGTGCTTCCAAGAATATCACACTTTGTGAAAATAAAAAAAAATTATCATGTTTGTGGAAAACAAACTTTTCTGAGTTGTTTGGGAGAACCATGCAAGGAAACTGAGTACATTTGTGGAATCAAAATGGATTCTATCTTACCTGTAAATTTCATTGGACCATGATCTGTCATGTAATGGCTTGTGTATATTTTCCAACCTCAGAACCTTACAGAATGAATGATGTTAATCTGAAAAGAAAGGTCTACCAGCAGCTACTCAAATGATTTTTTTTTCCTAATAGATTTGAAAGGTTCCAGAAAAAATAGGTAAAGGAAACAACAGGTTTGGTTAAGATTTATTCATAGTTGAAAGGATTACTATTTTTAGCACCTGAATAAGGCCTTAAGTAACAACAATAGTTTGTCCTGTCAAGAGTTTTTAACAGAAGCCAAGGGTGAGCATAGACAATAGTAAATTTGACTAGTGGGTCAACTGTGTGCAGCCATAGGGCTGGTGTGGTTTAAGATTTGAGGGTCATGTTAAACTTTTTGGTACTGAAGGGATTAAGGCCGATACTATTTAACACTTTCTTATTTGTCAGATAAGAGTAATTTGAAAGGATTCTAATGAGTGTCAAAGCATTATCATGTACTTAATATGTCACTTTAAATATATAAAATGCAAAAAGCAACAAAATAGTGAACAGCAATCTGAAGTTTTAAAATCAGTTTTCTCTGCTTTATTTCTCCATGAGTTATGAGGTGTGAGATGACTAGTCTTTTGTTGCCCTTGACGAAGAATAAAATGCCAGGACTGTCTGGGAGTTGGCTGCATGGGCTGAAACCATTTATAGCCTTAGGACATCAGTATTTATGAAGCCTCTCAAGTGAAACAAATGGAAAAATAAACGCCTCCATTCTGAAAATTGCTTTTCTTTTTACATGAGCAGAAACTCAGTTTCTAATCTCTAAAAAAAACCCAGAAAACCTTCTTCCTAAACAGAAACAAGTTAACCCTGAACTCTGAAGATTATCGCTGTGCAAATTCATCACAATTTCATTAGAAATAACACATTGAAATTCCACTCATAGAGAAATAAGGAAAAGAAACTGTTTAATAATTTAATAAAACACAACAAAAAAAGAACATACGAGTTTATATTTAACCAAAAATGTCTCCAATATTGAGAGAAAATCTATTATCGTAGAAATACAAAGTAACTTACTGGTTACCTGAACCTCTTAAAAGGCTTATTTTATGAACTCAGCACCAAATTCAATTTCTCACTAAAGAAAATATAGAGATTCAATTTATTGGATTTAATCCAAGCAGGTTCAAGGACACTATTAATCTTTCCAGTTATATCATTGTATTTACTGCCATAGAACAGAAGATCATTTAATGTTCCTCTGTAAGATCTAAACCATTTTTTTAATTGTGCATCACATTACTTAGTTTTTGTAGAGGATTTTTAGAACTCCTTTTTTGACATTCTCAACTTCATGTTATATTACAAAACAAGATCAATACTAGTTTAGTCAAATTCAACCTACAAACGATTCTTTGTATAAATCTGAGTCTGACTGGGTAATGGTACATAGAAAGGAATATATTTGCTGGATATTATTGTATTCAGGTACATAAAAATGATGTTTTCACAAAGTTAAAAGACTAGAGAATAACAACTTACTTCATGGCTTCTCAGCCTGATGGAATTCCACAGCAAGGAAGGTCTCCCTCACTACCTCTTGATACAATTTAATGCCTACAAAATCATGTAAAATGTAGAGCTTACATAGTGACACCACTGTTCTCCTCACCATCATAAGAAGAATGAGTCCTGTCTTATGTACACACTTTTCTACCACAGAGTAAAAGGACAATGCACCTATCATTTTTATTTATTGACTCCACATTTTTCTGTGTCCTCACAGATTCTTTCTCTCTATGAAAAACTTCATGCACTGTGAAAACACAGCAATCCAGAAACTCCTAAATTTAAATCAGTCAATTTCTGAAGCTCCTGATAATCCTACATAGTCAATAGAAATACATTCAATCAACTCCATTTGTAGCAGAACTGGTGAGCAACCTAACTTAGGCTAGGTCACTTTGTAGGTGGTTTAAGGAACACATTTTTAGGGTAAGGGTAATTTCCAAGTAATGTAACCACTTTCTTTGTCATTAGAAAAGTTCTCATATAGAATAATAATATGTAGCAAGTAGAATCTACATTTTTTTTTCAAAAATGAAGATTTATCTTTAAAAATCAAAAGATTATTCAATGATTTTCCTTTTGAAAAAAACATTAAGGGTACAATTTGACATTTTGTTTGGTTTTCATAACTATCTGTTTCCACTCTTCTGCACAATATCACTTTCACAATCATCTCGTGAAAAGAAAAATATTTTGCCTCACACCTCCAAGTCTACCTCACAAAAGTCATAGATATGGATATTTATCTTTGAATTATCCTGTGAGAAACTTGGTAGTTTACCCAGTTCGCACTGCCCTTCTAGTCTTCACATACCATTGTGGTAACTGAGATCAAAACTTGTTATATCATTGGAGGCACTGCATTCTCAAACAGTAGGCATTATGAATATCTTTTTTATCCTTTTCCTTTTATTCAGCAATAAAGAATTCATGGCCAGATACAAGGTAGGGCAGCGCTTATTACATTAGCAGAATGGATTGTTCTTTTTAATTCTGTGACTCTCTTCCTCACAACAAGAGCTAAATGCCCCTTACCAGAAGCACCTATTCAGAAAATGTTTGTGTATTTAACAGTATAAGTCCTCTGGTATAGATATTGATAATGATTTTTTCTTTAATGCTGAGGTTTTCTTTATACTCTGCAGGCTGAAATAACCTCTTCTGTGTAGAATCATGTGGATTTACCATTATCATTGCCCACATGGCTGTTTGGATTAAGTACTGAACTCCAGTCAGGTGATGATGGAACATACTGACTGATGGAGATAGAGAGGAGAGAGACACAAATAAAACAACCTGCAAACACTTACACATACAGAGAGGTAAAAAGGCATAACTGTAGGCAAGTGTGCAACACCAACAGAAGTGTCACGAAAACTGTAAACCTTCAGGACCTCCAAGTGGTTCTCCATAACAGGTGTTATAGACAGACTACTCATGCAGTCTAAGACAGCAGCATAATTATAGAGACATTTATGGAGATCAAAATGTATACTTGTGAAGAGAACAAATAAAAAATAGTAAATTTAAGAGAGTTTTGAATGCACCGAGGTGGTTCTTTTTCTTCTCCCTGACTGAAGTTCAGGTATGTTCAGGTCCTCTCAAGACTGAAAATTCTGACAGGGTATCTGTCAGCTGCAGAGCTCACTAGACCTGTGGCCAAAGGGTAGGAAAATGATTTAGGAGGTAGGAGGTGGAATGTAGAGGGAATTAAGCACTCAGTTTCTGGAAGTGGGTATTACATTTCTTATTCGGAGTTGTAAAACTGCAATTAGCATCAGCCTTCCCATTGATATTTTTAATATCTTCACAGTGGCTATGTCATCATTATGAAATACTGGCCACAGAAATTGTCTTCATGGAAAAGTGGGAGGACATACATGACAGAGGAAGTGTCTGTGTTATTTGTGCAGCTAGGTATAGTCAACTAGGTTTTACTTTGATAATCATATATTCAAATGTATGACTTGTAGTCTGTGAATGTGTTCTAACTGATAATCAATGGGAATTATGGTTAGATTGACCAATTCTTTTGCATGATTTTATTTTTAAATTTAAAGTCAGAGTACTGCTTACAAAAAGACAATCATGTCCATGACTAGATATGTTACTTTGTTATGAGTATATTTTTATTATTATTATTGTTCTGATCTAAACCACGATGTCCCCAAAGTACTCATCTACACATAGAATTTCTCAGCTCTGAGCCTAACTCCATTTACCACTTTTAGTTTTCTTTCTGGGGATCACTAGCGTTGCATTTAATTGTGAATAGTTCACCAACTGGCTAAGGTTAACTGCTGGCTGTGGATAGAGTTAAAATGCCTGAAATGAAACCTCATTATGTGTCTCCCACCTAGAGAGCTGAAGTGGCCTTAAGTAATGAATTATTACTGGAAAAATGCTCAAGATGGCATTGCTTTTTCATATCCTAATTGCCTAGTTTTAATTTTGCAGCTAGTACAAGATAACATCTTCTGTTTTGTAATATTAAGAAAGATTGATCAAATTTGTGCAAAGTTTGAATATCTTAATTAAAATTCAGAAATAAATAACCTCCAAGCAAATATTTTCCATTAACAGGCAGAAGAAAGAGTTTCCTCACTGCTTCTACCATGTCCTAACAAAATGGAAAGTTTGTCAAAGTGGGAAATGCAAATTTAAACTACATATGTATGCATGTATCTAATACTTTTCTCCACTAATTAATAATTTCTCATTATCTGATTGATACTGGGACAAGACTTGTAATCCTTATACAAATGAAGGAGCTGTGAAACAGCTTTTCAGAACATCTTTCATCATATTTCTGAAAAAAGTCACAAATAGTAATGCACAAAACTTATCAATTAGTGTATGTGAAATATTAACTTCTTTAATCAACACATTAGAATGAAGACACTCTGTCTATGAGTAACTGTTTCTGTTACTGTTCAGAGTTAATATGCCTTGTTTCTAGGAACAAAAATAATTTCAATCATAAAAGCCCTTTATTTCTGCTAATCATGAAACAAAGTCAAAATACTATTTGGCATTATCATAGCCATCAACAAGCATATCCTAGAATGTGTGGGAACACAACAATTACAAATCAGTTTTAAAAGCTAGGAAGAAATGGTCATACACAGATTAAGGAACAAAAAGATATACATCTAATTCCAGTTCTATCTCATATGTGATCCTCAAACAAGTTTTGTAAAATTAGATCTGCAAATTTTACTTTTAAGTACCTCAATACATTAGTAATACAGCCAAAATCTTGGAGTCTTGATGTAAACATACATCACAAGCTGTCTATCTGTAAACAGAAGCAGGCTTCACCGTGTTGTAGAAATTTATTCATAAATATGCAATATTTATGTATCATGGAGACTGGTGAATAGAAACTTGTTAGGGTTGTGTTGTTAGACCAACTTCCTGTTTAAAAAAATCATTCCTCTTATTTCTTTTTTTGTAATTATCCTACATGTCTTGTTACCTTGAGCAAGATTTGGAAGTTGGATATTCTGAGGCAGTTAACTGAAATTACACTCCTAGACTATAGAAGACTGCTTCTCTACTTTTATGTTTAACCTTTTTTCACACAAGGTCCTGGTGTTATTCAAAATACTATTAATTTTTAATGAACACTAAAATTTTACTTGCATTTCTGTAGTGGAAAATGCAGCTTAAAGAAACATTAACAAATTTCTCCAAGGATCAACATAAGTATATTTTTCCCCTCTGAGTCATATATTATTTGAGAAAGCTCTTCAACATAGTTAACTTGCTCAGTTCAAGTAGATAATTAGTGGGTGAGTTTAAACACTTTTCAGTCATGATCTGGTAGTGACATTTCAAAATCTATCACTTTAGGCTAATTTTCTTGTCAGACCACAACCTTAGTCTTCAATCAAGCAATATTTTTCTCAACTTTGCTTAACCCTCGCCTCTAAATGCGTTAGCAACTTGTTTTGGAAGTCTTGACAGAGATTGCCAGAGGTTAAGGTCATAAATTCCTCTAAGATGGTTATTTCTAATACAACATTTATGTACCAAGACTTTTAAAACGTACTTCCTAAAATACAGTTTAAATAAAGTAATGTTAAATTGTTAAGAAATTGTTTTTGCAAAAATCTATTTACTACATTTTGTACAGGTTATATGTGCTGATACATAAAACTTTCAATATATTACACAACAGGAAAACTATTGATCAGAAATGTGAAATTATGTTTTCATTATTCTTAGTGAACTTTGTGAATATCCCAACTTTGCCTTGAGTGTTGTCTGCAAATCTGACCCCTTAATTTAAGAAGGATGTGACAGTACTTCAAAAAACCCAGAGGGAGGCCACAATGATGGTGGAAGCCTGGAAGGCACACCGTATGAGGAAGTCTGAAGACTTTGGGTTTGTCTACATCAGAGAAAAAGAAACTGATGCGTGAATGTAGAGAGAAGTTGCTGATCTCTAATTCTCTGATATCCATCAACAGGACATGGAATGATGCAGAGCACTGCCAAGGGAGGTTTAGATAATGATGCAGAGCACTGCCAAGGGAGGTTTAGATTTCACATTACAAAATATGTCTTTACTGAGAAAATGGTCAAACACTGGAACAGATTTCCTATACAGATACTTGAGGTCCCATGCCAGACTATACCTTAAAAACACATTTGCACTATATGTTGTATTAAACTATATGTTTTATAATATCCTGGGGATCCTCAGTTCAAGAAGGATTGGGAGATGCTTGAGAGACTTCAGTGCAGGGCCTTTAAGACGATGAAGAGCTTATGATGGAAGGTTGAGGGAGCTGGGTCTCCTCAGCTTGGAGGAGACTGAAGGGTGACCTCATTAATGTTTGCAAATATGTAAAGGGTGGGTGTCAGGAGGATGGAGCCAGGCTCTTCTCAATGATGTCCAATGATAGGATAAGGAGCATTAGGTACAACCTGGGACACAAGAGGTTCAAAAGAAACATAAGGAAGAATTTCTTCACTGTGAGGGTGATGGAGCACTGGAACAGGATACCCAAATGGATTGTGGAGTCGCTTTCTCTGGAGACATTCAAAACCCACTTGGTTGAGTTCCTGTGTGACCTACTCTAAGAGGTTCTGCTCTGACAGGGAGAATTTTCAAGATTCTTTCCTACCCTTAAAATTCTGTGATTCTGTGACTGTGATTTGGTCAGGCCCAAAGTGATCAAGCCGTTATTTTGTATCTTACTTCCGAAGTTACTGATATTTTTTTTATTCACTATAAAATCTATGTTTATTCCTAATTACTTTTTATTCCTCTCCCAGTTAACATCACCAGTTTTTTTCTGCTGTCAATGATCACTCTAATTTACCACTCCATCTCTCTCCTCTTCAAAGTTTCCTCATTCTTGCTATTGCTGTCTATATCCCTGAAATTCAATTTCTTAAAATAAGTTTTAATCTTCAAGTACTCCTTGCTTTTTCTTTCTTTTTTACATCTCATCACTACTACCAAACCATTCTCTGTCTTTAGTGAATTCTCCACACCTCAAAAATAAGTATACATATCTCTTTCTAATTCCTGGTACTTTTTGTAGGTAACAGTTTTAAAATCAACATACATACAATAACTTGAATATGGATTCTATATTATGTTAATATCACCCAGTAACAAGATTTGATTTATTGTAGATTGGAGAGTACATCTGGTAAATCTAAAGAGAGCGAGAGAGAGAGAAGGAGTGAGGGAAGAGAGAGAAAACTGGAATGAAGGAACACAGTACTACTGGTTTGAAAACATCACAATACTCTTAGCTATCACAACTAATCCAAGTTTTTGAGAATTTCAAATTGTATTTATGTTCTGTGGTTACAATGTTGCAACAAGGATTAAGTTAGTTGAAGCAGCTTTGCAAAATTGTTATTGAAATACAGTTATCCACCAATCAGGATGCCTAAGAAGAAGGGAAACAAGTGTCTGTGATTTTTCTTTACTTTAGGGACATTTCACTTGAGCACATATCATATAACCTCTGTTAACAGCTGTCATCTTTGTCACAGTGAGGGTCATCACAGATACTATGTGATCCTGGATTTCAGGAGAGCCGACTTTGGCCTCTTCAAAAATCTACTTGGATGGATCTCATGGGATATGATTCAAGAAGACAGAAGTGCCAATGAGAGCTGGTCAGTCTTCAAGCACCACTTCCTCCAAGACCAGTGAGTCCCAATGCGCGAAAAAGGAGGAAAAGGAGGTAGGCCTCCATGGATGAGTAAGGATCTGCTGGGACAACTCAGGCAGAAAATAATCATCTATGAGAGGTGGAAAAAGGGGCTGGCCTCTTGGGAAGAATATAGGAACATTGCCAGAGAATGCAGAGGTGCAACTAGGAAGGCTAGAGCCCTTCTAGAATTAAACTTAGCCAAGGAAGTTAAGGACAGTAATAAGGCATTTTTTCAAGTACAATCAGCAGCAGGATGACAAGGAGGAATGTGGGTCTGCTGCTAAATGCTGAGATTGCCTTGGTGACTGAGAATGCAGAGAAGACTGAACTTCTGAATGCCTACTTTGCTTCGCTCTTTATTGCCAAGGCCAGTCCTCAGGAAGCCCAGTCCAGCAAAGATAATAGGATGGCCAGGACAGCAGAGGCCATTCAGCAGGATCTCGACCGGCTTGACTGGACTTATTAAAATTTATAAATATCTAAATGATGGGTGTCAGGAGGTTGGGCCATCCCTTTTTCTATAGTAGCTAGTAACAGGACAAAGGGTAATGGGATGAAGCTGGAACACAAAAAGTTCCATTTAAACATAAGAAAAAACTATTTCTCCGTGAGGGTGACGGAGCAGTGGCACAGGCTGCCCAGAGGGGTTGTGAAGTCTCCTTCCTTGGAGGTCTTCAAGACCCACCTGGACATGTTCCTATGTGACCTGATCTAGGTGAACCTGTTTCTGCAACAGAGTTGGACTAGATGATCTCTAAAGGTCCCTTTCAACTCCTACCATTCTGTGATTCTATGATTCTATAAATGTAAGAAAAGAGAGGGAAGGTGGGGAAATTAATGCAGTTTTACATGCCACTGCAAAATGGGTAATGAAAAGTACTGAAATGCCAGGTTTTGTAACATTCTTTTTCTGTTTCCAGGACTGCTTTCTTTACTTCAAAATACTGCTGAAATGTAAATTTTCTTCTATAAAGTGGTTTCCATATATGCTGAACAGTAGTGCAGTGATAATGCTGCTGATGGCTGCTTGGAATCTCCAGTTCAAATGAAAGCTAGTGCACTTACATGATTCCTGAAATTTGGACTATGCTATGACAAGACTGCAGTGTTGGAATTTTTTAAATTTTTGCATATCATTTTCTCATTTTCCCAAGGCAGCAGTGGAGGTAAATAGGCAGAAAAACTGACTGATAACATGCTGCTATGGGTAACACAATAGTTAATTATCACCGCTGAGAAAAAGATATAAAAAATTTGATCTAATCTTTCATTTCCAGAAAAAATAAACAAACAAATAAACCTTATGTTTCTGTTGCATGAGCTTATTTCTACATAATTCTTCCAGACACAGATGCCATTATTTTTGGAACACTAATCAGACTGCAGAATACTGCAAAGCACTGAATATCAAGGCAAAGTAACTAAATATATCAATTAGAGTATTCGTAGGGCAGAAAGATATTCTCAGCCTCAGACAGGTTGATATGGTGCTATAATTTAGTCACGAAAGGAGGTAGAATTAATATTATGTCCATTTATGTGTGTTCAAACACACATAAATGTTTTTAAAAGTGTCATCACAGGACTAAAGATACCTATACTCTTCATTGTTTGTTGGATAATGACTAGAATTATTACAAAATTGGAGTAATGGATAGAAATTTTAGAGAAAAATGTAGCAAGCCATTATTTCACATGTGAAGTGTTCATCTGACCTAATAAAAATAGAATATATGCAGAAGCAGATGATGAAACATTTATCCTTTAATTAGGAGTCTCAAAAACGTAAAAAACTGATGAAGTCTAATGAGCTTCCTTAGAAACGAAACAGAAAAAACCCTCTTGACCTTGGGGACAATACACTGCTATGACCAGCTTTTTAGCTACTTTAGCAACTAGTCATAATAGCATTATTAAGCTAAATCCAAATTGTTAAAATGAATTAACAAACATGTTAATCTCAATCTACTTGTGTATGAATTCTGTGTTGTGAATACACATGTAAGTGTTTGACACATAAAGTACACTCAGAGAAAAATGTCTCTAGAGTGTGACAAACACTCACAGATATCAAATGCAATACAAGAAAACATTTTTAATCTCAGCTCTTTGTTATTTAAAAACGGCTTCCTTCGTATAATTTAATTAATCTATTTCAGTTCTGCTTAACCTAAAACATGGAACTAGCAAAACAATCTGTCTCCTATCTGTACTATAGATTACCTGGAACTAGCCATGCATCCAGAAGCAGCATAACCATGGTAGTACTCTACTGTATAGAGCTGTTCAATGTACTGAATTGTTACATTGAAATTTGAGTGTAGAATCACAGTAGCACTGCTGTTTGCTTCCAGGATGTCCTTAATTATTTGTTTCAGATGCATATCTTCTCTTGATTAAACTAATTCTTGGTTCCCTGCTCCATTCATGAGAGTACTTATCCCCTTCATAAGCACATGGTTAAGGCAAAAATAATAACATCTAATTTTCCAAAAGAATCCAATGTTGTCTACCTTTACAATTCTCCCCTTGGGATGTAGTAAGGAATAGTCCTGAGTATTATTCAGTTCCCATATGTGATGATTTCCTTGTTGTTTTGTAATGATACTGATCTATTTTTTTTTCCCGTGATATCATATCAGAGGAAAGATTTCATAATCATTCTGAGATGTGACTGGCCAAGTGCAAGTACTGAGTATATTATGAGGTAAGTTGACATAAGTACTTTACTGCTTTGCTCTTCTGTATTTTTCTAGTTTCTATATTAAGATCCATTTTTCCAAAGGGTTTCCTAACCTGAATACTCTTTTCACATCTCTAGCAAAGCTTTAGAAGAAACATTGTCATTAACAGTATTTATGTAGTAATTTTTATTTTTAACCTCTTTTTTTCTATCATCCACTGGAGTTTAGTGTACAATTCCCAGTCATCTTTAAAGAAATGTGGACTGTGGTATTCAGTTCATTCCATAACAAGGTTAATTTAACATGGGCAGCCTTGAACAGCATTTTGCTCTCAGTGTATGAACTTCCATAAGAAAATGGCCTTAATCATTGCAAATTGTTCTCATAACACTCTCCATCTCCATTTTCTTTCACATTCCTAATTTTGAGAATATTATTGGAAGCTCAAATGAACATCTTGATGGTTCCATATTTTATCCCTTGGAGAACTGAATATACATTATCCTGTGTATTGATGTGTGGAAACCTCTACAACTTTTTAAATATCTTAGTTATTTCAGTTAAACTCTCATTACCTTAGTTATTTCAGCTAAACTCTCATTATCTTAGTTATTTCAGCTAAGCTCTTAGATTTCATTAACTTTTGGCTTTTTCTTTATTATTTCTTCTATGTATATTAAATACTGTTACTTGATGCAAAATTGAAATGGCTTTTTTCCCTTCCTTTAGACTTTCCAACAATCTTTCAGAAGCTTCTTTTATTTTTTTTTTAAATTCCATTTTTCAAAATTTCTCAGAGCCCTACCAATCAAAATAACTCAAATATGTAATATATATTAAAACAATTCCCATTATGCAGTCCTTTCTAGTTTAATTTATAAGTCATAGATGAGGAGCTTTGTGTAGTGATCAGATAAGTAAAAGCAAGTTGGAAAAGAAGCAAACAAAACTACAACATCTAGTACACAGCTATGACAGAGATTTCCTGTAAAAAAAGGACTATTGGCAGCCTAATTATAAAATTTATGATTATTTCTTCTTATTCATGGATATCATCTGTACTGAGGAGTATAAAGCTTCAATTATCAACTCTAAGTAATTATTTTTCAACATTTTGCAAAGCTCTTGCAATACTGTTGTTATTTATTAACTGGAAAATTCATTGTTCAGTTTTTCAAAAGGCAGTAAATGTTGATATTGCACTTTTCCTTATTGCTCCCTACATTATTACCTCTGTCTAAATTTCTTTTAAAGATTTTTGTAGTTAAATCCTACCTGATAGCTTGGTATATCTACCCTCTCTTTCAATACTTTGTTTCCCATTCCCCACAGACAGTATGCTGGAAAGTTATTCAAATAAGTGACAAGAAGTTGAATTGGGATGTGTTCTATTACTTTTCATATCTTGCCAATAATTGCTTTTGCTTAGAATTTGTTAACTTCAGCCTTATGAAAAATAATTTTGAGGAATCTTCTTATAAGTCATTGCCAGAAAAACTGAACATAGATTTCTTTTGATTGGTCTCAGGTGGAAAAGATTGCTTTCTCTTGGTATAAACTAAGGATGATCTAATTCAGTTTCTAATATTTTCTTTCTTTACTCTAGAAATCAAGTGCAAATAATTATAACTGATTCTTAATTCATAGCTAATCATGAATTATGAATAGCTAATAATCACAGTGAATAATAACTGAAGCTATGTGAACTTTTAGTTTTGAAATATTATTGGAATAATTTATACTAAAATACTGACATATATATACACTAGTACAAATTTCATTGTCACAGTAGAACTAGTTAATCATGATATAAAAGGTGACAGAGAGCTAACACTGATATGTCTTTTCAAGCCAAAGTGTAATCATTTATCTGTTTAGAAAGGACCAGACTAATCTAGAATAAGTGTTTGAAGTCAGGTTGGACAGAGCTTTGAGCAATCTGATCTAGTGAAAGATGTCCTTGCCAAAGGCAGAGAGGTTAGAATAGAAAACCTATAAAAGTCCTTACCAACCCAAACAATTCTGTGATTCTATGTTTAAAATACTTTTGCTTTGTATAAAAGAATGTGGAAGACCATGAAAAAAACCCAAATTTATAATGAAGTTTCCTTTGAAGCTATATAGAAATATAAAAATATAAGAACTGAGTATTACTAAATGGAACACTAATAATATAGTTACAAATATGCTTAAAAATTTAAAGCTAGAGAAGCTGTGATATTAAAAATAGAGGTTCCTAAAATCATACTTATCTTCTTTATGACTGTATAATCAAATACCTTCCTTAAGCAGCACAATATTTAATACAAAATGCTGTATTAAATTATTAAAATATTAAAATACTAAAAAATATAAAAATGAGATAAAGTAAGACACTATATCAGGTACTGATTCCTTCAGCAAAAATATTCTATGAATTCTAGTTCTGCCATCACAATATAAATCATCCTCAGAATCACGTTTGTATCATCATATCCATCTTTCTTCACTGTCTTTAATTAGTCAACCTTTCATCACACTGAAAGGTGTTGGTCAGGTTTTTGTGAATATCAGTGATAAAAAACTGAAATCAAATAGGATTACACTTTGTAAGAAAACCGATCTGCCTGTGCTTTGTAATAATGTGTTGACGTGCTGGATTACTAAAATACATGCAGCCATATCTGTTGGTCCAATTATGGTTTCCAAAATAGACCTACAGGCATGCGAGAAGTTCATTTGAAAGTCAGAAATTCTGAAGTAAAGAGAATTCACATTCTCAGTTCTTTACAGTATGATGTTACTGATGAATATCTACCAAGGAGAGGAGAGTGCAAGTAATAGAGAAAGACTAACTGTGGTACTTAAAAGGCAGATGACTAAAAGAATGAATGACACACAGAGAAAAAAACCCCACGTATATTCTCTAACGCAGTACTAAAAAGCAGAGTCTGTAAGGTAGCTTGAGTCCAAGGCGCAAAGAAGCATAGAGCAACCTGCCTGGTAAATTCAAGTAAGCCAGACTTCCCACACAACAAAAAGACAGAAATCACAGTGTGACAAAAATAAATTGGCAAGTTAGGTCAAGAGACTAAGAGAAATATTAATGGAGAAATATAAATGAACAGTATTGGGCAAGAGTCTGAAAATGTCCAATTGAGTAGATGAATTTTAAGCAAAGATATACAGAAAAAGAAACATCTGCAGTTTATGAGCAAAGACGAGAATGACTAAATGATACAGCTTATTTCCTCTTCTACTGTTTCTTGCGTTGGATTAATTTTAGCAGTTTTCAGTCTGTGGAAGCACAAGCTTCTCCTCACTGGATCTCTATGAGTGTACATAGCTGCCACCAGAGACTGTCGAGCTCCTAACATAGGTTACAGATTCATATTTAGAAATGTAAATCTGCAGACGTATGTCTAAATAACTGCCTATTACAACAAAGAAGGAGAAAATATAAATACAAGTATAAAAATATAAACAAAATACAAAGAAAAATACAAACAAATTATAAAATACAACAGCAATCAAATGTCATTTGCAGAGCCATAACAGAAGGGCTGTCAAAATTGAAATCTGTATGGAAAAAGAAATAGAGAAAAGGTGCTGAATTCTGTCTTTCACTACTCTTTAAAAAAGAGAGCTTAAAACAGATTTATCATCTTAATCACTATCATCTACAAAATACCGAAGTTTAAAAATTTCAGTACCTTATTCATAATCAGAGATGATATTACAAAAGCTGTTAGTTTCATGTCAGGTTCAACAAGCCAAGATGGTGCAGTTCCATGTGCCCTAATCTAGCCACTAGTAAGGTTGAAGATGAGTTGCCAGAAGGCACATTCACTCAAAGCACATGTATGTACCATGTATCTGTACACATATGCACAAACAGCCACATGGGTTACAGACAGACATTCCATTAATTTCTATTGCCTCACAATGAAAATGCATTAAATAATCTTCTCTTGTTAACAGTTTTTTGGTTTTTTTTTTTTTTCAGACAGACATTAGTATTTGACAGTTTGGTGTCAAATATATATTTGGTGTCATAAGTGTGATATATTGCTTTTTCCAAATTAAGAAAGATGTAAAGTAAGTTATTTTCCCATGTAAATTTGATTACTCTGATTAAAACACAAATGTAAAAGAATGCTTTAAGAATTTGGATACTTGTGTCTTTTTTCCTAAAACAAAACTGAATATGGAATATTTCTATACATTTGCAATTTTTCAGAATGGTTGGTTTAAGTTCTGAATAGCAAGTATAGCAAAATGTGCATACACAGTTGAGATGAGCAAGATACACTGAGAAAATCTCCAGATGTCAATGTATCAGAGTGAGAACAAGCAAAACATGAAAAGTCTTCAATATGTTACTTATTTAAATCAATTTTCCTTTCCACAGATAGCCTGTATTTCCCTTTATCATAAAATATGTGTAAAGCAGATGAGTGGCTGGTCCTTATTTGAGATCTTTTTCAGGGTATGTTCATGAACTAATTACAAGCTGATGTAGAGATGAAAGCATCATGAAAGCACCTTCACTTCCTTGTATACATATGTGGGTTTAGTTGATACTTAGGGTATTACTTTTCTCGTCTCTGATTTTCAGGAAAAAAAAAAAAAACAACCAAAAAACTTTTCCATTTGTTCTCAGAAATACCTCTGTAATTTGTAGTTTAACTGAAATAATTTCTCAATTTACGTAAACAACTCTCAGGGAAATTATCCAGGGATATTGTTCATTAGCATTACCAAATAATCCATCCAATACTTTACAGGTCAAAATGCCTACAATTTCAAGTTAATTTCCTGAAATGTGAAGTTCAAGTTAGCCTTTCACACAGTTCAAGGATCACTCACTTAATGCTACAGACACATTTAAAAACAGAATCTTCATAGATAGTAGCAAAGATGTGTCCTTTTTCATAAACTGAATGGAAGAGAATCCTTGCAAATAATTTGTTGGTTTGGTGTTTTTTTCCCTTCCATCAACAGAGAAAAAAGTTGTTTGTGCAGATTTACGTATCTAGACAACAGAATGGCACATACAAATATTTTAATTTGGTAAATACTGACTGCTCCCATTAACTTTATTGAAAAGTCTTAATGAATCAAATAATGTCATGATCTTATCCAATTTAATGTACTAATAATGAAAGAACTTTAGCTGGTACTGAGCACTATTTTCATCAACAAGGCTGAACTCTCAAATATTTACTCATATCAGTAATGCTATCCATATGACTAACTTGAAAGAAATTGGTGTAATTATGTAATCATTACCAGCTGTGTTGGTTTGACTCTGGCTGGATGCCAGGTGCCCACCACTCCACACTATAAACCCTGTCTTCAGCAAGTCAGAGAGGGGAGAAAATAAGATGAGAGTCTTGTGGGTTGAGATAAAAAGTTTAATATGGAAATAGCAGAGCCACATGTGTGAGAAGCAAGACAAAACAAATAAAGCTGATACTCTCTACTCCCATCAGCAACAATGTCCAGCCACTTCCTGAGAAGCAGGGCTTTAGTACGTGTAACGGTTGTTTTGGAAGGCCAAAATGAATCATGCCTCCCCCTTCCTGCTCCTCTTCCCGAGATTACATTGCTGAGCTGAAGTCATATGATATGGAATATCTCCTTAGTCAGCCTGGGTCAGCTGTCCTGGCCATAGTCCCCCCCCTAGATCCTGCCCAGCCTCAGGTACTGGTGAAGGTGAGGGAAGGAATGATGGGGGGACAGACTCGATGCTGTGCAAGCAGTAGACAAAACACAGATGTGCTATCAATACACTTCTTTAGCTACCAACAGAAGGCACAGCACTACAAGGGCTGCTGTGGAGAATCACCACCACCCCAGACCCAATACACCAGAAAAAATCATTTTCATAATCTGGAAATCTCAAATGATTTAATGTTTTAAAATATCTAGCCTACATTTTATTTTTCTTGATAAACTAAAACTCTTTTCTTCTTTAGCTAGAAAGAATAAGAATGTGTCATTTTTTTTTTTAAATATATGTATTAAATTGTGAGTATTAAACCCTCAAATCTTCAAATAATATTTGCTGGTTGGTCAGATATTTGATCTAAACCAAAATACTGTATTAAAGGTGGTGTCAATTTCAGTATTCCTTTTAGTATTCATCTTCTAGTAGAGATCATGATGGTAACTTTTTGTTGATGTTTCTTGAAATGTTGAGATCATAACTAAAAAATATCAATACTAAGGTCACATTGGCCTAATGTTATGCTTTATTGCAGTTCTTGCATGCAAAAAGTTAAATAACCAGCATAAATGAATCAGTATAAGATGGAAGTAGATGTAAGTGGTAATTAGTTGTGCAGTCACACACATAGACACAAAAGAAACAGCTTTTCATGTTCAAGAGAATGACTGACACAAAATGTTACTTTACTGGTAGCCAGATTTTTTAAATCTCATTCTAAACCATCTTCCTTGATTATGGATAGTTAGAAAATAGTGAGAACACAACATTGGAACATCCTCGTGTAGTAAATAAAGTAGTAAATAGCCCTTTGTTCTAGTTGAGGCAATAGTCTAACATTTCCCCATTTGGTATGTACGGTCCCAAAATAATACCTATGTGCAGATTGACAGCAAAGGTCTGCCTACACAGAATTTAAGGACAAAACCTCGTTGAAATTGAAGGGATTGTTTATTAATCCTGATTTTCATAGCACCTTTTTTTTCTTCCTCAGTTCACCAATAACTCGATCACTAGCAAACCAACTCCCAAATAAATCTTCATATCAGGAGAGATGAGAAAAAGTTAAACAGAGAATGAAATGCTCTCAAACTATAAGAAACTTCAGAACATTATTTCAAATACAAAATCAACTGTATAAGGGATCATGATGGTTAGCCTGCATTGGAATCTCTGTAGGCTTTTGACAATTATTCCCAAATAAGTGAAGCCTTAAGTTATAATAATTTATACATCAACTTATTTAACTGAACATTGTCTATTTAAAAGTCATATGGGAACAATTCTCCTCCAGGTTACATTGTTTTAAATAGGATGTCATTCAAGCTAATGGACCTAATCACTTTAGTGATGGGGTTCTATATGTCTAAGTCTTTTCAGAATTGGTTTCTTTAACTACATATTTTTAAAATCTCATGTATATTACTTATCTTTTAATGGTTCTGTGGTGTTCTGACCTCATTACCATCACACTGCATGTACAGGACAACGAGGTGATCAGGCTCAGTCAGTATGGCTTTGTGAAAGGTAGATCCTGCTTGGCTATCCTGGTCTCCTTATATGACAAGGGGATTCACTCAGTGGATGAGGAGAAGGCTGTGGATGTGGTCCACCTGGATTTTAATAAAGCCTTTGACACTATTTCCACAGTATTCCCCTGGAGAAACTGGCTACCTATAGCTTGGACAGACATACTCTGCACAGGGTGGAAAACTAGGTGGAAAACTAGGCCCAGAGAATGGTACGTATGAAAGGAATTCAATCCAGTGGTGTTCCACAGACTTTTTTGCCCAGAACCATGAGTGACAATGAGACCTCACTGGTAGGTCCTTGGTTATCTTTTCTACTCCCATCTCACTGATGCTTCTGTCATCCTACAGAAGAGGAGTGTGGGATGCAGATGGTGGGTAAGAGAAAAAGGCTGCTTGGTGCATTGTTGCTAGCTGGGCCTAAACCACGACAGTCCTTTTTGATGCTAAAGGCAGTGGACCTTGTGGCACTGGAGATGAAATTTGAGATAGGAATATTAATCAGGAGAGGTAACAAGTAACACATGAACTGATGGTTCTCCTGGTTTTTTTTCTTTTGTTCTGTTTTTTGGTTGTTGATAGATGAAATTGATTTTGTTTTCTTAACCAACTCAAGTAGTTTCGCCTGGTGCCATAATTGGTGAGTGAGCCTTCTCTGTCCGGGATTTTCATTTCCCTTTAGTTATCTTTTCTCTTCACTGTTCTACCACAGGCTGTGAGGCGAGGGAGATTCATGCCCAGGTGAGCTTAAACCATGACAATAGTACATAAAATTAAATTACTATTGCCTCTGCCAGTTTCCATTAATTCGTTACTACAAACCACCAACGAAGATTAATCAATGATACCTCTAAAGGTCTTCTAAGTAGATTTATAGTATATGTGAATGTCAAGTTTCAAAGTATAGCATCTCAAAACCTTTCAAGAAAAAGAAGTGGTCATGAAAGTAGATGATATGAATCATATTTAACAGGTGGAATTGTATTATTTATAGAGGCAGGAAGTTCCTTATTTTTACTCCATATTACAGTGAAATACACAACTAATATGACAGCATGTCATATTTTAACAGAAACTGATATTGCTTATTCTACAATTTGAATAACTATAACTTTACAAGGAAAATTGTACACGTTGAGGAACAATATTTTTTTTAAATGATCGTTGTTTATCAGTTGTATGACTTACTCAAGGCATGAGGAAATTGCTTGTGGATTATTTACTCAGTCTATGAAAAGAGCATGATCTCAGAGTTTTCTGACCCTAGCCCTTATAAAACCCCTTTTACCACCTTCTTACAGCTCTGTAAATATTTAAAAAAAAAAAAAAAACTAAAAGAAAAGTCTTAGAGATTCAATATTCTGTGTCAATTCCCTGTTCTATACTGAATTTAGGGACATTTTTGCAAAAATGCGCCAACTATTTCTGACAATAGATTAGAAAAAACAAATCATTTATGTCATACCGAAAAATTCCTAAATATTTTCTCTCAAAAGTTTCATTGCCTCCAGAGCTTGGTCAGAAGACTACAAAATTGATAACGACACTCATATAAGTTAAAGCTCTGCCGTTGTTAGCCATGTAAAATCAAATTGAAGAAAAGCAGTAAGTTTCAGCGATCTGTGGTTTACTTTACCTAGATATCAGTTTCTGGCAGGTGAAATAATGTGTCTACTAGTCTCTGGGGAAAAAAAAATCTGCTTTTTCCATGAAGCTGAATTTCCAACATACAAGGAAGACTGGATCCTCTGTGTTCTTGCCAATAGTGATGCTGGAGAAAGCAGTAGAAGGAAAGTGATCAGATTCTGCCATGAGTGGACAAGGCCAGTTGCAGGAGGTACAGGATTCCATAGTAGGCACAGTAGAGGACTGTAAAGCAAACAAAATAGGATGCAAGACTTGAGGACAGGCATAGAAAAAACTACATCAGCAACAGCTTATCAGTGGCAGTGGCCATTAGCTCACATATCAGAGATCTGGCCTCTAGTCTAAAAATCTTAACACTAAACAGTATCACATTGGGTATCAAAATTATGCATATTCTAAAGTGCAGTTTATCAGGATAATGGCTTGCTTTATCAGGATAATAGGCTTCCCGGGGGAGTGATTCTATCACCATCACTGAAGACATTTAAAAGATATGTAAATGTGCTTAGGGACGTGGTTTAATGGTTGACATGACAGTGCTAGGTTAACACTTGGATTCAATGATCTTAATGGTCTTTTCCAACAATAACAATTTGATGATATATCAGTTTTCAAGCACAAAATGAGACTGTTCTACTTACTATAAGGTAAAGTTACATACTACATGTTGTTAAATAAAAATGATACAATGAAGATTTACTATCTTGTATTTTATGCACCTTACACAAGAATGGGAAGATTTCCCAACAACATCACATAGAAAAAAATAGCCACTATATTCTTCAGAGAATGCCTGTTCTACAGAGTTCATGTGAGAAGGGGTACAAGTCACCAAAGCTATAACATTTAGCCCATGGACTTTTAACGGTTAACATAGTGACACCATTATCCACAGTGGTAAAAGTACCAAGAACCGATAGCCGCACCTGAAATTAATTTAAACCTGGGATTTCAACATAGCAAGTAACCTAAAAGACTCAGAATATCAAGTTACTCAGATGCTACTGAACACAGGGATAATTTTTCAGAATTATTAGGAAACGTTTTCAGTCTTGAAGAATCCTGATGTTAAAAATATACTAATTCATTCCATAAAACTGTTTTTACAGCAGCAATATCCAAAGCATGTGATTAAACACGCTGTTAAATTTTAGCAAATATCATAAACAACTGGTTGCTGGATCAGGATTTAACTTACAATATAAGGTACCATGACAACCAAAAGAGCTCTTAAAAGGCAAAAGGCATTCTGAAAAATCTACTTTGCTCACATATTTCCCAATTAGCTTCTGTCTATATCCATCTTACTATGTCTTTCTAGCTCATTGCAAAATGTTTATTTAAGGTAAATTTGATCCAAAAAATGATATTACCTACAAAAAGAAGCAAGTCTGGAAAACCTATTTATGTCCTTTAGATTTTAATGTTTAATATGGAGGAATGGTATTGATGTCATTCCCCTTACAGCCAGACAGTTCACTCAAAGCCAGAATAGTATTCCAAGTGTGAGTATGAATGAGTGGTAGCTGGTTTGAATTTTAATTCAGGCTTGTACAGTCTCATTTGAAAGGGTTTAGTCTAATCAATAGAAGAAACCTAAAGGGACCTCCTGCGTCTCTCTGATATGTGGCCATGACAACAGCTAACACTGAATCATCAGGTGGCAACATCAGATGGATTATGTGAATACTATTTGACATTAGTAAATAAATGCTTTCAGTATATATGACTCAAAAAGCCTCACACTTCCCTTACTCTGTCACTTGCAGTATTGCAGTAAGGTAACCAGAGGACATACAGCAGTGATTTTACTGGGGTGCACAAGCCTGCAAGTGACAAGGAAGCCATCACTGATCTCTGTCAAGACTGTTATGATTTCAAGCTTATGAAGTAATCTTATCTTGTATCTTAATGACATTAATAGCTAGTTATAACTAACAGCCATGAAGTTTAGAATGAGTTATTGATTTCTGATTGTATTTAATGGGCATTTATCTATCTTTTAACATTCCCTTAAAAACAGTGAACCCAGTAAAGATGACGGTCTCGAATCCACACCTTTCCTGCTGAGAGAAGTGTATTAATTCTCAATGAACTGGCTGTTCATCTGGTTCACATTGAAAGCAGTGGCAAACATGACAAGACTTTCGTGTTCATGGCCATTTTATGGGCTTTTTTCTGGTTCTTTTCATGAATTAATCTATAGAAACAAATGTAACTTCTTCAGAATATGCAAGTACCACTCACAGTAAAGTGACATTTAAGCTCTTTACAATCCAAGAACATTTTCCAGGATGGAAGTATGATTGTATGAGTGTGTATAGATAGGCAATGAAGTAATCTTACGTTTGCTTGGTTCAATGATTAACAAAGTCTCAGAATGTAAATTTAAATGAAGCAATAAAAAACACTGTTAACTACTATAAGATAAAGTAATAAAAAATATTGTTGACTGGTATAATATATGATAACTTAATATGCTATATCTCGAAATCGTTAAACAACTTTTAAAAAATTATTTGAAACACATGTTTTTTGTAATTTATCTGTATGAGAGCTTGTACATAAAATTGATTAATTTTTATCCTTCATTGATTGAGAAAATTGTCATACTGTATAAAATGTTTATATATTAAAACACATGGTGACTTATCATTTGAAATGTCAAGTCTTTTTAAAGAGGTTCTTTTTTGCAGTAGGAGAATTATAAAATCAGTTAGTCCAGCTCTGGTCTTGCTACCCCTTTGATGTCTGAGAAAACAAAAATGATGAACTTACATTAAGTATGGCAAAAGCAAAAATGTTCCAGTGTATTTATAAATTGAGGGGCAACCATTTAGATAACTTATGTTCCTCTCAATTTGAAGCACATTAAAGAAAGAAAACCTTAGCTAAATGTATTGAAGATCTTTTTCTCATGAATTTGTAATGCCTTTTTCTCTGTCCGGCTACCGACAACATTCTTTTAATTATTTTCTCTTTCTTTGATAAGTAATTTGAATTAAAATTAGCTCTATAATAGTGCATTATTTCATGACAGTTTTTTATAAAATATTAAGATGAGTATAGGAAACAAAAGTCTGTCATCTGTGAAGTTATGAAAAATTCTGTCAGATTACATTGTAGATTATCAAGAATCATGTTTCTTAATAACAGTCTAATAGTTTGCTAAAAGTTTCAGAACCCTGATTTGAAGCACGAATTATCATAATCCCATACTCTTCTTCTCACTTCCTGAAAGTCCTACAAGACAATAAAATCCAGAAAATAAAATTAAAAAACCAGAATAGGTGTTTTTAATAGTTTAAAGTGACCAGCTGTAACTTGAGGTAAACAATTGTTTCTGTAATACTGATGAAAATCAAGGAACCCTTGACTTTCCTTAGCCAGGTTAGAGAAGAATTAAAAGTCTTTACAAGATATAAACACTACACTGCAATATATACATAATTCTAGAGCAATGGTCATAAAGGCAATGGAAACAGTTTGGACTTTCTGTAAAGATACTGCTGATATTCATAATTTCTAAGACTTACATTTGAGGACTACTGAAATGTGCATACACATTTTTTCTCCTGCTTGAATATAAGGTTATCTACACTAGATCAATTGATTTATTTTGCTTATATATTAATCCTTTCCATCCACTACAAAAACATTACAGAGAAGTATTCCTGTTCAGTGGATTCTAGATTGACAGCTGAAGAGAAAAATGAAAGTACTGCATAGAATTTCTTAATAAAAAAAAAAATCAAGAAAAAGCCTCAAAAAATGACATATTTAAGGTAGTAAGTGGTTTCCTCTTCCTCTAAAAGTCCTTTTTTATTATGGTGATATTTTTGAAAATATTAAAATTTCTGATAATTTAAATTATACTAAGCCTTTCTCTCAACAATATTAGAGAACTACAGTAGAATTAACTTGATGTTACTGCATACACTGCATGAATATCACTGGATTATTTTAGTGGAATTTAGTCCATTGAAATCAAGTGACAGGAAATAGATCATACAATGCTACGGAAATATAATTCCTTGAAAATTCCTCCACAGTTGTTACATGTATGAAGTCAAAGGAATAAGCTTAGACAATAAATCTCATAGACAGTGCTCATGATGAGAAGTACAAAAAACCTATAAAGAGGACATGCCAGGACATAACCTTATGCTGCATAATGAACTACACGTTATTTCAGTTATTAAATAAAGTAGATTTTTGCTAAATATTTGTGGGTCAGTTCCAATTCCTCTATGTTGTGACGCTGACGCTCCTAGAGCTCCCTTTTTGAAAGAAACTGATAATATTACTCACCTTCTAACACACAACAAAATAAAGAGGGGGGAAAAATCCCCGACCTTTTAAGGGGATTTAGTTTTTAGCACAGAGAAACAAGCCTATGTAGCATTCAGAGTAAGTACTCAGTTTCCAATTAATTCAGTTTCACAGCAATTCTGTTCAGAGATTTCTGCACAGAAATGAGCTTTATTTCTCTCACACATTGCTATTCACTATTTTCCAATCAAACTCCCACAAGATTGTTCCATCCCTCTCATCTGGATATTAGAAGCCAGGCTCCAGAGTTTTATTCTCTGAAACTGAAGAGTTGTGTAGACCACCAAGTACTTTAATTGAGTGAATGGTTGTCCTTACACATGTCACTGTTAAAAGAGCTTTATGGTGTACTATACTGCTGCAAGACAGTTTTGAGGATTTCTATGGCAAATAAACATTTTATTCCATATTTCAGGGTGTTCAAATTGCAGTGTACACAGTAAAAGCCTAAATAAAAGACATTTTGTTCCATGGTTCATAACATGGATTCATATATGTGTAAGATCCTATACCAGTATCAACGAAATCACTGCTGATAGGTTGGTAATTTGATGATGAAAATTTACATGGTTACAAAAATAAAACTGTCATAAGAGAGGTTTGATGCTGATTTCATGGTTTGCATAGTTATACTTTAAAGGTATATTGTTTCACACTTTCCCTTAATGGTAATGTAACTAACATTTACAAACAACAAAGATATTGAAGATGAGGATCAATCATATTACTTGTTGTAGTAATCTAGCACAGCTGGGAGATGCTTCACTGTCTATGAACAGTGCTGATAACATGACAGTCACCTGTATTTTTTAAAAATGATATTCAGTTAGATTCTGTCAAATCTTCTAACTCTTTCAAAACAGTTACGTTATGGGCACCAGTAGAAAGAACAAATTGTAGTGATATTAGGAGTGTGACAATGTCCTCCTGTTGCTCTGGTCCAGGACCTTTCTTCCCAGCTGCTGGAGCCCAGTACCCTGGGTACCCAGGGTCTTCGCGGGCTAAGGGATGCAGCTCCTGCTTTCTCGTTTGTGGATTCAACCAGTAATAAAGCTGTGTATGTATTCCACTGTAAAGAAATAAACAATGTTAATAGTGTAGTGCAACTTGCTTAGCATTAGTAGCTAACTGTGATGAAGCCTTAGGTTGCAAGCTGTGAACTTTCACTTAGATAGGCTAAACTTTTACTTAGTTAAGTAAAAGGAGGTCCCAGAGCCATTTTGAACTGGAAGATAAATAAAGAAGGCCACTACTCTGCTCAGCAGTAGCTGCAGCCTTAAAAATAAGAAAAGAGGTGGCTCATCCAGAGACACTGAAGGGACCCAATGACACATGGGAAGACCTCAAAACCTAATATTATTATTGATCAGACTGTCAGAGGAGGGTTGTGGAATTTATATAATAAAGGTATGATTGCCCAGGGATTTCTTTATTAAGAGTCCCTCTGAAGAGATATACATCTCAAGATGTTTCTACCACTGTATCACTCAGATAAATTGTCTTATTAAACTTAAAGCCTGAGACTTTGCTACAAGATATGTAGGTGGTGTCACATTTTAGGAAGGAGCAGCTTTTACTTCATAGCAGGGAGAGGGATTTGCAGTGAAGACCCGGTAAAGAGTTTTTGGACTCTCCTCCGGGATCCTGGGTTCACACCCACCTCCGGCCCGGCTGGGCCAATCTGGCACCTCTGCCATCACTATTTAGGGATGGAAATTTGGAGTGCTTGAGGAAGGTGTAAGCATGATACACGATGGAGGCGACCACACAGACCTCAGTCAGAGAAAGAGGAAGGAAGGAGGAGCATCAGACCACATACTACTCTGCAAGCCACAGTGAGAATGCAGCTGTACCCGCGCAACCTCTGGAGGGCAATAGCAGGACAGAGAGCCACCAGCAGCTCCATGTGAGTGCACCTGAATGGGCAGGAGACTGTGTGAGGAGGTGGCCATGGCAGAGGCCATGCTGGAGAGCCTTGAGGCTACACAGCAGACCCACATGAGAGGCAGAAAGGAGATGCAGCCTTTGGGATAAATGCACATCAGAGCAGCCCGTGCAGGGCTGCCATGTGTGTGAGGTACCCCACGGATTTGCAGGGAGGACTGGTACTGAGCCTACCTGCTCTGAGGAGAGACAAATGGCAGAAGTCATCAGGAATAAACTGAGTGAAACCCCCATTCCCTGCCCCCCTGGGCCATTCAGGGAGAGAGGAAGTAAAGACACTGGGATCAGGGGTCTGAGCCCAGGAAGAGAGGAGGGGTGGGGAGCAGGTGTTCTTAAAGGGCTGGTCGGACTCTTCATCATTGTACTACACTGTGTTGTTTTGTGTTGGTTATGTTTTGGGGTTTTAAGGTTATGCTTTAGTTGGTGTTGCATTAAATTATTTTCTGTTTTCTTCCCCAAGCCGAGTAGCCTGGTTTGTTTTGTCCTGAACCTTAAGAGGCAATTAAGCTCTCCCTGCCCTTTGACAATCCTCAGGTCTTTGGTACTTGAGGCTAATTGTAGTCTTTTGTTCCCCAATGGGCCTAAACCATGACAGTTGGAGAAGCTTTTCAAATACAAGGAACATATAGACAGGCACACACATATAGGTACAGACAGGGGACACTGAGACACACAGATGCACAGGACCCAGACATGGCCAGTCACACAGGCTGACAAACAAGACACTACCTTCAACATCTGCCACATATAGGATTCACATAAAGCACGGAAACAACCGAGTGTCCCTCTGCCCTTGGGCTGGCAGGCAAAGGTGGTGACTAGTGTGGGCAGGCACATGACACATTCACAAGCATGACATTTGTGGATCCCTTGAGTAGCAACCCAGCTCCTCTGCTTGTCCTGCACTTCTACCTGATATTGGGGCCTCTTACCCATGCCACAAGGCCCTAGTTCACCAGATAGCCTAGTTTGATACTTGCTACCAAACACAGAGTACTCACACACTCATTCCACAGCCACCTGACACTAGAAAGGCCCCCTGGATGGTAGCCTGACCCAGATCTGAAGCTCCTCCTACTCATGGCTCATTCACCTTGAGGTTTGCTGGAGACTATGCATACACACAACTGATGTACATCTGGTCTGGGGAAGATGTAGATACTCAGCCCCCACCCAGTAGCTGACACCAAGCAGATTCTTCTAGTCCCCAGTACTGAGCCTCTTACTCACCTCACTTATACGAGTCACCCCAGTAACTGTCTTTTGAGACAAACACCATTCCCATGTAACTGAGGGATGTTAAAGGCTGCCTACTCTCTGCAATTACCAACACCACAGGCCAGAGATGCCTACATATCGAGTCCAACTCCAGTAGCTAGCACTGTGCACATTTCACTCACATGTACACAAGTCTCACCAACAGCTGGCACTTAGTCCTTGCAACACACCTTGACATGTGATAGAAAGTGACAATACATGGAGAGATAACCAAGGAAAGATTTATATGAGGAAAGGACATACTGTAGTGATTGAGTACATGCGACAGCTAGACAAGCATAGTGACCTGCCCTGTTTTACATGCAACCTATCACTTTTTTTAACTTTTTCTGTGCATACTCTTTTTTCCTCCCTTCTGCTCCTTCCTCCTTCAGTCCCCTTGGTTTTTTGCACAGATCTATTGATTCCCACATCAGCCCTCATCTGATTGATGTCTTCCCTGGATTATACTTTCATGAGTTGCAAAGTCCATTTTGATTTTCCTGGAAGTGGCACCTGCAGTTTCCACCAGATAGTGTGAGTGGTAAGATATATTTCGTGTCACTATCTCCATGTTTGCTTTGTGAGGTTAATGTCTTTTATTTCCGATTTCTTCCTTTTTTCCCTTAGTTTCCCAACTGTCAAAGTCTCTATCCATATAATGTGGTTGAATAAACATTCTCATAAGCTATGGTGCTTTAGCCAGATGTCCACCGAGTCATAATATCACTCCCTCTCCTAAACTGAACAAGCGAGAGAGAGAAATAAAATGAGCAGTTTGTGAATTGAAATAAGGATAGAAAGATCACTTAACAATTAGTGTCATGGAATAAACAGACTCAACTTAGGGAGAAAAAAGTTTGATTTATTAAAGGAACAATAAGAACAGACAGATGAGAAATAAAACCAAATCTTATAACACCTCTCTCCACTTCTCTGTCTTCCCAGGATTCTCCTTCCTTCTCCCTCAGTGGCACAGGGGATGAGGGATGGGGATTGTGGTCAGTTTGTTACAGATGAACTTTGCCACTGCTTCTTCTCAGGGGAAGGCCTCCTCATACTTCCCACTGCTACACTGTGGGGTCCCTCCCCAGGGGACATAGGCCGTCACAAAGTTCTCCCATGTGGGTCCTTCCCATGGGCTGCAGCTCCTCACAAACTGCTCCAGCATGGGGCCTCCCACAGGGACAGCTCCTCACACACCCCCTCAACGTAGGTCACCCACTGGGAGAACAGTCCTTCAGGTACTGACTGCTCGAGCCTGAGTCTCTCAGAAGATCACAAGTTCTGACAGCAAACCTGCTCTGACATGGGCTCCTCTGTCACCCCACAGGCTCCCAGGTCCTGCCAGGAACTTGCTCCAGGGTGAGCTTCCCATGGAGTCACAGTTTCCTTCAGGCATCTGCCTCCTCCAGCATGGGGTTCTCCAGGGGCTGTGAGTTGACCTCTGCTTCCCAGTGACCTCCATAAACTGTAGGGGGACAATCCACTTCACCATGGTCCTCACCACAGGCCACGGTGGAGTCTTTCTTTCAGGACCTAAGCTCCCTCCTCCCCCTCCTTCACTGACCTTGATATCTGCAGAGACATTTTCACATTCTCACTCCCTGTTGCTGCTGCAGTTTAGCAACTGTCCAGCAACTTCTTCTCCCTCTCAAATACGTTATTCACAGAGGCATTACCTCCATCACTAACTGGCCAGGCCTGGGTCAGGTGCAGGTCAGCTCAGAACGGACTGTTTCTAACCATATCAGCTACAGGTGAAAGTTCTGGCAATTCCTTGTTTAAAGAAGCCACTCCTGTAGCCCCCATCCCAAAAAATCTGGTCCTGGCAAAACCACTGCACATGCTCTGTCAACAACAACAACTAACTAGTTCTGCTTCCCATCATCACCTGACTTACCATTTGTAGGTCAGAACTGTGTCCTTGTTAAATTTAATATAATGGTTCCTCTCTTTCTTATTATCCCTTTCTGCACTGAAAAATGTTGTTAATTGAATACTCTTAAAGGAACCAACACTTGCCTTTCCACATATACTTCCAGGCACTAATTACTTTTTTAGGCTGCAGAAGAGGAATTATTTTTCATTTTTTTTTCTACCAACAGAAAGTAAAACTTGAAGAGAAACACACACACACACACAAAAGAGAATCTACACAAAGTACATAAAATAAAGAGCAGATTATGTATCACTGCATCCAAAAAATTTCTCTATATTCTTCTGTTTCCACCACTAACATCCTTCTCTTTGCCATCAGTATTCTTGGCTACATTTTGTAAACTTGTTTACTACTATGACACTAACAATTTTACTATCACAGACACTACTACTATAGACTTAAGACATATAGGAAGAGTAATGTTGCACAAAACTGTAAAATTACAGTAGTGATGAAGAATGGAAACAAAAGATGGACATGAAATGAAACAATAGTAAATCACTAAAAGGCTGGAAAAATTTTTGGAGCTTTCAGAAACTATGAAACTTCTGAGTTTAGGTTTCAGATTTGGGGTTTTGAGTTGTTTAGGTGATTGGATTTTTCCAGTTAAAAAGAAATAAGAAAACAAAATTCTAAACTTAAGATAAAAATCATTGAACCTCTGCCTGCACAGAAATCAATGCTCTGCTCACAGAAAAAAAAATCTTTAACAATAAACATTGGGATTTCTGTCACTTTTTTTTATGCAAGCAGCCTTCACATAAGCATTCACTTGGTCACACCAATTTCTTTATCAGCAACTCAATAGGTTCTTTTACTCTTTCTTAAGTTTACAAAACTTCCTGTCATTTAAAACTACCTGTGAATATAGACATTTTGTCCTGCAATGATTATGCAGATCTCCTCTTACCTTTTTTGCATACACCATAAACTTACAAATACATAATTATACTTATGTATAAGATTAAAAGATTAGGTACTTGAAAAGAATAATTTAGATTTTGAAAAAAATCACCTCATTTATTCCTTCATTATCTTTTAACTTGATCACTGTCCTATTCACAATCACATTTATCCTATTGACTAAACTCATAATTTGTTTGCTAAAATAAAGTTCATAGTCCCATCAACTCTATTTCCCTGAAGTTCTCAGCCATCTCTCAAATTGTATGACCAGACCTTCAGCCTAGCACTTTTCCAGTAAAGTCAATAGATAAAAGTCAATACATGTTTGAAAAACGTCTTGTCTTCAAACATGTTATTGGTTTTCATCTATTTCTATCTCTGCACTTCTAGACACATCTATGTTGTCTTTGCTTCACAATCCTGTCATCTCATTACAATAATTGTTGCAACAACTACTACTTTTTTCTTCCCAGAGGGCTACTGCTGCTTGTGTTCTGTTTTCCTTCTAAATTACTCCTATTGCTAACCACATGAAAGCATTAGAAATATGTTTTTATGTATTTTATCCTGAAATTAAAACTAAGTTAAGCAATGTAATTGTTAATATCTATAGGAAAAAAGATAACAGAAACAACTTTAGGAGAAAAGAAAGTAAAAAAGGTAGAGGTAAAACAAAACCTGTTAATAAATGAGAAAAAAAACAACGAACATTGAGTTAGACTAAATACGTTAAGCAGTGGATTTCCAGAAAGACAAAAGAAGATACAATGATAACTTGTACTGTAAGAAAAAATGAAGAGGGTGTGAAAGAAAGTGGGATTCAGGAAGATTATGAAAAATTAATTCCTGGAAGGCCTAGAGAGCTTATTACAGAGACAAATGTTCTCAGAAACAAGCAACTGCAAGTATTCATTAGATAGAAGATTGGCTGTACTCAGGAAGTAGCTATAGAAAGAGTCACGACAGATGCAGCCTTATATGAAAAAGAAAAAAGATACAGTGAGAACAAGGGTGCAGGAAAAAAAAAATTACTATATAAGAAGCCATAGCAATATGCATTGAGCCAACAATCAGACGATGATGTTTTGGAAATTATCTGTCACAGAATAATGATACAATAGGAATGGAACGGATTCTTGTCACCTGACAAATTTAGAAGCCCTTAGACCTTTATGTCAGTTAAAACTGCAATTAGAATTACACTCAGAATGAGTATGGTTGGAATTTCATTTGACCTGTACTTTCAGTTTCTGATAAGTGAGCTACTGACAACAGTTTTCTATGTAAGATTTTCTAAACAACTGTTAAATGCTCTTCCAACAATTAAATATAGTCTCTAATTACAAAGGACGTCCTATAACAAAGGCTCTACACAATCTTTTGTAGTAATTTCCCTTTTAATACACTTTTGGCCAAAGGTAATGTATTCTTTATTAATCTCATCAATGAAAATGAGAGATCTCGTTCAGTGCTTCACTTCAGTTCAGTGCTTATCTGAATGAACAACAATTTGTGAGACAGGAAAAGTAAGTATGCTTTTCTCATTTTACAGGATTCAATGTATCCAGCTATTTTGGCAGGACATGAAGCAGTCCACAGCTTTTTTTTTTTTCCTCTGATTTACTCTCTTTGTCTTTTTTGCCTACACAAATCACATTAGGCTGTCTTCTTTTCTAACAGACATAGGGTAAATCTGTTCATCATATACTTCCAGAATTCTTTTGTAAATATTTCCTATCTAATCTACTCTACATTTCAACAATATTACCACTCAGCCTCACATTTATACTAGTCTAGGGGGATTATTTAGGCTGCTTTAGTGAAGATAAACACTGTTGTTTGGCAAATATTCCCCTTTATATTTTATGGAAAAGGAGTAAAGAGTAATGTTTGATCAGAGGAAAGAATTATTTTGGTTCATGTAGATTTTAAAATCTGTAAGCTGCTCAAATAATTAAAATAGGCCTCTCAATTCACTTTCAGCTTTTTCAGTATATAGTGTTTCTGTTTTCGACAGTCTCGGTGTCCCACAGCTATTCCATAAATTAAACTAAAACAATTCTCTTTTCAAATCCAGTCTCCACATTTTAGATATTATACTGTAGTTCAATCTAGAATATTGGAGCAAAAAGACTAAGAATCTGGCCCTAGATTTCTTATTTTTAATGTTTGTCATTCTACATTGATTTCACATCAAAGAATTCTCTCTACAAATGTAAGATTTTTCATGTAATGATTTGGCTCACTGACTTTTGAGAAGTAACACAATTTCTCTTACTAAATAAGGAAAATGTTCTTCTGAATTATTGCTTGCAGTTTTTTTCTTTTTTTAAGTTAACAACTACATGCAACAAAGTAATTGTCTGCAGTTTTTCTTCCTCTTTTGCTACATTTCCTTCCTATATGCTGACACCGGCTAAGTTTACACATCAGTAATATTTTACGGAGTACTCCAGCAGATGCAAGACAGACACGAAGGAACGAGAACAATGGAGTTACGAACTCTATTGAATTCATAGAGACTAGACTGGTTTACACCAACTCTATCCTTACGGTACTGTTTTCCTTTGTTCAGAGTTACTGGGACTTATACTTCTCACTACTTTTAGCATTAACTAAAGAAATTATTTTGTTTTCCCCTTTATTTGCAGATTTTCTTAAAATAACATGTACAATTATACTATGAGAGGCCAAAGTATGTTAAGGTCATTTCTATGCTCTATACTTTATAGATAATTTCTCCTCAGATTACCAATTTCCCTTGGCAGGTAACATTCTTGTTTAATGTCCTTCAGTGACAGAATAGTAAATGTTGGTCGTGAGGGCAGCTATGGTATCATCCCAAACAAAACATGTTTTTCAAAGAAATGTGGTAACCCTGACAGAGCTCACAGTAAACATGTAGGTGTCCAGGTCTCTGACTGTAGGGAGTGCTATGGTCTGGCACTCTTAGAAAGCCATGTAAAAGATAACACCTGTGTTTGATGTGACCAGTTGAATGATCTGCTTAGCCTGCTGGCTGAACTGAAGGAGCAGTTGAAAGGGCTCAGGCATGTCAGGGAGTGTGGGAGAGAGATTGAACAGTGGACTGAATATCTATGATCTCTGAGATGTAAGCAACAAGTTGAGGCTTCACAAGAAGTAAAGGATCCTCTGCTTTTTTCTATTCGGGTCAACAGCGAGGACCTAAAAGACGGAGTGGAATGGATGCAGGTCCCTTCTCAAGGAGAGAAGTGAATCCCTTCCTGGCCTCCCATGCCTCCCCATTTGCCATGGTATAACAGGTATGGGGCTTTGGAAGTTAAGGACCAGGCAAGGGAATATGATGATATAAGGCCACTACAGGAGGTACCCAGGGTGAGTCAGTCACCATCATGCTTTAAGACTGCCACAATTAAAAAAGGTTATAGTAGTAGGTGATTCCCTTCTGAAGGAAACTGAAGGCCCCATGTGTTGACCAGATCCATCCCACAGGGAGGTCTGCTGCCTCCCTGGGGCCCAGATTAGAGACATTGCCAGGAACCTTCCTGGTCTGGTACAGCCAACTGACTACTATTTATTGTTGGTAATGCAGATTGGTACTGACTAGTTTATGGACAGGTGTTCAAAAGTTACTAAAAAGGACTTCAGGGTACTGGGGAGAATGCTAGATGGCTCAGAGCACAAATAATGTTCCCCTCCATTCCCCTCATGGCAGAGAAGAGTATAAATAAGAAAAGCACAACTGATTAACAGGTGACTCAGAGTCTGATGCCACCAACACACGTTTGGGGTTTTTCACCATGGTGAAATTTTCATGATGCCAGATCTGCTGACAGATGGAGCTCATCTGTCTCCAAAAGGGAGAAAGATCCTTGCAAACACCAAGGGAAACCCATCAAACAATCCATCAGCTGCTCCACCTGCAATAGGTAATGGAAGCTGTAGAAAGAGACGATGGGTGCTTGCTGTGGATGAATCACTGCCATTCAGTAAGAGACTCATCTGTGCAGCAGGTAGGGAGTCAAGAGAGGTGTGCTGCCTGCCAGGAGTCAAGATCAGGAATATGACCGAGAGACTGTCATGGCTTGTCAGAGAAGCAGGCTACTACTACTTACTTGTGTTCCATGTGGGTATGAATGATATCATGAGGCATGACATCTCCAGGACCCAGAAAGGTTTTAAAATCTTGAGGGAGCAGGTAAAAGATAGAAGGCCTCAGGTTATTTTCTCCACTATGCTGTTTAGTAGAGATAAAGGAGGAGTCTGCAATGGAAAAATCAGCCAAGTGAACTCCTGGCTGAGAGGCTGGTGTTGGTGGGAAGGCTTTGGGTTCTTTGGCAATGGATCCTTCCTTGGGGACTACAGCTTCATAGGACAGGATAAGATTTATCTCTCCCATAAGAGCACTGGAATATTTGGGAGTAGGCTAACAAACTTAATAAGGAGATCTTTAAATTAAGGGACTTGGGGGATGGGGGGAGAAGCAAAATAGAACAAGTTGTCCCATCTAGCTGGGAAACAGGGCAAGACAGGGAATGCAATGATAAATGTCCTTCATCTGCACACTAGGCTGAGATGCGGAAGGCTGACCACCCTGAGGAAGAGTCAAACCCAGGGAGAATCCTCCTGCACTCATCCAGGGAAACCTGTGTGTTTGAGTAAGCCCCTGCACTGCCTCTACACCAATGCACACAGCCTGGGGAATAAGCAGGAGGAACTGGAGATGTGGGTGCAGATGCGGGGCTACAACCTCATTGCAGTCACAGAGACGTGGTGGGACAGCTGCCATGACTGGAGCACAGCCATGGAGGGTTATGTATTGTTCAGGACAGACAGACTGACAAGCTGTGGAGGTGGAGTTGCTCTCTATGTGAGGGAGCAATTAATGTGTACTGAACTGTGCCTGGGTGAGGATGAGGAGCTGGTAGAGTGCTTATGGGTAAAAAATAATGGCCAGGGCAAGGCAGGTGATATTGTTGTAGGAGTTTGCTACAGGCCACCTGATCAGGAGGAGGATGTGGATGAGGCCTTGTATGAACACCTGAGAGCTGCCTCACGATCACAGTCCCTGGTCTTCATGGGGGACTTCAACCACCCTGATATTTGCTGGGATAGCCACACAGCCAAGCACACGCAGTCCAGGAGGTTCCTGCAGACTGTTGATGACAACATCCTGTCACAGATGATCGAGGAACCAACATGGAGCGGTGTGCTGCTGGACCTGGTACTGACAAATAGAGAGGGCTTGGTTGGGGATGTGAAGGTTGGAGGCAACCTCGGCTGCAGTGACCATGAGATGGTAGAGTTCAAGATCCTGTGTGGAAGGGGCAGAACACAAAGCAGGATCATGACCCTGGATTTCAGGTGAGCCAACTTTGGCCTCTTACGATTCTAGATGGTAGAAGTGCCAATGAGAGCTGTTCAATCTTCAAGCACCACTTCCTCCAAACCCAGGACCAGTGCTTCCCAATGGACAAGAAAGGAGGAAAAGGAGGTAGGAGGCCTCCATGGATGAGTAAGGATCTGCTGGGACAACTCAGGCAGAAAGCAGCCGTCTATGAGAGGTGGAAAAAGGGGCTGATTTGTATAGGAACATTGCCAGGGCATGCAGGGGTGCAACTAGGAAGGCTAGAGCCCTTCTAGAATTAAATTTAGCCAGGGATGTTAAGGACAGTAACAAAGCATTTTTCAAGTACATCAGCAGCAGAAGGATGGTGAGGGGGAATGTGGGCCCACTGCTAAACATTGAGGGTGCCCTGGTGTCGGAGGATGCCGAGAAGGCTGAAGTACTGAATGTTTCTTTGCTTCAGTCTTTACGGCCACAGCCAGTGCTTGAGAAGCCTAGTCCAGCAAAGATAATAGGATGATCAGGACAGCAGAGAACTTGCCCTGAGTGGAAGAGGAAGAGGTTAAAGACTTGTTGGCCAAGCTTAAGACTCATAAGTGTAGGGGTCCTGATGGGATGTATCCTAGAGTGCTGAGGGAGCTGGCTGATGTGATTGCTAAGCCTCTCTCCATCATTTTTGAACAATCATGGAGGACAGGTGAGGTGCCTGAGGACTGGAGCAAGGTCAGTGTCACTCCAGTCTTCAAAAAGGGTAGGAAGGATGACTCAGGAAACTACAGGCCAGTCAGCCTCACCTCCATCCCTGGAAAAGTGATGGAACAACTCATCCTGAATGTTATCACTGAACATATGAAAGAAAAGATGGTTATCAGGGAAGTCAAGAAAGATTCACCAAGGGGAAATCCTGTTTGACCAACCTGATATCCTTTTATGAGTGCATAACTGGCTGACTAGATGAGGGGAGAGCAGTGGATATCATCTACCTTGACTTCAGCAAGGCTTTTAACACTGTCTCCCATCACATCTTCATCTGAAAGCTCAGGCAATGTGGTTTGGATGAGTGGACAGTGAGATGAATTGAGAGCTGGCTAAATGACAGAGCCCAGAGGGTGGTGATCAATGACAAAGAATCAAGTTGGAGGCGTGTGGCCAGTGCAGTTCCACAGGGATGGGTTCTGGGCCCAGTCTTGTTCAACTTCTTGAATTTCATGACCTGGATGAGGGGACAGAGTGTACCCTCAGCAGGTTCCCTGATGACAACAAACTGGGAGGACTGGCTGATTCTCCAGAAGGCTGTGCTGCCATTCAGCGGGATCTGGACTGGCTTGAGAGTTGGGCAGAGAGGAACCTCATGAAGTTCAACAAGGACAAGTGCAGAGTCCTGCACCTGGGAAGGAACAATTCCATGCACCAGGACAGACTGGGGGCTGAACTGCTGAAGAGCAGCTCTGTAGAGAGAGACCCGGGAGTCCTGATTGATAATAAGCTAACCATGAGCCAGCAATGTGCCCTCGTGGCCAAGAAGGCCAATGGCATTGTGGGATGCATCAAGAAGAATGTGACCAGCAGGTCACACTCCCCCTCTTCTCTTCCCTGGTGAGGCCTCATCTGGAGTCCTGTGTCCAGTTCTGGGCTCCTCAGCTCAAGAGAGACAGAGAACTTCTAGAGAGAGTCCAGTGCAGGGCCACCAAGATGATCAAGTGACTGGAACATCTTTCATACAAGGAAAAACTGCAGGAACTGGGGCCGTTTATTCTGGAAAAGAGGAGACTGAGGGGATATCTTATTAACATTTACAGATATCTAAAGGATGGATGTCAGCAACACTAATGTTTTTAGCAAGATTACAAGGGGTAATGGGATGAAACTGGAAAACAAAAAGTTCCACTTAAACATAAGAAATACTCTTTCCCTGTGAGTATGACAGAGTCCTGGCACAGGCTGCCCAGAGGGGCTGTGGAGTCTCCCTCCTTGGAGGTCTCACCTGGGCATATTCCTATGCAACCTGATCTAAATGTACCTTCTTCTGCAGAGGGGTTGGACTAGATCTCCAAAGGTCCCTTCCAACCCCTACCATTCTATGATTCTATGATTCTAAGTTTTTAGGGCTCATAGAAAAAGCTTTAAGCTAATATTGAAGGGGGAATGTGATAAAACCAGGCCCGCTGGAGTTGAGCCCAAGAGTGGGAAGCCATTGCTGGGAGTGAATCCTACAAGATCACCTTCCTTCTTGAAATGCTGTACACCAGTATACACAGCATGGGCTAGCATATGTGACAATGTTATGGGTGTCTATTACAGGCCATCTGATCAGGATGGGGAAGTTGATGAAACATTCTATAGGTAACTGGGAACAGCCTCAAAATCATAGGTCTTGGTTCTCATGAGGGATTTCAACTACCCAAACATCTGCTGGAAGACCCACACAGCTAGCCACTTACAGTCCAGGTGGTTCCTTCAGTGTATCAATGATAATTTCCTGGTGCAAAAGGTGGATATACCAACTAAGAGAGGAGCACAATGGATCTTGCACTCTTGAACAAGCAGGATCTATTTGAAGTGGTGAAGGTTGAGGACAGCTTCAGCTAGAGCGACCACAAGGTGTTCGAGGTCAGGATCTTGTGTGGTAGGAACAGAATACCAAGCAGGATCACAACCCTGAACTTTAGCAGGGCCAACTTTGGCCTTTTCAATCAATTGCTAGGGGACATCCCATGGGACAGGGTAGTAGAAGGCAGAAAGGATAAGATAATTGGTCTGCATACAAGGATCACTTTTTCCTGAGCTTAGGATGAATAGAAGACTGTAGTCAGAGGATGTAGGGAGGCAACTAGGAAAGCTAAACTCTTGTTGGAGTTGTGCCTTGCAAGGCAGGTCAAAGACAGGAAAAAGGACTTCTTCAAATACATTGTGGACAAAACTAACACTAGAGGCAACGTAGGCCCACTGTTGAATGAGATGAGTGCCCTGGTGGCAGAGGATACAGAGAACGCAGAGTTACTGAATGAGTCCTTTGCCTCTATCCATACTATTGGAGACTATCCTCAGGAGCCCCAGACTCCAGAGGAAGTCAGATTAAAGGAGGAGTTTTCTTTGTTTGATGAGGACTGGGTTAAGGATCAGTTGAGCAATCTGGATGTACATAAATCCATGAGCCCCAATGGGATGCACCCGCAGGTGCTGAGGGAGCTGGCAGAAATCATTACTAGACCACTCTCCATCATCTTTAGTATGTTATGGAGAACAGGAGAGGTGCGTGAGGACTGGAGGAGAGCAAACGTCACTCCAGTCTTCAAAATGGTTAAGGAGGAGCTGGGTAACTACAGATCGATCAGCCTCACCTTCATCCCTGGAAAGGTGATGGAACGACTTATCCTGGGTGCTGTCTCCAGACGCCTAAAGGACAAGAGGGTCATTAGGAGCGGTCAACGTGGCTTTACCAAGGGCAAGTCATGTTTGACCAACCCGATAGCCTTTTATGAAGATGTAACCAGGTGGATAGATGGTAATAGTGCAGTAGATGTGGTTTATCTTGATTTCAGTAAAGCATTTGACACCGTCTCCCACAGCATCCTCACAGTAAAACTGACAAAGTGTGTGGTGGATGATCAGGTAGTGAGATGGATTGTGAACTGGTTGAAGGGAAGAAGGCAGAGAGCTGTGATCAATGGGTCAGGGTCTAATTGGAGGCCTGTTTCTAATGGAGTCTCACAAGGGTCAGTGCTGGGACCAGTACTGTCCAACATGTTCATTAAAGACCTTGATGAGGGAACAGAGGGCACTGTCAGAAAGTTTGCTGATGTTGACATACCTGAAGGCTGTGCTACCATTCATCGAGACCTGATGTGATGCCATTCAATGAAGCCAGAGGATTGAGTAGGGACAAATCTAATGAAATTCTATGAGGGCAAGTGTACAGTCTTACATGTGGAAAAGAAGAACCCCATATACCAGTACAAGTTGGAGAATTGACTCTTACAGAGTAGCATAAGGGAAAGGGACTTGGGGGCCTTGGTGAACAGCAGGGTGACCATGATCCACAAATGTGCCCTCATGGCCAAGAAGGTCAGTGGCATCCTGGGGTGTATTAGAAGTTCTGTGGACAGTGGTTCTTCTCCCCTACTACTCTGTACTTGTTAGACCACACCTGGAATATTGTGTTCAGTTCTGGGCCCCTCAGTTCAAGAAGGACAGGGAGCTGCTGGAGAGTTCAGTGCAGGGCCACTAAGATGATGGAGTGGAGCATCTCCCTTATGATGAAATGCTGAGGTAGCTGGGGCTTTTCAGCTTGGAGAAGACTGAAAGTTGACGTCATTAATGTTTACAAATACATAAAGGGATGAAGCCAGGCTGTTCTCAATGACATCCAATGATAGGACAAGGGGTAATGGATACAAGCTGGAACATAAGAGGTTCTAAAGAAACATAAGGAAAAACTTCTTCCTTCTTCACTGTGAGGGTGATGGGACTAGAACAGGCTTCCCAGATGAGTTGTAGAGTCTCCTCTGGAGACACTGAAAACTCACCTGGATGGGTTCCTATGTGACCGAATCTAGGTGGTCTTGCTCTGGTAGTGGTGTTGGACCAGATGATCTTTTGAGATCCATTCCAATCCTTAAGATTCTGTGGTTCTGTGAAATGATGTGTAAAAATAAATGTGTGAAGTAGATGTCTATGTCTGTAATTCATTCACTTAAGTATTTTTATCTAAAATATACATATATAAAAATTATATCTGCATAGCAATTTTTCAGCTGGCATTTTGTTATATTGAAGATGCTTAATTTGATCTTTATTTTCTATGGTTTACATTTTCCTCAGTAGGCTTAATACAGACATTATTAATACAGGATTATTAATACAGGATTAAAGGTATATTTCACATGGGGATACCATTATTTGGAAAATCTTCGGCTTTCAAAAGTAAAGAAAGTAAATTCAATACAGAATGTATACTTCTATCAAATACTTCAGATATAGATAGATTCAAAATTGAAGCAGTGTAGATAAGGAAGACAGGGAATTAAGAAGTGAAAGGTGAAGACATGGACAAAAGGGGTGCTTTAAGACAGAGAGAGAGCAACCTATTGAGAATCACAGGTAGAAAGATTTTTGTACAGAAAGAACCTAAGTTGCACTTTCTGTTTTATTATTTACACATCTACATCTCTTATTCCAGCTAGCTGCAAATATCTTTAGAAATAATTCTCGTGTCTTCAGATATGTGAATATAATATTACTTAGGTTGTGTCTGAATTGCTTTTCTGTATCTATTGTAAAATTCAAGACCCCAAACCACTGAAGTATTTAAGTCTGCTTAAATTTAGTCATTAATGTTTTCTCAGGGGATAAAGCATAACTATGTAAGGATTTTTTCCAAATAACAACGTAAGTACCCAAGGACAAGAACTATGATTGTTTGCATAATGTACTGTAAATGTCCCATCAATGCTTTAATAATAATAACAGTAACAATTGTTATTGTAATTGAAAAACAGAAAAACATCATCTTCTTTGCTGTCATCCTACTTTTTCTATCAACACTTTTTCTAAAATTTAAAATGCACTCTGAACATAAAATTCTGTCATTCAGAGTATGCTCACCTTTAAAATTGTATAGCAGCATGGGAGAAGAGAACATTCTAAAGGAAAACAAAACAACAAACAACCTTTCCATTATAAACAGAACTTCACAGGGGAAAAGTTCTCAACAAAAACAAGATATAAAAATACACCAATATTCACAGAAAAATTACAGTAACTCTTGAGGTGATCTACAAATGTTGGTTTTGCTCATTAGGGTGACCTATTCCCTGATCTGTGACTGTTTCATTCTGAAACTAATGAGGAATGTCAAGGTCTTCTTAACCCATGAAAATAAAATGTGCTTTAAGCCTCAAGGTGCTATGCATTTCTTTCTTGTTTGGAACCTTTCAGGATTATTTCTTTCAAAACTACTTGAAGGAAATAAAAGGTACTCTTTTCTGTTGAAAAACAGTGAGAGCAACACAGTAGTGTATACTATAGGCCATGTCATTGTACTGAATAAAGCTAACTCTAGCTTTAAAAAACCTGTGAATTATATGAAAAGCCTGGTATTTTTTTATTCTTCCCCTCTGTCACAGTTTGCTTAAGAGTATTTTTTAATAACTTAAATAGTAAAAAAAAATCAATATCTTTAAAATTTATTTCAATCTCAGTAATATTTCTCTTACTAGTAATAGTCTCCAGATGATGCATGAAGGTTCTATTCATCAATAGTGGTCACGAATACAAACACAAAGCATGAAATATCTTCCTGAGACTTAGGAAAATTTTTAACATGTGTGAGCAAAGAAAGCACAAACAACATAAGACCACATATTTTTTAGGTTTTCATATTTTGTAGATGAATCTATGTCCATGTGACATATTCAGAGCATATCTGTTTAGTCATGTGAGTTAGCTATCATGTACAGGTCAGACTACAAGCACATCATCTTTATTTTATGATTGCTAGTCTGAACTTCCCATACAGTCTGATGTTAGTCTTTTCAATAGGTTAAAAAGTAGTGAGGTCAGTCAAAGATTGAGTGTTGCCTACTCTTTTTTATGCTTTTATCTAATGTCTTTATACATAAGAAATCTTTGCCTTTGAAATATAATATCAGTTGGTCAGCACATAAAAATAGACATTTTCAGTACATGAATATAATGAGTTAAACTCTTCCCAAAATGTGACATGCATGGTCAGTGGTGACATGAGCATTCCTAAACCTGCAGTAGTTAGATAACCTGTTTTATTCCTGGAAATATTGGTCAACTAGAGAAAAAATAAATAAACTTATTAAATTCCTTGCAGATGCTACATTTAAAGAAGCCAACAGCAAAAACCAGAAAATTTCTCAAAATATAAAGAAAGGTATCATCACTTTATCTGTGATTATCAAAAGTTTATATCCCGATAGCACATGGATGCCTGCTTATTGCTCTATCTGTTAAGTGTTGGCTTTTAAAATGATACTGGCATTCATTGTGAAACAGAAGAAAATATATGATACCCTGAGAGACTGAAATGGAACCAAAAGAAATGTTTAGTTGTCGTACTGCTCCTTAAGAGATTGCTCTTCTTGTCATTTCACTGAAAATTCTCTGTATGTATGGCAGATAAAGATGACTGTATCTGGTCTGCAAAAACATACTCTGTATTCAGGCAAATGTCCATTAATCATTGAAGAAGTGCTCTGACATGTCTTCTGCAACCACTCCTGTCTCTTTGACATATCTAAAATATAGGTAAGAGCGTAGAATGGTTTACATTTTGAATCAAACATTTAAAAATTCAGTCATGTTGATGACAGTTGGACAACCTGTACAAATGCTAAAGGCCAAAGACCAACTTCTGTACATAAATTGTTCCTCTAATTATGTTTATTTTACATTGAAAGAGAAGATTGAATACTACAACTTTGAACCAAAAAGTCTATAGTTCATTTCAACTGCAATCAATTAACTGAGATTTTTACTCAGGCTTTTGGGATTTTTTTTTGTTTGTTTTTTTTTACTTTTGTTTTTAGGACAAGAAAGTAGGACTTTGTTATTAGGCTAGAATCTAGTTCTAGAGATTAACTTTCAGGTAAAATAGAATCAGTGTAATGGAATTTAAAAGAGAAATGAGAAGCCTGAAGTACATTGATCAAAATGTGGAAATGAAGAGTTCAATATTTTAAGAGCTCCAATAAATCAATATGTACCTGTGTCTGATATTAATGAGTCCTGACCTACCTAAAACATGGCTTCTGGTTTATAGCTTGAAATCATACTGCTTTTTTGAATCTAGAATTACAGAACTATAGAACAGTAGGAATGGACCTTTAGAAATCATCTAGTCCAACCTCCTGCAAAAGCAGGTTCACCTTGATCAAGTGGCACTGGAGTGCACCCAGGCAGGTTTTGAAAGTCTCCAGAGGAATCTTCACATCCTCTCTGTACAGCCTGTGCCAGGGCTTCTTCACCCTTACATCAAAATTTTTTTCCCTTAACTTTTTGTATTATAGCTTTTGTCCATTGCCACTAGTTTTGTTGTTGAACAAAAAAAGTCTACCCATCTTACTGACATGCACCTTTTAGGTATTTATAAGTGCTGATGAGGTCTCTGCTTAGTTGTCTCCCAGCTAAACAGTTCCAGGTCCTGTGGCCTTTCCTTGTATGAAAGATGTTCCAGTCCCCTGACCATCTTGGTGGCCCTGCACTGGACTCTCTTCAGAAGTTCTCTGCCCCTCTTGAGCTTGGGAGCCCAAAACTGGACACAGTACTCCAGATGAAGTCCAATCATGGCAGACTAGAAGTGAGAAGATAACCTCTTTCTATCTGCTGGCAACACTCTTCTTGATGCATCTCAGGATGTCATTGACTTTCCTGGCCGCAAGGGCACATTGCTCGCTCATGGTTAGCTTGTTATCAAACAGAACTCCCAGGTCTCTCTCGACAGAGCTGTTGTCTATAGAATCATAGGAGTGTTTCAACTGGAAGAGACCTTTAAGATCAAGTCCAGCCTTTGTTCCAGCCTTACCACTAGACCATTTCCCTAACTGCAACATCTAACTGTCTCTTAAACACCTTCAGGGACAGTGACTCCACCACATCCTTGGGCAGCCTGTTCCAATGCCTGAAAACCCTTTCAATAAAGAAATTCCTCCTCATATCCAGCCTGAACTTTCCTTTCTGCAACCTGAGGACATTTGTTCTATTGCTTGTTACTAGGGAGAACAGATTGACACCTTTCAGGTAGTTGTAGAGTCATAAGGTCTCAGCCTTCTTTTCTCCAGGCTAAAAAGCCCCAGATGCCTCAGTCGTTCCTGATATGAGATGTGCTCCAAATCCTTTACTAGCTTGATAGCCTACCTCTGATTCCTCTCCACCACTTCCATGTTCTTCTTGTAGAGAGGGGTCCAAAACTGGACACAGTATTTGAGGTGTGGCCTCACCAAAGCTGAGTATAAGGGAATGATCACCTCCCTTCTCCTGCTGACAACATTGTTCTTGATCCAGGCCAGGATGCCCTTGGCCTTCTTGGCCACCTGGGAACACTGCTGGCTCACGTTGAGTCTCTGTCAACCAACAGTGCCAGGTTCCTCTCTTCCATGCATCTTTCCAGCCATTCCTTCCCAAGCCTGTAGCACTGCTGGGGCTTGCTGTAGCCAGCAGGTCATTCCTCAGTCTGTACTGATTCATGAGATTGTTCTTCCACATGTACAAGACACTGCATATACCTTTGTTGAAGTGAAGTTTCTCTCTGCCCAACACTCAAGTAAGTTAAGATCTTGCTGAATGGCAGCACAGCCTTCTGGGGAATCAGCCAGTCCTCCCAGTTTGGTATCATCAATGAACTTGCTGAGAGTATGCTCTGTCCCTTCATCCACATTGTTGATGAAGATGTTGAATCAGATTGGCCCCAGAACGGACCCTGGAGGAACCTGACTGACCATAGGCCTTCAACTCAATTCTGTGTCCTTGACCACCAGTCTCTGGGCTGTCATTCAGTCAGTTCTTGATTCACCTCACCATCCACTCATCCAAGCCACACTGCCTGGGCTTCCTGATGAGGATGTCATGGAAGAAAGTGTCAAAAGCCTTACTGAAGTCAAGGTAGATAAATCCACTGCTCTCCCCTCATCTAGCCAGATAGTTATGTCCTCATAGAAGGCTATAAGGTTGATCAAGTAGGATTTCCCCTTGACTCCCCCGATAACCATCTTTTCCTTCATATGTTTAGTGACTACATTTAGGATGAGTTGTTCCATCCCCTTTCCATGGATAGGGGTGAGGCTGACTGGCCTGTAGTTTCCTGTGTTGTCCTTCCTGCCTTTTTTGAAGACTAGTGTGACATTGGCCTTGCTCCAGTCCTCAGGCACCTCATCTGGCTTCCATGGTTGTTCAAAAATTATGGAGAGTGGCTTAGCAATAACATCAGCCATTTCTCTCTGCACTCAGGGGCACAATCCTATCAGGACCCATGAATTTATGGGTGTCCTTGCCTAACAGGTCTCCAACCCAATCGTCCTCCATCAAAGGAAGGTCTTCCATTCTCTACTATCTCACTATCCTCCAGGGATTGGACTTCCTCTTTTTCCCTTGCTGTCAGCAAGTCAGGTGTCTTGTATATCCACCCATGATCGAAAAACCCAAATCCCTGTTGATAACAGCAGTCCCAGAGCCATGAATTCATCTGATGTCACTTCCTGGTAATTCTTTTGTTTATCACTGCCAGTCGAGGGATAGAGAAAAACACAACCAGCACTCTTGATCCCTGAAGCAGTTGCCCCAAGGTCTTAAAATCTCTCTTAATTGTTATTGGGCTTATAGTAGCCGCTTTGTCACTACCCACCCAAAATACCAAAAGCGGACAATAATCTGAGGGCTTCATCAGTGTGGGAAGTTTGTGTAACACATCTTTAACCCGTGCTCCACTTCTCTATGAAGTGGGTCCAAATGGCATATTGGGCCCTCTGTCCCCTTCAGGAAGAAGACAACCACAACAATGATGTGTCTAGGTTTTTTTTTTTTTTTTTTGGAGTTGGTTTTGATGCTTGGTCTAGAATGACTTGGTCTTGGTGGTACTTCTGACCTAAATAAACTAACCACCTCTCCATCAGTCAGTTCCTACCCCAGAGCCCCAAACCTGTTCTGCAAGAGAAGCTAGGAAGTTGAGGGAGGATGTGAGGGAATTCTCTTGTCTTGCAGAACAGGGGCTCGTTTCCATTCACCCCCATCTCTTTGGTCACCTCCTTCTGCCTAGTTGCAATAGGGAAGGGGATTCTCTGCTTTTTTGCGGAACCTCCACTCACTGCTTTTTCCTCAGGGAGTGGCTCCACCCATCTATCTCATCTGGTCCCATTGAAAGCAAGTACTGTCTCTGCCATGCTCTGGGACCAGTGACAGGCTGAGGTCTCTGCAGCCAGAGACCTGCACAGCAATGTGCCTGCTTGAGAGTTCTGTCTGGGTTCCCACGTTTTTTCTGCTGTTGACTTTTGTATGAGTGGTCACCATGGCTACTTCCTGTGACAAAGCAATGTTTACTAGTGGGATTAGCCTGTTATTAGGAAAAGAGAGCAATTACTACCAACTGAAATTACCTCTCGGTTTTCACAGAGACGAGGTGACAGGTCACATGACTGTCTCATAGCCATGGAGGGCTATGTATTGTTTACAAAAGACAGGCCAAAAAGGAGATGACATGGAGTTGATCTCTATGTGAGAGAGCAATGAGAGTACATTGAGCTCTGCCTGGGTGGGGATGAGGGGCAGTGCTTATGTGTGAAAATTAAGGGGCAGGGTAAGGTAGGTGAGATTGTTGTAGGAGTTTACCACAGACCACCTGATCAGGAGGAGGAAGTGGATGAGACCTTCTATGAACAGTTGAGAGTTACTTCAACAGTCAAAATTCCTGGTCCTCATGACAGACTTCAACCACCCTGGTATTTGCTGGCAAAGCTACTCAGACAAGCACACACATTCCAGGAGGTTCCTAGAGAAAGTTAATGACAACTTCCTGTTACAGGTGAATGAAGAACCAATGAGGAGGGGTGTGCTGCTGGGTCTAGTGCTTACAAATAAGGAGGGTCTGACTGGGGATGTGAAGGTTGGAGGCAACCTTGGCTGCAGTGACCATGAGATGATATCTTCAAGGATCTCGATGGATGAAAAAAGATCTGCTGGGACAACTCAGGCAGAAAGTGGACGTCTATGAGAGGTGGAAAAAGGGGCTGATTTCTGAGTATAGGAATTTTGCCAGAGCATGCTAAAACCCTTCGAAAATTAAACCTGGCCATGAAAGTTCAGGAAAACAGGAAGGGGTTTTTCAAGTACATCATAAAAAACCAAAGATTGAGGTGAATATGGACCCACTTCTAAACACTGAGGGTGCCCAGGTGATAGAGGACACAGAGATTGAATTACTGAATGCTTTCTTTGCTTCAGTCTTTAAGGCTAAGACCGACCCTAGAGAAGCCCAGTCCAGCAAGGATAATAAAAATGTCTGGACAACAGAGAACTTGGCCTTGGTGGATAAGGAAAAGGTTAAAGACTTGTTTGGCAAACTTAGCACTCATAATTCAATGGTACCTGATGGAATGCATCCTAGAGTGCTGAGGGAGCTGGCTGATGTTGTTGCTAAACCTCTCTCAATCATTTTTGAACAATCATGGAGGGCAGGTGAGGTGCCTGAGGACTGGAGAAAGGCCAATGTCACTCCAGTCTTCAAAAAAGGTAGGAAGGATGACCCAGGAAACTACAGTCTGGTCAGCCTCACCTCTGTCCCTGGAAAGGGGATGGAACAACTCATCCTGAATGTTATCACTGAACATATGAAGGAAAAGATGGTTATCAGGGGGAGTCAACATGGATTCACCAGGGGAAGTTCTTGCTTGACCAACCTGATAGCCTTCTATGAGGGCATATGGATGTCATCTACCTTTACTTCAGCAAGGCTTCTGACATTGTGTCCCGTAACATCCTCATCAGAAAGCTCAGGCAGTGTGGTTTGGATGAGTGGATGGTGACATGGGTCAAGAGCTGGCTGAATGACAGAGCACAGAGGGTGGTGATCAATGGCACAGAAATGAGTTACAGGCCTGTGTCCAGTGGAGTTCCATAGGTATTGGTTCTGGGGCCAGTCTGATCTAACATCTTCATCAATGATCTGGATGAGGGGACAGAGTGTTTCCTCAGTAAGTTGGCTGATGACACCCAACTGGGAGGACAGACTGATTTCCCAGAAGGCTGGGTTGCCATTCAGTGAGATCTCTACTGCCTTGTGAGTTGGGTGGAGAGGAACCTCATGAGGTTCAACAAGGACAAGTGCAGAGTCCTGCATCTGGGAAGGAACAATCCTATGCACCAGTACAGGATGGAGATCAAACTTCTGAAGAGCAGCTCTGCAGAGAGAGATCTGGGAGTCCTGGTCGACAATAAATTAAACATGAGCCAGCAATGTGCCCTCGTGGCCAAGAAGGCCAATGGCATCCAGGGATGCATCAAAAAGCATTTGGGCAGGAGTTCAAAGGTTGTTCTTCTCCCCTTCTATTCTGCCCTGGTGAGGCCTCATCTGGAGTCCTGTGTCCAGTTCTGGGCTCCCCAGCTCAAGAGGGAGGGTGAACTTTTAGAGAGAGTCCAGTGCAGGGCCACCAAGATGATTAGGGGACTGGAACATCATCCTTTTGAGGAAAGGCTGTGGGAATTGAGGAGAAGAGGAAACTGAGGGGGAAATCTCATTAATATTTACAAATATCTAAATGATAGGTGTCAGGAGGTTTGGACATCCTTTTTTTCGATGGTGTCTAGGAACAGCACAAGGGGTAATGGGATGAAACTGGAGCACAAAAAGTTCCATCTAAACATAAAAAAAAAATATTTTACTGTGGGAGTGATGGAGCTCTGGCACAGGGTATCCAGGGAGGGTGTGGAGTCTCCTTACTTGGAGATCTTCAAGACCCACCCGGCCAGTTTTTTTTTCAACCTGATCTGGTGGACCTGCTTCTGCATGAGGATTGGACTAGATGATCTCTAAAGGTCCCTTTTAACCCCTACTGTTCTGCAATTCTATGATTCAAGATCTCACTTAATGGCAGCACAAGCTTCTGGTGAATCAGCCAGTCTTCCCAGTTTGGTATCATTGGGGAATTTGTTGAGGATACATTCTGTCCACTCATCCAGGTCATTGAATATGTTGAATCAGACTGGCTGCAGAACTGACCCCTATTGAACCCCACTGGCCTTAGGCCTTCAACTCAACTCGGTGTCATTGATCATCACCCTGTGGACTCTCTCATTTAGCCAGCTCTCCATCCACTTCACCATCCACTCATCCAATCACTATGTTTTTCTTTCCATTGGGGCTAACATATGGCTATATATTCAAAGTAGTTGTTTGATGGCAAGCGCTTTAGTGTTTTAATTTTAGAATGCCAGAAATCATGTTGTTCAGCATTATTAGTTTTCACTTTCACTCAATTGCTCAATACTGTATGTCCTAGTCAGATGGCATTTAGGTATCTAATTTGCCTTCCTTATTTATTGTAATTATTATTTTATTTTCCTCTTGGCCTTTTCAAAAGCACATTAAATTTTAGTCATACACACTCTGGTCTTGTCAACTCAAACTAGATGCTTTTCTGTGGCTGTCAATTTTTCTCAACCAGCAGTTCCCTGTGACCTTTTTCATTTTGAATTTTAACAGTCTGGTTCCATTAGAATAAGGTGTAACCTTTTGTCCCAGATCTGATCTTCTTTCCACAGGGTTCAAGAGTTTCTGACATACCCGAATCTTCCTTTATTTCATGATTATCTGTTCCATGTATGAGGCTCCAGATGCCTAGCTGCATCTTAGACCTCTCATGTATAATTGGTAGCATTTCAAATTATGAGGGTCCATTAGCTACATCCTTTTGCATAGCATCCTGAGCTCAGCCTCCAGAATATTCTGTGTACACTGGTAGTGTATTAATAGCTTTTTTCTTATATTACGAGTGTCCCATCTACATAACTGCTAAGGTGTATAGTTTCCACATTCAATGGGCAAGTTATAACTCAGACCTTTGTCCTCAAACTCAATCTATATGCTTAAAATAAACTCTCCAACTACTATAGCCTGCACTTCAGATCTCATCTTTTTGTTCCCATTTCATTTGGAAGATTCTACCCACTTTTACCTGTTTTGGAGAAGATTTTTTTTTTTATATATATATATTATCTTAGTTTCTTTTCTGAAGAAATGATTATGTTTTTCTCTAACTCTACTCCACTTTTATTAAGATAGATAGTAAATGGAAAGAAATATTCATAACTATAAAAAAAGAAAACACAATGTAAAACATAAGCGAATTTGAGCTCTTTAGAGCACAACAAAATATTCCCCAATTGCCCAAGTACTGCCTTTTTCCCTTACCCTGGGCTATCTCTTTCACCCTGAGTTATAACTTGAAACAGCTTTACCGAGATTATTCACTGCTCCCACAGCAGTCATTGGTTCTGAAAGCTTTGAAAGTAGCCTCAGCTGCCACAGTGATCCCTAGCCATTCACTCAGAGTACACAAGTACCTCCTGCTCCTCACATAATTCTTACATCACTCCCAATTTTCTTTCCTTCCAGAAGCCAGTACTTTTTTCTCTTCTTTCTCGTGTTCTTCCCAAAGAAAACTACCACAGTTTTGACAAACCCTGCTCACTTTGCTATATATATAGTTATAAACAGTTTTCGGATAGCTTTGTACATCCCTCTGGTCTAACCTCGTTACTCTAAATGAAAGCTTCATGCTTACTATATATGTCCCTTCATCATCACAATGAACAATGCCACTCCATTAAGGGAATATGTATTTTCTCTTCTGTAATTTCTCCAAAAAAAAAAAAAAAAAAAGACTATCAGAAAATAAAGAAAATCTTCAGTATGGTCAGTCATCAATACCTTCACAACTATGTCCAGAAAACAGAGGCCATAATATGTAGTTTCTGCTATGATTCTTTTCTCTTAAAATATGTTTCTTGGCACATATCTAGCCAGTTCCAGGAAAAGAAAATATTTACTGCTTTTCAAGTCCTGATTAACGCTCTTGGCTTTACGTAGTTTATTCTCAGTTACTCAGGTGTCATGGTTTGGCCCATCTAGCACAGAAGCACCACGACAGTCTCTCGCTTGGTGCCCCCCATTCACCCCTACCTTCATTAGGATGACAGATACCCCGTGAAATGGGAGTAAAAAGATAAACAAGGTTGTTGTGGATTAAGATAAGGGAAGGGGGGTTCGCTGCCAATTACAGTTCCAAGCAAAACAAACTCCACTATTTGACTTAGAGAGGAAAGGAGGAAAGTTTATTCTACTACCTATGAGAAACAGAACAAAAACCAAAAAGGGAGTAGGATGATGAGAAAATTACAGCCAATACTTTAAGATTGCCCTCCCCCATCCCTCCTTTCCTCCCAGGCCCAGCTCACTGCTACTGATAACTCTACCTCCTCCCCCTTCAATGGCTTGGGAAGGGGGCAGGGAATGGGAGATGTGGTCAGTCTCTCACAGATGGGCTCTGCAGTTTCTCTCTTCTCAGAGAAGGATGACTCCTGGCCTTCTTCCCCTGCTCCAATATGAGGTCACTCCCCCGGGACACAGTCCTTAATGAACTTCTCTGGCGGGAGATCTTCCCAGCAGCTATGGCTTCTACCGATATAGGGATCCTCACAAGGGGTTGCAGTCCTTAGTGAGTATCTCTGGCATGGATTCTTCTCCATGGTTGCACCTTCTGCAGATACAGGGTCTCTGCTTCAGGACATGGCCTCTTCTGGGTATAATTTTAACAAGCTACTTTGTCGTGGGTTCGTCCCCACAGTTACAACTTCTGTAAATATTGAATCCCTCCCATGGGACATGACCTCCTCTGGCCACAGTTTTAACAAAGAAAATCACTACCCCTCACTCAGGGTCTGTAACAAAGTGATTGGGGACCTTCCATGGGATGCGGCATCCTCCAGTCATAGTCACTGACCCTGGCTCAGAGTCTTTAATGAAGTAAATCACTACCCCTTGCTCGGGGTTTTTAGAAAAATGAGTCACTGCACCTGATTCAGGGTCATTATCAAGATAAATCTCTGCCCCCTGATGCAGGGTCTTTAAAGAAATGTAAACAAATCTCAGCTTCCACAGTTCTCTCCATAGAATGCAGGGGAGTCTCTGCTCCAGCACACCTCCTCCTCTCTTTCCTCACTGACCTTGGAGTCCTCATGGTTGTTTCTCTCACTGTTCCTACTCCTTGCACCACTACCAGTCAGAAAAGAAGAAGGGACAGAAGAAGGAAGAAACAGGAAGAAGTGTCCTCTTCTGGATTCCTCTTAAAAAGTGATCGTGGAGGCGTCTAATTGGCTCAGCCCCAGAAGTGGGTCTGGCTCTGAGTTGGAGAGAATTTTGAGAAACTTCATACAGAAGCCATCTTTACAGCCCCTTCCCTGTTACCAGAAAAGGCTGTCATGTCAAATCATGATATCAGGCAAAGGATTGTTTGCCATTTTAGTAGCATATATATTTTAATTTTCTCCTTTTTTTTTTTCCCCCTATGATTTCCTACTTTAGATACGTTTTCTTTATAAAGTCTGCTTCCCAGAAAATATTTCAGTGGAGAGTAAAGCCAACAAATAAAATCATTGCTATAATTTATCTAAAAAGAAAGATAAGAAGTTCTAGAAATAATAGTTTTTTTCTTGAAATGATATCTCTGAAAGAATACTTTAAAACATGCATAAATTTGACTAATTTTCTTCCCCAATTCTCTTCATACAAGAGGATGTCACTAGAAATGTCTTTTATTACTTTATTGAAAACAATCAGATTTCTGAGTACAAAAAATAAATTGTAATCTTTTAAAATAGAATTAAAATCAAATTAATTTAAACTGATGAGAAGTAATGGAAATCTATGGAGAAATCCTCTGTTCAGAGTAAATCTGAGTAGAAGATCATGCCTTAACTATTTTCTTAAAAGTCACAAAAGAACTAACACGGAATTCCAATCCAATATACCTACAATATTTTGTTTGAAATATTGCAAAATTCAAAACCTGAACTGGGAAGACAAGAGAAGTGTAGATGGGCAAGATAATATTCTGCAAAGTGTCATGCAATTAGAATAATGTGCCAGAAGAGATCAGTGAAAATTAGAGACCAAAAAAATGATAAAAAACCCCATTTAGGTTTCATTTGGTCCTGTAGAAACACTGACTCATTTCATTACATTTAAATAGATTCATTCAGATAGATCAAGGAAAATTCCTGAAGGCTCGTCGCTGTGCCCAGTATGATTTTCATATAGTGTTGTCTTAAATTGTCATGCAGATGGGTTGCCCAGATATCAACATTATTCTATGAGTAATATATTCAACAAAACCACTGGGTTTTAAGGATAAATCCTTGTCATGATCATATGTTCAACTGAATTAAAAGGTCCATTATAGTAAAACAATTACCATCTGATCTTTTTATTTGCATAATGTCTGTTCCAGATAGGTATTAAAGTACTTGTGATCAATCTATATATAGCAGGAAGACGATATATCAAACTTGTGAGAATCTTGAAAAATTCAGTCAAGGTGAAGGAAATGAGGACTTACTAATTGAAAGCAGTGATTGTATGCTAATAGGATGACAGAAATAGTCAAAGTATTAGTATTGCTAATGCTCTAAAGCAACAGGCTATTATTTCTAATTAAACATCAAATACTTCACAGGGGTGGCATACTATAATTATCATTAAACAGTTAAGTAATAGTAACCAGATCAATATAGATGAGATTCTGCATGATAATGTCATTCACGCTCTCCCTTTAAATACTACTAGCATCCTTATGAAAAATAAGTCAATCGTAATTGCTATAAAGCAGTCAATTACATGTTACTGTTTCATTACTGTAAAAGAAGTATGCAGCTATGACGTCATAAATCTACTTATTTATATACATAAATTGATATATGGATATATTTAGGTATATATTATTCATATGTATATGCTACTAAAATGATTACGTATATGAACAGATAAGGTATCCAAATGAGACCAAGTTCCCTGGTCAAACAGGCAGTTGTGAAAAACATGGCTTTTATTAAAATTCTAATTATTATTATCATTGATTTGAAATGAAACTTTGATTCCCTGAAGTCATCAGGCAGCTGAAAAGTGTGTATAGTCATTCACTAAGGAGGCATCATGGTTTAGGCCCATCCAAGGACCAAAATCCAAAACTAGAGTTAAGTACCACCAACTCTGCAATTCCCAAAGGATAGGCAGGACTCAGTCACCACTTACAGTCCAGGACAAAGCAGGCAAGGCTACTCATCTTGGGGAAGAAAAAGAAACTTAATCCACCTCCAACCAAACATAACAAACACAAACATTCAGCAGAAAAAAACTACAAAGTAGGGCAAATTATGGAAATGCAACCAGCCCTTTAAGATACCCTTTCCCTCCTCTCTTCAAAACCCTGAGCCTGGCAGAGCCGGGGGCAGGGAATGGGGGGTGCAGTCCGTCCTCTCCCAATATCTCTTGCCATTTGTCGCACTCCTGAGGAGGACTCCTCACCAGTCCTCCTTTATTCCAGCACAGAGTCTCACACACACTGGGCAGCCCTGCACAGGCTGTATTGATGGAGTGCTGAAACCCCAACTCTGGGTTGGGGTCCAAACTACTCAATCCCTCTGAATCAGAGTTTCAAACTCTTACTTCCTCTGTTACAGGGTCTCTGCTTCTCACTGCAGGCTGCAAAGGTGCCTCTGGTCCAGCATTGTTCCTCCTGGCCTTCTTTCCTGACTGTGGTGTCCATGTGGTCACCTCCATCTTGCCCTTCTCTTCTACCTCCTCTCATAAACTTAAAATTTCCATCCTTAAATAGTGATCACAGAGGCACCAAATTCACCTGGCTGGGCTAGAGGTGGATCCAAGCTCCATAGCCAGGGGAAAGTCCAAGAACTCTTTACGGGGCATGCTCTGCAGCCCCGTAACGGGGGGAAATCCTGTTACCAAACAAAAGCGGCTCCTCACAAACCCATGACAACAGGTCTGTATTTTCCAGCTAAGAGTTCATAATCCCTTAAAAGAGTACATAGGCAAGTAGAATGTGCCAGAAACAATTCCAAACCTTTATCTAAATGTTACTTGTCAGCTACAGTCTCCAAAATATACTCTTTCACGTTGGTCGTAGTAATAAAAACAAATGGATTTTTGTTCCTTCAAGAGCGTGTTGTAATACTCTGCAGCTTTGAGGGGTAAAGGTCAATTTGTCTTTATTTGAAATGATGGAACAGCATCTATAATGTTCCTTTAGCAATAAGCCTCCAACAGAACAATTGTAGTGCTTCCTATATCACCTAACTACCACTCATCTCAATCCTGTCATTCCTTTAATGTTTTATATCCTTAAAACTACTACTGAGATTTTTTTTTAACTCACTTCAGTGAAAGCTGTGGTTTTGAAAGTATGAGCATTTACTTATGTTCTTCCACACTGTTTAAAAAATATAAATAACTGAATATCTTGACTAACATTCTCCAGGTGTTTCTGTATGTTTCAATTAAGGCTTTTAAGTAAATCCTGTTTTCAAACTCATCAAATTTAGTAAATTCAGTAGCTTTTGACTTATATAAATGAAAGTATACATTTATGTAGCTATATATATTTTAGATATGTATCTACATTTAATTATATATTATATCTTATATTATCTTATATTTTATCTTGTATATGTTATGTTATTTTCATATAATTATGTATTACATCCATATAATTATCATTTTATAAATCTAAAAAAATATAAAATTTAGTAAGTTTAATAACTTTACATTACTCACTGTTTTAGTTTCTTTACAGCAAGGAAAGACACAAAAAGACAGAAATCTTTGATACTGAGTTTGTGATAGTGATTTTAATCCTCTTTTGTTTCTATTATATTCCTCATATTACATTTCCTATTCTTCTACTGGAAAAAGTGTGTGAAGAGAGACATGGAAGGATTATGAATGTAAATAAAGACTATAAGTTTCAGTTAAATTTTAATTTTCTAAATTATTTATGAAGCTTCCAGGTTTTTGGTGTTTTGGAATTAAAAAGCTTGTACCTAAAAACATCTATGTTTAAAAAGCTCTGGTCAGTATAAAGCACTAATCGATTTCACTTTTTTCCCCCATATATTTTTTGAAACAATTAGGTGTTGCCTATGCATCCTTAAAAAATGTTCCTTTAATCCTATATTTGAAAAAGATAACTTCTTTATTTTGAAAGTTATAATCATCTGTATTACCCATTACACTACTTCGGTCATGGTCAGATATAAACCTGTAAATAGACTAGCTGTACTTGGAGTCTAATATTTATAATACTTGAAGGTCAACTATTTCTCTGGCACTTTTCAGGCAAGTGGAGGAGTTGACAAGTGCCAACAGGAGAATACTTGGATCACTAGTATCTTAAAGAGTCCATTCTGCATGAAAGAGAAAAAAAAAATAAAGCAAAACAAAACCAACAAATACTCAATGTCTGCTTTCCAAAAAAAAACCCAAAACCCACAAAAACAAAAACAACAAACCAAATAAAATCCTGTCCAATAAATCTCATTAAGACTGCATCAGCTAAGGCATTTAATTCTGATATTTTTCATAAGCCTGATCATACTATTTCTCACCACGGTTATTGAAGATAGGTGTTGGTAATTCCCTTACATTCTTACTCTTGCATCCAGATACCATGGCCAATGTCACTCCAGTGTTCAAAAAGGGCATGAAGGAGGACCCAGAAAATTACAGACTGATTAGCTTCACCTACAGCCCTCAAAAGGTTATAGAACAACTAATTTTAAAAGTAGTCACTAAACATATGAAGGAAAAGATAGTTATCAGGGGAAGTCAACACGGATTTACCAAGGGGAAGTCCTGTTTGACCAACCTGATAGCCGTCTATTAGTGCATAAGTGGTTGGCTAGGTGAGGGGAGAGCAGTGGATGTCATCTACCTTGACTTCAGCAAGGCTTCTGACACTATCTGCCATAACATCCTCATCAGAAAGCTCAGGAAGTGTGGAAATTCATGGGCAGAGAGGAACCTCATGAGGTTCAACAAGGGCAAGTGTATCTGGGAAGAAACAACTCCATGCACCAGGACAGACTGGGGGTTGAACTGCTGAAGAGCAGCTCTGTAGAGAGAGACCCGGGAGTCCTGATTGATAATAAGCTAAGTATGAGCCAGCAATGTACCTTCATGGCCAAGAAGGCCAATGGTACCTTAGGATACATCAAAAAGTGTGTGGCCAGCAGGTCAAGTGAGGTTCTGCTCCCCCTCTGCTCTGCCCTGGTGAGGCCTCATCTGGAGTCCCGTGTCCAGTTCTGGGGTCCTCAGCTCAAGAGAGACAGAGAACTTCTAGAGAGAGTCCAGGGCAGGGCCACCAAGATGATCAGGGGACTGGAACATCTTTCATACAAGGAAAGGATGAGGGAACTGGGGCTGTTTAGAGAAGAGGAGAAGGAGGGGGGATCTCATTAATATTTACAAATACCTAAATGGTGGGTGTCAAGAGGTTGTGGCGTCCCTTTTTTCGATGGTATCTAGTAACAGGACAAGGGATAATGGGATGAAGCTGGAATACAAAAAGGTGCATTTAAACATAAGAAAACACTACATTACTGTGGAGGTGACAGAGCCCTATCACAGTCTGCCCAGGGAGGGTGTGGAGTCTCCTTCCATGGAAGTCTTCAAGACCCACCTGAACACATTCCTATGCAGCCTGATCTGGATGGATCTGCTTTGCCAGGGGATTTGAACTACATGGTCTCTAAAGGTCCCTTTCAACCCTACCATTCTATGATTCTATAATTCTGTAATACCTATGTACTCGGGTGCCAAAAAACTTTTTGATAGACTGCTTTCATAGCAATCTCTGGCAACATGATCTTGAGATCAACATCATTTTAAAACCTTTGCCTGGAACTAGATAGGAGACAAAATATATTAGATTCATTTACCCAATTCTTTATTTTGTTAGGGTGAAACCGAGAAAAACAACTGTAAAACAACAGCACACAGGTTTCATACGTAAGACATGTCTCCCAGACATGTCTCTGGGTAAACACATGTAATTGGCACCCAGTCAACAGTTATGGGATGGACATAAGAACAGTAAATTCAAGGTGAATTTTTCTATCATATCTATCCATGCATAAATTTTATACTATTTTCTTCCCCAGGGAAAAAAAAAAAATCTTGAGACTCCAAGCATGGTTATGAAGATTTCTTTTTATGATTTGTGTGTCCAAAACATCAGCTCAGAATATTTTATGATCAACTGCAATCAACATTCAGACCCACACTAACACTATTCAAAGAGTTTTTTGTGAATCTTTACCAACACTATGAGTACAAGTATGGAAAACAGTGTCTTGATTACTAAAGCATAAATTTGTAAGGAGATAATTTTCAAATCTATACTCAGTCCTGCTTCCAGGAAACTATACTCCAAAAATAGTATTCACCTGAATAACAGAAGAATGAAGCCTTAAAGTGCTGTCACTTTGGGGTAATATAACTACAGCACTTATAGAAAACTAAGTTGCATTCAATGAAAATCTTTAATACACATTATACACTGAATCTTCTTTTATGTGACTTAGGGATTGAATGAATCAGATTAAAATATTATTCCCTCTGCTATACTTTACATGTAGTGTACAGACTGACCTATGTGTTTGTGTGCTGTCTGAGCTGATGATCCTCCTTAGCCTGTCCTGATAAGCTTTGATTTTGAAAAAATGGGTTTTTTTCAAAGCTGTGGAATAATTTGTGCTCAAAAAAAAAAAAAATGTTAAAGCAATAAGGAAGAAAGAAAGAGGACAGGGTGCATCTATAAACAGTTTGCTGAAAAGGACTTTAAATGGAAACATCAATCTAACTGGGAGTTTTGTACTTTTCTTATTCCCAGCCTCTGTGAAAGATTTACCCCATCACTTGTGTATGAAGCTGGACAAAATTGATCATATTTGCTTTCCCAGTAGTCCAGGAGAGTAAAATACGTTCACAAACATATTCTCTGGTCTCATAGAAGGCATAATGCGGCTTCAGCTGAACATAATATCATTATGCCACTATATAATTCAGGCAGCAGATGGTTTACATCAAGGTATTGAGTTAAGATGGCATTTTCATTTTAGTAGAGTAGTATAATGAATGACAATTTTTATTTAAACATAGTAAAGGTTTCAACTTTAAAATATCCTGAAACAAGAAAAATACCTTAAACAGAGCTGGAAGACTGTGCTAGAGGAATGTAGTCAATACATAAAATAGCTGTATAGACATGCATATAAAATGATACTTAATGGTTTATAACAGACCATGTTGTCTCTTCATGCTTTTGAGTATGTCTAGTTGTGTGACCAAATCAAAAGCTGACTCTTAATAAGTTCACCATAACTGAGTTTCTGTACTAAATACAAATATTAATGAGTAGTCATGAATCACTTCATTGATGTACAACTTAGGTTCTAAAATTTTAAACTGAAGTAATGATACTTCCCTGGTAAATATAATTTAAACAAAAGTATAGTTTGCACATAATATACTTATGTAGATAATAAAACACTTGTAATGATAGCTTCTTTTTACTGCTTTTTTTTTTGTCAGATTTAAAATAAAGGATGCAAACATAGTTCCTGGTAAATTATACTACAATTTTATTTTAATTAATTGATTACATGTTTTCAAAAATTAGGGATTAAAGACTTTTGTTAAATATCTCATAAAAAATATCAAACCCTAGTTCAATCAATACAATATGCTCCATTTGGAAAGCTAAATATTCCTGAGTAATCACTTCGAATCAATTATCAGGGTCTTAGACATCTTATGGAAGACTTAACTTCTTATACCACATATAATTGGACTGGACAGAACTGGAGTTTTGAACAAAATAACACCTGTTACAATACTTGAAATTAAATGGAGTACATCAAATACAATACATCAGTCTTTCTTAAATATCATATATTCTACTCATGAGGATGTATTGTTTGCAGCTCAAAGAAGCAGAAGTATCAGAATGTAATCACAATTACTTTTATTTATGCTAATTTAAAAATACACCAAGAATAAATGAAAAAAAAAAAAAAAAGGTTTCTTTAAGCTGTCTTAGTACCTTTCTTCATTTCATTTGAAAACTCATGATAGACAGGAGTACTTATTCAGGTCAAATCAAAATATCTTGATTAATTGCAGTTGAATATCAAACATATGTCATGTTTTTACATTTAAATGTTTAGTAAATTTTACCTTTTACACTAGACTTTGAAGTTGTATCAATTATTAACAATGAAGCATAAAAATATGCTCATTAAATTTCAAATATCTAATACTGATTCTGTGAGGTACTACAGATGCTAGTGTAGTAAACTAAAAGATGAGAGCAAATGTTACACCATTTTATTACATAGTGTAACTTTTTCAGTAACTTTTATGAGATATTTATGTAATCACATGAATATAGCTCTATGGGAAAGGGGATACCTATAAAAAGATTAATCTTTTGTAAATATGATATATTGATTATCATAAAGATAAGAGTTAAAATATAGTCTGAAGAAGACTTGGTAATAAATGACATAAAATAACATACTTTTCTCTGTTAATTCTGATTTTAGAAATATAAATTCAGAGACAAAAATATTCATAGATATTTTTAAAAAATTATTATTAATTACAATTTCTCATTACTAGGTACATATTGAATTGTAGTATTTTTTAATCCCATGAAAGTATACAAAATTAGGCTACAGAGCTAATTTGCCATTTTTTCCTTTTAGTGTTTTTAAAATTTTTCTGAAATTAAACAAACCATGGAATTTCTAACAACAATCAAACAGCTAATTTTCTAACATATTTTTTACTAAGTATACATCTATAGAGAAAGAGGAGTCTATGTCTATATTTTTGTATTTTCATTGTGTTGCCATTACCGGCAACATCACCAGGCCGCCCGCATGGATCATTCACCTCACCAACCTCTGAGGGGACAAGATCACTTCATACTCAGTATGGATGATGCTTTATTCCAGCTTATTGCTTGCACCATGCGCTTTTATCTGCTAACACAAGCACCTCCTTTCACTCCACCCCGTGCCTGCCTCTTCTGTACTTTCCACCTCTCGCATTACAGCCTGACATGTCTACAACATGTTGCTGAAATTTCAAGTGTATGGCCTGACCTCGATGAGGCTTCATAGGCTAAAATCTTAAAATTCCTCCTTTCTTTTTTACATATTCAGATTTTTCATGTCTGTGATAATTGTAGGTGTAACAGATACTAAAAAAATAAAGCAGAGAGATCCATTTCCCTTATGGGTGAAAAAGATTTCTCTTCTGAATCTTCTACAAAATATCTTTTAAAGTGACAATAATAGACATATTTGGGATAAATGTAATTAATTATGTATGGAAAAATATCATTATCATAACATAAATTCATAGAAATAGTCATTAAATATGCATCTCAGTGATACTATTGTTTGAAATAAAAGAAATATTAACAGATATTATCCGTTAACCTCAGTAATGAAGTTCAGTAAGGAACTTCAGTACCTTAAGATGTATTGCATGGAGATGAGAGACATCAAAGTTCAGTTAAATTTTGAGACATTAAAGTTATTACTATAATGACAAAGAAAGTTAAAGTTAAGTGACTGACCTGTAGAACCAAACATGTAAATCTCTGGTTTAGATTTTTTTTATTGTGGATTTAAAAATAGAACCATCTCCTGAGGAAGTCAATTACAGTCTCTGGTAACCACCCTCTTCATTCTTTCTTCATAGTAATTCATTAGTTAGTTTCTAATGAATAACCTAAAGTACACAGAGCAATATTTTACACTCCAAAATTGTAGTGTAGTCATATAATAACTTCCTCAAATTATTTGGTCTATAGAAGATAAAAGCCTAATTCACTTCATATTGAACTAGATTTTAACACAGTGTATATTATTTATGCAGCTGGTCATAGTTTCGTATGCAACTGTCAGGAGATTCAAAGATTGCAAAATCTGTTTGCTTGGCTTTTTTCATCTGTTTTTTAATGACATTATAATTTAAAATACTCTAATAGAAAATTATAGAAGAACATAAAGTTATGAATACCAGCTATCACATTGCTGGTGAACTTGCAACTAAAATTTCAAGAAAATGGGTATTTTGTACTTTAACATAATCTGGTAGAAGAGCTTCTGACATGCAGTTGTGTTATTAGGATTTCTGATCCTGTTTTCTGGGCTCATCATATGGCAATTACAAGTTTATATTTGGTCTGGCATGGATCGGGGAGAAAGTAATGATTTCAAAAATAATTATATTACAGAATACTAGTAAAAAAATAGAAGAAAGTTGATATTAAGGTATTTAAAGGAAACATGAATATAATTTAAACTATTTTCCAATAGAGTGGAAACTATTTTACTCTTGAAAAAATACATAAAGCATTATGATATCCTCTAAAATTTAAACTAATCTGGAGATCTGCAGTTTCTGGAAAACTAATAAAATATGTAAAAATGTATTTGTCCTAGGAAGGAAAACACAGATCATGACAAGTATTTGATCCTAATTCAGCTCAGAGTGATGGAGTGAATGGCAGATTTGTATCTCTTTCAACTGTATACCATTTTTATTTCATCCAGCATGCAGTACTTCTTTCTTTGGGTCACTTACATTTTACTTTACAAAAGGTTTGAAGCATCCTGCAATGTTCATTTGGACAAATTACATCTATATTATACTATTACAGACTAGATTTTACCAAATTCTGTAAGAAATGACCAGCTACTCAAACACAATCCAGCAACCAAACAGCAAGACACATAGTAGTGGCAAGACTCATTTATTTGAGGCTGTGTGGCCAGTTTAGGTAATCCAGGGAAAGTTCCTGGAAAGGAAGTTCCTGGAAAGTGGAGGAGAAGTGAGGAGAGCTGCTAGGAGCAGGCAGGGGATGAGAAGTCTTGCCGGGATGCAGAACTGCAGCAATTGCGGGTGATTTAAACATTTCCCAGGAAACACAAGCTACCAGGAGCACGGTGACAAGGGTGTGGTGTGGCAGTTTACACGGCAGTTTGCGCAGGCAGGGTGAGCAAGGAACCTTCCCACAGCCCACACAGAGAGACAGAAGTCAGAGAAGTGCTCCTGCTTCAAGCTAGCAAGATAGTGGGCACTTGCCTAAGGACTAAAGCCAAGGCTCAGGTGGACAACACTCTGGTGAAGGTCGATGCATCCACCCAGACAGAGTCAGTTAGCAGAGATGCTTCACTCCAGGTGGAATGCAAGGGAGTGTTTAGGATGCTTATGGACCTATGCTTCTGAGGTAACTATGTGTCATAGGTGTCCTCAAGTTCAAGAACTGCAGTGCCTGGTAAAAGAGCTGGAGGAAATTGTTAGTAGTATCAGAGGGGCAGATGTGGAGATAGAGGATTCCACAATCAGGTACAAGCCTCCAGGGAATCCAATATACCTTGGACCCTGGTAACAAAAAAAAAAAGAAGGGCAAGGTCTCATCTTCAAAGATCTCCTTCCAGAGTGCCATCTCTAAGTATGAGGCACTGGCAACAAGGGACTTCGATGAGCAAGCTCCAGAAGGGGAAATCCCAGCAAACAACTCATCATCAGCTGCTCGACCAACAATGGGTAATGGGCACCATAGAAAGAAGCAATGTGTGCTTGTGGTGAGTGACTCATTGCTAAGAGGCACTGAGACATCCATACGTCAATCAGATAAGGAGTCTTGAGAGGAGTGCTGCCTGCCAGGAGCCAAGGTCTGTGATGTGGTTGAGAGAGTGCCGTGGTTCCATGTGGGTATAAATGATGTCATGAGACACAAAATCTCCAGAATCAAAAAAGATTTTAAAACCTTGGGTGAGCAAGTGAAAGGTAGGAGGGCACAGGTTATTTTCTCTTCCATCCTGTTCACCAGAGATAAATGGGAAATCACCAATGAAAAAATTGGTCAAGTTAATTCCTGGCTGAGAGGCTGGTGCTGGCGGGAAGGTGTCAGATTTTACAACAACCTTCTCTGGCAACTATAACTTGATAGAGCAAAACGGATTTCACCTCTCCCATAAGGGCACTGGATTATTTGGGAATAGGTTAGCCAACTTGATCAGGAGGACTTTAAAATAGAGGACTTTAAAATAAAGGCTTTGATGGGGTGGGAGGAGATGCAACATAGAACAAGCTATGCTATCTAGCAGGGAAACAAAGCAGGACAGGGAATGCAATGATAAGTGCTCCTGATCCGCACATCATGTTGAGATGCAGAAGGCTGACCACCCTGAGAGAGAGTTAAACTCAGGGAGAATCCTCCTGCATCCATCCAGGGAAACCTGTGTGTTTGAGTAAGCCCCTGCACTGCCTCTACACCAATGCACACAGACTGAGGAATAAGCAGGAGGAACTGGAGATGTGGGTGCGGATGCGGGGCTACGACCTCATTGCGGTCACAGAGACGTGGTGGGACAGCTGCCATGACTGGAGCACAGCCATGGAGGGTTATGTATTGTTCAGGAAAGAGACTGACAAGGCTTGAAGGTGGAGTTGCTCTTTATGTGAGGGAGCAATTAGAGTGCATTGAACTGTTCCTGGGTGGGGATGAGGGGCAGGTTGAGTGCTTGTGGGTGAAAATCAAGAGGCAGGGCAAGGCAGGTGATATTGTAGGAGTTTGCTACAGGCCACCTGATCAGGAGGAGGATGTGGATGAGGCCTTCTACAAACAGTTAAGGGCTGCCTCACAGTCAAAATCCCTCGTCCTCATGGCATGGTGATATTTGCCAGCAAATATCATTCTGATATTTGCTGGCAAAGCCACACAGCCAAACGTACACCAGTCCAAGAGGTTCCTACATGTTGTTAACGACAGCCTCTTGTCACAGGTGATAGAAGAACCAACAAGGAGGGATGTGCTGCTGGACCTGGTGCTGACAAATAAGGAGAATCTGTTTGGGGATGTGAAGGTTGGAGGCAACTTTGGCTGCAGTGGCTATGAAATGGTAGAGTTCAAGATCCTGTGTGGAACAGGCAGGACACAAAGCAGATGAGCCACCTTAGACCTATTTGAATGAATTTCATGTGATAAGATCGTAGAAGGTAGAAGTGCCCAAGAGCTAGTCAATCTTCAAGCACCATGTCCTCCAAGCCCAGGATCAGTGTGTCCCAATATGTAAGAAAGGAGTAAAAGGAGGTAGGAGACCTCCATGGATGAGCAAGGATCTCCTGGGACAACTCAGGCAGAAAGCAGCCGTCTATGAGAGGTGGAAACAGGGCCTGACCTCTTGGGAAGAGTATAAGAACATTGCCAGGGCATGCAGGGGTGCAACTAGGAAGGCTAGAGCCCTTCTAGAATTAAATTTATCCAGGAAAGTTAAGGACAGTAATAAGGCATTTTTCAAGTACATCAGTAGTAAAAGGAAGATGAGAGGGAAAATGAGCCTGTTGCTAATCACAATGTGTGCACTGGCAACTGATTACAGGCTGGGGACTGACCTGCTGGAGAGTAGATGTGCAGAGAGAGACCTGGGAGTCCTGATTGAGAATAAGCTAAATATGAGCCAGCAATGTGCCCAGGCCAATGACATCCTTGGGATGCATCAAGAGTGTGGCCAGCAGGTTGAGAGAGGTTCTGCTCCACATCAGTCTGTTTTGATGTGGCCACATTTGGAGTGCTGTGTCCAACTCTGGACTCCTTAGCTCAAGAGAAACAGAAAACTTCTTTAGAGAGTCCAGTGCAGGGCCACCAAGATGATCAGGGGATTGGAACATCTTTCATATGAGGAAGGGCTGCAGGAACTGGGGCTATTTAGTCTAGAGAAGAGGAGATTTAGAGGGGATGTCATTAATATTTGCAAATATCTAAAGGATGTCAGAAGGTTGGGACATCCCTTTTTTCTATAGTAGCTCACAATAGGACAAGGAGTAATGATGTGAAGCTGGAACACAAAAAGTTCCATTTAAACGTGAGAAAAAAACCTGTTTTACTGTGAGGGAGCCCATGCACAGTCTGCCCAGGGAGCCTGTGGAGTTTCCTTCCTTGGAGATCTTCTAGACATGTTCCCATGGGACCTGATCTAGGTGAACCTGGTCTTGTAGGGGGGTTAGACTAGATGATCTCTAAAGGTCCCTTTCAAACTCTACCATTCTATGATTCTGTGATTTTATGAACAATCCTGCAATATCTTTTTGGACACATTACATCTACATTGTACCATAACACACTAGATTTTACCAGATTCTGTAAGATATGACCAGCTGCTCAAGCATAATACAGAAAGCATCTCAACAAGAATAAATTTTTTTAAAAATTTATGGATCTTACGGTTTTGTAAACTGAATACCAAGCAGATATTTTACTGAAGATTCTAGATTCCTTAGCATAAGTAAATAAAACTAAGTTAAAATTCAGTAATATTGTTGTATATATAAGTCTCTGCTAGACATATCAAGGTATGTATTTTTCCTCTGTGTTTATCATCTTGTATGTTTATCATGTGTATGTGATTTTTTTTCTCATTACAAACATATAATACAGAACCATTTGTTTATTTGACTTTTTTTTTTTTGTATCTGATTGCATTTAGGGAGTACTTTGAAATGAAAATTGTTAAATACTTGAACAGTAGAATTTTCAGAAAGATCACTGCCTTAGTTTGCTATAAATTACATTGATTACCTGAACAAGTGAAGAAATAAATGTATCATTCTATTCTATTCTATTCTATTCTATTCTATTCTATTCTATTCTATTCTATTCTATTCTATTCTATTCTATTCTATTCTCTCATCCCGTTCCATCCCGTTCCATAAAATTATAGAATGCTTAAGGTTTTCAAAACCCACTTGGGCACATTCCTGTGAAACCTGATAAACATTAACCTGGACTAGATGATTTCTAGATGTCCCTTCTAATCCATACCATCCTGTGATTCTGTTTAAGGGCTTTCTGGAGATTGTCTAATCCAACCTCCTTACTCAAAACTGGGTGAACTAGAAAGGGTTACTGTTAGCAAACTTGTGCAACAACTGTGAAAAGTTACTCATATATGTCCAGTCTACATTGTAAACATACACTGATGATACTTTCATAGCAGAACAGGAATAAATATACAGGTGAAAGGAAAAGAAATATTTCCATATACTAAAGAAGATATAATACTCTACTACTTACTGTTTCTCAAGATATATGTAATTGGAAATATAGTTCCCAGGTTAAGCATCTATGCAGCACGTTTAGAGAGTTAAAATTCTAAGTCAGGCATTTAATTCCTAATGATTTTGCTTTACCATCAATGACTGTGCTCTTCATCAGTGTAGTTATGACTTTCATTAAGGACAGGGGAATATAATGTTCTTTCTAAATTATCTATGACAACCATTTAAAACTACTCTTCTCAAATTTTCTACTCTCCTTTCTGCATATTACATTACATGATGGAACTACAGTAAAATTAGTACTAGTGTTGTGGGAAAACAAAATGTTTTATCACCACAAAAAAATTAAGGACATTTTTAATACACAGTATTAAAAACAGGCCTTGATCTTTTCACCTCAAAAACCGTTATAAATATAATAATGTCTAACCCACTGCAATTATATGTTCTACAAAGTCCACATTATTTTTTCAGGTTTTTCCATGCAAAATTTCCTCTCTCAGCTATTATGTCTGCTCCATCTGCTATCAATTATAAATGTAACCATGTCACAGTATTATCAGTATGACAGACATCTGAATGTGTTCACTTTGTAGGAAGAGTTGCAGACCCTGGTTGAACAGTATGTCATAGGCTTATGAGAATGGATGATGTGAAAACTGAGATTTCACATACAACAGAATATTGTAATACAGGATTTTGACCCTCAAATGTGAAATGTCAAAACATCTCATGATAGATATGTCATGTGTTCACTACTCAAAGGATCACAAAAGTCTCAGAACAATTGACATAAAAAAAAAAATGTTCACACTTGTAAATATACCAGAGTTTTTACAAATGCTTATCTCTAGTGACAAAAATGTAACTCTGTTGGATTTGCATTTGAATCTATGAAAAATTAACAACTCATTAAACCTTATACCTGAGCAAAGTCTGAACCAAATTTTAAATATCCAGTCATGATATTCCTTTTTCTTTTTCCCCACACAGTTAATATATCTTCAAAATGGACTTTCATCATTCTCCTGTTTCTGGCTGTCATGATCACACGACATTTTTTCAGCAGTAACTGCTCTGAGGAAAAGTGACATTAGAAGAGCACTGAACTGCTTCACCCTCTTTTAACATGATTTATTATGTGTAGTATAGCATTTCTATCTCACCAACAAACGTCAAGAAGTACTTCATAAGTCATCTGTTTGCCAGCTTGAGAAATTCTGAAATAAGTCTAATGAAAAAGATGTTAAAACACTGTGTTTCTCAGGTACAGAAAATCATTTATCTTCCGTAACTCTTGGAAGATGTGGAGATGAGCAGAACACCAGACTCTGTGAGTCATGAGGAACTGACTTGATAAAAAAGCAACTTGACTTTCTGCCAACCTTAAAAATAGGGAAGGGCTTTCTGTTCCAGCAGATTATGTGGGATTAAGCAAAAACACCGATTTCAATGTTGAACCACAGGTAATTATATTGTTTGCATTATTTACTAAAGTAACCAATGCAATAGGTTAGGTCCAATCTCAAAAAAAATACTTAGACTATACTTTTCCCCAGAGGTATGTTTCTAGCAGTATATGAAAACCATATTCTCAGTGGTAAAACACTTGTTGCAAGTAATAACATAAGTAAATAATAAACACATAATGGTACTACTAAATGCTAACACATGTATTTTTATGTGTTTGTTTGTAAGTACCTATTCCATGTTACTGTAACCATGTCCCATGATTGTGAATAAAACTGTCAAGATTCCTGAAGGTCAGTATACAAACCACCTGATTACAAATAATTCATTAGACAGTAAAATTCCTGATTCTGACCATAGATGGAGGGAGAAAGAGAACATCTGTACTACACACTTTCCCACTCTCCTTCCAAGAACAGATTAGTTTAGTGGAAAATCCTGTCTCAAATCAAATCCCAAATATAATCCTTCAGACAGTTTTATCATTATTACTGTTATGAAGTAATTATAATGTGAAATTTTCAAATCACTGTAAGTTCAAGAACAATTTACAATTCCCAGATGACAACCTTCATTATTGAAGGGAAACAGTTTTCCAGACCTTTTTCTGTTTTGAACACTAGCTAACTTCTCTTTTATTGTCAATGTCTTGAGTGTCTGTGGCAAGGTGCAGTCAGCATAGATGCATCTGTGGAAAGGCTGCAGGAGTTGATCGTTACAACCACATCTGACTCCAGCTGGCTCCAATGGACCTACCACAGTGCACAAATGAGTCCATTAAGCATGATTGGTGCCATTGTAAAAATGTCTTTAAGAAAGGACAAAAACCACCAGACACAGAAAGCACAAAAAGAGTAAGAAACACCAGAGAGAGTAGTAAGGTCGGAGCAAGAGGTGGTGCTCCACCATGGAGGAGATCTCTATACCCATGGAAGACCTATCCAGCTGCAGTTAGATATTCCTGAAGAAACTGCAAGCCATGGAAATACCACACTGGAGTGAAAGAGAAGTCTTAAGGAGAAAGGAGTGTCAGAGAGGCATTGCTGTGTACTGAGCATAAATCCCACTCCCTGTATCTCACTGTAATGCCTGACAGGGAGCCAATGGTTTCTGGAGTGAAGGAGTGAAGAGAACCTTGGGAAAATGGAGGAAAGTTGTTGTGCTATGATTTTTGTGTTTCCACAACCAAAACTGTAATTACATATTTATTTTAATTGGCAATACTTTAAGGTAATTTTCTGCAAACTGAATGCGTTCTGGTAACAGCAATTGTCAAGCTATCTCCCTTCATCTCAACCCACAAGTTTTCTCAGGCATCTTTTCTACTTCTCCTCCCATTGAGGTGTCAGAAGAGAACAAGCAGTTGGGTGGGCATTGGCTGTTAGACAAGGCTACACCACTACGGTCAAACTCCCAGTCTCCTGTGTCTGATGTATATGAATGTCAAAGTAAATGATTAAATTTACTACACATGTCTAGTGGCAGAAGCTATACTGAAAAAAAATCTTAAAATCTGAAGTTTTAATTGGTATTCTCTTGAGAAAGCTTTTCCTCCATATTAAAAGAAACCACAAATCTTTAAATGTATTCTATGAACAATAGAAACAGCACAAGCAGAACAAAATGGAACAAAATAAATATTTGTACATTGGGGTACACCAAGACCTTGACAAAGAAATAAGTGCATCCTTCAATCAAAAGACTGTTTCATCTTTTCTCTCCAGCTTTTGTCCACGTATTTCATATTTATCTCAAACATGTTTCTTTGTTAAACAGTGAACTAAAATCACCATGTTCCCATCAGACTTTCCTTTTGGATCACATTGGATTTTATGAGAAAGGATATTTGTTTCATTGTGAAAGTTATGGCCTTTCTTCCAGTTTAAAAATGTGAAAAAAAATTATATCAGACACATTCATAGAATCATAGAATCATCATAGAATGGCAGGGGTTGGAAAGGACCTGTAAAGACCATTTAGTTCAAATCCTGTGCTCAAGCAGGTCTGCCTAGATTAGGTCACTCAGGAACATGTCCAGGTGGGTTTTGAAAGTCTCCAGAGAAGGAGATTCCGCAATCTCCCTGGGCAGTCTCTTCTAGTCTTTCCTCACCTTACAGTAAAGAAAATTCTCATTAAGTGGAACTTTTTGCGTTTCAAGTTTTGTCCATGACTCCTAGTCCTACCACTGGACATTACAGAATTAAGTATTGCCCCATCCTCTTGACATACACCTTTTAAATACTTGTAAGTATTAATGAGATCTCCCTTCAGTCTCCTCTTCTCCAGGCTGAACAGTCCCAGATTCCATAGCCCTTCCTCATAAAAGGAAACCATGGACTTTTTTCATCATCTTTCAATGAGTTTTGAGCTTGACCAGTGATGTTATTTGCTTTTATTTTTATCAAATATATGTTCTTTTAGTCTCTTTTTAAGCTGTATTACATCAAAAAGCTTGAGTGTATCAGACAAATTACTTTAGAAAACTAAGATAATTCTCTGCAGAAAACACAATTTTGTCTTCCCATATCCTTCTTTAAAAAAAGTTTTTAATAAATATCTCTAATATGACTAAAACACATCTTAATGCTTCTTAAGAATTCTAAGAAGGTTCATTTAGAAAATATTTTTTTATGCCCTTGGTTCATGACTTGCTCATGAACACAATCTATTCAGTGCTAGTTCTTTTCAATCTGCTTCTGTTGTTCTTTTCCCCTCCTTACATATTTACAAGAAGAAAGACATCTATAAAGAGCTCATGCTGGATGTTAACTATACAGAATAATCCTATGAAACTGAACTTCATGTGGAAAATGAAAGGTGATTTCAACCTTGGAAATAAGTATTACCTCTGAAAGTTGTGTCTTGTAGTAGTTTCAGAAGTATTAAGAGCAAAGTTAATGTTATTAGATCAGTCAGAATTAAATGCAAACCACAGATTAACAGCTACTACTATTGCAAAGTTGAGAAAATCTGAGGTAGAAAGGACTACAGACATGAAAAATTGATAATGTCTGCCAAACAAAGGATAAAAGAGAATTTAAAGATCAAAGAAAATAAGTAGAAGTCCTTCTGCTTTTCCCTTTCTGCCCCCTGAAAAAAAAAACCCCACAAGCATAACCGAAAAACTGAAAGAAAAAGACAATAGCTAAGGTTGCCATCAATTTAAGAATCTCTCATGAAGTAGGAAGTGATGTCCTGAGACATCACTATATATATAATCATTATATATATATATATAATCACTATATATATAATATCACTTTAAATCTGATTTGTATGGTATTATCTTTCTGCAAATACCATGCCTGAAAACGTGCTATAATTTAGAGTTCCAGAACTTAAGGAAGAAGTGAAGTCTAGCATGGATAATAGGTTAAGATTTGTCACCAGTACTTCCTGGCTGCATATCCTTATGTTTTGGAGAAAACATTGTGTGTGATGTCAAAAATAAAGGTCTAGGATCCATTTAACCAAAGTAATTAAGCTTATTTTTAATTTCAATATCAGTCATAAAAGAAATCTTAATGATACTACTTAAGTGTTTTAAAATCTATCTTTATTTATGATATTTGCTATATTGCAATGTAGAACAACAGTTCTGAAAACAATCCCTTGATTTTATGAATGGTTATATCATTTGGGTTAGAGTTGTAGTATTATCCCACTCAAAATGAAAAAACTTAAAATCTACTACTTTATATTCTCAGAGCAGAAAAAAGAAAAATAAGAAGTTACTGGAGTATGAAGCCAAGAAAAATCCAGCAACAGCTTTAGGTAATCCTTGAATCCTTTGTTTAAGCTAAAGAGGAAATTTCAGGGATGGGTGAGAAAGTAAAATAAAAGAAAACTGACATTCATCATCTGAGTTACAAATACAAAGTATGCTACAAATCTTTTTAATTAGGTGTGCAGAACAAAGATTCAAAAGCTAACAAAGGTAATAAAAGCATTGTTCAGTAGATATTGATTTCAATAAGAAAACCAGTTTAGACTAGGAGCTACAGTCCCAGTGTTCAAATCTTGGTTTGTGTTACAAAGGAATTTTAGTGGTAGTTGATATGACTGTTCTGCATCATAAATATAAGCTTACAGTAAATAACTGAGGTACCTTTAACACAAAATTTAGCTTCAGTGTGAATTTGGAGCTTGAAATGGGAAAAAGTAGTTTTATTTTAAGACCTAAATATAAACTGAAATGTAATCAAATAATTATTATTTCAAAAGCCAGATTATAATCTCTGTTTTGAATTTTGTTTCTGTAGTTGTAATGATTTTGTGAAGATCTTAAGGACCATTCTGTGATTTTATGAAAGTGTAGCAGATACACTCAATAACTTCTTTTTATATTATAATGCCATACTAAACAGATACACAGACACACGCACATCTCAAAAAAAGTTTACTACCCTTCTAACTTCATATTGAATGTTTACTTTATTAGCTTAACTCTTTTCAAGTTAATTTGACAGTAAAAGGTATAGTGACACACATTAACTATCAATAATGAATAAGATTTTATTCCAACTATTGTTAGACCAGTTTAAAATTTTCACTGAATGAAATTTTGACTTTGAAATGGGTGGGAAAGGTGTTAGGTTAAAAAAATTGAATTTTCTAGGCTTAATTCATAGAAAATGCCTTTTGATCATAGAATCATGTTATAGAATCATTACGATTGGAAAAGACCTTTAAGATCATTAAGGTCAAGCCCATCACTAAACTAAAAATATCCCTCAGAACTTCATCTATGTCTCTTTTGAATTTCTCCATGGATGGTAACTCCACCACCTCCCTGGGCAGCCTCTTCCAATGCTTAATAGCCTTCTTGGTGAAAAGATTCTTCCATATGTCCAATCTAAATCTCCCCTGGAACAACTTAAATCCATTTCTTTATGTTATATCATTCATTACTGGAGAGAAGAGGTCGACTTCCCACTTCACTACAGCTCCCTTTCAGGTAGTTGTAGAGAGTGATCATCTCTCCTCTCAGCCTCCTTTTGTCTAGGCTAAACATCCCCAGCTCCCTCAGCCACTCCTCATGAAACCGGTTCTCTAGACCCTTCACCAGCTTTGCTGCCTGTCTCTGGACATTCTCTAGCACCAAAATGTCATTGTAGTGAGGGGACCAGAGCTGGATGCAGTATTCAAGGTGCAGTTATCAGGGGGAGTCAACATGGATTCACCAAGGGGAAATCTTGTCTGGGCAACCTGACAGCCTTCTACGAAGGCATAACTGGTTGTCTAGATGAGGGGAGACTAGTGAATGTCATCTACCCTGACTTCAGCAAGGCTTTTGACACTGTCTCCCATAACATCCTCATCAGAAAGCTCAGGTAGTGTGTATTGGATGAGTGGATGGTGAGGTGGATTGTGAACTGGCTGAATGACAGAACCCAGAGGGTTGTGATCAATGGCAAAATTTTATAATACTACATAAAGGATATAAAATATTAATCCAAACAAAATGTTCCTCTTACAAATAATTATGGAAGACCAAAGAGCTACACAGTTCTGAAACAATAATAGAAGATCAAAGAATTTATAAGGTTTGAACTAAATCTCCCTGATCAGCACAAAATATGTTTGAGCTAAAATGTTCAAATGCTTCCTATTATGATCATCAATGTATTGAACAATCGATCTAGTACCTTTGTCTTGTTACTCCTTTTGTCAGGACAAGAGTCACTTGTTTCTTCTCCTATAACATGGAGCCAGATCATATGGACTTGGTCACAAACAGTTCACAATTGTGCCTTATCAATCAAGAAGACTAACTAGGATGCAAAGTATTGAATAACAAGAGTAAATATTTATTCATGCACATGAGGCATCCAAGCTATATTGAGGCACCACAAATGAGTGGTTGCTCTACCCTTCAAAGTTTCAAGTACTCCCTTATTTGACTAATCGGTAACAAGAGTACTAATGAAAAGACATAGTAACTCTTTGCAAAGTCTCTACATGTTAGTAGCATTCCTGCTGCTTGTCTGCTCATTCAGACGTCCATGGAGTCAGACTTTCTATAGATACCAGACAACACTGAGAGGGTTTCAAAGATGTGTTAGAGGGGCTGGTATGCTAGTGTTATCTTGGTTGTACAGGAGTATCCTTTACCCTTCACAGAAACCTCTAAACTCCCAAGAAGAAAGTGATCATTTCCTGGGTTGTGCTGTCCTTTAGTTTGTTTTACTTAAGCATCAACAATATCAATCCCTTCAAGTAAAATTCCACTACATCACTGCAATATAGTGTACTATGTGAACTAATATATATTAATAAAGTTAATAAACTTTCATACTATAAAGACTAATCAATATAACAGTTAAGGAACGGGATTTTCTTCACAATTTGGAATAATGTGAGTTGCTGTAGTTTAGTCTTTACAGCATCTATAACTTGAAAATTTGTATGTAAGGAAGACTGCTGTTCTTGACTGCTGTCTAAAGTGAAGTTGTCTAAAACACTGTCTTAAGGTAGGCTCATCCTGCTGCTGTGTCAGTTGCATATGGTTAGACAGTTTTTTAATCAAGAAAGCAAAAGCGTTTTTTTCGTTGTTCCTTGATTTACATAAAGAAATGTGCACTTCATTAGTTAAGATCATCTACTAGAAAACAAAACCTGCCAGATCTGAAGACAAAATTGTGAAAAATGTGGCAACGTGTATGCGTGGTCATGCAACATGCTTGAACTAATTAATCATAGCTGAATATGAAATGGAATATGAAATAGCCTGGGCTTTGTTGACAATATATGGTAACTTACAATAGTATGAATAAAACAGTATGCAAAGAAAGACTTAATGAAGATAATAATGCTTTAAACTACTTCACTATTGCACAGATTTATTAATTGTAAAAATGTTTAAGACATGTTTAGCTGAACCAGCAATATCTTTCTAGGATCTCTTTCTAAGCAAATAAATATATAATTTTACCAAATACTGAAGAATAGTAGGTGAGTTTTACATTAAATGTAACGCTGCTCACTGCAAATAAGAAAAGATTACGGATTAATCTTATTTTACAGCATCCTGCCCAACTAACAAAGATATGAATGAGGCTAACACTGATTTTTACTTTTAGATTATATAGGATCACCTAGATTACATGCAATCTTTGCATTGCAGTTATTGCTTTTGGAAAAAAAATGCAGGAGTCATAAATAAAATCAAATGAACATTTGCACATGCACACCACCACCACATAAACATGTATGGATATCTTGTGCTATATCTGGATATGCTGGCTGCCTTTAGATGCTTATCTAACTGAAGTATTCTTGGTTTACAATTATCATAAATTCCTTGTACAACTAAGTGTATAGAGAACCATCCTTATATACAGGACAGGGATCTTAAAAGATGACTGATATTTTAGCTTTAGGTAAAGGTTTGTTAGACTTGGAGGAACCTGTATCTAGGCCTTGCCTTGTTAAATTGTCTGTTTGCTAATAAATCTCTGCAATTTGAATAATAATTTTTATATTGATTAGTCTCATCAAAATCCAATAAACCAAAACTACAGAGCCTCACTGTCATGCTTTAGGCCCGTCCAGGGACAAAAGACCACAATTAGACTTAAGTAACACAGACTTCAGCACTCTTGAAGGACAGGGAGGACTTTGTTGCATATGGACCTGGACAAAACATACCAGGCTACTCAGCCTAAGGAGTAAAATGAAACTCAATTTAATCTGCTTCAAACTAAGACATAACACACAGAAATATCCAATATAAAAATAATACAGAGTACGGTGAATGATGGAAGTGCAATGAGCTCTTGAAGATCACCTTTCCCCCCACCCCATCTCTCTTCCTGGGCTCAGAGCCCTGAGTCCAGTATCATCACCTCCTCCACCTCATAAGGAGTTCTGGGAGCAGGGAATGGGGAATGCAGTCAGTCCTTTCCTGATGTCTCTTGCTGCTTATCACACTCCTGAGGAGAAGTGCTCCTCGCCAGCCCTCCCTTGCTCCAGCTTGGGGTCTCCCACGCACTGGGCAGCCCTGCACAGGCAGCTCCGATGTGCCACTGCAACCCCAATTCATCTTCTTCAAATTGGAGCCTAAACCAATTGCTCTCTCTGACCTGGAGTCTCCAGCTCTCATCCCTCTGTCAGCAGACCTCTACTTCTCATCATGGGCTACAAGGATGTCTCTTGTCTGGCATCACTGTTTCTGTTTTCCTGGCTGTAGAGCCTGTGTGATTGTCTCCATCTTGCCCTTCCCTTGCATCTCCGTTCATGCACTTGGAATACCCATCCTTAAATATTGATTGCAGAGGCACCAGACTGGCCCAGCTGGGCTGGAGATGGGTCTGAACCTCAGAGCCAAGGGAATATCTGAGAATTTTTTTTACTGGACTGCACTATAGCCCCTCCCAAAATCAAAAAACGGCTCCTCTCAAAACCATCCCACTCATCCTTCAAGTAATTTACAGTGGATCTATTCTTCTATGTGTTCATAAAAGACTTAAGAAAGTTAGAGATGAAGCCTAAAGTACTAGTACTGTAGTACAGAAAACTATTCACATATCTGAATATACATGAACATTTTCAGTGATAAACTGTTATTAAATATTCTATTGTTAATATGATTTAATATAAAAGTTTAATTAATGTACATTTTCTTAAAAGAGCAATATTCCTTTCCTCTCACTGTGGATTACTGACATCATTTTCTCACATAAAAACATGGTCTCTTTTCCAGTACATTTCAAATCTTAACTTTAAAATGTCTAGGCAATATTGCTTTATGTTGAATTGTTCTCAAATTCAAAAGGATTTTTTTTCTTAAATACCACTTTGTTCTTTTCATAACTGTTCACATTTTTAAAGATGTTTACTCATTTTTTACTAACATTTACAAAAAATTCCAAATGCATGATGTTGAACATGAGATAGACACCTACTGTGAAAGTTCTATTTTAAATAAACTAAATATGTCAAAATAACAGGAGTATACTTAGTACCTTGAATTATAAAGAACAATTTTTTTCTGCTGTGTTTGATTCCAATAAATATAAATGTATATAGTTATAGTATTTTATCTATATGTAGCTTATTTCGTTCATGACAATACTTTCATGATATAAATTTAATTTATCCTACACATAGGTCAGAAATGGCTGTGACTTCTATCCCTTGCTCCAACTATTGCAAAGACAAATGTCATGTCACTGTACCTTTCTTTCAGGTTTTTTCATCAACACTTGAAATCTTCAAAGCTGGTTATCAATTTGACAAAATTGTCAAAATTGTCAAATTGAGAGCCTGTACTGAAGATTTTTGTAAAATGTGTACTTAATCTATGGTTCTAGAGTGCTACAAGGGCAGTTCTAGAATTTACCCAGGAAGAGAGTAAGGGAAACAAAACTTTAACTTCTATATCCTGATTTTAAAGGAAGAATATTCCATTAGATTAGTACAATTGAAATTGGCTTTTTATGGGGATGACTGTAGTTCATGTTGCCATTTACCAAAGAATAATGAAATATTAAAGACATTACTGACAGTATTTGTCTAATACAACCCTAAGTTTTTGCTTGATGAGGATTAAGTTGCTGATAGTTTGCTTCTTTAGGCAATCTATTAACTTTAGTGTTAACTTTTCTGCCATTAGAAATTGCTGCTCTAATATACCAATGTTTTCACGCTGTATTTTTGATCCTACAATGTACAAATATTTTTACAAAAAATCAGAAAATATGCAAATCACCAATAATTCTTCTTTTCCAGTAGCACATACCGAGATATTTCACAAAATGCTTGCTGATAGAAAGTTAGCTTGTAATTATTAGCTCCATATATGAAAGGAACAGTGGAGTTTAAAGAATTACTGAGATATGTAGAGTTATTTCTTTATTTGCTTAGTGTGACAGTATCTATTTTGGGGATTTATACTGTCATCCATCATCATGTTCCTTTTCCTGACAATTAGTCTGTGTGCTTGCAAAGAACCTTAAACCAGTATAGTATATCCACAGGTTGCAGTTCATGCTGGAGATAAATCAAAATGTGAGTTTTACCAGAGCTGTTTGTGAGCTACAGTAGACAGGCTGATAGGCTTCAGATCCCACAACAACTCACATTAGTTGGTGCCAGCACCAGTTTTCCCTCTCTACATACTCAATGAGTAGTCTGCGCTAAGACAAGAGGCTGGGTAGGACCACAGCTGAAACAGTTGACCTGAATTAACCAGAGTTACTTCATACCATATGATTTTGTATTGAGTCATAAAATCTTAGGAAGGATGGAATGCAGATACTTGTGTTTATGGCATTTGTTTTCCAAAACAACTGTTATGTGTCCTGAGGCCCTGTTTCCCAGGGAGTGGATGGACATATGCCTGTTGATGGGAAGTGTTGAATGAATATTGCTTTGCTTACACACAGAGCTTTGCTTCCCCCAATACTCACAGATTTTTAACTCTTCCAGTTTGGACCCCCACCACACCAAGAAAGAGTGCAAGAAACTGGATGGAAGCTTAGCTCTTGGATGGAGTCAATCTATCACAGAGGAAAATAGGCCTAGCTCAAGAGAGAGAATTGACAGTTCAGTGTGTCATCTCCTGTGTTAAAAAAAAAATACTATATTCTACCTCTACTTTGCTTACTTCTGCCTTACACAGAAGAGGAAGTTTTGCAAAGGACTAAAGATTTCTCTCAAAAGAGGGCACACAATTATCCTTTTGTTTTGCAAGTCAAAACTAACATAATCTTGATTACGTCTCTGAAAATTGTTACCAAGTATGCAGTATTTAATATCAACAACAATAAAAAAATCAGTCTAGCATTTGGTGTTAAACATAATAATCATTTCTGAAAGACAAAAGGAATTTGTTGAATGAAATATTTCAGGCTTGTTAGTTTTAACAAGAGTGAATGAATCAGAACAGTTTTCTTCCAATAATTCTCTTTCGGAGCTTGAATAAAGACTTAGTTTTAATTTTGTACTTATCTGGAAACATAAAAAGTGTACAGATGCCTGAACTGTCCAGGAAACACATCTTTATGATAAGTTCAGGTAATCACATAAACTGCAGTCTTTGAGGAAAAGACTAAATGTAATACCTGCCTATTTAGGCCTTATGGAAATTTTGTTTCAGATATTTCATTCTCTAAGCTCTAAAAGCTCTACAGGAGACTCAGATTTCTAAAAATATTAAAATAAACAGGAATGCATAACAAAGATAAAACACAATGTGGTGTGTTTATAAAAATCAAGTGCATACCATAAATTAGTAAGATAGTACGACATCAGTTGATAAAAGTTGCATGTTATGCTGCAGGTTTACACTTAAAGGCAAAATACATACTGAGAGAATTGATTTGTTTTGTTCTTCCAAATAAGAAATTGCTGACATCCTCATTATTCTGCCTGAAATTCTATGTACATTATTTTCAGTTATGTAGTTATTTAATTTGATGTTTGATAAATTAGATACTTTGCTTATAAGGCTTAACTTATTTAAAAAAAAAAATTAAAACTGAGCAAACCTCACGATATTGACTTTTTAAAATGTCTTTGAAATTCCATATGCCTTTATGAATGTAATAAGATATTAATGAGTGAACAAGTTGAAATGGAAGGAAATTTAGATACTATGACACATCTCAAATAAGGTCAACTGACTTGCTGTCAATCCTTTTGATACAACCCAGAGTATGATTGGCTTTCTAAGCTGTGAGCACGCATTGCTGGGTCATGTGGAGCTTATCAGCCAATGGCCCCAAGTCTTTCTCCACAGGATTGCTCTCAGTCCCCATATCTCTCACTTCATATTGAAATCAGAGGTTGCCCTGACCCACGTGCAGGACCTTGAACTCGGACTTGCTGAACTTCATAAGATTTGCATTGGGCCCACCTCTCAAACCCATCAAAGCCTTCCTGAAAGGCATCTCTTCCCTCCAGCATGCCAATTGTACCACAGAATTTGGTGTCATTAGTAAACTTGCAGAAGGTTCACTTAATCTCATTGTTAATGTTGAGAACAAAGATATTAAGCAACCTTCCCTTCCCTTCCCTTCCCTTCCCTTCCCTTCCCTTCCCTTCCCTTCCCTTCCCTTCCCTTCCCTTCCCTTCCCTTCCCTTCCCTTCCCTTCCCTTCCCTTCCCTTCCCTTCCCTTCCCTTTACCTTTTCACTCTAAAGATCACAAAATTGTTGAGGTTGGAAAGGACTTCTGAAGATTGTTTAGTCTAATGTCCTTGCTTAAAGGGTGCTAGAAGGTGCTACCATTCTTATTATCATTATGTTTCATATTTATTTTTAAAGAAGAAAAATTATGTTCCTCAAATCATCCCAGGTAAAATATGTAATAAATATAATTGAAAGCTTTTGGAAATGTATCTGTATGAAGCTTAAACTGAATGGAAAAATAGTTTGGAAATTTTCACAGAGAGTAAGCACAAGAAACTGAATCAGAAGAGAGATTGTATTTTCTAGAAGGCCAAACAGTTCACTTGAGGATTGTATACAGCCCAGAAAGGAGTTTTAAAATGAACAGAATAAAGAAATATAAGACACTGGAGTGAAGTAATAAAAAGATTTTTGTGTGTGTGTGTGGAAGGGCTATTATAGTCTAAAGGAACCGAGGTCATAAATGACGTATAACATTACCAAACAGTCCTCAAAGGAATTACACTGTGAAACACAAGTAGCTATAGTAGCTAAAGCACAGATCTTTCAGTTACTACTTTCTTTGATATTGGAATTGTCCTGTATTTTGATGAGTTATAAAATTACTTAAAGTTACAAGAAATCTTGTTTTATTTGAGAATCATAGAGCAATTTAGGTAGAAAGCACCTTTGAAACTAGTATAAACCATAATGGTTGATCTAGTTCTCTCCTATTTCTCACATCAATATATCTCTAAATTTATTTCCTCTCTAAAGTAGATTTTTTGGATAATAGTATTGTACTACATAATGTCATGTTTTAAACATATATTGAGTATACTTCTACCATCCAAAATATATTTTGCAATCATAAAGCTGTGCATTTTATGACTGGAATGGACCTCATAAAAGCCCACTCTTATCTCCAGTTCTGAAATAGGAACAAATCTATCAATAACCTGCAGGGGTAGGTGCTTATCTTCAAAGCAGACATCTTCCTTGCACCAGTCTAGCATGTTGTCTGCCTACTTAACTGCCTTCATGTTGAAAAAATTCTGAACTCAATTGAATTTCTCCCAATTTAAGATGTGGTTATTCATAATGGTCTAACAAAAAAACTAAGAAGGTTTTAAACCACAAAATAATATTAAACTCCTGTTGATTTTTTCTCAAAACATTACCAAACGCAAAATTCCTGAAAAACTATCATTTTTTTCACTATCCACAGATTATTTTCCGAAATTATTATCCTTTTCCTTATAGTATATATGCATGTCCACAGTATTCTAACACATTTCCAGAAAAAGAACAATGTCATTAGCATTCTAGTAATTGATATACAGGAAATCAATACATTTTATATTCTCATATTACAATTATGAAATGTTTTAGTCTCATAAGAGTATTGAGTTTTTAGGTATATATTTTCTACACCATACCTCACTCATTGAAACAGGGAGAACCCTGAAAATATGACAAAATTGAAAAAAAAAATATAAAAAAACTAACAGAGTATGTTAGAAGACAAAGACTATGTGAAAAGGTAATATATTTAGGAAATAAAAATATGCATGAAAAAGAAACCAGGAGACGGTCTTCTGCTTTTTGTAAATAAAATATGGACTGATTTCAAGAAAATATCACGCACCTTCTTCCTCTTTACTGCTGCTTATCCGCAATTGTGGGATATGGCTACATAGATTACAGGTATGTTGCTTCATATTTAATAATAAACTAAACGTGAGCCAGTAATTTGCCCTCATGGCCAAGGCCAATGACATCCTGGGATGCACCAAGAAGAGTGTTGGCAGCAGATCGAACGAGATTCTGCTCCCCTTCTCCTCTGTCCTGGTGAGGTCTCATCTGCAGTCCCGTGTCCAGTTCTGGGCTCCTCGGCTCAAGAGGGACAGAGAACTTCTAGAGAAAGTCCAGTGCAGGGCCACCAAGATGATCAGGAGACTGGAACATCTTTCATGCGAGGAAAGGCTGCTGGAACTGGGACTGTTTAGTCTAAAAAAGAGGAGACTGCGGGGAGATCTTATTAACATTTACAATATCTAAATGGTGGGTGTCAGGAGGTTGGGACATCCCTTTTTTCTATAGTAACTAGCAATAAGACATGGGGTAATGGAATGAAGTTGGAACACAAAAATTTCCACTTAAATATAAGAAAAAACTATTTCACTGTGAGGGTGATGGAGCAGTGGAACAGGCTGCCCAGAGGGGTTGTGGAGTCTCCTTCCTTGGAGGTCTTCAAGACCTGCCTGGACATGTTCCTATGTGACCTGATCTAGGTGAACCTGCTTCTGCAGGGGTTGGACTCTGATCTCTAAAGGTCTCTTCCAACCCTACCATTCTATGATTCTATGACATTGATATTGGAATCCCACCATCTAAAATGTACTGCATAAATAAGTATTCTCATTATGTAAAATTTTATTGCTTTATAGCCATAATTCCAAAATTCAATAATATTATATTCTTGTCTTCAAATGATAACATATATCATAGCCTTTTTCTATTTTATTCTGAGTTTTTTTCTGAATTTACAAAGCCATAGTTTGAGTAATACGCTAATTTACTGTATATGCATCTGCTTGGCACTGAGGGAAAATAATTTACTCTGGAACCAGCCTAGTGAAAAAGTGACAACTATATTCACCACTTTAACAGTAAAAATATTAATTCTAAAAATAAAGATGAATTTTTGCCATTACTCCCAAATTGTATGGAAATATTGTGATGACACACACAAAAATGTAGAATTCTTTTTAGAATCTATACCATAAAGTTAGAAACAAGGTATGTGTGGAGAGTAGGGAAAAAAAATCCAATTAATTTCACAGTTATGCATGGAAGAACCATTATGAATAGCAGGCAATTTATAGACTCCCTGCATGCTGCCTTATAAATGTTATTTTCGTTCTCCTTTGGCTAACAAAGGCACAGAATTATTCCCATGTAACTTACTAGGCAATACTACATTAAAATTCACTTCAATACAGATTTTAAGACATTCAGAGAAATCTGGATAACATATCACATTGTTGTATCAAGACACATGCCAGAAGACTGGTACAGTACAGCATAGTAGCCTAGGAAAACTGATTTTGTAGTACTGTAGTTCTAAGATGCAAAATATTGTAAGTAAAATGAAGATGCAGCAGTCCTCAGGTATTAATGGTTTTGAGGGTATTAATTTCTTTGATCTTTCTTTATAACAAACTGTTAATAATTGAAATCAATAGGAGATTTAAGGAATTTCAATCAAATAGTTATCTGAGAATGGAATATGTATTGTTATGATAGGAAAATCAAAACACAAGCAATATTTTTCTCTTTATCTTTTGAGAGGTAGCTTAAAAAAAACCCTTACTTTTCCTTTCTCCAGGTATCTTGATAAGTGACCTCCTCTGATTCTCTTGTAAATTTAGAGTATGTTCAGCTAGGCAAAAAAAACCCCATACTTTGAATATCATATGACTGACACCAATAAAATACCTTTTAAGTGTGAAAAAACATAGAAACAAAATAAGCTTAGAATTTCTTTAGAACCAAATCATATTATAACAACAAAAAAGTTTCAGATTTCTTCAGAATGGAATATAAAAAACTTCAAGGCCAATGTCTTGCTTGAAAAGGATAACTATAGCTAGTAGAGTAAACTAAACTCATTAATAAAAAAGTCCAAGCTATATGAAATCTTTTCAACCTAACTCTTTGTGATGTCTTATATTCATAATAATGTTAACATCAGTGAGATGTTTTAAAGAAATATGTGATCTATGTAGACTTGCTCTCATCTCCTTAAGTGACATTGCACTCCTTTTTTTGTTCTTTATATTTTTATCACATCTCTATAATTTTTTTCTATAAATATTTCAAATTATAAATGATTTTCATTTGTTCATACATGGTAATATTAGTAGCAACTAACAGTGATGAAATTACAGTTTAGAAATTTGCTTTAGAAAAAAACATGTGATTAGCAGCAAAGTCATAAAACACATTAATTAAAATACATTGAGGAGCCCAAGTTCATAAAATAAAGCATTTCTATGCTTTATGAGTCATATCATTAGTAAATTATGATGTATATGCAGGGCTACACTTTCTGGAAGACACTAAAGAGTGACTGAGGAACAGAACAAAAAGGAGAATACAATTTAGTTTTTAAACCCACTAAAAAGTTTACATTTATAAAATACAACGATAAAATATTGGGAACTTGGAACCTCCAGTGACTTAAAATGCAAATATTTTGTTAAGTGAATGTATAATACAGTCGAGGTCATGAATGGATTGAGAGCAGCTCTGTGGAGAAGGACTCAGAGGTGTTGGTTGACAAGAAGGTCTACAGGACCCAGCAACATGCACTCACATACCAGAACGCCAATCTTATTCTGGGTTGCATCAAAAGCACAGCAAGTTGAGGGAGATGATTCTCCCCCTCCACTCTGCTTTCATGAGACCAAATCTGGAATATCATATCCACTTCTGTGACTTGCAACATAATAAGGTCATGTAGCTGTTGGAACAAGTCCAGAAGGGGGCTGCTAAGATGACCAGAGAGCTGGAGTGCCCTTGCTATGAACACAGGCTCTCAGACCCTGAGTTGTTCATCCTGGAGAAGAGAGGGTTCCAGTGAGATCTTACAACAGCCCTCTAGTACATAAAAGGGCCTACAGGAAAGCTGTAGAGGAATTTTTTACAAGAGCATAGTAACAGGACAAGGGGTTATTATTTAAACTGAGGGCAGTTTTAAACTAGGTGTAAGGAAGTTCTTGAGTGTGAACACAGTGAAGCACTGCAACAGGTTGCCCAGACAGGCTGTTGATGCCCCATCCCTGACAGTGTTTATGGCCAGGCTGGAGGAGTTTTTGAGCAACCTGGTGTAGTGAAAGTTGTCCCTGACCATGGCAGAAGAGTTTGAAACTGATGTTCCTTAAATTCCCTTCCAATCCAAACCCTTATATGATTCTATGATAATGATTTGTGTACTTCTAAAGCAAATTATTGTCTTAGAACATACTAGTAGCAATAACAGTAGTGGTTATGAAAAACACAGATAAGACAAACCAGGGGTTTCCTCCATAAAATACAATGTTGTGTGTGTCTTTCTTACCAGATATCTATCACGTACATTACCTCTCACCTTTCAATACACTCAGAAATGTTTTGACCTTTTTAAGCCTTGTTTAACAAAGGTATTCTAAAGACTTGAAAACAAGAGTTTTACTAAACTATAAAGAAACTAAAGAACGTATGTTTAATACAAGAAATGTTTAAAGAATAATTCTTTATAGTTTTGCATCATATTATTCAATTTGTTTCTCTATGTACACCTTCCAGCCTTTTTAAGCTCCTTTTAGTATAAATTTAATTGCTCTTAATGTAACTTAATGATAGGGATTAAATTACTATAGAAAATTAGGCTTAGCATCAGTACTAAGAAAATAGCTTTATGTTTAAGTATTGTATTTTCAGTACATTGTTCAAGTAGCTTGGGAATTCTGTTTTTTCTACTCATGTACTAAGAAAAGTTGTATTTCCTGTCATTTCAATCTCTCCTTCCTTCTATTAAATATTACTATTATTTTTTTTTTCCTGCATAGAAGGGAATTGATGGTACTTTTGTTTAAAAATATGAGTTGTGATTTAACCTCAGTCAGCAACTAAGCACCATACAGCTATTTACTCATACATGGAAGAGAGAGTCAGAATAGTAAAAGTGAGAAAACTTAGGCATTGAAATAAAGAGTTTAACAAGTAAAGCAAAAGATGTGCATGCAAGCATATCAAAACAAGGAATGCATTCACTGCTTCCCATGGGCTGGAAGGCGTTGAGTCATCTCAAAGAAAACAAGTCTGTCATGCTCAACAGTCACTTGGGAAGATAAACAGCATCAGTTCAAACATGTGCTCTTGCATTCCTTTCTGCTCAGCTTTACATGCTGTGGGATGTCTCACTTCAGTCATCTTAACGATGATTCCTACATGTTCAGTTTTCCTCCCCAAAATTTGGTGCAGTATTGAATTGCAAATTATGGGTTTTATCTTTGTTATTTCTTGATTTTTTTTTATGCAACAATTTCCTTATTGATTAAAATCCAAGGAAAATCATCTCTATATAAATTATTTCCTGAGACTTCCCTATTACAAATACCACACAAAGATAAAATAAATTATTTGAATAAAACTTCAGTCACAGTTTTTTTCTAAATGTACTATGGAAATTTCTCTGCAAATCCTTTTTTTTTTTTTAAAGTACTACATAATAAAAAAATCTTCAATAACTACATTCCAATGAGACTAAATATTTTATCATGGAAATTTTTGTATTTTGCCATTCTTCCAAGGACTCATAAAAACAAAGAAACAATGTGTTCCATTAGTAGTTCTTGGTCATGACTACTAAAAATATGAAGCAAAATTTATCTCTTTTTTTATATTTTCACAAACTACTGTGAAAAAGAATGTAACAAAAAAACTACGCAAATATTTTGCAGTGTATGAGCTATCAAATGAGCTTTGAAGTCAACAGACAAAAAATAATGTCACTTGAGTATATGGACACTCTGTACTGAATTCTGAAAATTATTATTATAGTTTGAAAATTTCTAATTTCTCCTTGGTAGAATGTTTTAATGATTCATTGCTTACCTAGGATGACTGATCTTTTGAGGCAACAAATGTGTTCTAATCTCAGAAAGCAATCCTTATTCCAAATACAAACAATAGGAAGACACTAATTGCTCATGCAGATATGGTTCAGCAATTTTTTACAGTCTTAAGGTCTGTTAACTGTTGTGTCTTAGACTTTGTAAGTGCTGTATATTGATGTTCAGACATCCGACCAATCTGTAGCTTAATTAGAGTATGTTTCTCTGACTCTAGCTACCCAAATTTGGCTTATCTCAACTCTTCTTGCTTCCAGTACTACAATACTGGATGGCTTTTAGTGAATATTGGGTAATCCGAAACTAGATACAATCTGTAAATTTGCCTGCTCATCTTTTGTTCCTAAAAATAAAAGCTGTTGCAGTTCTGCAGTAAACTGGTATTCATGAAACGGTCCCAGCAGTAAGAGGCTGTAAAAAGTTTTATTGCAATGTCACTTTCCCTAAATTTAGATGTAACACATTACATTGGAAAAATCAAAATAAAGTTAAGACATTCTGAAGTGTAGGTTAGTCTTTCCACACAAATTTCAAACAAAGATTTTTATATTTTGTACAGGTACTATTCTGTAGTCTAAAGTTAAACAACTCTTTTCTGAAGGAAAATATATAACAAAACATTACAATTTTTCTGTGGGAAATTAATGAAGACTTTCCAGGCATTTCAGAGATACATATCAGAAGCTGAAGGATCTCTACAATTTGTTGTTGAAGTGAAATTTCTATCATAGAGGAAATAATGGGTTTTTTTTTTAGTATACATTCAAAATTGGGTTAAAGGTCCTCATGCTTGCTTTTGAAAGTAATTTAGAGCTAAGTGAGGACGTAATGGAAAGATTTACAGTGTCACAGGAAACAGTATCCTCCTGCTTGAGCATATTAACAAGGCAACCTATGAACCTCTCAGGCATCCTAAAACATGTCAATTTCTAATTTCAGTTATTTAATCCATACACTATTTTCTCTCCTTCTGAATATATAAAATGAATTAATAACTGCAGCCATTGGAATCATAATTCAGTTTGCATTACCAGTTGGGAATTTGCAATCAATTAAAATGAAATTACTTCAAGGAAAAGTACAGTTCATTCCACTGTAGATGAAAGTTTCCTATAATTGCAAATAAAAAGTATTAGCAAGAAATAACTTTTGAAAAATATCTTTGATATTAAACCTTGTTAAATAATAGGCAGACACTTCTCTGTAGCTTAATATGTTTCCATAGAATAAAGGCAGGCTACAAAAACAACACATATATCATCTGGCAAGTTTACCTTCTATCTTTAATGACAGAACTCTAAGACCAAAAAGTTCTCAATATAATTGTTCCCTTGGATCTACATTGTCCTTTCTCGACAAATACAGTACTGCTGTAAAATGGTTAACATTGAAATTAGTAACTAGATGAAAATAGATAAAAAATTTTTGACCAATAATATTTGAAGCTTTCACAATGGAATCAAGATAGTTATCCTATAACTAGTGTTAGAATTGTTGAAGGACTTGCGAATAACTCTCTCCACTTCCAAATACATTGTTCCTGGATTGTGTATTACTCAGTATTAGGTTGCATTCTGATATTATTTGTGTGTAATAAGTGACAGAATTGTTTTCTTTTCACATCCACTGGTTTGAAAACAGCATCACTGTAGCTTTAGAGTACAGAGAATATAATTTGGGCTTAGTCATAGGAGATGTTTTTCCTTTCACAAAAGAAACAAAAAAGCCTGGTGATTTCTCCTCTCCTCCTACATCCTCCCCTGACTATATACTCCTGATAGAGAAGAGAGGTTATGGACTTTCACTGAAAATGCTTTTATCAACTGTATACAAAATTGCAATTAAAAAAGATTAAAAAATCCACATTCTGAAGTCAAAGAAAATAAGGATTTTGCTAGCTGAAAGTATAGTTCTCTTACACAAACTTGTTCATCAGCTATGAAAAAAATATAGAAACATATTCAAACGTACATGGCACTCAACACCACGTATCTACTACCGTTTGCAAAATTGTCAACTTTAGAAGAAGATAAATATTTTAGTTCAAAAATTTTTGAAGCATTTTGCTTGATAGATGAGAAACTTCTTCAATACAAGACCCAAAATTAACATTTTCTTGATCAGAAAAATCTGTGTATGACTATCAGCTCCCTATCAACTGAAAGGCTTTAAACCAAAGGTCTATGGACTTGTTCAGTATTTTACTTATTTAAATAATTTGGAGTGAAACACTGCTTAGAACAAGGCAGTTATTAAAAATAAATAGCTCTTCTCTATTTATTCTTTAGTAGTTGAAAAAAATTGACTAATAATGAACTAATTAAAAAAAAAATCTGAAGGCTTTTCCTCAAAGTACTTTTTTTTTTCCTATAGATAATCATACTTTGCCCTGTTTATTGACATAAATTACTTGTAACTAATATTGTCTTAGTTACAACTGTTTAACTTAATTGTCCTTTTTCTACTATGGATGCTTTTGCAAGTTATGTATCAAAGCACCCATTTCTTGATAGCCATAGATGGATTTTAAAAATAATAATGCAGAAGTATTTATGTGACTGAATATTCATAGAAATTCATATTCTGCAAGTAGGCCTAGGATTCTTGGAAGTATGATACTGAAAGTATCTGAAAGTGTGATACTCAAAATTAACTGCTAATACTAAATTGCTGATATTCCTCTTGGATTTTACCTATCATCACAATGCACTATTAGTTATAGAAATTAGTAACTTAAAGTAAATATTGACCTGCTACTGACAAACAAGTCAGACACCTTGCCAACTAATGACACAGAAACCATACAACTAGACCTATGTGTAAGTAAAAGTATGAAATTTCTGTTGAGCTTTTGCTCTGACTACCTATTCTATAGAGGAACAATTTTTCTGTTAAAGTCTTAAATGACTAGTATCCACTGCTTCTGACTTTTAATGTATTAGAACCTATTTTTTTTAATTCCTGATTCCACATCAGCTGATATCATAGACAAGTATACTGTAACACGATAGAGAAAATAATACAAAAATTAACAAAATTGCATAATTTTGAAGTAGGTATATTTACAGATTTTTTTGTTATTAGAACATTCTCTTTTTACTTCCTGAATTGCAATATTTACTTGAGTTTATCTTGCACAGAGACGTTAAATAGTATATATTTGCATATGACATAGGTGAATCCTATCATAAAGAAAAGTTAGATTAGCATGGGAAAAACAGGACCCACCATTTGGAAACCTCTGTTTTGGAGGAACTAAAAGCAGAAGTCCCTGAAAGTATATCTAGACTTGATCATTTTCACTTAGCTATCCCAGTGTACCTGCATCACAGAATAATTCTAAATATTTCAGAGATATATAGTCATGCTAAACTTCAGCCCACTCCATTGAGATTCCATAGTACTTTCTGTTTACTGAGTGACAGTAACGAAATTAATTTAGGCCAAATTTTCAAATACTGTATTATTTAAATAAAAATATTACTCCATTCTAAATGTATCCATTCTGAATTCTAACACAAATCATATTTGTCCACCTTATTCACATTGTGTAGAGAGTTCATCTTGATGAAGAGGACAGGTTAAAAGTTACATTTATACACATATTTTACCACAGAAAGTTTGGAAGCAACTAGTAGAGGAAAAAAATTATAAGAAGATATAGAAAAAGTATGTAATTTTTGAAACTCTGACAAATGAAGAATATCAAAAGACTCTAAAAACTTGACTAGTTCTTTCTTTTTTTTTCTTTTTCTTTTTTTTTTTTTAAATAAAATCACCTAAGTGAAATAATTACTTAGTTTAATTTTTTAATTTTGTTTCCAAGTTTTAGGAGAAGTGGCAAACTGATAGAATAGTAACAAAAGCTGAAGTTGAACATGTAAGGGGAAAGAATCACTGAACATACTATTAAATAACTCAGAGAGGAGCAGAATAAGACAGGACTGTAACAGCAACTTTCAATACCTGTTCAGAGTAGAAAGACCAACTGAAATGTAAAACAAAGAGATTAGCCCTATAATCCAGACAGATCCTCTACATTCCTATTATCTATACTGAGGTAGAAATCATTAAATGGAACTTGGCAGATAATGAAGTGTTCTTGTCTAGAAACAGAACTGCTCATGTGATGACTAATAGATATTATCCATTAGGATTTCCTTTCAAGTCAACAAATGTCAGTGGGGTGTTATAGTGATGTAAAATCCAGTCACCTTATCGAGATTTCCCATTGTATAAATTATCTTTTACCTAGCCAAAGAGTTTAATGCAAAAAAACCATATCCTATGAAGAGGTTAGGAGTGAATATTTTTGAAATCTCTAAAAAATTTTATCTACACCACTTAAAATAGCTGTTCAGTAGTCTGATGGCGTCTCCATTGATCTGGAAGGAAGAAACCAGTCAAGTGAATAATAACTTCATCTGCTGCAAGGTTTCCCTAACATCTTCATTTATTGCATGAATGCGTCTTTCTATTAAATTCTCCTATCTTTTCCTCTCACAAAGTAGTTACTACTATACCACTTCTTATAATTTTTAAAGCTAACTCCAGTTAATTCTTATCATAGATGGATGTATTTCAACACAGACTACTTCTAAGAAGTACAATACTGCCACATTTCATGTGTACAGGCCATATCTCAATGGATATTGCAAATAAGCTCCATGTTCTTCTCATAATGGAAATAATATCCTTCCAGGTTACAGGGAAATACTATAGCATTCTTTTAAAATGGAAAAATCTCACTTTAAAATGCAAATTTTTATGAATATAATGTATTAAAGTGGTGTTAATTCTAACTTCTCAAAGAATAGTCTAATGATAAGGTAGAGACATGTTAGACTACAGCTTTTTCTTGTTAGACTGTTTTCTTTTGGATAAAACGTCTTCTTCAATCAAAGAAAAAACACTATAATATACAGGAAAGCAAAACAGCAGCAGCAACAACAGAGTGAAAAATTTAGTTCATAAATTGTAACACTTCTCAATAGTATTTGAAACTCCAAGGCAGAGATTATCAGTGTTAGAAAGGGAAAAAAAATCCAGATCTTCAATGCTATTTAAATACTCTCTTGAAAAGAGATGTCAGATAATAGGAAAAAACTTTTCACCAACAGAGTTATCAAGCATTGGAACAAGCTGGCCAGGGAAGCAAAAGAATCACCATCCCTAGAGATACTGAAAAAAAAATGTATAGATGTGTCTCTTAGGAACACGGTTTAATGGTGGATGTGGCCACACTAAGATAATGGTTAGACTTGGTCTTAAAAGTCTTTTCTGATCTAAACAATTCTACAATTCTGTGAAAAGTAAATATGCATTTGTAATAATTTATATATGTTTAAAATAGTAACAAAAATTGAAAAGATGTCTCCCAATCAGATTTCAGAATCCATTTCATTATTCCACTTCTGTGTATTGACTCAAGAACATTTCCAACATCTTTAAACAGAAGTGTTAGCCCATTTTCACGTGCAAAGTCTTGCAGATGAGTCAGGGCAAGCCTTGCTACTAACACAGATTGGAGGATGAGGAGATTAAGAGAAGCTCTGTAGAGAAGCGTTGAAGGGTATTGGTGGATGAAAATCTGAATGTGACCCAGTAATGTAAACTCAGAAGCCCACAAAGTCTAGCAAATCCTGGGCTGCATCAAAAGGTCCCTCTCCAGCAGGTCGGGGGAGGTGATTTTCCCCGTTACACTTCTGTGAGACCCTGTTTGGAGTACTGCATCCAGCTCTGGGACCCTCAATATAAAAAGGAAATGGACCTATTTTAGGAAATCCAGAGGAGGACCATGAAGATAATTAGAGGGCTGGAGCACCTCTATTATGAAGACAGGCTGAGAGAGCTTGGGTTGTTCAGTCTGGAGAAAAGATGGCGCCAGGAAGACCTGAGAGTAGCCTTCCAGTACAACAAAGAAGGTGAGGGAGTTTATACAGGGGCATGCAATGATAGAACAAGGGGTAGTGACTTTAAACTGAAAGTGTGGAGATTTATACTAGATATGAGAAGTTCTTCATTATGAGTGTGGTGAGGCACTGCAACAGGTTGCCTGGAGAGGCTGTGAATACCCCATCCCTGGCAGTGTTCAAGGCCAGGCTGGAGGGGCTTTTTAGCAAACTAGTGTAGTGAAAGTTGTCCCTGACCATGGCAGCGGAGGTGGAAACAGATGTTCTTTAAAGTCCCTTCCAACACAAACCATTCAATTCAGTGACTCTGATTCTTTCATTACTTGCTTCTATTACTTTTTTTTAACTGATTTTGAAACAGCAAGAATCAAAGAGCAGAAAGTAGAATTCTTGAAGTACCGGTGGTTTACATTCAGCTGTCAAATGAAGAACATGAGATAAGATTCTGTGGGCTTTGTATTTGACAACAGAAATTAATTGTTCACCCAGTTTCAGGTAAACTGAACCTCAGGTTCTGGGGACTGTTGGATTTAGTCTTGGCAACGTGATTAGAGTCCCTTAATTAAGCTATACAAAGCCATTCTGACAGCGCTTTTGGAATGAGAGATGATGTTATAATCTTAATAGTTTGTGGAATAACAACTTCATAAATTCAAATAATGCCCTTCATACTTCATAAATTTTACTTGGAACTTCTCTGTAATCAGTTTTTTTAAAGAAGTAATTAATACCTTTTTTTAATTTAATATATAATAGTGAAAATTTAGGTTTCAAGATGGATTGTGAGAAAAAAACACTGTTTATCTTGTCACTTAATTTATACTCAAATATATTGCCTTCATGTTTACTAAGAATGTGGTTTTATAAGGTCAAATTGAGATTTGTGAAGTTGATTTAACTTTTTCAACTCTAAGTAGATGTATCTATTTTTTCTATATTCAAAAGCAGTAGGCATATATGTGCCATCTTTCAGTGACAAATTCTTTCAAAGCCATGTCCCAAAGGGAGGTATCCGATGTTGTTTATTTGACGGTGTGAGGTTAGTGATTAGACTTGTAGACTTGATTGGTCATGGTGGGATGCATCCAAGAGTGCTGAGGGAGCTGGCTGATGTGATTGCTAAGCCTCTCTCTATCATTTTTGAACAATCATGGAGGACAGGTGAGGTGCCTGAGGACTGGAGAAAGGCCAATGTCACATCAGTCTTCAAAAAGGACAGGAAGGATGACTCAGGAAACTACAGGCCAGTCAGCCTCACCTCCATCCCTGGAAAGGTGATGGAACAACTCATCCTGAATGTTATCACTGAACATATGAAGGATAAGATGGTTATCAGAAAAAGTCAACATGGATTCACCAAGGGGAAATCCTGTTTGACCAATCTGACTGCCTTCTATGAGTGCATAACTAGCTGCCTAGATGAGGGGAGAGCAGTGGATGTCATCTACCTTGACTTCAGCAAGGCTTTTGACACTGTCTCCCATCACATCTTCATCAGAAAGCCCAGACATTGTGACTTGGAGGAGTGGACAGTGAGGTGGTCCAAGAGCTGGTTGAATGACAGAGCCCAGAGGGTGGTGATCAATGGCACCGAATCGAGTTGGAGGCCTGTGGCCAGTGGAGCTCCACAGGGATGGGTTCTGAGGCCAGTCTTGTTCAACATCTTCATCAATGACCTGGATGAGGGTATAGTGTTCCCTCAGCAAGTTGTCTGATGACACCAAACTAGGATGACGGGCTGATTCCCAGAAGGCTGTGCTGTCATTCAGTGGGATCTCGACCAGCTTGAGAGTTGGGCAGAGACGAACCTCCTGAGGTTGAACAAGGACAAGTACAGAGTCCAGAACCTGGAAAGGAACAATCCCATGAACCAGGACAGCCTGGGAATTGACCTACTTGAAGGCAGCTCTTCAGAGAGAGACCTGGGAGTCCTGGTTGACAATAAACATGAGCTAGCAATGTGCTCTCATGGCCAAGAAGGCCAATGGCATTCTGGGATGTGTCAAGAAGAGTGTGGTCAGCAGATCAAGAGAGGTTCTGCTTCCTCTCTGCTCTGTCATGGTGAGGTCTCATCTGGAGTCCTGTGTCCAGTTCTGGGTTCCTCAGCTCAAGAGGCACAGGGACCTTCTACAGAGAGTCCAGGGCAGGGCCACCAAGATGATCGGGGGACTGGAACATCTTTCATATGAGGAAAGGCTGTGGAAATCTGGACTGTTTAATCTAGAGAAGAGGAGACTGAGGGGGAATCTTATTACTATTTAGAAATATCTAAATGGTGGGTATCAGGAGGTTGGGACATCCCTTTTTTCGATGGTATCTAGTAACAGGACAAGGGGTAATGGGATGAAGCTGGAGCACTAAAAGTTCTATTTAAATAGTTTTAAAGTTCTATTTAAAAAACTATTTTACTGTCAGGATGAACGAGCTCTGGCACAGGCTGCCTAGGGAGATTGTGGAGTCTCTTTCTTTGGAGGTCTTCAAGACCCTCCTGGACATGTTCCTATGTGACCTGATCTAGGTAGATCTGCTTCTGTAAGGGAGTTGGACCAGATGATCTCTAAAGGTCCCTTCCAAACCTACCATTCTATGATTCTATGATATTAAAAGTATTTTCCAACAGTTTATGATTCTACAATTTGTTACTGTATGTTCAAAAGGCCTCTTAGCTACATGATGACCACTTAATAATGTTGTATAATATAAAATATAGAATATTATTTTCTTTAATTTTTTGTTTGTTTTCTTTATTCATTTAATAAATTTTCTGAAGTACTTCCAAATTCTTTTTTATTTCAGTTTTAACTTCTGAAGGCTTTTTGTTTGTTCTTTGCTTTTGCTATTGATATTGTGAAATGGTATCTAACCTCTATTAACAAAAGCAGTTGATCATCCTGCTGCTAAAGGAATAGTTTATGTCTGAACTTTTTTAGATATAGTGATAATTTCGAGAATATTCTAGTTTATCAATTGTTCTAATTAATTCCAATAATGTCAAAGCTTGAAATGAAGTAAGTTGTTAGAAGTTAATCCCACACTAATGAGGCCTTTTTCCTTCTCCTGTCTTCTCATCTGCCATTGGAAACGTGAATTTCTGCCTCATTCTTAAATCATCATACTCCCAAACAATTGTCTTTTATAAATATGATAGACACAAATTACTTCTGTATGAATAACACACCAAGCACAAACATTCATTAACAGATTGGCTCCAAACCTAAAGTAAATTAGATAATGTGATCATGGAACATAAGTAAAAGTTATTCCTTAACATAAAATTATATGGTAGATTTAACATTATATGCACAGTAGTACAGTCTTTTGCATTACTGTCTTTGCTGTATTGTTCACGTGGTTGGCTTCTAACAATCCCTTTAAATAAAATATTGTGTTGAAAGCCTTCTTAGCCATACTCGCTGTTACAGGATACGTGCATTGTGGATAGAATGAAAAATTGATGGATAAATATTGAAACATTTTTGTCTGTTCAGTGCATTAAAATATTTGAAAAATGTGATAAGAACATAGCATGAATTTTATGACACTTAGAAAGTTGATTATATTTTATAAAACTAGGTTTGGTTTAGTTTGGTTTGGTTTAATAGCATTGCCATTGCTACCACTGTTTCTCTTTCATTCCTATGTCTTTCTGATACATTTTCTTTGCTATTTTGTAAACCTTCTAACATTTTAAAATCCTTTTTTAAAGTTCCTGCTATGACAAATGTTTTATACACATAATCTTGATTTCTCAAACCTGTTGCTGCCTAAAAATGTGATTAAAAATTTCCATTTCATTTAAATAAAATTTTTTTTACAGAAAAATTATGAACATATAGTGCTTTACCCCTGAAATTCACTTATAGACTTTCTGCCCATTGTATCTACGATACCTTTCGTTCAGCCTTTGGAATTAATAACTATTTAAGAAAGCCTCATCAAATGATGTGGTAGTTTGAGCCTGGCTGGATGCCAGGTGCCCACCACACTGCTCTATCCCCCACCTCCTCAGCAAGCCAGGGAAGGGGAGAAAATAAGATGGGAGTCTTGTGGGTTGAGATAAAAGCAGTTTAATAAATAAGCAGCAAAGCCGCACGTGCGGGAAGCAAAGCAAAAGCAGATAAGCTGTTACTCTCTACTTCCCATCAGCAGCGATGTCTGGCCACCTCCCGAGAAGCAGGGCTTCAGTACGCGTAGCAGTTGCTTTGGGAAGGCCAGAAATGAATCTCGCCTCCCCTTCCTGCTCCTCTCCCCCAGTTTATATTACTGAGCTGACGTCATATGGTATGGAATATCTCCTTGGTCAGCCTGGGTCAGCTGTCCTGGCCATAGTCCCTCCCAAGATCATGCCCACCCACAGCTATTGGTGAAGGTGGGGAAAGGAATGCTGGAGGGACAGCCCTGATGTTGTGCAAGCGGTAGTCATAATATTGATATCAACAGTAAGCACAGCACTGCAGGAGCTGCTGTGGAAAATCACTACCGTCCCAGACCCACTACAAATGATCAGTTTTGCCTTCATCCCTATGATTTCATTACTGTAATAAACTCTGGTATTTGTCTGGTGTCAACCAGTTCTCAACAAATTTTTGTTGAGTATCAGCAGATATAAAAAGTATTTTTCTTGAGATTTTCTACTTCTTTGTTCCCTCCAGAATTATTATGTGAATTAGAACAGATGCTTCTTAAATGGGTTTATGAAGCTAAATAGAGAGGGCAAGACTGCCAGGAGTTCAGCCTGCACTGGGGTAGATATCCAGGAGTAGAGAAAAGTTGTGTGAGCAGCATATTTTGACACAGAAGTCAAAAAAACTCTCTGCCTCGAACTAAACCATAACAAATAGAAATATCCAACGGAAAAATAACGGAGTAAGGCGAATGATGGAAGTGCAATCAGCTCTTCAAGATCACCCTTCTCCCTCCAATTCTCTCTTCCCAGAGTCAGAACCTTGAGCCTTGTAACATTATCTCCTCCCCATCATAAGCAGTGTCAGGGGCAGGGAATGACGAGTGCAGTCAGTTCTTTCCTGATATCTCTTGCAGCTTATCGCACTCCTCGCCAGTCCTTCCTTGCTCCAGCTCGAGGTCTCTCACACACCAGACAGCTCTGCACAGGCCACTCTGACGGGCTGTTGAAACCCCAGTTCATCTTCTCCGGACTGGGATCTAAACTGATCACTCTTTCTGAGCCAGTCTCCAGCTCTCACCCTCTAGGTCATGGGATCTCTACTTCTTGTCACTGGCTGCAAGAATATCTCTGGTCTGGAATCGCTTCTTCTGTCTTTTCCTGACTGTGGAATCTGTGTGGTTGTCTCCATCTTGCCCTTCCCTTCCATCTCCTTCTAAACATTTCAAATTCCTGTCCTTAAATAGTGGTGGCAGAGGTGCCAGATTGGCCCAGCTGTGCTGAACGTGAGACCGAACCTCAGAGTCAGGGGAAAGTCTGAGAACTCTTTACTGGGCCTGCATTGTAGCCCCATCCCCCTGTTACCAAGCAAAAGTGACTCCTCACAAAAACATGACAGTAATAAACCATATTCATAACAAAAGCAGATTTAGCCTTCAGTTGAAGTACCATATGTGCCCTTCTCAAAAAACACAGCATGAACAGTGTCTTGAATACTGTGAAATCTCCAGTTTCTAGTCCAGCCAGGGAAGAAGGTACCTCAAGAAGGAGTAATGGAAGTCAGACTATATTAGGAATATTGGAGAGATAAGTGCCTTCTTTTTTAGGTGCAGATGGTGGTCAGAAAAGAGGCTACATGGCAGTCTGATATGTTAAGCATCCTGAAAGTGGTGCAAAGTAAGGAACTAGTGAGAGATACTGATGGACACAAAACTAACAGTTGGACAACATACTGATATTCTCTATGAAAGAATGAGTCAAGAATAACAAAATGGAACAAAGGTGCTTAAAAATAATAGCAAATGATCATTCTCACATTTCCTATGAAAGTATTTTTAGCCATCCATGTGCCTTTCTGTTCTGAGCAAACTTTGTAAGACTGAGATGGACCACAGACACATTGTATAATAGTGCTAAAAAGTATATTCAATCATTATACCACAAAAGTTTTGAATAGGTTTGTATAATTCTAGACAATAATCTAATTTAAAATAGTTATTCAAGTCCCAATTTCAAACAGTGAAAAGAGTGTAAGGTTATTTCATCTCATCTGTCAGAAATGGGAATAGGCACAGTGAAAGATGCTTCTTTCTTACTATTGGCTCTCTTATGAAAATACAGATTGTAATCACTAAACAATAAATAAATAGTACTTATGGAAATTGTTAAATCAGAAAAAGAAAAATGCCTTTGTGGCAGGGAGATGCGTAGAAATTATCTGCCCAAGTAAGCACTTGGTAGCTAGCTGCAATTTCAGATATATCACATTTTGAAACAGTCTCCTGACCGTTTTTTTCCCTGCACGTATTCATCAAAATAGCTGCTGATCTCACAATAAAATTAGATGAAAACACACAAAAAAATACTAGTAGTACATCACAGTGTGGTAAATAAAACTTAGGAATTATAACAGACCATTATTTTTATACAATAAAACCATTATTTTTATGGAGAATAGTAACTGTTAAGACTGAAATGTTATATATTAAAGGAAAAAAAAAGATCTGCTTAAATAAGAATTCTAACAAGATGCAAATCACTTGAGATTATCTTGCATTTAGATTTTGATGCATATGCACAGTTCAGCAGCAGAGGTACTGGTTACTAGGAAAAGAAGATTAAATCTTCATATCTTTGGAGAAAAGCTTGATGCTACCTAATTCTCCATTTCAGGCTACTGACAACTAAATCACACTACCATTATCATATTTACAACAAAGATTACCAGACCACATGGATTCCAAATGCTGTTCATGTTGGAGACGACACACCAGTTATCTATTCCCTGGAATGAAATGTAGGAAGAGTTAATTAGCAGAAACAAAGTACCACTGTTTCCTCAATACATATTCACTGCATTAACTAGACTGACTTGTAATTAAGTAGTGAATATATGCAGTTTTACTAATTCTGTAGATTTTAAGAAGTGTTCCAATGTGTTCTTTCTATCAGTATTCAATTTGTCCTGAAGATTCCTATGAAGTTTGTAACACGAACACGAACACTAGGGATTAATGATCCTAGATGAATAAATGGAAATTAATTTAATCTCATGCACTTATGGTTATTTATCTTATAGTCACTGCACTGCAGTTAGGACAGCTTTTCCTTTGCTACCTACTTATGCTTGCTGTGTAATTATTCAAGAGTGAATTACAAAGATTTTTAAATTTACCAATTAAATTTTGTTCTACACTTACAGCTTAACAGTGTAAATAATTTTCCACTTATACCAAAACATCAGCCTTTAAATATACCATGCTAAAAAAAGTTTGAAACCTACAACCTAGCTACTGCTACAGAATGAGTTAAAAATTTAAATAATCTGTTGAATTACACAAGTTTTACTGCTCTTAAGTAAAACATTGATAACTTCCGGGAGCTCTGCTGTCCTTTTCTTTTAATCATACTTGAAAGATATGGTATAACTCTTCTTCCACTGAAACTGGCACCAAGAATGTTATGACTCCAAACCCAGGAAATTTAGTATACACATTTTTGCAAAATTTGAAAAATTTGGACTTCGTGAACTAAAAAAAAAAAAAGAAACTAGTAGTGTGTCTCAATTTGAAAGGGATATCAGTCTAAGTTTAACCCAAATATTATTATTATCCAGAAATTACTAACAGATGAAACCAAATTCTATTGTATTCCTCCATTAGTGGTACAAGTACTGCTGTTTACTTTATTAGCAATAAAATTTTGAACATGTCCTTCGTCTATAAACTTAATTCCTTTGTTTAATGGACTTGGTGACCACATCTTGAAAGCAATAGATAATCCCTGAGTAAACTGTAGATTAAGGAAGCTAATCAAGGAGATTAACTATCCTTTCTATTGAAAACAATAGAATTAAGGGTAATCTTACAGTTTATTAAATGATCACAGACCAGTGGACATAATCTTCTCTCAGCTGCAGTGCTACACGTCAAAGAATTCGATGTAAAATAGTTATGAACATCAAAAAAACTTACACACCTTCTAAGATGTTCCCACATTTTTTTTACAAGATTTATTTCTCCTTTGTTTTCAAACAACAGAAGTAACACTTTGCCAGATTAAAAAAGAAAAAAAGCCAAGGGAATTTTTGTTTGATCTTCATTTTTAGAGAAAGATTATCTCAGTCTTCCAGCTGTTTTTCTCATCTTGATAGCAAAGAAAATCATTTGTGGATTTTTTTGGCAAAATGATCATATGAAAAATAGTTTTATATATTATATGAACATGAAATATATATATATATATATTTACCACTGTAGGACGTCTTATACTGACTGATAATTCCTAGATTACTTTTCATTACAATGTTTCATAGACACATAAAAGTCAAATAAAGTTGACATTAACAAAGAAATTATTCTGTATTTACAAATAATTCAAGCTGCTATGGTCTGATAGAGTTGAATGCATGCAGTAATCTTTCCATATTTGTCAGGAAAGACCACAATAATAGGAAGACATCAATGGAAACAATACTCTGCCCTACAAAATCCACCACATTTGTGTTAAACTAGTGAGATGTGAGTAGAAGTTACAGAGTGAATATTACTTATCTTTTTTTTGTAAGCATAAACAGGAGAAATCTGTTGCTTAAAGACAAAATCTTAATGTGTCTAATCCATCACTCAATGGAAAAATAAGGAGCACCTGGCAAAAGGGATAGAATAGACTCAGTGAGCCCAAGTAGGCACCATCAGATAGCACAGAGACCTCTTTTCACTAATTCAAAGCTGAGAAACAAACATAATTCCAAACTCTTTATCTCAAAACCTTATTTTCCTTACTGTGATCTTGTTTGTTTTGCATTTTGATTATATTTTATTATTGGTTTAAAAGTTCAATGTTGTAAAAATACTTTGGAAAAAAGAAACTGAATTGACACAATTTGTCAACTTTAAACATTTTTAAAAGAAAAAATGCTAGAAATGCATATTTTTTTCTTTTTTTTCTGCAAGCACTTTTATTTGTCCCTGATTAGATGATTATATAGTTTACTCTATATGTCTCCATACACTATTTCTTTTCTTTTTTTTAACTATCATATTGAGTTTCTTCTGCTAGACTCATACTTTGACTGATAATAAATCCCTAAAATAGACTAAGGCTCAAAGGCTGTGTGTAAGGTTGATGTGCCTGAGAACCTCAGGGAATGATGTAACATGATGGGTCACAACTGCTGCAAAGAAGCTGACCTTGATTTCAAAACAAAGGGAACCAGAGGCCTTGGTTTTAGGTAAATGTTTGTCTCTGAATTTGTTAAAAGAGTGTGACTGTCTCCCTGAGTTAATCAGACCAGCCTGAAGAAAGTGAATGCTTAATTCAGCCTAACACAGAAAAATATAAAAACCAGAAAAACAGCAAAAGAGTTCTGAAGACGGGAACAGGCTTCAGCGTTCCTTCCCAATTAGCATTGTGATAGGAAGCATATGATAGAAACTGGTAGTGGTAACTTTGTGCACTTGTGAACCTCTGAGGGGCTGGAGTAGTTATTACCTGAAGGCCAGTTCTCTCACTGGATGACCCACACTGGAGCAAGGTGTGAGGAGCTGCCCCCATGGAAGGCCCCATGCTGGAGCAATTCATGGAGCACTGTAGCCCATAGGAAGGACTCATGCTGGAGAAGCTCATGAGAGATTTTCTCCCTTGCGGAGAGACCTCACACTGCAACAGTGGGAAGTGTGACGAGGCCATGCCCTGAGAAGAAGCAGCGGCAAAGTCCTTCTGTAATGAACTGACTGCAACTCCTATCCCCCATCCCATACTCCATTTGGCAGGAAGGAAGGAGAGTCCCAGGAAGAGGGAGGGGTGAGGGGAGGCATTTTAAGATTCAGTTTTATTTCTGATTTCCCTGTTCTTATTGTTCCTCTAATAAATTAAACCTTTTTCTCTCCAATTTCAGTCCATTTTTCCTGTGATGCTAATTGCTGAGCTATCTCTCTGTGCTTAACTCAGAAACTATTCATTATATTTCTCTCTCTCTCCTATTCAGTTTTATCGGATTTTATGAATTGGTGGATACCTGGCTTAAACACCACACACTAATATTATGTTCAAAACAGAAACTGACTTACATCTGCTGACTCACTTTGGACATAATGTTAGAATTTACCACTTCTGATAGAATGCAATGCACTGAAGAAAAATATCCACCCTTAACATTACCACACCTGTTGTCCATTCTTTTTTCTTTATTGCCCATGTTTTCCTATTTTTTTGGTGTGATTAGTAGTTCTGAACGGTAGAACATACTGTATGGGCAACATTTACTTACTATGATCTCTATCGTGCCCTTACTAAATAATGTGAAATGATGACTCAAAGGGTCAAATAATGACTCTTCCTTTTCTGTCTGTGGGCATGACTGGATGTTGAAAAAACAATGTACTACACTAAATTTCTTTTTTTTTTTTTTTTTGAGGCTTTATTGGTCTAAGTATAGAGGAGTACCAGATGAATTTTTCTGTTTCATGGGAACTCAAGTTGTCTATCTGATGGCAAAGTACATTTCTCCAGTACATACAGCAAATACAGCAAACATATTCCAGATTATAAACACAAATGCACTGATCAGCCCATTGTGTTTGATTTGACACTGTTGATTACTCATATGCTTGCAGATCATCCTGCCACATACTCCTTTAAACTAACTTTTCAAGTTAACTATCCTAATGAACGTGTATCTGCTGGAAAGTAAATGTTACTGGAAGTTTGATAAACATTTCAGAAGTGAGATCTATAGTTTACTTGTCAATTATAAAGTGCTGTAAGTTTTACAAAAAGTGTTTTGGAAATCTCGAAACTTTTTCAGTCACATATAAAAATCGTGGAGCTCTCCATGTGTAGCAGGGACAGCTGCCTTAGTAACAACATCTCCTCACTTCACCAACAGGAAAAGTGCCAAGTAACTATGCTTGAGGCACTGAGGTCTCTGTGCATTTTCTGTCATTTCAAAGCTTACCCAAGGAAGAATGTCAGCTTATTTAGTCAGTCTGGGGAAGAATTATATACAGAGAAAGTTGGCTGAGGTTTCATGTCACATTAACTCCTGTTAAACATGCTCCATCTTACAGAAAGAGTGATTAGATTTGTTGTTTTCTGCACCATACATTTCCAAAATTTTTAGATATAAACAGATGATCAAAACATCCATATCAATGTAATACCTTTTACTAACTCTTTGACTTATATCATCAAGAAGAAAAACGAGCAAAAAACCCAAACCACATCTAATACACTGCAGGCTATAAAAATGCAAATGAAAGAATGTTCAAACATTTTTCTGATTCTGGAAGCCTGCAAGACATACTGAGAAACTTCATTTTATTATAGACACAAAAATATATTTTTAGTTTTAATTAGTGATTTTGTGACTTGCTAGAATCACTAGGAAGCATATTTCAGTGATCTATGTCACCCCAAGGCAACAGTCATTTTGAACAGCAGGGACAATCCCAGAAGTGTAGTTAATCAATTGGAAACCAGCCATTCTTGTCTTCAGAATTGCTTTATAAGGATAATTAAGACAAATTTCTGGCTCCAAACCATTTATTTGAGTTTTGTTTGGGGTTTGGCTTGTTTATGTTTTTTTAAACTTTTTTTTTCCCTCTGTTCACTACTTATTATTTCCTTGAAGGCAAAAATATTGATGAATACAAAATACAAAAAATAAATATGTTTCATTGTAAGATGTTTTATAACAATGCAATTATAATACAAAAAAAAAATCCAAAAAAATCAAACCCAAACAAAACAGTTGGTAATCAGTTGCAAGGTTCTTCTGTCAGATGCCAGTGATTAAGTGCTTATTCAATGTAGCTCCTTCAGTCTATGTAGAAGTATAGAGGAATTTTGATACTTCTATTTTTCAGTCCAAGCTAATACAGTCGTGCAAACATACATAAGACAATTTGAAGATAAGAAATATACATACAGAATGAAGTAACTGCAGAATTATCTCTTCTCTGACAAGCTAACTTTCCATGACTATCCCTAGCCAGTATTTGAAGTTTTGTGAACATATCTACAGAAGCTTTTCGGAAGATTGAATTTTGTTATTTTTGATGATCAATACTCATACGAAAGACAAGCTATGATTGCATGAAATAGAAGGAATTGAACTTAATAGGACAATAGTTAAAGCAATTCTCATCAACGGGCAGGAAAAAAAGAACTAAGGAAAATATTCAAACTTCAAACAAAGGTTTTGGGTTTTTTTTAATTTAAATCCATTCAGAAAGGTTCTAAATATTTTTTACAATTCAAATTAATAGCAGAGAAAACATTTTTAAATATTAAATATTTAAGCATAAATCAAACTTCAGTAAAGTTATTGTATCTAATATTAAATTAATATTAAATCAGAATAGGAATGTAATGATTAATTGAAAATAAAAGGTAGCAATATGCATTTTAAAGCCCAATGCTGAGAAGATGTAAGTATTTATTGGAAGAAGTGATAATCTGAAAGTCATAGGTGGCTGAATGAAACAATGAAACTCATTCATAGTTGAAATAATATTTTACAATCCCATGTGCTCAGAGTAGGTAACCTAAAGCCATTTGGTATTTTTAATAAACCAATGTGCATTTCAAAAACCTATTTGAAACCTGATTGGATTCAAAATAGTGCTTTTAAAAATAAGTAGAAATTGGAGTTTTGTAAAGAGCCTTACATGGTCACACTACAATTAAATTGTTCTTAAACAAATAGGATAAACAATGTTAAAGAGATGTGAGAAAAAAAAAAAACCCTAATATTTTATTTAAAGAGACATCTTATGTAATTACAGCACTTGGAAACTATTCATTATATTGTCAGAATTAATACTATATTTTTCAGAAAAGAAATTTCCTCCAGGACAGGGAAGTGAAGAAATAACTCATAACTTTTTTAGATCTTCCTAGTACATCCCTCAAATACAAGGTGGCTGTCACAAGAGGAACAAAATGGGAAACTTAGAAAGTTTTTATTTTAGCATGTTTTCTGTAAAATCTGAACCTATTACAACTTAATAAGACTCCTAATGATTTTTATCAAAATATATCACAATGTAGGGCAGCTGTGCCAAAATAAAGTTTGTATTTTTTCATTGATAGAATGAAAGAACTCCAACATTTTTTAGTTTGCTCAGTATCTATAAACAGAGCAATCTCTTTGAGAAGTTTTGAAAATATCGTTTTTTGTGAAGTTTATTGACTCTTGACTCAGAAAAGTTTCCATAGTCACTTAATAAGTTGATGTTTACATGAACTAAAATTCTAAGTTTTGAAAACAATGTTAACGAGAATCCTTAGCCTGAAAGAAAAGATCAAGATTTTCTGCTGATTCATAAATTTATTCTTGTGTTCTGCCTTACCTTTCAGTACAAAATAAGTCCATAAGTGACTTATTTTGTACTTTCCTGAACACCTAGGCTTCTCATTTTGAGCATACTTAAAATAGATCTTCCCTGATTGGAACAATCCATCCATGTTCTAAGCCTATCTGAGTTCACCCAAAAAAGCTTATCCATGTAAAACCAGCAACAAATATTTTTGGTTTTTTTTAATATAAAAAGTAGTAGAAATTGTGAGGTATTTGACAGAAGAGAAGCATCATTTGCCTTTTGGCACCTGGAGTATGAAGAAAGAAAAAAAAAAAAAAAAGAGCTCAGTTGTACTGTGTAAGAGCTGATGGGAACGTATTGCAATTCTACAGGTTTCTTATTTGCCCCTAAGTTATTTCCTTGTCTAGTGAGTCTGATTGTTGTATTGACTTTGGACTCCTTCTGTTCAGGGAACTGTACTCTTTGGATCTTTGGATATCGTTTCTCAATGACTAACATTCAGCATGCGCAATACAGTGAACCTGAGTACTGAACGTGATAGTTTTGGAATTTTTCCTTGAGTCTCGGCATTTTAAAGCAAGAAATTCTAGGCTCTGTCTTCTAATTAATATTTTGGATCTCACATTTTGCTAGTAGAACACATATTGACATGCTAATATAAATCTTAAAGTAGAAACACCAAATTGACAAAAAGTTTAGGCTGCTGAAGTATGTCAGAAATTATGAGCATAATATAATCAGTAAAATTATTGCATTCACTAGCCACTTTACAACTATGATTCCCCTCCAAAAACTTTTAATATATTTCATATATAATCATAGGTGATCATGAAGTATTTAGCAAAGCATTGTCAACATTGGAGGGGAAATAGAACAAGAAAAAAAGAACTCAAGACCAAACTTACAGAAATATGAAATAATCTCATATACTCATTCCTAGTGGAATCAAATACATTGCCATTTTCTTATAAAATCCAGATACAACTTATTCAAAGACACATTGCAACCAAAATTAAAACGCCTAGCAGAGCAGGACTGTTCTACCTTCTGCATCATCACAAGAGTCCTAAAGTATTTCCAGAGTTCATCTCAAAGGACAACTTTCTGGCACGTGCTGCATATAATAAAATGAGGGGTCTCTTAGGTTGCTGTGCAAAATGAATTAACAAATAAAGAACTTCTGTTGTAATATTCATTAACAAATGTTACATCAGGAGAGAGTAAGCTATGTGCCAGGATGAGATGGCATGCATTATTAAACAAGAGCATACAGAGGCACAATATCATACTGCCCAATCTCTATGAAATTTACTAACAGTCCTTTAGGGTTTCAGGAGCTGGTCATCCTAGAAAAAGGTGAATATTTAATAGTAAAAAACTTTAAGGAACATTACAAAAGAGAAACTTTCAACTATAAGTGGTTATAAATGTGGGTTGTATCATGTCCCTGATCATTATTGCATGTTTGAGCAAGTTCTGTCACAGATTACATGAACTAGTTTGATGTGCACATATTAGCACCAACATTATATGTTATGTCTCATGGAGCAAACCAAAACACTTCTATCTGGATAACTAGTTTCTTTTCCTTGGATGACCATCATCACAGTATTTACAGCTTACAATAATTAGGCAGGCACCACCTGTTGTGTGCAAAGCAGAGGCTTAAATCTATTCAGCACTTTTTTTCAACTCCACAACTAATTCCTAGAGTAATTAATGTGTTGCATTTATGGATCCCATGCTGAAATGTCTGATCAATAATTAAAGCCATAATTTCAAAAGCTATAAAAAGCACTCTTCAAATGCAATCTCCCTAAATTAAGGAGTTTTCCAGCTATTAAGTGATGATAGAATATTGCAAATAATTTATTTATAAAATTAACTGCTGCTTCTTGTAGCCAGTACAAATTTGTAAAAGAAAAAAGGATGTTGATTTTGTTTACTCACTCCATTAGTTTCTCCTTCACAAGCAGTATTTTTTCCCAGTAAATATTGCTTGATACTTCATATAAAATGTAAAAGTTCTTCTCTGTTTTGAAATTATTCCACTGCTCATCATGAAAACATTCAGTCCCAGTATTTGTATGTCTTGTCACAAATGGCAAAATTCAAGACATTTGGACAGGTCTTCTTGAGTGTCAGACTTATTTCCTGGTGAACAAGTGCAAGTCACTGCAAAAAGAACAGGTGAAATAATGATTTTTACTACCCCAAATTACATACTATGCTCAGTAATGGGCTAGTAGCCCCCATAATGTGCAAAATATTGTTTTTCCTTGAAGGTCAGAGTATTAAAATCAATCTGAAATGCAAAATGTAATATCAGGTATAAGTCACAAATTGTATCACTAAACACATTTCCTCCTATTTTGTTTTCAAAAGAAACATCCAAATCTGGTTTACATGAATTTGAAAAGGGCTTATGGGAAAATAAAAGCAGAGTTACATTAAATACAAAGAAGACTGTAGTCTGACGTCATGTTTTACACCATGTAATTCCAAACACTTCAGCAGAACAATCTCAGTTTTTCACCACAGCAGAAGCAAGAATTAAACATTTATGTGGTTAATTAAAACATGAATGATAGGGTATAAGTCATTACTAAGAGGTAAAGACAAGAAGCAGTATCTCCTCTGGGAAGTCTCTTTAGACATACCATATTCTTTACTTTGAACTATTACATCTGAACCACAGTCTGAGTCAGGATTTCAAGATACGATATATTTGCTCAGCATCTCAGGTGACAGGTCCTCCTATCATACTTTTGTTGATATAGAGTTCTACTTCATCTATATTTTATTTTAAAATGTTACTATTAAAAAACAAAACAAACAAACCCTAGAATGAAAAGAAAAATCAAACCCAAAACCAAGTCTGAATGGATGGTAACCAAAACCACAAATAGTAAGATAGGTAGGAAATAAAAATAATAAGATCCTCTTAGTTTACCAGTGTAGTATCAGGATGTACATTAAATAAATTTTGTACACAAAACAGTACTTAAAAACAGTACAAAAAATAAACCATAGCTGCAATATTTAGGGAGCATAACAATGCTTTTTTTCTAACAAATCTTTAACAGTAGAGTTTTTAGCCACTTTTTAAGAAATTGTGCTATGTTAGAAAACCTATGTATAAAATTTTAAACTTCTTTTTCATGTCTTTAAGCATTTCTCTTCACAAAGTATGTGAAATAAAAAATCAGAATGCAACTACAATGGTAGCCATCTTTTATTCTCATTGCTGATAAGCTAGTACTCAGTCAACAACATAATTTCAATTTAAAGACTACTGAAAAATCCTTCATAATTCTGACTGGAGTTGGGACCAGATGAAAGGAAAATCACACTCTGAGAAGGCCTAACTTGTTGATATATTTCCACTGGTGTTTATACAAACAGGCCAAAATCTGTCTTCAAGCATAGTTTCCAGAAGAAAGACATTTAGACATGTTCACATCTCACATTTTTCTTCATTTTAATAAAGATCTTACTATATGATTGTACATTAGATCTTAGATCTGCAGAAATAGTATCTATACATATATATATAAAATATATATTTATAATATGTAAAATAAATCCATGACATCTATATATACAGGTGACACATACAAACACAATTCAGCAGCAGAGAGAAAATGTCCCATGATGATGAACAGACTTTATCTACAGCGATTGGATGTAACTATTGCACCCTAAATATGAGAAATAAACATACCCGTCAGAGCATGAAATATCTGGTTCTGAAAGCTTTGCCAGTCAGTGATCTACAGAGCAATGTCAAACATCTTATGACTTGCTTTGGGCTCTGATTTCTTTATGCACTGCTACTGCTGCCCTGAGGCACTGAAGAGCAATGGTTATTTTTCGAGTTAAAACATTTTAAACCAAGAAAATGCATTTTAAATGAATGCCATATTTCCTAATTTAAAAGGGAATAGTCTTTTTTTTTTTTTTTTTTGCTCAGGTAAATCACAGAGTATGAAACACAGACAAAAAGAATATTCCTGGTTTGTTCATCACTAAGTATTTTGACAGGAAAATAAGTAAAGCAAGAAACTACATCTTCAAGTGCTTATCTTTTTTTAGCTAGTGAAACTATGTAGAAGTGTATATGACATACACACAAATATTGTAGAAATAGAATTTTAAGAGCCCAACAAACTATTGCTGTTTTTAAAAAAACACAACTGTTATGACTCTGGGGTGTTAAATGTTTTGTGCCTGGGTCATACATCAGTTATGACCCTTGAATGGAAGCTGCTAAACGTAATAATATGTAAATATCAGATTGAGAGTCATTTCAAGATGTGAGACAAGTAGGGAGAAAAAGAAGGAGAAACTGTGTTTTTTTATTTTGGTCGGCTATTTTTCCACCTACTATTCTTCTAAATCTGGTGTGGGTGATTACTATACAATCTCACTATATATTACACCAATCCCAAATACCCATATATCAACCATGCTGCCTTTTGATCACCATTACATGATTTTTTTCTTCGTTAGTTGCAAACTGGCCACTTACTGCATTTTCAGTCCTTTGTATCCAGACAGCTTTTGCTATACCTTCTCCACATACTTCATTTGCTGCCAACTCATTAATTTCTGCTTATATGACCCAGCATACTTCCCTGTAGAAAGGGGTCTAAAAAGGAGCACAGTGCTTGTGATGTGGCCTCACCAGTGCCCAGTACAGTGGGACAATAACTTCTTTGGTCCTGCTGGTAACATTACTTCTGATACAGGCCAGGATGCCCTTGGCCTTCTTGGACATCTGGGCACACTGCCAGCTCATGTTCAGGTAAATGTTAACACCTGCAAGTCCTTTTCTGCAGGACAGCTTTCCAGCCACATCAACCCCAAACCTGCAGTGCTGCAAGAGGTTGCTGTGGCCAAAGTGCAGAACATGCCACTTGGCTTTGTTGAACCTCATTCAATTGGCCTCAACCCATCTATCCATGCTGTCTAGGTCCCTCTGAAAACCCTTCCTGCTCTCAACCAGATCTATGCTCCCACCCAGCTTTGTATCATCTGCAAACTTACTGAGGGTGGTCTCGATCCCCTCATACAGGTAATTGGTATTAAACAGAACTGGGGCCTCAGAGATGGATAGAGTACTGCAAATGGAGTCTCACAAGAGTGGAATAGAGGGAAAGAATCACCTCCACGACCTGCTGGCTATGTCTCTTTTGATGCAGCGCCGGATATGGTTGGCTTTCTGGGCTTCAGGTACATATTGCTCATACTCATTTTTTCATCCACCAATACACTGAAGTCCTTTCCTGAAGGGCTGCTCTCAATTCATTCTCTGCCCAGCCTGTATTCGTGCTCAGGAATTCTTCAATCCTTATGTATTGATTTTTATCTGTAAATTTAATGGATTTTCCAGGGTGTAAGAGGGGAAACTAAAAGAAAGAAAGAAAGAAAGAAAGGAAGGGGAAGGGAAGGGAAGGGAAGGGAAGGGAAGGGAAGGGAAGGGAAGGGAAAGATGAAAGGAAAGATGAAAGGAAAAATGAAAGGAAGTCAAAGTAACTGAGAAAAATAAAATTATCTCATTAAAAAAAAATAATTCTTTAAACCTTTTTGTCTCATTTCTAATGTGATTTCAGACTCATTTTGCACATACAAAGATTACCAGAAGTGACCAAAAGCACAGAAAATCCTGAAGATAGATAGCAGTGACAGGATTGATATGCTAGCACTACCCTTAACTTTAATCACGAGGAGACAGAAGTTTCAAAGAGCAAAAGCAGGGCTTTACTATAATCTTACAGTCCAAAGAAAATGTCTTTCCTCAAATCTGTTAGAAATGCCAGTGTATGAACTACATTTAGTTTCAGTGTCTGCCTTTGACTTTTTCCTGAAAAACATAGGGGATATATAGCTGTTTTCATGGGCAATTTAATTATTTCACTATTACAATCAGTAGTGATGCTCAATTTAGTCAGAGATATTACATTTAGTTTTAGCTAGGCTACCTGCAACTTTACTCATTAGCTGTGTTGATTTTCTTCACCTTTAGAATTTCAGTTTTATAGGAACCAAAAGCAACTGGCACAATTTTTATTGTTGTCTTACAAATAACTTGCTTTTTTTTTCTGCTGTTTTTCTCCGAGAAGTATTTCATTTGCAGCCTGATTTCCATTCTTGTTCCTGAATGCCTGGAGCACCTGTTGCAGACTTATTATTTCCCAGAGTCCTTCTAGCAGCTGTTCTGCCTCTTTGCTTATAGCCTCTGAGAGATGACAGTGCATTTGGTCTATGCATGCAACCTGACAGATATGCAGATGAAACAGCACCCTTTGAACTGAATGGAGAATGAGATGAATCTAAAAAATTTAATATACCCTACAGGGGGAAAATAAAAATTAAAAAAAAAAAAGATTAATTTATAGTTTTAATGTGATAATTGTATATTTTGTCCAAGGCAAACTTAAGCATTTTACTATGCTGGTAAAAATGAATGCATCTTATTACTGACATTTCTTTAACAGAGGTAAATTAAAATATTGATTTGGTAACTGGTGTACTTTGAGTTGCTTTTCCAACAATTTTGAAATATTTAACTATTTCTTTCATATTCTCCTAATGTATTTGTTATACCAATCTGTGACTCCTTATCTGGAAGCTTTTTCTGAAATATATTACTCCTGCACTGCCAATTAGGGTTTCAGGCAAACCAGACTCCAATACTCAACTTAGAGAAGAAAGTAAGGAAAGTTTATTCTACTACCCACAAGAAACAAAAGAGAACGAAAAGCAAAAAGAGAGTAAGATTATGAGAAAATTACAACCAACACTTTCTTTCACTTTTCCCTCCCTCATCCCTCCTTTCTTCCTGGGCCCAGCTCACTGCTCTCAATGTCTCTACCTTCTCCCCCCTCAATGGCTCAGAGGGGCAGGGAATGGGGGATGTGGTCAGTCACTCACAGATGGGCTCTGCCGCTTCTCTCTTCTCAGAGGAGAATGACTCTTGACATTCTTCCCTTGCTCTGATACAAGGCCTCTTGCACGGGACACAGTCCTTAATGAACTTCTCTGATGTGGATACTTCCCAGCAGCTACAGCCTGTTTTGATACAGGGTCCCTCACACAGTACACAGTCGTTAATGGACATCTCTGGCGTGGGTTCTTCCCCACAGTTGCAGCTTCTGCAGATACAGGATCCCTCCCTCGGGACATGATCTTTTCTGGGCACAACTTTAATGAGCTTTTTTTTTTCATAGGTTCTTACCCATAGTTATAGCTTCTGTGAATATGGGGTCTTCACAAGGGACATGGCCTCCTCTGGTCATAGTCACTGACCCTGGCTCAGTGTCTTCAATGAAGAGAATCACTTCTCCTGATGCAGGGTCTTTAATGAAATGCAAACAAATCTCAGCTTCACCAGTAGTCTCTATAGGATGTAGGGAAGTCTCTGCTCCAGCATACCTCCTCCTCTCTTCCCTCACTGACCTTGGAGTATGTGTAGTTGCTTCTCTCTCTATTCTCACTCCTTGCACCACCACCAGCAGGAAAGGAAGATGAGACAGGAGAAAGAAGAGGAAGAAGAAACAGGAAGAGGCGTTCTCTTCCACCTTCATCTTAAAAAGTGATTGTAGAGGTATGTAATTGGCTCAGCCCAGAAGTGAGTCTGGCTCAGAGCTGGGGAGAGTTTCAGGTAACTTCTTACAGGAGCCATCTTCACAGCCCCTTCCCTCTTGTCAGAAATGGTTGTCTTGTCAAATCATGGCAGGTATTTATTGTGATTTGTGTCCCGGTACTTCATTTATATCATAGTAATAGAAGTTCTCAAGTTTCCTCAATCACTTATTTATATTAAAGACAAATAAACCAAACCATATAAACTAACAGCCTCATGTTTGTCAGGTAATATACAATGAAAATATTTGGTGAAGAACTAGACTGATAATATCCAGAGGCTAAGAGATTGCATTTGCAATGATACTACTGTCCGTGCACACGTATTATGACATCCACAGCAAAGAAATTATTCTGCTTAAGTCATTATGTAAGAGTGAAACCTAATTCAAATACACTTTTGAGACCTTTAAAAAAGATGATATTTTCTTAGATCTTTTCTTAGATTTTCTTAGAACTTTTAAGGTTAGATTTTTATTACTTTTTCTTTCAACATTACTGGTCTGTGTCTATAGAAGTGGATAAGAGCAACTTTCCTGAAAAGACCCAGAATTGAAGGACTTACAATGACATAAGTATTTTTCTGAATTAAATTTGCCTTTCAATAAGTTTGTCTCTTAATTTGCTCGAGTTTACACAAAAGAGAATTTGATAAGATTTAGGAAAAAGTTCAAGCCAACACACAGAGTTAACTGTTTCATCTAATTATATAAAAGGTATGCAAATCTTATAAAGCCACTGGGGAAAAATAACTTAGAGGAGATGAACTTTATATAGGTAACATTGCTGTCTTTTTTCTTTTCTTGTTATTAGATAAAATGGAGATATTAAAAAAAAGACCAGACCTGAAAATGTAAGATGTTTGGTAAAATCTGTTGTGTTATTGTGTGTTCTTGTATGGATTCATCTAAATAGCTTCCTCGTTGGCAGAGGTCAAGGAATGAACAATATCCTAGAAGTCTTATCTAAATTGAGTATTAGCTTCATTTTCACAAAGTCATTTTGTTACTTTCTGTTAGCTCAGTGTGAAGAATACTGTTAATCTTACTAGTCTCCTTATCAGATAGCAGCAAGACAGTGTCATCAGCATACAAGTAAGTAAAAGATTTCTCAAAGTTGAGAGAGAGGGATTATAAGCAGACCCAAAGAACTGAATAAACACTCCAACAGCTCCAGTAATGTTTGTAGCATCTGAGAAAAACAAACAAACCAAATAAAAATACTTTGACTTCAGATTGTTTCTTCTTTTTGCTAAATAAGATAGCAACCATGAACATGCTATGTTACCAGTACTAAACACAGCTGCTTTTGCAGATATCATGAAGACTTTCTGTATGTGCAAAAGGTTCTCTAAATTTGTCTTGTATTTAAACCTCTTTATGTGAGGAGGAAAGTATTTTATAAACTGATAGAACTAGCAAGTCATCCCTCTATGATCAAAGGCCATTAAATAAAACGAATTGAATGGAGAAAAATCCATCTGTGACTCTTACCTCTAATAGAAAAGAAAGTGATATTAACTAATAAATAATTCCAAGGAAATAAAAAAGTGAAAGTCTTATCATGTGAATAGTAAAAACTTTTTTCACACTAAAATCTTGACCACTGTAACTCAATAACAAAAACAAAATATAATTTACTATATTTCCAACTCACATCAAATTATCCAGATGGATATGAAAAAAAAAATCCATCTATATTAGTTACCACAATGATAACATACAATTTAATCAAATAGGTTATGATGATGATGATTTTTCAGAACATAATACATTTTTCTTTTCTTTGAAGCCACAGAATAAATTTTAAACTGTTGTAGTTATAGAGGTCTGAGTAACTAATTTATACTAATTTCAAAATACAGTACAGCTGTCTAACCATACTGTGACTATTAAATTTTTATGCTTTCATCAACACCTTTTAGAGGGTTAGAAATTTCAGAAAGATTAAAAAAACTTGAATTACATAAGAATTTTGATAAAGTAGTACATTAATGAATTCCACTGCTAGTGTGATTCTAAGTAAATGATTCCTTTCAAGAAGGCAAAGAAGCCTGTTTCCTGTTGCAAAATGGCACTGAGAACTGCTTTGACACTGTCCCAGGCCCTGAAAAATCTTAGAGATAGTCAAATCAATCTGAGAGGTAAGCATGTAATTTCAAATTTGTACTAACGACATGGATTTCAAAAGATACTAAGCAGAACTTCATTTATGCTTTTGTTTGAAGTTTTTGTGGTTTTTCTTCAAACAATAATACTTTCTGTTAAAATATGGGGTCATTTTGCTTTCAGAGTTTATACTAGACTTTAAAGTAGAATTCAGTGCCCAAGTAGAGGAATGCAATGACATTTCAGACATGTAATGGTCATACATCTCGAGAAAAGTGATGATTCAGAAGATCAGAAGATCATGTCTTAAAATCTGGTGGAAGAATCTCAGATATCCTAGGACACACAAAACAGTACTACATACACATTTACACCACTGAACTGCTCTCCAGTAACTTGTCCCAAAGAGACTCTTATACCTGTATGTAAATAATGAATAGTTTTGCTGATAATTGCTGTGTTATTGAAAGAGTAATCTGTATAGGAATCTCAGCCCTATGATCTTATTTTACATGTTTTCCATCTGTAGATTGCTCCTATTAGCAGGCTCTTTTACTTCTCATCTGTTATTTAACTTTTGGAAATGCAAGAAACCAACACTTAATCTAAGGATATTGCGAAGTAGTATCTGCTTGTGATGTTATTGGGCTATACAGCACACATTTTTCGCAGACTGACATTCACACATTTATATTTTATTGGAATATAAGCTGTAGATTCCCTATGTTTGCACGCTGTTTTGAAAGCATGATTACTGATTCCAGTCAGAAGAAACAACTGTTAGAAAATGGAATTTGGTTTGCTGCTTTAAATTTCTTCAGTCTTCCAGTCGATACGTAGCTAAACCAGGAGCAGAAACAGATGTTATTCAAATTGGTTTTCCAGAGATCATTCAAAAGTTTACCTGGGGAGTAAATGAAAATTACCGTAGAGTCTGGCATTATATTTTTATAGAAAAGGAAAGCTGGTCAATGAGCCTTGAGCATCAAACGTTGCATGCTAATAAGATCTCCTCTCAAACATATCAGCTTCAAGCCCTCAGGGTTCAGCAAAATACCAGTTCTAACATTCAAACTTAGATTTTCGTACTACTCTGGAAATACAATAACCTACACTTGTTAAAAAAATTTTTAAAAAGCAAACAAAGAAACCCAACCCAAACCACAACAGGTAAAACACATTTATTTCAAAGTAATAAAACATACATATGTACTCTCCATAAACATAGACCCTAAGGAGTCTTATATATTCTAGCAGGATGAGTAATGAACCGCATTTTCAACTACATCCTACCTGATACCAATACCAATCCATTCCTTCTACTCATGATCAACACCTAATGAAAAATGTACATGAGCATTTACTATAGGCAGTCATATTCTGTTGCTGTAAAGGAAAAAGTTCAATTTTAAACTTATTTTCCAATTCAAGTCCTTCCCAAGGGACACAAGTTGAGGAAGAGTGTAAAGGTGGTTAACTCAATACCAGCTTGACTCCACTTCCTCCCCACAGTTACAGCTGTGGATATTGGGTCCCTTCCTTGGGACAAGGCCTCCTCCAGCCATAGTCATTGTCCCTGGCTCAGGGCCTTTAATGAAGTGAATCGCCACCCCTGGTCTGGGGCCAGCTTTAGCAACATGAGTCTCTGCCCCTGATACTGGCTCATTGTCAAAATGAGTCTCTGCCGCTGATGTGGGGTCTTTAAAGAAATGAAAATAAATCTCAGCTTCCCCAGTTCTCTCCATAGAATGCAGGGGAGTCTCTGCTCCAGCACACCTCCTCCTCTCTTTCCTCACTGACCTTGGAGTCCTCATGGTTGTTTCTCTCACTGTTCCTACTCCTTGCACCACAACCAGCCAGAAGAAAAAGAAGGGGCAGAAGAAGAAAAGAAGGTGGAGGAAGAAATCTCCCCTTCCAGCTTCTTCTTAAAAAGTGATTGTGGAGACATCTAATTGGCTCAGCCCCAGAAGTGGGTCTGGCTCAGAGCTGGGGCGAGTTGTGAGCAACTTCTTACAGGAGCCATCTTTACAACCCCTTCCTCCTTACTAAGAAAAGGCTATCATGTCAAACCATGACAAAGGGAATCTAACCACCTTAATTTATAATATATACAAGTACTTAAAGATGATTTGTGTTCTTGTCCCTTAAAATTTCTGTCTGTGGTCTTTCTTCAAAAACCTATGAGAAATCATCTCATTGTCCATGTTAACTCTTGGAAATAGTAATTATCATATTTTAAATACTGTGATACTAGTCTCTACACATTGTTACTACAATCATACTATCTTTAACAGTACTAACACACCCTGAAACTCTACTGAAGTCTCAAAAGAAAGAAATTGCTGATGAAATTTTCCAATTGGTTTGAAGCAGGTAATTTGAGATTTGTGATAGGGAAAAAAAAATCCCAATATAATACCTCTAAAGGGGATACCTAAAATCAGCCACACTCATTGGCTTCCTGTGTTGAGGAACTGGTAACATTTGGCACCTCTTTTGGAGTTGTTCAAAAGGTTTCTTGTAGTGATAGACAGTGCTAATAGCTAGTGAATAGAGTCTAACATTTGAGTTAGGTATCAAAGGGGGGCTTTTTCATTTTGTTGAAATTATGCTTTAAATGCCTAAACTCTGATGTTCATAACTTGAAAGTATAAAATAGATCAACTACTTGGAATGAAAAGTTAACAAAGCTCTTCTACAGTTTCTGACTAAGTATAACTATTTACAGTTCTCTTTATAAAGAGAACCCAACCAAATTCCAGGTGCAGTCAGAGCTTTACAGAGCTTTTTATCCTCATCTATAGCATTCTATTTCCATAAGTTCTAAATCCTATCTAGCATGTTACATACATTGCATACTCTCTTAGTTAATTTGTGGGTTGTCTAATTTTAAATATTTTCATTAAGTAGTACTCAAAAGTCATGTCTGATACATTGTCACACCATTGTTAATATATCACCTCAATAGTGTACTTGAAATTTAGAAAACACAGAAAATATCTATAAACAGAAATATTTGAAATATCACACTAAAACAGAAGAGGAAAAGTTTAATTCACATTGTAAATTCTGGATTACACTTAGTTGGAGCAAAAATCTACTAATATAATGTAAGAGAAGCTATTCCACTTTATATTTTATTGAGATTGTTCCTAACCTTGGAATCTCTGAATCCTGCACTGTCTGAGGAATCCAAAAAACAACCAAATAATACAACAGAAATCAATGGAAAGACAGTGGTAGTTTTTTAATCTGTATTCATGTAGGCCTAGAAATAAAAAAGACTATAGTATTCCTTACTATACAGTAGAATTCCCTAATATTTTGAATAAAGTGAAATATGCCTTCTTATTTTATAACATTTTAACTTCTAACTGGTGGATTTGTGTTGAGATTGCTTCTGGTAACAGGGTAAAGAGCTGCAGACATCAAAGCTATTGAAGAAGAGGGAAAGGAAATGTGCAGAAGCAGAGGGAGTTGAGCCCAGGAAGAAGAGACGAGTTAGGAGGAAGTGAACTTAAAGGGATGGTTGTATTTTCTCACTATCTTAATTGGGTTTGTTTTCTGTTTGGTTTTTGAGTTTGATTGGTGGCAGATTAAAATTATCTTGTTTTCTTCCCCAAGTAGTCCTGATGCCTTTCCTGAGATCACAATTGGCTAATGAATCCTTCCTGTCATTATCTCTACCCATAGGCCTCTGTTTGTCTTTTCACCTCCCCATTCCACCAAGGGGAGAGGTAAGACATAGGGAGGACAGAGTAAGTGGCTGTATGTCGCTTTGTTGACAGCTGGGTTTAAACTATATCAGCAGTTTGTACCTTAAAAACTCAAAAGAAATATATTTCCATGTGTATTAGGCCAATGACACAATATCTGTTTGAAGGTCGTTGTACATCTTACAATGGAACAAGCTTTGAGAGCCTAAGTTTTATCTGGTTGAAAAGATTTTTACTATTTTAACTTGTAAAAGAATTCTCTCTGGCAAATATAAAGGGAACTTTCCAGGTAGTATATATTTCAACAGTTTTGCAGAAGCAGTTTCATGAGACATAATACTCAGCAGAGCTTGCTATAAAAATAAATATTACAGCTGTTGTAGAAATAATTTCTAGACTCAAAGGTCTGGGAATTGCAATGTCACTTCAGAAGGAAGTCTCAAAGGCTTCTCAAAGGCCCAAGAAACATTAAAAATATGTATTTATCTTCCTTCTAGCAAAACAACACTGATTTTTATATGTAGATACAGTAAAGCTGATATTTATATTTAATCTGTTTAATTTTAAAATTTTTTTTAATTTTCAGAATGATCTGGACTCTAAATTAGAATAATATACATACTATGATTCTAGTTACAGCTCACCCAGAAGTTCCCAGTGTGTTTTTATATATTTTAGTCAATGATTGTTTCCAGGAAAATTAGGCACTTCACAGTCAGTGACACAATAAACAAAATGCTAAACTCTACTGCAAAAAATCAGGATAGAAAGGGGACAATAAATCTGGTAAATTGCATAGAAGAGTACCCGTGCTTCGTTTTCACATTGTTGCAAGATGCCTTTTTCTACAATTGTGTTGGTACAGTCTGTTTGGAAGTCTATCAAAAGCTTTGAAAGTTGAAATATTTTTCCTACAATATTTTGTTGTGGTGTTTTCTGGGCCAAGTTTTGGCAGTAGGGGGCTACAGGGATGGCTTGTTTAAGCAAAGATCTGCCAGAAGCTTCCCCTGTAGCTTATAAGTGCAATGCCAGTCAATTCTAAGGTAGACTTGCGGCTGAACGAGGCCTGTTCAATTAGAGACCTAGATAACACCTCTGTAAATAAATTATTTCAGAAGAGGAAAAGTTGCTGTGCAGATACTAAACTACTGCAGAAGCAGAAAGAAGTGAGAATATCTCTGTAGACATCAAAGTCAGTGGAGAAATGGATCACCATGTGATCCTTATTTTGCAATAAAAATAATAAATATCATTACTGGATATTTTTTTTTTTTCTGTAGATGTTCTGTAGATGTCAACCTGCAATATTTTGATAAAAGATTTTCTCAGACATTTATGAGTACAATGACGTTGAAATCAGATTTCCATGTTATCACAGAATGGTAGGGGTTGGAAGGGACCTCTAGAGGTCATTTAGTCAAAATTCAAATAAAATATAATAACAGTAATAACTATAATAACAAAATCATAAAATCAGTTTGCTGTGGCAGTAAAGGGAGGGAAGTACTTTGTGCCAGGAAAACATTATCAACAGGAATCTTACCTCATTTCAAAAGATATTTGTTTGAATATTGCATTGGTTACCTTCTTTGTATTAAGTTTAGACATGAGAAATACAGTAATAGTGGAGATTATTCATGTATGTCCAAAAATTTCCAGACCTACACATGGAAGGTAGTGTAAGGTTGTAAAATAAGGTGATCAGGAATATACAAACAAGTGCCAGTATTTGAATTTTTTTGTATAGATATTCCTTTTTTTCCTAGGCTCACCATGTTGAGACATTTTACTGTTTGAAAACCAGAAAAACCCCAAAACAAATATTTTTCTCTGTAAGATATAATAGCTCTCTATAGATAATTAACTGCATTTAAATATCAATTTGTTTCATTTTCTAAAATAAGTATCTTTTTTCTTTGGAAATTGAAGCTTTTTCTTGGTTACAATCAAAATACAATAATTTTTATGTCATTAACCAATTGTCATGGTTTCGCCCAGCTAGCACAGAAGCACCACGACAGTTTCTCACTGATGTCCCCATTCACCCCCACCCTCTTTATGGGGGCAGAGGCCCCTGTGAATTGGGAGTAAAAAGATAAGCAAGACTGTTGTGGATTAAGACAAGGGCGGGGAGGGCTTACTGCCAATTACAGTTCTGGGCAAAACAGACCCCAGTACTCGACTTAGAGAGGAAAGTAGGAAAGTTTATTCTACAAGAAACAGAACAGAATAAAAGCAAAAAGAAAGTAGGATGATGAGAAAATTACAACCATTACTCCCCCATCTCTCCTTTCTTCCCAGGCCCAGCTCACTGCTCCCCATATCTCTACCTCCTCCCCCCTCAACAGCTCATGGGGGCAGGGAATGGGGATGTGATCAGTCTCTCACAGGTGGTCTCTGCCACTTCTCTCTTCTCAGATGAGGATAACTACTGGCATTCTTCCTCTGCTCTGATACGGGGTCCCTCTCACAGGACACAGTCCTTAATGAACTTCTCTGGTGTGGATTCTTCCCAGCAGCTGCGACTTCTGTCAATACAGGGTCCCTCGCGTGGGATGCTGTCCTTAGTGAATATCTCTGGTGTGGGTTTTTCCCCACAGTTGCAGTTTCTGCAGATACAGGATCCCTCCCTTGGGACAAGGCCCCTTCTGGGCATAAGTTTAATGAGCTGCTTTGTCATGAGTTCCTCCCCAAAGTTACAACTTCTGTGATTATGTCCCTCCTTCGGGACATGGCCTCTGCTGGCCATAGGTTTAACGAAGTAGATCAATGCCCCTGGCTCAGAGTTGTCAGCAAAATGAATCTCTGTCACTGATTAAGGGTTTCTAGCAAAATGAATCTCTGTCCTTGGTTTGGGGTCTTTGATGAGGCGTCTTTAACAAACTGCAAACAAATCTCAGCTTCACTAGCCCTCTCCACAGGAGGTAGGGGAGTCTCTTCTCCAGCACACCTCCTCCTCTCTTTCCTCACTGACCTTTGAGTCTGCATGGTTGTTTCTCTCCCTGTTCCTACTCCTTGCACCACCACCAGCCAGAGAAGAAGAAGAGACAGAAGAAAGGAGAAACAGGAAGAAGGAGGAAGAAGCCTCCTCTTCTGGCTTCTTCTTAAAAGTGATCGTGAAGGTGTCTAACTGGCTCAGCCCCAAAACTGAGTCTGGCTCAGAGTTGGGGAGAGTTTCAAGCAACTTTACAGTCCCTTCCCTCTTATCAGAAACACCTGTTATGTCAAACCATGACACCAATATTTAGTATCTAAATATCAGTCAGTACTAGATTTTTATCTTTTTATGGATCTTATACAATTAGAACAAATCATTTCATGCTGACAGATCTCCACACTGCTCCTTTATTGTCTGCTTCAACACATTGCAATGGAAATTTAATTTATATATGGAAAATGTCAATACTTTTGTTATAACAAAAAATAATTTTATAAAGCTTGTAGAAATGTAAAGGTTGAACTCTAGAAATTGTATAGTTGTTTTAATTATATCAGAATCAAGTTCAGCTACGTGTTTAAAACTTTAGCAAAGCAAAATCTCCTTCCTTACCTTTCCCCACATATTCCAATTTTTTTCCACCATTTTTTTCTTGTTGTATTGACAGGTTTTATGAATCCTGTCCCAAACAATAGATTTCATCAGGAATCCAAATATTCCTTTTTCTTTGCAAATATTCCCCGCTTGTAACACAAAGATAGTTTCCAACAGGTACCTCAGATAATATTCATCAGTTATACAAATCACCATCCTCACAGTAACTTTGTACAGAGAAAGAAAGTTTGACATGATGAGAGAATTTCTCAAAGTCATAACAGTTAAGTATACATAAAGGTTTTAGAATCAGTTGTCATATCTCATACTTCAGGGTACCTCATAACCTCTTGTCTGTGGTGTGCACCTAAAGGGCCCATTTCCTCACTGCTTTCACTATGATGACCCCAAAACCTTAATTGATAGGAAATTAAACTGACAGCCTTCAGGGTGGCTATTTCAGTTAGAATCCAGCTATTAGTTTGATTTAAAACACAGTTCCTTCATCCTTTCAGATGTTAGTTTACTCAATATGATAAATACAAACTTCTTTCTTGAAGAATGCTGGTCTTCATGAATTTTCTGAGTATTCAGATGTCAAAGGTACTTCTGTTTCGTGGTAGAATATTAAGTAATAATATGCATTATAGAAGGAGACAAAATGAATTGTTGTCCTGCCCTTTATATTTACAATGGACAGAGAAATCTTTTTGCTTTCACATAAGGATAAATCCTTTCTTGCAGGGAAGTTTGTGTATGTGTGTTTATTTTAATTCATAGATACATGGCATTCTCCATGGAAGACATCAATACCAGAGATCCAAAGGTTAATACAATTGAGGCCACATACTGAACTGCCTGTTTGGGTTTTTTTAAGATAGATCTACTTATTTTTTTATTTATTTTCTGCAAGTCTCTAATCTGTTGCCTGGCAAAACCGCTTTAAATGCATGAACATAGCAAATGTACTTTGACTAAAAATAAAGGTTAATCTGGAAAAACTGAGATCAGCAAAAGACATTTATATTAATGTTTTGGTTACAACATTCAGTTATTTTCTCCTCTTTCTGCGTGAAATTACCATGTATAAGGAAAAATGTGGCCTTTGTTTTGATCACCATTGCACACACTCACAAGCTAAACACTCTTCCAGAACAGGTCTCAGAAAGAGAAAAAAAGGTGTTAGATGTACAGTCTGACCAGTCAGACAAAATATCATTCAGGTCCTGCTGAAATAAGCAGAAATTTACATCATATTATTGTTCTTAGTCTGGCCTCTGAAAGGTAAAAAAATCTACTTGTCTAATAGAGCCTTGTATAAGAATTATGTTATCTGATGATGAATTCCTTACAGAACGTTTGTGCTAGTCAATGGTTACCACAGCTGCACTGGTTCGAGAAAATAAGGCATTGTATCTAGGCAGAAAGGAGGAAGATAGAATTGCAGGTATGTGGCATGGAAGAGCCCAGTTTTTCATCAGTAAACGTGATATTGTACAAAATCAATTTGATACTGGACTCAAAGAAGGCATCTGAAGATGTAAAGCAGATGGGAAGATGCCTTTTCTTTCTCCACACCTGACATCTCACCTCAGTCCTTGCCTGTTTCTCCATTTCCAAGGGAGAAACAAACAGGATGACAGAATAACATTTGAGAAAGATTATTTTAGAGGGACAAATAAGGATACAATCTCTGAAAAAGAGACAAGCAGAGATGGCAAAATGAATTAAATCTTATGAATTCTCATAACTAAGGCATAAAGTGTAACTGTAAATAAAGGTTTGACGGTAGTTCTGAATGATGCCCATGTGAGCAAATTCTTCCAGACAAGGATATCAGAGTTGAGAATGCTGTGGAAACAGCTTTGTGTGGCACACCAGGTAACATGAATGAATACCATTCTTCAGAAAGAATATCTCTGAGGTGCTCTATTGTCATGGTTTAGCAAGGAGCAGCTTTTGCTTGGTAACAGGGGGAGCAGGTTGCAGTGAAGACTTGGTAAAGAGTTTGTGGACTCTCCCCCGGCTCCTGGGTTCACACCCACCTCCGGCTCGGCTGGGTCAATCTGGCATCTCTGCGATCACTATTTAGGGACAGGAATTTGAAGTGCTGGCAGGAGGTGTAAGAGTGATACAAGATGGAGGCAACCACGTGGACCCCACAGTCAGAGGAGGAGGAAGGAAGGAGGAGCACCAGACCAGAGACCCCTCTGCAAGCTGTGGCGAGAATACAAGCTGTGCCCCTGAAACCCATGTAGGGCCATGGCAGGACTGAGAGCCACCAGCAGCTCTGTGTGAGTGAGCCCGGACGAGCGAGGGACTGTGTGGGGAGACGGCCATGGCCCAGGCCGTGCTGGAGAGCCTGCACGTCACAGAGCAGCCCCACACGAGAGGCAGAGAGGAGCTGCAGCCTTTGGAATAAATGCATGACAGGGCTGCTGTGTGTGAGGTACCCCACGGACTTTCAGGGAGGACTGGTGCAGAGCCCACCTGTCTTGAGGAGGGACAAACAGCAGAAGCTACCAGGAATAGACTGACTGAAACCCCCACTCCCTGTGCCCCAAACCGTTCAAGGGGGAAGGAGGTAAAAACCCCAGGATCAGGGCTCTGAGCCTGGGAAGAGGGGAGGTGTGGCAAGAAGGTGTTCTTAAAGGACTGGTCGGACTCTTCATTGTTGTACTACTCTGTGTCGTCTTATTTTGGTTATGTTTTGAGGTTTTAAGGTTATGTGTTAGTTGATGTTGCATTAAATTATTTTCTGTTTTCTTCCCCAAGTAGACTAGCCTGGTCTGTTTTGTCCTGAACCTTAAGCAGCAATTAAGCTCTCCCTGCCCTTTGGCAATTCTCAGCCTCTTTGGTACTTGAGGCTAATTGTGATCTTTTGTTCCCTGATGGGCCTAAACCAGACATCTATAAAGTGAAGGTCAGAAGAATGCCAGTCAGAAGCAACAAACAAGAAAAATAGTTTGTTGTAATACAGTATGTAAACTCAGACTATTTAATCTTTAATCTGATAGTCTTTATCTTTTTTTTTTCTTTCTTTAACCATTGAAGTAGCACTAGATTTTCTTGCTGAAGAATCCTTAGATCATGCCATTTCATTTGCTGATTTTCTGCTCCACTCACAAATGTTACTTTTTTGTAAGGTAAACAGCCTGAATTATTTCTACTTTTTGCAGCCAAGAAGTTTTATGAAGTCACTACTTTTCAGTCATTAAAAATTTTATAAATCTTTTTTTTTTTTTTAGCCCCAGGCAAAGTTCAAGCAAGCTCTTAATTAAAACTGCAATTAAGTAAATTGAACTAGTATATTTTGTCAGGGGGAGTAAACTTTAAAAATTTAATATATTCACCATGTGAGTTGTTCCAGCAGGTTAGTAATGACTATACAAAACTTCAATGCATGTGATCTAAATGTTGTTAAATTAAATCTCTATCTCAGAATATATAAAATATATTTTAGAAAATCATTATGACTGTAAAAATCACAAGGACACAGAAGAGAGAAGGCAGGGAAGAAAGGAAAAAAATAGCAAGAAAGAAAGTTGAAAAAGCTGCTGGAGAATCTGTAGACTAATTTTTCTTTTTCGCTTTCTTTAATAAGGAATACTGGAGGTTGTTTTATTGAAAAACATTTAAAATAACAGTTGCATAGAAAAAAAAGAAACAAGAAGTTACATAGTTTGTGATCTGGCTTTTCAAACTTGAAGAATTTACTTTTCTGTATCAAATTGGCAATCACAAATAGAAATGTTAATTTCATCTTTAGAAATAGTCAGTGAGGCTGAGCTTATCTTTATGGAGAACAGCTACTTAGTGTAGCATACTCTATCAGTGTAAACCATCTGTAAACCATCTTTTCATTGACTACAACCAATCTTGTATACTACTGCTACTTTCTTCTGCTATTGGTTTCAGGATTTTGCCACCTGGGCTTATTTGCAGACTATGACAAATTCCCCAGTTTGTTAAAATATCTTGACATACTATGTTAGTAATTTTGAGAACTTTTCAAGGGACTCAAAGAATCCTTTATTTCTTTTAGGAACAATGGGATTTCATTATATGAAACTCATCATTAAACTTGACAAAAGAAATTTATGCTTATAAACAGATTCAGACTGGTCAGTCACAGTACTTGTGTCAGTTCTCCAGCCCTGGAGAGATCCAAAGAAGTGAAGACATTTCTAGACTAAACAAGCATCAGTACAGGTTGCCCAATATGCTCAGGGAAAACCTTACGTTCAAGATACTCACAAATAAGAATGACTTCATAGTTCATTTCACAAGTTCAACTGTTTCTAGTAGTTTCTGTGCTACGTTGGACTGAACAGCTCAGACTATCATCTTTAGTTTTCAGAAAGCATAAATAAACTCAAGAAAAAATCACACTAAACTACATCAAATAGCAAATTACCTTTTAAAGGAAATAGTACTTTTAGAGTTAGGAATACTTGACACAAGTGATCAGGGAAACAATGAGGGGAAATGTTCTGCTGTGTCTTTTGCTTACTAAAAAGTAAGAACTGGTCAGGGATGTGAAAGTCTGCAGTTTTGTTTGCAGCAGCCACAGGAGTTTGGGATACCAAGGCAAGAAGACATGTAACAGGATCACAACCCGGGATTTCAGGTAAGAGGACTCTGGCCTGTTCAGGGACTTGCTTGTAAGAGTCCCATGGAATATGCGCCTGGAGACAAGAGGAATTGAAGAGAGCTCATGAGTTTTCAAGGGTTACTTCACGAATACCAAGTTGACCATAAGCTAGAAATACAGTCTTGAGTCATAAAAGGCCAGTAGCCTCCTCAGTTGCATTAGGTAGTACACCATCAGCAAGTCAATGAGGGCGATTATTCCCCTCTGCTCAGGATTACTGAAACAAATCTGAGTGCTGAGAACAATCTGAGGATCTCCAGCACCAGAGAGAAATGGATATAAGGGAAAAAGTCCATCAGAGAGCCATGGTTAAAGTCTTGGATCATCTGACATGTGATAAGAGCTTGAGAGACTTACGACTGTTCAGCCTGCAGAAGTGAAAGCTCACAGGGAAAATATTATAAAATATATGACTGATGAAGGATACAGCTAAGAAGACAGAGCTAGATCGGTGCAGGACAAGAACCAATGGGTACAAACTGAAATACAATCGATTCCACTTAAGCGTAGCTTCTTTAATGTGAGGATGCAAATATTTAGACACTGGACAGATTGCTCAAGGAGGTTGTGGAGTCTTCATTCTTGGACATATACAATCAGGCAGAACCTTGATCAGCCTACTCTATTTTTAAGCAAAAGGGTTAAACAAGATGATCTCCAGGATTGCCTCCAAATCCCAGCTCTTCTGAGGATATCTAGCTGCTGATATAAAAACTCGGTTAGCACTAAGTGATTCTTGATACAAAGTATCCCTCAGTGGATGACTTTGGATGTAGTTTGATGGGCAGAGTTTTAAGCTAAATTTTATGCAATATAAGTCCTTTTCTCCAATATGAATGCAAATTAAGAATAACCTTAAAGTTATGGAACAATGCTCTTCCTCTATATTGTCTTTATCAGTTTTAATGTCATTTTTTGCATCTTGAGAGAAAAATGTTTACAGATGGAGATTTACATAAATACATAATAGCACTAATCTGTTAACATGAAATACAGTTCATTTTCTTTAAATCTTAATTTTGGTGAATAAATCGTTACATTTTTTAAATGAATTTAAATTACATATTTTACTTACCTAAGACCCGTCCTTCATGGATATAAGCTTTTTAAACCAAAAGAAAGGAATGGTTTTCAAGCTATCTTGCTGCCTTACTGCATAGTGCCACCTGCTGGCAAATATAATATTTGGACTTTTATTTCAGGTTCTTAACAGTGATTACAACACTGAGGAAAAGAAATGGGGAAAAAGAATGGTAAACAATTTATATTATGCAGTTTAAAAAGAATGATAACTTTCCTTCTAATATATATTCTATTCTATTTAAAAAAAAAAAAACAACAACAGAAACCAACTGAATAATCTTCCTTTGCCTAGTCTATTGTCTTCTTCCCATCTCCTAAATATATTCAACAGTAAATGAAGGAAATATTGATTTCATGTCATGATTTCATAAATCATTGAAAAACACTGAATAATGTACAATTTCTGGTGAAGAGCCATCTCTGTGTATATTCAGTAACCTCTATGGCAAACAACTGTATTTTAAAGAGATATTAATTGCATATGAAGTTACTAAGGAGTGTCATTCTGCGTAGAGTTACTCCCTATTTTCTCTTTATCACTGATGTCATATATAGAGTCATTGCTAGTTATTCTAGAGACTTTTCAACATCCTTTTTGTATGAAACCACCACCCAAACAGAGATAGAGTTATTCTCCATTTCATGTCGCTTCATTTGTGCAAATATTTTCGGCTACATTTTAACCTGTAGCCAACATTAAATATCAACAAGCGAAAATCCAGTCACTGTATTTCATCACTGAAAGATCTTTCAAATTCATTACATTAAAATGATTAAAAGAAATAAATCAAAGGGATGCAATTGAAAAAAAAAAATCTTAGCATAGCTTAATTTGACAAGTGTCTGAAATACTCCCAGAGTTTACGTTTCAATTAGGCAAACAAGTGCAAAAAAATCCTTTTCTTCTGAGTTCTTGCATATATCCAAATCATCATATTCCCAGCAATTACAAGAACCTTTGACTTCTCTTGACTTTTTCTGAGGAGCAAAATCCATAGTCACATAATCAACAGGATTACAGAGAGCGGCATCATCCAACAGATGTCAGAAAACAACATGAAAAAAATGTCTAAAATGTAGTCTTCTCTCAAAGAATAATGATGATATCCTGCTTTAGGAGCTTATGATCAGTTTTGCTAATGTAGAAAATAACCAGTGCTTTGCCTGTTGAAGTCTGTGAATCATTTTCTTTGGTATTAAGCAATTTCCATATGAGTATCTTAGTAATTAGTTTGCAAATGATGTCACAAAGAGGAAAGGAGTTGAAGGCAAGGAGACACTTAAACACTCCAGTAATGCCTATAGTTTATCTTTTTTTAATAAAAAGATCTTTATAATGATGACAAATGTCATCCACAGAATGAGTTACTCCTATCTTAGCCATCAATATCAATTTTCTTACAAAAATGTGTTCACAATATCTGGATTAACTTCAAGATATTTTTTCTGTAATTTTATTTGTTGGTGTTTCAAGATGCACATAATAAGCGAAATGAGTAAAAAATCCTCACATTTTTTCTTGAAATGTAAGGGTGACATATCTCGCATTTCAAGATAACTGTGTTACTGGATTTATAGAAAAATAATACCTTTACATGTCAGACTCTATATTGTCTTCTAAGGGCAACAAAAAAATCAGTCTGACAGAAAACTGTAGATGAGAACCTTGATAAAAAGTCTTTTCACCCAAAGACCTCTGGAAGGTTTGCAAAAGTAGATGATTCCTTCATCTTCCATAATGTAATTTGACTTTTGTAGTTAATAGGCTTGCTTACACATGTTAATATCATCAAGTTTCTCCTTATCAAAACTTTTGCAGATTAACCACCTTCTTCCTCTTTCTTTTCTAACTTATCCTGCCTCTGCAAAGTGATCAGAATGCCAGTAAAGTTACTATAGCGTAAGAAAAGTAACTTCACAGCAAGTAGCAAAAACTTCAAATCCACATATTAAAATCACTGGCCTGGTAAACTTTACTTTCAAGACTTCAAATATTCATTATTATTGCCAGGTTTCTAATGCCTTTTTCATTTGTGTTTAAATCTCAAGACCCATGCTACACAAGTAGTTCTGGAGACCAGCTGTTTCAGCAATATGTATTTGAGAAGGGATGATTAGAGATGAGCAGAAAATAGCATTCCTGTGAAAATTCCAGAGGTTTTAGAAATTATTGCAGTCTTTAGTAGGAGAAAGCAAATATTTGACTCAAAGTTTCTCATTTTAAAATCAAAGAGCAATGTAGACAAAAATATAAAATAAACAATAATCAGACACCACTCTACTTGTTTAGAACATTTGAAATTAAAATTATTCCCAAACATATCATCAGTGTAAATCTTGCCTTCTGATATGCAAAAGCTTCCCTAAACATTAGATCTCAACTATCCTTCAAATCCTTTTTTACTGTCAAAGCCATTCTAAGTCATTAGCACTGAAATTGAAAACAGGACTTTTACACCACTTGAAAACTCCATGACATAAAAATGGCTTTCATTTTGTTCACTACTGTTCTATTGATCATATGTGTGGTGGGCTGGTTGGCTTTTAAACTCTGAAAGAGTATGTAGAAGCATGTTTGTCTTCCTGAGACCTGCATGCAGAAACTACAGTCCATCCTATCTTATTAGATCCTTTTTAAATTTTGCCTGCCAGGACTAAGCGATAGGTGCTTGGGAACTAGCATGAGTGGGTTTGATATCAGAAACTGATGTTAAACCAGGACCGTAGATGTGCCTGGCCTGCAGTGTCAGCTACTGGAGCAAGTGACATCTCAACTCCAGCCATTGGTGTGGGAATAGAAGCTGGAAGAAATCAGAGTGCATGAGATGGGTAAGGGCCTCAGGACCAGCAGCTGGAGCATGATACTGTGTCACAACCCTTATGCATGGATGTGTCTCCATTTTTTTGTGAGAATTTTGCAGTGATGTACGCTCAGTAATTTAGTGGATAAGGACTACCAGTTCCATGTATATAGTGAGAGTTCGTGGTGCTGTGTAGGAATGAACTAGCAGCATGAATTATGTTCTTAAAGAGCATTAATCAAAGAAAGATTTGTTTAAGATCTGAAAGTGGGTAGAATTACCTGACTTCTAAATACATCTATTATGAACTGATATGTACATACATGCATACACTTAAATATATATATATATATATATATGTAATTAACATATACCCAATTGCAACATTTCAACTACTGAAGAAAACAAATGTTTATTGACAATGAAAAATGGGCCAAAAGTTCAATTTTATTCACTCAGATTGGTAGATACAGATTTTTCTTCCCTTCTAAAAAAAAAGTCCCTTCATAACCAACCAGCTAACATAGTAACCAAACAGACTAAAAGCAGTACAGAGTGAAAACTATCCCAATGGTTACAGCCAATTCTAGCATTAATGTGGACTTCTTCCTAAACTACTGATGTAGAACTCAGAATTTACTGTCACTGTACTTGCATCTTTCATCTTTGTATCAACACTACAGTGATTTATTCTGCACCCCCTCTACAGACAGAGATAATGCTGCTATAACTACATTGTTGAACCGTGTGCTTAAAAAGTGGTTGTCCTCCCTGCACCCTTTTACATTTCATTAGACAAGAACTTTCTCTACTGTCTGACACAAAGTATTTCATTATCATCAACCTTTTTCTTCCTAAGCAGGCTAACTGCAAGGATTATCCCTTCCACTATTATGATGATGAACTCATTGCCATGGGTGCAAGGGTTATGCTAACTTTGTAAAATTTCATTTGCAAAAAGAACCCCACAGTTTTGCTTGCACATATTGGAAGTAAATCCTTTCCTGAAGTTTCACTCTGAGGTTCAACTGCAGGTTACATTCACGGTTTTGTCCTGTTAGTTTTAATTTAGACATCTATCTGTTGCAGACTTGCACTTGTGGCTGTTAAGAAAAGAATATTGGTGCCTAGAAATGTATACAGTTTTGCAAAATTGAAGGCATACTTTGTATGTTTACTGTTTACAGTATTGGCTGAAGACATCACACTAGATAGCAACACACAGACACACACACACACACACACACACACACACACAAAAGGTAGACACTAATAATTCTCTGTACTTCTGCTGCTTCCTGGTAAATGCAATGCACAAAAAATAAAAAATTACATTAAATGAGACTGCACAGTTATCTTAAGGGACAACATGCAATTGTACTATTCCCAAAGATTGCTTCAGCATACATTCTGAATCAAATCAGTTCAATGATTCAAGGCGAGCAAATCAGTTTATTCACTACATCACCCAGGGAAAGAAGGTAGCTTATGTTATCCCATATCTTCCAGGATATGAATATAAACAATGGATACAAGTAAACCAGACACCCTCTTCAGACTCTATAAGATGGGAGTAACAAAAAAAAAAAAAAAAAAAATCTGCTCCTTTGAAGTACAAATATTAAAATATTTATTTTTTACTTAAGCTGAAGGATATTCTTCCTTACTAAATGTTTTACACCCTGTATTTTGCAAGTTTCTGTCCAGGTTTTCACCATAATTTTCCTTATTGCTTACTACTGAAATATTGAGTTTTGAAATACCCATTTCTTGCACCTAAGGCTATTCTAGTTCTTCCTTTTCTATTCTGCATATACCTTAGTGTGGATAACAATGTAAGCCTGAGCTCGCTCTTTTATCCAACTGGCCAGTTTGCTTACTGAATTAAAAAACCCGATCCTGTAGCAACAGTGTATACCTGTTGTGCCTATAAAAGCATGCTTTATCTGAACTAAATAGACCTTATCTAATAAGTATAGTAGAAAGAGGAGAGATGTTAACAAAGTAAAAACATGGGGCTCACATAACTTGTTAAAACGTTTTCTCATTACAGCCCAATGCTAGATACAATTAAAACTAAGTATTGGAAAACATCCAAATATCAACATTGATATGACTTTGAGTGTATTTGTTCTGGATGCAGATCAATAGCTAACAAGAAATTCACAATCTTTTAAAGTCAATTTTATTACTTTCTCCATATTTCATTGCAATAACATTCTCAGTTACATGGATAGGTTCTGTGTCTTTTAATTCCCAGTTAGATGGAAGTTCAGCCTGTCTTATGAGACTTCCTTCACTGGGGTTTGAAGTTTTCCCAAAGCATACACAGATCCCAGTGTTCTTAGCATAGTTCTATTGTTTCAGCGCAAAAAAAAAGCTACCCATGTCCCTGACTCTCATGTCAGTGCCGGCACTGCATTCATTTACATCTCTGAGAGGACTTAAACAAATCCCTGTTGGTCTTATCATCAGTTCAACTGCATCAGTGTTAATTGGGCCGTTGGTAGACATTTCAGAGGCTGGTGAGAGCTAAGGAGTCTGTACTAGAAATCTTACAGCTGCTTTTGGAACAGCTGAAGCAGCATTAGCTCTTAAGAGCTCCCTTGCTGCAGTACCTGAGTATACATAAGGCCTGAGAGAGATTATCTTTGGTAGTTAGCTCTGGCAATGAGACAGCATTTCATTAGAATCAGTAACAAATATTTAAACGCTGTTTGGTTCTGTAAGATACAGTTGACCTGAACTGAATCTTAAATTCTGCACTGAAGCCAAGTGCCTCATCAAACAGGAGAGGAAAGTAGTTGGACACTGGGATATTTCCCAATTCCTAGCACACTCTATAGCTGAGATTATTACTGCTTTTTTCAACAGCAGATGCATTCACTCTGCAGAGTAGCAATACCACAGAGCTACAATGATCCCCAGATGGAATGAAGATAAGCTCCTGGTTTCTCTTGTATAAGTCTCATTAGAAAGATCATTTTGCCACTGTATTTATCATCCTGATGGGAATAACTTTTCTATCTGCTCTGTGTGAGAATAAAATCAGGCCATGAAGCCAGAGGGGAAAAAATTATGTATGATAGTTGCTCCCCAGTCTTTTCCTGTATCCCAGTGTTTGGAGAAACACTGCTAAACTATTTGTTTGCATCTTTAGCGCATTCAACTAGCATTATCTAATTAACTTAAATACAACATTCCTAATGGATTTCTTACTAAGCATAGAATAGGTCTTGCCTTCTGTCTGCTAGTGCCTCTCCTTCAGTGAAGGCTCCATGAAAAAGAGATGATTGCAATTTTCTTAATCTAACTAAATTAATGATAAAAGATATCACAAAGGGGTTAACATTTTCTTAATCTTGTATAAATGGCTGTAAAATTACTATAAATATGTATGTTAAACCTATACATCTTTTTCCTCTCAGGTTTTCTGATAATAAGGTAATTGGTTCTATTTACTGACAACTTTGATGCAGTGGAAGTGAAGTATGGAAGGAAAACCAGCAACTATCTTCCATTTGTCTCCTCAACACAAATTCTCTAACTTTAGCTGTGAGATAGAGAAAAAATGTTATCAGGAATTATTCTGAAATTGACTGTGATAGCTTATATGGTAACTATACTATTGCTACTTACCACCAGTGTAAGTACACTCTGTGTTATGTATCTTGCATTTATATATAATCTAGAAAACTAATGACAGATGAAAAATGTATCTATACAAACTGTTCAGGAGTGAAAGGTTGAAACCATTTGCACAAAAAATACCTTTGTAAACAATGCTAAAGGGAGCTGAGTACCCTAAAATGTTCTTTGTATTCATTATAGCTACAGAGAAACTCTTCATGGAATCACAGAATCTCAAGGGCTAGAAGGGATCTCGAAAGATCTAGAGTAGGTCACACAGGAACTCATCCAAGTGGGTTTTGAGTGCTCTCAGAGGAGACACCAAAACCCATCTAGGCAGCCTGTATCAGTGCTTCCTCACCCTCACAGTGAAGAAATTCTTCCTTGTATTTCTTTGGAACCTCTTTATGTTCCAACTTGTACCCATTTCCACTCATCCTATCATTGTACATAATTGAGAAGAGCCTGTATCCATCTTCCGGACATCTACCCTTTACATATTTGTCAACATTAAGGAGGTCACCCCTCAGCCTCCTCTTCTTCAAGCTGAAGAGCCCCAGCCCCCCCAGCTCTTCATCATAAGTGAGATGCTCCACTCCATCATCTTTGTGGACCTGCACTGAACTCTCTCCAGCATCTTCCTGTCCTTCTTGAACTGAGGGGCCCAGAACTGGACACAATATTCCAGATGTGGTCTCACAAGGGCAGAGAAGAAGAGGAGGAGAACCTCTCTCAACCTACTGCCCTGCCCACAGCCCTTCTAATACACCCCAGGATGCCATTGCCCTTCTTGGCCGTGAGGGCACATTGCTGGCTCATGCTCACCCTGCTGCCCACCAAAGCTCTCAGGTCCCTTTCCACTTCACTACTCTCTAAGAGTTCATTCCTCAACCTGTACTTGTACATGGGGTTCTTCCTTCACAGATGCAAGACCCTATACTTGATTTTGTTGAATTTTATTAGATTTTCCTCTGCCCAATTCTCCAGCCAAAAATAGTCACTTTTCAAGAATTAATCTAGTAGCAAAACTCACTCAAACTTAAATTATCAGAATTTTCTCCAAGTGCTCCCATGTAAGATGGATCATGACAATGCAGTCATTGGTTACAATATGTCTAAGGCATGTATTTTGAACAGAAAACATCATCATAGTCCAGAAACAGATTAAACACCAGCCTTTCGCATTACTTTCTCTCTGCTCCTCAATCAAAGTTTGAAATTGACTTTTTTTCTTTATCGGAAATTTAACCTGAAGAATAATTAACCACACTGAATGGCAATAATCTGAGATCTATAGATATGGGCACATGAACTTGTATGTCTTCACGGAGTATATGAGTCTATGCAATAACTAGCATTTGTGCTTCAACACAGGCAGTTACCTTGTGTAACGAAAGGAGATTGAGTGACTAGTAGACAAAACTCAAATGCTGTTTATGCATGGACTGACTTCAAAGGGAGGGATTTTTCATGGCCCTCAAGAAAAGGAAAGGGTAGAGGGAAAATACTGGAAAAACAATGCAACTGTTTCCTACCTTCTCACCTGAATTCATTTCTCCACATCTTTGATGCTTTGATGTAACTTCATATAAAGCTCACATGAAAATAATATGCAACATGTTATAAAGAGCTTTAGATACATCTTTGAAACTAAAAGCTGTGAGAATGCAAGAATTGACTGAGCTGAGTTCTCTCAAGCCTTCTCCTCCAGACAGCCAGGTGAGATCCACACAAATTCAGACTCTTTATCACAGTCTCGGTAGGACATGTATTGGGCACACAAGCACTCAGGGTGTCAACAGTTCATTTAAGTGTCACGTGTCACTTTCATCAATATCAGATTCTGCTGTAAATTAAATACTGGTAAATTGTGAGGAAGTTTTTGAGTTGATATCTGGTGATAAAGTGCTAAAAACAGCCTGACATGCTTCTATCCTACAATAGACATCATCTTTATGCTTTAATAATTTTTTTTCTTCCAGATAAAAAACATGTTCCATTAAAATTCCACTTCTTGATTAATCATTTAATAAATGGTTTGTTTTTAACTTTATTACCTTCCCAGACTTAATTTATATCTAATGTGATAATCTAAAATTGTAGAGCAATTTCCCAAAAGTGGCCTAAAAGTCAGGAATAGTGTTTTCTATACCAGGAAAGCCATTTTCATTCACTTAATCTGCTAATTTGTTGTTTAAAAAACATTTTATATCTGGATAAAATGCTATTTCACACAGTACATATGACAGTGTTAGAATAAAATATTTTTTAAAAGAAAAAAAAAAAGAAAAGTAAGAGTACATTCTTTCAAGTACAGCTAGACAAACATATATGGCCTGTGTGTTTTAAAATCAAGTCTTCCAGATGACATGCCAAGGGGTTTTTATTCTTTAGAAAAATATCAGTAAAAATAGGGAGTTAATAGTATGCTAAGAATTTTCAGTGAGTCAAGAACTTATGGTAAATTCACTGGTGTTTTCCTCTTAGTATACGATACAAGGCATATACTTCAAATGGACATTTCATAAAGCCAGAGTCTAAGGGAAATCCCTAAATACAAAATATGCAAGGGAAAGAAGTCTGTATTTCCATTTTTCACTCATATTGGGGCTATGAAGTTTATCATGTTTATTCAACGAGGTTTCTTTTTATGTTGTTTAACTTCCTACTGACCAGGGAAGGGCTTTGAAAAAACAATCTTTTTATTAAGCGTGTTTTTGGTTGAAATGTGAATTGGTTTATGAATCATAAAGAAATGAAAAAAATAGAACATACTAAGTCTACTTCAACATCTTTACCCATGGAAGAAAGGGAAGATAAGGAAATTATTTCTATGCACAACACCCATCATCGGATTTTCTTTTAAAAGCAATTTCATTTTTCCCACTGATTTTTGATTTTTTTCCATTTAATTTTATTACTTCCCAAAACTGTCTAAATGATGTTTTCAGTTGGCAGCAACTATTGAAAAAAGTTTGTTTGCATATGACTATGACTAACTATGGTTATCAAGAGTGTTAAATCCAAATATGTAATTCAGGTTGTGGCTATGATTTGATTGGATTGAACTAATTCGATTTTTGAAACTTCTTTTTCCAGTGGGAGTTTATTACACTTTTCATGGATGCTTTCGCATTGGACATCCTCAGTGGTAGGAACAGGTAGATAAGAAAAATGTTGTCATAATTTGTCTCTATTTCATAAACAGTATTGCTTTCACCTGAAGAAAGAAGAACCTTTACACATATGTCAGGACTAATCTTAGTTACCAAGGTAAGTTACCATTAAAAAAAAAAAAAAAAATCTATGTATGATGCAAGGGCAAAATAAAATAAAAGCTAATTTTTTTTGTTACATATGGTACTCAGTACACCATCTGTACTAGTGTACTGTTGTGCACTAAAAATTTACTCAGTAATTAATTTCTTAACTTTACATTTGAGAAAGTCTTGCTGTTGCACAACACTTTAACAACCACTCTGAAGTGACGAAAGCAAATCTGTGATTCAATTTTTGCTTGCACTAGTTACAAATTAATAAATGGGAGAGTCCAACATATTGATGTTTAGTAGTTTAACCCTGAGATTGACAATTCCAATTGTGTGCAAAGGATAATTTTTTTGTAGATATCATCACTCTAATAGACAATTTTTTTTTTTTTTTACTTAAAAGAACAATGCATTTAGGGGACACCTGTCTTCTGTGTTATTTCATGTACTTCTTTTACATTTCTCAGTATTGTTTTCCTCAGAAATATTATATAAGGCTGTGCAAGAAGGTTCCAGAGAAACAAAACTGCAGCTCAGTTAAAAGAAAAAGGTATCTGTCACAACGTAGATCATTTGATTAATATGGATTGAAGCAGATAAGTCCCTAAGTCACTATAGCATGTTGAAAATAGAAGACACCAATGACACTCAACCCTGAATCAGAGCAGCTTTTAGATACAAATGTTTTTTTCCTGTGTCTATATTTCTTTAAAAAAAATCTGAAACCAACGCATTTACAACACCCTTTGCAAAGATTTTCAATTAACTTCAGCAATTCTTAGTTCAGACTGATAAATCTGTCCATCCTTTAGCATTACAAAGTTTTTTCCTGTTACAGCAGTTGAGCAGATCTCTGTTGTGACTTGCCTCATATCTAACTATATCACTTCCAAGAGCATAACATATCATACCACACCATCTCAGCTGTAAATATACATGGGAATACTCAACTGTAGATACAGTTAAGAAACAAGAAGAGCTTTTATGTTTCTCTGTTTTTCACAGAAGCTAGGATTTCATTTTACAGCAGCTCTCAGTAGCATGATAGATTTTGTGGCAAATTTAAATTTATCATCACATCTGCCTCCCATTAAGTGTAAAGCTACTAGAAAAAAATTGATATTATGACTCATTGCACTCTAGCTGCACGTGCCATAGGAACTTTGAGAAAAAGTTTGCCTTAAATTTCTCAAATTTCTTGAAGAATTCTATTGTGTTAGGAAAATAACATTCTTTTAGTTCTGGTTAAAGAGGGCATGACAGACAGATTATAGATAGAAGAGTTAAATGACAGTATATAAAGATCCATCCTTAGAAGAATGTCAAATGAAAGTGATATTTCTTAGACATAGATCTTCTAATATCCTACTGCTATCAGACTATGTCATCCAGAATAAATATATACAAATTCCATCTGTTGTTATACTATTTATTTAAAGATTTCCTCTTTTCAGTAACTTGCTAGTTAAACGTGACTTCTGAAAAAAAAAAAAAATTTGGGGGAATATACAGTTCTTTTCATTATGTTCAAGGAAGTATCTATAATCCAAATGTATAGAAAAAGGATAAAATATTAAAATTACTTCTTTGTATCACTTACATGCAAGTTGTCCTGTATTTAAATAGTTGTTACTTTATCAGTAGTGGATTTTTCCTCATTTTTGAAGACCAACTCAAATATTTGTTAAGTTTTCAAAACCCTTAAATAAATATAACTTGTTCACTGCCTTTCTTACAAACGTGATGCAAAATCTCATCATTCATATATTTATGTAAATTCATGTCATATGTTACTTTTTCACTGAGAAACTCTTCCTTCTTTAAATGAGACTGAAGACAACATAATTCTCATCATCAATAAAGATGAATGTCAATCAATTTAATTTAGTAATTTACATTAGTAACTTTCCCAGTATACATATAAAAGAAATATGAACACAGTATCTTTAACTGCCTTGCCCTCCAGGATACAAAATTGCTAAGAATGTTAGACAAAGGGGCAATGAAGGCCTGTTAAGTGATCTCTTAAAAGATCCAAAACATTCAAACCATTCTAGAGTTTTGATAGACCAAAGTCAAAGTTGAAGGGACTGTTTTCCTAGATATTATTTCATTACATGGAGTACTTTAATTTTGTGAAGACCAGAAATACCAATGAATTAAAGTGAGAAACTATCAGCTTCTTGCAGCTTAGAATCTAGGATAATTAAATCTTTTTAAAAAATAGTTGGTTTTTTTTATTACTTTCATATATATTTTATTTTCCTTTGGTCATCTACAATTATTCCTCCGTTATGAGGAAAGACTACTGGAATTGGGGCTGTTTATTCTAGACAAGAGGAGATTGAGGGGGGATCTTGTAATTTTATTCAAGTCATCTCATTGTATTCATCATAGCAAAACTAGGCGGTCGTGTTCAGTCCTAAACCTCTCCTTATAAATATTTCTATTACCATTTTCATACATGAAGACAGATATGTTTAAATTTCAAATTTAAAAATCCAGTACAGCCTGTAAATATGAACTATTTAATTCTGTAGGTTCTATAATTTCATTATCACTCTAAAAAGCTTTATTTCCCTAATAACTAAATAATAATTACCTTATTAGATGTTCTTCGTATCCTAATTTTCACATTTTTATTTTCGGAAATGTCAGTGTTGATTTCCCTACCCCATTTAAATTGCCTGCATTCAAATTCTAACATGAGCTATGTATCAACAAGTTTTACATCCCTCCAGTTTTGCTGCACTAATCCCTCTTTCAGATAAGAGTCTTTCTGATACATGAAACCTGATAATTGAAATTTCCCAAGTTTTTTTTTTTTCCCATAAATAATCTGCCAGTTTCTTGCAATGAAGTCTCATATCTTAGAACAACATGTTTAACATCTATAGGAAAAGTATTTGAATGGTTAAAGAAAAACAAAACTTCTAACACAGTTCACCACAAATTTTTTGTGTATTCCTTTTCAGAAGAAGATAATCAACTGCAGGAAACTGCAACAAAAGCTACTTTGCAAAGTCATTCATCCAGGGAGTAATAAAAGAAACAGTGTAGGAATAAAAATCTTTTCCTTTGTTGAGAGATTGTGTCTTTATAAACAAGAAGATAAAAATGGAGTTCTGAAAGCTGTACTGTGACATCTGCTGTGACAGCAGCTCTCCAGCTCTTATATGTGTACCATTTGGTCTACGCAGGTTTTACAGATGTATGGGGTGATTAAAAAGGCTTTTTGTACACAAAACCAGAACCATTTATAATACTCTGATTATATTACAAAATTGTGACCTGGAAGAGGTGAGATGCTAAATTTTAAAGCTGAAGGTTGCTAAAGCTAACCTAAGGAGTACAGTGGAAAAGTGACAGATATAACTAGAGCAGAATGGGGATATACATGTAGTTGAGAAAGAACATATTATGATTGTAACTACAAAAAGACCGACACTTTTTATTTTGTTTTTTGGAGCCACTGGACATCAAAAAACCTTTGTATATTTTTCTGGTTCTCAGGCTCAAGTGAACACCAAAAGAAACTTGTACTATGAATTAATATAATGAAACATTGTTCATGTAATCAACTCCTATAATGAACGACTAACAAGCGTTTAGCTTCTCAGTGATATACAGGTTTCAGTGGAAATGTGATAGCTGAATATCTAAATAACTCTGATAATGTGAGTAAAAACAGTTAAGACACGTGTTCTCTTTTTATTTTATATATTCCTAGTATTCAGTGTCAATGCCCTGTTCAGTTACAATATGGATAGTGCTAGTTTTCAGTCGAGCTAAAGTGATGATTAAGACAGTCCATGTATATAAATGTAATTTATACAGTTTACTTAATGCATCTTACCTCAAACTGTAGGATTTAAGTTGTCTAACAAGACTGACAAAATTAGCAAATAGCACCGAACAAAGTCATAAAGAGAATAACAAACTCCAAAAGTACATTCAGAATCTTGCTGATTTGTTGTGTGATAATGAGTATGTGCTGCTTTGATTATTGCTCCAGTTTATATAGCCTTGGAGTATTATACTTCTAGGATTATTTATGTTACAAGTAACATATGTCACAAGGAAGGATTCAGGGTCAGCAATGGCATGTTGCACCAAGTGCATCTCTGAGAACTACCAAGGAGTAGTGCTTTGAGAGAATTAAGAAGTTCACAACTGTATGTTCCAGCCTGCCAATGCTGATTCATAGGAACAAGTGATAGAAAAGGCTTTCAATGAACTCTTAGCTTGCTGGGCATTTAAAGCACCACCATATCAGCTTCTGGTTACATCACAGGTGATATAAAATGTTCTCGTTGTCAGCAGCTTTTTTTTTTTTAAGTTTTTTTAAGAATACCATTGTACTATACCATAAATTCACATTTCCTGTTAAGGACAATAAGAAAACCCACAATTAAATTTACATCCATATCTCGTGTCATACAAACAAAATACTGTATAAAACAAAACTACGTACTTTCAACAGAAATATAGATAAGAAAAGCATTCCACAAAACTTCTAAGTCATGCAACCATTCAAATAACCAATCATTTTTGTCTCTTTATGTTTTAACTTTGATCACCAAGGGTCAAACAAATATCTAACTTTACATCTTGATGCACAAGCTGAAATCTGGATTAACCCAATGAACGTTAGCAAGAGTTATTAAGTTCAGAATTTTTAATAGTGGATGTCTCTAGGCTCAGTGATATCTAATTAAATTGGTACAGGCTGTTGTATTAAATTCTAATTTAATTCTTAGATTGTTCTTCACAATTATAACATATTACCATAAATGCAATTGCATAGCTAATAGCTTACTGGTTGTTTTTTTTTTTTTCTTAGTTCATCACTTTGCACTTAGATTTTCTCTTAATTTCTATAAATCTTCCATTACTGACCTATATTGTGGAATACAGTTTCAAGGAAGCTTTAGGCAAGTGAAAGATACATCTGTGATCTCAGTTGCTGGTTTTAAATTTTAGCTATATTGGAACACAGAAACAGGAAAACACATAAATCTGTAAAATGCATGTAGCATGCCTCCTTTAGTATATCAAATATGTAAGTAAAAAATGAAGCTATAAGAATTCAGTTGCACAATAGTTGCTATACTGCAGAAAACTACAAGTTTCTCTGACACTTAAAGAATAGCTGTACTGTTTAGCATCAATTAATCTGAGCTGTATATCAATTCAGTAAGACAAAAAACTATGTTTTCCCTGAAAGGCAGTTGAAATGCCAACTTCACTTTCAGAATCAAAGTTTACTTTCTAGGCAAATTAAGGGATTTAAGATTAAGAATCTCGTGGTCATTTCTGCAATTAACCTGCAGAACCAATGAATTCAGGTGATGTGAGCATTGTTTTAGGAGCTTCCAACAGAGTTTCTGCTAAGTCATGAGGTTTGAAATGGAGCCCCTTACTTTCTAAACTACTCCCATGAGGAGCCTGGATGTGTATTGTGGTTTAGGCCCATCAGGGGACAAAAGACCACAATTAGCCTCAAGTACCAAAGACCTGAGAATTGTCAAAGGGCAGGGAGGGCTTAATCACCTTAAAAAGCAGACCAAGGGAAGAAAACAGAAAATAATTTATCCATCACCAACTAAAGCATAACCACAAAACCCCAAAACATAACCAATACAAAACAACACAGCATGGCACAACGATGAAGAGCACAACCAGCCCTTTAAGACCACTGTGCTGCCATTCATAAGGTTCTCAACCAGCTTGAGAGTTGGGCAGAGAGGAATTTCATGAGTTTCAACAAGGACAAATGCAGAGCCCTGCATCTGGGAAGGAACAACCCCACACACCAGTACAGGCTGGGGGTTCAACTTCTAGAGAGCAGCTCTGCAGAGAGAGACTTGAGAGTCCTAATTGATAATAAAACACGAGCCAGCAATGTGCCCCCGTGGCCAAGAAGGCCAATGGTATCCTGGGATGCATCAAGAAGACTGTGGCCAGCAGGTCAAGGGAGGTTCTTCTCCCCCTCTACTCTTCCCTGATGAGGCCTCATCTGGAGTCCTGTGTACAGGTTCTTCAGCTCAAGAGGGACAGAGAACTTCTGGAGAGAGTTCAGCACAGGGCCACCAAGATGATCAGGGGACTGGAACATTTTTCATAGGAGGAAAGGTTGAGGGAACTAGGGCTGTTCAGTCTGGAAAAGAGGAGATCGAGGGGAGATCTTATTAACATTTACAAATATCTAAAGGGTGAGTATCAGGAGACTGGGGCATCTCTTTTTTCTATAGCAGCTAGCAACAGGACAAGGGGTTGAATGGGATGAACGTGGAACACAAAAAGTTCCACTTAATATAAGAAAAAACTATTTTACTGTGAGGGTGACGGAGCTGTGGCACAGGCTGCCCAGAGGGGTTGTGGAGTCTCCTTCCTTGGAGGTCTTCAAGACTCTCCTGGACATGCTCCTACTGCTTTGTTGCGCTGAATTTTCTGGCCTCAGATTTCAACCCCAATACAGTTGTTGAGCTTTAGCAAGTTTTATTCTTGCACAATTAATTCTCTTATTTTGTGGTCAAGTTACTTTGATTTCCAGTAATCATAGCATAAGGAATGAAGTGTGAATCCTTTTGCAGTTCTACCACTAACTAGTGCAAATAAGTATATTCTCTTTTTGATTTTTTTCCCTGCCTCTTAATATTCTTATAGTGTTTGAATCATATTTGCTCATAAGTATATTCCAAGACAATTAAAAAATAGTATTATATTGATATGTTTACTTAGCTAATTAATTTTTATCTTGCAGGCCTCAGAAAGTATACGGTTAGAACCAACCAGACACAGAAAAATGGTTCACTAGGCTCTTGGCCTAATAAAAATACTTGTAATATATTTGCTTTGCATGAAAGAAGTATTTTAAGAGAAACATTTGCTACCATTTTATAAACAAAATGATCCCTTACCAAAGAGAGTTCTGAATGTTTGATAGGACCCCTGGTATGGTGTAGAGTGGGTGTTTTGATGCTATATATATATGTTTCTACCTCTCATTCTTTTTTTTTTTTTACTGTAATAACTGCAACCAGATCGTCAAACATGCAATATATCTAAGAGACAAGAGAGAAGAGAATCCAACTGCAGAGACTTGGATTTTGAAATAGATTTGCTGATGAATGCTTATGGTTGACAGAATAAAATATAACAGTCAATTAATTCATACCTGTTATTAATTGCCTTTTTAAATTGACAGGAAAAAAAACCAAAACAAAAATTACAGTTGTCAGAATAAGAGAATATAATGTTTTGCCACAGAGTGATTAATTTTCTACCAATAAGCACCAGCATAAAATTCATTGCCACAACTGTTCTTTTCCAAGTTCAGAATTTTTACAGGTCATCTTTGTTTTTTGTAAAAGTTATTTGTTGTCTCTCTCAAGTGCTGGTAAGCACTTCACAGGCTATTTCCAAGCTAATTATCAAGATTTATTTCCAAGTAACTAGGACTCCTCTGGCCATTAACTCATTCTCAAACAAGGACCTCCGTCCTTTCCACTTCTACATCATTCCTCTTTGAAAGAAGAGAGCTCCACAAAGCTGTCTTAATTACCAGCTTCAGGAAGCTTCCCATCCTTGCAACAATTTCTATGAGAAAAGCAAAACTCTTACTTTGTTGAGGTTCCCACATTTGAAGTTCACATATATTGTCCTTTTTCTTTCCTGGTATACGCTTTTCAAACTGTATTTGGATTTCATTAATACAAGAAGAACTAGACATAGATCAGATCTAGATTATGAATATTGGCATGACTACAACTTGGGTTGCTCAGTCTGGTTTCATTGAGTCCAGCTGTCAACGTGGTTGTATAGAAATAGCTGATAAAATAGAACATAAAGCAGACTGAACCTGGCAGAGTTACAGAAGTGCCATGTTTGTTACTTCTAGACACGACTAACAATCATTATTACGATTATATAACCTCCAGACATTTGCTGGTTGTATTTAAATACCATTTCTTACGAAGCTGTATTCTCAGTATGTGCATGTACATTCAAGCCAAGCTTCATACAGTGACCAAGGACACAGTTGAAGTCATAGAAAAAATATAAATACAACAGTTTTTGTTGCTTTAATTATGATTGAAAGAATAATACTTAGGATATTGAATGTTTTCCAAGCGACCATATTTGCTTTACGTAAGGAAAAGTCCTCAGCAGGTTAAAACTTAGCTTTTCTTTTAAAATTCCTTTTCTAATTGTTTGAAGTCTGGTACTTCCTATAAAAGACTTTTTCATAAGCTTTGTAAAAACACACAAAAATTATAACTAATTGATCGTTATAAAAACCTTAATTGTCAGTACTACTCCAAAATTTCAATTATTGAAATATTTCTTTGATGGATATTAGTGTAGAAACTACTAATTAACAATGAGAGCTAAAGTCAATCTTACTGAATATTAACAAATATATTTAGTCAAGTTAAAAGTTACGTTCACAGTAATACTTTTTAACAAAGTGTTATATATCTAGTTTTTTAACAATAAGCCGAATTTTTTATTTTCTTCTTTTCATTGTTTCTTTTTGTCTTTCTTGGCTGACTAAAATCTGAATTTGCTAACAGACTGAGTTTAAGTTTGTTGCTAAAACTAAATGCAGACAGAGAGCTATGTAAATGTTAATCTCAAAAGAAGACTGATTTTGCTGAGAGGCCTCATGAAAAACTTTAAAACTAATCTTAATTTCATAGCTATGCACTATTCAATCTAAAGGATGGCTGCTGCCCTTGACTGTTTATTGGTGTGCAACAGGTCATGGCAGCCACAGCCAAAGACACAAACTCCATAGCAAAAACACTTTCCCCACCCTTACCTTGCCTGAAGATGCACCTGATGGAGGGAGGTTGTTGGTCCCTTTTGTCATCTCCATAGAAACCCGAAGGAGACTGCTCTTCCCCCCAGGGAGTACCTAAGAGATATTCTACCACATCATGGAGAGGGGAAAGATGCTTAGCTCCTGTGTTTTCAGAATGGATTTCTCCTGTTCAGAACACAGCATCTCTTAGTCTTCCAGAGTGATACACAGAGAGGGCCTCAGGCACAAGCTGAGCACCTATGTAAGCAGAAAACTTAGGCAATCATAACACAGGGGCTTTGAGGTGAGACCCCACAGTGTAGGAACACCTGAGCTGTCTTGCTGTCATGTTATCCAGCCACAGAATCCTAGAATCATAGAATGGTAGGAGTTTGAAGGGACCTTTAGCTATCATCTGGTCCAACCCCCCTGCAGAAGTAGGACCACTTAGATTAGGTCACATAGGAACATGTCCAGGTGGGTCTTGAAGATCTCCAAGGAAGGTGACTCTACAACCTCCCTGGGCAGCCTTTACCACTGCTCTGTCACCCTCACAGTGAAACAGTTTCTTCTTATATTTAAATGGAACTTTTTGTGTTCCAACTTCATTCCATTACTCTTGTGCTGCTGCTAGCTACTATGGAAAAAGAAATGCTCCAAACTCCTGACATCCACCACTTAGATATTTGTAAATTTTAATGAAATCCCCCTTCAGTCTCCTCTTCTCTAGACTAAATAGTCCCAGTCCTAGATTGAGAAACTGCAGTGAGGCAATTCCTAAAGCTGAAAGTCTCAGTTTGTGTTTACTCAGTCCCCATAAATAATTCTACACAATCTAAAAGCTTTCAGTTGTCAGTCCCGAGGTGGAACCAAGGAAATCATCAAGTTGTGGCATTAAGTTTCACAGTTGTATGGAACCTCTGATGCAATAAATCTATCAGTGTTCAATGACATGTGCTTGAAGTAATTCTTGTTATTTTTGGCCACACTAGAAGAACTTCATGTGGACATGTACAAGTCTCCAAAACAGTATAATTACATAATTCATACTTCAGCATCACTGGCAAGTAAACAAGAACACTCAATAATTGATTTATGTCACAATCCACCTGAAAGCTCTTCAAGTTCTTTTCAGCTCTTTCTATTTTAAACTTGTGGAAGATCACTTACTCTGAATACTTCTGAGCAGACATCATCTGTTTCCTCTTCCTTCACTTGTTATCTTTCAGCATGAACTATGGTGGTGGACTGAAATACTTATTGGATCCTGATTGGAGAAAGATGAAAGATAATTTTCTTTTACAGTAGAAGTGGCTGAGTAACAGCATTATATGATTTTATTATGCAAATCAGAGAATTCCTTAACACCGTCTCTTTCATCTTGCACATTTTCCCATTCCCATTTTTTTTTTGTTCCAAGAGCTTGTAGAGTTACGTACCTCTGCATTCCTTCTCTATTTGTAGCTAGATATTGAGAATCAAATTGCAGCCAGTCAAGCATGCTTTTAAAGTGTTCTTGAAACATTTTCCCAGCCATTCACACTTCTTTCTGTGCTGTAGCTCACTAACCGAGACCTTCTCAGATATAGATGCATGATTACTCTGAACTCTAGGTCTATATTCACACCACATGTACCTTCCTTGTTAAATCTCAATGGATATGAGTCATCATGCTATGAGACTGCATCAGTCTTCACTGTGAAGGTGGTGAGGCACAGACACAGCTTGCCCAGAGAAATTGTGGATGTCCTATCCCTAAGTTAGATAGGGCTCTGAGCAACCTAATCTCCAGGATGGTGTCCCTGCCTATGATAGGAGGGTTGGAGCTAAGTGACTTTTAAGATCCTTTTAATCCAAACCATACTATGATTCTATTATGCTATCTATGATCAGTTGCTAACCTCTGTGCCCATCTTACACAGTACAGAAAATTAAGGTGTTTCAGCTAAACCTTGCCAAGCTATTGATCTTGAAAGATAAATGCCATTAAAATTGAATGTTTGATTCTACCAATGGCATAATATCAATATATACCTACTACTAAACTGTTTCCTGAATATTTCTCTGTGAATTTGTTTAAAACTATACAGGAAGGCAGAAAAATTGAATTTAATGTGATTTTTATGAACAAACATTAATAACTATGTCATGGTTTAACTCCACACAGCAATTAAGCACTGTATAGTCACTCGCTCACTCCCTGCCCCTGTGGGATGGGAGTTTTTTGTGCACCGAGATAAAGACAATTGAATAGGTGAAGGAAAATCTGCACACACAGGCAAAATAAAACACAAAATTTGTTCACTTATTCCTACCATCAGCCATCTCCAAGAAGGCAGGGCTCCATCAAGTGTAACAGTTACAAATGACATAAGTCTGAATGTCCTCACTCTTTCTTCTTCCTTCTACTTCGTATGCTGAAGATGATGACATATGGTGTGGAATATCTCTTTGGTCAGTCGGGGTCAGCTGTCCCAGATGTGTCCCTTCTTAGCTTCTTGTACTCCCCCAGTCCACTCACGGGTGAAGTGCCTTGAGAATCAGAAAAGGCCTTGACACGATGTGAGTACTGCTCAGCAATAGCAAAAACATCCCTATGTTATCAACACTATTTCCAGCACAAATACAAAACATAGCCCCATACTAGCTACTATGAACAAAATTAACTTTACCCCAGTGAAAACCAGCATATTCTCCATAACTCATTCCATACCATTTATGTCATGCTCATGTCCCACACTATCCAATATATCACTCAACCCTCACTACCCATCCCATCCTTTGACATAATACACAGATATCACTCCCCTAGTCTATGAACCACCCCTTTGACAAGTTTTTAAAATGTCCATTGATTTCATTTAGTCCATGACTTTGGGCTCTGTTATGATGGTCACTCAGGACAGAAGAAATAGTGTGTAGTGTACAGTTACTGGGCACTAAAACCCAGCTCAGGTTGGGTCACTGCTGCACTTCCAATCTTTCTTGTAAGGCTTGTCCTCTGTTGCTTCAGGTGATTTCTGCTACAATAATTTCTATAACTTGCAGCTCAAATCATGGATTAGAACAATTTAAAGATATTTCCAATACAATGGTCACCCCTGGTCTCTTTGGACATCAGGTTTAACATTGAAATGAATTCATTCACTTGCCCCTCCTTCAAGTTTAACTTACTCACAGATTTCAGTCCCTTAAGGGTGTACCTGTTGCAAGTGGAGCCTTATCTAAAAGCCATAATTGTTTCAATGGTATACTTGCTACAGCATGGACTTATCTACAGCCATAGTCCCTTAGAGTTGCATGCAAGCAAAGTAAAACAATAAATTCATTTCCCACCTCCCATTGGAAGGCAAGTGTTCAGTCATCTCCAGGAATATAGAGCTCCATTAAAGCATAATGGTTACTCAGGAAGACAAATGCCATAACTCTGAACATCCTCCCTCTTCCTGCTTCTTCTCCCAGTTTTTATGTTGAGAAAAATATCGTGGAATATCCCTTTGGTCTGTTCAGGTCAACTGTCCTGACTCAGCTTCTTGTGCCATTCCAGCTTAATCACTAGTGAGGTGAGAAGCAGAAAAGGCCTTGACCCTCTATAAGCACTGCATAGTAATAATTAAATCATCTCTGAATTATCAACACTGTTTCCAGCACAAATCCAAAACATAGTCTCATGTTATCTACTGTGAATTAAATTAACTGTATTCCAGCTAAAACCAGCACAATCATTTCTGTAATTGATTAGATGCTATTTAACTCTTCCTTTAAATACAGTCTGATCTATGATGAGCACTATGTTATAACCTTTTGTCTTTTTTGTTTCATTCACATATGAAAAGCCTTATCTAATCTGGATTAACACAGAATAATTTACAAATATTAAGCTTTCTATTACTTGGGAGGTTGGACTTGAATTCAAATATTTTCATTTTAAATTCACCAAGGAAGGTGGAAAATTTCTATGTGCATTACAAAATAGTAAATGACAGTTACATCTTTCTTGAAACCAACATTCTTGACATCAGACAATGTATGTTTGTCTGATATTTTACATTTTCCTGATGAAAAACACTGAAACATTTTGATATTGTTATTTCTGTGCACTATGAATGTTTCAAAAGCATGATAAGAGAAAGTGGTGCACTCATCAGCTGTGGAGTACTTTTGGAAAACCCAGTCAGGATCTTTTCTGCTTTGTTCCCTGAACAAAAATATCAACTTCATACAAACTAAGAATAAATGTCAGTTGACTTCAAAACAGTATCCCTGTCTTGACATTATAGCAGGCACGGAGAAAGTGTCAATATTAATTGACAAGGTTAGGGCATGAATTCTTTTCAATGGCTTTTCTGCCTTCCCCTTCTAGAGCTGCTTCCCTTGGAATCAGAAGTCGTGCTTTTGAGTCGTCTTTCTATGTGACACTGATGAACCCATATTTTGCAGCTGAACAATGCCAGGTTGAACAAAAACATGTAAATTTAATTCAAACCAACAGAGGAAAACAAAGAATAAGAACCTTACTCTTCTGGATATGAACTGCTGTTTCGTTCATTTAGAAGAAACTTCAGCTGTGTGGATAGTGCTGACATTTTGGCTCTTGTACAATCCTGTAACTGTTGTATCACATATCAAGTGATCAGAGGTAAGCAGAGGATCATATTATGATGATTTACATGTTCTGCATATCTGAGACAGTCTAAGGAGGGATTTAATCTCCAAAGCAGATGCTTAGAGCTAATGTCAAGATCTGTATTTATACTGTGTACACCATCCCATTTTATGCAATAGACAGACAAAATCTGGTTTATGGATGAAAATAGATAAATAGTTATAACTTACTTCTCAAGTGTGAATCATAGTAATAACTGATGTTTAAGCTGCTTAATTGTCAATTATTTTTACTCACATAGAAGTAAACATGTAGTTTCACAAAAATAAATAAATAGAAATAAAGAATTTTCCTGTGTACAAGAAAATAGGTATGATAAGAAATCTTGTAAGGCAGCAATAAAAAAATAAAGGAACCATGAATTTACTGTATGATCCTTTGAAACACTTTCTAAGGCAGTTTGATTGTAAATATGTCAGAGAAATGACATATCTTAAATGTAAGATAAAAAAGATACTACTTTATTGAATACTGATGACTGCCAATATTACTAATAAAGAAGACAGAAAAATACCAATAGATACATCTTTTATGGATCTTGTTTACTGTTTGTAGTTAAAGTAATGTGTTACTTTTAGCAAGGACTACGGCCTTAAAAGGTGGAAAAACACTTTTCTAGCTATTCATAATTCTTATATATGCAGTGTCAACTCAGAAGCAGAGAAAAGAGCTATATTTTTAGAACCTCTTAAAACATACTTTGTCTAATTTGTTACATATTTTGAGAAGTCATCTAAACTTTGAGTATTTGTTTGAGAGTTGTTTTGTGAAACACAGACAATATCTCCACAGATTTTAGCTCATGGATTCATAATGAAAGTCAGTGTAGTAAAATATGTGAGCTTTTTTGACCAAGAGAAATAAAGAAATGTAGATGCAATTCAGTATAATTGAACTGGTCAATGTGTAATAATATGCAAGCTAACTCATCTTACTAGAAGCAGAATGGTCACATTAATGCTCAAATCCACCTCGGATTAATTAGTCATGAGAACCAGCGATGAGCTATGCCATATAGGCATTCCCTTAGTGTGACTATTTTTGAATCACAAACAATTGCCAACATACTGAGAGACAGTTATCGCATCAAGGTTGTTTTGTCTTCTTTTCTTTGAATTCTAATTTTTCCGTATTTATTCTGCAGTGTAGTCTCTCCTTTCCCCTCATTCCGCTCAGCCCATCAACTCTGAAACACCAAAAGTACAGAAGGATGTTGTGTCTTTTTCTTCTTCAAAACCTAAACCTCACTTTTCATCACCCAAATCAGTCAACATTTCCCAATATGAAGCTGATAGAAAACTACAACCAAGGGATCTCTTCACACAGTGAGTGCAAATACAGATATCCACAGTGGTATGCCTCTAAGGATGGATATGAAAATGAAAAGCATTGGTCACTTTCACTCTTCCAACATTATTATTTCTAACAAAAATTACAATTTGAAAATATGGTTATTCTGAAACAAACATCCATATGGAACTGGCTTTCCTCAGAGAAATCAGTTATCATATTTCCTTATGCATACGTTTTTCATCAAGCTGTTCGTCACAAAAAGACTCCTTAATCACTTATAGGTCATCCATCACTATTTTCAATATTTTTCTCAGTAGACGGCGGAAGAAATGAACAAAGCTCTGAATAAACTTAGTTATATTTTTGGTTGTTTCTATGATTTTTCTGTTCTTTGCAGAGTAGTGACACGGTTTCTGCCACCAAGTGGAAAAAAGTGTGGAACAAGGAAAGTGGGTGTAGCCTTCACAGGGGAACATCTTCCTCTCAGGGGAGTGCTTAAAAGCATTACTTGATCTCTTAGTTGCAACTAACAGATGAGAAAGAATCAGGTAGCATACCTTGCTCAAAGCTATCTTCTGTTACCTTTGAAGTCAGCTGCAGAGGGCTTCAACATGTGTCTGAGTTCCCTGGCATCATGGCCACAGCTCTGTCTTCATTACTTTGCTTTCACTGTTTGTTCAGTGTTTCACCTCTAGGCAATATGACTTTTTATTCCATTACATTAGAATGTAATGTCACTTTTCCCCATTCAAACCTAAACAATATTTTCTGATGTAAAGAATGTTAAGACCAGCAAATAGAGAAATATTCCTATATGGTATGTCATAGTTTAGGCCTGTGCAAGAACAAAGGACCACAGTCAACCATAAGTGCCAAGGTCCTTTATAAATCCCTAAGAAAAGAGAGGGCCTGCCACTTACAGTCCTGAGCAAAACAGACAGGACTATTCAACTTGAGGAGGAAAAAAATCCCTTATTTTAACCCACCACCAACCAAAACCATAACAAACAGAACTATCCAACTGAAAACAATACAGAGTAGGGTGAATGATGAGAAGTGCTATTAGTCCCTTTAAGATTTCTTTCCCCTCAACTCTCCTCTCTTCGCAGGCTCGGGCCTGTTACATTCTCTTTCCCATGAGTGATGAAGAGGAGCAGGGAATGGCCACTTGTCTTGACTCTGAGGAGGAGGACTCCTTGTGAGTCCTCCCCTGCTCCAGTGCAGGGTCCCTCACATAGAGTCATAGAATGGTAGGATTGGAAGGGACCTTTAGAGATCATCTACTCCAACCCCCTATACTGAAGAAGGTCCACCTAGATCAGGTCATATAGGAACATGTCCAGATGGGTCTTGAAGACTTCCAAGGAAGGAGACTCCACAACCCCCCTGGGCAACCTGTTCCACTGCTCCATCACCCTCACAGTAAAATAGTTTTTTCTTACATTTAAATGGAACTTTTTGTGTTCCAGCTTCATCCCATTACCACTTGTCCTGTTGCTAGTGACAATAGAAAAAAGGCATGCCCCAACCTCCTGACACCAGTCTTTTAGATATTTGTAAATATATCAATATCCTGTTTTCTAGACTAAACAGCCCCAGTTCCCACAGCCTTTCATCATATGAAAGATGTTCCAGTCCCCTGATCATCTTGATGGCCCTGTGCTGGACTCTCTCCAGAAGTTCTCTGTCCCTCTTGAGCTGTGGAGCCCAGAACTGGACACAGGACTCCAGATGAAGCCTCACCAAGACAGAGGAGACGGGGAAAAGAACCTCCCTTGACCTGCTGGCCACACTCTTCTTGATGCATCCCAGGATGCCATTGGCCTTCTTGGCCACGAGGGCACATTGCTGGCTCATGTTTATTGTCAACCAGGACTCCCAGGTCTCTCTCTGCAGAGCTGCTCTTCAGCAGTTCGACTTCCAGCCTGTCCTGGTGCATGGGGTTGTTCCTTCCCAGGTTCTGGACTCTATACTTGCCCTTCTTGAACCTCATGAGGTTCCTCTCTGCCCAACTCTCAAGCTGGTAGAGATCCTACTGAGTGGCAGCACAGCCTTCTGGGGAATCAGCCAGTCCTCCCAGTTTGGTGTGATCAATGAACTTGCTGAGAGTACACTCTGTCCCCTCATCCAGGTGGCTGATGAAGATGTTGAACAAGACTGGCCCCCGAACCCATCCCTGTGGAACTACACTGGCCACAGTCCTCCAACTCAATTCCATGCCACTGGTTACCACCCTCTGGGCTCTGTCATTTTGGCCAGCTGGACAACTCTGCACAAATTCCCCCATCTTGAGTTCATCCTGAGGGCTGCAGCTGTTCTCCATTTCTTCTGGATGAAGGTGCAAAACAATAACCTTTTTTTGGCCAGGATCTTTCCAGAGCTGCTGGAAATTATTAGTCCCTCCATTGCCCTCTGCAGGTCACAGAAGGACAATATGCAAGCTCACCACAGGCTGCAACTGGATCTCTGGACTGAGACTTCTATTGCCTTCCTCCTCTGACGGTGGTGTCCATGTGGTCACTTCCATGTTGCCTTACTCTTCCACTTCCTCCTCCACACTACAAATTTCTGTTCTTAAGTAATAATCACAGAAGCATCAGACTGGCCTGGCTGGGCTGAAGGAGGATTCAAAAAATTTCTGGATTTCAGAAAGGGAAATTTTGAGGAACTGCTTACAGAGACCAGCATTGCAGCCCCTCCCTCTGTTACAAAGCATAAGTGGCTCCACACAAAACCGTCACACATTATTGTAAAAATCATATTCCTATGTCAAATAAATAATATTTTACTCATTTCTTGATCATTTCTATATGGGCTTATCACTTTCAAACTATTACATATTTCATGGACTTTTATTGATTAAAATGGTCAAACCTTTATGTCAAGATAATTTCATAGTTCTTTCAAGACGTAGTCTTTAAAAAAATACATTTCTATCTGTATTTTTAAAATTGAAGCTCTTACCTACTGTCTGCCTAAGGAAACAAAAAACACTCCACCAAATCATAAATTTCAGCAGGTTATATTTTTCATGCTCTCTGTCACTCACAATATGTGTCTATAATATTCTGTTCATTTTGTACTTCTCATTTTTCCCGTTTGTTGTAAAACACTTCAGCTTGATATATCTTTATTTTACAGTTGTACTATTTCTTTAGCTAAGATAATGTAGAAGAACTACATGAATGAAAAATAGCTATTTGAATTAATAAGTAACTGATCTAATGAAAATACTCTTGAGTAATATGCTATCTGTAAGATCATGTAATATCAAAACAGCCACTGCAGAAATTATTAAAAAATAACATTCTGGAGTTGTACCACAGCATTTAATATCTATTCTGCAAGAAAAAATTAAATGGAAACGAGAGAAAACAAAAGGAAAGTATTTAACTTTACCTAGATAGAAGGACAATAGAAGTTTAAAAAATATCTTCAATAGACAGATGCTAGTGTTCTACGAAAGTCCACTTTATTTAGCATAACTGTGAGAACACCTAGTCATCCTTTTGTTTCAAGAAATAATTCAGCAATGAATCTGAGCATTTATGTATTAGTTATTTATGGCTAAATATTCTAGCAAATAGTTGTCAATAGCTCTGCTTCATACAAATGTTATTATTCATGAGAGAACAGAACATTCATTGTTCTATAATAGTTTTTCATTATCACTTTGTGTTTGTTATTTTGTTTTAAATGTCAATCATTTTCTGAGATGACTTTAACAAATTTTGCATCACAAATATGAGAGAATACATTGTAAAATGAAAAACTTGAAGGATTACTTTAAATCATCAGACAACTAAAGTACTAGCTTATATTGGAAATTATCTGCTTTACCTAAGGTTTGATTTCCAAGGGGACATTCAACAAAGGATGTATTTCAGGCTAGGTTTTTAACCCACATCAAATCTCTGTGTAAACATCTTCTTTTGGAAACAAATATTCTCCTATTCCATATACTTTAAGTATTTGAAAAATTATTAGAAAGACAATTGAATGAAGTCCACCTTAAGTCAGAGCAAAAGCAGTCTCTACAGAGACTTAGAACATTTTAAGTAACTGACAAAAAATAAAATAAAAATTCACAAAACCATGTGAAGACATGTAACCTTGTGTCTCTGCTGAGGTCTTACCACTTCTTTGATGATCCAGAAAGTAGGAATATTGGCAAGTCCTAAATTCACTCACTCAGTTCAACAGCAGACATTAGTTTAGGTTTTACCCCTTCTCTTCCAAAGGAATAAAGTGATATATACTGAGATAAGGCTGACACTGATCTCTGGTACTGTTTGTGGACCAAATTTACCTACAACTGCAGAGTAGAGGATAAAGAGAATGAAAAAACAGAGCAAAAATATTATATGTATTTATGTTTGTAAAGATTTCTATAGCCAAAATAAGTACATAGCAGAACTATGATTTTTAAAACTTCAATTAATGAATTAACAATTCTTGAACTTCTTTATAAATAGGTGGTTGATTTTAATCTGATATTTCAGAAAATCTGTGGTGGTTTTGACTGGGCCAGATTTTGGTAACAGGAGAGCTACAGGGAGGACTTCTTTAAACAAAAAGCTGCTAGGACCATTGCCAGTTAGTTCTAAGATGGACCCACTGCTGATGAAGGTCTGGCCAGCTAGTGATGGAGGTAACACCTCTCTGAATAACATATTTGAGATTGGAAAGACGTTGTTCCTCAGTTGCAAAATGACAGAAGCAACAGAGACTGAGAATGTGAAAACATCTCTGCAGAAACCAAGGTCAGTGGAGAAAGAGGTGGAGGAGGTGTTTAGGTGCTGAAAGAAAGACTCCCCTGTGACCTGCAGTGAAGACCATGGTGAGGCAGCTGTGCCTCTGCAGTCTATGGAGGCCACGGGGACAGAAATCCACTCACAGTCCATGGAGGACCCCACACTGGCACAGGTGGATGTCTGAAGCAGCCTGTGACTCTATGGGAAGCTCAGGTTGGAACAAGTTCCTGGCAGACCTGGAAGCCCATGGAAAGAGAGGAGCCCATGCTAGAGAGAGTTTGCTGTCAGGACTTGTGATCCTGTGAGGGACTCAGGCTGGAACAGCTGGTACCTGAAGGATTGTTCTCCCAGTGGATGACCCAAGTTGGGGCAGGGTGTAAGGAGCTGTCCCCATGGGAGGCCCTGTGCCAGAGCAGTTTGTAAAGAATTGTAGCCCATGAGGACTCACACTGGAGAAGTCCATGAAGGACTGTCTCTTATGGGGAGAGACCCCACAGTGTTGCAGTGGGAAGTGTAATGAGGCCTCCCCTGAGAAGAAACAGCAGCAATGAACATCTGTAATGAAATGACTGCAACTTCTATCCCCCATCCCCTGCACCACTTGGGGGGAAGGAAGGACAGTCTTGGGAAGAGGGAGGAGTGGAGGAAGATGTTTTAAGATTTGGTTTTATTTCTCATTTTCCATGCTCTATTCTGATTGTAGATTAATAAATCAGATCATTTCTCCCCAGGTTGATTCTGCTTGCCCCATGTTTCTAACTGCTGAATGACATCCCTGTCCTTATCTCTGCTCTTGAACCTTTCATTATATTTCTCTCTCCCATTTTAGGAGGAGGGAGTGATTTTATGACTTGGTGGGCATCTGGCACCCAGCTGGGACTAAAATTACCACAAAACTAAAAAAAGATAAGAAAGTAAGAATAAAAGAAAATTCAAACTCTGTAAGAACAGAGCTGTGCTTTTCATAGAAATAAGGTGAGAAAAGTTTTACCAACATTCCCGAAACCAGTAAGAAATTGAATAGTCAAAGACAAAATTCACAAGTTTAGGTGGAGTGGAACCCAGTATCTAACACATGTAGTCCTGACATGCCTATTTTATGTCAGCTAGCTCATACATCCAACTCAAATATGTTCATGTGTTAGTCCTTCTGTGCACATATTTCTATTATTATACAGTTTACCTTTCAAAGATGCAAAATATAATGATGTTTCTTGAAGTGTTTTTCTGCATGGAAACAGAAAAAATAACATACAGGAGGTATGATTCATAAGTAGCTCAAGACGCTTCACTGAAGCACTCCAAATAGTCAATAAAGATTAGATTTCTCAAAGATGGTACAACCCCTAGAAGAAGTAGAAACACTATATCTAGTTCTCTCTATTGATTATACAGGAAGCCAAAAGCAACTTGACTCCTGACTGCAACACTGCAATTAAGTACATGTAACCAGGCAGTTTAAATCTATATGCTCTTTCTTTCCCTGTGGAGCACAAAAGGATATTATTAGCCTTAAGCACTTTTGCAATACATGGCAGTAAAAATGAAAGGTACAAGTCTTAATTCTCAATTCACGCCTAAACTCCTCGTAAGGGAAGGACTAAAAACCACATTTCTGTGACAGAATGAAGCAATGAATGAAAGTTCTTAAAAGTGAAATACAGACTCTGCAACAATATATATTTGGCTAAATAAATATATCAAATTTATCTCTTAAACCAGAAAAGACATATTTAATGATGTTTCAGTTTTATATTCATCCATTTTTACCTGTCTGCAGGCACGTAAGCTATTTTTCCCTTTGTATTACAGATCCTCACTCTATCTCCAATTATAGTCACTCTCAACAACACTGAGATAGAATCCTCATCAGAGTTCAGTTGTATTCAAAAATATATATGCTTTCACTACATATAGATGTAGTAGATTGAGTTTAAGATATTTTTTTAATAATTCACATCCTTCCAGAAATGTTACCTTGAGGTTTTCCCTTTTAAATCAATATTCCTTACAAACCAGCCAGCTTTGTAACATGCATATAGTACATACAATCAAGAGTGTATGCACTATATATAAATGTCCGATAAATATCTTTTTTATATTATAAAAACATTATAAAGTCAGTTTAAATTGTTTGATTTCATTACTTGTTTCTTTTGGTTAAAGAAGTGTTTGGATGTGATTCTGTCTTAATCTAACACTATGTTGTGGCTTCCTAAGTTGTTAGGTTGTCAGAAGGAGCTGTAGTTTACATTGCTTTGGCCATTTCTTTCATTTCTATGGTCTTTCCTCTGCCAGCAGGAACTGTGGTTCCAGGTACCACAATAAGAGTAAAAAAGTGATACTGGTGTACAATACACAATAGAACAGTTTGGCCTATAGGAAAAATGGCAATATAACTAGCTGAGGTTGAATAAATACAGATGGACTTGAAAGGGATCTAATTAAGTGGACAGATTTTTTTTTTTTCTATTATAGTTCTCCTTACATACTTAGAAAAAAAAAGAAACAGTGTAATTCAAGCATTTACCTGTGAAAGATTTCAACTTTCTCAAAGCCTTATTTATGTGTTTCTTTACTCCAAAAGGAATTAAATTATGTCTTTGGTTTTGCTACTCTTTTTCAGATTTTTTATGTCTCCTAGTAAAGCTCAAGGTCTCACCATTTTGGTAACAGTTCTTTTGAAACTGCAACTCTCTGTGACTAACTTTTGTTTTTAAATTAAGTGGTCTTTTGCAGAAACTGTAGAATAGCTGTACTATCACTACATAGCTTGGGGCAAAAGATTCCTATTCTCTGAAGTCTCTAAAATCCGCAGTAAATCAATGAACACAGTGTTGTACCAAAAAAACAGATAGTAGTTTCAGAGTACAAGGAAAAAAATATACAGTAATACAGAAACTAAGCCAAATAGGAAGCAGGAACGTTTTCAAGTGTGTCTCCAATGAATTGTTTCTCTACTTGAGCTGTGTGAAAATATGTTTGTAAAGAGCTATGTTTCCCCTGGGTGATTATAATAAGTCAGTAAAGCAGCATTTCAAACCAATGCCTATAAGAAAAATTTCAATGTAATGTTGGAAATCTGTTTAACATTTACAGCAAGTACCTTAACTGCTTATCATACTGCAGCTTTCCAAAAGCTAAAGTATTGCAGTCTGCTCTGTGAACAGACCTTTAAAAAATTAAATATTCTAAGTTATAGGAACAAAGTTTAAAAATAAACTAAACAATGTTTTTTTCTCATATGCTTTATCGAATAAAGCTTTTTTCTATTTGTACATATATATATTATTGTATATATATTCATATGTGTCTATGTGTGTAATCTTATAAACTTCTAAGTAGTTAATATCTGCTGTTATGTGTGGCTCTTTTAATCCTAAAAAGGGGGTAAATATTAACATTTTTTTTATTGTGCATAGCTAGAGTTATGAGATAAAATTTTGAAAATAGAAAACAGGGGAAACAGTCTCACCAGATGAGATATCAACATTTTTCTAAGAGTTCTTAAGAGACAGTTTCTCAGATTTGCACATTCTTCCTTCATCTACATAGCTCCCACCCCCTCCCTCTTTTGGGATATATTAAAGAAATAATTTTAAAGAAATACTTGCTGTGATCCAATGATGAAAGACAGTTATCTAGATACTTAGTGTATCAGAGACCAGAGATATTCACAAGGATGACACAGGACCTTGGAGAGATTCATTTCCTTTTGGAGATGCAACTGGAATACTGAGTTACTAGAAAAGTTTGAAATGCCACTAAATTTCTATGCTTCTGTACTAAAACAGTTAATCTGTGCTTAAAAAAAAAAAAAATCACATAGATTAAGGGGTTTTTTAATGTTTTCAATGTCAGTCAAATTTATATCAACTGTACGGATTTAGACAACTGATCTGGATGCCCTACCGCAACTCTGTGCCTACAGCATCAGCACAGCATCAATTTACCACAGTGAGGTCTCAGCACAAACAGAATTGCAAGGAGAAGATGCTGAAATCAAAGTCTGTTTTTATTTCTGGATACAAGAATGTACTGGGTTTGGCAGAGAGAGAGTAGAATTTCTTCACAGTAGGCCTTATTTTGCTGTGATTTCGATCTGTTGATCTGACACAGAGTTTACAACACATCAGTGTTTAAGCTGAAAAACACCTAGCTGAGAGCATTGAGACCTTTGTTTCTCACGCTGCCCATCTCCCCAAGGAGTAGGTTAGGCTTGGGCAGGAGTCTGTGAGGAAACAGAGATAGGACAGCCAACTGTAACAGACCAAAAGTCTATTCTGTACCATAAAACATCATGCTCAGCAATAATCCTGGGGGGTAGTTGTTCCAAAGTAGCTGTTTCTTAGAGGCTATCTGGGAAACAGTCTGCTGGTAGCAGATGGTGAGTGCTTGGTTTTCATCATTTGTTTATTTGTTTTTCTCATTTATTCATTTATTAAACTGTCTTTATCTTGACCTATGACTTTTTCTTTCTTTTGTTCTGCTTCTCTCCTCCACCCAGCTGGGTGGTGGGATGTGAGTGGACAGTTGGTCACTACCTAGCTGCTGGCCAAGGGAAACCACGTCTAAAATTATTATGTTTAGATGCAATTTTTACACAAAGAAAGAGAGTTATGGTAGATAAACATATAAATCCACTAAGTGTTCTCCCTCCTCAATTCCTTTGACACAGTAAGAATCCTTTCTTTAAATTGGGGAAATAAAAGATTGATAATGGCCACTACTATACAAGTAACAAACCCACTTATTAATGCACTGAACATGAATATTCAGATTGGTGATAAGACAAAGCTACTACAGTACTGTCAACACACTATTCCAAGCAATTACTCACTTACAGTTTTCTTAAAGCATTGTGAGCTTTCTCTTTCAATAAAATACCCTGTGTTCTGAACAATTACCTTTCTACCAGCTTCATAGCTTCAACATTTAGATTTTTTCCCTCCATAAAAACTCAATAATGTTTGGTTTCCAGGCAACCTCTAGGACTGAGAGTTCCTATATCATTCACCTCTAATTATTACTTTTTCCTCATCACAATATTTCTTAATATTCTTTGTCTAAACAGGTTTTAATTTTACCAAATTCAAATTTGTGCTAAGTTAAAACATCTCACTGTTTACCATTTTTTTTGTCTTTATTCAGAGACACTGGCAGTCCCCTAATTATTAATAGAACATCATGTTTGTTGTTATTAGCTTCCCTACTTCCAAGTGGTTCACAAATTGCTTTTTCCTTTTTAAAATGTGGTTCATGAGTTGCAAGAAAAAAAGAATACCACCCATTGTGCTCAGTAAAGAATTTATGAAAATGAGATTGTTTGATGGACATTTAAGTGCGTGCCCATCTGCTTTTAGTCTCAAACTATTAGGCTGTAAAGTGTATTGATATTAATAAGACTATGGGTATGTTTGTTGATGTCAAATCACACAGTCACCTGCTGCTGAAAAAGAGTTAGACAGATGGCTTGAGTAGTATAACATAAAACAAATTTTCAGCTATTCATTAACTATAATTATAGCACAGTGACAGTATTGAAGGATGAGTACGACACAGAAAGAACATATACTCTCTTTTGTGTAATAGCTCAGAGCAAAACAAAGCATTTCAGTTTGAAAGAAAGAACGTGTATTTACCCTGTAGGCAATCATGAAAGCCATCATATTAAAGAAACTGTTTGAGTACAGGCTTGAATGTTGGACTTCTTTTACTAAGATAGGAAAACTTATGCAAGACAACTTGATTATATTACACTCTGGTTTTAGAAGTGTAAGAGATTTTTGATTTCTACAACCATTAGGAATGTCTATTTTTCTTTAAATGAACACTGCTCACATCAATATTTCTATTCTTGACATTTTCACTTACTAAAAAAGGCAAAAATTAGATACAGATACAGTATCTGGCATCTCAATGAACTCTTCTTTCTGTTCTTACGTACTATTTGCATCCTCCTAAACCAGCAGAATTAGGAAAGACAAAATATACAGATGACATGGAATAACAAATAGAAGTGTGTTTTTAGATACCTCTGTGGAGGATTTTTATTTCAATAGTAAGGTTTCACAGATACTGCTGTTATATAGATTAAGGACAAGTCAGAAATTGAAATGTTCTGTCCTGCATAGCATATCTGTTGTCAAATCCATGATTACTTATGTCAAATTTCTATTAGTTGTAATCTTGCAGGAAGAATTGAGAGATTGTACTTTCCAGACTACAAAAATGCTATACTTACTGAAGAAGGAGGATTTATTTTTCCTGTACACTATCTACTCTATGAATAGTTATATGAAACACATAAAAATGAAAAAATAAAAAAAGTAACTCTTATGGGAATATTCTTCTAAAAAGCTTGCTCTTACGTCTTTTAATACCTATAGTGGAAAATTAAAAGGCAAATAAAGAAGAAGAATGTTGATTAATAACTTAGAACTAGTGTCAATTAAGTGATTTGGTCTGTGGAAAGTGCTTGACTTCTACAGTATATGTGCAGATATGAAAATAAACTTATAATTAGAGCAACATTATAATAGTGTTCTCCTCCATCCCTCTCACATCAGGGAGGAATACTGAATGAATATGGAAAATTCAACTGATTAACAGGTGGCTCAGAGGCTGGTGCACCAACACAAGTTTGGGGTTTTTGATCATGGCGAAATTCTCATGATGTCATGTCTGGTGACAGATGGAATTCATCTGTCTCAAAAGGGGAGAATTCTTATGAACAAGTTAGTAGGCCTCATAGACAGGGCTTTAAACTAGTTTTGAAGGAAGAAGGAGATAAAATTGGGCCCAATAGAGTTGAGACTAAGGATGAGAAGCCAGTGCTGGGGATGAATCCTACACAATCTACTTCCTTCTTGAAATGCTTGTACATCAATGCATGCAGCATGAGGAATAAACGGGAGAAGATGGAAGTCTGTGTAAGGGCAAGGGGCTATGATCTAGTGGCTATTGCAGAGACATGGTGAAACAGCTCACATGGCTGGAATGTGATTATGGATGGCCATGTCCTTTTTAGGAAAGACAGGCCAACAAGGAAAGTTGGAGTTGCTCTTTATGTGTGAGAGCAACTGGAGTATACTGAATTCTGTTCAGGTGAGGAGAGGCAAGTTGAGAGTTTGTGTGTTAGAATTAAGGGGCAGGCTAGCATGTGTGACATTGTAATGGATGGCTATTACAGGTCACATGATCAGGATGGTGTACAATCCCCTGTAGGGTCACAATTAATTTGGCAGAAGTTAAATCCCCTTGCTTTCCAACCGATTTCAGATAAATCTGTGTGACTGGGGGTGGCTGGGCTTAACTCCTGAGTGATGTCCAATCAAAAAGGTTATCATGTCAGGTTTTGTGCATTCTCAGGAACAGAATTAACTTTAGCAGGGCCAACTTTGGACTTTTCAAGAATTGCTAAGGGATATCCCATGGGACAGGGTACCAGAAGGCAAAGGGGCCCAAGATAGTTTAGGAAAGCCAAAGTATCATTGGAATTGTGCCTTGCAAGGGAGGTCAAAGAAAATAAAAAAGGGTTCTTCAAATACATTGCAGATAAAACTAATGCTAGAGGCAGTGTAGGCCCATGGTTGAACGAGGCGAGTGCCCTGGTGACAGGGGATACAGAGAAGGCAGAGTTAGTGAATGACTCCTTTGCCTCTGTCTGTACTGCTGGAGACTGTCCTCAGCAGCCCCAGACTCCAGAGGAAGTCAGGTTAAAGGAGGAGTTTTCTTTGGTTGATGAGGACTGGGTTAAGGATCACTTGAGCAATCTGGATGTACATAAATCTATAGGGCCTGATGGGATAAACCCACAGGTGCTGAGGGAGCAGGTGGAAGTTATTGCTACATCATCTTCAGTAAGTCATGGAGAACAGGAGAGGTGCCTAAGAACTGGAGGAAAGCAAATGTCACTCCAGTTTTCAAAGAAGGTAAGAAGGAGGAGCCAGGGAACTACAGACCAGGTGGCCTCACCTACATCCCTGGAAAGGCGATGGAACGACTTATCTTGGATGCTGTCTCCAGGCATTAAAAGGACAAGAGGGTCACTGGGAGCAGTCAACATGGCTTTAGCAAGGGCAAGTCATATTTATCCAACCTGATAGCCTTTTATGAAGATGTAACCAGGTGGATAGACGGTGGTAGTACAGTGAATGTGGTTTATCTCAATTTCAGTAAAGCATTTGATGCCATCTCTCACAGCATCCTCAAGGTAAAACTGAGAAAGCATGGGCTGGATGATCAGGCAGTGAGGTAGATTCTTAACTGGATAACAATCTGGTTAACAAGAAGGTAGAGAGTTGTGATCATTGGGGCAGGGTCTAGTTGGAGGCCTGTATTTAGTGGCATCCCTCAGGGGTCAGTGCTAGAACCAGTACTGTTCAATATATTCATTAATGACCTTGATGAGGGAACAGAGGGCACTGTCAGCAAGTTGACTGATGACACCAAACTAGGAAAGTGGCTGACATATCAGAATGCTGTGCTGCCATTCAACGAGACCTGGACTGACTGGAAGGTTGAGCGGAGAGAAATCTAAACAAATTTTAAAAAGGCAAGTGTAGAGTCTTGCATCTGAGAAAGAAGAACCCCATGCACCAGTACAAGTTGGGGAATGAACTCTTAAAGAGTAATGTAGGGGAAGGGACCTGGGGGCCTTGGTAGGCAGCAGGATGACCATGAGCCAGCAATGTGCCCTCATGGCCAAGAAGAGCAATGGCATCCCAGGGTGTATTAGAAGGGCTGTGGGCAGTAGGTTGAGAGAGGTTCTACTTATTCTCTACTCTGCCCTCGTTAGACTACACCTGGAATATTGTGTCCAGTTCTGGGCCCCTCAGTTCAAGGACGGGGAGCTGCTGGGGAGAGTTCAGCGCAGGACCACAAAGATGATGGAGCGCAGGACCACAAAGATGATGGAGCGCAGCCCTTAAGATGAATGGCTGAGGAAGCTGGGACTCTTTAGCTTGGAGGAGTCTGAGGGATGATCTTATTAATTTTTATACATATATAAAGGGTGAGTGTCAGGAGAATGAAACCAATGGGTTCTCGATGTCCAATGACAGGAAAAGGCGCAACAAGTATAAGTTGGAACATAAGAGGTTCCAAAGAACAAGGAAGAATTTCTTCACTGTGAGGGTGAGGAAGCATTGGAACGGGCTGCCCAGATAGATTGTGGAGTCTCTTATGAGAATAAGATTTTGAATCAGACTGTAAAATTCATAGAATCGTAGAGTATCTCAAGTTTGAAAGAAACCTATAATGTTCATTGAGTCCAACTCCCTACTTGTCACAGGGCTACCTGACACTGAATCATATAACTAAAGGCATCTCCAGATTATTCTTGAACTTTGACAGCCTTGGTGCCATGACTATTTTCTTGGTGAGCCTGTTACAATGACTGTCCACTCTCTCAGGGAATAATCTTTTCCTAATATGCAATCTGAACTTCTTCTGATACAACTTGTTTCCATTTTCTTGGCTTCTAGCACTGGTCACTAGAGACCCGAGATGAATACCTCCTGCCCTTGAGTGTTTCCTGCTATGATTGCAATGAGGGCATTCCTCAACTGCCCTTCTTCGTCTTGGTTGCGCTCCTCTTTAATAGTTTCAAATGATTCTTATCTGAGGCACCCAAAACTGCACACAATGCTTCAGGTGAAGTGGCATTTGTGTAGTGTAGAAGGAGGTAATCACCTGGCTCTGCCGTGCTTGATACACTCCAGGAAATGCTTGGCGCTTTTGCCTACCTCTTCCAGTATTACTAGCACACTTACTTAACATATATCCAATTCCTGTGTCCAGATAATTTAAAAACTTTAAAGAGCTCTTGGCCCTAAAACTGAGTGCTGGAGAACCTCATTGCTTATCATCTGGCCATCAGTCTAATGTAACCCCATTTACTAAAACTCTTTGGGCCCAACCCATCAGTCAATTGTTCACTCAAAGTATTATCAACCTGTCTTACTGTATACTGCGTATTTTGTCCAGAAGGACACTGTATTAGAAGCTTTACTAAGATGAAAATCTGCAATATCTAAAGGCTTCCCTTTGTTAAATAAATAAGTGACATTGTCAAAAAGAAAATTAAGTTGATTAAGAGAATCACAGGATGGTAGAGGTTGGAAGGGAACTCTAGAGAACATCTAATCCAATCACCTGCTGAACCAGCTTCACTTCAATCATGTAGCACAGGCATGCATCCAGGTGGGTATTGAAAATGTCCAGAGAAAGGCTACACAACCTTCCAGGACAGCCTGTGACAGTAATTCCACATCCTCACAGGAAAGAAATTTCTCCTCATGTTCAATTTCGCTGATGACATCATACTGGGAACTCTGGCTAATTCACTAGAAAACTGTGCTGCCATTCAGCAAGATCTCAACTAATTTGACACCTGGGCACAAAGGAATCTCATGAGGTTAAACAAGGACAAGTGCAGAGTCCTGTATCTGAGGAGGAACAACTCCATGCAACAGTACAGGCTGGGGACTGATCTGTTGCGGAGCAGCTCTGCAGAGAGAGACCTGGGAGTTCTGGTTGTTAAACTAAGTATGAGCCAGCAATATTACCTCATGGTCAAGAAGGCCAACAGCATCCTGGGGTGCACCAAGAGTGTTGCAGAAGGTTGAGGGAGGTTCTGCTCCTCCTCTACTCTGCCCAGGTGAGGCCTCATCTGGAATATTTTTCCCAGATCTGGGTTCCCCAGATCAAGAGGGACAGAGAAATTCTGGAGAGAGTCCAGTGAAGGATAATCAGGGGACTGGAACATCTATCTTATGAGGAAAGGCTGCAGGAACTGCAGTTGTTCATCACAGAGACTGAGGGATAATCTCATTGATACTTAGAAGTATTAAAAGGTGCATGTCACAACATGGAGTGGATTTTTTTTCTGCAGTGTCCAGTGATAGCGCAAGGGGTAATGGACACAAGCTGGAACACAAAATGTTCTACTTAAACATAAATTACTTTCCTGTAAGAGTGAGGGAGTACTGGCACAGGCTGCCCGAGGAGGTTGTGGGATCTCCTTGTCCGGAGGTTTTCAAAACCCACCTGGACACATTCCTGAGTGACTTGATCTAGATGGACCTGCTTTAGCAGGGAGGTTGGACTAGATGATCTCTAAAAGTCCCTACCACTCTGTGATTCTGTGGAATTTCCTGTTTTCTTGGTCAGGGCCATTATGTCTTATTCTGATACCGTGAGTTACAGAAAAAGAACTCACCCATCCTTTCAACCTCTGTGTTCCTGACTTTGGCATGGATGGGGTAGTTTCCTCAGATGCAGCACAGAAGCATGGCCAGGATTTTCAATACTGTGCTAACTTCATACTTGGTATACAAGGACAGCTGCCACAGGAACTGCACCTGTGTGGTATCAGCCTGCTGTTGGTGTGCAGTGACACCCAGCCTTGCTTGCTTTCTGAATTCCTCTGTGGTGGTTATAGATTTTTGTTCTCCCCTTGTGCTGTTCTATTAAATTGTCTTTACCTCAACCCACAAAGCTTTCCCTTTTCCTCCTGATTCTCCTCCACATCCTATCAAGGCACGAGGGAGTGAACAACTGGATGGTATGCTTGTTGTCATCTTGGTTTAAACCACAACACTTACCTCTTAGTGAGTTATAGGTGTTGAAAAGATCGCCCTTCAGTCTTCTCCAGGCTAAGTAGCCTCAGGTCTTAGAGCCTTTCCTCATAAGAAAGATGCACTAGTCCCCTGATCATTTTGGTGGCCCTGCACTGGACTCTCTCCAGAGATTCTCCATCACTCCTGAACTGAGGAGCCCAGAACTGGACACAGGACTCTAGATGAGGCCTTACCAGGGCAGAATAAAGGGGGAGGAGAACGTCCCTCGACCTGCTGGCCACATTCTTCTTGTTGCACACCAGAAAATCATTGGCCGCCTTAACCACGAGAGCACATTGCTGACTTGCTGCTCACCAGAACTCCCAGGTCACTCTCCATAGAGCTGCTCTCCAGCAGGTCGATTCCTAGTCTTGGTGCATGGGATTGTTCTTCCCCAAGTGTGTATGCAGATATAATCTGCATATCCCCTTGTTGAACTCTATGTAATTCCTTTGTGCTCAACTCTCAAGCCAGTTGAGATCTTGCTGAATAACAGCACAGTCTTCTGGGGAATCAGCAGTCCTCTCAGTTTGGTGTTATCAGTCAACTTACTGAAAGTGCCCTCTGTTCCCTCATGAAGGTGATACAGGCCTCCAACTAGACCTTGTCCCAATGATCACAACTCTCTACCTTCTTGTTAACCAAATTATTATCCAGTTAACAATCCACCTCACTGCCTGATCATCCAGCCCACACTTTCTCAGTTTTGCCTTGAGGATGCTGTGGGAGGTGGCATCAAATGCTTTACTGAAATTGAGATAAACCACATTCACTGTACTACCACCATCTATCCGTCTGGTTACATCTTCATAAAAGGCTTTTATCATCTCAGCAGACATGGAAGTGACACTGTCAGACCTGTAATTATCAACATCTTCTTTCTTTCCCTTCTTGAAAACTGGGAAAACATTTGCCAACTTTCAATTAATTAGGACCTCTCCAGACTCCCAAGATTGTTGAAAAAAAAAAAAAAGGATGAATCCTGGGATGAATCTCACCAGCCACCATAGAGTAATGTGCATCAATCTGGAGCAACAAGAATTAAACAAGTTCAGAGTCAGCTAGGAATTCATCAACTCTCTCATCATAATTTTCCAATTAAGAGTTTTGATAGTCCCAGGGCCCAACACTGGCATTAAATACAGGACTAAAGAAGATTTTAAATGTCATTGCTTTGTCTACATCCTTATTTTTAAGGTGACTAACCTCATAAAGTAACAGACCAACTTATTACTTTATCTTATCTCTTTGTTTGTGACATATGTCAAGCTTTCAGACTTTTTTTTTCTGAAATGAAATTGTAAATGGTACTGAAATATATTAATGTGTGGTTGAGCTCGGAATTGACTTACTAAAGTACTGTAATGAATTGTAACATGATATGGTCTGCAAAGACAATTGTTCAAGGAATGTTGTCTTACAGCAATTTGAGACAGCAATTTTTATCCTGTTTTTATATTGCAAAAAGATTTTATTTAAATAATGTTAAAAAATACATTTGTCCTGACAGTCAAACCCACCTTATATTGACCTTGACTAGTTAAACACAAAATTATGATCTTTCATCTGAAATTTAAAGAATGTTTGCAAATGTTTTTCTGAAAACTGATTAAGTCATAATGTTACCCGTGTTTGTAGATTAAAATGTGCCTTCAATGCGGACATAAACAATATAAGTAATAGTCCTTCCTCATTATTCCCAATAGTTTTAGAAAAATATGTATTTGACAGGCATATTAATGCCTCCTGGAAAGCAGGTTTGGATAATATGCACTACTTAGCACAAAAAACAGCTTCTCCAATTTTCTTCCTAACCAGAACTAAAATAAAAATAATCAGACATTCACAGATCACAGCAACCAATTTGAATCCAAAATATATAGGATGAATAAGGAGCTCAGATATATTGACTGCTATACTAGTATTTTTGCTTGTTTCATTTTCTCTGAAGAGAAAATACAATTAGAGCTGACAAGTCACTGAACAATTAACTTGGAAAACATCTTACTGGCTGAGATGGTTAGACAATTTCAATAGACTACTGAGATAATTTTTTTTGTGAACATGCAGGTCATGACAGATAAACCTGCAAAATAAGAAAAGCTGTAATGGTTACAAATCATCACGATATAAACATAAGATTTAAAGATATATTATGGACTCTGAGTACATATTTTAGGTGTCTTAAGCACTACTTGGAAGGTTAAAATAATTTACTATGTATTACATTTAGATGTCTATGATTCTTCAACCATTAAAACTGAGTGACATAATATTTTGTCTAGGAAACTCTTCCTGAGAAAAATCAAAAGTATCAGGAAAATTAATAAGTCTTCCAGCTTCTGAGAAAGATTTAAAATTGTGAGCATTTTTGTTCATTTCTTTGTTTTTCATGTTCTAACTAAGATCAATAATAACTAGAGGATATGGAAATCATAGGGTTGTGTTTCTGTGAATGGATGAATGGGGGAAATAAATATTTTACTTCAGCTGGAATAAATGTCAAAGTCCTTAATGCTTTCTTTTTGCTTTGATAGTATAAGGCAAATCAAACAAACAAACAAACAAACAAAAGTTATTATTGTTTTATGAAAAGCAATACATATGAAACAGAATCACAAAATCACAGAATGACAGAAGTTGGAATGCACTTTTTGAGATCGAGTAGTGCAATCTCCCTGTTAAAGCAGGTCCACCTAGATCAGGTCACAAAAGAAAGCCTTCAGATGGGTTTTGAAAACCTCTAGATAAGGAGACTCCACATCCGCCTTCATCAGCCTGTGGGAGAGCTCCCTCACTCTTACAAGAAAACCATTTTTCCTTAAGTGGAATGTTTTGTGTTTCAGCTTTTGTCCACCCCTCAGTGGACATTGCAGAAGAAATCCCACCTCATCCTCTTGACATACATCCTGTAAATACTTTCAAGTATTAGTGAGGTTCCTCCTCAGTCTCCTCTAGGCAGAACAGTCCCAGATCTTGCAGACTTTCCTCATAAGATGCTCCAGTCCCTTGATCATCTTGATGGCCCTATGCTGGACTCTCTCTAGAAGTTCCCTATCCCTCTTGAGGAGCCCAGAACTGGACACAGGACTCCAGATGAAGCCTCAATAGGGCAGAATAGAGGGGGAGCAGAGACTCCCTTGACCTGCTGGCCACTCTCTTCTTGATGCATCCCAGGATGCCATTGGCTTTCTTGGTCATTTTTCCATTTTAGTCTATATTTCTCTTGCAGTTACAATATTAATTTTTTTACTGTTATGAAATTATTTCTTCCTGATACTGGGTTATTAGTTTTTCTGTTCTGTTTTTAACTTTGACTATAACTTTTCTATCTCAACAATTTTTCTATCTCAGGTCAATTTTTCATAACGTTTCTCTGTATTTTACCCTTTCTTTTGACAGTTTTTTTTTGTTCACATATAAACTAGTATATATTCACAAGCAAATCAGTACAACCTTTGCAGTACAAATTTTTAAATTGTAAGTAAATGTTATCTACAATTACATCAACTTTGGCAAAGATATCTTTATTAAAGAAGCTACTGTGTATTATTTTGAAAGAAGATTAAGCTTGTACAGCATTGAGAACATCAGGAAAAAAATAAAAGGAATTTAAGCAATAACAAAATACTAATAATTTTAAATCATATGGTATGAGAGCAAATTTGAGGAATCTGTGAAGAGATTTAGCTCTTGTTCCTCCTAAGGTGAGGTGGAAAGATATTAATTATTAAAATAATTATTCTTGATTTTTTTTCTGAATATTTGTATCATACTGTTAGAACTGTTTTAGCAGATAGAGAGCAAAATGGACATCCACTGTATTTACCTGAGTACAGAGCATACAGGTCTATCTAGCTGGAATACAGCTTAAGAGGTAAAATCTAACCAGCAGTGACTAGTTGAAGTGCACAGTTCTACCAAAGCTTTGTTTAAGCTGATATTCTCCTGAAATGGGCCTTTAAACAATGTCAGAAAAAGTGCTTGTGAGTTTATTTTGCAGTGCTGTGCTTCAGAAGACAGTCCAGGAGCTTACAGTTCTCAATAGACAGTAGTGGAGAGACGTCAGTGAAATGCCTTCAACAAGAATCTAGACAGTGAATTTATTTTCTGTACTCTTGATCAGGCCATTCTTCAAAATGTAGACTGCAGACACAGACATGTCCACACTTGTACATTATTTTGCAGCTCTTGCTGTAGGGGGATTCAGGTAGATAGATCCTTATCCACATATAGATAGACAGAGATAGATATGGATTGTATCATTGTCTCAGTTATGAAACCTGGAAGAAAAAAGATAAATTTGTCATTCTGTAACATAAACATTCATCAAGAAAAATAATTCCTTACACTTTTAAGAGAAATCAGCATAGCCCTCTAAAGTCCAAAGACATCGGCAGAGATGATAGATCAGTAAAGAAATGTTACAATCAGGATAGCATAGAAGTAACAACAAAAATATTTGCAACAGATTCAAAAGAAGTTAAAGTGAATAAGATATGGGAAGCAGCTATTCTCCTTTTCATTATATTTGTGGTAATTCTTCTCATTCCATTTATTCAAGCATTGACAAACTGTCCTTTTCACCTACTAATATGCTGGGTATGGTGTAGTTTGGCAACAGACTTGTAATTCAATAATGTTGATAACTCCTGTTTACCTGAATTGAAGTCTAAGTAACTTTGGGTCACTTTCTATCTTCTTGCTACTACTGATCTCTTAGGTTAATAAAGGTAATAAAAAAATGGGTACTGCTGTTTGTTCTACCCAGAAGGCTTATGGGAAATCAAAGTGTGAAATAGTAACTTAAAACTAACCTGCTCTACATATATACAAATACAATATGATCATATATGTTTAAATAATTCACTAACCCATAGGCATACAGCTAATATATTACTATAACGATTTAAATGTTCCTAAGATTACTCCTTCAAACATAAATTTGCAACATAAAATAAAGTCTAGTATTTGGCATTTCAGTTCTGGCATGAAATCAAGATGCAGAGGAAACAATGTGTTCAAGTATTTTACAGATTTGGAAAAATTCCATTTAATCTCATTAAGTAAAAACTGACTACTTCTTCACTGGAAAGGAGTTTAATAGCACTGAACTTTGAGAAGAAATATACATATACAAATTATATATATCTATGATATTATATATAAATATAAAGTATATATATAACATATATCACATGTATGTGTGTGTATATAGATATAGATATCTCATATAAACATACATGTACACATTTATACAAATATTAAATGAATCATTTAAGAATTTTTGATTAATCAAAGACTGGATATAAATTATTAGCCCATTTCCAAACTTAAATAATTTTACTTTATTTTAGAAACACAATGAATCTTTCAAGGACAAATTTTTGGCAAATCCTCAGTCACATTAATTATTTTACCCACTTACAGTTAAGCTTTAGTCTAATGTTTGCATGCTGTATCTTCCTGCCAAGATTCAGCCATTATAAATGTGAAAATTTCCCACTGGATTTATGATTGATTTTTTTTTTAAGAATAACTTTAATATTCAGAAAAAAAAAATCACCATGCTATATTAAGTCTAACATATCCAACTTTTTATTAAAGGTTTCCTGCACAATTTTTGAAGTCATACATAAAGCTTTTAAACTTTACTAAGAGGGGGAAAAAGATTTTCAGAAAAGTAGCTGTAATTAAGATGAAGAAGATAATTTCTCTTTGTTCCACTTTTTATAACAAATAAGATTCTGAATTCAAATAGAAGCGAGCAAAATTTTCCAGTAATTCAATGGTAGGTTATTGATTTCAAATTGTTTAAATAAAAGTACTGGACTACTTAGCATTTCTTTACAATTGTAGTAAAACAATTTTACTACAATGCTGGGGGGAGAAGTAAAACAGAACAAGCTGTCCCCTTTAGCTGGGAAACAGGGCAGGACAGGGTATGCAATGATAAGTGCCCTTCATCTGCACACTGGGCTGAGATGCGTAAGGCTGACCACCCTGAGGAAGAACCAAACCATGGAGGAACCTCCTGCACCCGCCCAGGGAAACCTGTGTGTTTGAGTAAGCCCCTGCACTACCTCTACACCAATGCACACAGCCTGGGGAATAAGCAGGAGGAACTGGAGATGTGGGTACAGATGCGGGGCTACGACCTCATTGCGGTCACAGAGACGTGGTGGGACAGCTGCCATGACTGGAGCACAGCCATGGAGGGTTATGTATTGTTCAGGAAAGACAGACTGACAAGCCGTGGAGGTGCAGTTGCTCTCTATGTGAGGGAGCAATTAATGTGTACAGAACTGTGCCTGGGTGGGGATGAGGAGCTGGTAGAGTGCTTATGGGTGAAAATTAATGGGCAGGGCAAGGCAGGTGATATTGTTGTAGGAGTTTGCTACAGGCCACCTGATCAGATGGAGGAGGATGTGGATGAGGCCTTCTACAAACAGCTGAGAGCTGCCTCATGATCACAGTCCCTGATCCTCATGGGGGACTTCAACCACCCTGATATTTGCTGGGATAGCCACACAGCCAAGCACACACAGTCCAGGAGGTTCCTGCAGATTGCTGATGACAACTTCCTGTCGCAGATGATCGAGGAACCAACGAGGAGGGGTGTGCTGCTGGGCCTGGTACTGACAAATAGAGAGGGCCTGGTTGGGGATGTGAAGGTTGGAGGCAACCTCAAATGCTGCAGTGACCATGAGATGGTAGAGTTCAAGATCCTGTGTGGAAGGGGCAGAACACAAAGCAGGATCATGACCCTGGATTTCAGGCGAGCCGAATTTGGCCTCTTCAAAGATCTACTTGGATGGATCTCATGGGATATGATTCTAGAAGACAGAAGTGCCAATGAGAGCTGGTCAGTCTTCAAGCACCACTTCCTCCAAACCGAGGATCAGTGTGGCCCAATGCACAAGAAAGGAGGAAAAGGAGGTAGGAGACCTCCACTGATGAACAAGGATCTCCTGGGACAACTCAGCAGAAAGCGCTGATCTATGAGAGGTGGAAACAGGGGCTGGCTTCGTGGGAAGAATATAGGAACATTGCCAGGGCATGCAGAGGTGCTACTAGGAAGGATAGAGCCCTTCTAGAATTAAATTTAGCCAGGGATGTTAAGGACAGCAATAAGGCATTTTTCAAGTACATCAGCAGCAGAAGGATGGTGAGGGGGGATGTGGGACAGCTGCTAAATGCTGAGGGTGCCCTGGTGACTGAGGATGCAGAGAAGGCCGAAGTACTGAATGCCTTCTTTGCTTCAGTCTTTACAGCCAACTCTGACCCTCAGGAAGCCCAGTCTGGCAAGGATAAGAGGATGGCCAGGACAGTAGAGAACTTGCCCTGGGTGGAAGAGGAAGAGGTTAAAGACTTGTTGGCCAAGCTTAAGGCTCATAAGTCTATGGGTCCTGATGGGATGCATCCTAGAGTGCTGATAGAGCTGGCTGATGTGATTGCTAAGCCTCTCTCCATTATTTTTAAACAATCATGGAGGACAGGTGAGATGCCTAAGGACTGGAGAAAAGCCAATGTCACACCAGTCTTCAAAAAGGGCAGGAAGGATGACCCAGGACACTACAGGCTGGTCAGCCTCACCTCCATCCCTGGAAAAGTGATGGAACAACTCATCCTGAATGTTATCACTGAACATATGAAGGATAAGATGGTTATCAAGGAGTCAATATGGCTTCATCAATGGGAAATCCTGTTTGACTAACCTGATATCCTTCTATGAGTGCATAATTGGCTGTCTAGATGAGGGTAGAGCAGCGGATGTCATCTGCCTTGACTTCAGCAAGGCTTTTGACACTGTCTCCCACAACATCCTCATCAGAAAGCTTAAGCAGTGTGGCTTGGATGAGTCGACAGTGAGGCGGATCGAGAGCTGGCTGAATGACACAGCCCAGAGGGTGGTGATCAATGGCACAGAGTAGAGTTGGAGGCCTAAGGCCAGTGGAGTTCCACAGGGATAGATTCTGGGGCCAGTCTTTTTCAACATCTTCATCAGCCACCTGGATGAGGGGACAGAGTATACTTTCAAGAAGTTGGCTGATGACACCAAACTGGGAGGACTGGCTGATTACCAGAAGGCTGTGCTGCCATTCAGCATGATCTCAGCAGGCTTAAGAGTTGGGCAGAGAGGAACCTCATGAAGTTCAACAAGGACAAGTTCAGAGTCCTGCATCTGGGAAGGAACAACCCCATGCACTAGGACAGGGTCGAAGTCGAACTGCTGAAGAGCAGCTACGCAGAGAGAGACCTGGGAGTCCTGATTGATAATAAACTAAATATGAGCCAGCAATGTGCCCTCGTGGCCAAGAAGGCCAATGGCGTCCTGGGATGCATCAAGAAGAGTGTGGCCAGCAGGTCAAGGGAGGTTCTTCTCCCCCTCTACTCTGCCCTGGTGAGGCCTCATCTGGAGTCCTGTGTCCGGTTCTGGACTCCTTAGCTCAAGAGGGACAGAGAACTTCTGGAGAGAGTCCAGCGCAGGGCCATCAAGATGATCAGGGGTATAGAACATCTTTCATACGAGGAAAGGCTGTTGGGAACTGGGGCTGTTTATTCTAAAGAAGAGGAGATCGAGGGGAGATTCTTATTAATATTTATAAATATCTAAATGGTGGGTGTCAGGAGGTTGGGACATCCCTCTTTTCAATAATAGATAGTAACAGGAAAAGGGGTAATGGGATGAAGCTGGAACACAAAAAGTTCCACTTAAATATAAGAAAAAACTATTTTATTGTGAGGGTGAAGGAGCAGTGGCACAGGCCGCCCAGGGGGCTTGTGGAGTCTCCTTCCTTGGAGGTCTTCAAGACCCACCTGGACATGTTCCTATGCGACCTGATCTAGGTGAACCTGATTCTGCAGGGGGGTTGGACTAGATGATCTCTAAAGGTCCCTTCCAACCCCTACCATTCTATGATTCTATGAAAACAAAGGCATTTGAGGCATGCTGCTAGTGATGGGAATATAAGTTCAAAAAGGTCTTTTCAATAATAACAATATCTGTGAATGTTATGTAAAATCAGTATGTTATTATAGAGAAAACTGACAGAAGTGCAGAATATTTTAAAAAGAAAAGTTTAAACTGATTACGTTAAATTTCCTGCTGCGATTATTTTTCTTTAGTAAGTATGGTAAATGTTATGAGAAAATTGTACTAGACAATTTTCTGGTTTTGATTTTGTGTAGGTAAGTTGCTTTATTGTTTCAGTAATGACTGCAGGATATCAATGTACCTGTAAACTGACATTAAATTGATAAGAATAGCTGAATTTTATGGCATCCATCTAAAAAAGGAAAAGCTCTATGCTATGAATCTGGTCAATAAAAAAAACAAGATCCAACCTGTTTATGTTTCGTGATGTGACTGGATGTTTTCTAATTTGCATTTCAAAATAAGGAAAAGACTCACAGAGCAGTCACATGAGTACTGGGTCATAGAATGGTCTGAGTTTACAGATTGACTTAATCTCAACATTTGAGAGGTTATTCTACACAGACAGTGCTTAAATAAGGATCTAAAAATCCCTTAACCTTCTTAGGATGTCTGTACCTTACCAAAATCTATGAATCTTGATCAGGTAATGGATCACCAGCATTATGTTAAGAACAAGTATTGGCGCATACTTACAAAGCTCCAGTTTAGTAAGAACTCCTGCTTCCCTTTTGTCTAATCTTTTGCACGATCTTGCTCTGCCAACTTTGCCTTCCTTATGAAAATTAAGATTTGGAAACTGTTTAGAAGAACCCAGCAGATTTGATTGTTCATTGCTTTTTGTGGAATAAAAAACCCAATTTTCCTATTGCATTGAACTATCAGCCATCAGTAATATTTTTCTCCACCTTCCTGAATCCTGGAGGTATAGCGTAGTTAAAGAATGAAATGTGAATGTAACACACAGTGCTTTGGATGCATATGAGTTCATTACAGTTTGTAGCAGAGCTCTAAAAGGCCCGAGTCCCAAAATTAAAATGAACTTGCATTTCTACCTGAAGTCATTGTTTCAATCTCTATCACAGAAAGAGACATTTGAGTCTCTCCACTCTACAAACAAGATGAGAAAATTAAATTAAGCTAAGAAAGCCACAGACTGTTATTCAAATACTTTCCGGTATTTGCTTTTAGATGACCTGTGTCCAAACATCTGAGTGCTTATCTGGAGTATATTACAGATCAGTGATGCGGTCTCCTATGATGGTTTCATTTGCTACAGTGTAGCTTATACGTGACAGACTATTAGCTTACGTGTTTTTTAAGTGACACGCTTTTGTAGTGACAGTCAAATTTACTATATGATTTACATAAAAGGTATCATTTTCTAGAAAATAATTCTAAGGCACTCATGCAATGTGAAAAGCTGAAAGTAATTCTATATATTCTACAAGAGTGTAAATTATTTCTACTCAATTGCCAAGTAAAGGAAATAGATTGTCAAGTTGAATAGTACCTTAATTTTTTGTGTTGCACTGGTAATCAGTAAACTTATTTTCTATGTTTACAAAACCAACAGCATTGTGTCCTATGATAAATAAGATCTGAATAAAATCTCTGTGATTTATTTAATAAGATTTATTGTCTTTAACATGTACTGTAACTATATCTATTGGATGTTTTGGTTTTGTACTTTTTCCTTTAAATTCCATTTAGTGGGCAAAATACCCACTAAATTCATTGGCAAAATTGCATAAAGTACAAGGTATGTCCAAATATTTCAAATGAAAAAGTAAAATTATACAGAAGGTTACAATATGATTATAGGATGAAACTTAACAAATTGTAACATATGATTATTATTAGAATTCATAAAGTGCTGAGAAGTTAAGAATGATAGAACTAAGATGCTAAGACAACTTTTATTTGTCCACCTTCAGTGTGCACAAAGAAGATAGTCTTTAATTAAGTAACCATACTGTATTTTTTCTCTGAGAATAACTGTCTCACTCTGCACAGAATAGATGATGTTTACTTATTGAGCAGCTACTAAGAATCTTTTTCTTCATAACACTTAGTGAAAGGTCTGATATTTACCGTACATTATTTAAGAGCACATCTGTGAAGGAAATGATTGCTTCTCCATCAGCTTTCGTGGAATTAAGGTTAATATAGTATCTGAAAAGAGAAATCACTATCATATGGTAAAAAAGTGAAAGGGGATAAAGAGAAATAGTACTATTTTTTATAAAATAATTCACATCTGCTCTATTCTGAAAATCTCTGAATTTAAATATTAAAAGAATATCTCAACTATTTGATTTTTCAACACGTGAAAAAGGAAATATCATGCTTTAAAGCTATATTTCTTTGTATTTTTATTTTATGATAGGTTCATGTGCTGTTTAACAAATAGACAGAGAAGCTGCATTACTTATAAATATCTCAAAACCAAGAGCTCTGTTTTTATCCTTTCTGTAATAAAATATATTCTGACTAACAAAAACGTTTGACGTGGAGGCCAAGAATATTTTTCAGACACGTCCTTGATCAATATCCTTGTATTTATTAGGAATTGTTCAGCTAGAATTACAGAACAGTAATTACTCTGTCAGAAGCTTTGGTACACAGCTTTTGTCTCAGATATCAACAACCTGTAGAAGGGCTCTTGCTAGGGCAGAACACACACTCGTAAATTCAAAATATGTATTTCAGAGTCTTGTTCAATTAGCAATCTTTTATATGAAAGAATGTATCAAAAAGAATTTTTTTTCCTGTATGACATTACTAAATTTAAGCAGTTAAAATAATTTCTTTCCTCTCAGCTATAGCTTTCCCTGAAAAAAAAGAGAAAGCACATAGGCATCTTCATCACCAGAAGCCATTACAAAATATAAAATCTAGCAAAGTAAAAAAAAAATGAAAAAATAATACCCAGATTCATGAGAAAACAGAACAGCTGTATAATGCTGCAGCACTTTTCAACGCACTGGTTCTGTATTCTGTGTAACTATGGGTTGTGAAATGTAGTGCTCCTGTGCATTTGTCCCAGAAAAATCTTATGTCAATCAAAAACAGCAGTGAGGAAAGTGGCTTCCTCAGTATTACTGGTTAGATAGCTATTTGTGAACTATAGGTTGTTCTCACTGCTGACTAGAGAGCAAATTTCCTTCATATGGTGCTTAAAAAATTTATCCAAGTCCCACTTAATTCTCTGTTACTGCTAGACAAACAAAACTTGTTAGTTCTTTGCTTTACTTTGAGAAAAGAAATGCTCAGAAAAACCCAATATCCCAGTCAGTATTAGCTGATAATTCTTCATATATCTAATGACTTCTTCTCAAAATTGTCCTTTTGTTCATCAAAGATGCGTCTGGGAAGTTCAAATGACTGTAACAAATAATTCTTTTTTTATTGTTATATCAGATGATTTCCAATTTCTACGTAAGATTAGGCTGAAAGTTTCACTGAATGTTCTTGTTATTATTTTTTTTTAATCTTTATTATAATGGCTCTGATGGAAGCATCTGCAACAGTCAAGTGATTTGAAGCAAAGAATGAGATATTATATCTTCACATGGGAAAAGTACTCCATAACTTATTGAAAGAGAGACAAATGTATCTTGAATTTTTTAAGCACAAAAGATCCTTCAGAATAGAAATCTGAATTTGGCCAATTTGTGTGGTATTATACTGAAGTATACTTCCCTAAAACACCATAGAGAATGCAATTGAGAGAAAATTATTCAAGAGGTATGATAATTCCAAAATTTTCCTATTTCATAAAAGTACTTACTAAATTGGTAGATAGTGGTCTAAATGAAAAAGTATAGATTTAAACACATGAGGACTCAGTAAGAACTCCTAAGCTAAGTTTCAGTGAAATGATAGAACATGTGTAAATATTAAAGAAATTGAAACAATCTATTTCAAATTTTCAGTGTTTCAACGGTAATATTTTTCCTCTGTAATCAAATAAGCTTAAGAACTAAATACAGTCAGTTCCAATCTCTTTTACTTTTTAAAAAAAAAATCAGATTTTAAATGAGATTTTACTTTGGTCAAAGTGGAAAATTTTTCTTTGTCTACGGCTAACACACAGATGATCTTTCCTTTTATCTGCTTTCCATAACTATTAGCAACATGCTGCATAGAAATGAGTAGAAATGGAGTCATGGACAAAATCAAGTCTTTCATTGTCTTCAATCACAAAGAAATGATAGTACAATTCATGAGCATAGTAATAAAAGATTAAGAAATGCTCTTTTCTGATTCAAATGACTAATACGTTGTAAAAAATTGGATTAAATGAATTTTGTTAAATATTGTCTATTCCTTTCTTTAGAACATTGTGCTTTACAAAAAGTAGTTTTCAAAACCCATCTGGACACGTTCCTTTGTTACCTGATCATGTTGAATCTGTTTTAGCGTTGGGGTGGATTAGATGATCTCTAGAAGTCCCTTCTAACTCCTATCATTCCATGATTCTATGATTTTAGGATTTATAATTCAATATCCCTATGAATATTCAGAAACAGTTTCAATTACACTCATTAAAATTATTCTATGAATTTAAAATAAGTATTTTAAACAAAATATATACATTTATGCAAAAGCAATTAATTGCCAAAACCTCTATTTGTTATATACATGTTACTAGAATGAATGTGTACTTGCTTTAATATATGTATATGTAAAGGTTTAATGTTTTAATATTTCCTCTCCTCTATCCACACCACATCCATTTCTAAAAACAGAGGAAAATCTCAAATATTCAATGTGGAACTTTTTAGCCAACATTATGGACCATGGCTGAGTTCTCCATCTGAGAAAAAAATTATTTATTCAGTCTCAGGAAGAGGAGGTTAAGGAAGGATCTTATTACTGTGTTCTTGTACCTAGTGGAAGAGTAGACAGGAAGCTGAATACAACATTTCTGAGGTGTACAGTGCCAGGGAATGGGCAAGAGACACAAATCACAGTTGAAAAAAATTCACTCAGATGTTAGAAAATAATTTTTCATAATGAGACTATTGCAGTACCGGATCAGGTCAGAGGACTGTCATTATGGATGATACTATAACCTGACAGGACAAAACAATGGAAAAAATTCCTATTACAATTGGCCCTAATTTCAGAAAGAGATTAGACTTTCACAGGTCACTCCCAACATAAATTATTCAATGGCTCTATAACTAAGTTAATAAGAGGAAACACACGCAAGGATGAAGGTTCTTCTTATAGCTATCATTATATTGTGACATTTCAATTATGTTAAAAATTTTTGTCAAACTTAATTTAAACCTTTATGTTTCTAGAATTATTTATACATTGTTTTGAAATGTAAACATTTAGTTTGGAAAGACTCTAAAAGCATAAAATACTATCTTTAAAGCAGTAAACAAGCAGTTCTAGTCTAGCAGCATTATCGTTAACAGCATTATTTTTAACAGCATTGGTAAGTTAATTCGCCATACATTGCTTTGACAATTTAGCTCATAAAGTTAGATGATGCTCATTTTATATTCTGACAGTTACATCTTGTATGAATCAAGTAAGAATAAAAATTCAGCAAAATCAAAAGTGATGTCAGCATATAAGAAATTATGGAAGAAACTCTTGGAGACACTTCTGTCATCCAATACAAAACACTGTTTCAAGTGCAGAGTCCTGCACCTGGGAAGGAATAATCCCATGCAGGCTGGGGATTGAGCTGCTGAAGAGCAGCTCTGCAGAGAGAGATCTGGGAGTCCAGATTGGTAATAAACTAAACATGAGCCAGCAATGTGCCCTCGTGGCCAAGAAGGCCAATGGCATCCTGGGATGCATCAAGAAGAGTGTGGCCAGCAGGTCAAGAGAGGTTCTTCCCCTCTACTCTGCCCTGGTGAGGCCTCATCTGGAGTCCTGTGTCCAGTTCTGGACTCCTTAGCTCAAGAGGGACATAGAACTTCTGGAGAGAGTCCAGCGCAAGGTCACCAAGATGATCAAGGGTATGGAACATCTTTCATATGAGGAAAAGCTGTGGGAACTGGGGCTGTTTAGAAAAGAGGAGACTGAAGGGAGATCTTATTAACATTTACAAATATCTAAAAGGTGGGTGTCAGTAGGTTGGGATATGCTTTTTTTATATCATAGCTAGAAACAGAAAAAGGGGTAATGGGATGAAGCTGGAACACAAAAAGTTCCATTTAAACATAAGAAAAAACTATTTTACTGTGAGGGTGAGGGAGTAGTGGAACAGGCTGCCCAGGGAGGGTGTGGAGTCTCCTTCCTTGGAGGTCTTCAAGACCCACCTGGACATGTTCCTATGTGACCTGATCTAGGTGACCCTGCTTCTTCAGGGTCGTTGGACTAGATGATCTCTAAAGGCCCCTTCCAACCTCTACCATTCTATGATTCTATGATTTGAATTGCATTTAATGTTCATTGACATCTTACAGTGCTGTCTACCCTTGTCCTGGTTTGGGCTAGGATAGGGTTAACTTAGTGAGGAAGTAGGAAGGGGTACAGCATAGGCAGCTGACCCAGACCAACCAACAGATATTCAATACCATACTGACATCATGTCCAGTACATACAAATGGGGAGCTGCTGTGAGTGGCACAGGGGAATCACAGGTTGTGTCAGCTCCTGGGTGGTGAGTAGCTGCAGCACTGTCCTGGTTTAGGCCCATCAGGGAACAAAAGACCACAATTAGCCTCAAGTACCAAAGAAGCTGAGAATTGCCAAAGGGCAGGGAGAGCTTAATTGCCTCTTAAGGTGCAGGACAAAACAGACCAGGCTACTTGGCTTGGGGAAGAAAATAGAAAATAATTTAATGCAACATCAACTAAAACATACCCTCAAAAACCCAAAACATAACCAAAATGAAACAACACAGAATAGTACAACAATGAAGAGTCCAACCAGCCCTTTAAGAACACCTTCTTGCCACACCTCCCCTCTTCCTGGTCTCAGAGCCCTGATCCTGGTGTTTTTACCTCCTGTAGGGTCCATGTGGTTGCCTCCATCTTGTATCACTCTTACACCTCCTACCAGTACTTCAAATTCCTGTCCCTAAATAGTGATTGCAGAGGTGCCAGATTGGCCCAGCTGGGCCGGAGATGGGTCTGAACCCATGAGCCAGGGGAGAGTCTAAAAACTCTTTACCCGGTCTTCACTGCAACCCGCTCCCCCTGTTACCAAGCAAAAGCTGCTCCTTGCTAAACCATGACAGAGACGCACCATTTCTTTTGTATATCTCATCACTTACTGTTATAATTGCTTTTCCCTGAACTTGTTTCTTCTTCTTGTTCTATTAAACTGTTCTTATTTTAACCTACTGTTGTAGTGGTGCAAGCAATATTCACTTGAAGACGTAGAAAACCTAGGTAATGCACATGCAGAGACATACACAGGCAACATAGTACAACCACGAGAGTTGACTCAAAGCCACCCTTCCTTTGCTAGCTACCTCCTTATATGCTGCTTCTGCTCATGAGATCACCCAGGGCCCAACTGATTAACTTGCAGCACCTGTTTCTGAAGTAGCTTGCCAGCTGCATTAACTTGTCCCTATCATCTTTATTCAAGCTGGCTGGTCCAAGCCACATTTGTGCCTAAAACTTACATGGGTTTTTCCCTTTTGTCTGGTTCCCCTCCCCTTCTTGCTCTTTGTCCCTGGCTGGACAAAACCATGACAGCCCTTTCAGATTTTATTACTGAATCACAAGAGACAGATTTTACTAGTAGATGAAGGTGGTTAAAGTGCAGACATGAAGTGCTTTATTCCTTTTTTCTAGCAGATTAGATTTCTTTTATAATCCTGAAAAAAAGAGCTAAACTATCATCATAAGCTATCATCCTCCTTCTGCTGAAACTTCAGAACCATAAGGACATTAAGATTGCTATTGTTCAATATCTTAAGGTATAATTTTATAACCAAAGAGCTACTGTTTTTACCTTCTCTGTCACTTGTTCCTTATGTCATTTTAACCATACTTTTTTCTCTACAGCCCTTCAAGACTTCTCTGCTCTTAGAAGACAAAACCAACATCTGCATATAAGGAGGGTCCATATCAAAGAATGAAGAGAACAGCTGATTAACTTACTGCTTTATGTCATATTTGTTGTAGTATTTTTTGTCAGTGGTTAAAGATATCAGTTTTACAATCATATATATGAGAGTAAGTCAAAGTAATATTTTTCTCATCCCAACAAAGACAAATAATATTCCTTTAGTATCAGACTTTTCCCTACTATTAATTAGCATCATCCTGTCTCAAACACTAGTTCTGTCTACAACAGTTGTTTAATATTAAATATCAATTAATTAATAATCTTTAATAATTACTTCTACAGATGTACAGTTAAATATTTACAATCAGTACTATTGGTTAAAAAAAATCTGCAGAAACAAAAATTTCACATCTCAGTTGGCAAGAACAATTAATGAATCTTTCTCTATTAAATTGTAAGGTTCAAAACCCCTTTTAAAAATAAAAATACTTCATTTGATATTCTCAAAATGTTGGTTTATTTTGAAGCAACTACCAATATGTGAACCTTTAAAATGATGTGAATTGACCCAAATAGATATATTTAAAAAAAAAAAAACCCTAAAGTAATTCTTTTTACATTGAATTAAGACAATTATATTTCCAGCTGTTCACCGAGACTTGAAAATGAACCAAAAAAGTGAATATTTGCATGATATTACTCATTTGCATAGCAAAATATATGAGTAGCAGAACCATAAAATTACTTACTCCTTGCTGCAGAAATCTCTATAATTGCACAATTTTCCTGATTTTTAGATGCATTTCCCATGATTTTATGACCCATAATATTTATTACCCTATATTGAGTAACCAGTCTCATATTTTTTCCATGACTTTTTGCAGACATTTTGAAACCTCAGAACTGTATTGTGCTTATGAACAAAACAGTTGTATAAAATTGCAGTCAAACTATCCAGTTAAAGGCATACTCTCTGCTTCTTCAGTATAATGGTTTGGCAGAACATTCCTTTGTCTGATGCTGTAGTTATTTTGAGCTTTTATTATAGATTATCTGGTTCTTCTTCCTTAATAGGTAACAGCAATTTTGCGAGGTTTTATATTTCTTGGTGTTACATTTTAAAAAATATTTGAGTACTGGAACAGGCTGTCCAGATGGGTTGTGGAGTCTCCTTCTCTGAGGACATTCAAAACCCACCTGGATGAGTTCCTGTGTGACCTACTCTAGGTGGTCCTGCTCTGGTAGGAGGGATGGACTAGATCTTTCAAGGTCCCTTCCAATCCTTAATATTTTATGATTCTGTGATCAAAGCTGGTAACAGAAGCAATATTAATTTAGAAAAATGAGATTTTTAAATAGTCTTAAAGTAGATGAATCAATTACCTTCATTTAGAAAACTATGGAAAAAAAATTAAAAGGTTTCCATGCCCACAAAATTTGTTTTTACAGGAGTTTGCCAATTATTTCCCAAAATGAAAAGAAACCTAAGTTTACTGCAGAAAAGACTCATACGTTCTCACATCCCTTTCTTGAGACAAGGCTGGTATCTAACTGTTCAGACTCTTACAAAAGCCGTGAGATGTGTGACATCTTTTAATGAACCTCCATGCTGTATTAATTAAATAATCTACAAATGTAAGGGGAGGGGAAGGGAAGGGAATACATCTAAAAGCAGTGAGAATAGTAAAGAATACTAGTGAACTTAAGAAGGAATAAATAAAAACTGATATGTTTCTAAAGACAATGGGGAGATGAAATGATTCTACTTCTTAGCACTTCTTGTTGCAAGCAAATTTTATAAATATGAGGACATTAGAGAACATTAAATTAACTGCAACACTGGACATCTTTCATCTGTTACTCATCATACAGAATTCTGGTCCTGATCCAAGTTACTTTCTGTTTAGAGCACCATAAATCATATTTTTCATTCCTGCTATCAAGGACTAAACTAGTCTCAGATAAAAACCAATACAACCAATCTCTGCACGTATTCTTTAACCCAGCATGAGGAAAGTGATACTTTAGCCATTACTAAGGAATAGTGAAGAATCTGCTATCAGATTACAAAGAGCACATGGCTTCAGAATTTGCACTGAATCATTAGTTCCAATAAAATAATGAGATATTGTACTAAAGGGTTCATCTGTGGCTTTTTGCTTCAAGGCAAATAAAGTCAGTCTCCACTGGCATGGGGCAAATATCTTTAAGAAAGACAGTGTTATGAGGATCAATGTTAATTACTGCAAAAATATATCTCTACTTAGTAAAGGTGATATTTAATATATTATTATTTGCACTACTCTGATGTCCAGAGATTCCATTCTGTTTGCAATATCAGGTTCGATGCACAGTGTAAAAGCTATTAGTCTTTAGCATAGAATCTATGTGGTAGCAGAAAATGGCAGTGTAAAAAATATGAGACATATAGAGACAGTGATTACAAGGCAATGCAGTATAAAGGAATATAGGTACTATTTTGGCGTATCTCTTTAGTCCCAAGAGCTCAATCCAAATCACCTAAGCATTAACAAAACCTTCATAACACTCTATGTATGATACTGAGAACAGGGGATTATTATCCTACCTAAGAAATGAATGCATATCCATTCACATGGCACCTACAACCATGTGAGAATATACAGATGAGTCAGTTTTTTTCTCTTTGTGCAAATTCAATTACTTCATGCTCATGAACATTCATCCAGTACCATTTTCAGTGCAGTAAAGACCTAAATCATTCCAAATAGTATTTCATTAGAATATCATAGTATTTCATTTCGTTTCATTTTTGTGTTTGTTTGGGGGTTTTTTTTAGTGAAATTCATGGTATAAACAGCATAAGAGGATATGAAGCTTTTATTGTCAATTATTTTAGTGACCTAAATAAGTTATTCCAAGTTTTTAGATTAAAATATGTATCTCAGATTTATAACTGTAAATCTTGTAAAACATATCAATATGTATTCCCTCCCAGTGTTTCATAAGATGTAGACCATATGCAAAATGACCTATGGAGTTAAACAGTAACTTTTCATTACATCCTAATTAGGAAATTTTAAGTGTGATTTTAAAATCAAACAAAAGAAAATCAAACTGAAGTAAATGAAAAAAATCAGCCAATCAACCAACTAACCAAACCAACCACCAACCAAACCAAATCAAACCAAATAAACCAGCTAATAATCTTCAAGTATCTGTACAATTAAAGAGGTTCCTGTTTTTTTTAATGTCATCATCAAATCATTTTAGTGGCATCTGGTTGCCTAATGTCAGAAACAAAAGCAGTGAAACACCAGTCACAATAAAATCCAATATTAGTATACAATTCAGTTATATAATATTTCTGCCTTTGATTACAAAAATTAAATTTATAGAACAGTGATACTTTCGTCATGACAGAGGCTATATCTTTCACAGAGCTTGTCAATTATTTGTTGCAAGTCAATGAAGTTAGCTAATCATTAATTAACTTTGTTTCTGTTCTGTAATCCAAGTGATCCGAGGAGTGATTTTTGAGGTGCACAAAATTTCACTTGCAGAAGGTAAATCAAAACCTTAGAATTCCATGAGAATTTGGGAAGGAGCAGGGAGGTGGTAAACTGTCATCACATTGCTGGTGTTAATACTTTTGCATGTCTTAAAGAAATGTTCACAGTTCATCAGACAACCGAGATTATGCAAGAAGCTATCAAAGGATAAGATCACACAGGATTTACTGATCATGGATGGGACAGTTTAGTTTTATACATGTACCTCAGAGTTCTTCTGCAGAGTTCCTCTGTCTTGATGCTGTCATGTTTCTAAATGTAGGTGATGTATAGCAAAAGACAGAAACAGCTAATTATGGTCAGAGAAGACCACCTGTTCTATTTTGTTACTCTTAGGTAAGAGAGTCTATAAGTTTCACAGTGAAGGGTGGATTCTAGAAGTTTACACTCAACATAATACCACTGTGAAATCTGGGGAAGCTATTAATTATACATAGCTGCTACCACCGTGCACTACCAGCTATGTAGATGTTTCATAAGGAGAAAACACAAGGAAAGAAAAGACAAGTAGAAAGACATTTTATTATAAAAAACAATATGGATTTTTGAAAAAATACTTGTGGACAGCTTCCTTCAAAGAATCAAAAACTCTATTCCTAAAATCAATGCTAAAAGTATCATCAGAAACAATGTTAAAAGTGCTCAGACAGCTTTTTGCTCATGTCTGATCATTACTCATCTCCGGAGGGCCTCGCTATTTTTCTAGTGAAGCTAACAAGATAAAACAGAGAATGGTTTTTTTTCTATACAAAGCTCTTAAATGAGAATCTTTGATTCCACTTTGAAACAATCTCAGACACTATAACTTTCTTTTATTTTCTTTCTTTTTGTGTGACAATGTTTATAGTTTCCCCAGTTGTGGCTGAGAGGTCACTCAGTGAAATTTCCAGACTCTCCCTGATAACAGTTAAATACAGCACTGATGGATGTCTGTTGTTTGCCATAGTGGCTGTGGCTTACTGATTTTTCCAATTTTGTCTTGTATTTTGACATATCATTCAGAGCTCATGCATGACAGCTCTTTTGTGTAACCATGTTGCATTATATATCATTTCCTTTCTTGAAGGGGTAATGTGGATTTTTCTGCTTACAGAAATACATTTTCATTTGGCTTTGGAAACATCAGTCATCTCCTGTGGAATAATATAAAATACACCCACTTCTTGCACCATTTGTCTTAGGACCACTAATTTCCTTCTTACTTTGCTTCCTTTCGGTTATCATCCATTACTCTCAAAAAAGATAACAAATATCTTCTTTGTTGCCCTTTCTACTTATCCACATGGCCTTCCCTTACATTGAGCTCTCAAAGGAGTTGATATTTCTCAGTGTGTTTTGACCAAATCTCTTACATGTTAGGGGTATTTTTATCTATCATTGACAGCTTTTGAAAAACATTTTAGTCTAACATTGAAGGAAATGAAAATAATCTTGCAGTGATAGACTGTGTAAAAGGGAGAATATTAGAATCCACCCTTCAACCCTCACTAGAATATTTATTGGTCCTTTAAACCTTAAGTCTCTGAAACAAATATCTCTATAATTATATATTTAGTATATTATCATACCTAAACCAGTGTTGGCTAAATGTTACCCCCTTCTCACAGGCAGAATATTCTATACTTAGTCCCATCTAGGAAATCACAAGTACATTTTTCTCAATTTTTTAGTGTATTATTACTAACTCTATGGTAGTTTTTGAGCAAAAGAAAACCTAGGATTGTTTGAAATAAAATATGAATTAACTTTAAGACACATTTTTCTCTTAGTGACAATACTTATTTTTCCTAAATGTTTAGAGATTTGAGAAATTTATTTGGAAATTCCTTCACATTTATGAAAAAAATCTAATTTGTATAATAATTTCTCAGTAAGATCATTAAGAGGATTAAAAAATGTTTACATGTAGCAATGTTAGTAATGTAATATGTACACCATTTATCATATAGATGTAATTATATATATGTGTATTATATATGTGTATTATACGTAATATCCATGCAATGCATATTATGTATATCTACATGTATATAACCTAATTATGAAGACAGAAAACATATATTTATATATAGCTAGATATATTTATACATCATTCCTTTAATACATATAATTCCTGCCTTGACTGGAAATCAAAACCTACAATTCAGGCATAATGGACACTGTGTGTATGTGTACTCAGGTATTATATAGGGCACCAGTGGTGCCATCTCAGATCCTGCATCATCTACTTCCTCTACTCAAGTTGCTCTCTCTAAGTCCCTCTTATTATTTCTGACTGTGCAGCTCATTTCATTGTGACAATTATCCTCTGATATTTACCAATGTTAGTATAGCTAAAGAACTCAGGGGTGGTTGAAATATGGTCCACACTTTCCAAAGTACATAGCATTTGACCAGCAGTTTGAGAGAATTTATTAGGAAACTGGAGCAGAGAACCCACATGTATCTGCAAGAAGAAAAAAAATCTAAAGCTACTTGATACCATTTCTCTTTAAGTTTCATATGAATTTAGAAACAATATTAAATTTTTTCAAAAGATTATAGCATTTTAAAGAAAATAAGATTAATTTTAAAGTATACATGTAGTTTTTTTAAAAAAACTCTGATAGCACCAAAGAGATATCTTTGAAACCAACTGAGTAGGAGGAAGCAACCAGAACTGCAAAGTTCAATGGGAAATTATTAATTTACCTTACTCTTTGGGGTTTGTTTGTTGTGGGTGATGCCTATGGAAGAAAATAAAAAATAGAGTGGGAAAGTTAATAAACACTTCATACTACATAGCAATTTCTGTATATGTTGTCCAGTTCATTGTAAAATTGAAAGATTACAGAGAAATGCTTCAGTTATGATTCACCTCTCAAAGATGCTTTACACAGCAAGAGATTTAATGAATTCATTCTCCTCAAAAGAAGAAAAGAAGGTTAAGGTGCAGCTTGACCAGAAACTATAAGCAAGTACACTGTAAACAACTTTCTAATAGTGGGCAGCTTTTTAATCTGGGAGAAAAGAGTACAATAAGATCCACTAACTGGAAAACAAAACTAAAGGATGAAAAATCAAATGTGGGCAAGAGTCTTCTACAGTAGGGACAGTTTACCACTGTAATAGCTTATCTATGAATCTGGTATGATTTACATTGCTTGAGCTTTTAAATTGAGACTAACTGTCGTGAGAAAAAGTGCATTAGATTTCAAAATCTGGTCATTTAAGAGACATATTTCTAAGCTGTATTAGAAATGAATTACATTAATCACATTCTCACCTATCCTTAGAAACAAGTTCCATACAGGAAGACATATAAGTAGGGAAGTTGTTATACTTGTCATACGAATGGTAAAACATTTCTATGCAAGTATAGCAATGTTAGTAATGCAACTTCGTGGTCTGAAAACCTTAAACACAGATAGGCAAATTAAGGTTGTTTTATTTAGCAGTATACCTTATACATATATGCTCTGATGAAGATCCTCCATATATATTTAACATGTAGTTAAAAATGAGACTATGTTTCTTAAACACACAAAACTTTGAACAAAGTAGGAACAAAAGTAACATTGGACATGCAGAATGTGACTCATTTAAAAAGTCTTACAGAAGAACCATAACTGACAAGAACATACTTGTCATCGAATCATAGAATAGTAGGGCTTGGAAGGAATTTTTAGAGATCATGTACTCCAAAACCCCTGAAGAAGCAGTTTCACCTAGATCAGGTTGCATAAGAACATGTCCAGGTGGGTCTTGAAAACTTCCAAGGAAAGAGACTCCACAACCCCTCTGGGCAGCATGTTCCACTGCTTTGTCATCCTCACAGTGAAATAGTTTTTTCTTATATTTAAGTGGAACTTTTTGTGTTCCAGTTTCATCCCAATACCCCTTGTCCCGTTACTAGCTATAACAGAAAAGAGGGATGTCCCAACCTCCTGATACCCACCCTTTACATATTTGTAAATGTTAATAAGATCTCCCCTTAGTCTCCTCTTTTCCAGACTAAATAGCCCCAGCTCACATGGTCTTTCCTCGTATGAAAGATGTTCCAGTCCTCTGACAATCTTGGTGGCCCTGCACTGGACTCTCTCCAGAAGTTCTCTGTCCCTCTTGAGCTGAGGAGCCCAGAAATGGACAGGACTCCAAATGAGGCCTCACCAGGGCAGAGTAGAAGGGGAGAAGAACCTTCCTTGACCCGCTGGCCATACTCTTCTTGATGCATCCCAGAATGCCATTGTCCTTGGCCACGAGGGCACATTGCTGGCTGATATTTAGCTTATTGTCAATCAGGACTCCCAGATCTCTCTCTGCAGAGCTGCTCTTCAGCAGTTCAACCCCCAGCCTGTACTGGTGCCTGGGGTTGTTCCTTTCCTGATACAGGACTCTGCACTTGTCCTTTTTGAACCTCAGGAGGTTCCTCTCTGCCCAACTCTCAAGCTGGTCAAGATCCCACTGAGTGGTACCACAGCCTTCTGGTGAAGTAGCCAGTTCTCCCAGTTTGATGTCATCAGCCAACCTGCTGAGGGTACACTCTGTCCCCTCATCCAGGTCGTTGATGAAGATATTGAACAAGACTGGCCCCAGAACCCATCCCTGTTGAACTCCACTGGCCACAGGCCTCCAACTCATTTCTGTGCAACCCTCTGGGCTCTGTCATTCAGCCAACTCTCGATCCACCTCACTGTCCACTCATCCAAGACACACTGACTGAGCTTTCTGAGGAGGATGTTATTGCACAGTGTCAAAAGCCTTGCTGAAGTCAAGGCAGATGACATCTGCTGCTCTCCCCTCATCTAGACAGCCGGTTATGCACTCATAGAAGGATATTAGGTTGGTCAAACAGGATTTCCACTTGGTGAAGCCGTGTTGACTCCCCCTGATAACCATCTTTTCCTTCATATGTTTGGTGATGACATTCAGGATGAGCTGTTCCGTCCCCTTTCCAGGGATGGAGGGGAGGCTGATCAGCCTGTAGTTTCCTGGGTCTTCTTTCCTACCCTTTTTGAAGACTGGAGTGACATTGGCCTTTCTCCAGTCCTCAGGTACCTCACTTGTTCTCCATAATTGTTCAAAAATGATGGAGAGAGCTTTGTCAAAAAAATTCTGTGGTGAAGTCCATATCACCTTAAAATCAGAGATGAAATCAAGTTCAGGAGTTTGCAAACCACAGTATCTTTTGTTACACAAAGTGAAAAAAGTTAGAATAAACAGACAAGGCCTTCATGGCATCAGAATCCAGTTGCCACTGCACTTTGAGAAGCAAGGTGATGCAGAAAGTGGATCTGTCTATTTTAATTTTTTTTTTCAAGATAAGTCATTCCCTTTCCTCTCTACTTTCCAAATACTAGTGTCTTTCTGGTTGTTAGACAGTTAGAAGTCACAGCTTCTTTTCAATAGATGAGCTAAGTATATATTTAGTTTGAAACATTACTCCTATTAAATCGTTGGATTATTTGCATATGTTTTGTACAACTAAATGTAATTAAACATGTTTGATTGTAATGAAAACCAAAAGTCCAAAATATAATCAGAACTGAAGTGATAGGAATTACATCACAGGTAAATATCTAAGCATTTTCTTGGTTGTAAATTTTATCTAAGGTTTTTGGTTTTTTCTTTGTTAGTTTATTCATTGTTTAACTGACCAGTATTAAAAGTAAGTTCGTGGTCCATTAGCATTGTTTTTTATACTGTATGAAGAGATGGTGCCATTACATGAACCTGACAGTTACAACTTGCTGCTTCGAAGCTTTCCTCTGCCTCCAGTTTATCGGGCTGTTGGCAAGTTCTGTGGACACCAGAATACTGCACTGGAAACTTCAACCTTCCCACCTGCCTATGAAGCATACCCCAGAGCCTACAGATGTAGATCTTCTTGGTTTGATTGACTGTTTTAGACATCTAGAGGTAAATGAGGAGAAGTTGGTCTAATATGTCAATTGACAAAGAAACAAATAAATCACTGCAGTAGGCCAGATGGTTCTATTCTTCCACTGCCATACTGAGTTCCCTATTTAATTGCAAAATTTCTATTTGAGCAATTCTGAAGGGAATACGTACAAACGTCCAGATAAAACTATGCAGGTGTGCACCTGTTTTGACAGCCTCAGAGCTTAAATTAAACAAGGATGTTGTGATGAGACAAGACAAATTTGAGAGAGTAAGCACTGAGAGAATAATAAATAGAGTGACACTGCACAACACTCTGTAAAATATTATTTCTTGGTATTTAAAATGTTTTAAATAAATATTTAATAATTATAAACTAAATCCCAAGCCTATTTAAAATAGTTTTTTTAAGGTAAGTTCACGTTGGTTGAACTTGACAGGAACAGATAATCAGAGCAATTACAAATATAGTGTAAACAGGTGGTGCTTAACCAGAAACTATAATAACTTTTAAGAGAAAGACAAAGAATCTCATCATCTAATTCAAAGTTCATAACGGCATTTATCTCTATGATGATAAAATGAATATTAAATTAAACAGGCTCATTATTTCAGCTCATGTAATGAAAACTTTTATTTACTACAAAACTATTAAACACAATTCCATTTAATTTGCCTGACTGGTAATCCTGTCCCACAGGGCACTCTAAACAAAGGCTAGGAAACCAGATCACCATTTTGTACTAGCTTATAATTGAGAAATCCCTTTATACATAGAGATACAATACATGTAAGGACAAGAATGTTAAATTTTAAATACAATATTTGCAAAATAAAAGACACATATTCTTTTAAAAATGCAAACAGCAGCTTTTGAAATGTTAGAGCTGCTCAAATTAATCTTCAGGAATGTTAAGGTCACTTTAATAAAGTGAGAAAGGAAAACACAGAACTTGTAGTCTGAATCAACATCCTTTGAATCTGCCTTTCAATTAGTTTCATGATTAATGAGCGTCAATAAACAGCTTCGTGAAAGTAGCTAGCCTTTGGTAACTGGAAATTAGGAATGGAAAATTAATTAGAGTGGAAAATATAATCAATCTGAAATTTTATCATTTCATTGTTTTATTAGAAACCACCATATCAGAGACTGATGCACTAAAGAAATGCAAGGTGTAGTAAATCTAAAGCTGTATTCACCTCTGTATTTTGACAACATTGTTCATTTCTCAGAGGAAAAGAGAGTTGACAGAGGGGAAGTGAGTGACTGTAGTTCAGAAATCAATGCCCACCTACTTTTTTACACCTCCAAGAAAATATATTGAAAATCGGCTCCTAACTGGAGTAAAGAATGACAGAGTAATGACAGTTTCATTAAATTTCTTCCATAAGAGCAGACTAGTTTTGAACCTTAAGCAAGATTTGGTGCTATTGTTATTTATATAGAGAATGCAATTTTGCTAAGGTACACTTTCTTATGGAAATTTACAAGGATTTACTATTATATGTGTAACTAATTTAATTTTAACTCATACCAATGAATGGAGTCATTATGTCCTTAGAATCACAGAATCATTGAATTTTCAGTTGGAGGAGTACTTTAATATCACCAAGTCCAACTAACAACCTCACACCGTTAAGCCTATCACTTAACTAAACCATATCCTTCAGCACCTCGTCTATGTCTCTTTTGAATATCTCTAGGGATGGTGACTCCACCACCTCCCTGGGAAGTCTGTTCCAATGCTTAATAACCTTCTTCATGAAAAAGTTCTCCCTAATGTCCATCTCCCTTGGTGCATCTTGAACCCATTTCCTCTGGTCCTATCATTCATTACTGGAGAGAACAGATTCACCCCCACCACACTACAACCTCCTTTCAGGTAGTTGTAGAAAGTGATTGTCTCCTCCCAGACTCCTCTACTCTAGGCTAAACATCCACAGCTCCCTCAGCTGTTCCTCATCAGACTTGTTCTCCAGACACTTCACCAGCTTTCTTGCCCATCTCTGGCCATGCTCCAGCACCTCAATGTCCTTCTTGTAGGGAGGTGTCCAGACCTGAACACAGTATTCAAGGTGCAGCCTCACCAGTGCCGAGCACAGGGGTCCTTTTGGTCATACTGTTTCTGATACAAACCAGAATACAATTGGCCTTCCTGGTCATCTGGGCACACTGCTGGCTTATATTCATCTGGCTGTCAATTAATACCTCAGGTCTTTTTCTGCTGGACAGCTTTCCAGTCATACATCCGCAAGCACTGCCTGGGTTTGTTGTGTCTCAAGTACAGCATCCAGCACTTGGCCTTGTTGAACTTCATGTAGTCAGCCTCAGCCCATTGATCCAGGCTGTCCTTGTCCCACTGTAGAGCCTTCCTATTCTCAAGCAGGCCTACACATCTGCCCAGACTGGTATCATCAGCAAATTTACTGAGGATGTAGTCAATTCCCTCATGCAGGTCACTGATAAAGATGTTAAACAGAACAAGCCCCAGCACTGGGTCCTGGGGAACACAACTGGTAACAGGCCACCGATGGATTTAACTCCATTCATTATGAATTTCTAGGCCCAGCCATCCAGTCAGTTTTTCAGGTTTTATTTCCTGACTTTTGTTTAACTTTAAAATTTATATATAAATACCATAACCCATTGTTGTCCTCTTCTAAGAAAGAATAATAATGCTTTCTTTTCTTATTATAACACTCTAATTTCTTTATTGTTCTAGATAATCTTGATTTTGTAACTTCGGAGTGGTTTTGGTAATGACAGTCTTCAATCGAGGATAGTAGTTTACTGTTTAAAAGTATTGCAGTGATAAGAGAAATCATAGATTTTAATATCTGAAGATGACTACACTTAATTCTATAAAAAGACAGCAGGAAGATGTTGCAATGCAGAAATAAGATTCTATTATCCAATACTTGTTTGACCTTACATAGATGTGGATTTCAACTAATGTGGTTGAAGGTTTCCTTCAAAATCAGATAAATTCTCAACTAAACACTAAACAAATATCTTTTTTCCCATTCCACTAAGAAAATAGCTCAATCACTCTAAAACAGTGTACATTATAATATGAAAAGGTGGGAAAGTAATTTTCATGATTTGAAATCACAATGCTTAGCTACTGTCCTGGTTTAGCTAGGATAGGATAGGGTTAACTTTGATGAGGAAGTAGGAAGGGGTACAGCATGGACAGCTGACCCAGGCTGGCCAACAGGTATTCAATACCATACTGACATCATGTCCAGTACATACAAGTGGGGAGCTGCTGTGAGTGGCACAGGGGAATGGGGTTCAGCTGCTGGTTGAGAGTGGTTGTGTCAGCTCCTGGGTGGTGAGTAGCTGCAGCACTGTCCTGGTTTAGGCCCATCAGGGAACAAAAGACCACAATTAGCCTCAAGTACCAAAGAGGCTGAGAATTGCCAAAGGGCAAGGAGAGCTTAATTGCCTCTTAAGGTTCAGGACAAAACAGACCAGGCTACTTGGCTTGGGGAAGAAAACAGAAAATAATTTAATCCAACATCAACTAAAGCATAACCATAAAACCCCAAAACATAACCAAAATAAAACAACACAGAATAGTACAACAATGAAGAGTCCGACCAGCCCTTTAAGAACACCTTGCCACACCTCCCCTCTTCCCAGGCTCAGAGCTCTGATCCTGGGGTTTTTACCTCCTCCCTCCTTGAATGGCCCAGGGGCACAGAGAGTGGGGGTTTCAGTCAGGGTGTTCCTGATAGCTTCTGCTGTTTGTCCCTCCTCGGGACAGGTGGGCTCCCCACCCATCCTCCCTGAAAGTCCAGGGCTGCTCTGTGGCGAGCAGGCTCTCCAGAACGGCCTGCACCATGGCCATCTCCTCACACAGTCTCTCGCCTGTCCGGGTGCATTCACAGGGAGCTGTTGGTGGCTCTCAGTCCTGTCATGGCCCTCCATGGGTTGCAGGGGCACAGCCTGCATTCTCATCACAGCTTGCAGAGGGGTGTCTGGTCTGGTGCTCCTCTTTCCTTTCTCCTCCTCTGACCGTGGGGTCTGTGTGGTTGCCTCCATCTTGTATCACTCTTACACCTCCTGCCAGCACTTCAAATTCCTGTCCCTATATAGTAATGACAGAGGCACCAGATTCGCCCAGCCAGGTGTGAACTCAGGAGCTGGGGGGGAGTACAAAAACTCTTTACCAGGTCTTCACTGCAACACCCACCCCGTTACCAAGCAAAAGTTGTTCTTTGCTAAACCATGACAGCTACCAACAGAAAAATTTTATCAGCTAATAAATCACAAACTGGCCTTGCCAGGACATAGCTACCATTATATGTTAAATATGTCTTACTGTTTTCTTTAAATGAAAATGAAGTTCTCCAATTTTTGAAAGACGGTACATTTTTTATAAATACATTTTAAATAAAATTATTTCAGTGAAATCCAGATCTCTTACATTCAGAATAATTGTATTTAATGCTTTTTTCTCTGCATGGAACTTCAATTCTTTTGAAAAGCTTGATTGCAAGATCATGATTTAACTCATTATAATATTTACACTAAAAAGTATACAAGGAAGAATGAATTATTTTTTTAAATTACAGTATTTTTCAGAGACAACAGTAAGGAATATGCAAAATTGTTAGAGGTAGTAATTCTACTTATTGTAAATTCATTTCTTTAAACAAAATAATGAATACTATTGTTATTTCCTCTCACTATTTATTGATATATTTCTGTTCAAAACGTTGAAATTATATTTTATACTTATTTGTCTATATTTCTTTAGAACATTACAATATTACATCTATAGTACATAATTACCTGAAAAGAAGTACATTGCTTGCAGAATTGCTTTCCCTAATATTAATGTTTATTCTATTAAATTCTTGAAGATTCTGAGATCAATACCTCTTAAAATCTTTCCTAACTGTAGATTTGTGCTTTGGAAGACATTTTATTAAGTAATATACTTACAATTTATATTTTACTATATATTTGACTCATCTTGATTTAGGCTATCGATAATAACATTTGCTCAACAAATTTATCCAGGATCCTAACAACAAAATTGTAATTGCATAGAAAAAAAGCAAACCTATATCTCTAACAAAGTCCAATGATAAATTATGTGCAGAGTGGTTTACCTTGTTTCCCTATTCATTACTTTTATTTAGAATAATCAAAATTTAGGTGATCATAAGATATTTACCTGAAGAGAATTCCTTTCTTTCTTATCTTTTATTAGGAAATTATTTAATTTAGTATTCTCTGCCTCCAGAAATCTGAATTAAAGGGCCTTTTTTACCAACACTGAGGCTTGTATTTAAGTTCAGTAGAGCTCTGAATGAGAGATTTGTGCTTCAAATAGCTGGTTCCAAACAGAGACTGAAACCCCCCTAAAGTTTAAAAAAGAATTGTATATTTTCAGGAGATCTAGGGAAAAAAAATGAAAAAGAAGATTCTCATTTGGAAGTCTAACTTTAGGTAGTAAAAAGTTAAGAAAATAAAGGCTTCAAGCCTGTACTCTTCCAATAGAGAAGAACAATAAACCAACAAATTAACAATGAAAACAAAAACAAAAACAAATTATTTGGATATGTTATGTCGGATTTGGCCAGCATAATATGTTCAATTGTGTTGTAGAAGACTACATTGATTCATACACAGGGATAATGTTGGTATAAAACTATTGCTTATTTGACTCATTTTTCATTTGCTTTAAATCAGATCCAGTGGATTCTGTGCCTTCTGCCATTTGCTCATCATCCCCTTCCCTTCCCCTCAAGTTTCACATTTGTTCACATCATAAAATAGTATTTTAGAATTTCTGTAAAATACCTCAAACTAGTTCTGAGTAGGTCCTATGAAAGTTTGTCTTTTAGTAATTACCTACACAGCATCATAGAATTGTTTGGGTTGGAAGGGACTTTTAAAGTCCATCCAGCCCAAGCCCCGTGCAATGAACAGGGACATCTGCAAGTTGATCAAATTACTCAGAACACTATCCAGGCAGATCTTGACTGTTTTCAGGGATGGAGCATCTACTAGCTCTCTGGGCCACCAGTTCCAGTGTTTCACTGTTGTCATGAAAAGTTGCTTCCTTATGTGTAGTCCAAATCTATTTTCTGTTAGTTTTAAAACCACTCCTTATCCTAATACAACAGCCTTTGCTAAAAAGTCTATTTCCATATTTCTTATTAGCCTCTGTTAAGTATTGAAAAGCTATATAAATCCACCTGGAGCCTTCTCTCATCTAGGCCAAACAACTCCAAGTCTTAGACTGTCTTTATAGCAGAGGTGCTCCAGTCATTTGGTCATTTTTCTGGGTCTCCTCTGGAGGAGCCAGATTCACTCCAAAAGATCAACGTCTTTCCTCTCCTGGTTCCAGAGTTGGACACAGCACTGCAGGTGGGGTCTCACCACAGCAGAATAAAGATAAACATCCCCTAACCCCTGTTAGCTTCTTGGCAATGCATACACAGATTTTTACAAGCATCCGGAAGATTTTTGTCCTGTGCCTATGATACTTGATCCTGAAAACCTGCAGTCAATGAGATCTGTGACTAAGAATTTATAAGATCCAAGACTGATTAATATCTACTGAGAAACCACAAATGCTTCCATCTGTATTAGGTTATTTTAATCTTTAGTATCAGGCAGTTGAGTAACTTCAAAGGTTGTTTTGAGGAAATAATGAGAACAGAGTAGATGACTTTATAGCTTCATGTGCACTGCTTAAGCTGATTCTATTCTTAGAAGTTCAAAACTCTTACAGAAAGAAGTTTTCCTTATGTGGAATTTTTTGTGTTCCAGCTTTTGTCCCTGTGTCTAGATTACTTGAACAGACTAGGACGTCTGTCCGGTTCAAACAATTAGTTTAATTGTGATTTTGTGTTCAAGACATCTGAGTGGAAGCCTCACTTGGCATTGGATGATTACAAATGAAGCATGGATCACTGTGAGACCAAATAGCCTGCTATCATTCTACAAAACACTCCATTCCAAGGCCACTTGAAGAAAACATAGAAATACAACTTTGCTTTCCACAGGGAGCCAAAAAGATGGTTGAAAGCTAAGTTGAGTTTAATTTTTTAAATTTTGTTATTTGCATTTTTACAAGTGAAGACTCAAAACTGCACTATTTGATACTCATTGCAGGTCCAAATCCTAGTGAACTCAGCAAGTGACAATAAAAATACATGGATTGCTACGGGAGTTCAGAGAAAGAGCACTCTGAACAGAAAGAAAAAAAATATGAGAAATCTCAGCACACACATTCTTAGAGGTCAGAAGCCCTTAAAGAATCACAACTGTATTTATTTATTTATTTTTAAATGTGACTGCACGTTGTATCTGGGACAGAGATCAGACTACTGCCAATACGGTGAACTATAGAACTTGCAAACACTAATGTTCTCATGAGATAATAAATGAAAACATTAAAAAACATCTGAATAGAAATGGAAAGCATATATGTATGATTTACATAGCTAATATAAAGAAGGACCGTATTTTGATGGATTGTTCTTGGTCATGTTTAAGTGAAGAGCTAAACACCAGTTAATTTCAGTACCAGCAGATTTATTCCCAAAGAAAACATTCTTAAACTTGTCTAGTTTTGGAATATGAATCTACATTTTGTCTACATTTTGCTTTTTTTGAGAACCTTGTAAAAGGACCACACCAGCATTTTAGACAACCACAATGACATTTAAGTTTAAATCTTTAGTGATAAAAAATAAAAATATGTGACTTTTTGGTAAAAGTTTTTAAGTTGTGCTGGGCACTTAAGGGATTTCAGAATGCATTAAGAAATTCCTACTGTCTTACTATATCACATGACAGCTGAACAGTTGAATCTGCTTGCTATAAAAGTTAAAACTGAACAAAACTACTTTTACACTGCATATTTTAGAATTATTATTTGACTACATGGCCCACAATGTTTCACAGTGATATAACTGATTTGGTACAACTTTGTGGCCTCATATCTGGATAAACAATCGTTACACAAGCAATAAGAACTAGATCAATTGTTTTGTGCGGAAACTGGAGGGACGCAAACAGCAGCTAAATCCAAAGTAAAATATATAAGTTGACAAGAGAAATTAACAGGGTGCAGAATGGCAGCAAAATCATAGCAGGGCTACAACCTTGTTGCAGTCACAGAGACGTGGTAGGACAGCTGCAACAACTGGAGAACAGCTATGGAGGGCTATGTATTGTTTAGGAAGGACAAGCTGACAAGGAGAGGAGGTGGAGTTGCTCTCTGTGTGAAGGAAAAATTAATAAAAGACCTGCTTGGACGCATCTCATAGGATAAGATTCTAGAAGTGTCCAAGAGAGTTGGTAAATTTTCAAGTATCACTTCTTCCAAGCCCAGGATCAGTGTGTCCCAATGTGCAAGAAAGGAGGAAAAGAAGGTAAGAGGCCTCCATGGATGAGCAAAGATCTGCTGGGAAAACACCATCAGAAAGCAGCCATGTATGAGACTTGGAAGCAGGGTCTGGCTTCTTGGGAAGAGTATAAGAATATTGCCAGAGCATGAGAGGAGCAACTAGGAAGGCTAAAGCCCTTCTAGAGTTAAACCTAGCCAGGAAAATTAAGGACAATAGTAAGGCATTTTTCAAATACATCGTCAGCAGAAGGAAGATTAGGGGGAATGTAGGCCTGCTACTAAACACAGAGGGTGCCCAGGAGACTGAGGATGCAGACAAGGCTGAGCTACTGAATGCCTTCTTTGCTTCAGTCTTTACAGCCAAGGCCAGCCCTCGGGAAGCCCAGTCCAGCAAGGATAGTAGGATGGACTGGACAGCAGAGAACTTGCCCTGGGTGAAAGAGGAAGAGGTTAAACACTTGTTGGCCAAGCTTAAGGTTGATAAATCAATAGGTCCTGATGGGATGCATCTGAGAGTGCTGAGGGAGCTGGCTGATGTGATTGCTAAGCCTCTCTCCATCATTTTTAAACAATCATGGAGGACAGGTGAGGTGCCTGAGGACTGGAGAAAGGCCAATGTCACACCAGTCTTTAAAAAGGGTAGGAAGGAAGACCCAGGAAACTACAGGCCGATCGGCCTCCCCTCCATCCCTGGAAAGGGGATGGAACAACTCATCCTGAATGTCATCACCAAACGTATGAAAGAAAAGATGGTTATCAGGGGGAGTCAATATGGATTCACCAAGGGGAAATCCTGTTTGACCAATCTGACTGCCTTCTATGAGTGCATAACCGGCTGTCTAGATGAGGGGAGAGCAGCAGATGTCATCTGCCTTGACTTCAGCAAGGCTTTTGACACTGTGCCATAACATCCTCCTCAGAAAGCTCAGTCAGTGTGACTTGGATGAGTGGACAGTGAGGTGGATCGAGAGCTGGCTGAATGACAGAACCCAGAAGGTGGTGATCAATGGTACAGAATCGAGTTGGAGGCCTAAGGCCAGTGGAGCTCCACAGGGATGGGTTCAGGGGCCAGTCTTGTTCGGCATCTTCATCAACTACCGGGATGGGGGAACATCAAATTGAGAGAACTAGTTGATTCATCAGCATGTCAAGGAAGGTTGTTCTCCCCCTCTACTCTGCCCTGGTGAGGCCTCATCTGGAGTCCTGTGTCCTTTTCTGGGTTCTTCAGCTCAAGAGGGATAGAGTGGAGAGAGTCCAGCTCAGGGCCACCAAGATGATCAGGGGACTGGAACATCTTTGAAACAAGGAAAGGCTGTGGGAACTGGGACTGTTTAGTTTAGAAAAGAGGAAACTGAAGAGAGATTTTATTAATATTTACAAATATCTGGGTATCAGAAGATTGGGACATCCCTTTTTTCTACACTAGCTAGCAACAGGACAAGGGGTAATGTTGTGCAGTTGGAACACTTGAGATGTGTCCATGCAGGTCTTTGAAGAGGTCAAAGTTGGTTGCCTGAAATCCAGGGTCACAGTCCTGCTTTGTGTCCTGCCTCTTCCACACAGGATCTTGAATTCTACTATCTCATGATTGCTGCAGCCGAGGTTGCCTCCAATGTTCACATTCCCAACCAGCCTCTCCTTATTTGTCAGTACCAGGTCCAGCAGCACACCCCTCCTCATTGATTCCTCAATCACAACAATATCACCTGCCTTGCCCTGGCCATTAATTTTTACCCACAAACACTTAGTCTAGCTCTCATCCCCACCCAGGCACAGTTCGATACCCATTAATTGCTCCCTCACATAGAGAGCAACTCCACCCCCTTGCCTTGTCAGCCTGTCCTTTCTAAATAATACATACCCCATCATGGCTATGCTCCAGTCATGGCAGCTGTCCCACCACTTCTCTGTGACCGCAAGGAGGTTGTAGCCCCACATCTGCACCCACATCTCCAGTTCCTCCTGCTTATTCCCCAGGCTGTTTGTAGAGGCAATGCAGGGGCTTAAGCAAACACACAGGTTTCCCTGGATGGATGTAGGAAGATCCTCCCTGGTTTGGCTCTTCCTCAGGGTGGACAGCCTTCTGCATCTCAGCACAGTGTGTGGATGAAGGGCACTTATCATAGTGTTCCCTGCCCTGCCCGTTTCCCTGCTAGACAGGATAGCTTGTTCTATGTTGTTTCTCACTCCACCCCTCAAGTCCCTTTGTTTAAAGCCCTCTTTATGAAGTTCGCTAGCCTATTCCCAAATATTCCACTACTCTTATGGGAGAGATGAATCCCATTCTGTCCTATCAAGTTATAGTTCCCAAAAAAGGATTCGTTTTTGTAAAATCTGAAACCTTCCCACCGGCACCAGTCTCTCAGCCAGGAGTTCACTTGACTGGTTTTTTCATTGGTGATTTCCCATTTATCTCTGGTCAACAGGATGGAAGAGAAAATAACCTGTGCCCCCCTACCTTTCACTTGCTCACCCAAGGTTTTAAAAACCTTTTTGATTCTGGAAATATTGTGTCTCATGACATCATTTATACTCACATGGGACAGGAGTAAGGGGCCTGCACCCCTGAATAGCCACGGCGCACTCTCAGCCACATCACAGACCTTGGCTCCTGGCAGGCAGCACTCCTCTCGAGACTTCTTATCTGATTGACAGATGGATCACTCAATGCGTCTTAGCAATGAATCACCCACCACAAGCATCCATTGCTTCCTTCTGTGGTGCCCATTACCTGTTGCTGATGGAGCAGCTGATGGTGAGTTGTTTGCTGGGATTTCCCCTTACGGAGTTTGCTCATTCAAGCCCCTTGTTGCCAGTGCCTCATACTTATTTGGAGTTGTCACTCTGGAAGGAGATCTTTGAAGATGAGACCTTACCCTTCTTTTTTTTTTGTTACCAGGGTCCAAGGCATATTGGATTCCCTGGAGGCTTGTACCTGATTGTGGAAGCCTCTGTCTATCTCCACCTCTACCCCTCTGATACTACAGAGTCTACTAACAGTTTCTGGCAACTCTTTCACCAGACACTGCAGTTCATGAACTTGAGGGCATCTATGACACATGGTTACTTCAGAAGCACAGGTCCCTAAACATCCTTAACACTCCATTGCACTCCACCTGGAGTGAAACATCTCTGCTAACTGGCTCTGTCTGGGTGGATGCATCGACCTCCACCGGGGTGTTCACCTGAGCCTTGGCTTTAGCTCTCAGGTGAGTGCCCACTATCTTGCTAAGTTGAAGCAGGGGCACTTCTCTACTTCTGTCTCTCTGTGCGAGCTGTGGGGTCATTCTCTGCTTGCTCTACCTGGGCAAACTGCCACATCACACCCTGGTCATAGTACTCCCGGTCGCTTGTGCTCCCTGGGGGATGATTAAATCCCCCTTGGTTGCTGCAGCTCTGCCTCCTGGCAAGACCACCACCCTCACAGTGGCTGCCTGCTCCTGGCAGCTGTCCCTTCTTCACTTCCCATGCTCCAGGAACCCCTGGATTACTTCAATTGGCCTCACAGCCACAAAGAATCGAGCCTTGCCACCACTGTATGTCCCACCAATTAAAATGATCAAGGGAAGACTTGCAGAATTTTTCAATAGTCTATAAGGAGCACATGTTAATCCTGGTATCTCCTTATGGAAGCTATTATGTTTTATTAATGTGGTGTTGGGTCTATTTGACTCATAAAATTAACCCACGTTAAAGTTGTTATTTATCACTGATCTAATGAAAATGATGTAAAATGGACAACATTTATGCCTAATGTTTTTTGTAGGATTTGGTCCTTGGAAAAGTGTACAGCCATAGGCAAAAAAAATGCGACCAATTTAAACCAATTTAAACTATGTGAAAAAAGAAATGTTTCTTGCGTTGTGTTTGTTGCTTAAACTAGTTTTGTCCAACCTTTTTCAGCTAGACAATTTCCATGTGCATTTTAGAGTTATTTTAGATCAGACAGAGCTTTGTCTCTACTGTAAGAAATAATTGTTAGTAGTTAAAACTATCTCACTAAAATCAACATTTGTGAAATACTACTCAAAAATTATTTTTCAGTGAAGAATTCATTAGTCTCTCTTGATCAGATGTCGGCTGGTGTCATTCTCATTCTCTTTATTTAATCTACTATATTCATAACTAATATTAAGGTAAAACCAGCATTTCAGGTACTTTCATATCAAATTGGTATTCTTAGAACGTCTTTGTTGTTTAGAAGAAAGTAAGCTGTTTACACAGAGGAATCTAAATGCATTTCTCCTGTAATCGTTTTGTTTATTCAGGTAAAATTCTTTTCTATGACTCTTATTAACTGCTCTTTAAGTGCCACCCCATACTGAAATGAAAGGTGCAATTTCATGTCACATTTAAGGTGATACTTTTTTTTTTTCTCCAAAGAGTTACTTTAGTGGAAAACTCACCCTACTGAGAAGTGGGCTCAGATTGGTGTCTGCACAGAAGAGGGGAGGAGGGCACAGGTTGATACAGGAAAATGTCTCTTGGGGACTACAAACAATTTTACTCTTTTAGCTGTAACTTCAAGCCAATCCTGCATGTACTCCTGAGTCGGTTTGAAGGATAAGAGTCACATAAGCATGAGTGCCCCCCGGCTCTGGCTCTTATCAAGAAAGCACTGGTCAGGATTGATGAATTTGAACCTAGTGCTAATAGTGAAAATAATAGCAGACTAAAATATCAGCCTGCAGTATAGCATAGATATTGCAGAAGAACTGTCTATGTTACAACTTCTTTCCAACATCAGAGTATTCATAGTCCTTAAATAAATCAATGTTATTCATTAATTGTTTTGATGAGTAATCTATGTGTTTATTGAAAAAAAAACATATTTAGAATTTTATTTGAGCTGTTTCATCAACCATTTCCATTAGCGGGTTTTTCTTTTTGAATGATAACAGTAAGCTATATAAAGAACATTGAGTGTAGAAATCTGAGAACATATGGATTGTTAGTGTTATAACTTACATATATGATATTGCATTATATTCTAACATCCTTATTTTATTCTTGTATTTTTTACAAGTCAATAATTCAATTTGGTTTAATTCTGAGGTCAAAAGTTTTTTTAATATGTACTAGGTCATGTGTCCTGGTTTAGGCCCATCAGGGAACAAAAGACCAGGATTAGGCTCAAGTACCAAAGAGGCTGTGAATTGCCAAAGGGCAAGGAGAGCTTAATTGCCTCTTAAGGTTCAGGACAAAACAGACCAGGCTACTTGGCTTGGGGAAGAAAACAGAAAATAACTTAATGCAACATCAACTAAAACATAACCTTAAAACCCCAAAACATAACCAAAATAAAACAACACAGAGTAGTACAACAATGAAGAGTCTGACCAGCCCTTTAAGAACACCTTCTTGCCACACCTCCCCTCTTCCCAGGCTCAGAGCCCTGATCCTGGGGTTTTTACCTCCTCCCTCCTTGAATGGCCCAGGGGCACAGAGAGTGGGGGTTTCAGTCAGTCTATTCCTGATAGCTTCTGCTGTTTGTCCCTCCTCGGGACAGGTGGGCTTCCCAACCATCCTCCCTGCAAATGGGGTACCTCACACACAGCAGCCCTGCACGGGCTGCTCTGACGTGCATTTATTCCAAAGGCTGCAGCTCCTCTCTGCCTCTCGTGTGGGGCTGCTCTGCGGCACACAGGCTCTCCAGCACAACCTGGGCCATGGCCGTCTCCCCACACAGTCCCTCACCCGTCCGGGCTCACTCACACGTCGCTGCTGGTAACCTCAGTCCTGCCATGACCCTCCATGGGTTGCAGGGGTACAGCCTGCATTCTCTCTATAGCTTGCAGAGGGGTCTGTGGTCTATTACTTCTCCTTCCTTCCTCCTCCTCTGACTGTGGGGCCCATGTGGCTGCCCCCATCTTGTATCACTCTTACACCTCCTGCCAGCACTTCCAATTCCTGTCCCTATATAGTGATCGCAGAGGCGCCAGATTGGCCCAGCGGGGCGGGAGGTGGGTCTGAACCCAGGAGCCGGGGGGGCGGGGAGGGGGGAGAATCCAAAAACTCTTTACCGGGTCTTCACTGCCACCTGCTTCCCCTTTTACCAAGCAAAAGCTGCTCCTTGCTAAAGCATGACAGTCATGTAACATGAGTCTCTGTATGTGACCTGAGTCACAGAATTTTGTTTAGGTACTGCTGTCTAGATCCTCCATTTCTTACTTGCATGAAAGCTCATACTCCACAGAGTGTCCAGATCTGGATTTGGTGACACCACTAGCTGGTGAATCCATATCTGACTCTTTATTCTTATACTTAAACATTCTTGGTCTTAAACATGTGCATCTTCTTCTTAATATAGTGCTGTGGGTTAAGTCTCTTGCAGACAAGCACCACACAGGGGCTCATAACTCCCCTCACTAGTGGAATGGAGGAAGATAAAAGGAATAAAAAAGCCAGGAAAACCTGGATATCAAGATAAACAAACACCTAAACAACTATTTAATACGCAAATGTAGAGGAAGAAGGAATAAAACAAGATAAATCAAGTGATGCAGAAGCAATTACTTACCACCTTCCTTGGACAGATCAATGCCCAGACAGTTCCCAAGTAAAAGACAGTTAAAGCCTTAAAGTCCTATCTTTTCCCCACTAGTCGTGATATATGGTATGCAATGTCTATTTGGTTTGTTGGTGTCATCTTACCAGTTGTGTCCCTTCCCTGCCACCCATTAAGGTGGCCTTAATGCTGTGCAAACAGTGTTCAGTAAAAGCTAGAATATTAGTGTATTGTCAATGTATTACTATATGTCTTATTGAAAAATATAAATACAGAACCGTGTGAGTTACTATGAAGGAAATTATCGCTATCCTAGTTTATCTCTATCTAGCTAAGCCCAGTACATTTACCCTAATGTATCCTGCATTTTAAAATAGGCAACATCAACTCACTTGCTCAAGGAAATAAAAGGTGTAACATCTTAATATTAAAATAAAATACATTAGCTGTATGATAGTTTGGAACTCTTTTTATGAATTCTTTCTATAAATTCTTATTTTTCCTCTTTATTGTAATAAATGTCTTTTTTTAAGGATAGGATCAGGTCATATAATCAGTTGAGTATATCAAAGAGTTGAGAAATGTTTTGTAGCTATAACCTATGCATAGGAAAGGACAGTCATATCACAGCTCAGGATCTTTCAAGCAATACCTTCCAGTGCTTGCCATTGATGTAATAGTGTATCTTTTGCAAAATTTCTGAAGAGGATATTCAGAGTAATGTTCTTGTGATAAAATCTGAAATGCTTTTGAACACATCCTTTTCAAACACTGTAAGCTAACTCAGAATTGAACTTCAGTCTTCTATTGTACACCAGGTTTATAACTGACACTCTACAATATTTCTTCTGAGTGCAAGCCCAAAAGCAGCTTATACTTTTATGCCTAGGTTGAAGAAAATCAGTGCAAACACTGCCTATCACATTTGACTGCATGAGCTAGCCTCTCTCAATCCGTAAAACCGCAGTGCACACTGAGTAAATCCTTACTGCTTTTCTTTAAATGATAAAACAACTTTGTAATAACCTTTGTTTTTAACACCCTAGCTTCATCAGGTTTTATTCCAATTGCTTCATTAAAGTATTTTAAAGTCCATCTGAGAATCTCATCTGTTCACCGTTAAAACTTCTTTCAGAGAAAACTGATTCATTTCCCTTCTGATTTCCTGTCAGGAAAGCAAATTATATAAATGGGATGAAAAATAATTGATTGCAAAGCTGCAAACTGGTGGAAATTTGTGGAGAACACAGACTGGGAATATCTGAAGGCCATGAAATAATAGTGACTGCAGGGATAAACAGAGACATGGAATAAAGGTAGGGTCCAATTTCAATTAGTGGGTTAATTTTCAGCATGCACTTTGCATTTGTGTAACTTCCATGTTTGGGAAGGTGGGACAAATGTTAGGGAATTTTAATCAGGAGTATGAAAATAAATCATTTTCTACTTAATTAAAAAAAATGTAATGTTTAATTATCCAGATTTATTTACCTTTTTGAAAAATAGCTTCTAATCATTAACTGCAGTAAATACCAAGGTTATAATTTCTTCAAATACATCTGTTTTAGCTGATTTAACAAAATGACAAACAAATAAAAAGTAGTCCTAATGTGCTAGAAAATATCTGCTTCTAAAAGATGATTAAGGACTGTGTTTTTACGAAACATTCAGAATCTACTACTACTATGTATATGTATGTATTTTATATATACATATAAAAAAGGGAGTAGTAACTGGTAATCAGTGCGCAGTTTAAGAAAGCAGCTGTACTCAGCCAGACTGAATTGAGGACACTGAAATTCAAACTCTCCTGAGAGTCGGTTTTTATTGGAAAACTTATTTACATTTTGGATGGTAGAACTAGAACTATGCTAGTAAAGAGCTTTAATCAGAAGAACAATAATTTTGTTTATGCTTACAAATAAATTACACATAAATTTGACATGACAGATACATGTTGAAATATGTGGGATTATTTGAGCAACTGCAAAATTATATGTAGATTTAGGACAACTAATAACTTTTTTCTGATTTCTTTTCTCTCCTGTTAATAGAAGTCAAGTTTAAACTACTTAATCATCATTACTTATTGTTTATTACTGATTTTTATGTGCATATGAATTGTGCATAGATACAATATGGTTATAGAATTACTGTTTCCTCTTTTTATCTGCATTTTTTTTTCCATCCCCATTGACTCCACAACAACTAATAATGTCAAACCGTTAACCACTTAAGGATTTTGTTCAGTTTTTTAATTGGAGAAAAGCTTTGTCAAAAATTTGAGATTTACATTGTTCTCAGAATGGTTTGGCATGGATTTTGTTTAATCTGGTTAGCAGAGAAATTCCAGTCAGTTCTCCACTGAGAAATTCTGCCTAAAAGAACTGAATGTACAAATAACTTTAATTCATCAACATAGTAAGTTCAGTTTGTTTTAATAACAAACAAAACTGAGGTCTACTGCTCCTTATCCATTGTGCTATAATCTCTGAATAAGCTTTGAGCAATTATTGATAAAGTTAGTTTGCTATTTAGGAACCTCATGTCCTATATCCTGTCTCTTAACTGTGTTCATGATGTTTTCTGTTCTGAGATCAACATAACAATAATTTTTCCTGAAAGCAAACTAATTCAGATTGACTCAGTGAATTAAGGGTCTATGCGAAATGCAGAGCTAGTTAAGGAAAAGGGAAAAAAAATCAAATAAATTCCGAAAAACCCAAACTACAACAAAAAAAAAGCTTTCCCTTTAAGATTCCAACCCTGGTTTTGTGTTTTATCAATTTATTATTTAATAGTTAAATAATCTGTGGAAATAATAACCCCTACTGAGGTAACTGAGATACTCTTCTATATACTAGTCCTATTCCGTGCTTATTCTCTCACTGACCATAACGGAATTGGTTTACTTGTGGTACCACTGCATGAAATGAACAGACAGGTTGTTTATAGCCTGATAATTACATGTGTTTTTGAGAGCAAAAACTGGATTTCTATCTTGTGCTTGGGGCCACATCTGATCTCTTACTGGCAGGGAGGCAGCTCAACTTACAAAGCCATTACTTGCTCGGGGACAGGAACACTATTGCCTTGTTAATCACAAGGCACCTTGCTTTGTGAGTTGTAGTAACAGCAGGAATGACAGTGACTCCAAGGGACTTTGACAACTTGACCCAAAGGGAGATAAAAGAGTAGAATTTCAGGCTCTAAAAGTTTTGTGACCAAAATTTGAGTCTTGGTCATCTAGATAACGTCACATACTGTAGCATAAAAGTGCCACCTAATTTTCATCTAATGTTGATTTAGTCCTTACTCTGAAAGCAGAGTGGAACAGTCAAGTTTACACTCCTCACTTTACGTTATAAAATTTTTATGATAAATGTAAAATGCAACCAAATTAAAGCAAACTGATACATTAGCTTTTTATTTCTAGCTTTGAGAGTATTTTAACTGCAATTTTCATTTTATTATTAAATTTACTATACAATGCACACTTGTCAGTATTTTTCTCTCCAAAACATCAGACATTTGCTGGCAAATAACTTTCCCTATCTAAAATTAGCTGCTCTAATTATAGCATCTACATCTTTGATGAGAAAAGGTCTTTTTAACTGAGTACTAATCAGGATTAATTTATTCATTGATGCTGCTGTCATTTATACTTTGATGCACCTGCTAAAATGGCTATAAACATTCAAACATATATCTTTTTATTCATTTGCTTTATTGAGTTGAATTTTAAAAAAAGTAATCAGTAATCATATTTTGTATTTATAGCAATCTTAATGAGAAATGATATGACAATATTTTCTTCAATAGTGAGACAATCTAGAAAGCACCAAGAGACATAAACTTCCAAGTGCAGAACAAATATTATAAATGTACATCATTTATAGACAGGCTGCTGCCATCTTTTGGTTATGCAAATTATCAATCAAGAAATAGCAAAACCTTGCAAAAAGAACCCCAAATAACTTCTAAACTGGATTTTAAATCTCTGAAATATGTTTTTTACCTTCTTTCACACAATACCGCTTCACCACACGTAGAATCCTATTGCCTAGATGGAAAGACAAAATGTCTCAGACACCTGGCTATCCAACATACGCAACAAGATAAGACATCAGCTGTGACAGAAACTTTATTAAAAAAAAAAAAATCATTACTTGTTACTTTTTAGGGACAAATCACAATTACATACAGTCAATTCTCATAAAGCTTAAAGGGGAATGAAAACTGGTCAAAGGTATGCACTCTTTTACCTAAGCAAATGCACAAAATATAAGCTGAATTTCACAAGGTTTTGATAATGACCAAGGTTTCAGCTAGTCCAGCTCCTGCACCCTACTTCAGACAAGGCTCTGCAATTCTGAGACTTTCCATTATAAATGTCTGATGTGGAAAACTACACAGAATTGGGCTTTAGCTAAGGACATCTCTGGGAGAAATTCTAAGCTCTTGCTTTTTGAAGTCCAAATTTCTTTATTTTTTTTACTATGGGAAACTTTGAGAAGTATCCATTAGTACAATTTGAAATCACTCACACCTACCAAAAAGGAATTTTTTTAAAAAAAAGCTCTCTATTTTTCACCTTTAGTTTCACCTTACCTGAAGATCCTACAATATTGAAAAGGAGTAGTTCACAATGGTTAAAAAACACAGCACCTAGATAGGAAATAATCACACTTCCTACAGAGCTACTTCAAATTTGGTCCTAAAAATATTATAGAGGTCATCTTTTCAGAATAAAAGTTTTCGTAATTTGTATTTTTACTAATATCTTGAATCTTTTCAGGAGGTCATAGTGACAATTAACATAGTGAATACTTAATGAACTACCAAACCTCTTCAACATATTTTAAGACAATCATAATTAACATGAGTTGTGACCAATTCATGATAGATAAGTATTAGTCTTTGTAATGAATCCTTGGCCATTAGATTTTCATCCAAACAGTGCTTGTCTGTATACTGGAGACAAATTAAGCCTGATCATAACCCAAAATATAGAAGTGGGTGAAGGAACTTAAACATTCAGAGAGATTAGATATGTTTCTTGTACATGTATTATTTATTTTATCAGCCAAAAGGCATTAATGTATAAAATGCCTTGGAATGATGAAAGGATTTAAACAATAACGTATCTTTTCCTTGCAGTAACTATAATTTTTAATACAAACAGAATCTGTGAAATACTGAAAATAAGAAAAGTAAATTCCATGTTCCCCAGCCCATCTCATTTCTAGTATCATCACACAGATGCGTATTGTTAATTTTCCACTGCATGAAGACAGTACAGTGAGAAATAATATTTATCAAAAGTTGTGAAGAGATTAAGTGGCCAGAAAAAAAAATATTTAGAAAGACTAATAGGATGCTGTTTTATAAAGCCTAAATCACCCAACACTAAAGGATCTCACTAAAGTTTTCCAGTTTGAATACTGAAAACTCTTGGAACTCATAATATCTAAGTTTCTCATATACAAGATGCTAGAATAAGATAGAAAACACTCAAAGACACAATAGAAGATTCTTGTAGCAGTAATAAATACAGAAGTTATTCCAGTATTATTTACCAGCACAACTCTATATAAAAGCCCTTGAATTTCAAGAACATGACTTGAAGAATGCAATTCTCCATCCTGCTCCTCTAGAGAAGGCTTTTTAAATTTTCCATTTAAAGGAAGTAAAATAGAAGTTCCTCAGTTTCCAGACAGCATTAAAAGTCATACAGTTATCACCAGTTGTGAAAACGTATATCGGAAGCAAGCTTTCATTCTGCAGACAATGAGGACCTTTTAGACAATGGACTTTGACAGGCATTTGAAGTTGGACACATAAGAAAAGAGAAAATTTATCAGAAAAGTACTTGAGTTAAAATAATTTCACTTAGTGTACTTAAATCATATAGATTTGAAACACCAAGCCTCAGTATCTAAGTATAAATATTCACACATTGGACACCGTGATTTTTCACATACCCATACTCATACCCATTCACAGACAAAGGTGTACACACATACATAAAGCAGCTTTGTTATCTTGAATTTTCTGTTAAAATTCACTGCTTTTACTGTGCTTGGCTATTTATAGTAATGTGTTTTGAAGAACATATTTTTTCTGTAGGCAGTTAAACAAACAAAATCTTTCCCAATGTAAAATGGAACAACTGCAAAGTCTCCATTTTATCTTAGCAATGAGAAGAATTACAATGTCTCTCTTCTCAATATTTTTTTCCAAGGCATGGCAAGAAATAATTCTATTGATTCAGTTTCAGAGACATGTGATATCAGATTCTTAATTTTTAAATTAAATTTAACTGGATTTAGATATTCAAATTATTATTTGCAATGTTTTCCTGCTATATTAGACTTTAAAAAAAATGTATGAACTGTTTGTCATAGGTTTTAAATGTGCTTCTTGAAATGTTCAAAGGAGAATATTGATTCAGAGCAGTTGTATCTTGATGTTCATTAATGATGATATTGTGATGGTATGGAAGAACTGATGATAAAAGTTACTGCCAGAACAGGCAGACATGTCAAAATTCTAGCATTTTTCCCCCCTTTTTCTGAGGAAAAAAATCCCACAAAAAAACCCCAAAACAAAACCAATCTTGCATCTTGAGTAGGCTTTTTTGTTATCTTGAAAAATAGATGGAGGAATGGTACAAACAGTATTACCAAGAACAAGGATGTAACTGCATGCTGACATGTTTTCTTGAGATGTTGAAAATGCCAGATGAAGTTAATATGAATTGAGGACACTTCACATGTTTTAAAAATCAATGACTTCATGGACTTAGGAGAAGTAGAATGATGAGAAATTTTGCCCTAAAAAGCAAAGTATTATTTCATTGGCTCTCTTCCCTTTCATTCTTGATTACCTGAGCTCTTGCAGTAAGACAATAAGCATATAATTTATTTTCCCGAAAAATTCTGAGGTATTACAGAATACTGCAGTCAGTTTGATCAGACATTACTATGAAAGGGTTATATTTCCTAAAACACTGATGGTGCTGTAGGTAAGATCACTTCCTCAGAAAGCAATTTGTTAGTACTGGCCAGAGTCAGGCAGAAAGATTAGAAAAAAAAACCCCATAAATAAAACTGTTGCTTACTTAGTCTTTGTGAGTAGAAAGAAGTAGACAAGCCAACACAAGACTTCTAGACTCCTTTATGTCCTAGTGTTACTAAATCCACTGGGTAACACTTCCTGATTTTATCTATTCCATGCAACAAAATCCACCCAATATCATAGCAACATCACGTAACTAAAGTAATGTATGTTCACAAAACATAGCATCATGTATATCAGACAAAAGATCCGAGTCTTTATGGTTTCAATATTGTTGAACTTTTAGCACTCTTGCAAATATATTACTATGCTTACTTTTTTTCCTCAGAAGAGCAATTACTAGTTGTTTAAAGAAATCAATTTCACATTAAGTTCTTTTGAAGGCTTATTTTCAGTCTGTTAGTCTGCAGTTTTGTTCATTTAAAGCTTTTACATGTTGTGGGGTTTTTTTCTTACTAGCAATTCTACTGTTTTGAATGACAGAGTATTTACTGCTTTTGTTAGTCTAAGTTAGGTAATTATGACAGATGCTTATATTTCATTTCCACTGCCTGGAGAAAGAAGCTTGAAAATGTAGCCTCAGTGCATACTTAGGCCCCAGAAAAATAGGAGACTATAAAAGGAACTCAAATGCTTTATCAGTGGTACATGTTTAATGGCTGATTAATTGATTGCAGTTTGATTTTTTGTTTTGGATTGGTTTGTTCTAACAGTAGCTTTATAATTTTTTTATTGGATTAAGAAGCATGACCTGCTCTTGTGAATTTTGAATTCTTGGTGCTAGGCATGAAGATGTTTCCTTGTTTTAAAAGTCTTTTTAAAATTCCACCAAAATAAATGGTGGGACAAGCATTGAATACTATCATAACCTAAAGTCTGGTAAACTTCTCCAAACCCTGATCTTTCACAGAGCTCTGTATTCACTTTTAAACAACTTTGTGCAGGCAGAAGAGGCAAAAAATATCAAGCCTTTCCAGTATTTACAGGAAAATGTAACCACTGTAACCTCAAATACATACCAGTATTGCCTGCAATTTATAAGAAACTTGGACATTTGTACCTATAAACTTCCTCATAATTTTGTCATCAGAGTTTTTATGTGTTTTCATTTTGTCCTCTCCATTTCATCAGCCTGACTTACTTTCCAGACTGTTGCCATGGGCTAGTAGACTGGAACAAATCTCTGTGTTGCATAACGAAAGAAGAGGAAATCACAATAAGAAATTTGGCTGTAACTGCTATAATAGGTCTTAATCCTCCAAGCAGTGCAGGTTCTAGCACATCAGCCAGGTTACTCAGAGAGACAGCATGAAAGAAAGGAGACAATAGTGATACTTCATCTGAGGTTAGAGGGTCACTGACAAAAGGCCAAGCAAAGCATCTTTTCAAAGGAACAGCTTGGTGTCAGCAATAGATATGACCTGTCATTCAGAAAGTCATATGTTCTCCAAAGGAAACCTTTCTGATTACCGCAGAATTTGGAATATGCTGTCTTCTCTCATTTGAGCAAAGTAGGAATACTAATATCTGTTATTTCTTTTATATAGGAAAAAAAAATAAAAAATGTAAGAGAGCTGAGAGTGAGAAAATGAGTAAGGCACCAGCTATGGTTAGGATGCTTATTTTATATATTATAGATTCTACCCACTCAGTCATGAAATGAGCCAGATCAAACAAATATGCCATTACAATCAAGCCATTACGATGTATCATAAAATTATACACATTACAGAAACAGAAACAGAGACAAAACTTGGTGAAAAGATATCATACAAATACCAGTTTATGTAACTGATGAATATTGATTTAAGTTTAAAAGCAGATCTGTAGTCCAGAAAAAAATATCTATAGTCTGGCAATTATTATTCTAGGTATGTGATAATAGAAATATTTAGTGGGAATAACAGGGGGTTTGCATGCTTCTAGGATCACCAGGCTAACAAAATAATCTTATCATCTTTAGCACACATTAAGTTATTTTATGCATGTACATGGTACTGTGCATAGTGAAAAGACTGAAACAGTGAAGAAAGATCAATTGATCAATAAGTATATTTCAACCTGATTTCAGAGTGGCTCTGATGCACTAATTAAAAGCACTGCTACTCAGAAACTGTTGCCCAGAAGGGCAGTAGCTTAAATATGAACCTTTGAACATGGGATAAAAAGACTGTGGAAATACAAACAGAAGAGATTATCCTGGGGGAGTAGGAACCACAGAACTGCTTGTCATACTGATTAAACTCATAGTAATACATATGATTCCAAATCTATAAAAAAGACAATATAGCGAGAACACATGAATGAATAATATGACATGCACAATGGATATCAACATTCATTGTTACTCTGCTATCGATGAAATACAGTGTGAAGCTTCTCCTTCATGCTGCACAGCAGGCATTGTTTTGGAACCACTATCAAGGGCAGCAGATTCAAGGATCATTGCTTTAATGCATCACAAATTGTGTTACAACTTGCAAGTGAAAATAGATTATTCCTCTGCTTCTGCTGTATCACACAACAGACTAAAGAAGTCAGAACCAGAGAATGTCTCATGAATATTAAACATATCCCATTCCAAGATGAGGTAGACTAGATACACGTCTCACTGCCACTTGCTGCATAGTTACCGTGTTATTCTAGTGAACCTTAGTTTGTACTCATCTCCTAGTCACCATTTAAAACCAAGGATAGATGAAAAAAATATATGAGTTCCTTTTTTCTCCTGTTATAGGTGATAACTGATTGATAATTCTTCATATGGAAGTTCAAAATACAAATGCAATATGATCTATGCTATTTCATGTTTAATACTGAAGGTCTCAATTGTAAGTAGTAGAAGGGATATGTTAGAGACCTTCAACTGTAAACAATGTTCACTATATATTGTGTAAGATGTGTCATAACATGCCATTGAAAAGACTATAAATTTTTAACATCTTGTCTGCCTAATTACTTTTCCTCTCCATAAGGCTTTCAATAAGCTAAAAAAAAAATCCAACGAACCAAACAAAACAGATATATATAGCCTTGTTCCATTGAAACATTCCATTGTTTTTTACATTGAGCTTTTTCCTGTTCATTAAAAATAAATGAATAGTTAACAGGTTTATTAAAAAAAGCCAAAACAACATAACAAAAACCAGATAATACTTTCCACTGAAAATCTAAAAATTTTTATAAATTAATCAGCATTTAGGCCCACTCTAACAACAAGAGCTTTGTTCAGGTCAGGACTGTTCTGTAAATCCTAGTTGAAGCTTTTCATGTCTTCATTAACTTCAAAATATGTTAAAAATCTAGTCCTTTTCAAAATGAGATTCCAGATATATCTAAGCTGAGAAAGAGACATGGTACAGAGTGGTTTAGTAATAGTCACTTACAGTACCAAATCAAAATCAGCATAGCTGTTATCAGAGTGGAACTATATTCCACTAAAAAAACCTTCCAAGTGGAGAGCTCACTGTGCATATGTGCTGATTTCCTGTTTTGAACCAGTATCTTAAACCATTTTGTACTTCAGGTGCTAGTCTAGAGACATCAACCACCAAACTTTTGAGTCATATGGACACACTCCAGGCATCTCCCAGACAGGAAATTGTTAGAAAATTTTGTAAAGTAGCTTTACAAAAACTTGTCCTGGTTTAGGCCCATCAGGGAACAAAAGACCAGGATTAGTCTCAAGTACCAAAGAGGCTGAGAATTACCAAAGGGCAGGGAGAGTTTAATTGCCTCTTAAGGTGCAGGACAAAACAGACCAGGCTACTGGGCTTGGGGAAGAAAACAGAAAATAATTTAAAGCAACATCAACTAAAACATACCCCCAAAACCCAAAACATAACCAAAATAAAACAACACAGAGTAATACAAAAATGAAGAGTCCCACCAGCCCTTCTAAGAACACTTTCTTGCCACACCTCCCCTCTTCCTGGGCACAGAGCCCTGATCCTGGGGTTTTTACCTCCTCCCTCCTTGAACAGCTCGGGGTGGGGCAGGGAGTGGGGGTTTCAGTCAGTCTATTCCTGATAGCTTCTGCTGTTTGTCCCTCCTCGGGACAGGTGGGCTTCCCACCCATCCTCCCTTCAAGTCTGTGGGGTACCTCACACACAGCAGCCCTGTCATGCATTTATCCCAAAGGCTGCAGCTCCTCTCTGCCTCTCATGTGGGTCTGCTCTGTGGCGTGCAGGCTCTCCAGCACGGCCTGGGCCATGGCCGTCTCCCCACACAGTCCCTCACCCGTCTGGGCTCACTCACACGGCGTTGCTGGTAACCTCAGTCCTGCCATGGCCCTCCATGGGTTGCAGGGGTACAGCTTCCATTCTCACTACGGCTTGCAGAGGAGTCTCTGGTCTATTGCTTCTCCTTCCTTCCTCCTTCTCTGACTGAAGGGCACACATAGTCACCTCAATCTTGTATCACTCTTACACCTCCTACCAGCACTTCCAATTCCCGTCCCTTAAATAGTGATCGCAGAGGCGTCAGATTGGCCCAGTCGGGCCAGAGGTGGGTGTGAACCCAGGATTTTAACAGCATTCAGACTCCAACCCGTGTTACACTTTTAGGCACAAGAGGATAGTATTCTCTGAAAAATTAATATCTGAAGACTGCAGCACTGTCTTCACACTCTTGTGCTTGAAATTAATTATTAGTACTTGATAAAACACTTTGTTACAAGACTATGATGAATATACCTACACAAGGACTCAGATACAGCGGATGTAAAGGTCAGGAAAATATACTTTAGCATGTGGATTAGAAGTACTGTTCAAGGAGTAAATATTAATGGTAGAAATATACATCACTTTCATTTTGAAACCTTTGGAAAGTTTATTTACATAATAGAATAAACAGTCCTTGCAGCAAAGGAACATTTCCTAAACAGCTGTCCAAAGGAATGGTTATTGTTTGCTTTCCAAAGTGAGGAAGATATACTGAGATAAAGAAAATGTTCTAATGAAAAAAACAAAAGGAAGTTCAGACCATTTTACAACTCCAGACAGAATTTTATGTTGCTAATTGTGCTGTAGTAGAAGCTGTTCAAAGACAGGGATCTTACAAAAAGGAAGATGGCTTGTGTCCTGGGTGTTGCCAGGATAGGGTTAACTCTCCCTAGCAGCCCCCAGGGCTGTGGCCAGGCTATTCTATCCCATATAACATCATGCTCAGAATATAAGGTGGGGGGGGGGGGGAATGTTCAGTGAACAACTGCTCTGGGGTTTTTTGTGTCCTTTGCCCATCGGTGTAACTGTCTACTCTCTGTGGTGTTCTGCTAAATTATCCTTATCTCCACTCATAAAGTTCTAGAACTCTCCCTTGATTTTCCTCCCCATCCTGCTGAGTTGGGGAGGAATGAGTAACTGTGTGGCTTTGTTATTGTTCAGCTAGGGCTAAACCACCACAGTTTGTCAGAAAATTAGAGAGGCTCAGTAGACAGGAATAAAGAAGAAAAATATTATTAAACAGTAGTAAATAAATATTTAATTGTGTGCATATTTCAAAAATTGTATAAACTAGATATTGTATTATTCTGTAAGATTAATGAAGCTGTGTGCATCTTTAATATCTGATGAAGACTTGACTTAATTTTTAATTTATTAAAGATTTTGGTTAATTTTAAAGTTATTTTACCTCTAGCAGAGATCTGTTCATACTCTCAGGGAAACAAAACCTAAGCAGGTTTAAATATAAACTGAATCACTCAAATTTTTTAACAGATAGAAATTTTAGAATTCTACAAGAAAAACTAATTAACATGTCATACCGTCCTGCACCAAAGTCATTGACAAAAATAAGAAGGATTATTTACTACTTTGCATAATCATATATACCTGCAGAGAGGTTATTTTCAAACAGTTCATAATATAGGTGGAACAATAAGATCCTGCTCTTTATTCATTGTTTCCTGACCCAAAATCCTTAATGTTATCAAGACAAACTCACTTCTTACTGTAAAGATTTATGCTACATTAGGATTTTACAGAACATCTTTATGAGACCATTATATCAAAATGAATCATATGAAAACACTACAGACATAGGAATATGTGGATGGAAAACTGTCTGACAGAAATGGACCTCAAAGGTATTAACAGCTCACAAATATGAACAGGCACTGTACCCAGGTGGCCAGGCAAGGAAATGGCATCCTGGCTTGTGTCAGAAACAATGTGACCAGAAAGACCGAAGAAGAGATTGTCCCCCTCTACTCGGCATTGGTGAGACCATACCTTGAATACTGTGTTCAGTTTTGGACCCCTCACTACAAGAAAGACCTTGAAGTGCTGGAGTGTATCCAGAGACAGCCAACAAAGCTGGTGAAAAACAAGTCTTATTTGGAGTGGCCGAGAGAGCTGGGGATGTTTAGCCTAGAGAAGAGGAGGCTGAGGAGAGACATGATCACTCTCTACAACTACATGAAAAGAGGTTGTAGTGAGGTGGGAAGTCAATCTCTTCTCTCCCGTAATGAATGATAGGACAAGAGGAAATGGGTTCAAGTTGCACTATAAGAGGTTTAGATTAGACATTAAGAAAAACTTTTTCACAAAGAGGATTAATAAGCATTGGAAAGGACTGCTCAGGGAAGTGGTGAAGTCATCATCCCTGGAGATATTTAAAAGACTCGTAAATGACGTGATTAGCGTAAAGGTTTAGTGGTGGGCTTGGCAGTGTTACGTTAGTGGTTGGAGTCAATGATCTTAAAGGTCTTTTCAACCATAATGATTTCATGATTCTACGAAAACAACAGGTTAACAGAATCCTGCTACCAAAGAAGGGTATCTATTTTTTTCACTGTTGAGCAATGATGAAAGCAGGAAAGAGAAGGAAAAGCAGTACATTAGCAACAACTGAGATCCCACAAATGCAAGTGAAGGCTTTTTGGTTTTATTGAATGAAGCTGGGAGAAGACAGAAAAGCCTCCAGAGGAGGCAACCATAGGCAATGGCAAAAAGCATGAGACCTGTGCCATAGCCATGGGGTGCGGAGCTCTTAAGGAGGTAACTGCAAGTGTATCAGCTATTCTTTCACACCTTAGCAAGCCCCCCATAGCCAAAGGACACGAAATGTTCTTATGCAGTCCTGATGATCATTCAGACTGATCTGTGTAATGATGACCTAAGTGATATTTTGTCCATTTATAACAAAGCTCTGAGTAATAGAAAGTCTTTAATTAGAAATCTGTGCCTACACAGTAATTAAGAAGACACCACCAAGAAAAAATAATTCATATCTTTTCTGGTTTTAAATATGAATGCAATTAAGTAGGGATTTTGTTTGGTTGGTTTTTTTACCTGTATAATTACAGTTATTATGGTAGTGTAGCTAACAGACAACCTCCCACCCAGGTACACAGTCAGAACACACACACCCCCCACACAGTGGGATAGAGTGAAATAGGAAAAAGTGTAGTGAGAACATTTGTGTGTCAAGATAAAGACAGGAAGATTACTTGCCAATTACTGTTAGAGGCAAAACACTCAATTTGAGGAAAAATAATTTATTGTTGTTAAAATAGAGCTGGAGAGTGGAAAATAGAAAGGCAAAGGTTAAAACATCTTCCCTCTCCTTTCCAAGGTTCATTGTCATTCTGTCACTCCTAATACCACTACTTTCCCATCTTTTTACACAGCTTCCCTCATACTTTTTCTCTGGTCCAGCATAGGCTCTCCATGGTCTGCAGTTCTTACAGGAGTATCGATGTGTGGTTCTTCTGCAGGGTGCAGTGTGGAGATTTGCTCCACCACGGAGCACCTCTTTCTCTTTTTGCTCATGCTCTGATCTTGACCTTCTCTCCGCTTATTTCTCCTTTTGTTCCCTTCTTTTCTCTCATTAATGTTTTCTACCCTTTAAATATATTCTCATAGAGCTACCACCAGCTTTGGAGATGGGGTCAGCTTTCGCTTCCAGGAATCAGACATGTCCAGCACAGGGTACCCTCTGGTTTCTTCCCACAGAAGCCATCCCTGCAGGCACCCCCAGCTGCTAGCATCTTGCCATGGACAACCAGAACAGATACGATCAATTATTTTTAGATCTTAGTTTATCTAACATTTCAATCTGGAGTTACAGCAAAGTAAGAAAATGCTTCACTATCCCTTTACACGTAAGAGAGAGAGGCATAGTAGTAACCTTTGGTTAACACTGGCATATCAAGGATCAGCAGACCTATCATTTTAGGGGTTTCATTTCAGAGAAATATTTATTTATTTGGTTTAATTAAAATGTTATCTTCTGCTTTTTGGTTGCAGTGCTGCACAGAATGAATGTTAGATGGGACAACAGGAGAGTACAGAAGAGATGCTGGCTTAGAAATCTCCTTCAGTACTGAATTCCTGAAATAATGTTTGAAACATATAACTGGTATTCTGGTTCACAGCTGGGACTAATAAAAGTCTGTGAAGAATTTCTATAAATTATGTTATCCTGTGGGGGGCCAAGGAAATGTTGTTTTTCATTTAAAATAAATAGTCCCCCCTACTAACTTATTCCTATTCATGCAAACCACAAAGAAATTAAACAGGCCATTTTCATACATGTGACTGTTTCTTCTATGGAACATAGTTCACAAGAGCTAATTGATTTAGAGGAATTAATGTCTGTAAATTTTGTCAGCATTGTAGCAAAACCCAATGATTTTATTTTATGCAATTTCATTTCTTATTGTATCGTTTTAAAATTATAATATTGAGTACTCAATGCATTTTCTGTTTGCATTGCAAAATAATGGGGTTTTCCTGTAAAAGAAGACAAAGTGTTTTGTCAGACACACAGAGTGTATGTATGTATAGTAATTTATAATACGATAACAGTATATATGTTCATAGAATAGAATCAATGTCACAATTTTATGGAGAACCAACTGGTTTTGCCTTCTACTTTGAAATTTATATGAGTAGCTTTAAATTCAGAATACTTGCTTTAAATCAAGTAATCTCTACACAAAAATGAGGAAAAATATTTTATAATTGCTTCAAAATTTCCCCATGAAAAGTGTGTTTGTTTGTTGCTAGCTTTTTTCATAACTCATTTGGAATGAAATCATTCAAATTAGATGTGTTCTAAAACTGTATATAGGGCAGGTCTTATAAATTTCATATTAATACCTAGAGAATGACCACTTTTCTTAAAAGCTCACGATTTTCCCTGCTAGTTAGGGGCATCTCAAAATATGTTAATTCCAAATGCTTAGCCAACCACTGAAATACTGAGAAAATACAGGATGCAAAAAATTCCTCATTTCATTTTTACACTTGATAATGCAATTTTATGCCCTGCTTTAATGCTGTTTAGGATAGAAGATGCCTAAATCACAATACAACTCTTTCCTTCCCCTTCCATTATAAAAATTTCTCAATAAAACAAGGACAAATCTCAGGCAGTTGGATTTTCATAGACTAAATATTCATTATCATGGCAATTGTAGTATGCATTAAATGAAACCAGAGGGTGTTGCTCAGTACATTCAATCATGGTGATGTTTACTATTAAAATGAGGCCTTACCACTGCCATTCAAATGATAGCACAGATGCCCAGCAATATACTGCAAAGCTTCAACCAGTACACACAGTCTTTAGAAGTGGGCATTGAAATACTTAACTATAATTTCAGCAATTTCATTGATATGATACCTAGACTTATGGATGAAGGCAATTTATAAATAACATAGACATGATTCTGTAACTTCTTATTTTAAAGCAATCCCTGTGCAAAGCTTGAACAAAGATGCAGTTATTTCTAATTATACAAAGTTGAGCTACAAGTATTGGGATGCTTCACTAGCCACTTCATTTAAAGCTAGTAGATAGCATTAATTATATCAGAAAAGCAATAGACATCCTTAATAATAATTAGCTACTTTGAGGAATGTTAGTGTAGTTCAAGCTGTCATATTTCACAGTGAAGTAGGTACCAGCCATAACTCACTACTAAAGCAATATTAAGTACAGTTTAAGCATATACTGCTACAAGTATTTACAAATATTTTCTCCTAGTATCAGGCTTAATTTCTGCCTTTCTATTGCTCCCTTCATGGTGGCTACATAGTTATGTGTAGTGCCTTATGATACAAAAACTTTAAATCCAGGAAAACCTCATCAATTTGGTGTCATACAACTTCTCACTTGAACCTCAATCTGATGTTCACATCACAAATGAATAAGTAATTTTAGCAGCGTTATACAAGTATGGAGACAGTCTCTAAACTGGCTTAAGTGCAACAGTTGCTTAAAATATGACTGTGACATAAGGTAAAGCTACATATTTAACAACATTCTTTAGCAAGTTTTTTGCGGTGACAAACAGGTCTTTTTCAAGGATAATTTAGTTGATTTCATACTCTTTAGGCCTAATTTGGCCTTTTCCTTTTCACATGCATTACTTTTCACTTATAAGAGATGAATGCCTGACAGCCTCAAATAAAAATGAAATAAAGTATTTTTTGGGGAAAAAAAAAAGATTATAACTAGGATTTTCTTTCTACAATGCTAAATCAAATAAATCACAAAACATAGTATCTTAAATATCTGTTTTGAACAGACCGTACAGCTTAACAGTAGAATTTGTATTTACCTAACCTTAGACAGATATGTTTTGAATCAGCAGATATTTGAATTAAAAGAAGAGAAATTGCATCAGAAATTGTAATCAAAGAAAAATTCTGTTCGTATCTTAAACTACAAAGACAAATACACAATGTATGATACAGGGTATTCAATAAGATTATTAAGACTTTGAAGGGATATTAACCTATTCGTCTATATGATAGTTTTAAATGAGTCTCAGGGGAAAAGATGTTTTTGTTTGGGGTTTTTGTTTTGTTGGGGGTTTTGTTTCTAAAAAAAAAACCCAAAAAAAATAAAACCAAAAAAACCCCAAGATATGTGAAAGGAATACATTTCCAAAGAATACCAGTAGAAACTGAAGAGAATTGATAAGCAAGAGAAGAGATACAAAAGGAGCAGTGGACAGAAAAGAGCAGAAGAAATGCAAAAAATGTAAAAGACAAAGAAAGGAAAAAAAAAAGGAAAAAAGGTAAGAAGTTTCAGTGCAAAGGATGGGTATATGGCACATTAAAGACCAAGAAAGACAATTTCTGAGGCAGTTTGCTCATGAGTTGCCTGTTCTTCATCCTGTTCTTTGACTATAAACTTTTATAGAATTATTTTGTTGTACTTCTGGTTCTCAAAAAATAATTTAAAAAATTAATTAAATGTCTAAATGGAGTCAGAAACGTCTTCTAGAATCTATTGAAATTTGTCTAGAGATTTTCAAGGCCCAACATCCTTCCCTAAATTGCCCCTTACCCAAGGTTCTATCCTATGTAGCAGCCAAGTGAATTCATTTATGCAGCCTGAAATTCATAGGGCCATAGTTGAGCTCTTATTCCCAGGGTGCTCATTTTAATGCTGATGCAAAAGTACTGATGTATAAGCTGATTCTGTGCTGAGGGAAGGGGAAGGATAAAAAAAAAAAAAAAAAAAAGATATCTTAATACCAATGAGAATGATGAGGGGGAAGAGGAAAAGGGTGAGAAAATGGTAGGATTTTTTTAACATATATGTTTCCTCTTTTTTTATTTGTGTCACAGTAAGGATATATTACAGAAAAATTAATTAAAAGAAAAAAATAGATTTGAGGAGAGAGAAAATAAATGATGAAAGCAAAAATGCAGCAAAAGAAACATAATACCAAGAAAATAAACAACAAATAATAGAATAATTGAATGAGATATTAAAACTGAATCAGAAAGAACAAAGGAACCAAAACAATATTGTTTGAAAAAGGCTTCTTTTACCTGAAGGTCCATGCATATCTTCAAACAGAATGCAATTATGTCACTGAAGAGGTAGAGCTAAACTTTACAGAACAATGAGAATGGATATTTCTTACTGGGAAAAAAGTATTTGCTTACCAATAAAAGAAAAATGTCTAGAATAAATTTATATTCATTTTCCTCAGCCATCATTGTACTATCACTGCAGCATTGCCACTGACTTTTCCAAGGATGGAGTTCATTATCTGGAAGCATAAATTATTCTTTAGTTTTTCTGTATCTTTTTTGTCTACTTGGTAGAATTCTAGTGTGTTAGAGAGGATACAATTGCTATTTTCATTTCAGACAACTGTTTTTCTCTCTAGTGTCTCTTCTAAGTCTATTTCTTTAAAGGTACCCAAGTATACATTTATTGTGAACATGACTAAAAGCTTTTTTTTCTCTTTATACTTTTAACGATACTTGTAGGAAATTATTTTCAACTCATCTTAATATTTGCCCCCATTTATGTATTAGTTGACCTTTCTCTCACAACAAAGCCCCTCAAAATATTATCTCCTCTTTTTGTTTTGTCCTCCTTTGCTGTTTTGTTTTTCTATTTTGTATACATAGCAGCTTATGCGCACCAGAGAGAGCCTATGACCTCACCTTAGCCTTTTATTACTTTCCGCTTAGAATTATTTGCAAGAAAAATTAAAATCTGCCAACTGGCATGTCTTAAGTGAAACTTACCAAGATCTTTTCAAGTATGGTTCTTAAATAGTCTGAAGCAAGAAAATGAATTTACATCTTGTCAAAAGGTGTCATTTGACTGCAAGCCTGCAGCAGAATAGGATTTACATGAATTACTCACTTCACTTTCTCTTTACTTTGTTTGAAATATTATTAGTCATCTCAATACATTTCACTGTCACAGTAAGCTGACTGTAACTTTTGTAAGGTAAGGACTAATTCATCTTTTGAAAACTAGGTCAGATTAAAATTTTCCAGCATGTCTTCATGAAACTCAAATCTTTGGAGAAATTATGTCCAATCTTTTCAAAATCCCTAACTATGATAAAACTCAGGCATTCCTGCTGTTACTAAGTTTTTCTTTTTCTTGTTTGACTGGGCTTTTTGTCTGTGTTTAAACCAAGGTTCTGAAAGACAAAAAAAAAAGTATTTGTATGAAACTTCACAATTTAAATTTAATACTAGAAAAAAATGAATAATAGTAGTAAAAAAAGAAATCTGATTAAATAACAAATATATGAATCTGAAAAACTCAATTCTTTTGCAGGGGAAAGCTCAGTATAGTTAGAACAACTAGTTATGGTTCAAATTTCATACATTTAGTACAACATATCCTTACAAGAAGATACTGGAAAACTCATATGATTAAAACTATTTAGTATATCATATTCTTAGAAGACGATATTGGAAAGTCCTTATGATTAAAAATAGTAGGCTTAATTTACATCCAAAACATATCTGCAGTTTTTAAACATTTAGATTAATGTTTGAATGGAATACAACAATTCTGATTGAAATACCAAATCTTTCCTCTAGTTACTACTATTTTAAATAACAAGTATTTTAAAAAACAAGTATTAGAAAATGAAGCTCAAATCACTAGGCCAAAATCATGTTCAGTAAATTGCGATATAAACTTTACTAATACATTTTCAGTGAGCTTTTAGATTTCACATTTACTTTTAGATTAGAACATTCTCGTCATAATCTTAAAGTATATCTTTATATCTGACAGCAAAATAATAGTCACAGACTCTAGTCTGGATTAATTAAGTTATTGTCATTTTCTCTATACTAAAAAATACAGCTATTATAAATTTCTGTAGCATGATGTTTTCTTGCACACAAGTGAAAATACTAGTTCTATAACAATTGTACTTTTGATTTAGAGAACTGCTACCAGTGAGATCTCTAAAGTAGAGAGTCCATATATACCATTCCAAGTAGAGAGCAATTAATCTATAAATTTATATAATACTTCATAAGTATTAATGAATTACAGTTCACTTTCCCAGTGTTTTCTCCAAACAATTTACAAAATTTCATGATTTTCTGATTTCAATAGATACTGGTAATACACTTATTTACAGAAATCCTTCTGAGTCATATAATTCCATATCCACAAATAATTATTCTTGTCTAAATCAAATTGTGTATATATTTTATTCTTGGGAAAAAATTATTATTACATTACACACATGTATCTTTCTGAATTCTTTAGTTGAAATTTAGCATACAAATATATGGAAAGTTCTAAAAATCTGATTATCTAGTGATTTCACTAAGAATTATCTGGTTCATCATTTTTCTAAAAGCAGTAGGATGACAAGAATAAATTTTATAAAAATCTGTTTCTTTTAAAACAGGATTAATAGTGGTTGCATAGGATTTAAAATTTATGAGGGAAAATTGATAAGGTCAGAACACCTCCTGTAAATGAATTTCACTGTTTCTTAAAATTGAATACGTTTTTCCAGTTCTACTCTTTTTCTCACACTTAGAATCACTAACTCACATTGAAGTCCATAAAATTGCTTTATTTTAGCTGATTAGCTTTTCAATATTTCATGTTGAAGTTCTGAATTTTTTTCTTTCTCACACATGTTTCACTGAGGTTTCCCATACATGGATACCTACAGAGAAAATATTCCACTTGGGAAAGCACCTTTCTTGTTATATGTTCACAGAAAGATGTCAACTAACTCACTCTTGAAGGGAAAGGAGTTACTGGGCAATATGTTTATCCCTTACAAGTAGATGCAAAGCCACCAGTCAGTTCTGAATATTCAGAACTTGAACAATGTAGGTCAGTTCTTTCACTTAGAACGTTCAAACTGCTGTAAAATTCTGCCTCCCACAAGTGGTTTCCTCAAAAATAGAACACAGTAAATAATTTCATGTAAAATATATCAATAAAATAACAACAATGACTTGGTTTTATTCTATTAGATGTTTAGAATGTACTCTAAGTACGTACATTTATATGTAAAGATTCTCTTACTTTCATATTAGAATTACAGCATAGTGCTTTAACAGATACTTGTACAAAACTATCTTTTGTTTCCCACAACTTGTAGTCAAACCTTTGATGACAGGAATATTAAGGAAAACATCATTTTTTTTTTAAAAAAAAAGACTTTCAGCTTACTGTGTGTTCTGTTGCAGGGAAAGAGATAGACTGTTGATATCAATAATAACAACCATTATGTACAGAAAATATAGGTTGCCTTTGTCAGAATTCTCTTCGGGCATCTAATCAAACATTACTACCCTTTTGAATTATTTGTCTTGTAAGTTAAATGCATTATTACACTGAAAGAAGAAAGCTCTTCAAAGATTTGAAGTCAAGATCAAGAAATGGATTAAAATTGAAAGATTCTGTGACCAAAGAATCTTGAAAGACCCCACCTACCAATTAGCTTCTATTCAGTCAAACCACTCCTGTTTAAGAAGAAAGTTGATCATATATTTCAAGTCACAGAAGAATTTAGAATGCAATTAAATGAAAGAAGATATATGAGTTGTTGCATTGGAAAATAAAAAAAATAGGAGACTAGAACAAAAGAGCAGATGGTTATTAAAGGACAGAGGAAATGACGAAACTGGGAAAGAAATTTTGAGAAAATAATATACAGATAATTGCGAAAAATGGGCAATGTGCATGGATAGAGGAAATAACTGAGCAGCAAGTTATTTACATTAATGATGAAAAAACAAGTGAATGGATACACTATCCACCAAAATCTACATGCCTGTCATTACATGAGACAGACAATCAAGTACTCTTCAAGTCTTCAAGATTCAACCATACATTGCTTGGATTCAGCATGAGAGAGCACAAAGTAATGACACTCTTGGAAAGTCGTCTTGGATAGACTCAGCTTCTCATGTGGAAGAACAAATGGTAGAGATTTGGAACTGGTTAGGAATTTTCTAATGCAGTGTTAAAGCTGATCGTGAAAATAAAAGTATTACTAAACTTACCACAAGTTGGAGTTCACTCTTTTCAGGTCTCTAGAAATGAAAGGCTAGTGCACTAAGCTTCTTTTGTCTAGTTTCTGTAATAACTTTTTGCACTACTGCAGGGTAATCTATTCAATATTTTGATATTGTATGTTCTTCACCGAACATTAACACCTTAACTATAATTTTAGGTAAAACATATACTGCTGTCACCACAAAACTGCAATATCTACTTTAAAATCTAGTCATTTTGTAAATGCTTCAGAATAACCATGTCACATTCCTATCACATTTGTAACTATTTCTTAATTTTGGGGTCTGCTGTGGGAGTGGTATCATAATTATTGTCAGGTTCACAGAGCTCAATTCAGTACTAGCTGACACGTGAAAAGGAGTTTTCCTATAATAGGTCACTTTGTACATCATTACCATCTATTACAAAATACAGTAGTTTTCTAGAACTGTTCAGAGAATCACAGAATGGTAGAATGGTAGGGGTTGGAAGGGACATTTAAAGATCTTCTAGTCCAATCCCCTAGATCAAGTTGCCTAGGAATATGCCAAGTGGATCTTGAAGACCTCCAAGTAAGGAGACTCCACAACCTTTCTAGGCAGCCTGTTCCACTGCTCCATCACACTCACAGTAAAACAGTTTTTTCTTATATTTAAGTGGAATTTTTTGTGTTCCAGCTTCGTCCTATTACCCCTTGTCCTGTTGCTAGATACCATAGAAAGAAGTGATGTCTCAATCTCCTGACATCCACCATTTAGATATTTATAAATATTAGTAAGATCTTCCCCCAGTCTCCTCTTTTCTAGACTAAACAGCACCAGTTCCTACAGCCTTTCCTCATATGAAAGATGTTCCAGTCTCCTAGTCATCGTGGTGGCCCTGTGCTGGACTCTCTCCAGTTCTCTGTCCCTCTTCAGCTGGGGAGTCCGGAACTGGACACAGGATGCCAGATGAGACCTCACCAGGGCAGAGCACAGGGGGAGGAGAACCGCCCTTGACCTGCTGGCTGCACTCTTCTTGATGCAATCCAGGATGCCATTTATCTTGATTTACCCCATGAGGGCACATTGTTGGCTCATGTTCAGTTTATTGTCAACCAGGACGCCCAGGTCACTCTATGCAGAGCTGCTCTTCAGCAGGTCAATTCCCAGCCTGTCCTGGTGCATGGGGTTCTTCCTTCCCAGATGCAGGACTTTGCACTTGTCCTTGTTGAACCTCAGGAGGTTTCTCTCTCCTCAACTCTTAAGCTGGTCGAGATCATGCTGAATGGCAGCACAGCCTTCTGGGAATCAGCCAGTCCTCCCAGTTTGGTGTCATCAGCCAACTTACTGAGAGTATACTCTGTCGCCTCATCCAGGTGGCTGATGAAGATATTGAACAAGACTGGCCCCAGAACTGATCCCTGTGGAGCTCCACTGGCCACAGGCCTCCAACTCGATTCTGTGCCATTGATCACCACCCTCTGGGCTCTGTCATTCAGACAGCTCTCGATCCACCTCATTATCCACTCATCCAAGCCACACTGCCTGAGCTTTCTGAGGAGGATGTTATGAGACATAGCGTCAAAAAGCCTTGCTGAAGTGTCAAGGTAGATGACATCCACTGCTCTCCCTTCATCTAGCCAGCTGGTTATGGACTCATAGAAGGCTGACAGGTTGGTTAAACAGGATTTCCCTTGGTAAATCCACGTTGACTTCCCCCGATAACCACCTTTTCCATCGTATGTTTAGTAACTGCATTCAGGATTAGTGGTTTCACCACCTTTCCAGGGATGGAGGTGAGGCTGACTGGCCTGTAAGATCTTCCTTCCCACCCTTTTTGAAGACTGGCTTCACATTGGCCTTTCTCCAGTCCTCAGGCACCTCACCTGTCCTCCATGATTCTTCAAAAATGATAGAGAGAGGCCTAGCAATCACATCAGCCAGCTCTCTCAGCACTCTAGGATGCATTCCATCAGGATCCAAAGACTTGTGACCCTTCAGCTTGGCCAACAAGTCTAAAACCTCCTCCTCTTCCACCGTGGTCAAGTTCTCTGCTGTCCAGGCCATCCTACTATCCTTACTGGACTGGACTTCCTGAGTGTCAGCCTTGGCTGTAAAAACTGAAGCAAAGAAGGCATTCAGTACTTCGGCCTTCTCTGGATCCTATTTCCTGGGCACCCTCTGTGTTTAGTTAGCAGCGGTCCCACATCCCCCCTCACCATCCTTCTGCTGCTGATGTACTTGAAAAATGCCTTATTACTGTCCTTAACATCCCTGTCTAAATTTAATTCTAGAAGGGCTCTAGCCTTCCTAGTTGCACCCCTGCATGCCCTGGAAATGTTCCTATACTCTTCCCAAGAAGCCAGCCCCTGTTTCCACCTCTCATAGGTGGCTGCTTTCTGCCTGAGTTGTCCCAGGAGATCCTTGCTCATCCATGGAGGTCTCCTACCTCCTTTTACTCCTTTCTTACATATTGGGACACACTGATCCTGGGCTTGGAGGAAATGGTGCTTGAAAAACTGACCAACTCTCTTGGACAATTCTACCTTCTAGAATCTTTTCCCATGAGACCTTTGAAGAGGCCAAAGTTGACTCGCCTGAAATCCAGGATCACGGTCCTACTTTGTGTTCTGCCCCTTCCACACAGGATCTTGAACTCTACCATCTCAAGGTCACTGCACCTGAAGTTTCACATCCCAACCAGACCCTCCTTATTTGTCAGCACAGGCGCAGCAGCACACCCCTCCTCGTTGGTTCCTCAATCACCTGTGACAGGAAGTTGTCATCAACAATGTGGAGGAACCTCTTGGACTGTGTGTGCTGGACTATGTGGCTTTGCCAACAAACATAAGGGAGGTTGAAGTCCCCCATGAGGACCAGGGATTGTGAATACGAGACAGCTCTCAAGTGTTCATAGAATGCCTCATCCAACTCCTCCTCCTGATCAGATGTCCTATAGTGGACCCCTACGACAATATCACCTGCCTTGCCCTGCCCATTATTTTTCACGCACAAGCACTCAACCTGTCCCTCATCGCCACCCAGGAACAGTTCAGTACACATTAGTTGCTCCCTCACATAGAGAGCAACTCCGCCCCTTCACCTTGTCAGCCTGTCCTTCCTAAACAATACACAGCCCTCCAAGTCTCTGTGACTGCAATGAGGTCATAGCCCCACATCCTCACCCACATCTCCACATCTCTGTTAACTGTCTGTAATTCACTAACACACACCTCTCTCCCTGATGAGTCTGAAATGTAGGACAAGGATAGATTGAGGTAAAGAAAAAATTAAAAACAATAATACAATTATTAACGACCGATCAATCAAACTGATTCTCAGTTACACAGACATCTATTATAACCACAGTAATGTGGTAGATACGAACACTGACTCCTTGGATACTGTTCTGGTTTTGTTTATTATATAATAATCTTAGCTAACATTTACAGAGACAATTTGTACATTTGATATCCTACCTCTCACACTGAGGCTTCATCAAACAGTAGTATCTCTGGATATTGTAAAGTACTGTGATATTTGCATCAAATTGCATAACTTTTAAATAGGACACAGATTATTTCACTCAAACTTATCTGGGAATTTCTTGAATAAATTCCACCACTGTTTTCATTATGAACTTTCTGAAGTATTAAAAGAAGAAGATGGCGAATTAATTTTATAGAATTCCACAGTTGCAAGACAGACTGTAATCATTATATCACAAGATTGATGTCTGAAATAAGACAAGAGAACTCAACAGTTACTGTTTTTTTTAAAGAGAATTGAAAAAAATTAACAAAGAAACTATTCTATCAATACCTAGTATTTATTACTTGCCTTGTGTTTTGATTATTATTTAGATACCTTTTTGTTCAAAGTTATATATTAGTGAGAGAATTTTCCTAAAAAGCACATAAAGGAATATGCTCAATTATCAGCAAAATAAATAAGAAGTGGAATTTTAATTGTTTATAAAAAGGAAACAACCAAGATAGATATATGACTTCAAGTGCTTGGCCATACTTGCATTAAATTTGTGACATATTCTATTCTGAATTGGTAATTCAGAATTGGGACAGGGAGTCCTTAGAGTCATTAGACATTCTGTTCAGTCTCATTTATTGCTTGAACTTTTCTGGGAAACGTTATTTTCAGAAAAGACTTAAACAGAGATAGAAAATATTATTGTTTTTAAAAAGCGGTGTTTTGAATTATACTTCTAAAGCTGCTATTTCTTACTATTTCTTTTTTATTTCTGTGCATGTTGACTTTTCTCATCTAGCATCATGGGCTTTTGCATGGCAATTGAATTGGCTGTAAATGTCTGCAATTTTTGAAAAGTAAGTTAGTTTAAGTAACTTTGTGGTATCTTTTTTAATGCATTTACCATTTTGTATAAAGATGGAAAAGTTTCATGGTCTGGAGCTGTTAACGGCAATTACAAAATCAATAGCAAAAGTATGAAGTGTTTTAGAATTAAGTATCACATCTAGAGAATTAAATATTTTCAAGGTAGGGTTCTGTTTTTTTACTTTCTTCCTCCTTCCATCTCTATACTAAATTTAGATGTTTATAAAAATGATGTTAAAGCGTGGATACTTTCTTAAAGTATAGATACTTTAAATCATTACTTAGTTCATTATGGTTTTCATGTCTTATAGAGAGATTAATAATACGACATTAATCATAAAAATTCCAATATGTCGTAAGGGGCAGAAATCCTTTATAGTCTAAATCCCCAGGAAATTGTGCTAATACATATATATGCAATGTGTATATGGTATACATTTTGAAGAGAATTTTGTGCATTCATGTGATTTATGGGAAAGAATGCATGTCAGTTTTTCAGGGAAAAAAAAGTGTGTTTTAAGAAGATTTTAACTACAGTTAAAAGTAGTCTTTATAACCTGTTATCTGAATATTTCGGAAGAGACAATATTACAGTAACAGTAACCATTTAGTAAAGAACATACTGGGTATGCACTAATACCAATAATAAGTACAAATCAATTCTGTCAGAAAAGATGACAACGAACCAAAAGTTCAGAGAAAAATATAAAAATGGCCACTGCAAGGCCATTTCTGAGGTATATAAAGGAAAATATATTTAGTATTGATATTTTAGCCATAACTTGTTTGAATTTAAAAAGCATGAGAATATACATCAAAATGAAATATCATTGTAGAAATACATTGCAAAAGTTAGAATACATACTGCAGCAATTAAGCATTTTATTGGGGGCTCCAAGAACTGACATTTACATTATATTTTTTTCCCAATAACTATAATTCAAGAAAAACTGTGAAAATGAAATGTGAATGTAGCATATTACACATTTTATACACTGATTGTAGACCTTTTTGATCTCTTTTGAGAAAAATAGAAATAAAATGCAGCTAAATTAGATTTTTAATTCATGACTTCCCAATGGCACAGTCAGAGAAATGCTGCAGAATTCCCATAGATGTTGAATTCCCACAGTAAAAAAAAAAAAATCTTAAAAATTATTTCTGCAAGTATAATAATTCTCCTGATTTAGTTGTGTTAGCAAGAGCTGAGATAACATATGCTCATCCTGACCCTTGGGGTCTTAACCTCAATGATTTTACTAGATTCATCCATGTTCTACAAAATTTATTTGTCAGTATACCATCATGGTCAGATGTCTAAGCCTAGAGACTGTTTCATCCTCAAAGACACACATAGGGATTGTTTTTTCTGAAGTTAGTTATTTACTGCAACATAAAATGGAACATGATACAGAACACCAACACTAATTTTTATCCATCTGATCTAAAATTTCCAATACTACTAGATAATGGAGCTGGATGTAGTATGATCCAGATGGGTGGATCAGTTTCACATCTGTAAGAAGCTCATTGATACCTCAGTCAATTAAGATAATATACTAAAAAAATGGCTACTGTAACTAAAATAGCACTAAAAGTAATACAGGTAGATTTGTGTTATTTATGAGTGTCTGCACTGTGCAGATGTACTGGCACAGAGTATCTCCAGGTGCTTTGTAAATCACTGATTTTGGATTTTTCACTTTGGAAAGCATCTTACTCCCATTTTTTCTTTAATTTGGTCTTAAAACATTTTAATGTCTCTATTCATATATGTTATAGATATTCAATCTCAGAGTTGTTTGGACCAATTCATCAAAGTTACTGTTAGTTGAACCAAACTTCTTGGACATCTTGTTTAGCTTTGTGTGCTTTTCAGTGTTCCTTAATTTTACTCCCTGTGCCCCAGGACCATTCTCCCACATTTTATTCTCATTCAGGATCCTGCAATTTGCATAACTTCTTCAAAACTAGTATCACTCTCCATTTGCTTCATGCTGTTTATAAGGGAAAAACTCTACAGGGCTTTATTCTCCCCCCAGTGGGTGCACAGAACTCCCATTATTGTTAATGGAAGTTTCATGTGCCCATTAAATCGTAGAATCGGTTCAAAGAAGGGAACTTTAATTAGCCGTTCTTTTTGCAATATGGAAGAATTTAGTTCATTATCTCTAAACTAACCCTAATCAGTACTGTCATGTCTGTATGTTAGCTTTAAATATCTTCACTGATGGTAATCTGCAATATGTGTTGACAATTCTCTTTGATGTTTGTGGGACAGAGAGAGGAATGGTAATAAGGTGCTCAAAGTAATAATTCCATCTACTTTGGACAGTTTGTTAATGTGTCATATGTAATAAGCTCTCAGTGATGCACATGAAAAATTCTGGGTTGTTACAATCACTGGGTCATACATACAGTTGATCTGGAGAATATAACATGTTCTGTCAGCCTGCGTTGATATGAATGTTTCCATTCTTGATTCCCAGTCAGTTCAATTGAAATGATTCCTTGCAGCAAATTTCTACATTAAAAAAATGGTACACATTGCAAATTGTCAGTAATGAATATTCTAAATTATGTCTTTTATGAATATAGTGTACTAGTGAAGACCTGAGGCTACTCCACGTTGACAGGAGTAGAGTACAGAATCAGAGAATCATTATGGTTGGAAAAGACCTTTAATATCATCAAGTCCAACCACTAATCTCACACTGTTAAGTCCATCACTAAACTGAGCCATATCCCTCACCACCTCATCTATGTGTCTTTTGAATATCTCCAGGGATGGAGACTTCTGTGAGCAGCCTCTTCCAATGCTTAACAATGCTCTTGATGAAAAAGTTTGCCCTAATGCTTGCCCAGGCCACCTGTGCCAGGGCTCCATCATCCTCACAGCAAAATGACTGTTTTTTAATGTTTAAATGGAACTTTTTGTTTTCCAGCTTCATCCTACTACCCCTTGTCGTCAATCCACTTCACCATCCACTCATCCAATCCACACTGTCTGAGCTTTCTCAGGAGGATGTTGTGGGAGATCGTGTCAAGGTGAATGACATCCATATACCCTCGTAAAAGGCTATCGAGATAGTCAAACAGGATTTCCCCTTGGTGAATCCACATTGACTCCCCTTGATAACCATCTTTTCCTTCATATATTTAGTGACTATATTCAGGGTGAGTTGTTCCATCACCTTTCCAGGGATGGAGGTGAGGCTGACCTGCCTGTAGTTTCTCAGTAATCTATCTCACACTCATACTCCCTGATACTCCTCAGCCTATTGACCTCCTTGCGGAGCTCTGTCAGAATTGAAGTGGTTTCTCCACGTCTCACACAACAGTGCTCCCCACTTGCACCCTTGTCAGAATGCTACCTGGATGGCTGAATGATCCTCTGTGACTCAGTCTGTGTTCCTACGGAGAATGTAGAGGTCAGAGCTGTGGCTCCGAGCCAGATGGCTACTAGTATTCTCTTCTCATGCTGGTAACACTTCTTCCTGTCCTCTCTGCCTACCCTCCCTCCTCACTGTACCTACGCAATGACTACACAAACTAACTGATGCACCATGGCCTGGTTGATCAAAAGTAACATTTGGACAATAGCTTTCATACCAGCTTTAATTTTTGGTGAGCCCTGAAGTGGTCAGACTGTTGATGATCTCTTTGAATCAAACTCAACTCCCTTCCCCTCCCCTCCCTTCCTCTCCTCTCCTCTTGAAGTACTGGAAAAATATAAGAGTCAACACTCTGTCTTTGAAGATTTCATCTGTGAACCTACATCTAGTATAGTAGTTAGACATAATGCAGGTGATTTATGTATTTGAGATGTGTAAATTTATAATGTCCACAAATTCACATGCTGATGTTGGGAGCTACTTATACTACATGAAAGATTCCTATTTTCTAAGAGCTCTGCCTCCATGCATGTTACAGACTGAGAAAGCTTATAGTCAAGTGCTACCTGAAGCCAAACAGAATCTAGAAAGTATTTTATTCCAGGTCTCCATCCAGGTTTAATGTGAAAAGTGTTCTTGAATATCTGAAGATGGATCCACAAAATTAATATTTTTTTAAGCAACACTGATGAGTTGTTGTTGGGGTTTAGGCCCATCAGGGAACAAAGACCACGATTAGCCTCTAGTACCAAAGAGGCTGAGAATTGCCCAAGGGCAGAGAGAGCTTAATTGCCGCTTAAGGTTCAGGACAAAACAGACCAGGCTACTCGGCTTGGGGAAAAAAGTAGAAAAGAATTTAATGCAACATCAACTAAAACATACCCCCAAAACCCAAAACACAACCAAAATAAAACAACACAGAGTAATACAACAGTGATTGCAGAGGCGCCAGATTGGCCCAGCCAGGCCGGAGGTGGGTGTGAACCCAGGAGCCGGGGAAAGTCCGCAAACTCTTTACTGGGTCTTTACTGCAACCCCTTCCCCCTGTTACTAAGCCGAAAGCTGCTCCTTGCTAAACCAGAACAGTTGTTAACCTATTATTGAACAGTGTTTGAGAGCATTTACTATTACTAAAGTGATTTGTCCATGTTTCCAAGTTCTCATTGGGTGCTACTGCCTCTACTTTAAATGTGAAGTGTGTGCTTTGGAAATAGTTACACATTTTCCTGAAATGTGCAAATCTGTTTCATCAGAAAGACAGCAAGAATCATTCTCCAACAATTCTCTGTATCTCTTTTGTAGTCTAGTCTTGAGATATTAATCCAAGAAGAGGAGAGTGAATTTCTGGATCCTACTCCCAAAATTGATCTGGAATTTAGATTTACAATCTTTGTAGGAAGTGTACCAATATTTACTGGAGCAAGAAACACAGTTTGTAGAATAGAAGAATTCTTCCTGCCAAAATATCCTTGATTTTTCTTTTTTTTTTTTTTTTTTTTTAATTTCTGGAATATGTTTTAAAGGGAGAACAGTGAAAATCCCTCTTTGTTTGAACCTTCTCCACTTTTTTCTTGAAGAAATTATTACATGAATATTTGAAGGTTTGAAAAAATGTCTTGGCAGAAGATAATGAGCCTTCTTTTATTATTTGAAACAATAGCTGTAAGCTTCTACTCTTGGCAGGAGGGAAGAAGGAAAAGAGAAGGGAAGGGAAGGGAAGGGAAGGGAAGGGAAGGGAAGGGAAGGGAAGGGAAGGGAAGGGAAGGGAAGGGAAGGGAAGGGAAGGGAAGGGAAGGGAAGGGAAGGGAAGGGAAGGGAAGGGAAGGGAAGGGAAGGGAAGGGAAGGGAAGGGAAGGGAAGGGAAGGGAAGGGAAGGGAAGGGAAGGGAAGGGAAGGGAAGGGAAGAAGGTGTCATATGAATCACTTTAAATGAAGGTAATGTCAGACAGAACATCGACTTAGGCCTTTTATGGTCTTAACTATTCTGAAGGTATAATTATAGTGAACAATGTTGTCTCTTGTTCTGTATTAGAAATCCAAACGTCTGGCTCAACTTTCTGGTATTGGCTCATGAACTATATATTCCACCCTCAAAACCTAACCTAAAATGTGTCATTTAACACTTTGAGTGGTAAGTCTGAAAACACTGAGAAAAATCAAATACTTTGTGTGGTAGCATATTATAAACATTTCCATCATTGACTTAATTATGGATTTGACGATCTCAGAGATTCTGGCTGGTAATAATATCACATGCCCACCCGAGAAAATACATCAATGAAGGAAAAATTACTTCTTTAAAAGAATAAATGAAAATGAATGCTCACAGACTTTTCAGTTCCAATTCATGTAATATGCCTTCTCCTTATTATTTCCTAAAATTCAAGTTAACTTTCCCTACCCTTGAATGAATTAAGATAATTTTCACAAATTATAGGGAGGTTTTTTTAGTGAAAAATGCTGTTTGATAACATAGTCATAATGTTCTAGTTCTTTTTTGTTCTGTATCGATATTACAATTTATGTAAAATTCACTAATTGGTAATATATTGCTTAGTTTATAATGAGAACATTCAAACTTGTTATTGCAATTGATGATGAATATTAGCTAATGCATGTTGCATATTTGTTACATCAATATATACATATAAGTTAATTTTTCAATGTAGAAGTAAATGCATGGAGAATTATTTAGAAATACTTCCGAGTTTCCTTAAGCAGGCAAGATTATATTGCTATTTGAGTATAACCTCTGGAATAGTTTCATAAAATTCTATGTGTGGTCTCAACCAAATATGGAGTCAATGAAAAAGCATATGTTTTTTATTATATAATTAAAATTATACTTCATGGATTATAGTCCAGATTGGTGATTAAAAAGGCTATTTCTGTGGAAAAGTATTTCTAAGTGATTTTCATTAATTTGGAAAAATCAAAGCCAAGACACATAGCAGCTTAGCTGTTAAAATGAGAATTTCTTGTATTTTTGTAAAATGCGTAAATTCTAAAATCTTAGATGGTGTCAGATGTTATATACATCAGGATAATCTGACACTAAAGATTACATAAAAAATCTACTATTCGTATTCAGCAAGGATTGAAATACAGCTGTTACACAAACATAACTGCAAAACATGAAAAAGAAGAAGATACTGATGAGATAACACTTTACAGAATGGAGATATAAAGTGGTGTCTTGCAGCTATGTCTTGTGGACATTTTACTATCCTTTCCTGATTTAAAAAAAAAATTAGGGCCACATTCTAGATTGATATAAAAGATATCAGTATGTTGATTGAAACTGAGCTCTAGAGATCCACCACTGAAAAATCTGCTTCTCAAACTGACATTAAATATGTTTATATAATTTTTGATAAGAAAACCAGGATAATGTCATGTTGAAAAAGCCAACCAAACAAGCAAGCAGTGATGGAAGATAGAAATTAGTTGATTTATAATAAAATAGTAAGCCCTCTGTTTTGCTGTGAATTATTTTAGTCTTTATTTGAAATCCATAACATAATAGGAGAAAGAAAAAAAGAATGAACTGAATGTTGAAAAGAGGCATGAGCAAAGAAATACCTTTCTCTTCTCTAAACACAGTACAGAGAGTCTGGGAGAAATTATAGGTCAAAATAACCTGGTTTGTCTTCTCAGAAGTTATTTACTCTGTATTTCCTCAAGGGAAAAAACCTCCCTTGGAAAAACAGTTTTCCAAGTTTACAGCTTGCAGAAGAAGCAGGACTATGCTGTTTCCTTAGGGGACCAACTTCATATTTAATTTCCACAAAAGTTTCAGCATTTATTGGTGTGAATGCTGATTAAATTCAATTTTAAGCTTGAACAGTTGTATATGGGCCAAAAGTGAGTTTCTATTTATTTATTTGATTTTGAAATTTAAAACTTATATGTTGTTGGTTAGTTATACAAATCATAGAATAGAAACGATGTCACAAACTGTACAATTAATGAGAACAGCACCAAACCTGACCATCACTTAAGGGTTATATGTGGACAAGGAAGTGCACGTTGCAGTGAGGCTTCAGTGGTTCTGCCTAAAACATGAAGACAATTTCATTAAAAACTCATGAATAGAAAAAGATTGAATTGTTAATCTGCATAAATAATAATGAATTATTCATCCCCCTTTGTAATGGAAACCATCTGGCTCACAGCTATGTTAGTCAAGCCACTGAGAGCACATTCATGGACATTATTTTTAAAATCAGGAGAGAGGTTTCTATAGACCTACAATGAATGTTCATGTACAAAAAATTTATGTATTTGTGTGACTAATGTCTTATCTTCAATGCTATAATTTTCAAGTCTGAGAAGTTAGCTACAAGCTTGAAATCTCATTTAATACTGTATTTTCTGCCAATACATTGGACAGGTAAAATGTGATTTGGCACACATGTCTTTAGCAACATGCTATGGTTTGTTTTTTTTTTTTTTTTGCCTTAATATAAATTACTTTCACTTTTAGGAAAACAGAGAGCTACACTTTAATTACAGTCAAAAAACTGCCACAGGTTTAACAACAGAAAAAATGTTCTTAAGGCTAGTATAGGGAAAAGAACACTAAATATCTACTCAAAGTATAAAAATTAAGGTCTTACAAGAATGTTCTGTTTCTTCAGGATATCTTTGAACCATTTAACTGAGACAGGGAGGAATCTGAAGCAGTCACACAGAGTCCAAAGTTCTTAAGCTGATAGAAACCTTATGTTCAGACACTATTCTCAAACAATCTATATGTTAAATGACTATATCTTATAGGAAAAAACAATGTGATAAGACTAGGTGTAATGGACAAGAGTTGAAGTAAAAAAAGTTCCACTGAAACAAGGGAATACTTCTTTATTGTGAGGATGATGGAGCACTGGCACAGGCTGCCCACGGAGGGTGTAGAGTCTCCTTCTCTAGAGGTTTTCAAAACCTGCCTGAATGCATTCTTTAGTGATGGACCTTCTTGGGAAGGGGGGTTTGACTGGATGGTCTTTAGAAGTCCCTTCCAACCCCCATCATTCTGTGATTCTGTGATTCTATCAAAGTGATGGGAGCCCAAGGTAATGGCTAAGATACAGCAGAGCTTGCAAGAAGGGCAAAGAGATGAAGGCCTTGGTGAGTCCATTGGTGAGTAGATCAAAAAGAGTGGATGGGAGAGTGAAACAGATATAGGCGAAAGGAAAGCACCTCCTGACAGTGAATACATATAGACAGGAATAATTAATTAATAAAATTCCATTGTGAGGTAAAACCTGCAAGCAACATCTGCAGGTTTTCTGTTAGCTACACATAATAAAAACTGATTTAAAATGGTATGTTGAGAAATAGCATAATATTTTGGTAGTAAAATTTCAATAGTGTAAAAGTAGTTCCATGTAACTTTGGTCCCTGGTGGATGAGAAAGTTTTGACCATGTAGACAGATAATATAATATTCACTGATAAATTCAATGTGGAATAGGAAAATGTATTTATGTAGTAACAAGAAGTCAGAAACAAATGATTGCTTGAAAAAGTGGCTCGTCACATGTAAGGAAGGCCCCTGTACAAAACCAACTTTCATTATAACTTTTGCTTTGTATTTTGATTGCCCCATTTTTCTTATTTTAGTGTTGCAACATCTTTAATACAGTGGTATTGAATTATTTTGGCTGAGAAATACTAATCTGTAAAAAAGAGAATAGTTAAAAATACTGTTCTACAACAATGACAAGATGTAAGTGTCCTTTTACAACTGGAGATTAAAATTTCTTGTCTGAACTGTAGTGAGATAATTATGGTTACCATATTCTCCCAGAGTATATGTAATGTAATGTTTCAGTAGTGGTAAAGTGATTATTAAGTACAACTGGAAGATAATCACATTTTGCAGTGGTGCCAAGTAGCATGTCCTCACGTTCCCCATTTTCTTGATCAAAGCTTTGTATGATATTAGTCCACTCTGTAGAAGTCTTTTATACTTGAGCAGGTAATTATTATGTACATCCACAGCTGAGAAGTAAGAGCTCCTGAGCAGCCATTGACCACTTCCTTGAAAAATGGTGAATGGAAAGGTAAAAAGAACACAGTTACACTAGATATTAACAATATTAAAACAATCAACTGAACTATTTTCCTGTAGTAAAGAAATCCGCAAAGGGCTCAACTATAGCACACCTGTTTAAAGGATTAGTTTTACCAAAAAGTTATAGTTCATTTAAGGAACTTAGAGGATGAGAGATGGAGAAACAGCAAAATTGTTGTTTTCTACCTGGATCCCAGACAGCTAAATATTTTGGTAACTTAGAGAAAAAAGATAGCAAAAATGTCTGAATTTTCAGTCCTCACTTTCTTTTCACATTTCTTTCTTTCACAGAACTTGTGATGTTATGGCACATGGAAATAATATTTATAGTTTTTCTCTGTCAGTGTTAATTTGACAGACTTTTGGCCTTTTTTTTGTTTACTAGATTTATCTGAATACTTACTATGAATAATCGTCATTTCATCATCATTTCTTAGTTAAGCACCAAATTCTCTGTATATATTTCATTTTATAGTAGCATTGTTTTAATGTTTTAAACTACAACTCTTCATGCATAATAAATACATTATCTCCCCTCTGGAAATTTATCAATTAGTTTTCTCTGTAGTTCCTTGCAAAGCCAGTTATTGGTCATAACTAATAAATTAATAATTCAATAAGGACAGAGAATTATAATTTGTGTACTGGTAGTATACAAACAACAAACAATTCTGGATCAGTAAAATCTTCTACAGGGTGCCATCACTAATACTGTCCATATTATTATGATGAAAAGATAGAATTGTTTCATGAGGCTGAAATCTATAATTTTAAGGGTTGGAAGGGACCTTGAAAGATCATCTTAGTACAACTCCCCTGCCAGAGGTCGTCCAGGTGGGTTTTGAATGTCTCCAGAGAAGGAGACTCCATAACCTATCTGGGCAGCCTGTTCCAGTGTTCCATCATCCTCATAGTGAACACATTTTTCCTTATGTTTCTTTGGAACCAAATATATTCTAGCTTGTACCTGTTGCCCCTTGTCCTATAATTAGACATAATTGAGAAAAGCCTGGCTCCATTCTCCTGACACTTGGAAACATGAATGAGATCACCCCTCAGTCTCCTCTCGACTAAACAGCCCCAGTTCCCGCATCCTTTCCTCACATGAAAGATGTTCCAGTCCCCTCATCATCTTGGTGGCCCTGCACTGGACCCTCTACAGAAGTTCTCTGTCCCACTTGAGCTGTGGAACCCAGAACTGGACACAGTACTCCAGATGAGACCTCACCAGAGCAGAGTAGAGGGGAAGCAGAACCTCCCTTGACCTGATGGCCACACTCTTCTTGATGCATCCCGGGATGCCATTGGCATGAGGACATATTGCTGACTCATGTTTAGTTTATTATCAATCAGGGCTCTCAAGTCTCTCTCCACAGAGCTACTCTCCAGCAGGTCAATCCCCAGCCTGTACTGGTTGTTCCATGGGGTTGTTCCTTCCCAGATGCAGGACTCTGCACTTGTCCTTGTTAAGCCTCATGAGGTTTCTCTCTTATGTTCCCGTGCAACCTGTGATGTAGCAGGTTGGATTAGATAATCTCTAGAAGTCTCTTCCAACCACTGCCATTCTGTGATTCTGTGATAGGGAATAAAAAAGGTGTTCTGAGAAACAGAGGTGTTTTTCTTCTGAGAAATTAGAAATAATGTGCCATTTTTTTTATTTTACATTTTTATTGATTAAATGATGAGACATGGATTTTCATTTTTCTGTATATTGTATTTTCTATGGGAAGCAATTCTTTGCTACACAAATGATCCCGCTTTCAAGGAAAGTTAGGGAAGTTTTGTGAAGTTAGGAAGTGTCTTTTGGAACAAAGATAAAGGGAGAAGAAAATCCATATGTTTTCAGTGCTATCACAATGTGTGAGGAGCAAAAAGTTTAATTTAGATGCTGTGTAAAATCCTGCAAAAACTAAATAACGAATCTTGTGAAACCATCCTGAACTTTGAAAGGGGATTTGGAACCCTTTTTTTTTGACTGTCCTACTTGAGACATCAAAATTTAACTCTTAAGATATATTTGAAAGAAATTCACCAATATAAAAAATGCTAAATAGCAATAAGATTTTAAAGTCAAGTCATCGTGTCCAATGTGAATATGAGAAAAGTCGGTGTTGACACAACATCAAAAAATGAGGTATAGAAAGCACACATTCCTAATTCCAAAATATTCTTTTTCAGAATCACATCTTGCTTCTTTTTTAAAGTGCTGTTTTCTTTGAGAGGTTGTTTGCAGCAACTGTTTCTTGAAACTTACTTTATCATACACTGCATGCAGATTTGCCAAAGAGGAGAAGGACGACCTTAATCAGGAAAGGATATTGTATTTGCTTTCTGTACATTTCTTCAGTCTCATATTGAATCAATCAACTTGAAACATTTAATTTTTTCAAAATTTTTCTTCTTTTCTCTCTGTGGCTCAGAGTATTTCTGTAATCACTGCATAAGAAGAGAAAGGAAACAGCTTTTACAGAACCAGATAGTGAATGTGAATGATTTGATTCCTTGGTAACTTTAGCCGTGCAAAAGTAAGGATACTATTTTTCGCAAGATCCATTGGCTATAAAATATTTTCACATCCAGAGTGTCTAAGACCATGAATAAAAAATAATTTTAAAAATACTAATTAATAAATCAACTTGGTTTTATTTTGATGGTTCTTTTGTATACTTGTGATTTCAGGCATAGCTATTGAAAGAGAAAACCTATTGCAGAGTTTTCTCAGACTTCTGCAGAGCTGTTTCCTTCCATAGGGATCCATTTTGAATGAAATAATTCACTGATGTTTATCTAGAAAGAAGTTTTAGTCATAGAGCATCTATTAATTTCTTTAAATCCTGCAGGTGAAGCACATCACTTTCAGAGGTACTTTGTACCAAAACTTGTGTTATTTTAGAACATATCTGTGTGAATTTCCTTGCAGTTGCAATGTTCCAGAAGATAATCATTCTTTATATGATGTCATTAAACTACAGTTTCTCTGTAGGCTGTAATACGAATTGCAAAAAGTGTCTATTTTAAAGCCATTAGAACGAAAAGAGCTTGCCTGAAGCTAAAAATCTGTGTGTTCTTTATTAATATCTAGTTTTTAATCTATGTACGAGTAGTTGATTTCTAAAAATTAATGCAGTAGCCAATTAACACTTGCTAAAATACATTATAAATCTGAAGATAATGAGGTGGAATGTGTTCACATACATTTGCATAACATTCTTTAAGAATTATTAGATTTGGTCATGTATTTGCTGATTAGGTATTCTGTCAAATTTTTCAAATATTGATAAACACATTTTATCAACTTGAATATTTTTTGAGCCAGAATCTTCTCTTAGGGAAATTTTCATAATGTAAGAATAGTACTGTTCATACTAGTGCACTTCACATCTTGCTGATGCGGTGTGACAAATGCAACCCTTTCATAGTGTTAATTTAATTTCTCTGAGAAATATATGATAATGTTGGGTTCTGTTGTTGACATGGAAGAAATCACCAAGGAAACCAGGCAGTATATTTCTTGCAGCATATCTGTGTAGTCCTAACTCTACTGTACTAAATTTATACTGCTTTATAAGTATTAGAATGATTAATAGGCTAATAGCGAAAGTCCCATATTTCCTTACTACACTAGAGTGAAGACACATACAAAGTTTAAGTGAAATGAATTATATGACCAAGGAGAATAATGCACCTGCGTTTTTACTATTATTTTATTACAAGTGATATCCGCATCTTACTTTTTTTTTACTTTTTTTTTTCCAGTCCAGCAGAAAATATGAAGTTAAATAAATCTAACCAACTTCTTTGTAGCCTAGTAGATGAATAGTAGACTATTTTTTCAGAACTCAGTTCCTTTATGGAGGTGATTTTTCTTTTTCTCTCCCTGCAGGCATCAGGAAAGGTGAAAAGAGATCGTGATAATAGTTGAAGTAGCTATATTCAAAATGCGCTATAATTGTCCTTGCTTCTGATGAGAAAGTACTTTGGCAGACAGAAAGGACAGAAAATCTGTCCTGTTGTTGCTGAGGCTGTCTTTTTGTCTGTCTGGCAGCACTGATCACAGTGGCAGAGACTTTTCCTCTCTAATCCTGCCAGTTAATGAAATCTTTTTTTGCTTTCAGCATCTCTCCTTGGGTGATGTAGAATGGAATAGAGGAAGTCTCTAGATTCAAGGCAATTTTTATTACCAAGGTAAAGTTTCAGGGCTTTAAGCTATAGGCAAACACATAGTAAGAGAGAAGACTCTCACAGAAAAGTTTAGACAGGAGCAAGGAAGGTATAGAAATGAAATATAATCAGAGATAAGCACCCTGTATCTCCTCTGTCCTGTGTGGTTTGCAGACACCGTAAATCTCACTGATTTGACAGGGCCATGGGGTGGCAGGATCATCAAGGAGCCTCACCTGCCACAGGGGTTTCTCTAAGAGGTATGAGTACTGGATTTAGAAATACTGCTTTTAAGTAGACACAGTTATTTCTTATCTGTGGAACATGTGATGTAGAGGCAATACATGGTTTAATGGTCATAGAAATATTAGATTTTAGTATTTGACTTGTAGGATCAGAAAAACTTGTCTTTCCTGAGTTAAGAATTTTTTTATTTGAAAATAGAGTCAACAGACAACAGGTTTTGTGCCTCAGATTATGTATTTCCCTTGCTTTGTAGCCCATGGTGTAATTTATATTTACTTTAATGTGTCATTTCTCTTGGGTTTTTGACTCAAACCTACCTACCAATAAATTCAGAAGATTAAAAATTAATGCTTTTAGGAAAAGAATTAAATATCTTCTGACTCCTACACATTTCATCAGCATGTTAAGTAGTCGAAGAGAAAGGTCAAGAGTTCAAATCAGGAAGAGAGAGAGTCTATATATTTTGTTGGTTGAAGATCCTCCAGTCATAGCTCTTGGTAGATGCCTCAAGAGCACTCATACAGAGTTCTCACACCTGTTGGCTCCAATGCCACTGCAACTGTTCACTCTTTCTTCCTCTGACTGGGAGGCAGACATTGGATTGGATTTTTCCAGATGGACCAATCATACTCTCTTTCTTCTCTATTCCTTTTTGACTGTGGCAGCTAATTTCTGTTTTCTTTGATTACATTTCAAACTAAAGGATTTTTGTAATGTTGCAGTTTAGATTCAGTGTTGCTCTTCGGAAAAAAAAAAACTTGACAATCCTTAGGGTTTAAACTGTGATGGAAAACACCATTACCGAATGGTTTAAAATCAATAAGGTTTACTGCAGAGCTTTACCTTGTGTAGTACAAAAACAAGTTACATGAGAGGTCTTTTCAAGAAAGATTGTGATGTTAACCTTCTCAATAAGGTAATGGCCAGACAATATGTATCAAGGAAAATCTAATCAGTTGGTCACCCTATTTTAATTCAGATAATAATTTTTCCTTGACCTTTCAAAAAGAGCAGGATTTATTTTTTTTTACTGACAGATGATTATTAATAAACTATAATTTGAAAAATAAAGTTCCCTTCAAAATCACCAATGTGTTTTATAAAGTATTTCATACTTATTTCTTTTAGATCTGCTATGCTTTTATAGTTCCACCAGTGAATGGTGATTTTACTAAAATAACATTAGTACTATATCTTTTTTCATGACACGAATGAAATGAATTTTTAAAGGATTGTTCTTCCATGTTGTTCAGCAACACATGGATCTGCAGAAGAAAGTCCAGAGATCAACAGTAGTTAGAGATCTAAATCTAGGAAAAGGAAGGAAAGAGTGAATTAATTGAAGGTTTTTAGTTTTCAACAGAAGAAGTTGAATAAGGCCCTGATAACAGTCTTAAAAATTATAAAATCTGCTTCAAAGAGAAAGGAAATAATCAGTTCTCCACGTCCAGTGGAGATAAGATGAAGTAATTGGCTTACATTTCAGCAAGGGAGATTTAAGTTAGATATTAGGAAACATGTAACAGTAGAAAGGACTGCTAAGCATTGCAATAGTTAACCTGTTACTGCTACTGAATCTCCACTGCTGAAGGTTTTTCAAAAGGGGATAGAATGCTATGAGTGACACTGGTATTTTGCTATCCTTGTCCTGCAGCAAGACCACTGACTAGATGACCTTTCAAGGTCCATTTCTGCCCTTTGACTCTAGTACAAATAACTTTTATAAGCTTGTGACTTTGACCTGAATGCTACAAAGTGTCAGCAGAGAAAATCCTTATCATAATTAGAGTTCGTCTTGATCCAATCTAAATCCTAATCTTGAAGTGGAAGAATGATTAAGGGAACAGAGCAAGAGTAAGAACTAAATGACTAGAGAGTATATGAGGTTAAAAGACTTTGTGGGTGAGATAAATGAATTACTGGGAAGGACAAAATGGGAAGACATTTAAGTCAGGAAAGAAAAAAAAAGATTTTTTTTTTTTAAAAGGAAACATTTTATTTGTGTAAAAGTAGTGGATGACTCTAAGGCAGTGTAATGTTACATTTACTTTATGACTTTCAGTTTGGAATACCATAAACAGTATTTATGCATATTTCCTCAAAGCTAGTTGCTACTAGACAGTTTGCTCCCCCTTCTCTCACACCCCTCAGCAATTCTGAAATTGCTATGCTTCAAGAAAATAGAAGAGAGAAGCAGAGAGAATGCCTTCCTACAAAGTGTTTCCCCTGCCAGTTTGAGCAAGAAAGGATTTGATTAAAAAATACAATTCTTCACTTTTAAAAATCTTATTTTTACGATAGATCAGGATCATACTCTGCATTCACTAATTGCAAAACAATCTTTCAGTGTTTTAACTGTTAATGTCACAGCAGTACTAGCTTGCTCTTCTCCCAGACTGTGATGCTAACTCTCCATCTCTGCAAGCATTAACCAGCTTGTGCCAACACCCTGTGCAATCACCATTAAACCACTGCTGAGGGCTAGAATCAAAGTACACTGAAGCAGCATGTAGTCTACCGCGTAATACTAACAGTGAGATTTACTATCAGAGTTTTGCAGTATGACCATAGTTAGTTTCAATTTTATTATAAAACATTTCTGGTTTTTTGTTTTTCCAGTAACAGGCATCATATGCACATATTTTTAAGATAAATAATTCCTATTATTTTTCTTTCTCAGTTGCATAAGGTAGGGGGGTAAATGAGGGAAAAGGGAAGGGAAGGGCAAAATCTCAACTCTGTTCTCTAAAGACATATGATTATACTCAGTAAGATTCAAACAAACACTGTTTCTCAAACACCCTTGGTGTCCTGGCAAGATGCCAAGATATATGGAGGTGGAAGAAGGGCACAGAGATGCTGAACACTGTGAGGTATAACAACTTACAGTCTTTTGCCTTTGACCCTGCTGTATGAGTGTCCAAACTCTATGATCGACTTACAAATGTTCACCCTCATCTAACTTTCTCAGTATTTAAATAAAAACTGTATTAAAAAAAATAGGTAAGTATCTATGTGTATGAAATGGGATTTTTTGATTTGTTGGGTATTCTTTGGTTTGGTTTTTTCCATAAGGAAAAGGAATACTTTTTTTTTTTCTCTGGTAAAATCTCAACCAAAAAAGCAGTGAGATTTTTTCCTGTGTAAATGTGAGTTAGGACTAAGTAATTTAGCTCAATAAAGCTTTTTATGACATATACTGATTTTACAAGTTTTAAGATTTATTACTTGTTCATTTTTTTTCTTATGCTTCATTTTACACACAAACTGTTTTGTTTTGAACTACTACTGCTGACTGCAAAGAGACTGAGAGCAGAATGTCAGTGTGCCCCCCCCCAAAAAAAGAAAGAGGAAAATTAAAGGCAAGAATTAATTTCAGATGATTTGTTGTGAGGTTCTTGGAGATTTAGTGTTGGTCTTTGAGTTTCAAGGGAAAAGATTTAAACAACCCAAAGAAAAAATGTTCCAAGTACAAATTTACCTGATACATAACTGATACCTTATTTCGATTTTTAATACTGAAAACATAAGATGAAATAAAATAAAATCCAAAACTACTCCTTAACCTCTTTCAATGCCTTGCATGCTACTGTGCTGCTTCAAGAGCAGAATGCATCTTTTTGTTGCAGATTAATCTCAGGAGAAACTGCTGTTACCTATGGTATTTCTAAACCAATAATTAAAAATCATAAAAGGAAGCAACAGGAAATGAAGGCTATGAAACTCTTATTTCCAAGTACACTGTGGTTATAAAGAATTGAGAATAATGTATTTAAATTTGTAACTATATTACAAGCTTTAAACATAAATTGAAAGTGATAAAATTTACTATTTTTTTGCAATTCCTTCCCCAAAAAAAACCCAAGAAGATATTTTTTTAACTACTGCTCTGTAAGTCAATAGCACAAGAAAAACTGTAACAATTCTTCTAGCAAGCAGTGAAGATGATTGCATGGCTCATAGAAAACATAACTTTGCAATTAGGGTGAGGTTATACTGAAAAGTTACATCTACAAATTCTTTAAAATCAACCAATTAATCAGAATATCCTACGTCATCAGAAGTAGTTATTTTCATTTTTCCATAAATATCCATTATTTTTATTGCATTGAATGAAGTGTACTCTGCCTCCATCCAGCTTCAGTATCAGGCACACAGGTGGTAGCTCTTCTCTGAATCTCAGTAGTTCATCTTGCTAATGTCCAGATATACTCTTTCCTTCTGGTCATGTGTGTTGTTCCTCTCCCTTCCCCTGCTGTCAATGGTTTTTGTAAACAACCTTTGGCACAGAATGTCAATCTATCAATACACACAGTGGAGTATCTTTCCAGCAGTTACAGGTATTGCTTTCCTGTCAGGCAATGACCCATACCCTGTGCTAAGGCTCATCACAGTTTCCTTTTGCATTGCCTTGAGTGATACAGCTCCCTATACTCAGCCCCTGTCTGCATTATTCTCAGCCAATGAGAATAGATACATAATTCTCTGTCCTTCATCTGTTTGAGTTCCTAGTCCATGGCTATTTAGTGGCTTAGAAGATTCACTGTGCATCTTGATCCTGAAGATAAAGGAAATTAACTATACATCTCCTTTGTAAACGAAGCTGGAAAAACAAGGACTCATTTCAGAGGACTTATTTAATCATCAGATACTTGAAGCTGCTAACATAGGACACATTTCTTTCTCTGCCTTGCTCTTGTACTGGCAAAAGTCTTTCTGTTTTAAGAGAGCTGAGGCTATAGGCCACCTGTCTAGGCAAAGGTTTCTTTAAGAGAACCTGACTGTGATCTGTAGAACTCATATACTCATATTTTATGCACCAAAAGTCTTCCCTATTGATCAATGTTTCTTTTGGTAAAATGATCTTTCTGTGTTAGGATTATTGAGCTTTCAGAATTATTGGGCTTTTGCATAACTACTTGCTGCAGTTAAAAACCATTAAAAGACTATAGATCTTGATTCTTCATTTATTGCCACAACAGCTTACTTGATTCTTTCTCTTGAGCTTGTTTTGCCCTGTAACTACTGACCTTGTTTACGGGTTCCCCCTAATATATGATGAACCATAAACCGTCCCAAGGTCACCAGTAAACTCAAACAAGATAATGAAACCTAAATATTAATGTCTCAAGGGAGTAGGTAATTGCATATGTCCCAATTTGTTATACATATATCTTTTCTTCAAGCTTTTCAATGTTACACTTTCATAACCTGAGCTGCAAACAGTTGTGCCAGAGTATCACAGAATCTTGGAATCATAGAATGGTAGGAGCTGGAAGGATCTTTTAGAGATTATCTAGTCCAACCTCCCTGCAGAAGCAGGTTCACCTAGATCAGGTTGCACAGGAATGTGTTCAGGTGGGTCTTGAAAATCTCCAAGGAAGGAGACTCTACAACCTCCCTGGGCAGCCTATTCCAGTGCTCTGTCACCCTCACAGTGAAATAACTTTTTCTTATGTTTAAATGGAACTTTTTGTGTTCCAGTTTCATCCCTTTATCCTTTGTCCTGTTGCTAGATACAATAGAAAAAAGGAATGTCCCAACATCCTGACATTCATTTATATACTTGTAAATTTTAATGAGATCCCCCCTCAGTCTCCTCTTTTCTAGACTAAACAGCCCCAGTTCTCACACATATCAGTCCTGAGACACTCAGGCTTTGCTGTAAAGCACAACATGTCTCACATTTCCTTAAGCTCTTAATGACCATGTACCAGAGCTTCACTGAACATATGCTATCTTGCTCAGGTACTCTCTCCTTAGTCATAGTTTCTCCTTTCCCAGCAAACTATACAGATCTATATTTACCCTCAGTCTCAGGCTTTAATGCACCATAAAACACATCTAAATCCATTAGTCAATGTCAGACCATGTACCTTGGTCTAAAATACACCAGACTTTTGTGGATCACATTTGGGAGACAATTAACAAAGCTGATTCTTTCACACAGAGTTTAAATTTTAACAAGTGAACTTCCCCCCCCCCCCCATCAATCAAACCGAAAACTCCCAAACCCATGAAATTTACCATCTACAAACACAGAATTGAAAATAATAAACCCATTCAACTGAATGACTGAATTCTGGACAGTGGAACTGGTAACTGCTAAAGGTTACAGAAGATTTCTCTTGAAGGGAGAATACTGATTAGCAATAGCTGCAAATAAAGTGCAGAAAGATTCAAGAGACTGGGGAAAATATGTTTCCCAACTTTCCTCCTTGTCATTTAGAGAGGAAACATTGTTCATTTTCTCCCTGTTACTGTACTATGCAATGAGAACTTGGCCTGTTTAGCCTGCTCTATTTGAAGGCAAAGGCCTCAGGAGTCACATTAACCTGACTCTTCCCAAAACCAGACAGAGTCAAATGTGCTTTGCCTCAGAGATGCCTAATTCCATCAAAAATGGGAATGTCAGTGATCTTTGCCTCTTGCATGAGTTAGCCCTTAGCACCCTGATTTTTATAAAATAGATTTCCTGCATACCAGACAAGACTAAAGAAACATTGCCTGTTTTAGTTAAAACAGCTGAACACACTGTTTCTAAACACGGTGGTGATACACATAGAGAAAGTAGGGAAGACGAAAAAGCTGTTCAAGGTAAAGAATTACACTGTCTTGAGAAACTTATCTAAATCTGGAAAAGGCAAGAGAAATTACACCTCCAGAAATACAAGCAAAAAAACCAACTGATTTTCAGTGGTAAATTTGTAAATGAGATTATAGAAATCTCTGTCTACAAAATGTGAAATCAACCTCAATGGCCCAGGAACTAACTCTTATAGCTTCATGTCCAATACTTCTGTCTTGATTTTCTTAAGAATTACCAGTATTTCTAGATCATATCCGTAACAGAGGCTCTATATCATTTATCAGAAGCAGCAAGGCAGATGATGTAATAGCATTACATGTGTTTGCTTCTCTATTGCAATTAATTTGCTGTGAAATCAGTCCCATCTGATTTAGAGTGATAGCAAATAACTGCACTACACACATTGACCTACTTAATCTGTCACAAAGCAAGGAAACTGGATTATCTGCACTTGGTACTTTGAGAAACACGGACACATCCTTTATCCCATAAAAGTTAATACTTCCATCAGGAGTTTAATAATTTGGGAAGTCAAGTTGAAAAATTCCACTAAAAGTTTTTTCCGATAAGACTTCCTGTTGCATAAAGTACCATCCACCCACAGCCCTTATAAAATTAGATATATACATATATATATATGTATGTATGAAAGTTTTAAATCCCTAGATTAACTATAGGTTATGACTTGATCTTATAATTGTTCTGATACTATTAATTTAGTTTTATAAAAATCTTAATGCTTTCTAGGAGTATTGTGGGGTAGGAAGGGAAGTAAGCAAGTGCTACATGACTATGCTGACTGAACTCATGCCGTAGACATTTTTTCTAGAAATAATGGATTTTTTTCAAAATAAATGGTCACCTACAATATGTTCTTCTGGAGAAAAAAAAAAAATAGTGTCAATGTATGTTTTAAACTCATCCTGAAAGAAAAAAATACAGTTATTATTGACAGAACTTGTTCAGTAAGTACTTAATTACAAGAATTACACTAGAAAAACTTTTGGTCTGTTAAATAAGTTGTTAATGAGTATGGAAGTGAACTCTATAACAAAATGTGAAGCTTAGGAATAAAAAAAAACCCAATGCATATAGATGTTGTCCTCTGAAAATGGGCATGCTGATGGTCTGAATCAACGGAAGAAGAAAACCCACAGAAGAATGTCATACATTTAATATCACAAATATCTTTACATCTAAATCATTACAATGATTTGCTCATAGCTGTAGTGGAGCAAATCTGGTAACTGTGCAGGAAAGACAAGATGGTAATAATCATAGTATTCTGCTTAAGAAGAAGAAATGTCATTGCTTTAAAAACTAATTATAATCTTTAGTCTAAAAGTATTTCTATCTTGACATACTTCATTCCTACCAGTTTACCTCTACTCTTTCATTTAAAAAGCAGATTCTTACCACAAAAAGAAAAGACTTCTGTAGAGATTACATTGATTTTGACTGAGAGCTGGATGTCTGCTCATGTTTACCAACAATATTACTCTCTCTGTCTAAACTCATAAGAGTATCTTTCAAATCATCACATGGCTACAGTTTCAATGCTAAGTGTATTTGACTTTTAGTCAACAAGCTATCCTATTTAGAGAACTAGCACTTAAATCAGTATCTGTTGCTATAATTACTCTAAAAATGATGATTCATATAACTTTTATAGTCTTAAATTATGTCTTAATCCACTCCAAGAGATTCTCCATAGATGAAAGTCTCGATAAGAATAAAGAAAGTGACTAATACTATTCATCCAACACACTTACAATGTTTTTAAAGAGGAGAAGGTAGTTACTTGAGAAAAGACAGAAATGAAACATTGACTTAAAAAAAGACATTAATGTATGTAACAAAACCCGATAGGGAGACAGTAATTCCAATGTCATGTCTTAATATCCTATTTATAAATCTATGATAATAATAATAAATTATTAATACTTAATATTATATATATTTTTTAAGATATGAAAATGGGAGATTATGGCAATGTAGCTGTTGTACCAATGTTCTTAGTTTCAAAGTTTAAAATGGTCTTTGAGCATAAACTAAAGCTCTCAGAAAATTTTTTAATCTAAAAATAAAATAGCTTTCCAACTTGCTAAATACAGAATGAAGAAGGAAGGATAAAAATCGTCTGTTCTATGAGTCAAATCTAAAGTAATTGTGTAGAGCTTAATGTTTCATGCTGTGAAATGTGTAGTTTTTCTGCTTTTCATGTTGAAGTGGCACCTACACTTTGGATTTCCAAGATAAAGATGTATGGGTATATATTCATATCTCTTTATACATACACAAATGACAGTTTGTGTATGACAGTTTGTTAATGACAGTTAAATATTTATTACAAAAACAGAAAATAACCAAAAGACTGTCATTTTATCTTTGAATTAAAGTTAGTATTGGTATTTCCATGGATAACAAAACATTATTGATTAAAAATGGCAATGCAGTTTGAAATATTAGTAATTATGTTTATATGTACTTTTTCAGACTCAAATAAAGCTTACTTTCTAAACATATTGAATATTACACACACAGCATTTGTGCATGTGTGCATTACACAAGACAGAGTTACATGCAGAAGGATATAAACCAGTTCTGATATTGAAAGCAGTATCATTGTGACATTGTACCAGTCTAGCTTAGTTGATGCACTCCACATCTTTGCATAATAAAATTTTAATATTAATAAAAATTTATACAGAAGAGTAATACTGTTGAATTGAAGTTCATGGTTACACTGGTATGAAATGTGTACTGACAGAAACCCTACCAGACATGATTTTTTCTCCTTCAGGAGACCTCTGCAAGAAAAATGCCATTACAAGAGAACTGTTTTTTTTAATAAATATTTTCTTCATATTCCTTTTTTTCCTGTAGAGAATTTTGTATTTTCCATTTGAAATTGATCTTTTAATTATAATTATTCCTTTTAAGAGCCTAGCTCACTGTCATAGAGTTTAAAATACTACGTTTAATCAATTTGTGGTTATATCACTTGCTTAGTTTACTGTGTTAATTTTTATCCACAAGCAAGGAAAATCCACATGACTGCATTGAACTTCACTCTTTTGCACTCCTTTTACACCATAGAAAGTGAGAATTCTTCCCAACCACTGTCAAATACTTTATCACTTTTTAAAGACAAAGCTCTGACATTTAAAGTATCCAAATAGCTTATGTACTTACTTCAAGCACTATGCTTCTTAAAAGTTTCAGTAGTGGCTTTTTGCTTCAGAATCATACTGCTATGGATTCTGTCCACTTAACACTTTCAAGATACACATGCTTTCTTTGGACTGTCACCCTGCTTTCTGCAGTATCCACAGAAGGGAAGTACATTTATTCATCTTAGTTTAAAATTCTATTTATTGTGCAGAAATTTTTAAGTATAGTTTTCAAACCTGGAGACACAAAATCACAATTATAATTTTAGAAATGATCATCTAACATTCTTCTAACTAGATCCACAGGCATTGTCTTTAATATGGTCAGGCTGTTTCTCTCCTCCTACTATATACGCACTGAAGTTACAGCCTTAGTATATAAAAGTATATATTCTTGCTTTTAGGCTGGAGTCTGTTACATTGAATGTTCTCCATAAAGAAAAGATAGTCTATTTTCAATACTCCCTAATTATGGTTAGGATAATAAGAGAAGCCTGAAAATCCATGCCTAGTTGCATTTTTTTTTCAACATTTCTATTTATCAATCTATATATCTGTGTCTTACAGAAACACCTTCAGGTGTTTGTGATCTCCAGAGTAAAACCTGCCAGAACTGTATCTTCACATGCGTGAAAACCTGTTCAGTAGAATTGTTAACAACAATCTGAAGATTTATGTGCCAAGAGCCTATAAAAAATCCTTTTGGCATTGCCTTTCTTATTTTGAATGTTTCTTGGAGCTTTTAAGGATCTACATTTGCAAGCAGTATGTGCTGCATAGTACTTTGCACTTGAACTCTAGTTTAAACTCTGAATAAATTCCTTTCTCAGCTTCTCTTTGACAGTGTCAGCCAATATACTTTGTATTGCAGTCACAACATAACCTGAGAGAAACTTTTCTTGATGAGATAAGGTTGCATTGCAAGTTATCATTATTCTCTATGAAAACAATACTTCTCATTTTAACAGTAGACTGCCCAATATGGTATGAACATGCATACTAATTACTTCATAGGTTGTAGTAGAAAAGGAATTTACATATTAATAGTTTTTCTTTGAAAATGTATTACAGAAACACATGAAAGATTGCATGTTTGTAATACATTTATTTATTATTCTTATATTTTTTGTTATTCTAAAGTCTATGTTCAATTTAGTATATTTTATCATTTTTGGATATTTTAAAATATCCTATCAAATGAAGGCAAGTTTGTACTTCTGATTACAGATGAAAATTTTCATCCTTTGTCATATTGTAAAGACCTTATGTCTTTTTAGTGTTTTGCTTCCCATCTTTTTTGTTTCACGACTTTTTTGTCTAAGAAATGAAGAATATATTTTAGGCATAGAAAACAATCAATCTGAATTTCTGGCATGTGTAGATGTATTAAGCTACGTTCTGTGAGAAAGACTGGACGGAAACCTCACTGATCTTGTGTGGTGCTTTTACCCTGGCTGGGTGCCAGCTGCCCACCAAGAGAGATAAATATAACAAAGGACAAAGACAGGGAGATAATTCATCAATTAGCATCACAGGCAAAACAGACTCAACTTGGGGAGAAATGGTTTATTAATGAACATTCAGAACAGAGTAGGGAAATGAGAAATAAAACTAAATCTTAAAACACCTCCCCTCATCCCTCTTGCAGTGTCACAGGGGCTGAAAGATGGGAGTGATGGTCAGTTCATTACAGATAGACGTTGCCACTGCTTTTACTCACGGGGAGGATTTCTCACACTTCCCACTGCTAAAGTGGATCCTACCAATGTGAGTCCTTCCCACATGGTGCAGTTCTCCACAAACCACCCCAACTTGAATCATCAATGGGGAAAACAGTCCTTCAGGAACAGATTGCTTCAGCATAGGCCCCCATAGGGTCACAAGTCCTGACACCAAAGCTGGTCTGCCACATGCTCCTCCCTCCCCACGTTCCCAGGTCCCACCAGGAACTTGCTCCAGTGTGGGCTTCCCATGGAGTCACAGTCTCCTTCAGGCATCCACCTGCTGTGGTGTGAGGTCCTCCACAAGGTGTGAGTGGATCTCTGTTCCACCACAATCCTTCATGGGCTACAGAGGAACAGTTGCCTCACCACCATCTTCACTACAGGTCACAGAGAAATCTCTCTTCCAGTGACTGGACACCCCGTTTCCCTCCTTCTGTATCAACCTTGGTGTCTGCTGAGGTGTTCTCACATTCTCACTCTCTTCTGCTTCTACTGTAGTTTAGCACCTGCGTATCAACTTCTTCCCCTTCTCAAATACACTATTCACAGACATGTTACCTCCATTGCTAATTGACTCAGCCTTGGTCACCTGTGAGTCCATCTTAGAACTGAATGGCATTAACCCTATCAGATACAAGAGAAGCTTCTAGCAGCTTTTTTGTTCAAAGAAGCCACCTCTGTAGCCTCCCATTACCAAAACCTGACCACACAAAACCATTACATCTTGACAAGAAGACCAAATCTTAAAGGCTGATATTACAGATTGCAACTCATATTTATTTTTTAATTCTAAATTTAAAGTTTTTAATAAATCACAGAAATATAATGTATGGGATCTTAATCACAAATTGATCCCAAAATATTTCATAAGGTCTGGACTTTCTTTGAGACTATCCATGAAGTGAATATTCACATGGGAATTAAAGAGTATGTAATTTCCATTGGATAATGAAAAACAAAGAGAAAAGTTTCAAGATTTTAATGTGTACAAATATCTTATATTCAAAAATGAGCACAAACATCTTTAAAGAATCTTTACTTTTTCACATTATCTGAAAAAAAAGTATAAGGAAAGAAGTTATTTTATTCAATTATGTAGAAATGCATTTGAAACCATACAAAAAGTACAAGAACTTCTTGCTTTAAAGCATGACTAACAATCTTGTTTGTGAATCTAGCTAAAAGAAATAAAATGAAATTAAGTGTAAGTTATCTAAATTATTCAAAGTCAGATATTCATTAGTGCTCTGTTCAAGTTCTGGAAAAAGTGAACAAAAAATCAAACAAACAAAGCTACTTCTCTAATCAAAACCAGATTGTCTTATCTAGCTAAACCTTCTACTGGATGATTTAGACATGACTTACAGCCACACCCATCATATTTTCCATTGTAGTGATCTTTCAAGCAAGAAAAGATGGGTCACGTCAAAGATTCTTGGTCTTGCAGTTTTTAAGAGGTCTTGAATATATTTCAAAATTATAAGTTCCAGTAAGAACTAATATAAGATTACTTCAATGTTGCTTATTATGGGAAAAGATGAGCTGTAGCCTTTCTTTTTTTGTGTTTCATAAAGGTTTTATATAATATTACTTTCCTAATGTACTGTATTTGCAAAATCGGAAACGATAAAACAATCTAACACTGACAAATTTATATTACTCTTTAGTTTCCTTCTGAAATAAGTTTTAGTCTCTAGTATTTAGGACCAAAGCATACCTAGTTTTGTTGTGAGTTTGGTGGAGTTATTTCCACAGTGTCTTTTCAATATACCTCTACTTCCTTTCTGTGTTAAAGACGAAACCTAGGATGATGTGTGAAATGTATATTACAAGCAACAAACATTTTTCTTCATCAAAAAAAGCTCAGAAGAAGATGAAGCATAGAGGGAGATGGAGAATCACAAATATTTTTACTTTGAAGGAGAAAATGAAAGAAAATTGAAGGATAAGGAAGAAATTACAGACAGAACTATAACTTATATGCACTAATTATAGATGATAATTCAAAAAATTAAACTTGGGGAGGTGGTTGATTGGTTTTGGTGTTTTTGCTCCCTCAGAATTCATAGCATTTTGCTGGTGGGAATCCAGTAGCAATTAATTAGTTTGTGTTAATATACATTCATGCAATAAGATATTTATTTGCTTATTTCACATAAGTAATCTGTAACTAAATCAAGATTTTAACCAAGGATTAAAGAAAAGCTTATTCAGTTAATAAAAATCAGAGTAACATTAAAATGAGTTAAAAAATATGGAATGGCTGAATTACATTGAAGATTTTTTAAAACCGAGTTCTTATACTTTTCATTTTTATGACTTCTGAAGTAAAAAACTATTTCTTGAGTGCATTAGTGTTCCTAACACAGGAAAAAAAAAAACATTTTAAGAGGTAGTCCTCCAAGTAAAGCAAAGATAAACATCGATTTACTATATCCTCAGCAGAGGCAAATATTACAGTTGCTTAATTTATTTTTCCCCTACCATAATTCCTGAGGAATGGGAAGAAGCTAAATCTTAGGTATACAACTGTCATAAAGCTAATAATTTCCTCAAAATCGTTAGCTAACCTCTCAGGTTGAGAAGACAACAGACTAACTTGTATTTATGCAACTGACCACATCCAATCCATGTTAACATTAGGTGTCCAGGTCTCTGGCTGCAGGAAGTGTCAGGGTCTAGCATTCCTAGAGGATGACATAAAAAGTGACACCAGTGTTCAATGTGACTAGGTGAATGACCTGTTTAGCCTGCTGGCTGAACTGAAGGAGCAGGTGAAAAGACTCAGGAATGTCAGGGAGTGCAAGAGATAGATTGGCAAACTGGGCATCTACAATCCCTGAAGTGTAAATGTCCTGGTTTAGGCCCAGCAGGGAACAAAAGATCACAATTAGCCTCAAGTACCAAAGAGGCTGAGGATTGTGAAAGGGCAGGGAGAGCTTAATTGCCTCTTAAGGTTCAGGACAAAACAGACCAGGCTACTTGGCTTGGGGAAGAAAACAGAAAATAATGTAATGCAACATCAACTAAAATATAACCTTAAAACACACACACACACACACACACACACACACACACACACTCTCAATCACTGAGCTGCTGGTGGCTCTCAGTCCTGCCATGGGTCTCCATGGGTTGCAGGAGTACAGCCTGCATTCTCACTACGGCTTGCAGAGGGGTCTATTGTTTCCTCCTTCCTTCCTCCTTCTCTGACTGTAGGGTCCACTTGGTCACCTCCATCTTGTATCACTCTTACACCTCCTGCCAGCACTTCAAATTCCCATCGCTAAATAGTGATGGCAGAGGCACCAGATTGTGAACCCAGGAGCCAGGGGAGAGTCTGCAAACTCTTTACCGGGTCTTCACTGCAACCCGCTCTCCCTGTTACCAAGCAAAAGCTTCTTCTTGCTAAACCAAGACAGTAAGCAACAAGTTGGGCTTCACAAGGACTACAGGATCTCCTACCGTCTTCTAGTCAGGTTAATAGAGGGGAAATAAGAGAGGAAGGAAAATAAATACAGATCCCTTCTCGGGGAAGGAGACAAATCTCTTCCCAGCCTCCCATATCTCCTCAGTTGCCATTGTATAACAGATATGGGGCTTTGGAAATTAAGGGCCAGGTAACGGAATATGAAGATATAGGGCCACTAGAGGAGTCACCCAGGGCGAGTCAGTCACAGTCATGCTTTAAGACGACTTTAATTAAAAAGAAAAGGAGGGTTATAGTAATTCCCTTCTGAAGGAAACTGAAGGTCCCATATATAGACTAGATCCATGCCACAGAGAGGTCTGCTTCCTCCTTGGGGTCTGGGTTAGAGATGTTGCCAGGAACTTCCCTGGTCTGGTTCAGCCAGTTGACTACTACCCACTGTTGATAATGCAGATTGGTACTGACTAGATTATGGACAGAAGTTCAAAAGAAGGACTTCAGGGCACTACATGGCTATGGAGCACAAGTAGTATTCTACTCCGTCCCTCTCATGGCAGGGAGGAATACCCAATGAATAAGGAAAATCCACCTGATTAACAGGTGGCTCAGAGACTGGTGCCACCAACACGAGTGTGGGGTTTTTGACTGTGGTGAAATTTTCATGCCAGATCTGGTGACAACGGGAGCTCATCTGACTCAAAGAGGGAGAAAAATCCTTATGAACAAGTTAGTAGGGCTCATAGAAAGGGCTTTAAACTAATTTTGAAGGAGGGAGGGCGTAAAACCAGGCCCACTAGAGTTGAGCCTAAGGGTGGGAAGCCAGTGCTGGGAGGGAGTCCTACATGATCAGGCTTCCTTCTTGAAACATCTGTACACAAATGCACACAGCATGGGGAATAAACAGGAGTAGTTGGAATTCAGTGTACAGGCAAAGGGTTATGATCTAATGGGTATTGCAGAGACATGGTGGGACAGCTCATATGACTGGAATGTGATCATGGATGGTCATGTCCTTTTTAGGACAGACAGGCCAGCTAGATGAGGCAGTAGCATTGCTCTTTATGTGAGTGAGCAACTGGAATGTACTGAATTCTGTCCAGGTGAGGATGAGGGACAAGTTGAGATTTTATGTGTTAGAATTCAGGGGCAGGCTAGCATGTGTGACACTGTTATGGGTGTCTATTACAGGCTGCCTGATCAGGATGGGAAAGTTGATGAGGCCTTCTACAGGCAGCTAGGAATGGCTTCAAAATCACAGGCCCTGGTTCTCATGGGGGATTTCAACTACCCAGACATTTATTGGAAGGCCTACATGGCTAGTCCCTAACAGTCCAGGAGGTTCCTTCAGTGCATCAATGATAACTTCTTGATGTAAAAGGTGGATGTGCCAACTAGGAGAGGAGCTCTACTAGATCTTGTACTCACAAACAAGCAGGGTCTGGTTGAAGCAGTGAAGGTTGAGGGCAGCCTTGGCTGCAGCGACTACGAGATGGTAGCATCCAGGATCTTGTGTGTTAGGAACAGAAAATCCAGCAGGATCACAACCTTGGACTTTAGTAGGGCCAGCTTTAGCCTTTTCAAGCAATTGCTAAGGGATATCCTGTGGGAAAGGGTTTTAGAAGGTAAAGGGGCCCAAGATTGTTGGTCTATATACAAGGATAACTTTTTCCAAGCTCTGGATCTGAGCATCCTAGAGGGTAGGAAATCAAGAAAAGAAGCCAGGAGACCCATGTGGCTAAATAGGGAACTGTTGGGCAAACTCAAGTGGAAGAAGGGAGTCTATAGATCATGGAAGGAAGGGATGGCTACTTGGGATGAATATAAAACTATTATCAGAGGATGTATGGAGGCAACTAGGAAAGCTAAAGACTTGTTGAAGTTGTGCCTTGCAAGGCAGGTCAAAGACAACAAAAAGGAGTTCTTCAAATACATTATGGACAAAACTAACACTAGAGGAATTGTAGGCCTACTGTTGAATGAGGCAGGTGCCCTAGTGACAGAGGATACAGAGAAGGCAGTTACTGAATGACTCCTTTGCCTCTGTCTGTACTACTGGAGACTGTCCTCAGGAGCCTCAGACTCCAGAGGAAGTCAGATTAAAGGAGGAATTTTGATAAGGATTGGGTTAAAGATCAGTTGACCAATCTGGATGTACATAAACCCATGAGTCCTGATGGGACGCACTCACAGGTGCTGAGGCGCTGGCAGAAGTCATTGCTGAACCACTCTCCATCATCTTCAGTAAGTCATGCAGAACAGGAGAGATGCCTAAGGACTGGAGGAGAGCAAACGTCACTCCTGTCTTCAAAAAGGTTAAGAAGGAGGAGCTGGGTAACTACAAACTGGTCAGCCTCACCTCCATCCCTGGAAAAGTGATAGATCAACTTATCCTGGGTGCTGTCTCCAGGCATTTAAAGACAAGAAGATTATTAGGAGCAGTCAGCATGGCTCTACCAGAGGGAAGACATGTTTGACCAACCCAATAGCCTTTTATGAAGATGTAACCAGGTGGATAAATGGTGGTAGTGCAGTGGATGTGGTTTATCTTGATTTCAGTAAAGCATTTGACACCATCTCCAACAGGATCCTCAGTAAAACAGTAAAACAGTAAAACTGAGAAAGTGTGGGCTGGATGATCAGGTAGTGAGGTGGATTGTTAACTGGTTGAAAGGAAGAAGGCAGAGAGCTGTGATCAGTGGGGCAGGGTCTCGTTGGAGGCCTGTACCTAGTGGAGTGCCTCAGGGGTCAGTGCTGGGACCAGCACTGTTCAATATATTTATTAATGACCTTGATGAGGGAACAGAGGGCACTGTCAACAAGTTTGCTGATGATACTAAACTGGGGGGAGTGGCTGACACACCAGAAGGCTGTGCTGTCATTTAACAAGACATGGACAGGCTGGAGAATTGGGCAGGGAGAAATCTAATGAAATTCAACAAAAACAAGTGTAGAGTCTTGCATTTGGGAAAGAATAACCCCACCTACCAGTACAGATTTGGGAATGAACTCTTAGAGAGTGTAGTGGATCTGGGATGGTAGTGATTTTCCACAGCAGCTCCTGCAGTGCTGTGCTTACTGTTGATATCAATATTATGACTACCACTTGCACAGCATCAGGGCTGTCCCTCCAGCATTCCTTCCCCCACCTTCACCAATAGCTGTGGGTGGGTATGATCTTGGGAGGAACCATGGCCAGGACAGCTGACCCAGGATGACCAAGGAGATATTCCATACCATATGACATCAGCTCAGTGATATAAACTGGGGGAGAGGAGCAGGAAGGGGAGGCGAGATTCATTTCTGGCCTTCCCAAAGCAACCGCTATGCCTATTGAAGCCCTTTTTCTCGGGAGGTGGCTGGACATCGCTGCTGATGGGAAGTAGAGAGTAACAGCTTATCTGCTTTTGCTTTGCTTCCCGCATGCACGGCTTTGCTGCTTATTTATTAAACTGCTTTTATCTCAACCCACGAGACTCCCATCTTCTTTTCTCCCCTTCCCTGGCTTGCTGAGGAGGTGGGGGATAGAGCAGTGTAGTGGGCACCTGGCATCCAGCCAGGCTCAAACTACCACAGAGAGTAATGTAGAGAAAAGGGACCTAGGGGTCTTGATGGTCAACAGGATGAGCATGAGCCAGCAATGTGCCCTTGTGGCCAAGAAGGCCAGTGACATCCTGGGATGTATTAGAAGGGCTGTGGGCAGTAGGTTGAGAGAGTGTGGAGCATCTCCGTTATGATGAAAGGCTGAGGAAGCTTTTAGTTTGGTGGAGACTGAGGGGTGATCTCATTCATTTTTACAAATACATAAAGGGATGAAACCAGTCTGTTCTCAATGATTTCCAATGGTAGGACAAGTGGTAATGAGTATAAGCAGGAACATAAGAGATTCCAAAGCAATCTAAGTAAATACTTCTTCATTGAGAGTGACAGAGCACTGGAATGGGCTGCCCAAATGGGCTGTTAAGTCTCCTTCTCTGAAGACATTCAAAACCCACCTGGACAAGTTCCTGTGTGACCTACTCTAGGTGGTCCTGCTCTGACAGGGAGGTTGAACTAGATGAGTTTTCAAGGTCCCTTCCAATCCTTAAGATTCTGTGACTTTAAAAAAATAAAATGAAGGTTGTATGCAATTCATTTAGAGCCATACTTTTCTTTACAGCATCCATGGTAGAAAATTCCTATTTCCAGCAGCACAATATCTGTAAAAGTAAACTAAATCTGAGGGCTATTTATGTGCCTAACTTACTGCTGTTGACTCCACTATTTTCATGGGTTTCATATCATAGTCATCAGCAACAGAAACTTTACTCAGAGACTTTGCACTACTTCAATTTATCCCACTTGAAATAGAAGATATGAGGTAAATTTGTCATAGTTTTAAAGATATTTTTTTGGGGGTTGTTATGACTCAGATGAATGAACAGTCAATCTCAATTACACTTTCAATGTACTGAGTCACAGTCATATTCAATAGGATATGAAATCTTTTATGTATCTTCAGCAGTCACAGTCATGTGAACTGATATTATCAACTCCTGTATAAACAGGTACTTGATGCTCTGAAAATAGAAGTTACTTCCTCTAACTGATTTTTGAAAGTGTTTCATGGTTATGTTGTTCTCAAAAAAAAAAAAATCAACTTGGTGCTAAACTGCCAGAAAAAACATTTCAACAGATATTTATATACGGTAATATTTGGGGAGTTTATTGCATTCATTAGAAAATGTAAGAAGGGACATTTACAAGAAAATAACTGTCTGGCTAAATGTTTATTATTTCCATTTATCTTCTTTTCCTTGTCAATATGTGTTCTTCTGTGCCTTCTGTTAGCAGGACAGTGAACAGAAATACCTCATATTCCTTGCCATAGGGCCTACTATTGGTTGTCATATTCCACACAGCTGGCTTATAACGAGTAATATTTCTCCTTCCTTTTCTTATTCTGAACTTCCTTTATTGTGATTCTCTGCTTCATACCAAAGCAGAAGACTCTTCACAGCATGACCTTATGCTTATTACTAGCTTTATTCAAAAAACGTTTGGCACAGACAAGCAAGTTACTCTCATTATTTTATACTCACAGAAAACAGATGAACTGTAACATATGCTACTTTAAAAAGACAGTTTAGAAAAAAAAGCAGATTTTTTTTCTAGACAGTTGTTGATATTGCCAACTACAAATACCTCAACACTTCATCTGAGAATCCACTCCAATACCAAATTGCCATTAAGAATGTATAAAAGTTATTCCTTTCTTCACCTTTTTCCATCACTAGGACCAGTTAAGGTTGTGACTGTAGCTATACAGCTAGGCAACTCCATCTCCACCTCATAGTTTTATCCAACCTCCATACACAGTGAATGTTTATCTACATCCTAGCTGTGGATTCAATCAAATTTATACCACTTGTCATGGATTGGCTCTGCTAGTAAAGAAGCACCATGACAGTCTCCTACTCAATGCCCCCTATTTATCCCACCCTCGTTAGGATGACAGAGGCCCCAGCAAAATAGGAGGAAAGATAACCAAGGTTGTTGTGGATTGAGACAAGGGCAGGGAGGGCTCGCTGCCAATTATGGTTCTGGACAAAATGGACTCCAGTGCTCGACTTAGAGAGGAAAGTAGGAAAGTTTATTCTACCATCTACAAGAAGTAGAAGAGAACAAAAAGTAAAAAGGGAGTAGGATGATGAGAAAATTACAACCAGCACTTTAAGATCTCTCTCCCCTGTCCATCCTTTCTTCCCGGGCCCAGCTCACTGCTCCCCATGTCTCTACCTCCTCCCATCTCAACCTCTCAGGAGGGCAAGGAATGGCGGATGTCAGTCTCTCAGAGATACGCTCTGCTACTTCTCTCTTCTCAGGGGAGGACAATTTCTGCCATTCTTTCTCTGCTCTGATATGGGGTCCCAACCCTGGGACACAGTCTTTAATGAACTTCTCTGGTGTGGGTTCTTCCCAGCAGCTATAGCTTCTGCCGATAAAGGGTCCCTTGCACGGGATGCAGTCCTTAGTGAATACCTGTGGCATGGATTCTTCCCCACAGTTGCAGCTTCTGCAGATAGAGGGTCCCTCCCTTGGAACAGGACCTTTTCTGGACATAAGTTTAATGAGTTTTTTTGGCATGGATTCTTCCCCACAGTTACAGCTTCTGTGTATATTAGTTCCCTTCCATGGGACACGGCCTCCCCCTGGCTGGGGGTCTGTAATGAAGTGAATGGGTGCCCAAGTGATTGGTCTCCTCTGGCCATATTCACTGTCCCTGGCTCAGGGTTATTAGCAAAATGAGCCTCTGCCCCTGATTTGAGATTTCTAGCAAAATTAATCACTGCCCTTGATACAAGGTCGTTATCAAAATAATTCTCTGCCGCTGTTGCAGGGTCTTTAGCAAAATGTAAACAAATCTCAGCTTCACCAGTCTGCTCCGTAGAATGCAGAGGAGTCCGTGCTCCAGCACACTTCCTCCTCTCTTTCCTCATTGACCCCGCAGTCTACATGGTTGCTTCTCTCACCCTTCCTTCTCCTTGCAGCACCACTGGCCAGAGAAGAAAAAGGGACAGAAGAAGAAGAAGGAAGAGCAAGAACCCTCATCTTCAGTCTTCTTCTTAAAAAGTGATTGTGGAGGTGTCTAATTGGCTCAGCCCCAGAAGTGAGTCTGACTCAGAGTCTGGAGAGAGTTTCAGTCAACTTCTTATAGGAGTCATCTTCACAGCCACTTCTCCCTTACCAGAAAAGGCTGTCATATCAAACCATGACACTACTGCACATACCTGATGATGAAAATAAGCCTACCCATAGTAACTGTCTTTCATTTTGGAGGTATTTTATATATTTCATTTTGGAGGTTCATCAAATTTATATACGAGTCATAGCATAGTAAATACCCATGTATATTTGCTTTATATCCGATACCCATACTACATAAATGGAGTGGTTTCTAAAGAGTTAGATGATATTAAATCTTCTATACCCTAGACTTTGTCAATGATTGACATAATTATCTCTCCAAAGTAAAAAAAGTAAATAAATATATTCTCCTGTCAATATTGTGTCGTCATACAGTTATACACAAGATATAACCAATAACATGTCAATAAAACTAGTAAGTGCCATTACATTAGATGTTACTAATTAACAATTCATGAAGATATTTTAATATGTGCATATCAGTATATGCTTATGTGTATACGTGTGTATGTATGTGTATATATGCATACATGTGTGTACATGTATGCATACACAAACACACATGAAATAGCAAAAAATATTGTTGGCCCTATTCATATTTCCCTCTTTCCAATTCCTTTCCCATGAAAAAAATATAATGATACTTCATATTTTAGTATATATTACAATGAAAATATTTTAAAATACTGTCCAGATTTGCTTGTTTTGACCCTGAAATTTATATATCTTCTGAGTAAGACTCAGCTTTACATACACCTCAACATGAAGGGGAAGGCACACCATTCTTCTCATTCCCATTTGCATCCATCACCATGCCAAAATACGAGCTTCTGCATATAAAGAATTGCAGTAAGGAAAGTCATCTTCACTGGCTCTTCTGTTAAGCAGAATATAAAGGATCAGCCCTTCTGTTTCCAGACACTCCTCAAAAGTTATAGTCAAGAAAACCACATTTACAGTACTCCTCAGTTCATTGCATTCATTTTCTATGTGTACATTATTCTCACTTGTCTTCAGAAAATGTGTATTGAATTCTAAATGCTTATATTGCTGAATTTCCCCATAAGAGGAACTGTTTACAGCAATGCTTTTTAAATGCATATATTAGCCAGGAATTACTTTTATATTCATTTTACATACTTTTTTTCCCTTTTCTTATTTTTCCCCAGCAAAATGTAGTTCATACAGACTACTAACCCTACTTTGTACTGAGTACTTCTGAGTACTACAACGGAAAACTGTGGGTGTCGATCTGGTATTTTTCCTTCATCACACAATTTGAGTTTTTGCCAATAAGGTTAAGAGCAAGAGATATGAATTATCTGATGTAAAATTACTAGCTGAAGATAGATGTCATGCAAATACTAAATCAACTGTCTTATTTGCATATTGGCAGACAACCTGCTAGAGCCATTTAAATTAGTTTTAAATAGTTCAATGTGTAAGGGAAGCAGTAAAGCATACAGTGATAAAACAAGGATCCTGAAGGTTTCTACATCATTACATTTCAATTTTCGTTGGAGGAAGCATACATGAAACTTGAATTAATCTCTTCTAAAAATGTGTAAGTTGGTAGAACTTTTTCAAATCTTCATTAAGTTTTAATGATCTGATATTTTTCCAACAGTATATATCAGTAACCAATGTCTAGATGCATTAACTTAGGAAAATATTTTATGTATTAATTAAAAAGATTTTCAGACTAGATAGCAAAAAATTTTATATATATTAAATTAGATAATATTGTATATATAATTATAATGCATATCAGTATATAACGAAGTAGTTTTATATCATTATAAAAAAAAAATAGAAAAATATAATAGGAAACCAGTAAGATATATACTTAGTTCAAAAACAAAACCCTAAGAACAGACTTTACTGGAAATATTTTTCAACTAAAACATTATTGTGCTCTTATTTTTCTCAATATGACTACTTTTGCCCAGTCCATTGTTCAGGTGCAGTAGGCCAACAAACGTTGTGTGTGCTGAGCCATCTATAGACCTACAAGGTAGAAAAGAATGATATGCATGTACTTTTCTGATTTAAGTTTCAATCACAGCTGTGAAACCATTCATTTTATATTGGCAGTACTGAAAATCCCTCAGTTTGTTTTGTAATGAGATGATGGAAGTTCATTTAATACAGGAAGGAAATAAATTCTCCCTTGATCAGAAAGCATTTCCTTTTGCAAGCAAATGTTGGGACACTATAAAAATTGTATTTTATCTCAGAGGAGTGCTGCATGCCCAGAGAAGATGTCTTATTTGTTTTCTTTGTTCCCATGTTACCAGCCAAATGAAGGTTCACCATGCCAGACTCCACAGGAACTGAATGTTGTACATCCAGTAGTTATGTCTCAGTGCAGCTACATACCAAGAGTAAATGCAATGCACAGGTAATAGCTGGTATAAGCTCTAAAAAAAAAAGGTTTCCATCCAAGGTGAATCTAATACAGCTCCATCTGGTACCTCTGCTCACTGCTAATCCGCTGGCAGGGCCATGGGAGCTTGCTGGAAGGGATGCAGCATCCAAGAAGATTGTTTAGTGCGAATTATAAACTTGGCTACATACAATTTCACACCCTGGGAAGTGCTCTCGGGATGATTATTGCCCTTAGCAGTTGACTACCTCCTTAGTCACAGAATTATTCACTTTATTATTAAAGTGAATTAAGAGATGGAGGTTTATTGAGTGTTGGGCAATCCACTAATCAGTGCAATAAAATTTCCTTGAAGACAAGGAAGGATGCCAGAACTGGACCAGAATTCAATTTGAACACACTATCTGTCATTTCCCTGCCAAATGTGAAGTGTGCAGAAGGTAGAAAGATAGAATAATTTAGGATGGAAAAGAGAGCTTTAAGATCTTCAAGTCCAGCCATTAACCTAGCATTAGCAAGTCCACCACCAAACTCTCTCTCTAATTGCTACAGCTACATGTCTTTTAAATACCTTCAGGAGGTGCTTAAATTGAATTAACAGAAGTAACATTCTCAGAAAGACCTTGTTTTTTTTCAGGAGCAATTGATATGTGTACCAGCAGACAAAAAGGAGAGAAATGGTCCTGAAGTAAAAACACAGTAAACATTCATGACGAGGACAGGTCCTGCCACACGTTATTTTAATTAGACAGGGTTTAATATACGGTGCTGGCAGTGGGAAAGAAGTCCCTTTAGGTGTAGTTAAGTTCCTAGACCATTTTATGTCCAACTAAGGATCAGATTCAGTCAACATGGAGCTTTACCCTACAAATCACAGCAATGTGACCAGGAAATGATTAAGTTCTTTATTCATAGAGATGTTGGGAGGTGGGGCAGCAAAACTGACACTTTGGAATTTGAAGGGCAAATTTTGACTTGTTTCAGAGGTTACTTGATAGAATCTCTTGTGAGTTAGTTTTAAAAGCTATAGGAGTCCAGGAAGGCTGGCTGCTTTTTAAGAAGGAGATCTTAAAGGCCCAGGAACAGGCCGTCTCCATGTGCCATAAGACAAGCTGGAGAAAAAGAAGACTGACCTGGCTGAACAGGGAGATTTGGCTCAAAATCAGCAGGAAAAAAGTGGGTCTATGGCCTCTGGAAGAAGGAGCAAACCACTCATAATAAATACAGGAACATTTTTAGGTAATATAGGGAGATAATTAGAAGGTTAAAAGCCCAGATAGAAGTCAAACTGTCTTTAGAGGTAAAGGGTAATAAGAAAATTTTCTAGAAATAACGATAAAAGAAAGACCAGGGAGAACCTCCATCCACTATTAGATCCAGAAGGAAACTTGGTAATAAAAGACAAAGATAAGGTTGAGGTACTTAATGCCTTCATTGTCTCAGTCTTTAGTAATAGCAGCATTTCCACTGGGGAAAGGCATCCGCACAAGCTGAGAGACAGAAATGAAGAGCAAAATGTCCTCCCTAAGATTCAGGAGTAGATGGTCAGTGACTCGCTGCTCCACATTGATGTGCACAAATCTATGAGGCTGGATGAGGTATATCGTGAAATGCTGGGGGAATCAGCAGGGGTGCTCACCAAGCCACTGTCCATCATTTATCAGCGGCCCTGGCTGACTAGGGAGGTCCCATCTGATTGGAAGTCAGCTACTGTAAAACCCAAATATAAGAAAGGATGAAAGGATGATCCAGGAAATTAAAGGCTTGTCAGATTGACTTCAGTTCCCAGGAAGCTGGTGGAGCAGATCATCCTAAATTCTATTGTGCCATACATGCAGGACAATCAGGTGATCAGGCCTTGTCAGCATGGGTTTATAAAGGGCAGGTCCTACTTAACAAACCTTATCTCCTCTATGACAAGATGACATGTTTATTGAATGAAGGAAAGGCTGTGGATGTTGTCTACCTTGACTTTAGTGAGGCATTTGACACTTTTTCTCACAGCATTCTTAGAGAAATTGTCTTGGATCATAGAATCATAGAATGGTAGGAGTTGGAAGGGACCTTTAGAGATCATCTAGTCCAACCGCCCTGCAGAAGCAGGGTCACCTAGGCCAGGTAGCATAGGAACATGTCCAGGCAAGTCTTGAGACCTCCAAGGAAGGCGGCTCCACAACCCCTCTGAGCAGCCTGTTCCACTGCTCCATCACCCCCACAGTGAAATAATGTTTTCTTATATTTAAGTGTATTATATTTATATTTTTGTGTTCCAGCTTCATCCTGGGTGAAAATCTGGTTAGATGGTTGGGCCCAAAGAATTATGGTCAATGGAGTTAAATCTAGTTGGCAGCTGGTCATGAGTGATGTCCCCCAGGGCTTGGTACTTGGTCACTCCTGTTCAACATCTTTATTAATGATCTGGATGAGGGGATAGAGTGCATCATTTGTAAGTTTCCAGATGACACCAAGATGCATGGAAGTATCCATCTGCTTGATGGTAGGGAAGCTTTACAGAGAGATCCAGATAGCCTGGATGGTTGGGCCAAGGCCAGTGCCATGAGTTTCAATAAGACCAAGTACCGGGTCCTGCCCTTGAGCCACAACAACCCCCAGCAGTGCTACAGGCTTGGAGAGGAGTGGCTGGAAAGCTACCAGGCAGAGAGGGACCCGGGAGTGTTGATTGACAAAGGCTGAACATGAGCCAGCATTGTGCCCAGGTGGCCAAGAAGGCCAATAGCATCCTGGCCTGTATCAGGAACAGTGTTGTCAGCAGGAGAAGGGAGGTGATCATTCCCCTGGACTTGGCTTTGGTGAGGCCACACCTCAAATACTGTGTCCAGTTTTGGGCTCCTCTCTACAAGAAGGACATTGAGGTACGGGAGACGATACAGACGCAGACTACCAAGCTAGTAAAGGATTTGGAGCATGTCTCATATGAGGAACAGCTGAGAGATCTTGGGGTATTTAGTCTGGAGAAAAGAAGGCTCAGGGTAGACTTTATCGCTCTCTACAACTACCTGAGAGGAAGTTGTAGCAAGGTGAGGATCAGTCTGTTCTCCCTAGTAACAATCAATAGAACAAGAGGAAATGGTCTCCAGTTGCACCAGGGGAAGTTCAGAATGGATATGATGAGGAATTTCTTTCCTGAAAGGGTTGCCAGGCATCTGAACAGGCTGCCCGGGGAGGTGGTGGAGTCACTGTCCTTGGAGTATTTAAGACATAATTGGATGTTGCACTTAGGGAAATGGAAAAAATGAAAAAAAATTAAAAAATTCCAGAATAGTAGCTATGGGATGAGATGGATCCTAGTATCAGAAAGCACAGAGGCCAGGTTGAGATTGGTTTATCTCAATATTCTTCCTGGTGTGAAGGCCTTCATTTGGGTATTTTTGTCATCATCAGTGATTACTAAAAGTCTGTGTAATGGATACCTTCCATTCTATTCATTACTTTCTTAATTTTTTACAATAAAATTCAAAGCTTAACCTTGTATGCTGAGTATGTACTGTATTCTCATATATTGGACCATGACTGATAAGAAACTATAAAAGAGGAAAAAGGAAGTTTTATGTTAATGAGTTAGCTCTGTTAAAGTATAATAGTAAAATATGTGATTTTATACTACTTATGTTTAAAAGCTATATTTATTACAAACTTTTACATTTCAAAGCAACTGAATCTAAATAAATGGAAGGGACCTCCAGAGATCATCAAGTCTAATGCCTGCTGCTAAAACAAATTCACCTAGATCAGGTCTCTGAGGAATACATCCAGCTGGATTTTGAAAACCTTCAGAGGAGAAGACTTCACAACCTCTCTGGCCAGCCTCTGGGCAGGGTTGCAGTGCTTCCTCACCCTCATAGGAAAGAAGTTTCTCCTCATGTTCCAGTGGATCTTCCTGTGTTCCAGTTTGTACCAATTACCCTTTGTCTTGTCACTGGGCATCCCAGAAAAAAAGACTTGCCCCAACCTCTTGCCATCCACCCTCTAGGTGCTTTATAAGTCTTGATAAGATTTCCCCTCAGTCTTCTTTTCTCCAGGCTAAACAGTCACAAGTCTTGCAGTCTTTCCTCATGAGAGATGTTTCACTCCACTCATCTTCTTGGTAGTTGTCTGCTGGAGTCTTCCCAGAAGTTCCCTGTCTCTCTCGAGCTGGAGAGTCCAGGACTGGATACAGTACTCCAGATGAGGTCTCACCAGGGCAGAGTAGATGGAGAGAATGTGTAAGACACTGATTGCAGCTGTTCTGATCTACTTGTTCTAGGGAGCTAGAGTTTTGAGAACACAATCAGTTCTGGGTATAAAAGTTAACAGTATAGAAGTAAAAGTAAAAATATAGAAGAAAAAAATGTGCTACACTGTGAGGAGATTGCTTTAATCCAAAGGAAATTGTTATTTTCAGTAAAGTAGAAGAGTAACTGTCTTCTGGGATCACTGGAAAAAAATTAAAGCTTACTGCAAATAGAGCAAAAAGGGTAAAGGCTGACTTGTAAAGGTCATAAAATCTTTAGTGGGAGTTTTTCAAATACAAAACTAGCAACAGTAAAAGGGATGATCTAAATATGCTTAATACTACTCCTTCAGACTAGGAAGACAGAGAACATGATCTCTAAAGGTTCCTTCCAACTTTCCACTTGTTTTGTTCCAAGTATACATACCATATATGCTCTAATTGCAGTCTCAGTGAGTTCCATACTGGGCACGCTTTAGCAAGAGTTGCATAGCTCCTCAGAAGCTTCTGAGCTAATAAAATTAATCTGACTAGCAGAAAAAGCCACAAATTTTTCAGTGATACAGAGAGATATAAAATTCATGTTGCAGCTTTTTTTTCCCCTGTATATTTGAATAGATTAATTTTTATTAGTTTTTACTGTTTCTTTAAACTTTTTTCTTTTAAAGTGTCTAATCTATAGCATTTCTGAATACAGCTTTTCTGCTAACTGTACTTGGTTACCTACATTTGCAAAATTTTAAGCAATGTACATTTCTTTGTGTGTTTCATATACTATTTTGCTTCCATTAAGACAGGCAGAAATAACTTGCATAGGTTCCGAAATGAAAGTATTAAAGTAATGAGAGTGTTAGATTCTATTTAAGTCCCAATTATTTAATATCCTGAGATGGATTTTTGTGCAGTCACTTGTGTTTGGTAACAGAGGGAGGGAACTGCAGTGCTGCCCCTGTAAACAGTTCTCAAAACTTCACCTGACTGAGTTTGGACCCAGCTCCAGTCTGGTGAGGCCCATCTGGCACCCCTGGCATCACAATTTAAGAATGGAAACTTGTGTGTACGAGGAGATAGAAGGCTAGGGTAAGAAGGAGGCAACCATGTGGACCCCACAGTCAGAGGGGGAAAGGAAAAAGAGTAGCATCAGAATAGAGATCCCGCTGCAGATCATGGTGACAATGCAGGCTGTTACCCCATGACCCATGGAGAGTGATGGAAGGACTAATATTTGTTAGCAGCTCTGGCAGAACTCTGTGCTAGACAGCATGAGTGTAGTGGACCCTGTGTCAGTGAGAGTATTTTGGACCCTGACCCAGAGGAAGTGGAGAGGAGCTGCAACCCTAGGGGTGAATGCATTTTGGAGTGGCCCAGGCCATTCATGTGTGAGGGACCCTGAACTGGAGCAGTGAAGACTGGCGAGGAGTCCTCCTGCCCTGAGGAGAGAAAAGTGGCAGCAGCCATCAGGACAAGACTGACTCAAATTCCCATTCTCTGCCCTTCCATGCCACTCATGGGGTGAGGAGTTAAAGACACCAGGATTAGGTGCCTCAGACCAGGAAGAGGGGAGGTGTGAGGTGAAGAGGATCTTAAAGGAGCTAGTTGTACTTTCCATTGTTTGCCTATTCTGTATTGTTCTCTGTTGAATATTTCTGTTTGCTATGGTTTTGGTTGGTGGTGGATTAAATTAAGTTTCATTTTCTTCCCTAAATTGAGTAGTCTTGTCTGTTTTGCCCAGGACCCTAAGTGGCTAGTAAGTCCTTCTTGTTCTTAGGGAGTTTCCAAAGGCCAATTGTTCTTGCATGCTTCTGAACTGTTTGAGTAAGACCAGACTGTTTAAAAACCAGGTTCTTTGATCCCTATTGTTCTCAGTATGGTCTCTAGAGCTAGAAGAAATAGTCAATATACTGTATAAATTTGTGTCTGTACATCTAAATTACCTAATAACACTATATAATGCCATGATAACAAAATATTTACTTTGCTAGATGTTGCAGACATCTCAAAATATGCAAAGGGCAGCTTGCACTGACATTATGAGGTTTGATTTATTGTTTGTTTGCATGGCAAATACTGTTTTCAGGAATGCACATGTGAAATCCAAACAGCAATACTCAAAAACCACAAGATTCAATTTCCTCAACAATAACTAGCCAGACTACAACATCTTGAGGCATAAAGTGTGTGGTTATTTTAGGCTGAAGAATACCACACATTCTTTCTACTCTTATGGGTAAATAATAACATTCAAAACTCAACTACAAGAATTTTAAATGTAAGTATTTTATCAACACATGATATCCTATTTTGTCTTATTTTCCTTCTGATCCCTTTTCCACAAAAAAAAAAAAAAATCTACTTATCCTGTAAAGACATGAAGAAGCAGAATGATATAACTACCTAGAGTCACTGCCTCTTGCTTTAAAACAAAGTAAAAATTAATGGCATCCAGAAAGCACCTTCTGAAACTTTTGTTTTGTTAAGAATTGACAGTTTCAGTGTGTCATGGTTTGACATGAAGCCACTTCTGGTAAGGAGCAAGGGACTGTAAAGATGAATCCTGTAAGAAGTTGCTCACAACTCTCCCCAGCTCTGAGCCAGACCCACTTCTGGGGCTGAGCCAATTAGACGCCTCCACAGTCACTTTTTAAGAAGAAGCTGGAAGAGGAGGCTTCTTCTTTCTTCTTCTACCTTTTCTTCTTTTCCATCTGGTGGTGGTGCAAAGAATTGGATAAGAGAGAAGCGATCATACAGACCCCAGGTTCAGTGAGGGAAGAGAGGAGGAGGTGTGCTGGAGCAGAGACTCCTCTGCATCCTGCAGAGAGGACTGGTGAAGGTGAGATTTTTTTCCATTTTGTTAAAGATCCCACATCAGAGGCAGTGACTAACTTCACTAAAGACCTCATGCCAGGGTCAGTGACTATGGCCAGAGGAGGCCGTGTCCCATTGGAGGGACCCCATATTCACAGAAGCTGCAACTGTGGAGAAGAACCCATGCCTGAGACATTCATTAAGGACTGCATCCCGTGTGAGGAATCCTGTATTGGCAGAAGCCACAGCTGCTGGGAAGAACCTACACCAGAGAAGTTTGTTAAGAACTGTGTCCTGGGGGAGGGACCCCATATCAGAGCAGAGAAAGAATGCCAGAAATCATCCTCCCTGAGAAAGTAACAGAGCTCATCTGTGAGAGACTGACCATATACCCCATTCCCTGCCCCCTTGAGCAGTTGAGGGGGGAGAAGGTAGAGATATGAGGAGCAGTGGCTAGAAGAAACGAGGGATGGGGGAGGGAGATCTTAAAGTGTTGACTGTAATTTTCACAATCATCCTACTCCATTTTTGCTTTTTGTTCTGTTCTGTTTCATGTAGTTAGTAGAATAAACTTTCCTGCTTTCCTCTCTAAGTTGAGTACTGGAGTCTGTTTTGGACCTCTGCTATCCTAACAAGGATGGGGTTAGATGGGGGGCACCGAGCAAGAGACTGTCATGGTGCTTCATTGCTAGCTTGGCAAAATCACAACACAGTTCTCAAAAACAAGCACATAGGACCTATTGCTAATCATTATGTACCATTACAACAGCTAACATGGTCTCTAACTAGTGATCTTTAGACATAATTTCCATTTGCAAACATTCAAGATGATTTAGAGTAGAAAAAATTGCAAAAAATTATGCAAATGCTTTTTTTTTTTTTTGCCCAATTCATTTAGATTCAGCTTCTTTTCTTCAAAATGAAATCAGACTGGAAGGCCTAGGTTACATCAGTTTCCTAAAATAACTTTTTTCATATGACCTATTATATGTGGCTTATACACTATTATATACCTTAAAAAAAATCTTAAAGTGATAGTAATCATATTTTATGCTGTGTAGGGGTTTATGTACAGCAAGAGGTAGCAAATGCGCTGGTTCTTTATGTCAGCAGAAGTCCAGAGTTGAAATGTTCTAAAACAGCAGAGCATTAATTTTTTGCAGCTTCCTATTTGTAGTTGCAATACAGCCCTTTTACATTAATATAAAATAATGTAATGGTCTGAAACCAGGTGGTGCACAAGTTAGAACTGACTAAAAGGTGGGATAAAGAATGTTTCATGAAATGAGTTAAATGTATGAATGTTTTGTGAAATCAGAGTCAGTGAAACATTAGTTTTAAGATGACTGCAGAGGCCACTCTGGAGAAATGCAGTGCTCATAGATATGAAGAACAAAACAAAATCTTTAAAAATTAATAAATAATGACCACAAATGTGCTTTTCCATGTTCCAGATTTCTATTTTAAAATTTACGTATCAATAAAATTTTCATTAAGCTCAGTGAAATTGCTTTTTTTGAATGGAGGAATTAAATCATGGCCTACTTTCTGTAACTCATTGATAACCATTTGCAGCGTAGCAGGTAGGGGTTTATGGTGCTGGAGGTGTAGTCATATGCATCAAATGGTAATTCTTAAAGTCCACATTTGTCTAGGAAGCACTAATTAATTGCATAAAACAGTGAAGATTGGTACAAGAGCTTGAACTATTTCCTCTTCTGACTTTGTGCAGTTATATAGCAACTCAAAGGGCAGTATTTTAGGGGAAAAAAAATTAAACCAGTTTTATTTGGCTTATGTTGACGAGGATTGGTAGCAGCAGACTTGACAGCCTACTTCAAAGAGACTACCCCAATCACTTGTTGATGCACTACTTGTTGCCTTAACTATAAGACAGTGTATCCTGCAGTGATACTAGGGGAATGGACAGTAGTAAGACTCTGATATCACACTTTTCTAGCAGATCTGTCAAAACTAGTGTCTTATGATTGGAGGACTGTAAAGTGATGCAAGAGGAGAATGATAAAGTTAAGTGCAAATGATTAGGCTAATATTAATACAGCACAAAGCTTAAAAACAACTTTGAAAGACGGAACGATTTAAAAAATGAAAGCCCAAGGAGAAAAAAAAAGAGCAATAAAAAAGGAGGGATCTGTGATAAACTAGTCCTGACAGCTTTTTGTTATAATTGATTTTTCAAATTACAGAAATATAAATAGGAATGTCTACCTGTACTTCAGTAGAGCATTTGTTATGTTGTTACATGGAAACAGAATAGCCAAACAAGAGAAACATAAGTGTGATAATGACAAATCCTGTCTGTTTCTCTTTGAAATATAAAGGATAAATACTGTTTCAGAAGTCCTAGGTAAGACAATACCTTGCTCATATCATACATAAATCAAGTCTTCAGTATGAGCATCTCTTTTCAAGGAAGTTCGAACTGGAGTAATTGCAAAATAAGTTTCCTAGAATGATAAAATGAATCTCTATGTTCAGGGAAGAAATAAAAAAATCTTGGCTTCTCTGTTTTGGGAAGTTTGTCTTGTTAAAACAGATCCATCAGAGAGAAGAACCAAGTAAAAAAGAAAGTTATAGAAACTCAATAACAAATGAATAACTGAATATGAACTGGCTATTGATAAATTTCATTTTTATTCTACAGCTATGCAAAAAAAATTCATTATGAGCACAGAAAGTCTGTTGTTCAGAATCTCTATAACTTTTCTATACCAAACACATTCTCTTTGTTGAACATCTGACATTTTATAACCAAAAGTCAGTTACATTAGTGAAAATAGTAGGGCTACCTGTTCCTGCTGAAAACAGATTTGGACCCCTCTTTTACTGCATATATTTTACTTCACTGTCAACACATCTACGCATACCATGGTATTCCTCTCCAGAAGCTGCTCCTCTTCTTCTTTAGTCAGAGCCTTTCCATGAGCACTGCATAGTCAGTTGTTTGTGCTGCAAACCCTGTGCACTCACTACATTGTCTGTAGGAACAAATAACACCAGCAGAATCAGTCCTTGCTTCTTGTTCTCCAAGCAGTGTAAGTGTGAGAAATTGTGGTTTTATGTTTAAAGGAACAGGCTGTATTAGATACAAATGTTTGAGCAAATATAGTAAAATGCCGAATTGTTACTTAGTTTCTGAAAAACACTCATATTCCTTATGAACAAGAATTCAGATGGATACATAAAATTCCAAGTTCTTTTTCCATCTATGAACCCCATGGAATTATTTGTCCTCATGAATACTTGCTAACTCATATAAGCTGATTGACTAACAAAGAATAGTCATTCCCATCAATGGGGGTTATGACAGGTTATGGTGGAGGAAGGAATTATTGTCATTCATTACAGGTATTGTCATTCATTACATTCATTTGCAGCTCTAAACTCACAGATCTCAGCACACTCAAAATATAACTTATCAATATTTTGCTTTAAAGGAATCCCTAAAAATAAACTGGTCAGAAGCAAACCTATACAAAATTGAATCTTGCAAAAACTGCCACACAGCTTAACTTTATTACTGCGAGTAGTTCTTACTATTAATAGTAGTAAATATAAAGACATGCAAAAGTTCTGGCAAATTAAGTTTTCACTTCCTGGGTAAAAGAAAGATTGTATCTGATACAAACTTATTACTCTAACTCCTTAAGATTAGAGGGAAATTACTTTTCTCTCAAGCTAACAATTCCATTAAAATTCTGAAGCAATATTGTAAACATTTTATTCACAAAAGGAATAAAAATATGACAAGAATACATTCATTTTAGGCAAATGAAACAGTTCAAGTTCTGTAGTTATGCTAAAATATTTCTCTCAAATAAAAAAAAAAAAAAAAAAGAAAAGCAAAACAGGAACATCTTAGGTAAGTAGCTATCTCAAAGCCCGAGTAAAAAGAAAGGGGAAAATTTTTACTTTTGAAAAATCTTAATGATACTGAATAAGTGAGTGAAGAGTAAGTGAAACAAGATTTTGTTTTTCTGAAACAGATTATTATATAGATGTCAGTAACCCAATAATAAATTGTGCATAAGAAATTAAATATTTTATTCCACGTAGACCTAACAATAGTATGATTTTAACAGGAGAATAACAACAGGAGAAATAATTAGTGAGCTGGTTGAAATATTAGATTTCTATATACATTTTGTGTGTCACTTGTTTCAAATTCAACAGCTTTTTTAAGAATAAGAAATTAAGAATGTAATATTATATTCAAGTGGAAAATCTCACATGAATTTCAGAGATAATATAGGAAGTTTCCCACAAGTGAGTGTTGCAGCTGTATGCCTCTATTGTTTTTAAACTCTGCCTATAAAATCTGTTCTAAATTATTCTATATTATTGCATATTGAAAAACCACACTCTTCTTATATCCATCTAGATCAAATTGTACTAATCTAGATGTGATTTTATGTATGAAAAGACACATATGTTGAACCTGAACCAAACTACTAAGCAGAAAGGCAATCAGGAGAAAGCGAGAGTATGATCCAAAGACAAAAGTTATTCTCCATGGATGCAAAGCAAGGAGGATCAGACCAGGTACAGACGCAGTCAGGAAAATCCCACTAATTTTTTGTTCTTTTATATGAATGATGAAATTTCTAGTACTTGTTCTGTATAGCACCAATGTTTTCATTATTGTGAAGAAGTGAAATTTCCAAGTGAAACCTGTGCACACAACTAAACACATGTAGACAGAGTAACATATCCAGTTTCTAAACTATATTCCCATAGCTTACTACTAGGAATCCTATTAATATCTTTTTTTTTTTTTTTTTACCCTTTTTCAAATATCCATTCAAATATAAAGATCTCTGTTTCACTGCAAAAATCCCAGTAGGCTTCATTAATTCTGGCTGATGAACTGAAAAATAACTCTCTTGCACAGACATGTTTTCTTTACCAACAGTACCTGTACAAATGACATTCACAGCTATGCTAAATCCAGAGAGATTACATGGTGAATGTGACCTATGCAGCAAAAATCTACCAGTATAAAGGTGGAGGAGCACTTCTGTCAAGTCAGTTGTCAAACACTTGCCAATTCCTCTCATCCTCTACAGGGAAATATTGACCTTGATTAAATATATATTGATGAATAACAGTCATTTAAGTTATCTTTGCTTGTACAGTTTTAATTTTGTAAGGCTCAATAACATCTCAGACAATTGCAGAAGACTCATTCTTTTCCTGTCTTTTCGAGAGATTTTAACAATGTCAAGGTTATTTGACTATAGATAGTCTTATATTGACTAGTAACAATTATTTCCTTAATTCATGAAGATATTTTCAGATACTTTTTTACACTGCTCACATGTTCCATGGGCATCAAACATTGCTATGCTGTATACTCATCAATCCCTTTATCATCTTTAAATAATAGCATACAGTGAGTTCATCCAATCTCGTGTATTAAGAGAGGTGTATAATGTGTGGGAGAGGTATTTAAATTCTTTTTTTATTATTTTTTTTTTCCATCATCACAGCCATGTTCCTTCATCCCAAAGCTTCTACTCAGCATCATTTGGTCATAATTTTTGCTCCCACTTAGTCAGGTTTCCTAGCCAATAGTTAGAAAAGATTACTTTGTCCAGTTCACAAAACAACCACTGAGTCTGTCCATTCTTGGGTGAGTTCTTTTCTTGAGTATGAAAATGTACCTAATGGAAAATTTGTACATCACTGAAATATTTTTTACATGTTTTTTAAACACAAGATAGAATCCATCAAGTGTTAGCCCTATTAAGTGCATAAGGCCTCATCAGAGCAGAGGGGGAGAAGATCCTCCCTTGACCTACTGGACATGCTCTTCTTGATACATCCCAGGATGCCATTGGCCTTCTTGGCCAGAAGGGCACATTACTGGCTTGTGTTCAGTTTATTGTCAATCAGGACTCCCAGATCTCTCTCTGCAGAACTGTTCTCCAGCAGTTTGGCCCCCATCCTACCCTGGTGCATGAGGTTCTTCCTACCCAGATGCAAGACTCTGCACTTGTCCTTGTTGAACCTCAGGAGGTTCCTCACTGCCCAACTCTGAAGACAATTGAGATCCTGCTGAATGGCAGCACAGCCTTCTGGGGAATCAGCCAGTCCTCCCATTTTGGTGTCATCAGTGAACTTGCTGAGGGTATACTCTATCCATCATCCAGGTGGCTGATAAAGATGTGTAACAAGAGTGGCCTCAGAACCGATCCCTGTGGAACTCCACTAGTCACAGGCCTCCAACTCGATTCTGTGCCATTGATCACCACCCTCTGGGCTCTGCCATTCAGACAGTTCTCAATCCACTTCACTGTCCACTCATCCAAGTGTAGTGATTTGACCCAGCTAGCACAGCAGCACCACGACAGTCTCTTGCTTGGTGCTCCCATTCACCCCCACCCTCATTAGGATGACAGAGGCCCCAGTAAAATGGGAGTAAAAACATAAGCAAGGTTGTTGTGGATTAAGACAAGGGCAGGGAGGGCTCCCTGCCAAAACAGACTCCAGTACTCGACTTACAGAGGAAAATAGGAAAGTTTATTCTACAAGGAACAGAATGGAATAAAAGCAAGAATGGAGTAGGATGGTGAGATTATTACAACCAGTACTTTAACATCTCCCTCCCCCATCCCTCCTTTCTTCCCAGGCCCAGCTCACTGCTCCTAATATCTCTACCTCCTCCCCCCTCTATGGCTCATGGGGTCAGGGAGTGGGGGATGTGGTCAGTCTCTCACAGTTGGGCTCTGCCACTTCTGTCTTCTCTGATGAGGATGACTCCTGGAATTCTTTTCCTGTTCCAACACAAGTTTCCTCTCCCAGGACACAGTCCTTAACGAATTTCTCTGGTGTGGGTTGTTCCCAGCAGCTGCGGCTTCTGCCAATATGGGTTCCCTCACACAGGACATAGTCATTGGTGAATATCTCTGGAGTGGATTCTTTGCCACTGTTGCAGTTTCGACAGTTACAGGGTCCCTCTCTCGGGACAAGGCCTCTTCTGGGCATAAGTTTAATGAGCTGCTTTGTTGTGAGTTCCTTCCCACAGTTATAACTGTGGATATTGGTTCCCTTCCTCAGGATGCAGCCTGCTCTGGTCATAGTGATAAAGGATCCTTTCCTCGGGACATGGCCTGCTCCAGCCATAGTTTTAAAGAAGAAAATCACTGCCCCTGTCTCAGGGTCTGCAGTGAAGTGGTTGGGTCTCCATCATGGGACACAGCCTCCTCCGGCCATAGTCACCGTCCCTGGCTCAGGGCCTTTAATGAAGTGATTCGCTGCCCCTGGTCTGGGACCAGCTTTAGCAAAATGAGTCTCTAACTCTGATATGCGGTCATTATCAAAATGAATCTCTACCACTGATGTGGGGTCTTTAAAGAAATGAAAATAAATCTCAGCTTCACCAGTTCTCTCCATAGAATGCAGGGGAGTCTCTGCTCCAGCACACCTCCTCCTCTCTTTCATCACTGACCTTGGAGTCCGCATGGTTGTTTCTCTCACTGTTCCTACTCCTTGCACCACCACCAGCCAGAAGAAAAAGAAGGGCAGAGAAGAAGGAAGAAGATGGAGGAAGAAACCTCCCCTTCCGGCTTCTTAAAAAGTGATCATGGAGGCGTCTGGCTCAGAGCTGGTGTGACTTTTGAGCAACTTCTTACAGGACCCATCTTTACAGTCCCTTCCCCCTTACCAGAAAAGGCTGTCATGTCAAATCATGACACCAAGCCACACTGTCTGAGCTTTCTGAGGAGAGTGTTATGGGAGACAGTGTCAAAAGCCTTGCTGAAGTCAAGGTAGATGACATCCGCTGCTCTCCCCTCATCTAGCCAGCCAGTTATGCATTAATAGAATAAGCAAATGTGAATGGAACATTTTGTTTAGTTGTATGCTAAGGTTGTATAATGGGTTTGTGTGGGCATACTTTTTTCTTGTAACAAGGGGAAGGGGCTGCAATGCTGCCCCTGTAACCAGTTCTCAAAACATTCCCAGCTCTGAGTTGGACTCACCTCCAGTCTGGTCAGTCCAATCTGGTGCCTATGTCATTGTCATTTAAGAAGGGAAATCTTCAGTGTATGGGAAGAGGTGGAAGGTTGGGATGAGATAGAGGTGACTATGCACAGTGTGGTCAGTGAATGAAGAAGGAAGGAGGAGCAATGGACTGGACAAATCCATGCAGCCTGTGATGAGAGAGCAGCTGTCCCCTGCAACCCACAGAGGGCAATGGTGAGTCTGCAGGTTGCCCAAAACTCCAGGAGCCTCCCATGCCAGGGGCAGTGGAGTGACTGAATGGCTAAGAGTCCATGTGCCCTAAAGTGAGACAAGTGGCAGAAACCATTGGGAAAAGACTGACTGAAACCCCTGTTCCCATCCCATGGATCACTCAGGGAGAGAGGAGGTAAAGACATCGTGATCAGATGCCTGAGCCTGGGAAGAAAGGAGGAGTGGGGAGAAGGGAATCTTAAAGAGCTGATGATATGCTTCCTCATCATCCTACTCCGTATTGTTTTCAGTTGGGTGTGTTTTTCTGTTTGTTATGTTTTTAGTTGGTGGATTAAATTAAATTTAATTTTCTTCCCCAAACTGAGTAGTCTTGTCTGTTTTGCCCAGGACTGTGAGTGCTGAGTGAGCTTTTCCTGTCCTTAGGGGATTCCAAAGGCCTTCGATATGGTACTTTTATCTTCCCCATCCTGCCGGGAGGGGGAGGAATGATTGAGTGGCTGCTCCTGTTTCTTTGTTCTTGCCTGGGCCAAAAATATTTCATGGGCAGAGAGGGAGAGATCTTCTACAAAAGCAAAAGAATGTGTGTTATTATATTTATAGATATTTTCTGGATGGCCTTAACTTCCAAATTTTTATTTATCTCACAGGTTTTGGAAATGTGTCAAGTAAATTTTAATGTATAATGAAAGATGCTTTGGTAGAATAGTTCTCTGCATAACAACTTATTGGTTTTGAGGAGTTTTGTTATTCATATTTAATACATAAATGTTACAGAAACGTAACTGTATTTTATTGCATGCTACCTTGCAGAACTAAAACAGGAGAGAGCAGTAAAAAATGTGGAACATAAATTTTTATTCCTGTAACATGCCTGAAGCCTAGAACTTTCCACAGTAAGCATAAACTAAAGCAATTAAATTAATCCTCAGATTTTTCAAAATCAGTATGACTTCACCAAACACTATGCTACACAAAAGTTCCAGTTTTAGCACTGATTATTAGGAACTGAAATATAGAATCATTATGCTTGGGAAAGATCTTTGAGACTATAGAGTTCAACCACTAACCTCACACTGCCAAGTCCATCACTAAACTAAACCACGTCCCTCAGCACCTCATCTATGTGTCTTTTAAACATTTCTAAAGTTGCTGACACCACCACTTCCCTGGGAAGCTCATTACAATGCTTAATAACCCTCTCAATGAGAAAGTTCTCAATCTCAACCTCCCCTGGCAAAACTTGAACCCATTTCCTCCTGTCCTGTTATTCATTAATGGAGAAAAGAGATTGAACCCCAACTCACTACAACTCTCCTTCAGGTAGTTGTAGAGAGTTTGCTGGATATCTGAACTGAAGGCTAAATATTAGTAGAAAGCCATTGACCACTGCCCACATTTGTATATTAATAAGAGATAAAAGGTGGTCAGTGTTAACTAAATATCTGAAAGCTTTAAAATCTGGATTTTTTTCCTCAAGCACCGATTTCAACAAAACATTTGGATTTTACCTTCTTATAAGAGCTTATATGAATTAAAACTTATTCTCTTCAAAAACTCATAGATGTCTTAGTTAAACACACATACAATAACATAACTTTCAGGTTTTTTTACTCTCAGACAATATTGTTACAAATGATAATTACTAATATTCAAGAGCAATCATTCTACATGGGATATGTTTTCTTTTCATTGCTATGTTAATTGGATGCAGATATTTTATTTAATTTGTTTTCTACCCATAAAGGATGAGGATTATATTAATTGGAAGCCAAACTCTGACTGGGTTCAGAAAAATTCATTGCAGAGTTTCAGACAAAGCAATCTTCCTTTTTTTTTCCCTTTTTTTTCTTTTATCCTGGAGTAGATGAGGAGGGGTTTAATATTCTTTTCTGTCTTAAATATTGCTCTAACATTGTTTCTTTAGTAATGATATAACATTTTGAAAAGTTATTAATGTGAGTACTGCTCAACAATTCATCCAACAAAGAGAGTTCTAGTTCAACTAACAATGATAGAAGCACCAGTAATAGTTACACAACTACACACTCCACTACCCATATAAAGTATGCAATATAAAGCCATTACTAAGAATTTGGTACCTTAGAGTCCTTTTCCACACAAAGTCTGCTTTAAATAGATTGATTATTAGAAAGTCCTGAGACAGCCACAAAGTCCTGGCTCAGTGTCTGTAATTTAGATGAACAAGGACTTCGACAATTCTAATCTGTAGAGACAGATTTCTTTTATCACAGGTCACTTTTTAAATACGGAGAATATGATTTCTGTACCTTGAAAGAAAAAGGAATGTAAAAATAAATGAACAAGCTTACTTAAGAGGAGCTTTTTGATCTCTCATATTAAAAAGAGTCATATAAAAACACTGGTTTTGATAGCCAACAGTAGGGAATTGTAGTTTCGACTGCATAAATACAACTGTAAGAGATAGTTTCATCAAAAAAAGTTTTTTGGATCAAGGCCCCACTATCTGAGTAAAAACCAAGCCCCAAACTAATACTCTTCAAAATGTAATGTTTTACTGAAAGGTCAAAAGCAGTAATTTTAATTACAGTATTTCTCCTCCGTGCTGAAACAAAGATAAAGAATATTTTATTGTTTAGGATCAATTAGAGACAAAAGTAATTCATTTAAGAATTTAATTCCTTTCAGCAATGTTTAAGATCCAAAAAACAAACCAGTCAATTCTAATACCCCAAAAAGCATAATCTATTCACATTCTTATTTGCAATAAAAACAAATTAATTAGAACAAATTCCTTTGCAAGACATCAGAAGTAATTATTTCAATTATTTCTTTCCAATCAGTAATAAAAAATTCATTAACCTCAACTTCATTCTAAAATTTCAAAGCAATTTATTCAATAACTTCATTTTAGTTCACAAACAAGTTAATTACCTCGGGTCCTGTTCCGCAAAGTTTTTCTAAGACAACTGCTTCCCTTAATTGAATACACATGCCTTTATCCATTCTGAAATGCTATAAATTTGTCTCTTGCATTATTTGAGATGCTAGCTATCATCAAAGTGCTAGATCTTGAACAGGACTTGCTGTGCACCACAGGATTTACAAGCATCAATCACCTTTATAAGATTAGTCCCAAAGTGAGACGTGTCTCTCAGTTGTTATAATCCCAAAGCAAGATTTACAGCAATAATTGCTCTAGGTTGCATCAGTAAACAGCAAAGCTTTACATTTCTATCTCTTATTATGTTACTGGTGATGTGCAAGCATCAGTGCTGCTAGTCACATTGAGGTATTAGAATTAACTTGGGTGGATTAATCTTCTCTCTCAAATTCTCTGCAGAAAAATGTAGTGTATTCAAAAAGCTACAAGCCTTCATTTTTTTTTTTTTTTTGCTGTTTGTCTGATATTATACATACCCATTTCTCTATAAAAATTAAGCTTTTACAATTTCCTGTACATTACGAGGGACTAAAATTTTGTCATTTAGAAAGTCATTGCAATTGCCTTAATATAGGTTTAATGCTATTAAGACGACTAAGGCATATAGAAAGACCAAAGCTTTGAACTGCATATTTATACCTTTATCCAAAGTCATCCAGGAACAGATGAGATTCACTATTCCCTCTTCACAGCTGGCCAAATTCTTGTTTAGCAAGGGCAACACCTTACCATGCAAAATTACTAAAGAGGTGCAGACTGAACTAACAAATGTTTATGAAGTCTGATATCTCTTGTAGAGCATGATTTTCAGAAAGAACTAGCTCTACAAAAATAAGCTAACAATATATTTGAAGGTAAGATACAAAAATCACCAGTGACTCTCTAATTTCAGCAAAGAAATAGTCACGGATGGTGTTAGAAGAGCAGGAAAAATAATCATTGTAAGATACAGTGTAATGAAATAGAGAAATCAAAGATTGTTTTACTTAAAGCAAGATTATGATACGTAAAAATTGATTATGTTAAATGTTAACCTTATGTATTCTTTTTTCCCATTCCCTTATTTATCCTTATCTCAAATATGTATGAGTTAGTATCATTGTGTAAGTAGGAAGGATTTAGACTTTCCCTCTTTACTCTTTTAACTTAAAATTGTTATTAAATTATTATCATTCTAGCATCAAACAATAAGGCATCTGAAAAGCAGAAATAGAAGAATCATTAAATTTTTTCAACTACAGTCATAACCCTTCAAAAGCTCTGTCCATAAATACTTTTACTAATGCACATCTCTAACAGGGCCAGAAAGCCAACTGTGGTGGTTTAGCCAGCTGCCCACCAAGTCATAATATCACTCCGTTTTCTAAACTGGACAGGAGAGAGAGAGAAATATAACAAACAGCTTGTAAGTTGAGATAAGGATGGAGAGATCACTCAGCAATTAGCATCACCAGCAAAACAGACTCAACTTAGGGAGAAAAAGGTTTGATTTATTAAAGAAACAATAAGAGTAGAGAGATGAAAAATAAAATCGAGTCTTGAAATGGCTCCTCCCACACCTTCACCTTCCCAGGGCTTTCCTTCCTTCCCCCCTCAGCAGCACAGGGGATGGGTGTTGTGGTCTGCTCATTCCAGATGGACTTCTCCACTGCTTCCTCTCAGGGGAAGACGTCTTCACACTTTCCACTGCTATACTGTGGGGTCCCTCCCCAAGGGAAACAGTCCCTCACAAGCTTCTTCAGTCTGAATTCTTCCCATGGGATACAGTTGCTCACGAACTGCTCCAGCATGGGTCCTCCTATGTGGGCAGCTCCTCACTCCCTGCCCCAACGTGGGTCACCCACTGGGAGAACAGTCCTTCAGGTATTGACTGCTCCTGCATAAGTCCCTCACAGGATCACAAGTCCTGACTGCAAACCTGCTCCGATGTGAGCTTCTCGCTGCTCATGGGCTCCCAGGTTCTGCCAGGAACTTGCTCCAGGGTGAGCTTCCCACAGAGTCACAGACTCCTTCAGGCATCCATCCGCTCCAATGTGGGGTCCTCCACGGGCTGTGAGTTCTCTGCTTCCCAGTACTGCTCCATGGACTGCAGGGGCACAGCTGCCTCACCATGGTCCTCAGCACAGGTCACAGGGGAGTCTTTCTTTCAGGGCCCAAGCTCCTTCCTCTCCCTCCTTCTCCACTGACTTTGGTATCGGCGGAGATGTTTTCAAATTCTCACTTCCTTCTGCTGCTGCAGTCTTACATCTGCGCAACAACTTCTTCCCTTTCTCAGGTATGTTATTCATAGAGGCATTACCTCCATCACTAATTGGCTAGTCCTGGGTCAGGTGCAGGATCCAGCTTAGAATTGTCTGGTCCTAACCCTATGAGATACAGGGGAAGCTTTTGGCAACAATTTGTTTAAAGAAGCCACCCCTGTAGCCCCTCTGCTACCAATATATTGGCAAAAACTGGTTTCAATTTATAGACAATTAACATTTGGTAGCCAAGATGGTGTCATATGAAGTTAAGGAATGATGACTCTCATGATCAGCCTGCAGTGGCTGAGAATTCCTTTCCATGCTAAATCTTTCCTCAAAGGCGGGTCCAAGAGTCCAGGACCTGCTCACTGCTCAGAAAATCGAGGGTACTCACAGCCCTTTGTGCCACTCGAGGCAACATGCATCCCAAATATAAGAGTTTTAAAGTTCTTCTGTGGCTTTAGACATCTTCCTGAATATCTTGACTAATAAGAAACTTGTCTTTAACCTATCATTACTGAAGATTTTTCTGAAGTCATCAGACAATATACAAAATTTTTTGTCACAATGACAAAAAAAAAAACCCTCAAGAGAAATGTGACTCTCAGGCAAATTGATTGATGTAAGAAGCATTATTCTGAGAATATTAAAGACTGTAATGTGTTGAAAAATTAAATTGATAACCTAGAAGAGATTTGCTGCAGAAACAAAAGATAGATAGATATTTTTGGAGGCATGACAATAAGAGAAAATAATTTTTATTATTTGCACCATATCTACAATGTTTTGTGATATAGTATATCAAATCTTTCTGATGAAGTTGCATTCTCTTCCTACTTCTACTGCCTTGATTGAAAGTCAAGGTTACAGTGAATAGATATTTATCACATTGCAATGCCTTTTATCCAAACTCTCACAGTGATTGATGAGGTACCTAGTAATCATTTCACCCAGCATCGAAATCTTGGTTACTTTTTTTGCACAAATCAACAGTATTCTGCAACAGTAAGCAACAGCATTGGATTGCTGCTTGCAGGGGCCCGGATTCAGAACGCCATTGAGAGACTGGCAAGGCCTGTTTGATCCTTTGTCTACTACCTCCTGCTGTTCTTTCACATAGGTACCAGAGATAATGCTGGGAGCAAACTGAACCATATAAAAAATGTCTACACAGGCATATGAGTGATAGTGAAAGGTATGGGAGCCCAGGTGGTGTTCTCTTCAATCTTGCTAGCAAGGGGAAAGGATTATTAAGAAGCCACAGATATTATGTGTCAACAATTGGTTGGAGAGATGAAATTAGCAATAGGATTTTGTTTTCTATGACTATGAGGTACTGTTTGAACACCAGTATCAGTTTGAAAGATTCACTTCACTGAATAGAGCAAAGATATCTTTACCTGTAGCATGGCTGATCTGATAAAATGGGCTTTAAGGTGAGATTGAAGGCAAGATGGAAGCTACCAACAGCCCTCTGATGGAATGATGGATAGGGCTGACAAATTAAGAACCTGGAGAACAAAATTAATAAAACAGCTTGGAAGGGACAATCACAAGTGTTTACATATAACCAAAAATGAAGTGACTACAAGGCCCTGTAATAGGGGGAAATAAAAAAAGCACAAAACAAAAAAAACCCACACCATGCTGGAGCATCTGTTTGATGTGTGTGCACACAGCATGGAAAGTAAGTACAGGGGTTAGGGATCTGTGTGTGGTACAGGGCTGTAGTTTTTCTGGGATCACAGAATTGAGGTGGGATGGTTCATGTAACTGAGGTTCTGCAATGGAGAGATTCTTGTTCTTTAGGAAGGACAAGATGAGAAATTGTGCTTTGAGTGAGAAAAGCTGGAATACACAGAGTTCTGCTGGAAGATGCATGAGGAGACACTTATGGGTAAGGAATTGTATGGGTGGCTATGTAGTGGGTGTCTGCTGTAGGCTTTCTGATCAGGAAAAAACAAGTGGATGATGTCTTCTGCAGGCAGCTGGAGGTAGCCTCATTTTCACAGGCCCTGGTTCTTCTAGGGGACCCCATATGCCCTGTTATTAGATGGAAGAAGCAGTATGGCAGGGCATAAGCAACCCAGGAGCTTCCTGGAATGCACTGACAAAAAATTCCTGATAGAATGAGAGATGAGCCAACAAGCAGATGTGCTCTGCTGGACCTGGTACTAATAAGAAAAAACTGGTTGTGGATGTGAAAGATAGTTGCAGGCTTTAACAAGAGTATTGAACAGGGCTTTCTCAAGAGTAGTCTGCCACAATGTGCAGGAAATAAGGTAAAAATGTCAAGAGGTCTATATGGATGAACAAGGGGCTCTTAACAAAATTCCAACATAAAAAGAGAAGTATAACGAAGGTCAGAGCAAGGACAGGCAATCTGGGAGAATTATTGAGACATTGTCTGAGCATGCAGAAGAACACATGGCTAGGAAAGTAAAAACACACCTGTAAATGTGTAATGGTTTAATTCCAGCAAGCAAGCTAAGCATCATACAGCTGTTAACTCACTCCTCCAGTAGTTGGATGGAAGAGAATCAGGATAGAAGTGAGAAAACTCATGGGTTGATATAAAGACAGTTTAATAGTTGAAGTAAAAATCACACAGATATAAATAAAAAAAGGAAATAATTTACCACTTCCCATGGGTAGACCATCTCCAGGAAAGCAGAGTTCCATCACATCTAAAGGTTATTTGGGACGACAAATGTCATCACTCTGCAAGTCCCTCCCTTCTTTTTCTACCCTCAACTGTACATACGGAATGTGAGGTCAGTCTGTAATATTCCTGTGGTAAGTTCAGGTCAGTTGTTTCAGCTGTGTCCCTTCACAACTTCTTGTGCCTCCTCCTGCCTACTTACTGGTGGAGTGGGTTGAGAAGCAGAAAAGGCCTGGACTCTGTGTAAGCACTGTTCATCAGCAGCTAAAACATCCCCTCATTACCAACAGTTTCCAGCACAAATCAGAAACATAGCTGCATGCTAGCTACTGTAAAGAACCATAGAATCATAGAATGGTAGGGTTGGAAGGGAATCTTTGGAGATCATCTAGTGAAATCCCCCTGCAGAAGGTCAATCTAGATCAGGTTGCGTAGGAATGTGTCCAAGTGGGTCTTGAAGACCTCCAAGGAAGGAGTCTCCATAACCTCCCTGGACAACTTGTTCCAGTGCTCCGTCACTCTCACAGTAAAATAGTTGTTTCTTATGCTTAAATGGAACATTTTGTGTTCCAGCTTCATCCCATCACCCCTTGTCCTGTTGCTAGATACCATCGAAAAATGGGATGCCCCAACATTCTGACATTTATTTATCTGTAAGTATTAATAAGATCCCCCCCCTAGTCTCCTCTTTTCTAGACTAAACAGCCCAAGCTCCCACAGCCTTTTCTCATATGAAAGATGTTCCAATCCCCTGATCATCTTGATAGGCCTATGCTAGATTCTCTCCAGAAGTTCTCTGTCCCGGTTGAGCTGAGGAGCCCAGAACTGGACACAGGACTCCAGATGAGGCCTCACTAGGGCAGAGTAGAGAGGGAGCAGAACCACCCTTGACCTGCTGGTTACACTCAGAACAGAAACTTAACTTTATTCCAGAAAAAACTAAGACAAACTGAAAATGGCAAAGAGGCAATAAGAATGTCTTGTCTATATCCCTAAGTATAAAATAGAGATTACTGATCTGCCAAATGTGGCAGGAGGCCTGGTGACACAGGATATGCAAAAGGCTGAGGTACTGAATGCTTTTCTTTTCCTCAGACTTCACAAGTCAGCTTGGCCTTCAGCAATCTCAGAGTTGAACCAGATGGGTTCCAGAGGTCTCTCCCAACATCAACAGTCTGTGTTTCTCTAATTCTGTGCGTATTAGCATGGCAAGATAGAGATCAAGGAGTTTGTTCCGGCATGGACCATCAATCCTAGGCTCTACATTGTTTTTGGAGACCTAATGTGTTAGCTAGAAGTGTACGGCCAGCTTGTCATGGGTTTGCGTAATGATGCTTTGTTACTGGCCAGGCCCAAACCATTACAGAGCTACATGGGACACAGGTAAGTGTCTCCCTGAGGTGCCAAAAACTTTAAGTTACACTATATGTGTAACACATGGGGGGCCACTGGCCCCAGATTCCTTTGCAGTGGCAGGAGCTGATGCAAAATGTGAACTATGTCATCAGAGACCACCATATTGACTATAATAAATACTTTCTCCAGTTTCTTTGTCTTCTAGACCCATGTTATACCTATGCATTTACAGCCAGTGTCTGACCAATGCAAATCCAAATTACAGTTTTGCAGGATTCACTGGTGTAATTTTGGATTAACCCTCATGTCAGTGGAGTGAATGGACAATGGACATATAACATTACAAATATATATTCCAGACTTTAACACACTTTCTAAAAGCTTCTGGCACAATAGAAACAAAGTTACAGAAACAGACTACTAGGTATTTCCAGTAGAAAACACATGACAGGAGGAGTAGGAGAAAGCAATCCACCCAAAGAAAGTGTGTTACTTTTGCACACCTGAATTTTGCCATGGTAGCACACACAATTACTACCATTGAATTTTATCAGCTTTTTCTTATTGGTACATTCTATGCCAGAAACTTACCACAAAAGTGTGTTTTTTTCTTTATCTTTCTCTATATTTAACTTTATCTAGTGCCATGGTCATCAGTTGTTCAATGACATAACAAAATCAAATCTAGGCATAGAATGCAGCAGCTGTTCTTGGTGTTTATTGATAGTAAAAGAGAAGCCAGACACCCAACTCTGTTAAACCAGCATTCAGCAACCGTATTTCTTATGTTCTGATATTTGCTCTCAATGCATATTCAATTGTGACATGCCCATTTTTCATCCCTATGTTGAATGATTAGTATTTGTGAAAATGAACATGTAAGATACACATTTTTTTTGTACCTGTCCTCATTTGTCAGGAGATGAGATCATTCAATGCAATTAGGGTGATGACAGAGACAGATGGTAAATGATCATACCAAAGGGTTATTATAGTTTCTTTCTAGTACTGACACACACTATACAATAAGATACATTAGTTTAAAATGTCTTTGGGAATTAGAAAAATGAAATGTCAGTTATATGGAGTTCACTATCATCTCAGTTTTCTTATTACCAGGAATGAAAAAGAGGAGGGGAGAGGAGAGAAGGGGAGAGGAGAGAAGGGGAGAGGAGAGGAGAGGAGAGGAGAGGAGAGGAGAGGAGAGGAGAGGAGAGGAGAGGAGAGGAAATTCAAACCAACATTTAAAGTGAAATATTAAGGGAAATTCACACTAGCTATCCTATAAACAATGAAAGTCCAAGTTATCACTTGCTTGCAATACCTTTATCTGCTTATTACCTTGTGCAAACATTTGAACCTTTCCTTCTTTTTTTATACTTATTGTTTTCAATTCTAGTATTTTATCAGGATCAAAGAGTGAATTAAAAGGTTGGTGATAGTAGTAATCACAAAATAAACCAAGTTTTTACAGATTTAGTCTGAGAAATAAAGAAATAAATTCAAGATATTTTCAAATAAGCTAAGCATTGCCAAAGCATATTGAAGGATTTTACATAGCAATTAAATGAGATTTTAATCTTAGATTCACTTATAACTAGTCAGATTTCTGGATTATCATATCTTTTTTAATTTTTTTGTATCAAATTTCTGTTATTTAGCTTGCATCCTTGAGAAAGAAATATACTCAGAATACAGCATGAAGTATACTAATGTGAGTAGAAATAAATATGATGAGTCACAAAAGGAAGTCTGTAATCAGGCATGGAATACCATTTTATTTGTTTTCTGTATATGAAAGTACACTAAGAATTACCCGAAGCACAGTTTAGTTTCTCTCTCTTGCTCTCTTGCACTTCCTCCTGACAATTCTGGTGTCACCTAGTTTTGTCTAGTATCCTTTGCTTCCTTTCCAATCAGTAACATGACATCTCAGAGAGAATAAAACTTTTTCCCTTTTTTTTTTTTTTTCTTTTGAGGCCTGGAGTCTAGAATAATTTCTGTGGGAGGTCAGACGTCAGTAGTTACTTCAACAGAGTTTAAAGAAAACAGGCTGAAAGATACTCTTCTTAATTTTCAGAGTCCTAGTACATAGAATTATCTTCATCCCACCCTGGTTAAAATTGTGGAAAACATTTCTACTCAAGTTTTACCTCTTGCAGTAGATAGTTATATGCTGATTTTGAAGACTGTCTCTTTGAGAATGGAAAGTTGACTTAAGTGTCACAATGTCTATTACTGGAGTTTTTTAAATGCCTATCAGCAGGAACTGTTTTCTGGAAGCACACTGTTTAACTAAATAATTCAGAAAATATTAAAAATCTAGTATGGATGATATGTGTTCCTTACTATGCTTTTCCAGTGGCTAACCGTAAGCCCACAACATTTCTGAAGAAAATTTAAGACTGATTTTTTTGTTGTTATTAGATTACATTTTTTTGTAAGCTGAGAGTCTCAAATAAAATGCTAAGAAGACTCCATCAGCATGATTACCTTCTTCATTAAAAATGAAGATAAATTTTGAAGTATATTCTTACAATACTCATCTGGTAGGATCCAAATGAAAATGTCATGACTTAGCCTTATGATAGCTGTACAGAACATTAGGATTTCTGTCTCTCTGATGAATTGCCTTATTCAAGAAAAAGTTAGAAGTACTTGAAGAAAAACCTCTGTATATTTACAGCTATAGATCATTTCTGTTGCAAGCTATGTTTGAGCCATGTAAATCGGGAAAGACAAACACAGCAAAAGAGAGGAGTGTTTAAATAAAAGAAAGAAAAAGAAAGTATTACTAGTGTTATACTATGCCAGAAATTATGAATAGAGGCAACATTGTCAAAAACAGCATAAGAGAGGAAAGAACAGTGGACTTGGGTGGGGGAGTTGGGGAAAATTAAAGATTTTTTATACCTGAATGCCATAGATCACATATTCATCTTACTTAATCATTTAATTTTGTATCATCATGCACCTAACTAGGGTTGGTATCAGACTAGAACTCTGCTACTTAATCTTTTAATAGATTTCATAAATATTTCCCCAGCTAATACGTAGCTTCCTAAGATGATTATGTAGAAATCAGTGGGACTTCCTCTGCTCGGCTTAATTGTCATTCAAAATATTCACAATAACATAATTGTTTATATTTATCACTTCTCTTTCTATTTTTACCACAACCTTAAATGTTTAATCTTTTAACCACAGAAAAATTACACCTGTTGTATCACCACCTATACATGCTTTATATTTGAACACAGATTTCTGTACATTTGAATGCAGTAAAACATTTAGAAATATCACACCAAATCCCTAGAATTCCTCTCCCCACCACTCCTCTTCCTGAAACTCCCTTTCCTTCCCCCACAGCTGTGTAGGGGGTGGGGGATGAGGGTTGCATTGTCAGTTTGTTACAGATGGACTTTTCTGCTCCTTCTTCTAAGGGGGAGGCCTCCTCACACTTTCCACTGCTATACTGTGGAGTTCCTTCCACAGGAGACTGTCCCTCACAAAATTCACCAGTGTCTCATGAGCTGCAGCTCCTCATGAGCTGTCCCAGCATGGGGTCTCCCACAGGGACAGCTCCTCACATCCTGCCTCAATGTGGGTCACCCACTGGGAGAACAGTCCTTCAGGGACAGAGTGCTCCAGCCAGGGTCCCTCACAGGATCAAAAGTCCTGACAGCAAACCTGCTCCGGCATGGGCACCTCTCCCATGCACTCTAGGTCCTGCCAGGAACTTGCTCCAGGATGAACTTCTTATGGAGTCATTGCATCCTTCAGACATCCACCCTCTCTGGTGTGGGGTCCTCCATGGGCTGCGAGTGGGTCTCTGCTTCCCGGTGGTCCTCCATGGACTGCAGGGGGATAACCTGCTTCACTGTGGTCCTCACCACATGTTATAAGGGAGCCTTTCTTCCAGGGCCCAGACATCCTCCTCTCCTTCCTTCTCCACCGACCTTGGTGTCTGCAGAGATGTTTTCATATTCTCACTCCCAGTTGGTGCTGCAGTTTTGCAACTGTGCTACAACTTCTTCCCCTGCTCAAATATGTCATTCACAGAGGCGTTACCTCCATCAGTAATTGGCTCAGCCTGGGTCAGTTGCAGGGTCCAGCTTAGAACTGACGAGCCCTAACCCTGTGAGCTACACTGGAACCTTCTGGCAACTCTTTGTTTAAAGAAGCCACCCTGATAAAAAAGTAGCCCCCCGATAAAAAAAAACCCGATGCAGGGAAAAGCACTACAAGAAGCAAACACAGGATTTTTTTCTAAAGTTCATTTTGAATTAAGAATAATCTTATTTCAGACTGGATTTGATTTAAATGCTATCACATAGTACAATAGCTAGAGTGTTGAAAGCTTTAAACAGCTATTTTATCTGTATAATATTTTGGATTTTTTTTGTTTTGATTCAGAATACTGCAGACCAATTATGTCCACGGTACTAATATTTATGACTTGTTCAAGAGTCACTTTTGAATGTCATCTGAATTGCTAATCTGAATTTTATCTCCCACTAATAGGTCAAAAAGCGGTTTTCAATTGGCAATGTTTCAGCAACATTTCAGAACTGCTTCTGGAAATCAGTTCTGTTTTGATGAAGCTGTACTTTTCCAATCAAAAATTCTGTCAAAAGAATTCTTTACAAGTAAGGGCCTGGCCTCGTTATTTTTGTTATTTACAATTTCTCTTGATCTTACAAATGATGGATAACTTTATGACACATAAGAACAAGAATACAGTACGTTCTTCCTTCTTGTGTAGACTATTCAGCCTAATGATTTGAATGAAGGCTAGAGAAGAGATACTAGAGATTATATCCCTTTCTAGCTGAAGTAAACCAACAAAAAGAGAAGGTAATCTGTAATTTCTTACTGTATTCTGGTTAACAGCAGAGATGATATGTGCTATTCAAAATTTTAAATAAATTACCTATCATATCCCTCTCATTTGTTTGCGTGATGTTAACCTTAAAACGAACATTACAAGTAAAAGCTACTGGGAACCTATACTCACAGTATCCTCAAAAGCTTTATTTATCAATAGTTACTAGAATCAAGATGTCATCAGAATATTTTCATACTTCCATAAAACTAATATTTTTCTATAACCAAGGCTGTAATGGAGTAACTTTTCATTCTTCTTAAAAAGCTGCTTTAAACATTATAGTAAAAAGCCTTTTAAAGCAATTTTTGATCCATGTGAAAGTGCATGTTCAACTTACATTTATATTCATTTATATTCATTAAGAACCAGATAGTGATATCAATTTTTGTTCATTTTATTCAAGAGCATGAAAAACATTTAAAATTGAGGCCAATTCTCACCAGAATTATTTGGGTTGTCTATTATCTTCTAATTTTGAGTAATCTAAACTTTGTCAATCTACCCAAAAGAAACTTACCAGTCAAGTTAGTAAATAAATACAGTAAACAAGCACTGTTTTCACTATGCATAGCTAGTTACAAAAACTTGTCATCTCCATACATTTTTATTTGTATAAGACTGAATTTAGTTTGTCAGTTTTGTAGGACACATTTCCTACATTTTTAATTGAACAATTAATTATTGCCAGTAGAAAAATCTATCCAAAAAAATGCAGACAAAGGTATATCTTGCTGGAAAAAAGAAAAGAAAACTCCAAAACTACTGCATGCCTCTTCAGAATTAGGTCTCTTAATCTTGATTTTGAGCCCAGTAATGCTGAAGTTAAACAGTTATAACATCATTAAATAGTCCAAACCAAATCATCTATGTAAATTCCACAGGTCTTAATTTCTCCTGATTCTTCAAGTCACTGGGTTCAAATTTGGTATAGCAAGGCAGTCATACTGAAAATCAACAATTATTATTTTTTAATCCTGAAATATTACGAGGTTTTCTATAATAATGTAAACAAAATAAAAATGGGTAAATCACTGTTGTGGTTTAAGCCCAGCTGGCAATGAAGCATCACACAGCCACTCACTCACCCCTCCCACATATACATCTTCTTCAGGATGGTGACGATCCCAGCAAGATAGGAGGAGAGAAGATAACTCTTCCAATGTGGGTCTCATCCGTAGTAGCAGAACTCCAGCCATGTTATGCTCCAATGATGCCTCTCTACAGGGTCACAGCTCCTACAGGCACAGTCACCCTGGCATGTGGTCCTCCACGACCTGCAGGCAGATTTCGGTTTCAATGTTACCTTATATGGTTGCAGCGGGAAGACCTCCATCTCTCACCAGAGGATGCAGGTAGTGGCCTCTGCTCCAGCACACTTTCTTCCCTCTTCTCACACTTCACCTTGGAGTCTATATGGTCATTTCTTGTCCAACTCCTTTCACCACCTCCCAGGAAAAAAAGAACAAAAAAAATGAAACAAAAAAACCCACTTCTCTTCCAGCTGCTTCTTCTTAAAAAATGATTGTAGAGGAATCCAACTGGCTCAGCCCCAAAGGTGCATCCAATTTAGAGCATCTTTGTACAGGCACCACGTTTACAGCCCCTTCTCCATTATAAGAAGCAGCTCCACACAAACCCAACACAATTGCAATTATTGTGATGTGACTAGTTATTAAAGTCATAGATTTAGTACTGCTTGCAGAGAAAAGGGGTTTGTACACATGTGTGCAGCAGAGATATATATATTCTTAAATCATGTCCATAACCTGGATAACAATAACAATGTGGGGGGACTAGTGGGCATCTTTTTCCGGTTTTCAGTGTTTGTAAAGCAATAATGAGAATATAAAACTATAGAGAATTATGGCTGAAAATAATTTGATATGCAGAAGGTAAAACAATATTAGCCCTTCTTACATTAGAGAGGAAAGTTATCAGAAATAAAATAGCTAATATGTTAAAAGATCATCTGAGGCAATATTATGCAATTACAAAATCATGAATAATAAATATGTCATTATTAATACAAATACATAACCTTTCAGATTAAATTAGCTATGAGTTGTAGAGATTTTTTTTCCTCTGAAAAGTTAAGAATGTAAGAGTTGAAAGAAAGATTAGAAAATTACCTTCATGTAATAAGAATGTTTGAATGTATACAGTAACAGATTCCAGAAAAATGATGTATTTTTTTGAGTTTTTTATTAAAAGCAGCATAATATGTTTGAATAATTAATTTAGATATTAAACATTTGAATATATTTATAATATATTGAACACTATTTCCATATACAGACTACTCATTTTTAAATTAAATATTGATTACAAGCATATGGTCCAGAAATACTCCAATCACCAAAGCATCCAATTTACACTCTAAAGTTAAAAGTATGAGAGCAATAAACTTGGTGATCATATCTCTACAGACAATATCCTCTCCTGCAATTTATCACTTACTGAATTTCCCACTGTTAAGAAACATAAACACTGTAAGCACAATCAGTCCAACAGATGTTAAGCATCTAGCTTTCCTTGAATTAAAATGTTCACACTGATGGCTTCAGGGCAGAAAATGTTTTCCAACTTAATTCTGTTTCAGAACGTAAATGGTTAGTTGGCTATCACTGCATTCTAATTTTATATGGTTTTCCCACATTGCTGTTTGGGTTTTTAGTTATTTTAGAATGTTCAAATCATCTCTTAGCAATTCAGTAATTATGTTTGGTTTAAAGTTATAGAACTGCAAAGACTTTTTTCATGATTATTGAAAGATGAAATTCAATTAACATAAATGTATCTATAAAAATATTTTCATTTATTTCTGTTTTCATGGAATAGGAAATATACTTTTAGTTTAAGCAATGTCTTTTAAAGTATGTTAAGATATGCACATCCAAGGATTATGTCCTAAACTACTCTGCTTAGTTTGTTTACTTTCAACTACACATCATGTATTGTAAGACATAGCAATCTTTGCTCTCACTAATTTCAGTGCCATACCTGTTATTGATAACACGAAAAATCTGTGAGGAAATACTTTTTGAGAAAGATAATCTTGTGATGTAAGGAAAGATATTTTAAAAATGGACATTTTGGGCTTTGTTTTAATCCTGAAATGAGTAATACAGTGTATCAGAACTTCAAAAATCAGGTCACAAACTGGTTTTGATCAAACGATTACCTTGGAATATACACGTTACTATGGATACCTGGTTACTAAGGTTACAACCAGACCTGTAATATCATATAAGGTCATGATATGCTTGACAACTCAGAATCACAATAGGAATCTACTGTTCTTTAATTTGAACAAAGTTTTTCCTTCATTTACTACCATTCCAGTCTTTCTAATATTATCCTTCTTGTGTTGGTTACTCTAGCTTTTAAAAAAGAATGGATTTATAAAGATGCATTTAAATGTGTTTATCTAAAACTTTTATTTATTGTAATGAATCCAACATTTAAGAAAATTATGTAGTTATTTTATACAGGCCAGGCTATAAAGAAAAACACTGAGGTGAGAAATCCAAGACTGTCAATCCCAAGCAAAGACAAACACAAGGAAGACAACTTAGGTCCAGCATTTAATTTCCCTATGAAAAATCCCTTTTCCATTCTTTTCTCTTAAGATTTTTTTTTTTTAAATAAAGGTTTAGTATTTAAAGGTTTTCTAAGTACTGCATGCCATCGAACTCAAAAAATCACAGAACCATAGGCATATTTTACCCCACACAGTTGGTTCTGTGAAGAAATTGCAACGGATATAAGCGGTGGAAACAAGCATCTCCATGGATATGGGGTTATTTCTGTTGTCTTCCCTCCAAATTTTTTAGATAACAGGCTTCAAAATCTAGCCAGATATCTGTATCAATCACATTCCTTAAAACTCCCAAAGAAAAAGAATTTCTCTTGCAGACTGATCCAATAAAAATCTCTCCCCTTTATCCAAAATCGCTACTGCGTTCCAAGCAATTTTATGCTGCTCAGCGTTGACTGGCAGAAGGATAAATGTGACTATACAGTAATGCTTGCTATTAACTCTGTTAAACATGAAACTAGACGATATCAGAAGTACTCTGATGTAGGTCCTAAACCTGCTTATACGTTTAACACCTGTCAGTTTGAAAAAGATCAGACTTCTCTCCAATCTCTTACAATATCTTTGGTCAGTCAGAGGTTTTATTATTACTTATGCAAGGAATGATGTGCCTAGACATCCATACATCTTGTCCTATTTCTGCTGTTATTCTTCAAAGAAATTAATAAGAAGATTCCTTTCTTGAACTGTGGGTCCTTTCAAAACTAAAGATCCAAAGTTCACAAATCTGTAAGCTCAAGGGCCAGGCAGGCAAGTTTCATAATATCTCAAGGAGGAAAGGAAAAAAATTATTCAAATTTATTCAAAGCTTATTATGACTAAGAAGGAAGGGAAAAAAACCCCAAAATTAAAAATTTATTCACTTATTTTTAAAAGAAACATTTTAAAAATAAGACCAGTAGTGTGCTCAGCTACCCAAAGCATGAGGAAAACAAAGTCCTTATTTTAAAATCTTCTGAAAATCATTTGAACTGTTACAGTTCAAGTTGTTAATTTTTAGAAGTCTTTTATAAATTGATTAAAGTGAGATGGAATTTATTAAATATTCTTATTAATAATTAAGTCTTAAATGACACATGAGTTCAATGTAATTGGTAAAAAAACATAAGTAAATTGGCGTGTAGCACAGCTTAGACTTTAAATATTGTAACCTGTAATTTTATGGAACACTAAAGACTAATTGTCTGGACAATAAATATAATATAGCCTTGCTAATATTGAGAAAGGAGTCAAGCATGTAAAACATAAATAAAGCAAAAAGATTGATTTTAGAAGGATTTAAATATCTGCATTTCAATTTCATTTCCAAAAAATGCAAATTTCTCTTAAACAGTTACTGAAAATATGTTTTAAAAAACATTATTTTACTTCCTCCAAATTGAAATTGAAAGTTTTCAAAATTTGTTTGCCTTCACTTGAAATCTAGCCTCATGTCTAGCTCTGCTAGAAAATGAAGTATAACAAAAGTAAAAAAGTTTTATTCCTAGCTCTTTTAAGAGCTCTCTATACAACTCTAGCAAAGAACAGCTTTTCCGTTCTTCTCTTTACCCCTGTGAATAGTAGAACTTAAAGCAAAACAAGAGCTGTTTCCAGCTTCACATGAACTCTAGTAATCCCACACACAAATGGACACTTATCTTTGGACAGCTAGATCATACTCTGGATAATATTTGTGGAATAGAGCTCTGTTGATGGCAATGCCAAACAAGGCAAGTATCTTAGATGTAGACCACTGTGTAGTAAACATCTAAAGTTTACTGACATTAGTTGCAAAGTTCCTGTCATATACATTGCTTGCACACAATGACCTCAAAGATTCACTTCTCTTAAAGAAAAGATATTCATTCAAATTCAAATCTTTAGTTACTTACAAAAAAAATAAGTGTAGATATTAGGTAGTTTAGTTTTAAGGAAGGATGGAGATTTCTCCTTGTGGGAAAATGAGTTCTTTTTTCCATGAGAACCTGTTTCAGCAAGCTTGACAGGAAGAAGTGCTTCAGAAATTTTACAAAACATAAAATATTTGGTTTCTGTTTCCTCATATTCTAAAATATATTTTAATAAAATGTTAGAATAGTAGTGTAATGATCCAAAACCTATGAAATAGTTATAGAATCATAGGATCATAGAATGTTAGGGGTTGGAAGGGACCTTTAGAGATCATCTAGTTCAACCTCCTTGCAGAAGAAGTTCCACCTATATCAGGTCACACAGGAATGTGTCCAGGTGGGTCTTGAAGACCTCCAAGGAAGGAAACTCCACAACCCTTATGGGCAGCCTGTGCCAGGGCTCTGTCACCCTCACAGTGAAATAGTTTTTTCTTATGCTTAAATGGAACTTTTTGTGTTCCAGCTTCATCTCGTTACCTCTTGCCCTGTTGCTAGCTACAACAGAAAAAAGGGATGTCCCAATCTCCTGACACCCACCATCTATATATTAGTAAATATTAATAAGATCTCCCCTCAATCTCCTCTTTTCTAGACTAAACAGTCCTAGTTCCTGCAGCCTTTCCTCATATGAAATCAACTTTTTCCTCGTATAATCAACCCTCTGTTCCTTTGTATGTATACATATCAAGATTTTTCTGCATTTTCCACTCAGAAATCTACAGTGACATATTGTATTAAAATTGTATTTTCTGGACTACTTGTATGAAAATAAGGCTATAAAAATAACAAAATGACCTCTTTCAAAAGCAATTGTAACTTCTATACATGATTGAAAACTGATTACTTTATAAAAATATATGAGCAGAATTACTTTATTAACTAACTGCAGTGGGTTTGTGTAGGCAGATTTTGGTAGTGAGCTCCTAGAATCTTCCTCTGTATCTGACAAGGCCAATGCCAGTCAATTCTAAGATAAACTCACTGCTGACAAAGGCCAACATAATTAGTGATGGAGGTAACGCCTCTCTAATGTCTGTGAAGGGGAAGAATTTGCTACTTAGTGGAAAAACCAAGTCAGAAGGGAGTGAGAATGTGAGAACATCTCCACAGACAGTAAGGTCAGTGGAGAAGGAGGGGAAGGAGGTGTCCAGGCACTGGAAGAGATATTCCTTTGTGACCTGTGGTGCAGCCCATGGTAAGACAGGTCCTGTTCCTGCAACCATGGAGGTCCATAGTCAGGCAGAGATTCACACACAGTCCTTGGAGAACCCCATGTGTGAGCGGGGAAGATGCCTGAAAGAGACTTGCAAACATGTAAGAATCCCACACTGGAACATTTTCCTGGTAGGACCTGGAAACTCATGGAGAGAGGAGTCCATGCCAGACTAGCTTTGTTCGTACCTGAAGGACTGTTTCCCCAGTGGATGAGACCCACTTCAGAGAAGTTTGTGGAGGACTCTCTTCCATGGGAGGAACCCCACACTGTAGCAGTGGGAAGTGTGAGGATGAAGCAACAACAAAGATGATCTGTCGTAAACTGACTATAACTCCCATTCCCTATCCCCCGTGCTGTTTTGGAGGAAAAAGTAGAAGTCCATGAAGAAAGAGGTGGGCATGTGTTTGAAGATTCAGTTTATATTTCTCATTTTCCAACTTTGCTCTGATTGTTTGTTAATAAATCAAACCAATTTTCCCCAAATTGAGTTGGTTTGCCCATGATAACAATTACTTAGTAATCTGTCCTTATCTTGACTGATGCCCTTTGTTATATTTCTTTTATTCATTTTAGGAGGGTGAGTGATAGAACAATTTGATAGGCACCTGGCACCCAAACAGGGTTTAACTACCACACTAATATTCCTTATTTCTTTTATTTATCGATATATCACTAGAATTTTCATGGCATAGGATTTATTTCCCAGATAATTTTTATGAATAATAAGTATTTTTGAGTGCATTCATTCCCCATTTATGAGGCTGACAGATTACTGGGATCAGGCTGCCCAGGGAGATTGTGGAGTCTCCTTCTCTGGAGGTCTTCAAGACCCATGTGAATGCATTCCTGTGCAACCTGGTTTAGATGGACCTATCTCAACAGAGTAATTGGACTAGATGATCTCTAAAGGTCCCTTCCAATCCTAGCATTCTGTGATTCATAAAACTGTCAATGTCTCTTAAAATATGTTGAAATAAAATAGGGAGTAATATTAGCAAGATTCAAGAGGTACTATCAGAGATGCACAAATCTCTAAATTGTAAGAATAGAGAGGGATCTATATTTATTTCCTCACCTTCAGTTATCAATTTCTCATCTGAAATACGGACAAATCTGAAAAGACAGATGTATGAGTAGTCAGCGTGGATTTACCATGGCAAAATCATGCTTGATCAACCTGATAGTCTTCTACAAGACAGTAATAGGATCAGACAAGTCTTTTTTCTGTAGTGTCCAGTTACAGGACAAGGGGTAATAGGCACAAGCTGGAACACAGGAAGTTACACTTCAACTCCTTACCTATGAGGATGAGGAAGTCCTGATACAGACTGTTCAAAGAAGTTGTGGAGTCTCCTTCTTTGTAGGCTTTCAAAACCCATCTGGACACATTCTTGTGTGACCTGATCTAGGTGGACCTGCTTCTGCTGGGGAGTTGGACTAGATGATCTCTAGAGGTCCCTTCCAACCCCTATCATTCTATAATTCTGTGGTATGAAGGTTATTAACTTAAATATCACAGAGATGAATGAGGTAGACTGGAGTAATCCAACTTCTTTAACAATCTTGCTTAAAGTCTTTTAGGTTCCTTTTCCTAACATTAAAATCCCACCTTCTTTCAGTCATACAGTAATTGTATATTTATACCTCAGGGGAAAGGAAAGAGAGTTGAAATGTTTTAACTCTTATGAAGTGTTGAAGCTATTTAATTCATAGTCTCACTTTGTGCCCACATATCTTTATTTTCTGTTGGTTAATATCATATTGTATTTTTCTTCTTATTAGGATGGTAGAGTAGGAGCAGAGGAAGGCAAACTTACAGACAAATTAACAGATGTCATTGCTGTCACTGGCTTTTTTGCATTTTTTTCCATTGCTGACCACGTTTGACAGTAAGGTCAAGAAACAGAAAAAATCCTTGTAGGACAAATAATTTCAGACATCGGTTCCTATCCAGAGAGGACAATAAAATTGCCAAGATAAGTGTTGGGAATAGCTTTGAGCATAACAGCTGAGGGAAAATAAAGAATAATCCATAGTATTAGAGATAGGAAGACTAAGAAACAGCAGAAGATATTGTACAAAAGAAAATCCGTGCTGATATATTTAAATTGTCATGGTCAAAATAATTCTGTGCATACATATAGTCAAATATAGAGAAGTAGGGGAAACAGAAGAATGTCAAGGAGAATGGTGGCATTCTTCAAACTTACCCATATTGAAGTGGAAAGGTCACTTTTCCTTTTTGAAGTGCCAACACGTCAAAAACCTAGAATGTAACTATATTATTCCTGTAATTCAAGTAGTTGAGTCAGATAACTTCAGGTGATATGAAATGTGAAACAGTAAGGATTCAATTCATTTTTATTCAACATTTATGTTGTTCTACCTTGATTTCATACCACTAGTTGTGAGCTTTGCCCCAATATTTTAATTGCTCATAGTTTAATTGCAAGTAGACAAAATTGCATGGGCCCTGAAATGCATGTCAGATAACCCATTTAAGCTTTGCTTTGGAAGAAGGAGGGGTTTTATTCTCCACTTCTGTTTTTTTCAACTTGGTGATCTATACTGTAATCTCCACAAAAAATAGTCACCAGTTTGCAAATCATATTCTCCCTATTTCAAAATATCAAGTGATGACAATCATAAATATACAGCTAATACACAAAGTAGGAAAGAATGTAATTGCTTTGTCTCAAACAAAGTTTATGTTTTGGACTTTGGTAAATGCAACATTCCCTTATGCCAAGTGATTTAACAAACTCTAATTACAGAAGTAGTTTACAGCATTCCTCCAAATATTATTATTAACAAAGTATAAAAATCTGAAATCTGTCAAATACCCTAGTGATGCTTGGATAATGTGACCTAGTTTCTGCACTTCAGAGACTGTTACAATGCTAAACGTGTCCTTAAGCATAAGTAAATTCTAAATATCTAACATTTACGAAGAAATATAATTGCAATGAATTCACATGCAAAATAGTTATAATTTAAAATAATCGTAATCCTTAACCATTTGGTAATTCAAAGTCAAGCACAAAACATAAGTAAAAAATGCATAATGAAAACAGGGAATAAAAGCCTTTTACACCACACTGCAAAAAAAGACTATGTGATTGTACGAGAGGGATTGAACTAATGTTGAAATTTTCCACATTCATCAATACTCAGTGTATACAAGGAATTGCAAAAGTTGGGTTTAGATTATATATTTTAACTACTGCAAGGGCTTATGTGTATGACTCTTAAGTAATATATGTTGTAGTGTGTTTGTGTGGCCAGGTTTTGATAGCAGAACGCTACAGGGGTGACTTTTTTAACAAAAAGAGCTGCTAGAAGCTTCCCCTATGTCTAACAGTACCAGTCAGCTTTGAGATGACCACTTCCACATAGGGAAGACCCTATGTTGGAGCAGGGTGACGCTTAAAAGAGGCTGTGAACCCATGAGAAGCCCGTACTGGAGCAAATTCCTGATGGGACCTGAGAACTCATGGAGAGAGGAGCCCATGTTGGACCAGATTTGCTGTCAGGACTATCCGCCATTGGAGAAACCCCACAGTATAGCTGTGGGAAATGTGGAGAGTCTTCCCTGAAACAAAGCAGCAGCAAAGGCCTTTTGTGATGAACCTCCATTCCTCATTCCCCTGTGCTGATGGGAGGGAGGAGTTAGAAATGGAGGAAGAAGGGAAGGGTAGGGGAAAGAATTTTAAGATCCAGTTTTTATTTCTCACCTTCCTGCTCTTTTTTGACTGTTAATAAATCAAACCAGTTCTCCCCAAGTTGAGTCTGTTTTGCCCATGATGATAACTGCTGATTGATCTCCCTGTACTTTTCTTGACTCGTGAGCCTTTTCATTTTATTTCTCTTTCCCCTGTCCAGTTTAGGAAAGGAAATGATAGAACAGTTTGGCACCTGGCACCCAGCCGGGGTTAAATTACCACATGTGCATGGAAATTCTCCATAAAATTTAATCTGCTCTGAGAATAATAGCATAGGATTTAAAGTTTAAAATCTAGTAATGCATTGGTTTGTCTCTCTAAAGCCATTTGTCCTCTCAGTTGTGAAATGTACTTCAGATAGGTAGATTTCTAGAAAGATAATAAACACCAAGTGAAACTACAGAAAATACTGTCAGCAGTACTATAACACAATTTGAACATCCTGATGCAGCATGATAACAAAAACTTTCAAATCTTACAGATGCACACACAAAAAGAAAAAAAAAAAAACCCCTCTATGTTGATACCAATGCATCTAGATTAAATTGATACCAAATTTCCACTTTCCAGGGCTTAAATCCTCAACAATGAAAGAAAATCTGAGGAAATTGTCACGGCACTGCTACAGACTACTGTCAATATTTTATAAAGCAAATATTTCACATTAAGCACAACTAGACATATTAATTCCAATAATATAATCTGTTCATGAGATGAGATACTGAAGTTTACATTGTATCAAAGTAGACTAGGCCGGAAATTTACCATTTAAAATGTGCAGGAATGTTGCTACTTGGAAAAAAACCCACAAAGTTAGAAATATCATATCTCAATTCTTTTTTACCTTAGAGGGTTTTTTTAAATATCTTTTAGTTAGCTGTATAGCTGTTACCTGATCCCAGTAAGTTATTTACATGTAAATCAGGCTTAAAGACTGGTTAGGAACATATTTACTTTGTATGTACTCAAGTTAAAATGAAATTCAGATTCAACAACCTAACTACACAGCTCAAATTTGCAAAGTCAAACACCAAGAATCTTTAAATGTAGGCAGATTTGCAGTGCAACTGTAACTTCCTCTTAATATGTACACATTATCTTCATTTATTTTGTTTTGCAACATTGTTTTTATATGGCCTGCCTTTTCAGTACATTGCCCTGTACACTGAAACTGAAAAATTTTCCCTCTTGAATATAAGGAGAGGCACCAAGAAGAGAATATGTTAACTACAAGGGTTCATTTACCATTTACAAGGGTTAATAATAAAGAGAAAGTGAGCAAACAAATAAATGTTTCTGAGAGTGACTTGAACTGAAAAAATGAATTAGCAGGTGCTTCTGATGAGTAGCCAAGTTTCACATACAGGAAAATGTGCAATGGAACAACTAAACCCTATACTAGTAGAAGAATCAGAAGAGATGAACATAGGTAATGTGAAGATAAATATAGAAAGTAATTGATTGTAGGAAAGAAAACTAAAAGTATCTCAACATAAAAGGGACTGGAATGCAGACTTTCTCTTATATAAACCTCTATATAAGTTGGACCAACTGGTTACATCACTTGAGTGTCTCAATTGGTTGTATAAATGACCTTCACTGAGTTAGTCAATGGAGACTACTATTGCCTCCCTCACCTAGCAAAGACCAGAATTGGAAAGTGTACCTGTGGCTCAACCTAACATGGAGTACAAAAGCTAAAAAAAAATGCCAAAACCAAAATAACAGAATGAACTTTGAACAGAGTGTAAAGCTCGAACTGGCTTTGCCCATGCATTCATTCCTAACAATTGGGGACATTCAGCATCATGATGATAAACTTATAGAGTGCAATAATGGAAATTGCATGTATATTGTGATACATCTATACATTGCAATACTTAAATTGTGACTTCAACACATTTCTGTATTGCTCTGCTAAATGAAAGTCCTGCATAATATGAGCTATCTACAAATTAGTAGATTTGTATTAAACATTATACCTTCCTCATGTGGAATATCTGAAAGAATCTGGCCAGAGATCATCACACTCTGACAAAAGGTACTAAGATTTGCATTTGTCTCCAACTTGGAGACAGCTGAAGAACCCTTTGGAGTTGACATCAGAAATATTAATGTATGACTAAATTGTGGGACCAATGATTCAATCGTATTGCAGGTGATTACCTTAACTTCATTACCACCTATCTGGCCAAAACTTCAACGTAACTTTTGCAGGCAGTGGAAGTCTCTAAACTGATTCTGCCAGGACCACATGACTGACCACACAAACAGGAAAATCAACCATGAATTGAGCTGTATGTCAGGTTTGGTTTTCTCTGCAACGTGCAATGCAAATAAGTGTTGTAGCTCTACTTTCTTCTTGAATTCATCAACATAAAGCATAATCCTTAAAAGAGTATTTTCTTTTCATGTTTTTGCATTTCTTTCATGTGTTTACAATCAAGCAGCCTTGACTCAAGCAAGACTTCCAAATTTCAAGATGGTTTTTCTCACTTTAAAAATTTTAATAATCTCTTTTTACAACACTATCATAACCCTACAATAAATGCTGCATGATATCTAAACTAAGACTATGGTTTAGTCAGTCAAACACTCAGAAAACTTAGTTCTATTTGCTTCCTTAGAGAAGTTGCTATTTATGTAATGGCACAGATGAAAATAATAATCCTCACTGTTCAACCTAACGTGGAGTGTTGTGGTTTTGGTTTTTTTTGTTTTTTAATAAGAGAGATGTTAGCCAATAAAACTGATGAGAGCTTCTTACAAAACAGACATTTTTGGTTTTATTATATTAGCTGGTTTCATCTCAGAAATCTGTGTTTACGTCAATTTGTTTTATCCCTTTTTGTTTAGAGGTACATGAACAGTACTGAGAGAACTATTTTTTGTAGAAAATCTCTGCTTTTAGAAATAGCAGGCAGTAAGTTTTTGTAGGAAGTACAATACAAAGAAGCATAATGTTACAATCTATTTTGTTATTTAACCTTCAGGTAAAAAGTTGGATTTAATGTTAGATTTATAAATGCATTTTGCATTTTGCATAGTGCTGGACATGACAGTGGCATCAAAATTGTAAACATCATTAAGTTATACCTAGTTGTTTGTTAAAACAGTACATTCTGCAAAGTTATATGTTTTTGTTTGTTTGCAAAAAAAAAATGAAATTAGCATGAGAAGATATTTCTAAGTCTATTTATAATCAGAATTACTTTAGTTTCACGGTATTTAAATAATAATGAGTCCTTGAGCTACTCTAACTGAGGTTTTTAAAAGTAAAGTCATGAATATTAAAAAATTAGGTTAGAAAACCAACATTAATGTAAGTTATTCCACAAAGACCTTGTCATAATTCTTTTACTTTATTACATTATGTGAAGTTGCTTTTCCCAAAGTATAAAGAGATCTAAAATAAAATTCATACCATAACAACAGATATTTTACTACCTAAAAACAGATTAAATACAAAACACACATACACTATAAATTGAAATTACCAGACTTATTAAAAGATTAATATTTATTTCATTCTTCTTCTAGTATGTAGTTAGTATGAAAAAACCTGCAAGTTGTCCTCACCTTGGTACATCAAATTTAGGCCTCATTAGAGAGACAAAATTATATGCAGTTTTGACTCTGAGACTCTCAAGTTTGTGTAAAGCTGCAACTAAAGCCTGTGGACTTTATCCACCTATTTCAAGGTAGATAAAGTATGGATCTAAATATATATTTATGATCTTCTACGTAGTGTACCTGCCAGAATGGGAGCGTCAAAATACTTTTAGGGCATAAAACTTCTAAGAAACTTTTAAATTTTTATACAATGCTCTCAAAAAACCAGAAGTGAAATATTTCCATCCAAACTTGTAAAATATTTCTCACATAAATACACATTCATCTGATGTAACATCTTAGCATAACATGAACACTTAGAATGTTAAACGTATTCTGCTTCTTTCTGTCTTGAGATAGTCATTGCAGTAGTCCTTTAATCTGGCAGCTAGATGAGTACATAGTGATTTATGTATTCAAATACACTTAATCCATTTTCTTGTTATCTACCACTCAGATACTAGATATTGCTATATTTCTAAACAAAAACACTAAAAAAATCATGAGCAGATAATAACTTCAAATGAAATATGGTAGGATGTTTGAGTAAATATGGTTAGTTTGTAATCTTCAGCCCTAAAAAAACCCACATTGTTCTAGAAGATTTGATCAAAATAAATAATAAAAAAAAAACCTTATAGCATGTCCCAGGTTTCCAGCAGTATTGATGTGAAGACTGCTGTGCTAATGCAGAATATGCTTTTTCAAATAACAAATATATCATCTATCATGAGCAGACTCATAGAACTTGCAGCAGGTACATGCTGAAGCTGAATATCTGAGCATGTCTCTAAAATTAGTTTCACAGATAGCCTACAGCACATATAAATGTTGAGGAAGAAGATATCTTAAGGATGTAAAAAAACCACAAACTGACTGTTGTAAAAAAAAAGAGAAACTCAAAATAAATTGGAAGAGGAAAATATTTTCCGTTCTGCTTTTTCATTTTGGAGAAATGTCTATTACTTTCAAATTGGAGAAGCAAAATGATTGACATCTTTGATATATGTCATAGGATAAATGAGTTGAGTGGACATTTGGGTGTTCACTGGGCTAGGCTGTCACTAGGCCAGAATATGTCAGTTTATGCAGGGCTTTCTCTGGTACAGCTTTGAGCATATAGAACTGCTCTAGACAGTTTCAAATTGTGAAATTTTTGTTAATAACACCTTGTCAGAATTATAGGAGAAAAATGTAGTAAATTATAAATACAAAGCTTTTCTTTTTATTTCATTAGACATCTATAAAAATTACAATATGCCTTTCCTAAGTTTTAAAAAACTATAATTCAAAGGAAAATTATAAATATGGCATAAAAACAAATCTTTCAGAATTTTTAAAACATCTGTGTTATTAGCTAATATCTGAAACTTCACATACATTCTTCATAGGTATCTGAAACAACATAAGTACAAAATTTAGCAATATTAAATAACACAGTGACTTGTGGCATTTGGCCTTTGATAGTCATCACTGATGCAAATGAAAGGCGTGCAAACTTCAAATATGTGATAACAAAAATGATAACACAGAATTTCTGACGTAGACCTAAATCTGATTTAAAGTTCAGACTTAAAGATTGTAAGCAATTTAAACCTTTATAGCTTATACTCTGAATAAAACAAGATCTTCACCCCTACAGATGTCACTGCAACATCTGTCATTATCTCTGACTTCAACTTCAGAAACATTCCCTCATTTGCACCTTTGGAACCTAATTTTCTCAGATTTTAACCTCTTTACCCTTTAAAATTATCCTGAAGTTACCAAAATTAAAATAGATTAAACACATATATGCTAACTTATTGTATTACAGAAAAGTAAATTAACAATATTAGATTACTGTGGCATATATTTGTATCACAATTTTTGTGAGAGCTCAATAACCTTTAAGTTAGATAACAAAATGGTTACAATACTGCTGAACTTAAAAATTCAAACAATCCTAATGATATGAAATGAAAATCCATCTTGTGATTCCATAGCCTGTAGCTTCCAGAATCAACTCTTTTCCAATTAAAATATTCAGCAATCACTGTTTTCAGTTTTATTTTTCTATTTTGCTTTCTGAATGAATATAAGATTGACAATATAAAATAGATTCTTCTTAAATATCATCACTATTATCATTAGGAGGATCTGCTCTAGGAACTATAAAATCCACTACCAGATGAATTTGCAGCCTTAGGAAGCTTTCACAATAACCAACAGTCTACCTGAAGCTAAACATGCTCCTCTGCTTAACGAGTAGCATGATCAATCTCCTGTAATTAACAGAGAGGAATGTCACAATGCCTTGGATAACATATTAAGTGCCTTTAAAAAACAAAACAAAGCAACTAGAACAACAGCAACAATGAAAGAAATAGAGAAGAAAAATTGATCTTATTCTCTAATCTCACCTTCTCTCCCTCTGGAAGTCTTTTGACCTGTTTGCATATTCTCATCTCCTTAGTAATTATATTCACACAGAACTGGAGCATCTGAATTTAACAGCTATTTAATGTATTGACAAGAGCTGTTACAGACCAATAAAACTAAAAAAATATATCCTATGTACACTTAAGAGAAACATATTCAAGATAGGTATCAAAATGTAATTAGCTTTTCATATAATCAAGTATCAAGAAAATTTGCAGTTTTTCTAAAACAAAAATATGAGAGCTTATAGTTATTTCAAACTTTTCAAATCTGTATTAAAATTTCAAGGTATCTTACATTTCTTGTTTAACACTGTATACAGTGTTATAGTGTTCTGCAATAGGTCTTATGAGGAGCAGTCTTTAATGTTTGGGCTGGAGTATGCACAGTAACTACAAATTAACTCATTGATGACTCAAGGGAAACATGAAAGTATTGACTAATAGTATTCCTATCTATCACAGGAATATTATTTTGACACATATCCTTGACTATCTGGACCATAAGTGCTTCTAAAAATGTCTGCTACATAGATATGTCCTCCATAACTCTGAAAATTCACACTATTCCTGTTTGAGGCTCCAAACAAAAAAGATGTGGTGAGCTTTTTAAAAAAATAATCAGAGAAAATCTACAGGTTAACTGTTGAAATTCAGTAGTGTCTTTACAGAAGCCCAAATACATAATATAGTATGTAATGGAAAATGCATGGGCATCTATCAAGCAGCAGAATAGCATAATTTTTCCTTAGGCTCACATAATATTTGAAAACAATAATTTCCAGAAAAATAAATAAATGTCCCTACACACCTGTAAATGACGAAACATTGATCTATTCTAGCGGGTAAAACAAATCATTGAGTTAATATCACCATATAGTCTAGAGTCAAGAAACTGATGTCTTTAGAAAGAAATTAGAAATGAGAAGTATTTTGCATACAGGCTCTGAAATTTCCAAATCAGTGATGTTGAGTTATAATACTATCACTGAGTAATTCCTTTTGCATAATAAATCCATCCAACCACCAGCTGTTGGGACAATGTGAAATTTGATCAAAAAGGATCATAATAATAAATTTTAGGTAATAAATCCCCAAAATGCACCTGGTGTCCTATCTGTCTACATTGAGCTTACACACAAATAGAGCCACATAGTTTAGTTATGACCATTGCTGAATTTTGACAGAATGCATAAATAAATCTTTTGAGTAGAAGAGTATTGTTTGAAATACTTGAAGAAAATACTTATTACCTTATGATATGAATATTTTATATGTAGAAATATTTCTATAGAATTGGAACTTTTTTACTCTTGAAGGGTCATTCCTTATTACAAAGATATTTTCTATTTATGTAAAGTACATACCTATAAAAATGCATTACATATGCAAACTATTACTTGTATTTTCATGTAAGGACAGTATAGAGTTAAGGTACAGAAAGACTCCTGCACTTATTTTCCAAAAATACCTGGTTGCTGTTCATATAACAAATAAAACTCCTTAAAGGAAATATTCCACACATATCTCAAGTTTGTCGCAGTAGGTACCCTAAGAAATGCAAACATTAGGAGTATTTGCTCAAAGTCACAATTCTTTTTGGCACCAAGTCATCCTACTACCAACTCAGTACGTGATTTTGAATCTATTTGATATTCATTAATGCTATATAAATGTATATTTTAAATCATTTTCTATCTAAACCAACTTGGGAAAACATTGTTAGTCAAGAAGCTGTTTAACTTTAATTTAGAGTGCTCTTTTGCAGTTCTATGCTGTTTTTAAAACTCTTCCATTTCTTCCTTGCACATTGTGGTTTTATGTAAGACATTCCTATTAGAGTACTCCCTCTTAAAAATTTAAATAGCAATATTTTACTCAACAACTTTTTTAATTAGAACTACCTGGCCCAAGCATCATTTCACTATTAAGGTTTACTTTGCAAACTATTGCTTCAATGTAAGGATTCAATGATTAGCATTCTCTCATAGATTTTTATATCTTCCTCTAATAAAATCAAAGTGGTTTTGGTTCTACCCAAGCGTCTGTTACATTGGGAAAGCTACACACATTAGAAAGAAATGATCACCAGACAGTAAAATTTGCCCACGGTATTGAAGATGTTTTACTATCATAATCTGGAGAAATGACTTTCTTGTAATGCTTGTATTGTAACTGAGAAGACTAAAAAAGAGTGACAGATTGAGACAAAGAAAAATATATTTATTCTTGTATTTATAAAATCGGATCAATAATGTGATGAAACATATAAAATAAAACTTATCTGGTTCTGATTAGTTTAGAACAGAAAAGATTTTGTAACATTTTATGAAAAAGTATAATTATGTTGTATTATGTAGGCAGTATTTTTTTCTTCAATCAATCCACTATTGCATTTTCTCAGAACGAACATATTTAGAGCATGAAATACATATTAAGCAATGAAATCTACACTGTTGATTACGGAAAGATAACATAGTTAAAATGTATGTATGGCTTCCTCTTAATTCTCAAGTATTACAAATGGAGAAGCAAAATAGAAAAAAGGAAAACATTTCTGAAGAAAATAAAGATACAGATACATCCTGACTGATAAGAAACTAAACATAAGCCAGCAATGTGCCCCTGTGGCCAAGAAGGCCAATGGCATCCTGGGATGCATCAAGAAGACTGTGGCCAGCAAGTCAAAGGAGGTTCTTCTCCCCCTCTACTCTGCTGTGGTGAGGCCTCATCTGGAGTCCTGTGTCCTGTTCTGGGCTCCTCAGCTCAAGAGGGACAGGGAAATGCTGGAGAGAGTCCAGTGCAGGGCCACCAAGATGATCAGGGGACTGGAACATCTTTCATATGAGGAAAGGCTGCTGGAACTGGGGCTGTTTAGTCTGGAGGAGACTGAGGAGAGACTCATTTAACATTTACAAATACCTAAGGGGTGGGTATCAGAAGGTTGGAGTATCCTTTTTTTCTACTGTAGCTAGCAACAGGACAAGGGGTAATGGGAAGCTGGAATACAAAAATTTCCACTTGAATATAAGAAAAAACTATTTCACTGAGAGGGTGCCGGAGCAGTGGCACAGGCTGCCCAGAGGTGTTGTGGAGCCTCCTTCCTTGGAGGTCTTCAAGACCCACCTGGACATGTTCCTATGTGACCTGATCTAGGTGAACTTGCTTCTGCAGGGAGGTTGGACTAGATGATCTCTAAAGGTTCCTTCCAACCCCTACCATTCTATAATTCTATGATCTACATTGAAAATATAGCGATTTTTTTTTTTTTGCAGACAGATGCAGTCAGTGCATTTTGTCATTATAAACTCATTCAAGTCTGTTCTCAAATATAGTATAATTTATTGACCAGTTCATCTTTTAAAAATCTCATGACCTCCGTCTATTTTAACATAAATTTCAACTTTCTTAATTCAGATCCTTTCTTTCAGCCATTACCTTTCTTCTATTACATTCCCTTTTCTTGCATCACATTTATATAGGTTTCTATAATACTAGTTTTTATCACGTGACTTTAAAATGTTTAAAAAAGTAAACATAAGAACTCTGAATTTGAATTAATTTTTTTATAATGTTTACAATTCCATCATACAGCTTTGGGTGAAAAAAACAACATTAGTAAGGTTTACCTGTTAAAACAATCTGAAAGGAATAACATATCTAACATTTAAATATAAAAAAGTTATTACTGTTGCAAATATGTATTATTCCTATGTGGCTTGTTCTTAAGTATGAGAATTACCATTTGATCATCAATAATTCATAACTTCCTGTCATTCCAAAGTTTCCTTTGCTACTCTTCATCTGGTGCTTATGCAGATAAGTCACCAAAATAACTGACGTCATAAACCAGGAAGTCTGACAAGAGATATTAAAGTTTCTTTCATTTATCACCTGGGAATTTCTAATACATGAATTTTATCACGAAGTTGGAGGTTGAAGAAAGGCATGTGCAATTAGGTCATGAACAACAATTTAATTTCTTTTATTTCAGGAAGGCATTTCCAATTTGCAAGATGACTCATACTGAAACTATGCAATCCATTCTAAGCATATAGCAGAATTCTTAGAGGATAAACTGTTGCACGTATCTTTCAATAACATTTTTAATATATCATTGACACTTGAGACTAACAACTGTAAAATGAAAGAGGCTATGTAGATATTAAGTGGTTCAGGTGAAACCAATCTTAATGAGCTGTCAAAGAATATGTGAGAGATTCACATCATATTCTTAAGTCATAGATATTAGAGGCAAATAGGTTTACTCAAAAAGAAAAATAATTATTTTTTACTGTCATGGTTCAGGCCCAGCAGGCAATGAAGTGCCATTCAGCCTCTTGTTTACCCCCCCATACTTCTCCACCTTCCTCAGGATGATGGAGGCCCCACTTAAATGGGAGGAAAAAAGATAACCAAGGACCTTGTGGATCAAGACAGGGGCAGGGAAGGCTCACTGTCAATTATGATTCTGGGCAAAACAGACTCCACTACTCCTCTTAGAGAAGAAAGTAAGAAAATTTTATTCTACTGCTTACTAGAAACAAAACACTCAGAAAGCAAAAGCAGAGCAGGATGATGAGAAAAACGTAATCAACACTTTAATATCTTCTTCCCTCATCCCTTCTTTCTTCCCGGGCTCAGATACCTGCTCTCAATATCTCTACCTCCTCCAAACTAGGCAGCACAGACGGGCAGGGAATGGGGGGGACAGTCAGTTCCTCATAGATAATCTCTGATGCTTCTTTCTTCTCAGTGGAGGACTCCTCACATTCTTCCCCTGATTCAAGTTGGGATCGCTCCCACAGGGCACAATCCTTAAAGAACTTCTCTGATGTGAGTCCTTCCCAAGGGCTATGACTTCCTCTCACAAACTCCTCCAAGGTGAGACTGTTCTATGGCCATAAGCATTCTGGGAACCCTGTGTTGCAATGCTATCCTCCCACACATTCATGGCCTCTGTTATATACAGTTGCTACCCCTTGCATGGGGACCTCCATGAACTGCCAATAAATCTTAGCTTCACCATTCCTCTACAGGTTACAGAGACAGAGCTTGCCATCTCACTATGGGATGCAGGGGAGGTCTCTGGTCCAACACACTTCCTCTTGTTTTCCCTCATTGACCTTGGGGTCTGCATGGCCACTTCTCCCTCATCCAACTCCCTCCATGATCACCCAGAAAAGAAGGAAGGACCTTCCTCTTCAGGCTTATTCTTCTTGAAATGTGTTCAGGGAAGTGCCTAATTCACTCAGCCCCAGAAGTTGGTCTGAGTCAGAGCTGGGGAAAGTTTCGAGCAACATCTTACAGGAGTCATCTTTACGACCCCTTCCTCGTTACCACACAAACCTATGACAGTTATTATTATACAAGGCCTGTTATAACCACTTCATTTTAGAAGTCCCTGATAATGTTTCTGTGTACAAAATAATTTTTCCAGGGATAGTGTGTTCAGCAAAAACACCCACTGCAACAAAAAATCCAGAAGCAGGTCAGCCTTACAAATCAAATCAAGAAGTCAATTTTATGAGTGGGGTTTTTTTTTGTCACCTGAGAAGACAGTTACACTGCTGTGCTGATTTTGACTGGAGTAGAGTTGATTTTCTTCGTAGTAGCTGGTATAGCACTGTATTTTGGATTTGTGACCAAAACAGTGTTGATAATCCAAAAATGTTTTTGTTACTGCTGAGCAGTACTAACAGTGTTCAAGAGCTTTCCTGCTTCTCACTCCTCCACACCAGTGAGTGGGCTGGGGACACGCTAGAAGTTGGGATGAGATACAATTGAGACAGCTGACACCAATTGACCAAAGGGTTTTACCATACCATATGATGTCATGATCAGTATATAACCTTGGGGAAGAAGAAGGAAGTGGGGCACATTTGAATTGATGGCATTTGTCTTCCCAAGTAACGATTATAAGTGATGGAACCCTGCTTTTCTGGCTGGACACCTGTCTGCCAATGGGAAGTCGTGAACTGCCTGTTTTGCTCTGTTCACATGGCTGGGTTTGGCTTTCCCCATAAAACTGCCTTTATCTCAACACACAGATTTTCTCACTTTTATTCTTCCAATTCTCTTCTCTATCCCACCATGAGGGATTGATAGAGCAGCTGTGTGGGACAGTTGCCAAGCTGGGTTAAACCGAGAATCTGTAATTTCCTATGCACCTTTGCTTCTCTGCAAAGCTCCCTTTGTTGCTCATTAAGATTTACTCATACTTTTCTATATGCTAATAAAATTTTCTTTTTAGATCTGGCTTCTGTTCCCCATGCTCAAAAGGTGACAATGGCAAACAAAACAGAATTTTATTTTTACAGCATAATAATAATATTGGAATTAGAAATATATTTTATATACAGATTTAGTCAGGATAAGAATTATAGGCAATGGGTTAGAGGAACACTGAATACACGTTTAAAGCTAGCTTATTTTATAGATAATACTTATTTCATAGAGTATTATTTTACTCACCTATATCAAAGGTGATTCTTTTTCTCAACTCCAGAGAGTGAGCTTGAGGGGCATCCCCACTCAGTAGGGAAGATTTTCAGACACACTCCAAAGAAGAGTAGCAGAAATCCTCTCACATCCCACAGAAAAGAGATTGGGCTTTGAATAGAATAAAGTGAATGGCCAACAGTTATCTTGTTGAATTTACATCTCTATAGAGCCAGCAAGAACATCTAGTTTCCATCAACAATGTTACCTCTGAGATGTCTGTTTCACTACCCACTAGTTCTGGAATTTTCTCACCTTCCCAAGGTATTCTTTTTTTTAAGAAGGGAATGACTTTTTACCCCTTCAAATATTCATGGGAATTTCCTCCCTAAACTCAGGCCACACATTCTATTTTTAAATAAAAATGTAAAAAAGTTAGTAAATTATCATCTGGCTGCTAAATGCTTTATAAAGAAAGTGGTGATTCTTTTCAAGATATTCATCAGTCTAATATGTTTACATGTATGAAAGAACAACGTAAAGAAATCGCAAAGTATATTCAATAGTTTTCCACCAACAGTTATGTTAAGAGAAATTTCCATCATCCTCTTTATTTTACCTTAAGAGAATCTTTCTTTGTAGCTTATTGAAAGCATTCTTGTTGTACATAGTGATGTTTATTCTGTCAATAGATTTGTGTAATTATACATATATAAGAATTATATTATATATATTATATAATATAGACTATACATTATATAATATATAGTATACATTGTATAGAGAGTAATATATATAATAATATCATTATAGTTGTAGAATAATCTGTATATTTCTTACTTCCTGTAGAAACATAAATATTAGAACACACTTTCCCAATTCTTCCCAAATTTTCATTCCACTCACTCTTACCACCCATTTAGAACAGTTCTTCAAGGTGTCCTCTTACTGTGGTCATTTAGTAACACACCAGACTGGGGGAGGCAGCATGAAACATACTGGTGTTTGGTTAAAGCAAACAAATTGGATATGCAAGACAAAGCCAAATGAAGTCAAAGGAAATATTTTCTAAACAGTTTAATAGGCATCTACCAAACTGAGTATGTATATTTGATTTGCTGCATGTTTTAAAAAGCATCTACTTGTAGAATTCTGTCATCTAGAATGAAAAATAAAGTCATATCTAAGTTACATTAATTGATTCACAGACAGTTGTCTGCCACTAAGGAAATCTTAAAATCTGAATTCATCCTACTGCTTAGGAATCCGGAGTTTCAGACTGTATAAGTATGATGAATAGAACAGAAAAATCAATACTTTGACTAATGTGTTTGTCATTCATGAAGATAAATGGTTGGTACTATCAGTGTAAATTATTTAATCTTTAATTAGAATGAATCTGAGGAACAAGCACCATTTTCTAAGTCAAACTGATACACAAGTTCTCAATGAAACTATACTGCGAAAGATCACTGCTGATTGAGACTTAGCTGCACATCAGAAACAAGTTGATTAGACTTAGGTATTGCTGTAACATTAAAAATTAACTGATGAGTAAGAACGGGGAAAAAAACATATTTATAACAGACATTGCAATAAGATCACCTCAGTGGAGAATACTACAGGCTTGATTGATGCATACTAGCAGTAAAGGAATTAAACAGTTGCACTCTAAGAATATACTGTTCTAAAATCTTCTTAGAACAAGATAATTTTATATAGAGTTTTCTACAAAGTAAAACGGAGGTAAAGGATTTTGTAATAAGAAAGTAGTTTCCCCACACATACAGCCTGAAATTGCATGTTAACATTTTCACATTTTCATCATACACTTTAATTCACAAGTTTTTTTAAAAATATATTATCTAAAATTCACCTCTTTTCCCCTGAGTATAGCTGAAGGCATATCTGCTGAATAAATTATCTTGTTACCTCTAGTGCACCTATTAAGCTGAAAGCAAATAAGACTCACTATATCCTGGTTGCTTTAGTGTGTACTTTTAGTGTGCACCGAATCCTTATATTTATGTGAACCTGATGTGCCAGGCCATCAAAAAGATACACACAATCCAGTAAACCCAGTTATTCTTTTCCTCTTGCTAAGGTACAGACCCTCTCTGATCAGAGTATGCACTCTCTGACCATTGCAATGCCAGTCCAGAAGTCCTTTCACCACAAACAAGTGAGGCACTCACAGTCCTTCTTCCGTGTATTGAAAATCACTGCTTGCCTTCAACTGTCTCAGTAGCAACTGAGGTGACAACCTTCTTGGATGACACCTTTCTTAACAGCTGTCTTCTTCCCTAGTTTGTGTACACGGGCTTCTAGCTTCAAGGTAGATATATCACCACACTTTTGTGTCTTCTCCCTGGTCACATGTGAAAAAGTGTAAAGGACAAAATGAATTTACAATTTTTTCAGATAAAAAAGGAATGCCATGTGACATGGTTACAATTAAGCCAACTGTTTTCACAGCAGGCAGACCAAGTATGATTCTGCATTTTGGGATTTTTTTAATAAAGTTATTACAACAGTTGCAATTTATAAAAACAAACAAACAACAACAAAAACAAAACCAAAAACCTTTACTCATAACAGCTTTATGTTCAGTTTTTTAAAACTTCCTTCCAAGAAGGTAAAATAGCATCAAGAGATGCCAATAAATCCTACAGACACTTTTACACTTGTCATGATCCCCTAGTGGGTTCAATTTGGTAGAAGTTAAATCCCCTTGCTTTCCAACTGACCTCAGACAATTCTGGGTGGCTAGAGGTGACTGGGCTTAACTCCTGAGTGATGTCTAATCAAACAGGTTATTTTGATCAGATTTCATACGTTCTCGGGAACAGTTCCAAAAAATCTGGGAGCAGAGTCCTTCATAGTCTGGGAGGATCACAGTCCGTGGGCCTTGGCCCTGGGCACATGCAAAGAGGCATTAGATCTTGGGCCAGAGAGACGTGCATCACGAATGCAACGGTGCCTCCCATGGGTAGAGTCCTTGGTGCTGGAGCAAGGTGGTTTCAGTGGTTAACTGTGCTGCCAGCAAGGCTGAGGCATATCACTAGTACCTTACAACATTATAAGTCAAGAATTTAGGCTGGCCTATAAGAAGACTGGAAAACCAATATGCTGGAGCTGCACTTTATGGAGACTTGGAATCTTAAACATTATTTAACCTTTCTATAATTGATCCAGACTAAAATTTCCATTATCTTCATCTGAAAAAGCAGGAGTGTTTTGATAAAACAGGTCACTGCCAGTCAATTCTAAGACGGACCTGCAGCCATTCAAGGCCAGACATTAGCGATGGGTAACACCTCTGTGAATAACATATTTGAGAAGGGGAAGAAGCTTCTGTGCAGATGCAAAACAGCAGTAGCAGCAGAAGGGAGTGAGAATGTGAGAACAACACCTCCACAGACACCAAGGTCAGTGGAGAAAAGGGGGAGGAGGTGTCCAGGCACTGAAAGAAAAGGTCCCGTGTGGAATACGGTGAAGACCATGGTAAGGCAGTCTGTCCCCCTGCAACATACGGAGGTCCACAGTTGAACAGAGAACACTTGGAGCTCATAGAGGACCCCACACCGGAGCTGTGACTCTGTGGGAAGCCCACACTGGAGCAAGTTGCTGGTGGGACTGGGAACCTGTGGAAAGAGGAGTATATGTTAGACCAGCTTTGGTGTCAGGACTTGTGACCCTGTGGGGGTCCTATGTTGGAGCAGTCTGTTCCTGAAAGACTTTGTTCCCTGTTGATAACCCATGTTGGGGCAGTTTATAAACCCCCATGGAAAGGACCTGTGCTGGAGCTGTTCAAGAAGAACTGAAGCCCGTGGGAAAGAATCACATTGGAGAAGTTCATGAAGGACTATCTACCATGGGAGTGACCTTACACTGTAGCAGTGGGAAGTGTGAGGAGGTCTCCCTCTGAGAAGAAGCAGGAACAAAGTCCATCTGTAATGAACTGACCATTACCCCCATCCCCTTGCACCACTGTGGAGAGAGGAGGGAGAGTTCCAGGAAGAAGGAGGGATACGGGTAGATGTTTTAAGATTTGGTTCTTATTTCTCATTTTTCTTACTCTATTTGGATTGTTTATTAATAAATCAAGCCATTTCTCCCCAATTTGAGTTCAGTTTACCCCTGATGGTAATTGTTGAGTGATTTCCCTGTCCTTTTCTCAACTCATGAGTATTTTGTTATAATTCTTTCTCCTCTGTCCAGTTTAGGAGGGTGAATGATAGAATAATTTGGTGGGCATCTGACAGTCAGACAGGGCTAAACCCATAATTTATTGGATAAATAAATGTAGGAATTTTTTAAGGGATAAAAAATTATTTATTTTTAAAAAACAAAACAAAAGTTTACTAGGTAAGTGTAAGACAAATATCTACTTGTTTGTTGATTTTTTAAAAAAGGGCTCATAAGTTCTCAGTGATAGAATCCCTAAAAACTAGTCACACTCATATTCATGCCAAAGTATAACTAGAAGTAAATGAAAAGAGAATTTACAAAGCATAGACTTTCATAAAGTCAGATATAGAGTAAATACAAGAAATTACCACTGGGAACGAGTAGTAGTCATGTGCAGGAGCCTACAATAGCTGACAGTCTAGCACACTGGAGTAAGCTAATAAGATACAGAATAGATGGAGACATGGGAATTAAAACATGCAAGTGTCACACCACATAGGAGTGAACTGCACACATGATCCTTTAGCACTGTCTGAAGAAGAGTTCATAGCAAGTGCAAAAGGCATCTAGGGTTCATATGCATGTGTATATACATACACACAAATGAAAAATAAAATGGAAACCAAACCTCATTAGATAAGATCCCCAATAATTATTAGCATTGTGATTAAAACAAACAAACAAACAAATAGCTGAGCAATCAGTATTTTCAACATTGCTATATAGTGTACTAAAGAGCACAGCTTTTTAAAACAAGCAGATGTTGAAAGTCAGGAAGCAAGCTCAGCACAGAAAGCGAAAAAATAACACCTTGCTAACCATAATGCATGTTTCGAATATTTTTAGCATGTTTAATTTTCACTTTCCTTAAATTTTCCTGTACATATGTGGAACCATACAGTGCCACCTTCATATATGTAAGATAAGGCTATATCTTGATTTTGCTGACAGATATTTATCATAGGTGATAAAAATCATGTTACGAATGCTGTCAGATAGCACATAATTGGGTTTATATGGAGGTTATTCTCAAAAACTGAACTTTTGAATTCTCATGCAGAAGCTTACTTTTTGCCAACTATAACTCTTACACTTTGGTGTAACAGAAATGACATGTCCTGAATTATACAAATATAAAGTCACAAAATGTAGCCACCAATGAAGAAGTTCCTCAGATGTTGTACTTGTGTTCATAGAGTGTTTATACTGGGAAAACTGAAGGTTTGGGTGCCAAAATCAAGAGTTTCCAAAAGGAAGAAGTGTCCTTTTAGACAAAAAAGTGAAGACATTCTCTGGAGAAAAGATATTGGAAGTGAGAGAGAATGAGAAGTCAGACACCTGTGTTTAGATACAGGAGACTTGCTGAAGGACCTTAGTCCCAAATGGCTGAGACTGGAAGAAGCAACACAGAAGGAATCAACACAGTTGGCCCAGTTGTCACAGGCCAGCAAAGACCTTCCTGCTGGTCAGAGAAGTCAAGACCTCTTGGTTGTAGCTAGCCAAAAACAAACAAGTTAATCAAGTAAGGTAAAAGCTCTAATCTCATTACTTCAATAAATGCCAGTCCCTACAGGTTGGGTTTTTGTATATCATCCTTTAACTGTTCAGGGTCTGACACTGAAAAACTCTGTAGAAAAAAAAAAAAAAGACAATATGTAAAAATGAAGAAATTATGTAAAAATTGTTTTTATGTGCTGGATTATGAAATAAGATACTGGATGAATAGCCGTTGCCTATTGGATTGGCAATTGGATTCCTTCATCACATATGTAGTCTTTTATTTAATAGACTTTCAAAGGAAATTAATAGATCAGCATAAAGTTAGTCTCTTATCCATAGTAGATTCTGTTGAATTACAGAGGGGAAAAAAAAAAAAAAAAGCCTGACATTCTCCAGTTTCCAAGAAAAGACTGGACGTTTGATCTAAAAGAAATTCAATAGAGTTAGCATTTGAGTAATTACAGCTCAGGTCTCAGTCTGCATGACCTTACTTAACTGGGGCTATAACCTTACTTCTCTTGAAACCGAAAGGGTTGCATGTGAGCTGAAAGGACTTGTAAACTCTACTTGTGAGTAATGTGACTTTATTGTGAGTTTTTTGTCTTTTCAGTGACCCACCATTTTTGCGCACCATAATCAGGTCCTCCATACTTCATTTGGCTTTATATTTTAAAGAATCTTGTCTTTTCATAAAGAGCAATAACTCCCATACAAAATACTGGAGCTTCTTTTTAACACTTTATCACCAATGCACCATTCAAACCATTGAAAACTCATAATTTAAGTTATTTTAATGAAAGAAACTTACTGACCCATTTTTTTGGTTTATACAAATCACAACAAAAGGTACTCATTACTTATTGGTGACTAGCTTTCCAAAGACTTGTTTTTCCTCTGGCTTTTGTTTTTCCCTTTATTTCAGTTTTGCTTTTGATTCCATAGTCCTGTAGCATACATGTCTGCACATACATTCATTTAAAATGACATTCATAGATCTAGGCAAAGATAAAAATATCATTTGGTCTCAAGTTATAACTTTTAGAGAGTTAAAAGTCAAGGAGGGGAAATAGAGTGAAATATTTTTAGAACACATCAATAAGTTGTTCTAAAAATGCATTTTCACCATTCATATCTTTTTTGCACCAGAGTCTAATTTTAATTTCTATTGTACTCATTGCAATGAATAGAAAAGTAAAGGCAGTGTTTCATAGCTGAAAACAGAGGAACAATCTCCACTGACTAAACTGGTGGCTACAAACCAGATGATTATTATTTAAGACAGTAAATGTGTAAAATAGAATCTCTGTGTTAACATTTTTTATTAATTCAGTAGCGATTTGACAGCCTGGGAGACTAGGCTCATTCATCAATAGAGCAACTGCTGCCTGAGGAAAAGGTGTCTACATTTTTCCATGCTGATGCACTTTCAACAGCTACAGAAGTCAACACTGAAGTCTACATTTGTTACTATGTTATGACCTCCTAGACACTACAGTTTTGTAGTCAATCTGAAACTTACTGGTAAATGCCAAGTTTATAATGACAATCACTGTAATCTCTGTGGGTTACTGGATGGAAAAGGAGTCTAGCTCAGTCTCCATTCATACTGCCTTCTCTGCTATTGCTTCCAGTCAGCATTCTCCCATTAAAAGACATTTTATATATTTAACAAGATTTTTTGGAAGAGTTAAAAATAATATAAATCACTGTTTCAGTTGTATACAGCACACAAGATGTGCCAACAATGTATAAGAACAGCAGTACGTGAAAAAAGACCCATAAAATCACGGCAAATGACTTGAAACTGTTTTACAGTTTCAACTGTTTTACAGTTTCAAGTATGTTTTTTTTATTTCTATCTTGAAGAATCCAGTCACTCACGGTCCAGTATTTTTATGCCATCAGAGAAAGACACATCTCTATCAGTTAGTGCTATAAGGTACATTTTATCTGAAAAATTTAAGTTACTTTAAAGCTATATTCATACTGTCTTCCTATACATTTCATAGTCAAATACCAATAATTGCTCCATAAGTGTAACTGCTTAGATGCTATTTCTAGATAGCTTAAAGACAAACTATATTGTTTAACTACATAGGCCTATTTTTAAAAGAATATTTTGTTAAATCCATTATTGGGGAGCTATGATGAATGGTCAATAATAAGAACCAACAGTGGAGATGTAATTACACATTACTTTGATAATTGACCACTGTGTATAATTCTTTTCCCCCTTTCTTCTTCTATCTTTGGTTGATGAAGAGAGCCAGTCATGTTACAGTCTCTCAGCCTCTCTTGCATACAAAAGAATAAACTCCAAATTATACCTATCTTTCTAAATATATGTATTTGTCTGTTGTTTTCTCTAGAAAGCAGGACAGAAACTTGAAGTCCATTTGCCAAATAATGACCAACTAGATCAATTCCTTCATGACCCATTGAGGCTAACAATATATACTGGGTTTGGGATAGAGTTAATTTTCTTCATAGTAATTGCTATGGTTCTGTGTTTTGGATTTGTGACCGAAACAGTGTTAGTAACATGCGAATGTTTTAGTGATGAGCAATGTATACACAAAGCAAAATACTTTTCTGCTTCTCACCCCACATCACCAATGAGTAGGCTGGAGGTGCACAAGAAATTGAAATGGCATACAGCTGGGACAGCTGACGTCAGTTGATCAAATGGATATTCCACACCATATGACATTAGGCATGGCATAAAAACCAGGGGAAGAAGAAAGAGGTAGACATTTGGAATTATGTCATTTGACTTCCCAAGTAATTATCACACATGATGGAGCCCTGCTTTATGGCTGACCACCTGCCCACTGATGGGAGGTAAAGTATTAATTTTTTTCTTTGCTTTGCTTGCATACATGGCTTTTGATTTACCTGTTAAACTGTCTTTATCACAGTCCATGAGTTTCATCACTCTAACCATTTTAATTCTCTCTCCCTTCCCACCAGGGGAGAAAGAATAGGTGGCTTTACGGGGCTTAGTTGCAGGTTGAGGTTAAATCACAACAGTCTTTTTTGGAACCCAACAAGCGATGCAAAGATTTGATCGGAGTGTGCTAGATCAAGTGACTATGCATAGTTCCAGATCACCCAAACAAGGAGCACAGAGTGTTTACTGTGACCATGATCAGACATAACACTCAGGTAGGTCATGGGGTGGTGACAGTTATATACTGAGTACTGATTGGAACATGAGTGCGTGCATAGGGGTTGGGATCAACCCCAGACAAAGTACACAGGATCAGATACATTTGATGAATGACCAGGCAGGCCATGGAGAAGGCATGTGCTGCATGTTCAGTTAAGGCCCATGGACAAGAAAAGACTAGACTAGACTAGACTAGACTAATAGCATCACATAGTAGAGAAGAGAAGAGAAGAGAAGAGAAGAGAAGAGAAGAGAAGAGAAGAGAAGAGAAGAGAAGAGAAGAGAAGAGAAGAGAAGAGAAGAGAAGAGAAGAGAGAAGAGAAGAGAAGAGAAGAGAAGAGAAGAGAAGAGAAGAGAAGAGAAGAGAAGAGAAGAGAAGAGAAGAGAAGAGAAGAGAAGAGAAGAGAAGAGAAGAGAAGAGAAGAGAAGAGAAGAGAAGAGAAGAGAAGAGGATTTAAGGCAAAAGTCCTGATTTAAAAACTGCTCCCAAGTGAAAGGGTACAGGAAAAGTATCTTCTGTTGAAGCTTTCTTCAACTTTTTCTTCACAGATGACTGAACCAAGATTAGGCATCTGAACCGCTTCAGAGATCAGGCCTTGAGTGCAGTGATTAAGGAAATCTTGGAAAGTATTTTATTAAATGTCATTGCTTTATAGTTCAAATTCTAGTCCCATGAAAGCCAAGTAAGATTTACATCAAAACCCAATTTGTCTAAAAGCAATAAGATAGCAATAACATAGAATGTTGTATGACAAAGCCCAGACAAGATATAATTGACTTGATTGAGAATTTACAAATTTGTTGTTTAAAACTAGGGAGCATATTTACAGAGTACTCACTGTTTCATTGCAATATGGATCTTTTCTCAGGCTCCTTTTAAACAGCCTTATGCTGAAGGCACGATATCAAATCTTAAAAGTGTCTCTTTATTTGTAAAACCAACTTCTTCCACAGAGAAAGACTGCTCTTTAAAAAATATGTAAATAACGTTAAAAAAATTTTAACATGAAATGTAAATAGTTGAAATACTCAAACATTACAGTCAATGAATATCAAAGAGTAAACATTTGATCACATTAATTTATTTAAACAATGGTGAATTAACAATACTTCAGTAACTTGTATCACAAAATGCAAGAATAAAAATAAGACTAAATGTGTCTATTTGTAAATAAAACATGTTGTTGTTCAATTCAAAATATGTAAAATCCACTTCATTGTTCAGATAATAAAGCATATAAATCAGTTCTGTTCCAGACTAATGAAAAACACAGCGAAGGAACTGACACAAGAGTTAGACAATGAATGAAAAAATACTAATTGAATAATTTACTAGAAAAATATTACAATTCACTAAATAAATTATTCTGGAATATTATTCAGCTTGTTTTAGCAGTGAAACTAGTACATCATAATATGACACTGAAATTGACTGCTTCAATGAATGTGCATCTTTACCAATGTCACCTCTGCAACCTGCTTAACAGGTTGCAAATCAAGATGATCCATGTGAAAGAACTTACTGAAAATACCTTGATTCTGGCAGTCTATCAGAAGTAAACTGCTTAATATTAACAAAATTGCAAGTGGTAGAACAAGATAAGAGAATAACAATCATCCATTAAACTAATAACAGAAACATTCAATAAACTAACTTTCTCAGAAGTCAGGAGCATATGTAACTTATTAAAGCTCTGATATCATAGATTATCCACTTCCGGAAATATCCTAGTTAGAAGAGTATGGATGCAGTTTGAATGCTGAGTATGTACAACTTATGTAGATGTACCATCCAACATAGCTTCACTAAGGGCAAATCATGCCTGACGAGTTTGATGGACTTATAAGATGGTGTTACAACATTGATGGACAAGAGAAGAGTGACTGACATAATATGCTTGGATTTGTGCAAAGCATTTGACATCCTTGTCTCTAAATTGGAGAGATATTGGTTTCATGGATGGGTAAGGAGGGTAAGGAGTTTGCTGGATGGCCGTACTCAAAAAGTTGCAGTCAACGGCTCTATGGCCAAGCAGAGAGCAGTGATGTGTGACATTTCTCAGCGGTTGGTATTGGAAACAATGCAGTTTAATATCTACAAGGAGGTTGAGCTAGGTGATCTCTAAAGGTCCTTTCCAATCCTACCATTCAATGATTCTATGATTCTATGACATGGACAATGGGATCAAGGGCATCCTCAGCAACTTTGTCAATGATACCAAGCTATGTGGTGCAGCCAACATGCTCAAGGGAAGTGATGCCATCCAATGGGACCTAGACAGACTTGATAGGTGAATCAGTGTGAAGCTCATGATGTACAACAAAGCCAAGCACAAGGTCCTACATGTGGGTCAAGGCAATGTCAAACACAGATAAAGGTTTCTCAATATGAAATTAGTCCTGTAGATAAGTATTTGGGAGTACTGGTGGATGAAAAATTTAGTATGAACCAGCAATGTACATTTGTAACCCAGAAAATCAATTATATTCTGGGCTGCATCAAAAGAAATGTGGGCAATAGGTTGAGGAAGATAAATCTCACCCTCTGCTATACTCTTGAGAGACCCCACCTGCAGTACTGTGTCCTGATTTGTGTCTCCTGATGTAAGAAAGCCATGTAGCTATTTGAGCAAGTCCAGAAAAGGGCCACCTTCTATGAAGACAAGTTGCTCAGCCTGGAGAACAGAAGGCACCAGGTAGATCTCAGAGCAGCCTTTGAACACTTGAATAAGAAAGCTGGAGAGACTTTTTACAAGGATATGTAGTGACAGGTAATGGTTCCAAACTAAAAGAAAGGAGATTTGTACTAGATATTAGGAAGAAATTCTTTCCTGTAAGGGTGATGCTTTCACCTGTAAACTTGATGATTATCTAGAGCTTTCATTAAGATATTAGACAGGACTTGACCAAGTGTTGGCCCCTAGGGTACACCACTAGTTGCTCAACTCCAACTAGACTTTGCACTGGTGACCACCCCTCTGGTCCTGACCATTCGTCACTCTTCAGTTCAACTCTTTGTTCCTCTAGCCCATAAGACATCAGCTCCTTTCTGAGGATCTTGTGGGAAACACTCTTAAGTTCTTACTGGGCTCTGAAAGGTAATGATACCATATGTGGGGGGAAAAAATGGCTATAATCTCATCGTTAGTCATAGTGTAAAATTATTCAAGTTTTATATTACCACAAGAGAGGAATGTGGTAACACTGATATATTGCAACTCCACACAGGATGTGGCTATACTGATGTATGACTATCGCTGAGGGAGTGCAGTTCAGTGGTCTTGACTTTATGTCAACTTGAAAGGCATTATACAGCTCAACATTTGCAATTCCATTGCTGCAGTAAAGGCAGTGATGTTCAGATAGTTTTGATGCCAATGTCAGACAAATGTAGTCCATGTGCTTTTTGTTATACCATAAAACTGATGTCTCTGGCCTTTAAGCATCAATTTAGACAGTCTTAAGGGCATCTGGTAATATTTGACTATAGGGGGTAATAAAAGTAGCCAGCTGAAGCATCTTCTCCTATCTGATTTTGGGTGATAAAAAAATCTAAAAAAAAATCAAAACCCATCAAAAAATACCTATACAAGAAACGTTAAAATATTAAACTCCTGTGGGACAGAGAAGGTAGTAGAGATGTGTGAAAGAAATATGCTCATGTTCTTACTTAGTCTGTCTTTTCTATAACTATTCTGAAAATAGTGAGCTCTTCTCTAATTTATGTGATGTACTTTGAATTCTACCACAAATGTGATTGACACCATCTATATTACAAACATAATTTATTTGCCTTGAAAGCAGAGACCATGTTGACAAGATTTGTCCTGATAACTTCTGTTGTGATTCGGCCCATCTAGCACAGAAGCACCATGACAGTCTCTCACTCGGTGACCCCCATTCTACTACCTACAAGAAACAGAACAGAAGAAAAAGCAAAAAGAGAGGAGGATGACTGAGAAAATGACAACCAGTACTTTAAGATCTCCCTCCTCCATCCCTCTTTTCTTCCCAGGCCCAGCTCACTGCTCCCCATGTCTCTACCTCCTCCCCTGTCAATGGCCGGTGGGGGGCAGGGAAGGGGGGATGTGGTCAGTCTCTCACAGATGGGCTCTGCCACTTCTCTCTTCTCAGATGAAGATGACTCCTGGCATTCTTCCCCTGCGCTGATACAGGATCCCTCTGATGGGACACAGTCCTTGGTGAACATCTCAGGCATGGATTCTTCTCCATGGTTGCAGTTTCTGCAGATACAGGATCCCTTCCTCCGGACATAGCTTCTTCTGGGCATAATTTTAATGAGCATCTTTGGCTCTTCCCCACACTTAGAGCTTCTATGAACATTGGGTCCCTCACAGGAGATACAGCCTACTCAGGCCATAGTCAATGCCCCGGCACGAGATCTTTTTATCAAAATGAATCTCTGTCTTTGATGTGGAGTCTTCAGTAAAATGAGTTTATGCAGCATCTTTAACAAAATGCAAACAAATCTCAGCTTCACTAGTCCTCTCTGTAGAACGCAGGGGAGTCTCTGCTCCAGCACACCTCCTCCTCCCTTTCCTCACTGACCTTGAAGTCCACATGGTTGTTTCTCTCACTGTTCCTACTCCTTGCACAACCTCCAGTCAGAAAAGAAGGGACAGAAGAAGGAAGAAACAGGAAGAAGCCTCCTCTTCTGACTTCTTAAAAAGCAATCTTGGAGGCATCTAATTGACTTAGCCCCAGAAGTGGGTCTGGATCAGAGCTGGGGAGAGTTTTGAGCAACTTCTTACATAAATCATCTTCACAGTCCCTTCCCCCTTACCAGAAAAGGCCGTCATGTTAAACCATTACAACTTCTCATGCATTCAGAGAAGTCAGCAGGTCAAACTTGAGAGGTGCAGAGTATTTCTGTGCTTAAGTGCTGAAAGACTTGAAGCACTGAGCAATGTCAGGATTTCAAGTACAGTGAGCTGCTCTAGTCTGTTTGACAATTTTTTTCACTCTTAGAAGTTAGAATTGGGTAAATAAAGGAAGCTATATAAATAAATACCTGGTTAAGAGTAAAAGCTCTTTTGACATTCTTAAAATTAAACTGCCTATTCACAGCTAAATGTGTAATTTAAAATTCATAAAACTTCTTTAAAATTATTTGCAAAGAATAGTAATTATTTCTTATAAATTATCTAGAGACTAGCAATTATTTGCAGAAAAAAATATCAAATTAGTTAAAACAATAAAGATATAATGATCTAGTGAAGTAATTGCTGACGATCTACAACTCATGCAGTGTTCTGAATAGATTATTTTTGAGTTGTCTTCAGCTGTATTTACAAAACAGCTTTTCTTTACAAATGGCATAGAAACAATAAAAATGACCAAGAATTCTCAAATACTTTCATATTTTCTGGATGATACAAATAGCAATTCTGATAAAATAAAAACAACAGAAATCTTGACCAAGGCCTAACCATGACACATTTTAGGAAGTGAAATGTTGGAAAATACTATGTTCAATATATATTCATAAATGACCATATATGGAGCACAAGACTCTGAGAATCAACCAACCAACTTCTGCTGGTATTACCAGCACTATACTTCTGCATAGTAAGCAGCTCAAAACTGATTCATAAAGAAAAACTTTGACTAGCTGCTATCATAGGGTCCAGACCTGTATTTTGCTGCCTAATGACCTTGAGAGAGTGATTATGTCTGTTCTGGAGCCTGACACAATGACTAAAGGAAATAATTCCATTGACTTCAATGAAACTTTCATTGTAATCTCAATGTTCTTTTCAAGGAAATCCTATCGATATTTTCCTTCCTACATAACACATTGTGGTGCACTTAAATCCAAACTAAAACAGTAAATAAGGTAAGACACTGATCAATAATACAGGAAAACAGAATCTGCAGCACCCCTAACAGAAGTTAGTAAGAAGACTAATCATAGCATTAACCTGGGTAATAGCAAACGCAGGATTGATGTGGCAATTTTAGCAAAAAGGATTTTGAGTTCAACAATTTCTGACAAAATTGTCCCACACTACAGAAACTGCTTCTTTGTTCTTTTGCCACTAAAAGCAAGCAAAGTTCCAAGTGATGCTGTAGTCAAGTGCTTAGGCCTCTTCAAATTGTCAGTAGTGATATGAGGTTGTAGACACTTTTCCCAGGCCTTCTGCAATGCTGACTCCAGAGCAGTTGGACAAGATGTTATTTAGCCCTATGAAGTCCAAGACATTTCTGTGCACAGAAAACAAACAAACAAACAACCCAGCTCTATATAAGCCTGGGGAGCTTATCTAATAAATAACTGGCTAGTTATTTTAAAAAATGAGAGTAACTGGTTTCAAACTCTTTAGTAAAACATGCCTCTATTTCTCTTTTCTGGTTATAAGTACACAATTTTCAAGAGATTTGTTCAACCAGCTACTTCTACAGCTGTATTTTAAACAGTGGGGGAAATGGTCAGTGTTTGGGACTTTTGTGTGGTGGTTGAACCCTGGCTGGGTGTCAGGTGGTCATTAAAGCTGCTCTATTGCTCTCTGTCCTAAACAGGAGAGGAGTGAGAAAATACAATGAAAGGCTCAAGGGTCAAGATAAGGACAGGGAGATTGCTGAGAACTATTGTCATAGGTAAAACAGACCAAACTTGGGAAAAATTAGTTTGTTTATTAACAGTAATGGAGTACAGTAATGAGAAATAAAAAACAAATCCTCCCCTGCACACCTTCCTTTTTCACAGGTTTTCATCTTCTCTCCCTGGGTGGCATAGGAGGACTCAGGGAATGGGAGTTATAATCAGTTCATCAGAGATTATCTCTGCTACTGCTTAATCTCAGGGAAAGGTCTCCTCACACTTCCCACTGCTACAGTGTGGATTCTGTCCCTCAAGAGACAGTCTTCAACAAACTTCTCTAATGTGGGTGCTTCCCATGGGCTACAGTTCTTCACAAACTGCTGAAGTGTGGGTCCCTTCCATGCAGTCAGTCCAACTGTTCCAGTGTGAGCTCCCAATGGGTCATAGCTCCTGAACAACAAACTTACTCCAGTACAGGTTTATCTCTCCATGAGTCTGCAGGTCCTGCCAGGTGCTTGATCCAGCACAGACTTCCCATAGAGTCACAGTCTCCTTCAGAATGAGCTCATAATAGACTGATACATGCTAAGAGTAGCTATGTATTTGGTAATCATGTAGTCTGCAGCTACATAGGCTGATGAAGCCAGTCCAGTGCAAGAATACGTTCAGTGTGTTGCAAAATTGGCTATCCTCTAAGCTGAAAGAATAGTTAGTTGCATTACTTCTATGGAATCACAGAATGGTAGGGGTTGGAAGGGACTTTTAGAGGTCATCTAGTCCAACTCCACTGCAGAAGCAGGTCCACCTAGATCAGGTCACACAGGAACACATCAAGGGAGGTTTTGAAGACCTCTAGAGAAGGAGACTCGACAACTTCCCTGGGCAGCTTGGCCAGGGCTCCCTCACTCTCACAGTACAAAAGTTTTTCCTTAAGTTTAAATGGAAGTTTTTGTGTTCCAGCTTTCCATTACCCTTTGTCCTGTCACTAGATATGTCCCAACCTCCTGCATCCCCTGTATAGATATTTGTAAATATTAATGAGAACACTCCTCAGTCTTCTCTAAACTAAACAGTCCCAGATCCTGAAGCCTTTCCTCATAAGGAAGATTCTCCAGACCCCTCATCATCTTGGTGGCCCTGCGCTGGACTCTCTCCAGAAGTTCTCTGTCACTCTTGAGCTGGGGAACCCAGAACTGGACACAGGACTCCAGATGAGGCCTCACCAGGGCAGAGTAGAGGGAGAGAAGAACCTCCCTTGACCTGCTGGCCACACTCTTCTTGATGCATCCTAGGATACCATTGGCCTTCTTGGCCACGAGGGCACATTGCTGGCTCATGTTCAATTTATTGCCAGTCAGGACTCCCAGATCTCTCTCTGCACAGCAGGTCAATCCCCAGCCTGTACTGATGCATGGGATTGTTCCTTCCCAGGTGCAGGACTCTACACTTGCCCTTGTTGAACCTTATGAGGTAAAGCAGTGCTTATCCTAAGTAAAGGCCTTTTCAGTTTCCCGTAATCTGTCTCAAGCAGTTGCACAAGAAACTGGGAGGGAGCATGGTCACAACAGACAATCTGAACTAGCCAAGAGTCTATTTTATACCATAGAACATCATGTCCAATTTATGAAGTGGAACAAGTTGACTAGGAGGGGGAGATCTCTTCTTGGGGATGATCTGGGCATCAGTTAGCAGATAGCAAGCAATTGTATTGTGCATCACTTATTTTTTTGTAGGTTTTGTTCATATCTCTTTTTGTTATATGCCTTTTCAATATTATTGTTGTTATTTATGATATTTTATTTCACTTCCTTTTCTTGTTTTTTATTACAATATTCTTATCTCAACCCACAAGATTTTTTGATTTTTTTTTTTTCTTTCTGATTCTCCTCCCTATCCCACTGGAATGAGGAGTGGGCAAGAAACTACGTGGCATTAAGTTACTGGCTGGAGTTAAACCACAACCATTACCAACATTCAACACAATTGTCATGGTTTGACATGACAGCCTTTTCTGGTATGGGGGAAGGGGCTGCAAAGATGGCTCCTGCAAGAAGTTGCTCACAACTCTCCCCAGCTCAGAAAAGGCTCACTTCTGGGGCTGAGCCAATTAGACGCCTCCACGATCACTTTTTAAGAAGCCGGAAGGGGAGGTGTTTTCCTCCATCTTCTTTCTTGCTTCTGCCCCTTCTTCTCTTCTTCTGGCTGGTGGTGGTGCAAGGAGTAGGAACGGTGAGAGAAACAACCATGCGGACTCCAAGGTCAGTGATGAAAGGGAGGAGGTGTGCTGGAGCAGAGACTCCCCTGCATTCTATGGAGAGAACTGGTGAAGCTGAGATTTATTTTCATTTCTTTAAAGACCCCACATCAGCGGGAGAGACTCATTTTGATAATGAGCCCGCATCAGGGGCAGAGACTCATTTTGCTAAAGCTGACCCCGGACCAGGGGCAGTGATTCACTTCATTAAAGGCCCTGAGCCAGGGACAGTGATTTTGGCTGGAGGAGGCCTTGTCCCGAAGGAGGGGCCCTTTATCACTATGGCCGGAGCAGGCCCTGTCCCGAGGAAGGGACCCAATATCCACAGCTGCAACTGTGGGGAGGAACCCACGACAAAGCAGCTCATTAAACTTATGCCCAGAAGAGGCCTTGTCCCGAGAGAGGGACCTTGCAACTGCAGAAACTGCAACCGCGGTGAAGAATCCACGTCAGAAATATTCACCAAGGACTGTGTCCCGTGTGAGGGAACCTGTATCGGCAGAAGCCACAGCTGTTGGGAACAACCCACACCAGAGAAGTTTGTTAAGGATTGTGTTCCGGGGGAGGAACCCCGTGTTGGAGCAGGGGAAGAATGCCAGGAGTCATCCTCATCTGAGAAGACAGAAGCGGCAAAGCCCATCTGTGAGAGACTGACCACATCCCCCACTCCCTGCCCCCCTGAGCTGTTGCGGGGGGAGGAGGTAGAGATATCGGGAGCAGTGAGCTGGGCCCGGGAAGAAAGGAGGGATGAGGGAGGGAGATCTTAAAGTGCTGGTTGTAATTTTCTCATCATCCTACTCCCTTTTTGCTTTTATTCTGTTCTGTTTCTTGTAGAATAAACTTTCCTACTTTCCTCTCTAAGTCGAGTACTAGAGTCTGTTTTGCCCAGAACCATAATTGGCAGTGAGCCCTCCCTGCCCTTGTCTCAATCCACAACAATCTTGCTTATCTTTTTACTCCCATTTCACTGGGTCCTCCGCCATCTTAACGAGGGTGGGGGTGAATGGGGGCATCGAGCGAGAAACTGTCGTGGTGCTGTTGTGCTAGCTGGGCCAAACCATGACAACAATTTGCAGCTACTCCTCACATATATACAATACAAAAACTGCTCTAACAATAAACCTGATTAGAAAAACAGGAAGGGAAGGTAGGAAGAGAACATGATTAATATTTCTTTAAAGGTTCAGATGTTCTAGCCAGAGAGAGAACCTGTTGATAAATCTGGGGTCTGTAAGACAGTGGAAAAATAAGCAGCAACTTTTCACAACTGAAAAGCTTTCATTAGACAGCCACCCAGTTTCCTTGGAGAAGATTGCTCATACTCAACATATTCTACTGTCATACTTTTTCATTTAGACAAGACCAACATAATGCCAGCAGTAACTCCATCAGATCTTTCAAATACTGACCAATTAAAAAAAAATCTTCTCACAGGATCTTCAGAATTTTATACCAAATTGAATGTCAGGTCCCCGGAGTTTTCAGTATAGATATTTTCACTGATCCCTTCTCTAGAAAGATCACATTGCTTTTTCATCTTCTAGAGACAAAATTATTATAAAATAATTTTTAAAAATAAGGATATCACTTGGTTACTGAAAGTATAAAACCAATTTCAAATACATTTAATATCATCATAAATCCCTAGTAGAAGTAGCAAGAATCTTTTATTCCTCCACACTGCCACGTGCAGTTGTAGACAATAGAATTATCCTGTAGAGATAGGTGGCTAATCAAGCAGGTCTGTACTTCACACGAGACAATCACCAGCCTTCATTAAGGGATCTCACTGTTCTTAACGGAAAATTATTGCCCATCCTGGGAGTAAGTTCCCTCACTCTGACCCCAAAAAAACAGCAAATCACAAACTAAAAAAGAGAATGTAAATGATCTCCTCAATCCATGACCATTAGTTTCCATTTTCATCTTACCTACAAAAATGCAAATCATTATTCCATTTGCCTTTCCCAGGAGTGAGAAAGACCATTAAAATTCAAATTCTTTTCAAGAAAGAGAAGTGAAGCTTTCTGAAAAATAGATCATAGGTCTTTTTTTTTTCAATAGAGCCAATGTAAAGATGGACAAATGTTAAGGAGTTTGTAAATCAAGTACCAGTACTGTGTTCTGACACTAACCCTACGGATCTTTCAAGTGCTTATGCTGAAGAAATTTGCTGCTTCTTAATCATTGCCGCTTCAAATCCATAACTTTTCTTTTCAGATCCTTCAAAGACGTAGTGAGAGAATTTTCTTAACTGTCACATATAGTGCCATAAAGAATCAAAGATCACCTTACTGGGATATTCTATTCTACAATTTCTAGCTCTGTAAAAGCAGGGCCTAATACTCTGTATGCAAATAAGGGACTTCTGAAGCCAGTTTCTCTTCAGAAAAGAAAAATTCAGAAAATACATCCTCAAAAAATTAATCATCCTCTTTTGTTATAGGGCTCTATCTATCCGCACTGCTAAGCTGCAATCAGAACTAGCATAGGAGACTTTGGCCCCAGCAATCTGTAGAAAAACTTTTTTTTACCTACATTTACAGTTCCATACATTGGCATATCTAAATGAAATCTTAAAAGTAATTCTCTCTGTTTTAGCTCATCCTATCTTAATTTATGTGATTATAAATGTGATATGTTTAGACTAATTATTCTATAAAAATAACTTTCCCTAATCAAAACTACAAGAAGACTATTAGAATATAAAGGAAAAATAAATATGAAACTGATATCCTGTTTTGACTGAGATGTTTACTGTAGAATTTCAAAGGCATTTATTTCAAAAAAGTCTGCATATTAGTTAATAACTGAATATTCACGTGGTCATATCACAGAACCACAGAATGATAGGGGTTGGAAGGGACCTTTAGCTACCATCTAGTCCAACTCCCCTGCTAAAATAGGTCCACCTAGATCAGGTCACACGAGGCTCCAGAAAATGGGAAAAAAAATTGCATACCTAATCATAATCTCATTCAAATACACTTGTGGGGTAAGGATGGTCTATTCTATCATAGTTTAACCTTTTCCCAAAAGGTAAAGGTAGGTTATGGTTTTCCAGATAAATACTGCCAGGGTAAGTGAGATTTCATTTTCCAGCCCACAAAGGAACTTTCTAAGAATTTCTGTGGAAGATTCTGGCTCATAGTGACTAGCAGGATAGCTTAAGATTCAGAATAAGTTCAGAGTAAGGTAACAATTATGAGGCTCCTATTGGAGATAAAAGACTTCTTTATCAAATACTTTATCAAGGTATTTAAATATTTATCTAGCACTTTTCCATTTCTTTCCATTTGAAATATTTTACTATAATAGCATCCAAAAATATATTGAATGACAAGTCAAAAAAAAGACCCGGTGGAATACTCACCCAGGAAAGCAGAAGGAAGAACAGTCTTCCAGATTCACATTCCTGTTTCATGTAATGTTTAAATTATATTTTTGAACAGCAGATCAAATATCTCAGCAGATATACTGCCCTGGGAACTTGGTGCTTTCCCCACGCGTATCTGATTCCATCCCAATGAAAAGGAAATATACTGTGACTTTCACAGAAAACTATTATTTAATAACACTGGAGGAGGCAAAATTGCTTGAGAGCATCTACAGAATGCCTAGTGTTTATGCTTACCTACAGCGAGAACAGGCTAAAAGCAGGAAGCTGTTGTCCCACTGGTGCTAAAGCTGAGCTCTGAGATGCTGACATGTGCAGAAGCATGAACAAAGCAAGGCTGGATTAAAGGCCCTTTGCCAGATGTTGCTAAGTCTTCAAGAAATTAGTTTCTCAGTGAAGCACAGGAATGAAAAGAGCAGAAAACTATGCAGCCAAGAACAAGAACAAACACTCTGGGTTTTAGTACTGTAGCTTTTTACTTCCAGCTTTTAAATATTTGAATGCAAGACCAAGAGAATAGCTGAAGATAATTAAAGGAAACACTTTCAAAATTAATGAGATCAGCTGTTTTGATATGTAAAATAGAAATGAGAAGTGGAATGATTGTCTTTGCAGCAGGATATTGATTTAGGTGGTTAATTAGACTTTTCAAAATATTAAAAAGGAAGAATGCCCTTTGCACTTACTCTAAGAAGGATAAATAATTGGTGTCTACTTTTTGTAAACACATACTTGCCATGATAAAAATAAAGAAAAGAGATTGTATTGTTAATAATAAAGGACATAGCACTTCAGAATCAGTTTAGCTCTTAAAAATATACATTAATGCAATAGTAATATTCAATGAACTACATAGTAGAAGATGTGTGTATCAGATTTCCTTAAAAAAGGTAAAGGAAAGATTTTGATTCTGCTGTAGAATTCCTCTTGAAAGAAAGAAGATTTCTTGCTTAAACCCATAGCTCTCAATGCACATTCTGCCTCTTCATTCATAGCTCGTAAAGCTGACTCATGTGGACATATGTGCATGCAGAATCGAGTAATCTCAGAAATATAAGTAGATGTGCTGTGGAATATAAAATAAACATTAAGGTTTTTAAAAAAATGAAGCTCTCAGAAATTCTATGTCTAAACTTCTTTCCTGAAAACCAATTTAATTCCTCTCACTGCCAGACATGTGTAAGACTTGTAGGTGACTGTACTGTAACTCAACTACGGTACAGTTGTTCATATACTGTATACAAGTATTTGAAGTGTTCATCTGACATTCTTTACAGTACAGTAAGATCTGAAAATAACTTTCATTTCCAAGATTATTAAAAATAAAATTTAAAAGTCATATCCATCTCCTCTGAAAAGGTTTGTTTTTCTCTATCCAGTCTGGTCAATTGTCTACAGTGGCAGATGACTTGCTCCTCACAGTGAATCAATCTTACAAATTATCACATTCAAACCTTTCCTGCATGTCTCAAGAAAAAAAACTACTTAGCATATATTTAAGGAAGATGAGAGTGCCACATGGGGGAAATCCAGACCTTGCAGCTTCATGTGTTTTATCAAACTTCTGATGCACATGCAAATCAAACTAACCAACACTTAAATACTCCTAGAGATATCCTAATACAGACAACATCTTCTGCAAATTAGACAGACCACAGAGTAGAAAAGTCCCTCAGTTTCCTCATTTAAAATCTACAACCTGTGGATTACTCATTAAAGCACTATGTAATGAACCCCATTAAAACGTTTGTATGTCCTCCACTATTAGGAAATGTGAGAAATATCGAGTGCTTTGAAACAGACTTTTTCTTCATTGTTTAACACATTGTAGGGGAAAAAGAAATGTTTACATTAAAGAGATTTATGTATTTGTTTCCATTTTCATTTTTTATATATTCATAAAATGGAATCTTCATGGACAAGCTGACTGTAGAACATATTTTTTCTCTGAAAGTAGTGAAATCCCATTCTTATCTCCTGCAGAAGTGAGGCAACAAAATATACTTTTGAAAGTGAAAACAATTTCCAAACTATTTATATAGTATTGCTTCTAAATTTAGTATAAGCAAAGTACAGACTCACATAATGAGCTCCAGTTTTGTCACTTTGAAAAGAGCTAGGAAGAAAAGGTATTCAGAAAGCTTAGTTTTATCAAAATAGATTCTCAGAGATAATCACACAGCTACTATTACAAAATTAGGTGTTGTGGTGAAAGATCAGCCTGAGCTTCTAAGCTTGCAGTACACTTCTCAACACAGAGAGTTTATTTATGAGGTGATTATTGTTACCAAAACACATTTGATTCTTGTTTTGTTGATGATTATACACATTCATATTTTTCTTACTCAATTACATTCTATAGAACTTCACTTACATTTGCTGTAATTTTGAGGAAACAAAAGACGCTTGCCAAAATATTCATACTCTTTATGAAATCTCTGCTTGGCCGCTGACTCAAATGTAGGTCGAGAATGGACAGCTTTTAGCATTCACATCCACTTGTAGTAATGGTTTCATCCTGTCTGCATTACTGTTCTGTGCATTGACTTGGATGGGGATGCTGTGCTGTGGATTAACTACTGAAGTATTTAACAGCAGATTCCAGAAATGACTTCATCTGTTACCATTACAGTCATGATATTAATCCATTCAAAGTACGCTGGAAGTTGAGTTTTGTGTGACTGAATAAGAGAACCACAAAGTAGTTACTACTGCACGTGCAACAGTCTGCCTTCATAAAGAGAAATCATGTTTAAGACCAGTATAAATATTTTTCAAAGACATTCAGAAAACATCAGGTTCCCAAAAAAAAAAAAAAAAAAGAGGCAGAGGTTGTTTTGCTAATAAGGTGCTCCTTATTAAGAAGAGAGGGGCCACTCCTGTTAATATGTTTAGTAAGCTTTCTCACTAGCTCTTAATTTCTGTTAAAATTCTTAATCAAAAAAAAAAAAAAAAAAAAAAAAGGAATAGCTTCAAGTCTACTTCCTTGATAGGGCAGAATGACACTCAGAACTTCTGTTCTGGAGAAAGCATTGTTTCCATTAAAAAAGCTCTCTTGAGCTGGCCAAAGAGCCTTGCAACCTCCAGTACCGCAGGTCCATCTGATCTCAAGGAACAACATCTGTGATTAAGGATTTTCGAAAGCCATTGCATGAAATAAAATATTTTAAAATAAAAATAAATAAATAAATAAATAAATAGATGGAACAAAAATTTAGTCAGGAAAAGGAAAAACATAGCCTTATCCATAACATTTCTCATTCTTTTAAGATGGGCTTAAAATAAAAGTTTATATCACATCAAGTCAGTAAAAGAAACATAACTTTAAATTAACTAGAAAAAAACAATCATTCCTTTTATTCTACCTTACATCCTGAGTCATTACCAAAAGCAGCCTTAGATTTTTTCTGAACTTCTCGATCAATGAAAATAAAATCCTTCCTTGGCAGAAATTAGATGGCATAGGCCATGCACATATCTTATACTGATTCCCTGCAAAGAGAAAATTTCACCTCTAGTAAATGCTTTACACCTTGGAAAACAGCTCTGTTTTGCAGAATGAGGTATAGCTGTTTGAACATCAATTGTATAATCAAATTAAGTTTCCAATGGAATTCATGGATAGGATAGATAATGACTAAGACTCTTTCAGGAAGAAATTATTCACTTTCTTTAAATAAAGAAGCCTGATTTATAACTGTAATCATATTTTGTCTGGTGGTCATGTTAGAAGTCTCATTTACAGGGTTTTGTCACAGTTTTGGTTTGGGTAATGAGGACCTCTTCTGGGAGATAAGAGAATAATATATCAGACACAATTTGTTTCATCCTTTTAAATGCCTTTTCTTTGTCACTTCAAAAGGCTTAGTAGGTCATTCAGACACCTGGGAGGTTTTTCCTATTCCATTTCATGTCTTTCTCTAATTCTACTCAGTCCTGTATTGGAGCCTCCCAGAGGTTATTCCCCATAAATTCATTGTAAAATAAATATTTGTCATAGATATCTGTACACTGTCAATTCTAATTTTCTTTGAAAATTATCAGGAAATTCTTCAGTGAATGAGGACCCTATTCTTCCTTTTAATGTCTCAATGGCTGAAAGTACAATAAACTTCAAAACAGCAGGTGAATGGATTTATAATCTGTGTTTAATAAATCATCACAGGTTGTGACTGTGAAAAGGTTTGATATCTTTTGAAGATCTCGTCATGCTTTGGAAAAGTTCTTCAGAAGTTCTTGGAGAGGTCTGAGCATATTTTAACTTAGGAGCCTGCATATTGATCTCTACATGACTCTAACTATCAATGCCCCTCTCTCACAGCTCAAGGGATATGTATTACAACTTGATTTAGTTAAAAAAAGAACACATTTTCAGCTGAATGCTGCGAAGGTGAAAGTCACACCCTTCTTACGAACCTTGTAAAATTCCAAGTGTCATGGAAATCATAGCCTGAATGAGGGTACAGGAGTAAATGCTATAGCACAATTGTATTGCTTTCATTGTTATTGAAATTCTTTGTTAATTACAGAATGCATAGGGGTCTAACTGTAATTCCTTTAGTGATGTAAAGTGAATAACCAACTGATATATTTAAGCTGCTTATCATTGGTGATAAGTACAGTCAGATACCCCATGCAGAGTAAAACTTGTTAGTTCAATTGGCAGTCCATTTGCTTGACAGGAACTTAGTTCCATGTTGAGTTTGTGTAGTAAATCCTAATTACAGAATGATTGAAAACCAGAAAATGCAGACACTATTTTTACTCTCTTATTTATCCTGAGTAACCAGACATCTATGCATTGAATTTATCTGTCGTCTGGTACAAGATGGTCTAACTCAGTGAAGGTGAACAGAGTCTTGCCCACAAACATCTGGCACAATAGGTTTAACCAGCTGTCTGGTCACCAGCAGTAAACTGATCTTTTAAGTAGTCCTCTCTACATGGACCTTCTCCCTAGCTCCGTATATCCTTCTACAGAAAGAATGTTGTTTCCTTTTTTTGTCTACCTTGCCTATTTTTATCTATATCGGTATTTGAAGCCCCCAGAGCATGGTAAGCAAGTATACATCATTTGTTCAGTTTGAAAATTGTCTTCATGGGAAAAAAAAGTTCAACAGTGATGTCATTTTCTATAAGACTACACTTCTCTTTAAGTTATGTAGTCCTAAAACATCAGTAGGCTTCATAATGTTTTACAGAAAAACGAGGGCATGCTGTCAGCATGGCACTTCCACATGTTAATACTTTCCTTGAAACATAGAGGGAGAATGGGGTTCACAACACTGCTTCAGGGTAAATAGAAAGCAACAAAAGGTAATCTAGGGGACATAGCAAGTCCATACCTAATAGGATGTGTTTGACATGTGGTACATAATCAGTTTGTTTTCTACCCTGTTTTTTTTTTTCATTGTCTTTTCCCACAATTTGTAAGATTTTGTTGAAATTGCATATCTGTTTGCATGTCTTTCAAAAGAGGATCCTTACTTTGGGATGATATTTTACTGTACTATCTCGTGTCACTATTACTCCTTCTGCCACTTTCTAAAATAATTAATTGTCATCACTTAACTTATTCATCCATCATTTGGAAAACAGATATTTTTCCTTTTATAACAAGGACATCAGTAGTGTTTCTACTCACTCTTTCTACTCACTAAAAGATAAAGTTTTATTTAAACCACATCTGTAAATTCTACTACTATAAGATAAATTAGTTTTAAGGTGAAGTATTGCAAAATAGATACTTATCAAATCAGTTTTGTACGTTTGTTCCACCACATCCGTGTCAGGTTTTTCAGTATCAGCTAAAGAATCTTCTATGTTTCCACTTTTTCTTCTCTCTAAATTAGAAAAAAAAAATAAAACATCAAAAATTTTTTTCAGACCTTTTTAATAACAATTTGGAAAATGTTAATGGCATTTTAAACCAAGTTGTAGAGAAAGAATAGTTGTTGAAATACTATTCTTTACTCAAGTTGAAGAAAAAAAATATTTTTTCAGGGAGAGATCAATGTTTAATATTCTTGCTTCCTTGAAGATCTGTGAGTTCTGAACAGCTTTACTAAAGCAGAAATCTTGACTCATCTCAAGATGGGAGAACACTTGTTTGACCTTGACTGTATGTGAGGATGAGAATCTCGATATGAATGAGGTACCTTCTTCTCTCCAGAGTGGATGAATAAAGAAGAAGGACAGATTATGTTTAAAACAATCTCCAAATTAGGAGAGGAGGAGCAAATAAAGGCTGCTGGCCACAACCATAGAACTTGCATATTCCATCACTTAGAAATATTCAGTTACAAGGATCAAAACATCACTGAATTTTTTTTATGTCACAAGTTTTTTAATGTACTGTAATGAATTACAGGAACTATGGGGAAGGGTATAGAAGAGTCCCGTATAATGAAATAAGACCCTTATATGACTGCCAACAGCTGGGTAGGATTTTATCAGATTGAAGTCTCATCTTTAGTGACACTCTTGGTCATTGCTTTTTGTCCATTTCAGAAAAACAGAGTCCTGTCTCAGATTTTACACAATAATTTCATACTAAGTGAAAGCTCTAGGAATAAAAAACAATGTTATCAGGAAAAGCTTATGAGAAACTTCGCTTATGAGAAATATGGCTTCAGAGACCTCATTTACAGCTATATTATTTCCATGATGAATGTCAGGCATACAATTGTATTCAGGTGAATAGAAAACATGAAGTCTAGAAAAGTTCAGGACAATTCTTTGTACAAGAACAGACCTCATTGGAGAAATTATTGCATCATTTTAAGAGGGGTTTTTTTTTTCCAGGTTTAAGAGATAATAACAATAATCTATCTTGTGTATATATTCAAATGTAATGACATGAAGAAAATGTATGTAAATTAACATCTGCTTGTTTACCACTATTTCAGAAATAGTTCCCTATAATAAATGCAACTCACAATAGAGAGCATCAGTATATGGGCAGACAACAGAGAGTATCAGTACATGCCATACATTGTATTTATCAGACTATGCTCCTGTGAGGAATAAATGATCTTGTGACTCTGGTTACTGAAGTGCACAATTGCTATATTTCTATTTCCAAAATTGTTTCATATATAGAAAAGTTTCTCTCACAAAGATACAAAACACGAAATACCTCAATTTCTAAACATGGCTCAAACTTTGCATTAAGAATGTGTCATCCAATTCAAATAAGATCTTAGCAAATTGCACTTTACAATAATGTTCCACTTAGGAACTTCTCTGTAGCATAGATAATCTTTTGGATGTTGACCTTCCCTTTCTTTTTTCTGTATTTTCTTCATCACTAGCTCCTGCACTCATGATTTGGCATTAGACTAGAGTGATTCAGATCTTCAGAGGTTGAATATAAATTCAATCCAGTACTGTTCTTGCTTGAGACGTATTTAATTTATGGTGATCATTAAAAGAAATATATAAAATAAGTCATTTTTTTCACTCACTGGGTAAAAATATGATATTGCAGTAATTAAAACCAGTTTGAGAAAAAATCATTATAATACTAAACAAAACACTGCAAAATGTGTGAAAGTCTTATAAACACTAGGTTGTGGCTTTGATGCTCACATTATTGCATTTAAAGGGTTGTAAGTCTTTCCATTAAAAATCCCATTTTCAACATTTTGTAAGTCTGCTGTAAAAATCACACTGGACTGAAACTCAGACTAAAAAATTTCAGCTTGGAAATATGCCCTTTTTCTTTATTTTAATAATAATATCTTAGTTTAATTTGTATTTGTAAATATCAAACAAAAAATAAGTTCATAGGGCATTTTGCACAGCTCAAAAGCAGAAAAATATCCCTGCATGCATTTAAATATGATAGATATTGGCAAAACAATTTTGCAAATCCAAGATGCACATGAGAATTGTTTTTAATGGAATGAATCAAATCCAATCACACCAGGGCTCAGCTTTACCTCACCTTATAGTCATGCTACCTTCAGGTTTAAACCAAGAGTAATGTTGTATATAAAATTATATCAGTGATAATACGTATTTTGGAATAACTATTGAGTAAATACACAGCCATAAGTTGCCTTCTAAAATATCTAATCAGGGTGCCTGTAGTGTGTATAAGGGTTTTTACAAGTTTATAGTGGATTTTAAAGTACTATCCTTGCTTTTTTTAAGAGTTTACTTTTCTGACTGTAGAAGTAATATAATGATCTAATTCGTGTTCCATCAAGTTCATGTTTGATAAATTCAGATTCAAAACAAAGCTTGTGTTCCAGTCCACTTTATGGATGCAAACTGAATTGATCACACTCACTGCTAATACAGACGTAAGATCCATAAGAGTCTTCCATGTCTGAAACACTTTATATGTCAAGTCTGAAGAGGTGATTTAAAAATACTAACAATGAGGGCAGAAAATTTTACCACAGTTATCTTTAAGGAGTAAAAACTTAAGAGAAAAGTGAATACCATGTTGGCAGGATCTTTTTCAATTCAGTAACTCTGGAGTATATTTTCTTCAGAGAAAAGTATACAAATCCAAAGCCAATTGGTAATACTTCTTCCTAAGATACATAAAGAAAATTCTTTATTTCTGTTATGAAAGTGGGCATTTTCTCTTAATTGTCCAAATTTAACCTTTTTAATATAACACTCTATGCATTCCTTGTGTCCTTATTTCACTTGTATCCCTTTTACACCTTGCAAGGTCTTAACATTAAAAATATTTCGGAGCAGTAAGTTTAGCAATTCAACTGTGCATCTTTTGTAAAATCCTTGTATCAGTTATAAGTGTAATTCCCTTCAAAAGTCCTTGAATTTATCTTTGTTTTTGAAAGAAGGCATAATGACAAGTCTTACTTTTCCCTCATTTCATTCATCTCTTCTTACATTCATATTCTACTTGAAATTACACTAGGTAGATGGTTCATACATAGAATCATAGAATCATCCATCTAATTTCTGTGAGTTTACAGGTGTAACTAAAATTAACCCACTGAAATATTGTTTCAGCTAAGCTACAGAACACCGATCAAATTCTTGACTGTGAGTTTCAAATGTAATCAAAATAGTAGTAAAATTTCATTAAATTTCTAAAGTGGTAATTATAGGTGCAGAGTGTTCCTTTAACATCAGATATAAAACTTGTTAGGAGCTCCTTGTTAGCTCCCGTTAATGCCCTAAGTGTTGTACTTGAACACAGAACTGACTACCACAGAAGTTCCCCAACATAAACTCCATGTTTTCATTTGTAGTTTTCCATACTTGACAGTCTCATGTCTCTTAACCATAACCATAGGCTACTACTTTTTTGCAGTAATTTTCATGATGAGGAAGAAAAAAGAAAAAAGGAAACAAAATATAACAAGTACACAACTGGATTTACTGTTACTTTTTAAAAAACACAGTGCTATTGATGCTGTTTCTGCAATTGAAAGCAGCTTGTTCACTAGCATTTTTTTATTGTTTTGCTGTCTGTTCAAATGTATCTATTTTGAGATCAAATCAAACACTGACTGTATGAAGCCTCTGGTATCTTGATTACCTGAGGTATGTTTGATTCTAGTTTTGAAGCAAAACATCCTGCACATCTAATTAGTTTTATGTTTCTAATTGTCATGGTTACCCCATTCTCTCTCATACATTATGTTGTAATCAAAACTATTTTTTGTGGTATTTTTCAAAATAATCAATTCTGTTAGATATGAGGTGAGATGTCTTACTATGTATCCACACAAACTGACCTTTGAAAGGAAATGATACAGTATCCTTTGTTCCTATCCTGTTAACGCTAGCTTTTTTTTCTGTATATTTAAAATACCCTGAAAGGTTTAAAATTCTTTATTCTCTGGCCAAATTTCTGCCTTCATCTTTGTATGCCAATAACCCTTCCTGGGTAGACTCCAATAAAACACATCTGTTTCGTTTATATTCCGACATTAGCCCAGCTCTGTGCTCTGAACCATTATGTTTTGATGCAATGCACTATTAAGCAACTTCTGTGTTTTTTCAATAAAGGAAGCTGTATATCAATGAATGATTAAGTAAGCCATTTATATATGACATTAATATCAGCATTAATACTTTGTCCTAGGGCCTGTTTGACCTTGTACCTTGGTTAAATTCTTCCTCTGCTGAACTGATGCACATTGCTTTGACGCACATACTTAGCCTTGACAAAAACAAAACAAAACACTGGAAAACTATACCCAGAAAATACTGTGGTGTTTCAGAGAGTTATGAGCTGTGAAGTGGAAGTCTGAAAAATAGCATATGCATCTGAAAAACAACGTAGAAGCAAATGTTACTATTTTCCTTTAACAGACAGTATATTTTTTTGTCAAAACATAAAACTATTTCTGTATATAACTTTCAAGATTCTTAAATAGGAGGGTATATTATTATTTATGTCACAGGAAAGACACTACTTTTTCTTGCTGATTGGAAGTTCATCTATCAAATGTATTGATGTTCTCTGTGAGAAAATATGTGAATGTGTTTATGGATTCTATCACAGCTGACTTCCTTGACATATTAAAAAATCAAGTTCCATAAAATTGGAATGCGATGGCTAAACATGGAAAAAGTGAGGCAAGAGCATTATTAATAACATTCAGTTATCTGTGTCATGGTTTAACAACAGATGAAAGCTGAGCCCCACACAACTGCTCACTCCCTTCCCCCATTGGGACCGGGGAGAGAATCAGAAGGTTAAAAGTGAGAAAACTTGTGAGTTGAGAAAAAGACAGTTTAATAGGTAAAGCAAAAACTGCACATAAAAGCTAAGTAAATAATGAATTCACTCACTACTTCCCATTGGCCAGCACATGGTTAGCCATTTTGAGGAAAGGAGAGTTCTGTCACACATAATTATTGCCTAGGAGGACAAATGCCACACACCCTATTCTTCCTCTCTAATTGTTATTGCCGAATATGATGTCATATAGTACGGGATAATGCTTCTGTAAGTTAGGGCCCGCTGCCCTAGCTCTGTCCCCTCTCAGCCTCTTGCCCATCTCAGCCTGTTCACTGGTAGGGCAGCATCAGAAATGAAAAAGGCCTGGACACCATGTAAGTACTGTTCAGCAATAACTACAACCACTGTGTTGTCAGCATTGTTCTGTTCATAAATCTAAATCACAGAACCATATGAAGAAAATTAACTCTATTCCAGCCAAAACCAGTATACTGAATATCAAAATCTTTTTCTGGAAAATAGAATACAGCTACTTCTAATGCTCTGCTGTTTGCCTTTGACATTGAAATAAAATTGTTTTTAAAGGTTGATCATTCTGTAGACATAGAGAAGGTGATTATAAGCTTTTCCTATGGACATCTGACTGAACTCAGAATTGCAAATATAGCTATGGGTCTTATTATTATCAAAGAAAATTATATTTCAAGAAGCCAAAGTTGAATTTTGCTGCAATTACTGTACATATAGGACCTGAATAAGGCAAGACATTTTACATATGAATAACGACTCAGTGGATGGTCGACATGACTTACAATTGAATCTCAGACTTTACACTGTGAAAGGGAACAGCAAATGGTAGACAAAAAAAAAGAAGAAACTTTCAAAGTTCTTTGCATTATTAGAACAAAATCATTATGCTGGTATTTCCCTCTTCATCATCTGCCTTTCTTTAGATTTGAGTATATTATGGGTATTTGTGTGTCTTTCTTTTGTACACAAAATGAGATTTAACAAAACAGTTTTCATGAAGAGTCTATTACTGCTTTAGGAAGTGCACTGACTAGCCAAAAGGCTCAAAGTTACTTTTTTCAACTGAAAATTATTTCATTAATATAATTCCAGGATAAAGTTTTCAAATGAAAATCATATCACTTAGAATTCACTCTTCTTCACAATAAAACCTCTGCATAGGTAAGCTCTCCATCACAATCCCTTCTGATCACACTCTGTCTGGGGAAAGTCGTCATTTGATCACTCAGAGGAAATGAACACACTTGAACTGGTGCCCTACTGCTTAATCATATTTAGAACATGCTAAAACCAGAAGTCATGAATTTAAATCATTCCACCATATGCCATTTGTCAGTGGTATTACTTCCTGTATGTTCTGCAGACCCATAAGGTGACAAAAGCAGCTGAAAATACTTCTTATTTTTCCTATATTAATTCTAACACATCATCTTTGAACTAACTCAGTATTCAGCATATAAACATGATCCAATGAGGGAAGAAAGATGTCAAAGTATAGGGTGACTGCATTGTCATTTCAAAATGAATCGTTTTCATCTTGTATCCAACAATTTATTTTTATCTCAGCTAAGTTACAATGTTCTCATTGAACCGCACCAATAATATTATCACCAGGTATTTGTCCTAAATGAGTACAAACCAATAATTAATAAGCTTAATAATTATTTGAGAAGATGTATAGAAGGACAGACTATGTCATCTTACAGTCTATTTAGCTGTGTCTTGGGCAGGACTGCTGATACTATTCTGGAACAGCTATATTTTCCAGGATTGCTGGTATGGTTCATCTGCTTACCTAGGACAACAAAACAGTAGGGCTGCAAAATGCCAGGCTGCAGAGACATTTTCTTATTTCCTAGGGCATTAGAGCTCTTATGGCTCTAACTCTTAAGAGTCAAAACCAACAGTTCTTACACTGGCGTATCCTTTCTCTACTCAACTAGATTCATTCTCTGTGAAATGTGTTGCTGGATGATGATGTGGGGTTCACCAAAATGCCCGTGATTAGTGGAGCCATTTGTGAAAATGCCATCTTTCTTTGCACTGCAGTGGAGTTTCGTACAAGTTCCACAGACCACAGATGATGCTGTGGTACCATTAGCTCAAACTCCCCAAGCAGCTGCTCACACACAGAGAGACAAACTACAACATTTCTCCCTGCACTTCCATCTTTCCCAGAGGAGTAGAAATGGATCCAAAGTCTGTATTTGGTGCACATTTAAAGTGGTCCTGAAATGTAAATACAAAACACATGCCAGTGTTCTCAGTTATCAAATCCAATCTCTATGAAAGACTACAACTATATCAGGGGTAAGTTTTAAAGTTTTAGAAAGACACTAGAGTTTTCTCACAGTGTGAAAATATATCTTCATCCACATGTTTGGTTTCTGGTCTTATGGGCAACCAACTTCTGACCTGTATAAATATGTTGGAACAGTTCTCATCTGTTAATGCTCTTTCTCTGGAATGTTAAGGAACTATCCTTCCAGAGTTGTCATATTTAAAGACTACTAGTTGCAACATTCTCATGTAAAAATTTCTTCCTTAGAATAAGCAGAACTACTCTGGTTAGGGTTATTTTCACATGTCAGCTCTGTTCTGGACAGGATTTTCCATTTCAAAAGTTTTACTTACTCTGATGTTCAAATACATACACTGTAGAAAAAGAGATAAAAGATAGATGTCTAAATAAAAAAAATCACTAAAAATCCCTTCTGTTCTTTAGAAAAATATCACTTTAACACCAAAGTTGAACTTTGGCCATAGTCACGTTCTATAAATGCTCAGCCATAAATATGTGTACATATATGTCTGCAATGCAAGCTTCCACTCTCAATGAATAGTACCAAAAGAGTAAATTTTTTTCTAAACCTCAAAAACGTGGAAGTTATTTGTCCACTATAGACACTAAAATAATGTTAAATAATGTTTCCTACTCACCAGATGCAGTATTATGAAAACAATAGGAGTCACTAGACTTTTAATGATTTAAATTTCAATTCTTTTTAAAAGAAAAAGCAGCAGTAAATGAAAGAATACTCATCGTCTGCTTGAAATCAGAGCCTTCTTAAAATGCCCCAAGGCTATACTTTGCTTCCAATTAATGTTTGACCTCTTGGAATCATATACGAATAGTTTTTACGTTCTTCATGCATAGCAAATTTGTCTAATGATTTTCTTACCATGTTCTAGTCTAGATAAAAGTACTTAATTTCTGTAACAACATTAGCTTCACAAGTCCATAATTTCTGACTGGTGATTAGCTGTTTCTTAGCAGTACTACCACATACAAAGTGACAAATGCAAGCAATCTAGTTGAAATGGTATTAAGAAAATGTTCCTTTATATATTCTTTTTAAATGCTACTAAAATTACTTGGCAAAAAAAGTATAAGGCTGCATGACATGAATTTGCAGGTACTATTTTTTATGGAGGATTAAAAAAAAAAAAAGAAACTACATTTATAGCCAGTGATATTGAATTTACTTTAGTTATACTTCTGGATATTCATGGCTATATATTTCCTTCTTTTTGGTAATGTGTAAAACAGCAGGAGTATGGTGGTTTAGCCCAGTGTCCACTCAGTCATAAAATCACTCCTTTTCCTAAACTGGACAGGAGAGAGAGAGAAATGTAACAAACAGCTTGTGAGTTGAGATAAGGATGGAGAGCTCACTTGGCAATTAGCATCACGGGCAAAACAGACTCAACTTAGGGAGAAAAAGGTTTGATTTATTAAAGAAACAATAAGAGCAGGGAAATGAGAAATAAAACCATCTTAAAAACACCTCACCCTCACTCCAGTGCAGGGGATAGGAGAGGGGAGTTGTGGTCATTACAGATGGACTTCTCCACTGTTTCTTCTCAGGCAGAGACCTCCTCTCACTTCCCACTGCTACAGTGTGGAATCTCTTCCCACAGGAGACAGTCCCTCACGAACTTCTCCAGCGTTGGTCCTCCCCTTGGGCTGCAGCTCCTCACAAACTGTTCCAGCACGGGGCATGCCACGGGGGAAGCTCCTCACACCCTGGCCCAGCTTGGGTCACCCACCAGGAGAACAGTCCTTCAAGTACCAACTGCTCGTGCATAAGTCATTCACAGGATCACAAGTCTTGACCGCAAACCTGCTCCAGCGTGGACACCTCCCCCACGGACTCCCAAGGTCCTGCCAGGAACTTGCTCCAGGATGAACTTCTTACAGAGTCACAGCCTCCTTCAGGCATCCACCCAATCTGGAGTGGGCAACTCCCCCACAGCCTGCAAGTGGGTCTCTGCTTCCTGCTGGTCCTCCATGGACTGCAGGGTGACAACCTGTTTCACCATGGTCCTCACCACAGGTCACAGGGGAGCCCTTTCAGTGCCTAACCACCCTCCTCTCCTTCCTTCTCCACTGACTTTGGTGTCTGCAGAGATGTTTTCACATTCCCCTTCCCTGTTGCTGCTGCAGTTTTGCAACTGCATTACAACTTATTCTTCTTCTCAAATATGTCATTCACAGAGGCATTACCTCCATCACTAATTGGCCAGGCCTGGGTCAGCTGCAGGATCCAGCTTAGAATTGACTGGCCCTGATGCTGTGAGCTACACAGGAAGCTTCTGGCAACTCCTTTGGTTTAAAGAAGCCACCCCTGTAGCCCCCCTGCTACCAAAAAAACCTGGCCCAGGCAAGAGCACTACAAGGAGAGAATGTATGCATAAAGTACATGTAAAGTATGAATCAGAATAAAAAGTCTACCTTTGATAGTCCCTATTCTTACAGTAGAACTCTATAAGTGAAACACATCTAGAAATCAAAGTGTTCCAACTGATCTGCAGGAAGTAAAATCTGTTTTCTGTCACTGAAGCTAAACTACATGAAATACCATGGAAATATTCACCAACGGTAAGCTTTGAGTAGAGTTATGTTTTATTGCCCTAGTAAAGCTGTTAAAGCAATAAAAAGAAAGTGAGTAGCTCCACAGTTTTCTGCTACTTTAACTCCATTTACATATAGCACCAATGTATTTTCTAACATACATGAGAAGGAAACAATAATTGTGTTCACTGAGCTACAGAGATAGACAAAAGACATAGAAGTCAAGTCATTTCCAAATTGTCTCAAACAGATCATTGATAGTTCAAACACTACCAACATTTGAACTGAGATCTTCTGTGACCTCATTAGTTACTCTAAAGGTAGGGTAATGCTGGTGATTTCACAAAGCATTTTTAATACTCTGTTTACATTAAGAATGAGGATAGGGAAGAGAGAGAAGTTAAAACTGTTCATAGAAAGTTGTATGGAAAAGCTCTTCCAGTTCAATTTCATATTTGAGTGAGGAAGGGGCTTTGTGTTAACACTTTGTTTAGGATTATACACATTACTATGTGTATTATTATTACTATACTATCTCAGTAAATCAATACAATGGGAATAATTAGCTCTATTTTGGAAAAAAAAAGTTCTATATAGGCAAAGTACATAACTGTTGCTCAGAAACTGCAGAAAACAGTACACTACTATTAATTTTACCATTCAGAATTTGGCTCATTTAGCCCACCAAAAACCTCCAGAATGTTAAAAAATTTGATGAATTATCTAAAAATAAAAACATTTTCTTCAGTATAATAAAAATAAAAGTATAAATTCTCTTGTCTTCATAATTTACTGCCTTTTCAAGTTCAGTACCAGTGTTTTATGGAATTATTTTAAGCTTTTATATTCAAATAGATAATAATTAAATTCAAGTCACACTGTTTTGAGTGTCATTTTTGGCATATAACAAACACTTTTTTTCATCTTCAAGAAAATATTAAAAAAGATGTTTTGCACTGCTGGAGGAACACAAAGAGGACAGCAAGAGAGCAAGAAAAATAGATTGACTGCCTAAGTAAGGCCCAACAAAAAATCTTTTAATAAAATAGATGTTTAATTAGATAAAATATAAAGAGGAAGATAGTTCATAAATCTTTTGTCCCTTCAGGTGTTCTTAACCCTGTGTTCCTATAGCTGCCAGGTGGATTTTCTTGTGCCATACTGCACATAGCTCCTCCACAGAGAGAGCTTAACTGTGATGTGGATCACTAACTCTCCAAAGTGAAATGATCTTCTGCTTAGAATCACTACATTTCTTCCCTTGATCCATACACAGTATACCTTTCCCAATGATTTTCTAAGATACAGATTATTTTAATAACACAAATTTCTCACACCTTAAGTTTGTGGCCAAATAGAGCAGAAGCAACTCCTCAAATACATCTTCTTCTGCAAGACTCCTCCTAGAGAAGGTTTTTCCAATTCAAAATATAAATAAATTCATTGTTCCAAAAAAAAATCATATCCAGCAACAAGCTCATGAGTTTAAATATCTGCTACTTGATGTTGTTTTAAGGATCTGGGAGTTGTAATCTCCATAGAAAGTACTCTAAGTATTTTTTTAAATTCTCTGTATAACTATTGCACACAAGCATTTCATTTTCTTAAACATATGAGTGCAGACAAAGAATATACTAAATCAAAACTCATTGGTCCATGTATGCAAACATATCCTGAAAACACATAACCTTTGTCAAAATCTCTATACTGACTACAGAGAGGATATCAGCATTTTGATTATCTGAGTAAAAAGTTTCTTTTCATGGGTCTGTCCCCTGAAATGTCTAGATTCTTCAAGTATAAACAGAGTAGATGTAATACAGTTCTAAATTTAATATTTTTCAAGTCTATATATTCTTGTTTCTGAACAGATATGAAAAGAACTGAAATTTTCAACTCATTTCAATAATTTGAATTTATCTTTCAACTGTAGCTGAAATCAAAGGAAAACATAGAAAATTAAAAAGGGAGAAAAATAGACTTTACACTTCATCTCTTCTTATTGAAATGGAAAAAAATAAATAATCTTAGACATAACCTTCCATCTTTACAACAGTGAGTCAGCATTAGTCACACTTTGTATAAGTTATATTTGTTAAAAAAACTATAATGCTGAAAGTTAGTAGACTTCAACTAAGTACTAGATGTGAGAGTCAGAAAATTTTAAGGTATAATTGTTTAGAACAAACATAGTCAAATGTTTCTTGAGAGGTTAAAATCATATACATAATTTAAATCAATGTCATCTGATAGTATTGTTCCGCTCCTGCTTCCAAAACTTTTCCCAAATTTAAAAATATTATGAATATATTATTGTACAAGTATGGAAACCTACACTGGTAAAATATATAGAGTACCAAAGTAAAGGAAGACACGTTATTATCCAAAGCTAGAGTCCAAAAGACAACACCTATATACCCTTAATGTCCTTTCCTAAAAGAAGTTAATACAAGTGTAATGAAGAAAGCTGTTCTACCTGTTCTGGAGAGTCAGCGCACTTCAGTACTTCTCTGAAGTTCCTCTGCAGATAACATGGGAAACAAACAATGGGAGTTGGAAGTCTGCACGCATTTAAGGGGATTGCAGAGATATGTTGACTACAGTGCTGTAGGAAATGGTTACAGACTCCTCAGGAAGCACATGCTTCAAAGAACAAGAGGAGATACCACACTTCATGTGAGAGAGCAGTGAATGGGATGGAGTTACATGGAGTGCATCCTATCCTTGGGAGTATCCAGGAGGCAGTCAAGAGCATACAATTCCAGATCAGCAGGCAGACCAACACATATGCTGTTGTCATGAGTATCTGCTACAAGTCATGATCAGTAAGAAGATAAGACCTTCTGTAAACAATTGAAAGAAGATTCATATTCACAGTCCTTGGTTTCCACACAGGACTTTAATAAGTCTGATATTTGCTGGAAAGACAACACAGCAGGGCACAAAGAATCTAGGGCACTTCTGAAGTGCATTGAGAACAACTTTCTGGTACAGGTATCAAGGAGCCAACAGTGAAAAGTGGACCTTTTATAAGGAAATCTGTCTGTGGATGTGAAAGCTGTGGGCAGCCTTGGCTGTAATGCACATTAGATGGTGGAGTTCAGGATCCTGAGAGGAGAGAGAAGGACAAAAAGCCAGATCACATCATATATTTCACACATCTACTTGAAAAAATTCTATGACATACGACCCTGGAAAGAACAGTGCATAAAAACTGGTTGATAATCTCCACGCTCAAAAAACATCCATCCCAACAAGTAGGAAATCAAGTAGAGGTAGAAGGAAGCCCTCATGGAGGAGCAATGAGCTCTTTATTGACCTCAGATATAAAAAGAAAGTGTACAAGAGGGGTAAGGAAGGGTAGATGATCCAGAAGAGGTATAAAGATGCTGTTCAATCATGTAGGGGTGGGGTTAGGAAGCCTAATGTCCCCTTGCAGTTGAATCTAGCAAGAGATGTCAAAGGCAACAAAAAGGATACTACAAATATGTAAACAGGAAGAAAGACTAGGGAAAACACGAGCCCACTGGTGAATGAGGCTGAGGACCTGATGACAAAAGACATAGAAAAAAGTTAAGGTTCTAAATTCTTTCATTGTCTCAGTCTTTACCAGTAAGGTCAACCTTCATGTACCCATAGAAGCTCAGAGAGAATGTCTGAAGGAAGAAAGACTTGCCCACATTAGAGGAGGACCAGGTTAAAGAACACTTAAACAAACAACACACATAAGTTCACGGGCATTATAGGATGCACCCATGAGGACTGAGGAAGTTGGCTGACGTCATTGTAACACCATTCTTAGTTATATTTCAAAGGTCATGTCAGTTGAAACAGGTTTCTGAAGACTGAAAGAGAGCAAATGTCACTCCTGTATTCAAGAAGTGCAAGAAGGAAGGCCTTATGAACAGCAAATGAGACTCACATCAGTGTCCAGGAAAATGATGGAACAACTAACTTGGGAAACTACTTCCAAATACATGAATGACAAGGTGATTGTGAATTCTCAGCATGGATTGATAAGAAGAGAAGCATGTTTAACAAAATCTACAGACTTGTACAATTAGGTGTAGAGCTTGACAGATGAATCTAAAGCATACGTTACTTACATCAGCTTCAGGAAGGCTTTTGGCACTGTCTCCTGTAATATCCTCATAGATAAGCTGACAAAATAAAGGTTAGACAAGTGGTCATAGAGGTGGATTGAAAACTGACTGAACAGTTGGGCCCAGAGAGTCATGGTTAGCAGCAGAGAGTTTAGTTGCAGGTAAGTCATTAGTTGTGTACCCCATTAGTCAATATCAGTGCCAGTGCTGTCTATCCTTGGCATTAATGACATGAGTGTTGGTACAACATACACACAACAAATTCAGTTAACAAAAACCGGAAAGAATACATGATATACCATAGGGTTCTGCTACCATTCAAAGGTAGCTGGAAAGGCTGGTGAATTGGTCAAAGAGGAATTTCATGTAGTTTAACAAAGGGAACTGTAAAGTCTTATAGCTGGTAGGAATAGCTCTAGGTACCAGTACATGCTGGGGACCAGTCAGCTGGAAAACAGCTTTGTTTTCCTTTCTTTGCAGACAAGAACTCTTGTGTTCAAAGTGAGCAACAAGCTGATCATGAGTCAGTCATGTACCCTCACAGAAAAGACAGCCAACAACCTTCTGGGCTACATTAGCAGGATTGCTGCCATCAGGTCAAGAGAGGTAATCCTTTCCCTCTGTTCAGCACTGGTGAGGCCATACATTGTCCTGTGTCCCGTTTAGAGCTTTCCTAGTATAAGAGAGGACTTGATTCGATTATTTTACAGACCTTATTTTCTATGTCCCTCACCCTCATGTCAGCTTTCTGAACTCAGTTTCAATGTGGGTTTCAAAGAAATTCCACTCATCCTTAAAGTAAGTTGTATTACAACTCCTCTAAAAATGGCCTCAGCATTCTCTTAAACCTACAAAGAATTTAGAGTGCTCCATAAATATCAACTTGCCCAGCTCTAAAAATTACTTAAAATTAATACAGACCAACAGACTTAATAGACTTAAGAAAAAGGTTTTGGATTTGGTACAAAACATTGAAATGGCAGGCACTCCTAACAGCTTGAAAAATGTTACATTTTCTCTCACTGAGCTAGTATTCTCTGTCTGCAATAATTAAGACCTACCAGTTTCACTTTCAAAGAAGAACTGGGAAGACTAGTTCATTAATGTTTGCTGAACAAGCAGAGACTACGCTGAAAACTGCCCTGGAAAAAAAAAAAAGCCAACAAAAAAAGAAGAAAGTTCAGGATTCATATACCATGTGCAACAAATAATTAAAACCACATAGTGAATAAGGGTAATCAAAGTAAGTACTGAACATCTTTTTCATGATGAAGAGGTTTAGCAGGAAATACAATATCTGACAGCATAATTAAGAATCCAATATTATTGTATGGCTTTTATAGAAGCTATTGGAAAACATGCCCTTATTGGTAAACACTTGCTTTTGAAGTGTTAATAGCCACTTTTTTCTAGTCTGTCTTTTTGTCAGGATTTGACATGACAGTCATTTCTGGTAAGGGGAAGGGGCTGTAAAGATGACTTCTATAAGAAGTTAGTCGCAAGTCTCCCTAGCTCTGAGCCAGAACCACTTCTGGGGCTGAGCCAATTAGACGTCTCCACGATCACTTTTTAAGAAAAAGCCGGAAGAGGAGGTTTCTTCCTCTATCTTCTTCCTGCTTCTTCTTCCTCTGTTCCTTCTTCTTCTGACTGGTCCTGGTGAAAGGAGTAGGAACAGTGGAGAAAAAACTATGCATACTCCCAGGTCAGTGATGAAAGAGAGGAGGAGGTGTGCTGGAGCAGAGACTCCCCTGCATTCTATGGAGAGAACTGGTGAAGCTGAGATTCATTTTCATTTCTTTAAAGACCCCCACATCAGCAGTAGAGACTCATTTTGATAATGACCCTGTATCAGGGGCAGAGACTCATTTTGCTAAAGCTGGTCCCAGACCAGGGGCAGTGATTTTCTTCATTGAAGGCCCCATGCCAGGGACAGTGACTATGGCCAGAGGAGGCCATGTCACAAGGAAGGAACCTAATCACTTCACTACAGACCCCAAGCCAGGGGCAGTGATTTTCTTTGAAACTACAACTGGAAGAGGCCATGTCCCAAGGAAGGGAACCAATATCCACAGCTGTAACTGTGGGGAGTAACCCATGACAAAGCAGCTCATTAAACTTATGCTCAGAAGAGGCCTTGTCCCGAGAGAGGGACCCTGTAACTGCAGAAACTGCAACTGTGGTGAAGAATCCACACCTGAGATATTCACCAAGGACTGTGTCCTGTGTGAGGAACCCTCTATCGGCAGAAGCCGCAGCTGCTGGGAGTAACCCACAGCAGAGAAGTTCGTTAAGGACTGTGTCCCGGGGGAGGAACCCTGTGTTGGAGCAGGGGAAGAATGCCAGGAGTCATCTTCATCACAGAAGACAGAAGCGGTAGAGCCCATCTGTGAGAGAATGACCACATCCCCCATTCCCTGCCCCCTTGAGCTATTGAGGGGAGAGGAGGTAGAGACACCCAGAGCAGGGAGCTGTTCCTGGGAAGAAAGGAGGGATGGGGGAGGGAGATCTTAAAGTGCTGGTTGTAATTTTCTCATCATCCTACTCCCTTTTTGCTTTTATTCCATTCGGTTTCTTGTAGAATAAACTTTCCTGGTTTCACCTCTGAGTACTGGAGTCTGTTTTGCCCAGAACCATAATTGGCAGCGAGCCCTCTCTGCCTTTGTCTCAATCCACAACAACCTTGCTTATCTTTTTCCTCCCATTTCGCTGGGACCTCTGCCATCCTAACAAGGATGAGGGTGAATGGGGGCACCGAGCGAGAGACTGTCATGATGCTGCTGTGCTAGCTGGGCCAAACCATGACACTTTTGCATATGAAGGTGTATTGCATTAGAAGCTGTGTTACCTTGTATATTATCTTTTAGACAACATATTCTCTTGCAGGTCTCATCCACAGAGTCGAGTCTTTATTTCAAACTGAAGCAGACTATGCTTTGAACTCTGAAAAATGAGTCTCTACTCATCTGAAATAGCAGCTATTTCATAAGTCTTGCATGTATACATTTGATGACCTGTTTGTCTAGGTTTCTCCTATAAGCATAATGCAAATAGTAAAGCTATAAATCACCTGAAAGATTATTTGTTAATTGTCAGTAGTTAATCACAGTTTGGCAAAGCGAATGGGTGACAGGACCATGATCACTCTAAGGGTGTGGAGAGAAGCTATACCTCAGCATGACTATTTTGTGTTATAAAGGGGAAGAAAAAAAAACATAAAAAAATAATTAAACTTAACATCGTGTTGAGTCTTTAATGCATTTTCATTTTTGGTGCAAAATTTTCAGTTTCCTTCATCCTTCTTTGAGTACTCATAACTAAAATTATACCTGACACACAGAAACTTTATTCCTTTCCTATTCCTTTTTATTTCTATGTCCTATGAATGCCAGTGAAATCATTGTATAAACCAAACAGAAACTTCACTGTGTCACATTATACTGGAAAAAAAAAACCCTCAAACCTGTTAAACCACACATTGTTGTGTTATTGGGTTGTTACTGCAGCACATGTTCAAGTCATGAGTACTACTTATTCAATAATAAGATCACTACGTGATCTTGCATTGATTTATTATCAAAGGCAGGTTGCTTGAAGGACTATATGACAGCAAATTTTATTTCTAGTCATTATACTAACAAAGCTGCTGGCAAGAAATAGTTTTCTCAACTTTTAAATTTCATTTTTCTGTGTCTAACAAAGATATTTATTTTTACCTAGTGTACTATGAAAAAGTATATTTCAGAAAAACTTCATTAAATTATTTAGTAGTGACTAACAAAGCCAATAAAGTTCAATGAAATTATTTTGCTTATGTGCTTTTCACTGTGCTCTGTCAAATTCCAGATGTTTTTGACACAGAAAATGTAATTATGTGTGCCTTTGAATTTACTAGGGAATGATCAATGCAATAGATTAACGACTCTCAAAAGAAAGGACATCTTCACTAATTAAACGCAATTCTGCAGTATTATTGGTATGCCATTCAATCAGTAATCCCGATGATTACTTAATCAAGTCAGACTTCAGACAGATCCTTTCTAACGTGAAGTGGGATAAAAATGAATGACCAGGCTTTCATGTGTCCAGTATACTAAGGAATATATACTTATTATACTAAGGAATTTAATGTCTTTTATCTTTCAAATTCTTTCTCTTCATGAGAAAAGTAATTCTGGAAATGAACATACACAACACACAGACACAGGACTATTCTAAAAGGCAGTAACGGCAAAAGAATGCAGTCAGAAAAATCAGTCACACAAGACACTTGGTGGTATGTTTCATAACAATTCTAGCTAAGAAGAGATAAAGGGGATGGTGGATGGTCACGGACAGACCAAAAAAAACCCAAAACAGTCTACTTCTATGTTTCCTGTTGAAATAGCTCCACTCCTTAAAAAAAATAAATATTTGAATGACTAGACAGATCAAGTCTATCATGTAACATAGTCATCAGGTCACTTAGCAAATATTTGGGAATTCTAATTAAACGTCTAAATCAGAACTCTAAAGAAGTACGTGTTTGGTTCACTTTTCAGTATTGACTTTTCTCAAACCAAACGTCTCTTCAAATGAAATTCTGTCCCATGAAAAGCCTTCTTGTCCAAATATTTGTCAACATTTGACATAATCCGAAGGAAAAAAAAAAAACAAACCAGAAGTAATGAAAATTTACAATCAATACCTATAAAGACCAGTTGAAACAACAGAAATTAAATATAAGGTACCATGTAGATGGAAATTATTAGTTCCTCAGATATTAGAAGAAAGGCAAGGGAAATATTAATCATTGAAGTGACTTAGGCTGCCTGACATGACTTCAAACATATACTAATATAACACTAGGCAGTGAAACTGCGTCACTGAAGTTCATGCTACACAGTATTTTAAGGCAAAACCATCAAGGCTATGAAAACACAAAGTGTTGGGGCCTGGGCTATAATGAAATTTATGGAGTTCACAAAGATGGATAAAGTTAGCAGTTCATCTTTGAATTGCCTTTGGCAGTAGAAAAAGGAAAAGAAAAGAATGCTTATGTGACAGCACTCTTGAGCAGGGAGGAAACCGAAACTATAGACTGTAATAGAGACAAGGCACAATAAGGCTGATGTTTTAAGTACAATAAGGATGATGTTTTAACACAATGAGGTTGGTGTCTAAGTTGTTACAAAAATGAAACCGTGAGGCCTTATGCATAGCATGTGATCCTTAGTATTAACTAATTGTCATGAATTGTAGCACATATACAGCATTTGGAAAAAGTATATATGTGATGATTATGTGACAATAAACTGGGAGTCGATGTATTGGTGTCTGGTCGCTCCCATCTCGAATAATGGAGAAGAACCCCTGCATCTGGTGTCCCCAGCTTGACACCAGAGAGAGAGGAGGAGGAAAGCACAAGGCATCCCGCCAGTCTGCGAGAGGTAAGCCTGGCCATCCGAGAGATGTGAAGTGAGTGCTCATGAGGAGGGAAAAAAAAACACACCTCCTTTTTCAGTGGGATGGGAATTACTGCATCAGTACTGGAAAAAGAGGCTATACAGAGCCTACTCCAGTTAGCAAAAAAGACTGAAACTAAGCTACTGGAGGAAGACCTTTTGGCCTAGTGTAGTGTCAGCACAAGGAGTTGTTAAGCAAACCCAACCAGCTCTATGATCTGGGAATGTGGGATCGAATTGGTCATGAACTTTGGGAATCTATAATGGATGGGAACAAAGATGCTATGAAACATGCATCTACATAGAAAACTGTGAAACACAGGATAGAACAAATGTAGGGCGAAGCTCAGATAAGTGCAGCTGTGGTACGCACTATCCGATCAACAGGGAAAGAAAAAGAGGAAGTCACTGAAAAATTGATCCCCAGCTTGCCAGAGCCTCCCACTGCCTATCCAATCAGTAAAAGTGAAAGAGAATTCTGGGGAGAAGAGAATATAGAGCCTGGACCCCGAGTATCCACGGATGTAAAGGATGCTCCTGTAACAACTCCTGAGCAGAATGAAACAAAGGTATCAGGAGTTAGGATGGTGCCCACAGCTCCGTTGCCACCTTATTCTACCCCAGTGTGTCCCGAACCAGCAGAACACCATCCTTATTGTACTTAAAACATCAACCTTATTGTGCTTAAATTATCACCCCATCTATTTGGCCTTCAGTTAGTTTTCTCTCACAGTAGACTATGGTTATACCTACCTTACATTTTACTTAACTTTATACTACTGTTAGTTACATATGTTACAATTTGTTAGTCACATACATGCAATCACGCAATGCTTAATCGAATGCTCTATTCTATCTTCTAACAATGCTTAGATTAATGCTCTATCCTGTCTTCTTTCTTTGACCTTGACTCTGTTGCAGTCTGTAGGTTCAGTTTCCTCCCTACTCAAGCTTGCTGTCACATAGGCATTCTTTTTCTGCTGCCAAAGGCGATTCAAAGATGAACTGCTAACTTCCTCCATCTGTGTTTAACTCAATAACGTTCATTATAGCTCAGGCCCCAACAGATTCACCAAGGGCAAAACCTGTTTGACTAACCTGAGAGCCTTTTATGAGGGCATGACTGGCTGGCTAGATGAGGGGATAGTAGAGGATGTCATCAGCTTTGACTTCGGCAAGGCTTCAGCAAGACACTGTCTCCCATAAAATACTTGTCAAAAAGCTCAAGCAGTGTGGCTTGGATGAGTGGACAGTGAGGTGGATCGAGAGCTGGCTGAATGACAGAGCCCAGAGGGTGGTGATTAATGGCACAAAATCGACTTGGAAGCCTGTGGCCAGTGGAGTTCCACAGGGATTGGTCCTCAGGCCAGTCTTGTTCAACATCTTCATCAGCCACCTGGATGAGGGGACAGTGTCCTCTCAACAAGTTAACTGATGACACCAAACTAGGAGGACTGTCTGATTCCCAAGACGGCTGTGCTGCCATTCAGAGGGATCTCAACCAGCTTGAGAGTTGGGCAGAGAGGAACCTCATGAGGTTCAACAAGGACAAGTGCAGAGTCCTGCATCTAGGAAAGAACAACCCCAAGCACTAGTACAGGCTGGGAGTCGAACTGCTGAAGAGTAGTTCTGCAGAGAGAGATCAGGGAGCCCTGGTTGTTAGTAACTTAACCATGAGCCAGCAATGTGCCTTTGTGGCCAAGAAGGCCAATGACATCTTGAGATGCCTCAAGAAGAGTGTGAGCAGCAGGTCAAGGGAAGTTCTTCTCCCCCTCTACTCTGCCCTGGTGAGGCCTCATCTGGAGTCCTGTGTCCAGTTCTGGGCTCTTCAGCTCAAAAGTAACAGACAACTTCAGGATAGAGTCCAGTGCAGGGCTACCAAGATGATCAGGCTGCAGGATCTGGGACCTTTTAGTCTAGAGAAGAGGAGATTGCAGGAGGGATCTTATTAATATATACAAATATCTTTATAGTGGATGTCAGGAGGTTGGGATATCTGTTTTTTCTGTGGTATCTAGCAACAGGACAGGAGGTAATGGGATGAAGCTGGAACAAAAAAGTTCCTTTTAAACGTAAGAAAAAACTACTTCTCTGTTAGAGTGACAGAGCAGTGGCACAGGCTCTGCAGGGAGGTTGTGGAATCTCTTTCCTTGGAGGTCTTCAAGACCCACTTAGACATGTTCCTGTGCAACTTGATCTAGGTTGACCTGCTTCTGCAGGGAATTTGGACTAGATGATCTCTAAAGGTCTCTTCCAACCCTACAATTCTGAGTCTATGATCCTATGGTGACTTTATCTTCCCCAGGGTTGACTGATACAAGCCAAATACATAGCTTGAATGTTTTACAAGCAGAGCCATTGAGAATATTTTTTAAAAAATTAAAAATTTGAAACCATAATGCTAACAAGCATCAAATGAGGTTTCCTGGAAGCTCAGATCTCCAACAGAATATGCTCAGAAGATGTATCATGTTGACTAGTTAGAGAAACAATCTGTTGGTAACCAAGTCTAATCTTCTCACAGACTTGAGATATTGATTTTGAAACTTTTCCGTGGTTTAAGGAGACATAGACTTTATGGCTGAATCTCTAACTCTGGGATACTTATCTTCAGCAGCATTTTGAGAATTTCAAATTTCACAAGTAATATCACAAGTTCATAGCAAATACTTGTCTTTGTCTTGTTCTCAATTTTAATATTTCCTTTCATTTACTACAATCATCTGTGAGGTTTTTTTCCAGGTTTTGCCCATTTATCACAGCAATAATGAAGTTTTGGGTCACATTTAACACATATCTGTCTGAATCCAGACCCATTTTTTATTACTCTGGAAGAATCTCAAACTACTTTTCTTTCAATATTTTGTATCATCATCTCTTTGAGCCACCTCTGCACTTGCAAAACAGTGATTGTTCTGTGAAAATAGCCCAACTTTTCTACACACCAAAGTAGCTGAGAACTTTTCTAGCCTGTTTTAAAGATGAGTTGTTATAATAAAAGCAAAATATCTCTACAGAGGTACAAAAGAGCAAGAATTTTAACAAAAGAGACAACTTGTGTGGAATTCTCAAGTTAAAAAACCGAGTGTGCAGAGAGAGGAGGTGATTGTTGGGAGTTTTTTTCCATTGTTTTGAAATAAAAATCTTTTAGAGATTTGGTCTTTTATCAAATCACTAAAACTCACAGTCACCAAATCTATAATCAGTTTTATTTTTCTGAGTTAAGAACTTTTCAGAGCTTGTGTTTAGTTTGACAACTGTCCAAAAAATATTTTTGGTGTTCTCTTCTTTTTGTGCTCATAAATAGTCTCAGATTATATTTGATTGACAATAGTAAGTTCACACATCTGGGCTTCCATTCACTGTAGCTTTTCAAATTAGAATTTTACTTAGTAATGATAAGACTGGGTAATCTATAATTCTTCAAATGGAACTGTTATTTTCAGTCTTGCATAACATACTGGTGATGAGTTACAATTATTGTATAGGCTCAAAAACCCCATTATCCAGAAGCTTCTGGGTTACATTCAAGCAGACTTCAACAGATATGCATGCTTAAATTACAGGGTTTTTTCAATCTCCTGTTAATAATCACTTGCTTCCATGAGAAAAATAAACTTCCAGAAAAGCTGTGAGCAACACAGCCATGAGATACACAGATTCTAAGAGAAAAGGTTTGCAGCTGTGAAAGCGGTAGTAGGTACAAGCCTTTCTTTTCAATATAATAACTTTGATGTTAATTTTAGAGCTTGCAAAGTCTTTGATACTGTCTCCCCATAGACATCTTTGAATTGCCTAGTAGTCCTCAGTGATTAATTGCCTTTTCTGAAAGTGCTGCATCACCTGAAGAAGATGACACATGCTTAACACAAAGAGAGTACAGAAAAATTATTTCAAAGGCAGTATTTTGAACATGGTAATACTGCAATGATAAATCACAAGATGTTGTGGGCAGCTCAATGCCAGTCCAGAAGTTTTTAGAATCAGTTCTTGAATCTTGATAGTTGACTGAAAAATAATCTAATTATAATGGTCTGTTTTGTACAGTGGACATGCTAACAGTTTGGAAAAAGAAATTAATCTCATGGCACAGTCTTCACTGGTAGTGAGAACTGATTTGATATTAGACAGTAAATATTATTTGTAATCAATGTTTAGTGAATCAGTGAAGACTGGTTACTCTAGGTCAGTTGATCGTAACAGCTGGTGACATTAAATCTGCTGTAGTTTAGATAGTTTTTGAATAACATAGGAATTCTGACTTCTCTGGTGGTTAATATCTAAGATAATCTGCCTGACTCCAAAGTCAAAGCTTCAGATCATAATCAATGGGGTTATTCTGTATTTGAATAATTAAAATTAAGCCAAGAAGAAAAAAAAAAAAGACATTTAATTGCAGGAAATCAATTGCTGTTATCAATAACAAAATAACATTCTAAGAGCAGAGCTCTGTGAGAAATCTAACTTATATTCCTGTAGTATAGACAAAGCTGAAACTGCATGCTAGTTTTTCCATGATTATATTTAAGATTAATGCTGTGAAAATGAGTTTTTTAACTTGATTCCAAATACTTCTCTGTCAAGGACATAAAAATATTTTTAAGGCTCCTGAGAATATTTTAATAGAGATATGCAGTCACTGGCAGAGAGATGCCAAGAGACCTTCTTTTATAACTTACTGTATTTATTTTAAATTCATATTTTAAAATCATTGTCATATGCATATCCATTAAGGTTTTTCTTTTAGAACCTGCTCAACAACAAAAATGCATTTCTAGTACCAATTTTATGATGTCAAATTCTTATCTGTTGACACTCTTCTTGGTATGTGGTTGTGGCATTCTTTGGAGAAGTTGCATGGACTTTCTTCATTCCATTCATTCAGCAGCAGTGACTGCATTCCACTAATAGCACAGTGTTTCTTTAGTTTCTCCCTTTTCTTATGAGGAGCAAGCATATACATTAAATACATCCATTCACAGTGGCCACCAATGTAAATCATGCCTGACGTTAACAGTCATAAAGGTAGGAGGTATGTATTAGCTTTACTGCTTATAATTTTTACTGCTGAGGTCTTCATTTAGCACATGTGGTGTTTAACATAAGCTTTACATGAAATATTTGTTTATGTCTTAATTGAACAGTAAAATCATCATTTTTCTATCTTAATAACTCCTATATACATCATAGCATCATCTGACCTGATATTACTTAGAGAAATAAGCACTCTGAGGAAGATATCTTCATCGGATAGGAAAAGCTTCTTTATTGCTCCTTTTAAACAAGAATTTTTCTTTACAGAGCAGTTTGCAAGCTCAGTTCAAAGTAATAATGAGTAAATTTCAAATTCAGAATTTGAACTCAGATGGCTACATGAAGTATGCCTTTTATTGCTGTCATCTCCTTAATTAAATTTATATCTATGGTTTATCTACACACTGTCAACATATATTAACACATATTGGAAACATGGTCTGTGATCATTACTTACACTTCTTTCCAAAACTGCAATACAATTTTCTATCTTTGTGAAAACTCTAAAGTCGGGAAAAGGTTCACCTACATAATCTATCAAATATCTTCTATAGTGTCATGGTTTAGCAAGGAACTGTTTTTGCTTGGTAACAGGGAGACCGGGTTGCAGTGAAGACCCAGTAAAGAGTTTTTGGACTCACCTCCAGCTCCTGGGTTCAGATCCACCTCCTGCCCGGCTGGGCCAATCTGGTGCCTCTGCCATCACTATTTAGGGACAGGAATTTGAAGTGCTGGCAGGAGGTGTAAGAGTGATACAAGATGAAGGCAACCACCCGGACGTCACAGGCAGAGAAGGAAGAAGGAAGGAGGAGCATCAGACCAGAGACCCCTCTGCAAGCCATGGTGAGAATGCAGCTGTGCCCCTGCAACCCATGGAGGGCAATGGCAGGACTGAGAGCCATCAGTAGCTCCTAGTGAGTACACCCAAACGGGCAAGAGATTGTTTGAGGAGGCAGCCATGGCACAGGCTGTACTGGAGAGCCTGCGCGCAGCAGAGCAGCCCCACACGAGAGGCAGAGAGGAGCTGCAGCCTTTGGAATGAGTGCGCGTCGGAGCAGCCCATGCAGGGCTGCCGTGTGTGTGAGGTACCCCACGGACTTGCAGGGAGGACTGGTGCGGACCCCACCTGCCCTGAGGAGAGTCAAACAGCAGAAGCTATCAGAAATAGACTGACTGAAACTCACACTCCCTGTCCCACTGGGCCACTCATGGGAGGAGGTAAAAACACCAGGATCAGGACTCTGAGCCCAGGAAGAGGGGAAGGGTGTAGAGAAGGTGGTCTTAGAGGGTTGGTCGGACTCTTCATTGTTGTACCACTCTGTGTTGTTTTATGTTTGTTATGTTTTGGGGTTTATGGTTATGCTTTAGTTGATGTTGCATTAAATTATTTTCTGTTTTCTTCCCCAAGTCAAGTAGCCTGGTCTGTTTTGTCCTGGACCTTAAGCGGCAACTAAGGTCTCCCTGCCTTTCAGCAGTCCTGAGGTCTTTGGTACTTGAGTACCAAATTGTGGTCTAATCATGGTACTAATCATAGTCTTTTGTCCCCTGATGGGTCTAAACCAGGACATATAGTCCTAAGTGGCATTTGTTGTTCATAAATTTCCTCCTGTAAATTCAAACAAGAGTAGAAATCCGTAAGACTAATAGCTTCCATAGCAACTTTCCATCAACCATATCTACAGTATTTTTCATGTCTGTCAAGTTCCAATTTAACTTCTTGTTTTTCCAACATATTATTTATAAGCACAGAATAATAAATTGAAAATACTACATTGCCTAAGAACATATAGTCAGATAGAGATGTCTGTTTAGTAACTTGCTTAGATCCTTCCTTAAATCTTTACCTGTTTGAGAAGTTGTGAGATAAAAGATGATAATAATCACTTTATGACTCATGTCTACATGAGCAGTTTACATACCATTAGCACACATTAATTTGTACTTAAAACATCTGACAATTATTGAAAAGTATTAATTTTTCCTTAATCTACTCTACTTATTTAGTAAGTATTTTAGCTCACAGAGATATTTTTCAAGACTTTGAAAGATAGGACTTCAGTAATATGACCATCAGCCAGCTCATCTAACAAGTTAAAGGATCATCTAGGAGCATAGCTAGTTTGGGTCACAGAAGCTACGAGATCATCAGGGAAGGTGTCTAGTTTGGTACACTTGAGTTATGATCAAAGTATACTTTACTATCCTAGATTGGTGGCATCAAATTTAACAGATTAAAAAATTAGATTTGCAAGTTAAAAAAATAAATCGGTAATTGATCATGAGAGGTATAAAATTATATACATTCTTACTATCAAGGAAGAATGCAGAGATTTGTTTAATTAAACTTAACAGGATTCATGAGTATTTAGAACTGATTCAAGTTCTCAACAATAATGCAGTTTTTGGTATCGCAAAACTCAGTTCATCTTTAGCAGAACAGACACGCAAATGTCTCAGTCTATCTAAATAACTTTTCCCGTTATAGGAAAAATTCTGATTCACTTGCATACAAATAAGTCAGAATGATGTAGTTATGACAGACTTGCAACAGCAAAGATGGATCAGAATTTAGTTAATTTAGTTAATTCCAATGGTACTTGCATTCAAATACATACATTCCAATGCAAATAGTATCAATTTATTAGAGAATGGTAAACAGATCTTCTGTGACTGAAAGTATAAAAAGTTTGTATATTAGAGAATCATAGAATGGTAGAATTGGAAGGGACCTTTAGATATTATCTAGTTCAACCTCTCTGCAGAAGCAGGTCCACTTAGATGAGGTCACATAGGAACATGTCTAGACTGATCTTGAAGACTCCCAAGGAAGGAGACTCCACAACCTCCCTGGGCAGCCTGTTCCAGTGCTCTGTCACCCTCAGAGTGAAAGAGTGTTAGACGCTATATGAACAATCTGCACAACATATGGCATGATTTCAGTTTAGGATTAATTTACAAGCCATTTACTCTCATATGTTATCTCTCCTTGGGTTTTTTGATACCTGGATAAAAGAACTGAATATTATAATCAATACTAACACTGCACATTGATGATGTTAGAATTATTTTTTCCTGCTTCCAATTTTTGATTTTCACTCTTAACAGGTAAACGAATCAAAATAAATACAGCTAATACAAATTACTATAGTGCTAAGGAGGTTAACTGATTTGCCCTAGTTTAAGACAACATCCTCTGGACCACTTCATAACCCTAGTGATTCAGTATTCAGAAGTGCACACATGCATGAATCACTACCTGCTCCAGAAGGTCACCTGGAATACTCCAAACACTCACATGAAAAATTAAAATGAAATTATCTCAATTTCTGAAGTGAAGAAAGCAAAAACCCATTTCCCTTTCCTTTTCAATCTCCATATACATTCCTTGCAGCTGACAAGTCAGAAATTATCTTTACTCCTAACAACTGCAAATGACATATTTAGAGTCTCAAGTTGTCTACACAAATGGTTTCATGTTTTGTAAACATAACTCACATTGATTTATAGCCACATTTCCAACTGCTGAAGCACATAGTCAAATGCAGATTTATGATGTAAGTGTTCATCCTCACTTCTATAGTATGCACTGTCAATGAGACCGTCCAAACAAATCATTTTAATGGCTAAAAAAACCTCAAACCTCTGTAGACCAATTTTTTTTTTAAGTGTAAAATAAAGTATAATAAACTATTAAGGGAAAACCAAAATTAACAGAATGCCTAGAGTCTGCCTAAGTATTTTGTTATAGTGTTCATGCAAACATGAAATAGTAAGTTGCAACTCTTTTAAAACAAATACACCTTTCTTAACATGTTTTGTTTCAGTTACCTTTTCAAAATAAATTTTAGTCAGTGTGAGTTATGATTGCTATTAACAGGGTAATTGTGTTTTGCTGCTTTTGAATGTCTCACCTCAAGTGATAATATTAACTATGTCTATTCATTTATTCTTCAAAATGGTCATTGTTCTCTTTCTCTGGTAGATAAAGTGGAAGCAGAATACAGTACTTCAGTAGCAATAAACTTGAATAGATTTTGTCCCTGTGGAGCACTAAAACCACAATTATATCTAGTCTATGGGCACAATTGTATCTAGTCTATGGGCCTGCAGAGTCTTTTAAGTCCCATGTTTAAAGATGGCTCATAACTCAGAGGTCATCTGAACAGAAAATGTATACAAACTGAGAATATGAAGATATGACAGCAACCTTGTTAAATCATGTTATACTTACAAGATTACACATAGAGAAAGTTTAAGTGACTGACTACAATAGAGAAGAAAGGAGAAAAGTATGAGGGTCATGAAGGTAGACAAAAAGAACTGTAGCAACTTTTATCTCAGTAGACTACACAAAAAGTCCAGGTGAAATTTGAGAAAGCTCACTCAGTGTTTGAAGGTTCCATCTTCCACAGGTTCTACTTTCATTTTGTGCCATCAGCTGTCATCTGCAGTAGATCTCTCACTAGGTAAAGACCATAGTTACTCTCAGACTTTCAAGAATGAAAGTTCTTTTCCCTTTCATTTAGTTCCATTATACTTTAGTTTAGCATTTCATTTTGTGAAATGTGTTAGCTGTGCAGTACTTCCTAACACAGATGGACTTATCTATGAATTTAGCCCAGGTGATTAGGTAACCTATATGCTGTTTTGTTATAGCAATGACATAATAGCTCCCGTTCAGTGAGACCTATAATTCCAATTTGCAAGGAAATTTTCTCATTAAAGCCCTGGATTATTCCCTTTTCAGATCCTTAGACCAAATACAATTGAGAATTCAATCCTCATCAACTAAGTTTCAACAAACATTAAGTTAGTATTTCTGTATGCTACAGATATTTTTCTTCTTGGTTGGACTGGACTATTGAGTGTTTTATAAAGCATTATTTAATTATGTATTATATACATTATTAATGTAGTATTATTACTCATAGACTGAAGTCTACAATTTTTACAGAATCAAAAATACTATTAAAATCACTTTAGACAAATGACTAATGAACAAACTTCACTTTTTTTGTTATGTTGCTTGTACTAAAACATAAACTAGAATGCAATAGGAAATGTGAATAGATTTTTGTCATATCACAAGCTATATATCTTTTCATTCTGGCTTGAACAGGCTATCATGACGTAGGTTATGTATCATTTAATTTTGTCTTGAACACTTCTGCTGGAGTCAAATTTTCTTTTAATTTTTCCAGAAATTCAAGTCCATCATTACAATCATTAAAACTGTGACCAGAGTTTTCAAGCAGTGATGTGGAAATAGGAAAAAATACAACATTACTCTGCCACTTCAGATTCGGAGTGTAGAGCATAATGTGAAAAAAAAAAAAAAAAAAGGCAAAAAAACGGATTGTGCATGCCAGTAACTGTGAAGAGTGGTCACAGACATTAGATTCCATTTAAGTATATCTACCCATTCACTCTGTGTGGAAAGATATTAAATACATGCTAATTCTTTATTCTTCCCTATGTATCACAATAATCTTGAGTTAAAGACAATTGATGACGAGTAAAAAATCTTTCTAAACAGATGTAAAGACACAGCAACTATAGCAGCTTTGTTTCATCAAACGAAGGTGTTCCCTGAATTTATATTTCCTCACAACCAGGCAGAGCTGTTGTTTCAGAAAATATTTACCACAGTAGTTTAGGTAAAAATTTTGCTTTACAGAGTCCCTGAAATCACATCTCAAATATTATGTTGAGTTTTGTGTCCCTCACTACAAGAAAAACACTGAGGTGTTGGAGGGTAACCAGAGACAGGCAAAAAAGCTGGTAAAGGATCTGGAGAATTCTTATGAAGAGCAGCTGAGGGAACTGGGACTGTTTAATCTGGAGGAGGCTGAGGGGAGACGTGATCACTTTCTACAACTATGTGAAAGGTGACAGGCAAGGTGAGTGTCAATCTCTTCTCCCAGTTAACAGCTGACAGGACAAGAGGAAATGTCTTCAAGTTGCATCAGGAGACACTTAGTTTAAATATTAGGAAAATTTTCTTCCCTGAAAGGATTGTTAAACATTGGAACAAGCTACCCAGAGAGGTAATTGAGTCACCATCCCTGGAGATACCTAAAAGACACATAGACGAGGTGCTTCGGGTTTAGTGGTGGATTAGGCAATGCTAGGTTAATGATTGTACTCAATGATCTTAAGTGATTCTATGATTGTATATTCTATTGTTTTAGTTTGCATCATGCATACTTCTGATATATGTATGTAATGTTTTTTGCAACTTCAGTGTCAAAGTACAAATCAAAGTAAAGCCATGTTCCTGTGAGGGGAAAAAAAATAAAAAAGCCAAACCAAAACCAAACATATGCCATAAAGAAAATGTTGATAACAGTGATATGAGCTATTGAGTCAACAGAAAGTGTGGTGTGATAAGAAGCTCCACCACAACCTAAAAAAACTCATGTGAGCAGTATTGGTGCTAAAGAAAAAAGATGTTTTGATAATCTCTTGAGATCTTTTTTCCCCCAGAATTCATTCTCCAGATACAGGGTTACATTTTTAATTAAATTTTTAGTTCACTGAACCACAAAACTTTTCTCTCCTCTTTTCTTCAAGATATGAATATTCCAAAGCTACTTTCTTTGATATAATATATACCAATTCCTAGACCTCTTCTAATAAATACAAAGTCAAAATTACTCATTTACAAAATAAAAACAAGAAATCAAACTGCAAGGCTCTTTTCTAAGGACGACAAAATATGCCTTCAATGGTAAACAATTCTCTTTCTACTAACAGCATCCTTCCTGAGAAATACATTTATAAGTGATCCCAAGGGAGAAGATTAGACTATTTAGCTTCTTTTTAGAGAAGCAAAAAAGATAACAAAGGCTACAAGATCAACTGACTTTCATTCAGTCCTCATTTAATTCTCTGCACAAATAATTTCCGAAACCTAAAGCTCCTACGAGGCAACTGCGTGATGCACAGCAATGTTCTCCAGCATGAGTAGGCAACCATCAGGTTTCCATGCTCCAGTTCAGATGACACAAGAAGAGTCTATGAACCACTTCGACTCACTGTCCCAGCCAGAATTTTATACTTGAACCAGCTATAGCAGTTATACTTTCCTCCCAGAATTTGTCCTGTATCAGTAGAAGAAGGAGGATGGGAAAGGAGGATAAAGAGTTTCAGAGATTGGGTAAACAGTCAGTTAATGCTCTGAATTTTCACTTTGATTTCACTTTCAGCAGCTAGATTCATACTTAGCTGACAAATAGGTACATATGTGAAGCCTTCTAAAGGAACTGTGTTGACTCAAACTAAAAGTGAGACAAGAGACCCTGTGCTCAGATGCCATGGGCACCTGTGAACAGAGAGTGGGCAATTACAGCACGATTCTTTCTTCCTCAAACTCTCTAAGCAGAGTGGTTAAGATAACCACCTGTACAAGGTCTATCTGAGTCTTTTTCTCAGTTTCTTCAGTTTGAAGAGTCTTATTACTCCCTGTTTATATTTCTTCTTAAGAAGTTGTTTGTCCTTCCACTACACTGCTTTTGTGATCTGACAGCAGAGTTTTGCCCTATATCTACTACTTCTGTGTACTTCAGATACTTCAGAGCCTTGAAACTCTAGAGCAGAACATGAGTCAGGATGCTGCACAGATGTAATGCTAACCTTAAAACAAACTTATTCATCCCATCTTCCTAGAAGTGAAAGTGAACCTATCCTTTCCAGCAAAACAAATCTGCCACAGACAGGAACTTTATTACGTTTTCCTCTCTCTTACAAATTTAGAGAATAATAATAAAATTTATAGTCTCTAATATCACATTGAAACTACATCTCATCAAGGTGTAATGAGGTGAACACCATTACAAATTATAATTACAAATTATAATGTGCCACAGTTCAAGATTGGTAGTAGTGTAGTGTTGTAGTGCTAGTGTATAATGTGTGCAATCTGAATTCTCGATTATCCTGCGAATTGGTGTGCAATACAAAGCCTCCAAACTTTCACCAGTTCATTTTAAACTCTACAGTCTAGAGACACAGATAGTGTCAGAGTATGTTTGGAGCATGATGCAGTTCTCTTCTCAAACCACCAAATAATTTCCATGAAATGCAACAAAGATCTTGAGCTATAAGGTTTTTCTTGACCACCCCATTGTAATGGGCATTTTATTATGACTTATGATATACTCCCATATAGTCTGTCAACTTTGCCTTTGTTTAAAGCCAGTGCCTTGCATAGTTTCACTCTAAGGATAAATTAGAAGCCCTCTCGAACTGATGTCAGCAATACAACCTCAAAACATTTGGTTAATATGATCAGGAAGGTGCTTTCTCTGTGAATATAAATGAAATGCAGGAAGCACAAATAATACTTACAGATAATACTTAACAGTACAGTGGTCTACTGACTACATAAGTTATTCCTGAACAATTTCTTCCTCCATTCCGATGACAGAAAAAAAAAAATACAGTCTCTTAATTTTTTTCGATTCATCACAATAGCAATCTCTTCCACAGATGGGAAAAGCTATGTCATTTCCTTTGACAGACTACAAAGCAATATATTTTTTTTATTCATATTAGAGTTTTGCTATGACTTAGATATTTAATCTGTTCATGCATATTTATCCATTTCTAAAGATCATCTAATGAAAATTGCCTCTTACCTTGATTAAAAAGACCTTTCAGTAGCTAAACTTATACTAATAAATATTAATCTTCATCCCAACAGGAAATCAAAACTGTCTTCTAATGTTAATATGGGTTCCTTCTTCTTTCTCTAATTGTTATTTTCCAGACATTCTGTAATTTACTTACATTTTATTAGCGAAATGATAGCATAGCTTTCAAGCAGACAACTAGACACCTCTCTGGCACCTCACAGTCTCTTGGTTTTGTAAACAACTGAAGTCTCACTTGTAACTTCATAATTGATTTTATTTGTAGACTGTAAATGTTGTTTACATGTTACTTCAAAAGGAAGAATTTAAATGAAGCAACAGAAATAGACTCATCATTCTGCAAACTGAGAACCTTCCTACTTCCTAGCTATCTTTTGCCTAAAATCCAATTTATCCCTTATTCTTCTTGTAAAGTATGTACTGGGTTCAGAGGGAATTAAACATTTTGTGTGGGCTTAGAGGAAAGATTCAGCATTATACAAGGCTTCCCATGGAAATACTGCCTAAGATTAGGTCTTGAAGGATAAGTTGCTATTGTTTCCAGTTCTCTTAGAATGTAATTTAAAATACTGATCATCTTAGAATACACTTTTAAATGCTTGAAAAAATATTAAAAACCAATTATCTAGAGAAAAATCAAGGTCTTAACTCCTCTTAAGTACACAGCGACCAAATATAACAGGAATGAAATGCAGAAAAGACAGATAGGATAAACTATCACCAAGAAGAAAAACATGGCTCAGGAGGAATAGATCTCATTTGTTTTGAGCCTCTACTGGATTTTCCAAGAGAAATATGTCATAAAAATATCCTTTTTTCTATGGCAAAATAGCAACTCCACAAACTGTGGGATATAACTTCATTACATCAACAAAACTGAGACCATTCTTTGAAATGATCTCTTGTTAGTCATCAAAAATGAGGTATATCTCATCTGACTTCTTGACACTGATACTTGTTTGCTTCCATTTCTAGTCAATAGAGAGAAACAAGTACTTCTAAATTGTTTAATTAATCCAAACTATTTTAGTTATCATGCTTAAAATAAGATGATTTGCACTCTGAAAGAGCTTGGTTTTTAATCCATTGTTTACAAAGGAGTCTAGAAAACAAGCTAGATATTGACGCCTACGTTGTAGATTCCTGAAGTTACATGAAATGTATCTGTTCTTATATACAGCTACCAACAAAACTAAACCGAATCTTTTGTCTGTCATTATTCCCATTTTGTGCAGTGTAAAATAGTTTTCTTCTTATTACATCTGTGCCAACAAAAAACACAAACTAATGACTTTTAAAACTTTATTATATACATTGTTTACATATGTACAAGTGTTAGAGACATTCTCGTTAATGATTTTTTGAAAAGTATGTCATAAAAAGAACATAAACAGTGAATTACCTTGCACTTCTTATTCCTTAGCTATGCACGCAACAGTAAAATGAGGCAAGAGATTTAAAACTTCTGCAAGTGCTTATCCATTTACTTTTCAGATCATGCAGACACTTTTAAAAGGCCAGATGGAGAGATAGAGATGAAACTTGAATCATAGTTGTTCCAAAAAGAAAGCTGAGGATATTTGAAATGAGGTAAAGATTAAAGGAAGAAAGAGGGTGGAAATTCATTAATTCTCTGCTACAGACTGCAATTTTTTTTTTTTTTTTTTTTACTCAATCATATTTTTCACCTTATCATTTGGGAGGAATCTTTGAAGTATACCCGTACTATACATTTTCAAAACATTCAGAGTTTGAATACTTAACATAAATTATAGTAATCCTTCTAAGGTAAGAAGTAATAATGAGTTATAGTTACCAGGACAGAATCAAACAAAATCAAGATGTGAAATCACACTATTGGAGTCTGTGTGAGTTCACATACGAACCTTAGAAACAAATGACTTGTCTAAATTTCCATATCACCTTTGTCATATAAACAAATCATTTCTGTGTTACTTACTTACTGTTACTTACAGTGCTGATGTGATTATTGCCCCATTTAAGGATGAGTTCAAAGACAGAGACTTCTACCTAACTGTTAAATGTAGTACCAGCATGCTGTTTGCACTAACACAATAAATGTTCAGAATAAAGATATTTCTTAGATATGACTTTGCTACTCATGAGACTTTTCTGTACCTGTATAGAAAACAATTCAAGGTAGAGAATACAAAATAAAGAAAAATCTCTCTAAATTTTATTGATGTTTTAGAATATTAAATACTTCCTAGTGACTGTAACCATAATCACATTTGTTCAAAAAAAGCCACAAACCAAACTGCTTTGTAATTGTTTAATGCTAATCATGTAAGCAGCAGCAAACAAATTACTTCTTTAAATTAAGATTTCAATGAATAAAAGAGTAAGTATGTCCGAAGCTCACTCTAAATCTAAACAATCCTTCTTAACCAATCAATTCTTACTTGTCTCCATCAATATTCAATATAATTCTCTTGTTTACAAGGTGTGGACTGACTTAAAGTGCTTTGAAATATAGATGAATGAATGAATGAATGAATGAAAAGCTGGTAACAAGTTAACTTCAGAGTGAAACAGTTTATTTATTTTGGGAGGTAGTTATGGGGGAGGCAATATTTGTCATAGATAGACGTCATGAGAACAAGGAGAGAAGACAGTGGAGATGGAAAAAGAAGTCATCTTAAAGTGGTTCCTTTTTTCATTTAGAATTGTTTGGACTGTGGAGACAAAAAACTATATTGCTTAATGTGTGACCATTTCATAGGATCTTCTTTTATTCAGCTGAATCTCCTATCAAAGTGTTTTCATTTTTGTTGACTTTAGTAGCATGGTTTCTTTGACATATCAGTATATGTTTGCAAATCACGTATTCATGGTGACCTTACTCTCCCAAGCATTAAAACAAGTGAGATCATCTGTGCTTCTAATAAGATTTTCCAACAAAAACTTCACCAAGGCCTAGATCTGATCTGTGAATACTTAACTATTAAAGCAAAAAAAAAAAACTAATTATACTACATTTTCAACAGATTTTTCTCTCTTACGTTAAATGCAAAGTTCTAAAATGTAACATTCGTACTTTCATCTAGAGAAAGAAGCCTACATTTAAAATATGTAGAATGAAGATCATGTGTACTTCAGTATAATGTATTTCAAATTGTTGCACATCACAGGAAACTTTACATCATTTTATTTCAAAAGGCCTGAAAAATCTGCCATTTTTCTGTGAGAAAACAGTAAAGCCATACAATAAAGTGCTGTACAGCTGCAGAAAGAAGCAATGGAAAAAGTGAATTACAAAAGCTGATATCTGATAGTGAAATCTTTCCCTGGTAAAATTTTAGTGGTGTTTTCTACATTAGCTATTTCCAGGCTCCACACAGAGATATAAATAATAAGGCCCAAGCTGATAAGAAAACAAAGGATTTCTCCAGTTGCTGGTCACTTCAGGAAATATTGCTTCAAATATGCATGCTGTTCTCACAGTACTTTATAGCAGTAGCTGGCAAGGAAAGGTATCAGTTGTTGATGAGCCCAAAATTAATAATTCACCTCTCAACAACTGCAATTTAAATAAAGTACACTAATAAGACAACTATTAAAAAATTACATGAACAATTATGTTACACGAACAATTACTACTGTGTGAGCATAAAGAATCATTTGTGCAAATAATAAAGAGTACTTCATCTCATAATAACAGTTATATTGACAAAAATTAGTCTACAGGAGCCCCTGACAGAGAAAAGTATTACATCTGGCAGTTTAATCCATTCTACAATGGTAGAAGTTGCAATTGTAGGAGGGTATGGTGGTATGGCCTGTGATTAACAGTTCCAAGCATTTCCTATTAACAAAGCTATTTTCACTGGCTTATAAGTTTGTCAAACTATTCATAACACATTTCATATCATATCTCAATCAAGGAGTGGATTATGAAAAATACTAACCAAAATACCTTGGCCATTTTCTAGAAAAAGGATAAGGATTTCACTGAAAACCCGACAGGCTTTTTATGCAAGAGAGGCATACTATCTCTCAGACGCCCTGTGTGTTACAGAAGTCTACAAACCTTTCCATCTGAAAATATATTGGCAGAATTTAGTAGCACCAATTTAGAAATAAATTTCCCAGATAGTTAACACAGAGACAGTTAATTAGATTTTATCTGCAATGAGCATGATCCATACTGTACAAATGCATGTCTTGCCATCCAATCAAATGAACAAAGGAAAAATGGGCTGAATAGTGGTCTCATCTGAAGTTCAAACCCTACAGAAACATTTGTTTCTTTGAATATAGGGTGTACAAAGACTGGTTATGCAAGTCTTATAATAGTAAAAGGCTAGAGTAAGTAGTCTGGGTAACAAGAAAAAGGAAAAGAAACTGAGTTTGGCATGCATATGCTGGGTCTAGCACTGGCAAAGGAAATCAGATCTGAGGTAGTAGAATGGACATAAGGGAGAAAAAGATAGGAAATGTGCTGACAAGGAGAGGCATGGGTGGGTTTGGACTTATGCAGTCCTGTGAATGAGAACTACAGGAATAGCAAACAAGAAATTGAAGAGACAAGGATTAGAAAGAACAGTTACCCAGGTGTACCAGGAGAAATATAAGAAAAGACCAAAGAGAACCTATATACTTCTAGTAAAGGGAGATAATGTACAAATTAGGGTGAGAAAAATCAGAAAGGAAATTAGAATAGAATTGGGGTTGGGGTCAGGGTGAGACAGTGGTAAATTAACATGCAGAATTTAAAGATACAGAACCACAGAATGATTGAGATTGGAGGGAATCTCTGGTGTTCATCTTGTCCAACTCCTATGCTCAAGTAGGGCCACCTAGAGATATTTACCCACAACCATATCCAGATGACTTTGATTGGAGGCTCCATCACTTCTTGGGAAAACCTGTGCCACCATTCAGTCACCCCAACTGTAAAAAATGTATTTCTTGATGTTCAGAAGGAACCATGTGTTTGGGATGATTGCCACTGGGCAGCATTTAGAAGAGCCTGGTTCTGTCCTCTTTACAGCCTAAAGTCTGGCATTTGTACACACTGAAAAAACTCTCCTGAACCTTCTCTCCTATGAATATGTGTAACAGTCCCATCTTTAACAAGGTCAAGTGCTGAGTCCTGCATTTGGGCCATAACAGCCTCATGCGACACTACAGGCTTGAGGAAGAGTGGCTGGAAAGCTGCCCATCAGAAAAGGACCTGGAAGTGTTGATCATCACTCAGCTGAACATGAGCCAGCAGTGTTCCTAGGTGGTCAAGAAGGCCAATAGCATACTGGCTTGTAGCAGAAATAGTGTGGCCAGCAAGACCAGAGAAATGATTATGTCCCTGTACTTGGCACCGGTCAGGCCACATCTCAAATATTGTGTTCACTTTTGGACCTCTCACTACAAGGACACTTTGGTGCTGGAGGGTATCCAGAGACAGACAATGAAACTGTTGAAGGATTTGGAGAGCAAGCCTTATAAAGAGAGACTGAAGCTGGAGCTGTTTAGTCTGGAGAAGAGGAGGCTGAGAGGAGATGTGATCACTCTCTGCAACTATCTGAAAAGAGGTTGAAGCAATTGAGGGTTGATCTCTTCTCCCGGTTAATGAGAAAGGAAGAAATGGGCTGAAGTTTTGCTAGGGGAGGTTTAGATTGGACATTTAGAATAACTTTTTTTTAAGGAGGATTGTTAAACACTGGAATAATCTGCCCAGGAAGGTGGTGGAGTTATCATCCCTGGAGATATTTAAAAGACATGTAGATGAGGTACTGAGGGACATGGTTTAGTGATGGGCTTGGCAATGTTAAGTTAGTGGCTGGATGATTTTAAAGATCTTTTCCAAACAATGATTCTATGATTCTGGTTTTATCTCTCTCAGACTTTCCTCCCATGTGAAATGCTTTAGTGGCCATTCACTAGACTTTCCATGTCCATGTCCATGTCTCTTTTGTACTGGGGAGCCCAGAACTGAACATAGGACTCCAGATATGGCCTCACCAGTGCAGAGGTAGAAGCGAAGGACCACCTCCTTTGACTTGATGGCAACACTCCTAATGCAGCTCAAGATACCATTAGAGCCTCTTTACCACAAAAGTACATCACTGATTCACTTTTAACTTGATATCTGATGTGCCCTCCAGGATATTTTATCAAACATCTTAATTAACCTACCTCTAGGGTACACTGCTGGCCTCTGACTCTGAATATGTGCCACTGATCACCACTCTCTGTGTCCAGCCATTCAAATAGATTTCAATCCACTTGGCTTCCCTTTGGAAAGACGTGCTGAGTTCTCCTGATTATTTTCTTGTCCTTATTCTGCCTAGAAGTGGTTTCCAGAATCAACTGCTCCATTACATTCTTGAGATTTGAGGTGAGACTGACCAGTCTGATATATTCTTCTTTCTCCCTCTTCGTTTCTCGAAAATGGAGATTTAGGCACTTATCCCAATCACCATGACAAATCAAAGATTATTAATAATGGCCTTGCAATGACTTCAGTTAGATCCATCAGCCCTTGAGTGTGCATCCTATCAGGGCTTATTGAGAAGTATTTCCTGGCCTGATCCTCTTCCATCAAGCGTACATTGTTGATTTTTTTGAGTCCTTCCTGTCTCATGATCCCAGGTCTTTTGCTCATCAACTCTTCCTCTCACATCATTCCTAGCTTAAAACTCTCCTTACCATGTTAGCCAGACAATTGGCAAAAATAAGTTTGCAGCCCCTTATTGAGGTGGATCTCATCTCTCCCAAGCAGAGACTAAGTAGTCAAAAAAGTTGTGACTGTGCAAACAAGAGTAATAGAAATACAACACTAAAGGACTACAGGAATATAGAAGTACTTACTAGGCAATAAAGACTTGGAGAATATGCTAGAGCTTGGAAAAGAGAAAATGATCAGGACCATTGAGGAGAAAGTTTGTCAATCTAAGCCTACTTCACCACCATACAGGTGGAAATCTAAAAGTCTGAAGTCCTGCCATCCCATCCTCATCATTAAGTTTGTCCACAACTTCCTGACAAATCTAGATTTCCCAGAATTTTTCAGGTAGGTTACAGTGGCATAAAATAATAGATTGTAGGCTCGGAACTTCACTTGTTCCTTACTTTTGTACATTATTACTAACAATGTTATATTATAACTGTAAAACTTGAAGTTACTGGCTTGTCCTCTGTGGTAATTTGTTTCATCTGTCTACACCATGTAATTTGGTCACACTCACTTCAGCTGCTAGTGTTTGTGCACCAAAAACACTGAGACAATGTCAAACATCTCAGTAAGAACTATAAGATATATGTATCAGGTAACAAACTCTTGCATGGAGGTACAGTATAGGCACACTATCTCACATTTCTTAAGCAATGATCTTTATAAACAACAGTTCAAATGACTGCACTAATTCTGTCTTTTAAGGGAAATCTGTAATACTCTACAAAAATAAAATCACCATAAATGAAAACTGTCCACATAATTTCTTTGCCAACTTCGTTGTGCCTAAGTATATTGTCCCTTAATATTGCAATAATTATCTAAAAATATTATAAACATCTTTAGAATTGCACTATTTGAAACCATATCATTACATTGTACTTCTATTAAATTATGTTTAATTTATAATAAAATAATGTGAAAAGGTTCTCTCCCAAGTTCCTAAATTGCAGAGATCCTAAGCTGTATATTGAGAGTTAGAAGGATGACCATGACCTCTCTCTCATAGATGAATCCATCCCCACTTTGAAGTTTGTGTTTGTACATAATAGGAGATAAAAGTCATAATCACTCTAGTTTTTGGCAAGTTATGAGAAATAAACTCAATCCAAGGAGACTGAGATACTATAAAATAGTTTCATTTTAGATATCTTTGGAGTCATGGATTCCAAAGAAGGACAAAGAAGCACACAAAGAACTTGATTTTATTTAAAAATATATGTCTGACTCACAGAATATAATACAAAAGCCTCCTACAGAAACACAAGATAAATCTAAAATCACTGAGCTTCTATGTTAAAAAGCTACACGACCTACACCAGTAGTATAGTAAAATAGAATAAAAGAAAAAAAAAGAGAGAAAAATTTTAAAAGGTGAGGTTTTTTTCTTTTTACTTCTAAGACTGTACTTTCTTGGTCAGACTAATATGCAATTAAAGGGTCACAGCTGAAGACATTTTGCACTGAAGGGTAAATCAGCATGTACCTAGGCTACCCAAGGCAGCCAGTTGCTGACAGATTCATTAGAACATCCTTCCTCAGAATTAAAGACGAAGAGAACACTGGGTTTATAAGGCAGAGACACCTCTAGCTATCTCCTGAAGAAGAAAGGAGATGATAATTGATGTGTGCTGCGAAGCATGATGTGCAAGCAAAGTGATTTATTAGCAATTAAAACTAAGGCAGGAAATCATCAACTTGATTGTTTTCCTACAGAGTTAGAAAGAAAACCCACATAAAACACCAGAAACTGCTACTGATGTTTTTTACTAGCCAGCAAGAATAAATGGTCATTGGGTATTTTGTAAACAATATTCCAAATCAAATTACATGAATACAGAGACCAGCAGTTATATAACAGATCAAATGCTCATCATTTAAAGACGTTTTATTGCTGAATAGTCCAATTTGTGACTTAGAATAATCCTTTACCTGTTTGCCCAAAAAGACTGTAAAAGCAGTAACAGACTTACAATGAGAACAATTCCTATTCAAACATGAGAAGAATTGCAAAAACTCAACAGCCTTTACATTTAAAAAAAATAAAGTTTTTTCTAAGCAACAAAGACTTAAAATTTGTTAGGAATAGCAGCTCTCAGGTGTAGAATGTAAATGATAAATAGACAATGTTGGACCAAGGTTCCTTCTCTCTGAAATAATAGAACTAGACTAAATTTCTACTCTTTGAGAAAACATAATTGTTTTCATTAGAAAGGACAATGAAATTATTACCTCAGCTATACAAAACTAACTGTCTTACAAGAAGTAGCCACTCATTCTCCTACATCATCTCCTTCATCATCTGTTTCAAACATCTTTCAAAATCCAGTTAACACTAAAAAACTTGCATGAGCTCTGTCTCTCCTGAACTTCTATTGAAACTATTTACCTTGTAGACTCAAGTGCAGATGCAGCAAATACTGACAGTGTCCTTATGCTAGAACAGTTTCACATACCCCAGTGACATAATTTAGAAACCATAATTCTCTTCAAATAGGATACAGATGAGCAGAATTAATGTCAAAGAAACACTGAAGACAGGTACAAGTTTTTGCTTTTTACAAGTCAAAAAGTAATTCCACAAAAGCTTCATAGTTTATAGACTGAGGAGCTGCAGCAAGAATTGTAAACAACCTCATATATTCCACTAAACATGACACAACATCAAACATTTCTCTAGACTTCACCACCACAATCATACTTAATTACTAATCTAAACTTCACAGCTCTTAGAGAATGCGTGGACTCTTTCTACTATGTCTGCTACAGTGTGTCCAGAAAAAGAATGCTACATGTCAACCACTCCAGGTCCAATCCAGGTCTACTGTAACTCAAAAATTCCTTCATTATATTTTTAACCATGTACCATTTATGCTTTTGACATCATCTCCCATAATATCCTCATAGGAAAGCTCAGATAGCGTGGGATGGATGAGTGGACAATGAAGTGCATCAAGAACTCTCTGAATGACAGAACCCAGAGGGTGGTGATCAATGACATAGAGTTGATTTGGAGGCCTATGACCAATGGAGTTTCACGGCGATCAATTCTGGGGCCAGTCTAGTTCAACATCTGTCATGGTTTAGCAAGGAGCAGCTTGGTAACAAGGGGAGTAGGTTGCAGTGAAGACGGGGGAAAAGTTCTCAAACTCTCCCCCAGCTCTTGGGTTCAGGCCCAGCTGGGCCAATCTGGCACCTCTGACATCACCATTTAAGGATGGGAATTTGAAGTGTTTGGCAGGACATGTAAGAGTCATACAAGATGGAGGTGACCATGTGATCCCCACAGTCAGAGAAGGAGGAAGGAAAGAGGAGCACCAGACCAGAGACCACTCTGCAACCCATGGCGAGAATGCAACTGTACCCCTGCAACCCATGTAGGGCAATGGCAGGACTGAGACCCACCATCAGCTCTGAGCGAGTGCGTCCAGACGGGTGAGAGACTGTGTGAGGAGGTGGCCATGGCGCAGGCCATACTGGAGAGCGTGCAGGCTGCAGAGCAGCCCCACACGAGAGGCTGAGAGGAGCTGCAGCCTTTGGGATGAAAGAACATCGGAGTGGCCTGTGCAGGGCTGCCGGTTGTGTGAGATATCCCTTGGAAGTGTAGGGAGGACTGGTGCAGAGCCCATCTGCCCTGTGGAAAGGCAAACAGCTGACACCATTGAGAATAGACACTGAAACTCCCATTCCCTACCCCTCTTAGTTGTTCATTGGGGAAGGAGATAATGACACCAGGATCAGGGCTCTGAGCCCAGGAAGAGGGGAGGGGTGGGGAGAAGGTGATCTTAAAGGGCTGTGTTCTTCATTGTTGTACCACTCTGTGTTGTTTTGTGTTGGTCTTGTTTTGGGGGTTTATGGTTATGCTTTAGTTGGTGTTGGATTAAATTATTTTCTGTATTCTTCCCCAAGCCGAGTAGCCTGGTCTGTTTTGTCCTGGACCATAAGCAGCAATTAAGCCCTCACTGCCCTTTGGCAGTTTCCAGTGTTTGGTGCTTGAGGCTAATCGTGGTCTTTTTTTCCCTGATGGGCCTAAACCATGACAACATCATCATCAACAATATGAATGAAGGGACAGAGTGTACCCTCAGCAAGTTCACTGATGACACCAAACCAGGAGAATTGGCTGATTCACCAGAAGGCTGTGCTGCCATTCAGTGGGATCTCAAACAGCTTGAGAGTTGAGAAGAACCTCATGAGGTTCAACAAGGACAAGTACAGAGTCCTGCATCTGAGGAGGAATAACCCCATACACGAGTACAGGCTGGGGACAAGTATTCAAAAGATATTTATCTAGAGGATGGGACAGTACTTTGGGGCAGTGTCTCCAGAGACAAGTGATAATGGACATAAGCTAAAACACAAAAAGTTCCACATAAAGTAAAGGAAAAACGTCTTTACTGTAAGGGTGATGGAGTACTTGCACAGTTGCTAAGGAAGGTTGTGGGGTCTACTTCTCTGGAGGTTTTCAAAACCCATTTGGACTTGTTCCCGTGTCACCTGATCTAGGTGTACCTACTTTAGCAGGCAGTTTGGACTAGATGATCTCTAGACGGCTCTTCCAACTCCTACTATTCTGTGATTCTGTAATTATGTGATAACAAAAATTACCAGCATATGTTTATAAAGTTCCTATCAGGTGTAACTGTCTGTATACAAATTATTTTAAGACATAAAAGATGAGGAAAGATACATTTCTCACTATGAAACAGTGGCAATACACCACAGAAAAATGCTGCCCAAAGGGCCAATTCTGTTTCCAGTCTGTTTGCATCTGCTGCAGGACAGCCTCTCTCTGCAAATGTTAGCTGTTTGATTAGCCCAACTATATGTAACATGAAGTTTTAGCCTAAAGGTACTGTTAGACAAGCTCACCTAACAGTTCTCTTCTGTTCTGAAAGGGCCGTTCTTATTCCCTTGGTGCCCTTCCTCCTTATTTCCTCCAGACACCCCTTGAGCTCTCCTTCACATCTTGCAACAGACCTGATTTGTACTGGATGCTTCATTAGGATGACTAAATCCAACAACCCAATCCAAAAAAGACCTGAGAATAATTGGGTTTAATCTTGACTCAGGAGGTCACTTATCACTATAGCTCAGCCTTAGAAATGCATGGTGAGGAGGGAAATGGATATTCCTTTTTTTAACAATAATAAATTCATTTAACTTCTTTTAAACTTATTTTATGATGATTTTAACTACACATTTCTTTAAATTCAGAGATAGTTTCTGAAAGTTACTGTTGGCCTTTGGGTTTTCTACTTTTTACCTTACTGTTTAAATATACTACCTGATAATCTTGCCATTTCTTCACTGCTTTAGTATGTTGAAATTTACTTCATTTCTAAATAAACAGGCATGGCCTTTGCATAAGGGTCTTCTGTCTGATTTTTTACCTCCAGTAACATGGAGGTAAATCATATTTGGCTCTGAAATGTTCATTTGCACTTTAGATTATCTCAGCCTTCATTTTCTTCAAATACAAACAGTATCTATCTTTTTGCCTCATTTAGAGTTAAAAAATCTAATTTTGTCTGTTTGAAAGATTTTGTCCCCATTGTTGCAGAACTACATCTCATCAATAATTAGCCTTTCTACTGCATTGCACCACACACTCAAGTAAATGCATCACATTATCTTCAAGTAGCAGCTCCTTGTTATTTTCAGTAATATATGGTAGAAATCTCTCCAAATTCAAAATCTTACATTACTGCACTCTGCTCAACTTATTCCATTTTAGAGCTTCTGTACTCACTCTGATCTGCTAACTGTTGATTGTCATTCCTCTGCCCATTGCTGCACCAGTGACACTTGAACAATGTAAACAATATTAAAGAATAATATTAAAATAAATGTTCAGAAGCCTCCTTCTCCCAGACAGCAAACTGTCAGCCAGTTATATATCCATATCCATGTTGCCACCTGTTCATAGATCTTTCACATACAGTCACTTTCTTGCACCGTATCATTTTGGGCATCACTCATTACTGTAACTTCTGTCCTTTATGAAATCTGGACATGAACCATATACTTAATGCCATTTTTTAGTATCTAATACTTCATGAAAGGAGGCACAGGATGTCACAGAAGAAAGAATTGCTCAGTTCTAGCTCACTTCATATCATTATCATTTTGAAACATTTCTTGCTGTATGTATTGTCACTAGAAAAGGCCAGTTGCAGCTAAGGTGTGGAGATGACAGAAAAAAGCTTGTAGGATAATTGCATTAAACAGTATTGCTTCTAGGCAGTTGAATGAAAAATTTTTAGATCTGTGGGACTTGTGTGAAGTAAAACGAAATTCAGCAGCTCCAAAAAGCAGATTTCATATTAAATACTACAACTACTCCACATTTCATTTCCTTGAGGCTTTTTGTTTTCTTCCCTTATTGTAATGAGAATTACACATTATATTCAGCATAATCTACAAAAAACTGACTTCATAAAGCCTAGTAAAATTCGATGGCTGTTGCCACTACTATGTTGGGTAAAACGCCAGTAGAAAAACCAACCTCACTAGAAAACTTCAGGAAGGAAAGTCTTTTTTCCCTTGCTAGTAGTTACATGAAGGCTATTTTTGCATATCTAGAAGGCATAGGTGTCTGAATGTAAGTGCTAGCAACTCTCATTCAAGATATATGGTTGAGGTAAGAATAATCAATGTTTTTATAAAGAAAAATAGTTCAACCAGAGGTACTAATGCTCCTTCAGCAGTTTTATGGTGTACTAACATTAAAAGTATTGAAGTAGTCTCACATTTTATTTGAAATTGGTTCACATAACCAGTTTAAAAGGTATATCTTTAAAATATTTATCTTAGAATTAGGAAGAAAAAATTATATGGAGTCATTACCTAGATCTAGGATTGAAGAGTTTGGATTCAGTTCTGAGGTGCCACATAACTAATGTGTTGTAAAGAAATCACTTACTCTGTGTCTGCAATGGTCCACTATTTAGATTATGTGCTTTTCAATCCACTAGTTGACTAATACTGTGGGACAATGATCTTGTTTACCTAATCTAAATACAAACAATAAATATCTGTATACACATAATCTGCAAAAATACTTTAAGGTTTAAGAATTCCAAGTGATCTCTAAGCAACAGCAGGCAACAAATAGCATACATCCACAACACTGCTGGATATAGGAGAGTTTATAACGTCTAAGATGTAAATTATAAGACACTTTGGAGTTGAAATTGTATATTTAATGTAAACTTAATTCCTATTTTATAAGTACAAGACTGACTTCCTCAGAAGAGTGACAATTATTTCCCAAATGCAGAACAATTTTGCCTAAACGCAAATAAGAAAACATCATGTTGTATATAGACATGTCTCAATTTTTTTCAAATTCTTTCCTATTCCTGAGGTAACAACTCTCCTCTGCCATGTAAGTAAGCAACATAGATAACCTTAATAAATCTTAGTGGTGTCACAGACTGAAACAAAGAAAACAACATGTCACTGAATAGTAACCTTACTCCATGAAAGCTGAAACTGAAAAGCAAACAGGTGAAAAACATCTTTTCTCACTTTTGAAGGAAACTGAATGATAACAAAGCTCAATTAAAAAGCATAAAAGATATTTACATTACCAATAAACTTTCCCTTTGAAAAAGAAGTTTCACAATCACACAATCATAGAATGGTAGGAGTTGAAAGGGACCTTTAGAGATCAGTTAGTCCAAACTCCTTGCAGAAGCAAATATGCCTAGATCAGGTTGCACAAGAATGTGTCCGGAAGAGTCTTGAAGACCTCCAAAGAAAGAGTCTCCATATCCTCCCTGTGCAGCCTGGGCCAGAGCTCCATCACCCTCACAGTAAATTTTTTTTTTCTTATATTTAAGTGGAACTTTTTTTTGTTCCAAATTCATCCCATTACCCCTTGTCCTGTTGCTAGATACAACAGTAGAAGAGGATGCCCCAATCCTGACACCTATCATTTAGGTATTAGTAAATATTAATGAGATCTCCCCCTCAGTCTCCTCTTCTCTAAACTAAACAGCTCCAGTTCCTTCAGCCTTTCCTCATAAGGAAGATGCTCTAATCCCCTCATCAGCTTGGTAGCCCTGCACTGGACTTTCTCCAGAACTTCCTTGTCCCTCTTGAGCTGAGGAGCCCAGAACTGGACACAGTACTCCAGATGAGGCCTCCCCAGGGCAGAGCAGAGGGGGAGCAGAATCTGCCTTGACCTACTGCTCACATTCTTGATGCATCCCAGGATGCAGTTGGCCTTCTTGGCCACAGGGCTACATTACTTAACAACCATATCAGCTAGTTCCCTCAGCACTCTTGGATGCATCCCATCAGGACCCATTGACTTGAGTGTTAAGCTTGGACTGGGCTTCCCAAGGACCAGCCTTGGCTGTAAAGACTGAAGCAAAGAAGGCATTCAGTAGTTCAGCCACCTCTTTGTCATCAGTCACCAGGATACCCTCTGTGTTCAGCAGCGGGCCCATATTCCCTTTAATCTTTTTGCTGCCAAACTCCTGAAAAACTCCTTATTTTCCCTTACTTTCCTGGATAGGTTTAATTCTAGAAAGGCTTTAGCCTTCCTGGTTGCATCCCTGCATGCTCTGGCAAAGCTCCTATACGCTTCCCAAGAAATCAGGCCCTGTTTCCACCTCTCATAGATCACTGCTTTTTCCCTGACTTGTCCCAGCATTTCCCTGAGTTGTCCCGGCAACTAAGTTCCTGATTTTCACCCAAATATAGTGAAAATTATCATTTTTAAAGTGATTTTTATTAAACATTCCAGAAGTATACATTTGTAGTTTGTAATATACATTGCACACTACAATGTATATCACTTATCACAGAGAGGTATGTGAAAACTACTAATGGACAGATTCAAACCACTGACACACAATTGGAGTTAATGTGCCTAGTTCAACTAGTTCAAGTTCTAGTTTAACTTCTAACACTAAAGTATGTTTTTAAAAGTATTTCTACATTTCTCTTTGTCCTATTTTAGGCTGATCCAGGAACAAAGGACCATGATCAGCTGTAAGTACTGAGTGCCTTTGAAACACTTATGGTCCCAGGCAAAACAGACAAGATCACTTGACTGCGAAAAGAAAATAGAAATTAATTTAATCCACCAACAACCAAAATTATAAAACCCCAAAACATAACAAACAGAAAACAATACAGAGTGATACAATGATGAAGAGCAAAACCAGCCCTTTAAGACCACCTTCTTCCCACCCCTTCCCTCTTCCCAGACTCAGAGCCCTGATCCGTCTGTCTCTACTTCCTCCTCAACCTAAAAGGCACAGAGGGGCAGGGAATGGAGGTTTCAGTCAGTCCTTTTCCAATGACTCCTGTTCTTTGTCTCTTGTCAGGACAGGAGGGCTCCTCGCCAATCCTCCCTGCTCTAGCATAAGGTCTCACACACTGGGCAGCCCTGCATGGGCTGCTCTGACGTGCGTTCATTCTGAGGGTTGTAGCTACTCTTCGCCTCTCATGTGGGTCTGCTCTGCGGCCCACAGGCTCTCCGGCATGGCCTGCACCAGTCTCCTGCATGTCCAGGCACACTCACCTGGAGCTGTTGGTGGCTCTCAACCCTGCCATTGTCCTCCAGGGATTTTATGAGAAGAGCTACGTTCTCACCACAGGTTGCAGAGGGTTCTCTGGTCCAGCACTTAGACTTCTTTTCTCCTTCCCTGACTGTGTGTCTGCATGGTCACCTCCATCTTGTACCACTCCTACACCTCCTTTTCTGCCTCAGATTTCTGTTCTTAAATAGTGATCACAGAGGCGCCAGATTGGCCTGGCCAGGCTGGAGGTGGTTCCACTTCAAAGCTGAAGACATTTCAAGAACTTGTTACAGGGACCAGGGAGAGACCTGGGAATCCTGGTTGACAATAAACTAACCATGAGCCAGCAATGTGCCCTTGTGGCCAAGAAGGCCAATGGCATCCTGGGATGCATCAAGAAGAGTGTAGCCAGCAGGTCAAGAGTGGTTCTCCCCCACTTCTACTCTCCCCTGCTGAGGCCTCATTTGGAGTCCTGTGTCCAGGTCTGGGCTCCTCTCTCAAGAAGGACAGGGAACTGCTGCAGAGAGTCCAGCACAGGGTCTCCAAGATGATTAGGGCACTGGAGTATCTTTCTTCTGAGGAAAGGCTACAGGATCTGGAGGAGGCTGAGGGAGGACATCATTAATACTTACATGTATTTGAAAGCTGTATGTCAAGAGGATGAGGCAACACTTCAAAACCCACCTGGATGTGTTCCTGAGTGACCTGCTCTAGGTGGACCTGCTTGTAACAGGGGGATTGGACTAGATGATGTTTTTACGTCCCTTCCAAACCCTACCGTTCTTTGATTCAATGATTTTGTGACCAGCACTGCATCTCTCTCCCCCATTACCAAGCAAAAAGTGGGTACACAAAAACCCACGACATGCTTTATCTATTAATTTCTTCAATTAAATATGTGTAAAACTATGTTTGAATAGTTGATTTTTCCTAATTGAGAAATCTTACATATTTATATTTTCCTACCAAGGTTTTCTTCAAACTAAATTCCTGATTTATATTTGTGTGTTTTCCATTTAATTAACAAATAGTCATGATTTATCTATGAGATATTAAATGACATAATAAATGCACTCTGAAGCTAAATAAATTATATATCAACCACAATACTGAGATTATTCATAATCATGATTATAAGAAATTATACAAAGTTCTCATGAGATTATTACTAATTGCCCAAAGTCCAAGGTTATCGTTCATTGCTATATAACACAGTAATGTATATTCCTAATGTCTTTCAACCCAATAATTCATTCAATATCAACATGAACCAATTATTCTATCAAAGCCTATTGAATCATTCTTATTTTTAAAGTGTATCTAATGGGGATATGGTTACAGTTTCTTCTCAAAGAAATGTAATCAGATGAAAGTAAAATCAAATAAAAATTACCCTTGAAGAACAGATGGCTTCAATGCAAATGTAAAGTATCTTTTAATTTGTGTGCTATAAATTGAAAATTGATTTTAAGACTTCTCTGTGAGTTTAGATTTACAATGTAAAATCAAGAGTGAAAAAATACTAACTACTATTATTGTAAAAAATGGATTTCAGATTATAAAGTTATTGTTTATATTTGTGTTGTGATTTTGCCTGGGCCATGTTTTGGTAGCATGGGGGCCGCAGAGGTGGCTTCTTTAAAAGGAGAACTGCCAGAAGCTTCCTCTGTAGCTTGTAGGACTAACGTCAGTCAGTTCTATGATGAACCCACAGGTGACCAAGATCTGGCCAGTTAGTGATTGAGGTAATGCCTCTGTGAATAACATATTTGAGAAGGAGAAGTTGATATTCAGTTGTTAAACTGAAGCAGTAACAGGGAGGGAGAACCTGAAAATACCTCTACAGGCACCAAGGTGAATGGAGAAGATGGTTAGGCCCTAGAAGAAAGTTTCACCAATGACCTGTGGTGAAGACCATAGTGAGATGCCTGTGCCTCTGCTGTCCATGGAGGCCACCAGGGAGCAGAGACCAACTTGCAGCCCATGGAGGACTGCACGTCAGAGTAGGTTTGCTGTCAGGACTTGTGTTCCTCTGAGGCACTCAGGCTGGAGCAGTCAGTACCTGATGGACTGTTCTTCCGGTGGGTGACCTACGCTGGGGCAGGGTGTGAGGAGCTGCCCCCATGGCAGGCTCCATGCCAGAGCAGTTTGTGAGGAACTGTAGCCCATAAGAAAGACCCATGCTGGAGAAGTTTGTGAAGGACTATGTCTCGTGGGAAAGGACCTTACAGTGTAGCAGTGGGAAGAGTGAGAAGGCCTCCACTTGAGAAGAAGCAGAGGAGAAGTCCATCTTTAATTAACTGACTGTAACCTCTATCCACCATTACCTGTACTACTCGGGGGGGAAGGAAGGAGAGTCCTGGAGAAGGGCACAGTGGGTGGAGATGTTTTAAGGTTCAATTTTAGTTCTCATTTTCCTGCTCTGTTTTGATTTTTCATTAACAAATGAAACCTTTTCTCCTCAGGTTGAGTCTGTTTTGTCTATGACCATAATTGCTGAGTGATCTCCCTGTCCTTATCTTGACTCAGAAACCTCTCATTATATTTCTCTCTCCCCTGTCCAGTTTAGGAGGAGGAGCAATAGAAAGACTTGGTGGGCATCTGGCACCCAATCAGGTCTAAACTAACACAATTTATTTGCTTCTTTAACACTGAATGAACACCATGTTTTGGTGCACATAACGTTTTTCAGCAAATTTTAATCTCTTCTGCCTGTATGTCCTTAAGTGTACAGGAGAAATATATAGTATTGGAATTCAGAAATATCAGAGGTCATCAGAGCTGATAGTCATTGCATCAAATTTAGGAGCAGACTGAGATTACATATGGATTACATACAGGGTCCATCAGGCCGCATAAGCTACATTCATTCTGGAGACTACACAGGGTTGCTCAGTAAAACCATGTTTACGGACAAAGCTGAAGTTATAGCAGCACTGACAGAGAGCTGGAATAGAACAGATATCAGGATATGTTTTAACATTAGTTCAGGCCAGATGCTTGCATCCATATTTGTTGTTCAGATTTTATTTGCTGCTGTATTAAAATCCATGGTAAATTTAGAAGAGACAGTAAATGATACTGTAGGAATAGAGTCTAGGAACAGTATCAAAAGAGATAACTTGGTTATTTACATCGTGGAGAGAGGGATCTGCATCCAGATGGACAAAGGCTAATAAAATCAGGCTGCATCTGAGCCTGACAGGATCTGTTGCAGGCTGACTGCCTCAGTGCTCAACTGAGCATTAAGCCATTCTTTGACCAGACTTTCAGTGAAGATTAGGTTTGAATACAGAGTAGAGCAGAAATACTAGTTTACTTTTTCATATAGTGCCTCAGTGTTTCCCTGACCCAAGAGCTTCATGTCAGAGTAAGAAGTTCTGTACCTGTCCCATACAGAATAGCTCGTGTGTTTAAACATTGTTCTCTCATATTTTGCAACCTATGTTTCTTATGCAGATGTTTTTAACAGGTGTTGCAACATTTTATCTGAAAATAACATACTTCCAAAGGCAAATCACTGATTCAGCTTGATACAGTTCTGCCCAGCTTCATTACAGACAAGAGCTCAAAGTGCTTCCTTCAAGTCTGCTGTGACAATATGAGCCCAAATGTTAAACACAAAGATGAATAAAATAATCAGGAATCACTGAAGATTTAATCTACTAAAGCTGCTACTTCTACTGTAGCAACTGCTAAGCTTTTTCCAGAATATCAATGGTTATGTCCAGTCACTCACTGGTTACTGTGCAATGAGCCATAGGAAGTAAAACACCTGCAAAATTCTGCTAGTACTTTGATATCAACGTCTTGATACCCGACATTAAATAACTCTGAAAAACTAACATTTCTCCTTTTTTCCCTCTTCTCCATGGATATGCATGTGGTTGTGGCTTTGATTGTCTCTGATTTTCATTTGAACTTTCCATCTAAGGGCTTCTTAACAACACCTATCAAATATTTGCAAAGAAGGGAATGGAATGAGACATTTTTGTCATGTCACGTTTATAACTGTTGACACCAACATAACCCCATTGACACAACATAAAAATAACCCTTTCTTCTTCACACCTTAATTATGGATAAAAATACCAAAACAATAAGTAATAATGCTAGAAACTGACTAACAGAATAGTTAACTGTTTAAATGCAGGCCATCAAATCCTGGTATATGCTTTTCTTCAGCTTTTTTGTTGCCAGGTTGAGTGACATCTGTAATGATGTGTAGAGAGCCAGTTCAACTACTGAATAGAATCTTTTTTTTATTTATAGCCAACATCTGGTAAGTGTTGGAGAAAAAAATATTTCCATCTGTAGTTGACAAAATTACATCATATTTTTAAGAGGACTTCAGAATCTAAACCCCCAGTATTATTAGAGTATCTCATTGCAGTACATATATAAGCAACCATCACGGCACTAATGGATGTGTACCGGAGTACGTGAACTGACATCTTTGTTGAGACAAGCCAATGCACTTGCAGAATTTGTCCTGTTCTAAAATGGTGTGGAGGTTTATCCCAGTGTCCACCAAGTCATAAAAATCACTTCCCCCTCCCCCCAAACTGGACAAGAGAGAGAGAAATATAACAAAAGGCTTAAGATAAGGATGGAGAGATCACTCAGCAGTTAGCATCATGGGCAAAATAGACTCATGTTAGGGAGAAAAAAGCTTTGATTTATTAAAGGAACAAAAATATCAGTAAAATGAGAAATAAAACCACCTTAAAAACACCTCCCCCTACCCCTCCCTCTTCCCAGGACTTTCCTTCCTTGCCCTGCAGCGGCACAGGGTTGGGGGGTGGGAGTTGCAGTCAATTGATTACAGATGGACTTCTCCACTGCTTCCTCTCAGGTGGAGGCCTCCTCACACTTCCCACTGCTACAATATGGGGTCTCTCCCCATGGGAAACAGTCCCTCACAAGCTTCTCCAGCATGTTTCCCATGGGATACAGTTCCTCATGAACTGCTCCAACATGGGGCCTCCCAGGGGGGCAGCTCCTCACACTCTGCCCCAACATGGGTCACCCACTGGGAGAATAGTCCTTCAGGTACCAATTGCTCCAACCTGAGTCCTTCAGAGGAACACAAGTCCTGACAGCAAATCTGCCCTGACATGGGCTCCCTTCTCCCCACAGACTCCTAGGTCCTGTCGGGAACTTACTCCAACATGTGCTTCCCACAGAGTCACAGCGTCCTTCACACATCCACCTGCTCCAGCGTGGGGGCCTCCACGGGTTGTAAGTGGATCTCTCCTTCTCAGTGATTATCCATGGACTGCAGGGGGACAACCTGTTTCAACATGGTCCTCATCACATGTCACAAGGGAACTTTTGTTCCAGGTCCCAAACACCCTCCTCTCCTTCCTTCTCCACTGACCTTCGTGTCTGCAGAGATGTTTTCACATTCTCACTCCCTATTGCTGCTGTAGTTTAGCAAGTGTGCAACAACTTCTTCTCCTTCTCAAATATGTCATTCATGGAGGCATTACCTCATCAATAACTGGCCAGGCCTGGGTCATGTGCAGGATCCACTTTAGAATTGACTGGCCCTAACCCTATGAGCTACAGGGGAAACTTCTGGCAGCTTTTTGTTTAAAGAAGTCATGCCTGTAGTGTCCCCCACTACCAAAAAACCTGGCTCAGGCAGAACCACTACAAATGGAAAGTTTCTCCAAAAGAGTGAAACCCATTTCATTTAACATTTGACCCATAGTCACAATTTCCAGTGATTTTTAGGAGCATTCAGTCAATACAGCATGTGTTTTACAACTTAGAGCACTTGAGGAACCTGGTTACACCTTATTAGTATCCAATTCTACATACTCTCCTTTAACATTATTTTAATAATCCAAACCTTTCTTTGATCTCAAGTGTTGTTGAAAAGATAGAAAAAAAAAGAAAAATAATAGATAGACTAACAATAAAAATAAAAATACTCATTGAAAAAACTCAATGTCTGAAAATTGAGGAAAATATATCCTTCCTAATATTTGCCATTTCATTTTTGGTTTGAGAGTAATTTACTTGCAATATGTAACAGTGCAAATTTTGAGTAAATCTTTCCTGTAGTTATTTGGACTTTAAAACGAACCTGATTTATTTACAGACTTTTTTCCACTCAAAAGTGAAAGCAAAAAAAGCCCACCAAAGAATTTGCTAGCTGAAATATATTTCAAAACAATGGATTTTAAACAAATGCTATACATTCTTGATTTAGGACCATTCCAATTTGGAAATAAAAATATGTGTGATCTTTCCAATCAAACAGGCTTAAAATTTATATATCTAAAAGGTTTCAAATGAATTGTTTACAAGAAGGAGTTATTTGCAGAAATTACATTGAGAAGAAAGCTGAATAACATCATTAAAATAATACCTTTTCAAATGCAACTTGCAAGCAGAAAATGAGGCAAAACATTCAGTATGAATAATGCATCATATTCTTCTGAAAATTCAGTTTTAAAATTAACTTGTACATCAATACTTTTTTTTATTTTTGTGAGACTGGGTAGAACATAATCTTTCCGCTTATGAAAGTTTGTGAGCAGACTACAAGGAATATGCATGTACACACAAAGACCCCACCAAAACCCAAGCCTCGGAAAGCTTAAGATCAGCTTCAATGACATTCTGTAAGAATACACATTTCACAGATATTTTCTTGTCTAAATGTCAGCAATATACACACTTATTAGACAAACTGTCAACACCAAAAGAGCATTTGCTACGGCTGAATGTCATTTGCAAGTTTTTAGGAGTCTAATCTCACCATCTGACAAATGTTAATGATTTAGCAAGGCAGCAGATCCATTCAAGAAAGAAATGTTCCCTATGAACAAAAAATGCGCAAATGAGACCCTACAGTAATAACTGTTAATACGACTTGCTTATGCAACAGCAATTTCAATCAGTCTTTATAAATCTATGTCTGATGTAGATATTTACATTTTCTTTATTTTGCACATCCACCTGTACAAAGACTCTAAATCATTCATATTCATGTGCACTCAAGAAATACAGCCTAAAAAAAAAAAAAAAAAGCTGTGATAGTTCCTGAGCTAGAGAAATTAAATCAGTTGTTTTGATTTTCAACTCTATTCCACAACTTCAGGCAAATGGAAATAAATGACAGTTGCTGTCCATGGAAGAAAGAAGCACTGCTTTTCACAGCTCCGATTAAGTTCAATATAAATTTTGTGTTATTTTTCTGAAGATGTTTCACAGCTCCATAACACAAGGGTGGTTTATGTTTCTGCTTCACAGAGTTTGTTTTTAAATGAAGAGCTCCTTCTTATCAATTTAATGGACAAATTCAACCCTGAATGGAGTGTTATTATTATCATTATTATTGTTATCGTAACTTATCATTGTTATTGCAAGATAGATTAATTACCTGAGAAAAGATAAGAAAGTATGTAGATGAATGGAATTAGAATCATAGAATGGTTTGAGCTAGAAGGGATGTTAAAGATCATCTAATACCAACCTGCTTGCTATGGGCAGGAACACGTTCCACTAGACTGCGTTGTTCTAAACCTCATCCAATCTGGCTTTGTACACTGACAGGATGGGTAAGCCATAGTTCTCTGGGCAACCGTCTCAACACCGTCACAGGGAAGAAATTCTTCTTAATACATAATATAAATCTATTCTTTTTCAGTTTACAACCACTGCCCCTTGTTCTACCACTGCACTCCCTGATTGAGTGATTGCATGAATAGTCTGTTGCCATCTTTCTTGTAATCCTCCTGTAAGTGTCATGTGTAACAAATGAATAGTAAGTCATTTCAATCTAGCAATGAAAGAAAACTATGATAAATTCATATAGACTGTTAACATTACAGCTGTGATGGTCAGAAAACACCGAGATCACAAAATCCTCCTTAATACAGTTAAAATATATTTTTATCAGCAAGAAAAAGATTGTGTAAACTGAGTCACAATCACTTTTATTCTTTATATCTCTATAACAAACCTGTAAATATGTAGATCACATTCACAATTAGTTTAAGACAGAAAAAAATGCTATTCATTCTGTACAGAATGACAATTATATAATAAATATAATTTATATAATAAATATGAATAATAACTTTAACTTGAACATTGTAGTAGTTGTAATTTCATTTTAAAGATCCTAGTCACTTAAAAGTTAAGCTTTTTGCATCTTTAGAGAGGCATTTATATGCTCAAACTATCATAACCTTTGCTATTACACTTTCTACCTTCAACTAATCTTTTACCATTTTCCTACCTCTGTAATTGATCCTGTTTTTTATTTTGCATTACTGCAACTCTAGAGCTTAATCCAAATTCTTCAGGCTTTTTTTACCATTGGCCATATACCTCTTATAGTTTCTACCTTCTTGTGTTGATGGATCTTTTTTCTTCCTTTTACATATCACTGGAGAAAAAAACAGACAATCAATCAATTCAAATTTGAACTATTTTATTTATTCTACATATGTGAAGTTGAAGAGACATTTCACTTGAACAATCAACGGGCTTTTGGTCTTGGACACCTTTTGCCATTTTTTTTCTTCTTTCTATAACACGTAGACATCATATAGACTCAGACTCATCCCAAGCAAAACTAAGTTACTTCTATTAGTTAGGCAGAGGTCAGTAAAAACTTTCTATAGGAATTTTTCGCTGTATATTGTGATCACTGTACTTGTGAACAAGATTACTAAAGTCTTGTGGAGGTGTTCTCTCAGACAAAATGCTTTTCACATAACAATTTATTAGTTTCTTAAATTATTTTACTAAAAGGTCAAATTTGGAGGATGAAGAAAAGATTTTGTTAACAGAGTAAATGACAACATTATCTTACAGATGGGAACTGCTACAACAAATGAAAAAAAAAGATAATAAAATCTAAACATTTTCATTATTAAATTTACAGGTTTTATTACTGCTACATTTTTTTTTTCTTGAAAGAGGATGAGAATATTCCAAATTGCAAAATTTGTTGTACACAAATAAACACATACTCTGATCAGGAATTTTTTCAGACCTTTTTACATATTTCAAGATACTTTTCAATATCTCCAAATGTATCCCATTTGGAAAAAAAAAAAAAAATCCAAATTTTGTTTCTAGTCTCAGCGTCTTCCTTATCTTTTCCTACATTTTATGTTCATTTTCTTTATCTTTACATAGCTTAATGTCCGTATTATTCTATTTAAATACTATTTTTTAATTTCAATGCTCTGATAGAAAACTTTTCTTAATCCTAAACCATGTAGAAAACTTTTCTTAATCCTAAGCCATGTAACCTTGCCAAACTACTTTAATACACTAATAAAAGTAGTCATATTCCCCATCACCACCCAGAAGTCTCTCAAGAATAACAGCTGTTAGATTTCTCCACCAAATACTCATCTTGATGGTGGCTTGGATGTGTTCCAATAATTAGAGAAAAAACCCAGCTGATCTCTCCATGAAAAATGCTGTCAGATCACAATATCTTGAATGGATTTAATTTAATTAACAGGCTAGACAAACATGGAGTTATAAACAAGGTTTAGTTATCATGACTCATTGAATGTTTTATCTTGAACTAGAGATTTTAAGATATTTTAAGGTAAAGAAGCTCATAAATATATTTCATATTGAAGCCTGTTCCCTAAGAACGAAAGGGGACTGCTATGCAAAGAGGGGCTACCTAGATGAATAACATTTTGAAAATGACAAGAAGAATTCCAACTAGGTTTTTCAAAGATGATTTCATTATATCCTTCATTTGAGGAAGAAAAAAAGAACAAAGGAAAAAGAGAAAGAGCAGAAAATCGCTATACCAAAAGAGTGGTTGTTTAAAAAATAGTGGTATTACAAGAAAAAAAGCTATATAGATCTATCTCTTCTTGAGTAGGTATCCAAGAACTGTAAAATGGCAAACATGGAATTTATTCAAAAAACATAAAAAAGAGATGTAGACAACTACAGACTGTCATGGTTTGGCCCAGATAGCACAGAAGCATTATGATAGTCTCTTACTCAGTGCCCCCCATTCACCCCCACTCTCCTTAGGATGGCAGCAGCCCCAGTGAAATGGGAGGAAAAAAGATAACCAAGGTTGTTGTGGATTAAGACAAGGACAGAGAGAGCTCACTGCCTATGACAGTTCTGGGCAAAACAGACCCCACTACTCAACTTAGAGGGGAAAGTAGGAAAGTTTATTCTCCTACCTACAAGAAACAGAACAGAATAAAAAGCAAAAAGGGAGGAGGATGATTGAGAAAATTACAATCAGCACTTTAATATCTCCCTCCACAGTCCCTCTTTTCTTCCTGGGCCCACATCACTACTCCCAATATGTCTACCTCCTCCCCTCTCAATGGCTCATTGAGGGTAGGGAATGTGGGATGTGGTCAGTCTCTCATAGATGGGTTCTGCCACTTCTCTCAGATGAGAGCGACTTCTTGCATTCTTCCCTTGTTCCAATATGGGATCTCTCCCATGGGACATAGTCCTTAATGAATTTCTCTGGTTTGGGTTGTTTCCAACAGCTATGGCTTCTCCCAATACAGAGTCCCTCACATGGGACACAGTCCTTAGTGAACAATTCTGGCGTGGATTCTTCACAGTTGCAGTTTCTGCAGATACAGGATCCCTCCCTCGGGACATGGCCTTTTCTGGGCATAATTTTGATGAGCATCTTTGGTGTGGGTTCTTCCCCATCTTCTGTGAATATGGGATCCCTCCCACAGGCCATGGCCTCCTCCAGACATAGTCACTGCCCCTGGCACGTGGTCTTCTTTAGAAAACTGAGTCTCTGCCCTTGATGCAGAGTCCTTAGCAAAATGAGTCACTGCCCCCGATTCAGGGTCTACTTTAGCAAAATTAATCTCTGCCCTTGATAAGGGGTTTTCGGCAGAATGAGTTGCTGCTCCTCGTATGGAATCTGATTTAGTAAAATGAGTCTCTGCCTTTGATGAGGGATCTTTAGTAAAATGCAAACAAATCTCAGCTTCACCAGTCCTCTCCGTAGAATGCAGAGGAGTCCCTCCTCACTGACTTTCCTCACTGACCCTGCAGTCTTTATGGTTGCTTCTCTCTCTCTTCCCACTCCTTGCACCACCACCAGCCAGAAAAGAAGGTACAGAAGAAAGAAACAGGAAGAGCCCTCCTCTTCTGGCTTCTTCTTAAAAGTGATTATGGAGGCATCTAATTGGTTCAGCCCCAGGAGTAGTTCTGGCTCATTGCTGGGGAGAGTTTTGAGCAACTTCTTACAGAAGCCATCTTTATAGCCCCTTCCTAGAAATTGTCAAACCATGACACAGACCTCTGGTTGAACTCAGATCTTTGTGTGGTCTTACAACAGTTTTTGAAGGAGACAGTAATAAAGGACTTGGAGAAAAATGGAAAATGGTAAAAATACAACACTATTTTTATTATAGGTCAGAATTTATTATATCAGATTGATCTGATATCTCTTTTTTTATAAGATAATTAATTTCTTAATCAGGAGAAATACAGTAAATATTATCTAGATTCAAGCAAGTAATTTCATTCAATGCCTTGGGAGAATTCATCCTTCAAGGCGACGAATGTAAGAATTAATGCAAAAGCAGCGAGCTGGTGTACTGTGTGTCCTTGGCAAGGTGCTGTCAGCCAGGAGCTGCAGGGATGGTCTTTTCAAGGTGAGGCTGGAACCACCCCTGCATAGATGCAGCTAGTTCCAGATAGTTCCAGCTGGTTTACCTAGCATCAATATACCCACTGCAGGACACAGCTGAGCCCTCAGATAAACTGATGGCACCTGTGGGAAAACATATTTAATAAAGGTTAAAAACACTGCATTGCAGCTCAGGGAGAAAGAGGACAGAAAAAGAAAAAAAAAAAAAAAAGTCAGAGAAGCAGCAAAGGGGGAGAAGTTGCTCCAGGCTCCAGAGCAGAGAATCCCTTACAGTGGACCATAGATACACTTGCATCCCAGGAGGACCCCACACTGCAGTAAGTGAACATGGCTTGAAGAAAGCTGCAGCTCATGGAGAGCCCAAGCTAGAGTAGGTTTTCTGGAAGGAAGTGTGTCTTATGGAGAGAGGATTCATACTGGAGCAGGAGAAAAGAGGGGAGCTGTTAAGAAATCTATTCCCTTTTTCCTTGTGCTGTTCAGAGGGAGAGAGAGAAGGATAAAGAAATTAAGTTGAGCCTGAAAAGAAGGGAGAGAGGTGCAGGGAAGATGGATTAGATTTTATCTTTTTTCTCGCCATTTTTCTCTTACTTTAATTGGCAATAAACTAAATTGATTTCTCCAAGTCTGGTTTGCCTGTGATGACAATTGATGAACAAACTCCCTATTATTATCTCAACCCATAAGCTTCTCCATTTCATTTTTTCCCTTTTCCTGTTGAAGACGTGGTATGAGAAAATGTCTGTTGTGAGTCCAGCATCCAGCCAAGGTCAGCTAACCAGAGACAGTTAATAAACTTGCTAAGTGCAATGAGCAATACTAAAAGGGTAGCTATCACAGTCATGAAGTTATGTGGATATCAACTTAGCCTTCCACCATTTTCACTTGTTACTTCCTTCCATTGTGCACCTGCAGATGTTGTTCATGAAAAAGTCAGAAGATAGTGTCTCAGCTGAAGAGATGGCTCAAATATGATGGCCCTGCAGCCTAGAGTAGTAGAATAGGTATGACACGTAGACACACAGTTTAACAAATCCATTCTCAGGGGTCAATGACAAGACACGCAGCTTTTGGTTCTATCTTCATATTTCCTATTTTCCTTGCTCCTCTCTGTGTGCCTCTTTTCTTCTTTGTGGTTAATTTCATGCTACCTTATTCTACTGAGCAGAAAGATTCATGCTAAGAGAAAGCACTTTGTTGGAAGATCAAGTTTTCGTCATTGAACAAAAAATCTGGGCTTCTATCTGACTTGTTCTAATAGCTGTTGCTATGGTGACACGCAGGTTGTAACAGTGGCTCTGATTCTCCCTCATGATTTCTAGCTCCATAATAAAGGAGTTGTTACATCTGTGAATGGTTTCTGATGAGCTTTCTTTAGGGAAATACTGTGAGGCCTTAAGCATTTAATTTTCTCCTCCTCATCTGTATGGGTAGGTTATGACAGTCTCCACGTTCTAGCTAAAAATCAAGGCATAAGGCAGAGGCACTTGGGTACTTCCTCACAGATGATTGCTATTGGTAGATTTGGCTGCAGTATAACTGAGGAAAAGAGGAAGCTCCGAAGTGTGAGAAGTCTCCAAACTAAGCTTTACTTGAGTTTCCATCTGACTCTATGCTCTTTGCTTTATACTGAAGTTCTATCTTACAAGTAGCAGAGGTTTCTACATTTCCCAGCCTGCTACTGCAAACATGAAAAGGCACTTCAGCTTTCTAGTATTCCTAATAACAAAATAAGAGACAAGTTGACTAATGTAGAACTTCAAAGTGGCTACTGTATCATGTTTGTACTACATCAAAGCAAAGGATAGCTGTTTTTATTCTTTCCTGTTGATAACTCCACTGTCTTCCCACACATTTGTAAGCTAAGCACCAGACAAGGCAATTTCAGCGTAGGTTTGCAACAGCTCCTTTGTTGTGACAGCATAACACAATATAGTACAGTAGAGCAGTTCAGTTCCTACACAAACAATAGCTCTCCCAGCCATGTTAATGAGTCCAGGCCTGAATAATTCTTAGACTAAAAAAAAGGAGATAATATTTTTAATAACATGTTTATCCTGCTTAGGAATCATATGAGTAAAAGCAAGTCCACAAATCCATGGGTCCTGATGGGATGCCTCCACAAGTTTTGGAGGAGCTGTTCTCCATCATGTTTAAATAATTATGGAGCACAGATGAGGTGGTGATGTGCCTGAGGTCTGAAGGAAGGTCAATGTCACTCCAGTCTTCAAAAAGGACAAGAACGACCCAGGAATCCACAGGCCAGTCAGCCTCATCTCCATCCCTGGAAACTCATTTTGGAAACCATCTCAAAACACACGAAGGAACAGATGGTTATTAGGGGTACTCAAAATGGAATCACCAAGGGGAAATCCCGCTTGACCAACCTGATAGCTTTCTATGGTGGCATAAGTGACTGAGCAGGGGAGGGGAAAGCAGTGGTTGTTGTGTACCTTGACTTCAGAGAAGTTTTTGACACCATGTCCCATAACGTCCTCATAGATAAGCTCAGGCAGCATGGGTTTGATGAGTGGATGGTGAGGTGGATCAAGAACTGCCTGAATGACAGAACCCAGAGAGTCATGATCTACGGCAAAGAATTGAGCTGGAGGCCTGTGGACAGTAGAATTCAGTTCTGGGGCCAGTCTGATCCAAAATCTTCATCATCTGAATAAGAGGTCAGAGTGTACCCTCAGCAAGTTTGCTAATGATACCAAACTGGATGGACAGATTGATTGATCAGAAGTTTCTGTTGCCTTTCAGTAAGATCTTGACTGGCTTGAAACATGGAAAGAGAGGAACCTCCTGAGGTTCGTCAAGGATAAATGCAGAATCTTGAACCTGGGTAGGGACAGCTCCATGCACCAGGACAAGCTGGGGGTGATCTGCTGGAGACAAGCTCTGTGGAGAGGGATCTGGAAGTCTTGGATGATAACAAACTAAACATTAACCAGCAATTTGGCCCCATGGACAAGAAAGCCAACAGCATCTTGGAATGCATTAAAAAGAGTGTAATCAGTGGGTCAAGGGAGGTTCTACTTCGTCTCTATTCTGCCCTGGTGAGGCCTCATCTGGAGTATTTTGTCCAGTTCTGACCTCCCCAGTTCAAGAGTGACAGAGAGCTTCCGGAAAGAGTCCAGAGGAAGGCTACCAAAGAAGATCAAGGGACTGGAACATCTCTTACAAAAAAGGCTGTGAGACCTGGGCTGTTTAGCATGGAGAAGACTGGGGGGTGGGGGGAGAGAGGTTCCTATCAACAGTTATAGATGCCTTCCTATCAACAGTTATAGATGCCTAAAAGCTGGATGTCAAGAGGCTGGATGAGTCCTTTTTCTGTGGTACCCAGTGACAGCACTGTGGGTAATGGACACAAGTTGAAACACATGAAGTTCAACTTGAAACATGAGGAAAAATTGGTTTCCTGTAAGGGTGAAAGTGCCCCAGCACAGGCTGCCCAGAGACATTATGGAGTCTCCTTCTCTGGAGGTTTCCAAACCCACCTGAACATGTTCCTGTGTATCTGATCTAGGTGGACTTGCTTTAGCAGTTTGGACTAGATGGACTAGGTGGACTGGATGATCTCTAGATTCCCTTCTATTCCTTACTATTCTGTGATTCTGTGAAGCTGCTAGTGTGTTGCAGCTATGTTTCCAGTCTCATCTAAAACATATTAAATGACAGTTTATTATCAGCCAGCATGTCTCTGGGACAGTCATTAAGTATAACAACACATGACATCAAATATCTTCCCTAGCTAGACTTTAGTAAAATATATAAGGAGACACATGCTCTAAACCAGAACATGAGAAAGGTACACACATAACTTGTATCATGTAGAGATTCAATATCAATGATAAGAACAGAAAAAATGGAACTAACTGGACTGAAAAGGGAAACGAGATTAATTTGACTTAAAACTGAGTAGAAGTTGAATTTGTTATTTTAAATTCTTTCAGTGAGGCTGGAGCATGTCTCAGAAACAGAGAAACAAGCTAACATAGAATTAAGATCATCAGGGAGTTCAGAAGCATCTGTACAAGCCACATGTCAGCCTTGCATGGTTTTGATGGAGCCAAGTCAATCAAGACTTCTTATGCTGCAGCTAGCTGTGCCTTGTACAGTACCTTGTACCTTACACCTTATACGTAGACAGAGCTAACTACCAAGAAATGGAATTCAGCAGAAAGTTTGAGCTGTGTTACTGCACAGCTCTACATAGCATATCTTCCAAAACAATTGGACCCGGTGAACTTCATCTCAGATTTTAAAGAATGAGCTGATGAGATCTAAGTACTCTTTAAACTGTATTATGCTAATCAAAACTAAATTCTTGTTTCTGCTTTGCTGAGTTAAAATATTCTGATGAGATGACCTTTTCAGTAATTATATAATACTATATCTCATTACATAATGATTCAAAGAGAGATTGTCATAGTGCTGCTGTGCTAGCTTGGCCAAACCACACCACTAACCCACTAGATCCAGAATATTAGAAGACAGTGCACTAAATTCCCTACGAAAAGTGACTACTTTCCAACTAGCTGTTATTCCACTTGTTCCTATTTCCATCATAATCAATGAGCATTTTGCAATTATTTTTAATGGAGAAGGAGAAAGACCTTATCTTTTATAAAATATGTAGTGGGATACTTTTAGCTACATATGAATGTTTTAAGAGTAATATACCCTATTGTGTTATATAAGAGAACTGTATTTTATTATGGGGAAAGGAGAAAAAATAAGGACTGTCTTAGTTCTTTAAACCTTGAAGATATTCATTTGAAATCATATTTGGTTGAATTTGGGAAACATTCATAGTCTAACGTTTGGAAGAGATTTCTGTGTCTGTCTCATTAGTTTTGGAATCTACACCTAGTTAGAACAAAAGTGCACTCTTCTCACACAACACAAAGCATTGAAGCAGTACAAATTCACTCTCCTCACTAAAATTTATTAAAAATATGTTTTAAGTGACAACTTCATCCCAGAAGTCTTTATGTGAGATCAAGTATTGTTTGTTCTTCTCTAATGTAAACAAATTTTCATTGTGTGGTCTGTCTAATTTGGTGAAAAAATCCCTCTGTGTGAGATATGTTGTATATTTTCATTGCTTTCCATTATGCATGAAATCATAGTATCTTAGAATGGTAAGTGTTGGAAGGGGACTTTAGAGATCATTTCTGAGGAGCCCAGAAGTGAACACAGGACTCCAGATTAGGCCTCACCAGGGCAGAGCAGAGGGGGAGAAGAATCTCTCTTGACCTGCTGGCCACGCTCTTCTTGATGCATCCCAGGATGCCATTGGCCTTCTTGGCCACAAGGGCACATTGCTGGCACATATTTAGTTCATGGACTAAATAATCCTAGAATCATAGAATCCTAGAATCATAGAATCCTAGAATCATAGAATCATAGAATCATAGAATGGTGGGGGTTCGAAGGGACCTTTAGAGATCATCTGCAGAAGCAAGGTCACCTAGATCAGGTCGCATAGGAACATGTCCAGGCGGGTCTTGAAGACCTCCAAGGAAGGAGACTCCACAACCCCTCTGGGCAGCCTGTGCCACTGCTCCATCACTCTCACAGTGAAATAGTTTTTTCTTCTATTTAAGTGGAACTTTTTGTGTTCCAGCTTCATTCCGTTACCCCTTGTCCTGTTACTATCTACTATAGAAAAGAGGGATGTCCCAGCCTCCTGACAACTACCCTTTAGATATTTATAAATGTTAATAAGATCTCCCCTCAATCTCCTCTTCTCCAGACTAAACAGCCCCAGTTCCCGCAGCCTTTCCTCATAGAAAGATGTTCTATACCCTTGATCATCTTGGTGGCCCTGCGCTGGACTCTCTCCAGCACTTCCCTGTCCCTCTTGAGCTGAGGAGCCCAGAACTGGACATAGGACTCCAGATGAGGCCTCACCAGGGCAGAGGAGAGGGGGAGAAGAAACTCCCTCGATCTGCTGGCCACACTCTTCTTGATGCATCCAAAGATGCCATTGGCCTTCTGGGCCATGAGGGCACATTGCTGGCTCATATTTAGTTTATTATAAATCCAGCACTCCCAGGTCTCTCTCTGCAGAGCTGCTCTTCAGCAGTTCAACCCCCAGCCTGTACTGGTGCACAGGGTTGTTCCTTCCCAGATGCAGGATTCCGAGACTGTGATCGTGAGGCAGCTCCCAGCTGTTTGTAGAAGGCCTCATCCACATCCTCCATCTGATCAGGTGGCCTGTAGCAAACTCCTACAACAGTATCACCTGTCTTGCCCTGCCCATGAATTTTTACCCATAAGCACTCTACCCACTCCTCATCCCCACTCAGGCAGAGTTTGGTACACATTAATTGCTCCCTCACATAGAGAGCAACTCCACCTCCATGCCTTGTCAGTCTGTCTGTCCTGAACAATACATAACCCTCCATGGCTGTGCTCCAGTCATGGCAGCTGTCCCACCACGTCTCTGTGACCGCAATGAGGTTGTAGCCCCGCATCTGCACCCACATCTCCAGCTCCTCCTGCTTATTCCCCAGACTGTGTGCATTGGTGTAGAGGCAGTGTAGGGGCTTACTCAAACACACAGATTTCCCTGGGCAGGTGCAGGAGGTTCCTCCCCGGTCTGGCTCTTTCTCAGGGTGGTCAGCCTTCCATATCTCAGCCCAGTGTGCAGACGAAGGGCACTTATCATTGCATACCCTGTCCTGCCCTGTTTCCCAGCTAGAGGGGACAGCTTGTTCTGTTTTGCTTCTCCCCACGCCCCCCAAGTCCCTTAGTTTAAAGACCTATCTATTTATTAAATTTGCTAGTCTACTCACAGATAATCCAGTGCCTTTATGGGAGAGATGAATCCCATCCTGTCCTATCAAGCTGTAGTCCCCAAGGAAGGATCCATTGTCAAAGTACCCAAAGCCTTTCCGCCGGCACCAGCCTCTCAGCCAGGAGTTCACTTGGCTGATTTTTCCATTGCAAACTCCTCCTTTATCATCAGTGAACAGGATAGAGGAGAAAATAACCTGAGCCCCTCTACCTTTTACCTGCTCCACCAGGGATTTAAAATCCATCTGAATCAGGACTCCCAGATCTCTCTCTGCAGAGCTGCTCTTCAGCAGTTCGACCGCCAGCCTGTACTGGTGCATGGGGTTGTTCCTTCCAAGATACAGGACTCTGCACTTGTCCTTGTTGAACCTCATGAGTTTCGTCTCTGCTCACCTCTCAAGCTGGTCAAGATCCCGCTGAATGGCAACACAGCTTTCTGGGGAATCAGATGGTCCTCCCAGTTTGGTGTCATCAGCCAACTTGCTGAGGGTACACTCTGTCCCCTCATCCAGGTCATTGATAAACACGTTGAACAAGATGTGCCTGCCTTTGACATTCTTTAGTAACAATAATCATTAGCCATATGACTGGAGTTACGTGTATGCTTAAAATTATGGAAATTCAGAGGTTAAGGGACTATTTCTTTCCTTTGTCTTTTAGAAAGTCTCTGCTAGACCTTTGAGAGTGTTAAAGTAACGGAAAATTAAATTAGCTAATAAAACTAACTTAAATCACTATGTAATGTACCATGGATTGAAGAAGAACCCACTGGTTTCAAAAAGTGTAAGAAAGATTATATTATATAAAATGTTATTTTGTTTACATGTAAAAATTCATATGTACTATTTGATTATAGAAACAGTAACTATACCTAGCATATTTATTTTCTAATCACAAATGACACTGAAAGTAATGCCAAGTTTTGCTGCATTTCTTCAGGTTCCTTGATGAAAGGAAACAGCAGCTCAACTGTTCTGAAGGAAAGCCAAACCACAGTTCTACCTATGATCCAATTAAGGATAAAAGGTGAAAAGCTCTATCTTTCAGTTTCTGCTCCATCATTTATACAGCAAGAAAAAAACAGATACAGAGGTTGGAAGTGTGTCATGATCCATTGACCTAATCAACCACATGGTTAGCCAGCACTGTAATTCTTTACCTGTTTATAGATTCACCCAAAATATTAGGAAGAAGTATAATGACCACTCAATCAAACTGCAGAGAAGTGAAAAGGCCAAGTTATTTTTCTATTACTTTCTCTTTTGTGTGACATGATGTTCTTAGAAGTCATAATTTTAATGCTTACTGTACTAGACAAACACAGTGAAGAGTAGAGGAAGTGATACTTAACTCATCTATTGTCCTGACAAAATCTGTAATGAGTATGGGTTATAGTATAACCATTCTCCTTACAATTTTAAAACTGTAATCTACTGATCCTCCCTGCTTGTCACATCCATTTTGTTTAAAGGTATGTTTTTAAAAAGCCCACATTTCTATTCAGTGGTAGCCTGAAGTTGACAGGGATTATGGTTAAACTCCCTTTCTGTTGACTAAGTAGATCTGGAAAGATTCTATCATCTCATCATTTATAAGCTTATACAACTACCTAAGTGGAGAAAAAAAATGATGGAGCAATTACGTATTTTTCATTTTCGAGCTCTTTTCAAGAGCATTCAGACTAATGTGAGACTATGATTTGGAATTACAAAAAGTGAGAGTAAGAAAATAATAGAGATACAATTAGGCAATACTCCCTGGAGATGCTGTTTTATTTCAGCAACAGGTGTAAGAGGAACATGTGTAGTATCAAGATATAGTCAGAAAAACTTTGTCAGAACGTTAGCCATCACAGAACTTTTTTACTCAAATCACAACACTCTGCAGGAATCATATCTACTTACCAAGCAAAGCAAAAGAAAAGCTAAAAATATTTTAAAATCTGGAAAATATTTTAAAATCAAAACACAGCATTTTTTAACTTATCCTTTGTGTTTTTATTGTGTAGCCACAATAAAAAATAGAATAGAAGCAAATGAAACAGCAAAAATAAATGCTTTAGGAAGAAAACAACTTTCCCTTTTTATCCTTTACCCTGAATTGTTTCATTCCTGTTTGAAATTAGGTCATATTTGAGAGGTCCATTCATAAGAAGAATTACTCAAGAAGCAGTTGGGAGAGCTACAGTAAGAAATAGATAGGCAAAGGACAATCTGTATCATACTTAGACATGTACGAATAAAGAAATTAACCATACAAAGAAATCATCAGGGATTTGCACAAAGCTCTCACCAGTTTTTCCAGCTCATGATTAAGATTTAGGCAGTGACAGATGCACAATGGAAAAAGCTACATGGCTTGGAAAGAGGAATGGTCCTCTTCATTAACAAAGTAAGTCTTAAGAGTTGTTGGCACCTCATAGAAGAGGAAAAGCATTTTTGTACATAGGATTTAAAATCTATTGAGGACAATATGAAACCTGATCAGTGAAGGACAGCTGCAAAAGAACACAAGAAGAGCAAACCCAGTCACCTGCACAATGGTTGAAAATCAGTCTTCACCACAGGTCACAGGGGAATCTTTCCTTCGGGACCTAAACACCTTCTCCTCTTCCTTCTCCACTGACCTTCGTATCTGTAGAGATGTTTTCACATTCTCACTCCCTTCTGCTGCTGCAGTTTAGCAGTTGTGCAGCACCTTCTCCTTCTCAAATATGTTTTTCACAGAAGCATTACTTCAGTCACTAATTGGCCAGGCCTTGGTCAGCTGCAGGGTCCATCTTGGAACTGACTGTCCTACGAGCTACAGGGGAAGCTTCAGGGGAAACTGTTTACTCTAAACTGGACTGAAAAATAATAATCTTAAAATGCCATAAAAATAAATCAAAATTTTTTTATATTATATACTTTAATTAATCAGCTGTTTCTGCAAAAAGCAGTGTCTGCAATTTCTGCTTGTATTGCAATTCAATTTAATATGCTGCAAAACTGTAGTCCTCCTGGATAAAAATGAACTATGTGATATATCTAACATCTTAGGTAACACGAAGGACAAAACCAGCCAATGTCAGACATTTATAATTATATATTTTGTGGCATTGATTGCAGAAGGAACTACCTCAAGGCAGAAAATGATTACTAGGTTAGAGAGGCTTGCCAGTTATTTTAAGCTTTGACCTTCAGGGAGGTGCATTGATGAAAGTTGGCATGGTTCTAGGATATGGTAACAATGACTTTTAATAGAAATTAAGGGATCAGTGTTAAAAGTAATAGCATTATTCAATTCACTCATTACTAAAAAATATTTTAATGGGGAAAAATGCATGCTGTTTGACACTTCATTTCTTTCATCTTTGGAGCTGTGTCTCTCTAATCAGTTGAAATGTACAGCAAAATGAGGAAGGTGTCTTGGCCTCTACGAGCAGTAAGAGAGTCAGAGAAAGTATTGGGTATACAGAGAAAGTATTGGGTATACTCATTATCACAACCTGCAAGAAAGATTAACCCAATCCCCATAATAAAATTCTATGCTTAGCTGTTCATAACAGCTTGTCCTTACCAAATGGAAATTAATGGAATCAAAATTTTGAGTGGCAGCTCAATTCTTATGGCTTTTTTCAGAAAAAAATCACTGAATTTTGTTTCTATAAATTCTATATTTTGCTCGTGTTAAAAATCTTGGTGGCTCTTTCATCAATCATTCCTAGCACTTCAGAGTATAGGTGTCAAACTTGGCATCATGCTGACATTAGTGGAAGGATTTTAGTCATCTTGGGGAAAAAGATCTCATATTTAAGTAAGTGGATAAGTTTCTTAAAAATAGCTATTCATATCTTTTCATCATATTCTGTAGCTAAATTCTTTGATTTCACTGTTACTAACTGTGTTTTCTTTTGCTTTCTTACAGTCATTAAGATCGTGTTCACAACAGAACTGGACATGCTATAACGCAAATCCAAACAGGACTTCCTCCTTATGACTGTTTCACAAAATCCAATGTAATTGACCTGTAGGGCTAGACACAGGCTTTTCCCTTTCCTTTGCTAATATAGAATATTTGTTTTTCAAAAAGCACCTGGCAAAATGAAACAGAGAGGTAGCCCAATTTTGATGATTAGCTGGACAACAAAATTAGCCCAAAAAGTGAAAGACTAGGAGTTGATCTGGTGGTCTCAAATAAAGCTAGTCCAACCATAGGCTTGAGGTAAGGGACAGACTAGGGCAGAAAAGGCTTATGCCTACAGAAATGTTTGAGGTTCCAGAAATGGGAGCTCTGAGGACAAAAAGCTGAAACTAGTCTCGAGAGGAACCATTGGAACTGGGCACATGTAAATGGTGGTTGCAGAGAGGCTGGATTGAGACTGAGTATCTAGCATTTGTTCAACAAGAAGGTTGTTGAGATTGTGACTTGTTAGGTAAATAGAATGGAACAAGATTAGGTGGATAGAGCCAAATGGATTCTGACAGGAAGAATTGCAAGCCTCCATTGGAAATGAAAGAAAGATAAAATAAAGAGCCAACAGTAAGAATGGATGAACAATCAGATTAAGGAAAAAGAGCAGTTGTAGATGCAAGGAGCTGTGTTTGCTTTAAAGGGATACAGAAATGAAAAGAGAAGAAAAGGAATCTCAAGACTAAGAGAAGACTAAGTGTTCTACGGCAGATGAGTGTGGCTGTAATGAAGAATTAGCCTGAAGAACGGAATGTGGAAGGGAAAAGATAAAGGCAACAGGACAGGGAGAAGGAAATTGAGTTGGACAGGAAAATGGGAGAATGGAAGACAAAAGAACCAAGGTTTATGTTTATAATAGCATATTACATCAGATACATGATTTGAAGTGGATATTTTTAGACTTTATTATGATTCTATCATCAGCAAAAAATACACTGTCAGACTAACAACTGGCTGCTGTCATCAGCTCCAAAGCTATACTCCAATGTGACAGATCCAGTGACATGGGTAACCAATGCAGGTGATCAGATATTTAAAAATGTATGCACACTACTACAACATATCTGACCTTATATTTAATACTGTTTGACTACTATAGTAATGATCATGAAAGGAAAGACTTCAGATAAATTGAAATTTTGAATGAGATGCTGTAAATAGGGTGAACATGATAAAGCAATAGAATGAATTTTAAAGAGCTGGGGAAATTCAACATTCATTACAGGAACATTATGTGTACCTATTAGGCAGAGGCTGCAACAGAAAAAATAGCAGGAAATAAAATACTCTGTGATAACATATATGTTTTAGGGTTAGATTAGGCTTCTTAAGATTACCTTTAATTCTGACACTTGCTAAGTTTTTATAGTTTTCTGTCTTAATGATGTCACTTTATTGCAGCTCTCTGAGTAAAATATTTTTAAAACAGACTTTTCTATACGTTTTTGATTCTTCAGTTCCCTATCTCCAGCTGTTATAGGAAGTATCAGTAAGACGGTCATATTTTTCAGAGACTTAGAGCAAATCTCAACTCCAAGTGAAGTCAATGGGAGATGCAGTTGCTTTGGTCCCCTGAAAACGTATGCTATTAGTGCCTGAGTTCTATTAGCGCTTTATCCTGTGCAAAATGCTAAAAACTCTGAACCCCTGCTGAGGTTAGTGGGAGTTATGAGCACTCAGCATCTGCTGGATGCAAGAAAGTTCTGATTAGAGTAGTTTGAAAAAGAAAATGTTGAATGTGACTAATTTTGACTGACAAGGGTTTTCCTGAGAGGAAAATCAATCTTTCTTTTTTCTATTTATCAAAGCATTGAAATAATGATGCTATATACCAGCTCTGTTTCTGACACACAGAGGTGCCTGGAAGAAACTGGAAGAATCAGATTTTCTAGACAATTCTTACCTTGTTGATATCAAGAGGCTGTAATCTGTTGGCATATCCAGCATAGATTTTTCCCCAACTGATAGGATGCAGTATCATGCTGCTGCATTCTCTCTTCAGCAGGATCCTGAATATTGATCTCCCCTTGTCACATTCAAAAAAGGAACTGAAAAAGTGATTATGAATAGTGTATGAAATGGTATTAGTCATATCTGCCTGCCAGGGCTTTAAAATATCTGCAGAATGGACAGAACAATCCTGAAAGACAGGCAGATCAGAAAGAGAATAAAATCCTGGAATTATATTTTGTGACATTAATCACTTGACCTCATCTTATAGGCAGGCTGCAGAGATGCTCAGATAAGAGCACAATAAAGGGCATGAATGCATAGATAAGCAGAAAGAGAAAGAGAAGCCCTTACTGGTTTCTAAGGTTTCACTGGTTTTCATGAACTTTTATACATTCATACCTCCAGCACATGTATATCTCTACTAGGTTATGTAGATGAATACCATTTAAATCTTCTCTTTTATTTTCCAAATACAAGATATCATAACTATAAACAGCAGTTCTTGGGACAGTTATTGTCAAATCTAGATTTTTTTTTTTTTTAAAAGCATAGCCATATACACACAATTGCAGAAGAGTGCCTGCACATCCATTATAGCCACACCAGAGTGCAAATCACACTACACATTGCCCTCTGGAGGCACCAAGGGCTGAAAGAAAAACTTGAACCCTTAATTCTTCCTTTGATGGCAGAAACCTATAGGATAAATCAAGTAGAGTGTAATTCATGAAATAATGGATTCATCAATTAATCCAAGGAGAGACTGAAACAAGTAAAATGTTAACATTTTACTTGTCTTGAATCACAACGATGAAGTGTCAGCAATTTTTACACAAGAGGTAGTAATTTTTGTGTATATTTGCAAGAGGAGTATATGATGGATTTCTCCTCTCTGTTTAGACCAATGAAGTGATTCCTTTTGTCCATCATCAACTTATATTATTGCATGAAGACAAGCCAGTACTTCTGTCTGTTAACATTTACATAATTTTTTTAGAGCAGTAGAAATATTATGCTTAGCACTTGCAAAAAAGTCCATCAAAAGCTGCACCAAAACAAGATCAAGAACCCTCTGCTGGTATGAATAAGAAGAGAAAAAAACAGATACCTTATATCCTAACACTGTATGTGAAATGTAAAATATAAATAAATAGACAGGTGGGAAGCCACACATTCACATTGTTTCACAGCTTGTCAACAGCTAACTTTTTTGACAGTATCAGCACATTTCTATTTCTAAAACTAACGAAGATGAAAGAAAAGCCACTTGACATTTCTATCCAAAAAGCTGGCTGCACTACATTTCAGACTCTGTTCCTTCCATATCACACACCTAAGAGTATTAATATTTTGCCTTTAATAATCATACAGATATTTCAGTTGTTGAACTTCCCCAGCTCTTTAAAATTTGCTAATGGCAAGTTTGCCAAATATGTGACAGTTCAAACAGAGAACCAGGCCAAGAAGCACTATATTACCCTTCTTTCCTTAAACGTAACCTGTTATGTACAACTGCAGTAAACTTCTCCTTCCATGCCAGCAGAGAGGCCTTATGCTTCAGTGTTGCACAATAAAATGTGATTTTATTATACCTCCTTGGCTTTCTCCTCAACATTTTAATTGGTCATTCTTTTATTTTCTCAACTATGATTAATTTACTCTGTGCTGGTCACAACTGGAAAAAAAATATATATCTGCAACCATGAACTGTCTAAATTTTATTCCACTTTTCTCTAAACACCTAAAAGTAAAGCTTCTCTTTCATTTTGTGGTAATAGCCAAGAAAGATATGCCTTAGAAATAACAACTTTTCTCCAAATACTTACTTATTGCAAATGCAAATGCCACATGACAACTGTCTGATTTCAAGTGAGAACATAGAGAAAAACTTACAGCTTGCTACTACGTTTCCTGCTATTTACTATCCTGTTTTTTAGCACAAAACTGGTCAATCATAAATGACAATATTTAAATCATCACAACATTCAAAACATATCCCCAATACTTCAGTATGCTATTATTTCAATATTCTTAAATCTAAGTGAAGGGAATGGGGGTGGGGGGGAAGAAAAAAAATTCCAGGGAAATAAATTAAAAAAACAGAGAAAAAATATCTGTAGAATTTCATCTGTTTAAGTATAACTAATCCATTTTTCTTCCCTCCATTTCATTTTACCTCCCATAGATTTCATGTTGTTCTATTTTTTGTTCTATATCTTTTGTAAACGTGCCTGGAAAATGTTGTTCCATATTTCATCAAATATTCTTATAATAGAAGTATTACTTGAGCTCCAGAATATATATCAGTGTTTTGACATCTAAGATACATGTACCAGCTCAGGACTACAGATCTCATCAAATCATGACTACAGTGCGATAAAAAAAAACATGCAGAAGGACAATTTTATACTAAGTATTCAATCATTCCATACGAACAAAATCAGGGATGCAAATCTTGTAGGTTTAGAGAGAGTTGTAGCTGCAAATCTTTATAAAGTGTATTCCCTTCAAAAATATCAAAAACCAGAAAAGGCCGTTCTCAAAGTCTACCATGTTGTTGCTCCACTGTCTCGTCCCCAAACATTCTTTCAATAGCAAATATTTGTTATACCTAAGTTCTGGATCCAAGCACAGTGGCATTTTACTGCAACTTTAATAGTGAGTCTCTTAAACGTCTTAAGTTAAATTTGGTCTGTATTTCAGTACCTGAGTATGTACATATAATTTTTCCTTGCCCATACCTAGTCAGCATTTTTACTGATAAGAATTTTTGCATATGGAGCCAGTTTGCATCCTGTGCCAAGCTATCTTCAGAAGCTAAAATTTAAAAGAGCAAAAACAGCTAAGTGAAAAATATCCTTGCTATACAAACAGAAGCTGCATATTTTTCCAACAAACACTAAAGGCTCGACATATTATTGCATGGATGTGCACATACATATTTTGCTGTTGCATTTCAAGGTACTGATGGAAAATGTTGCTGATTTTGGAGATGGAAAAAGATTGCTCTCTATTCCGTTCAGCCACTGAATCTAAATGACAGGCTACTTGTACACCTCTGCCTTATATTGACTATGGTTTCTAACTGGCCAGATTTCATGCACTCTACCTCTGCAGCAGCAGCTTTATGTTTACTAGGAACAGTGCCAGAAGAATGAAATAAAAATGCATCAGATATGAATTCTTACACAGAGACAAGCTACATTTTAAAAATCAAAATTCTTCTCAACTTAGTTGGTTTACCAAAGGTGTAACAGAAAAAGAACTTTTCATAGGCGAGGAAAAAGGAAAGAATAAGAGCTGGGAATATCATTATACCTCCTCCTGGTACAAAAGAGAACCTTTCCCCTTCAACAGCTTTATGTAACTCTCAATAAACGGCCACTGACCAATTACAGATTAATATTTAGTAAAGAATTTTTTTAAATATAGTCTTTAAAGTCTTTGTTAAATGGGCACAACCTGTGCAAGTTTTTTTGAGGTTTATAAAATATGTGTGTTCTTCTCATCACAGAAAAGCACAATATTGAAAATATAAGCAACTCAATAGAAAATTACACCTACTGTCATTTGATTCAAAGTTTTGAAACAGTTATAATGACCTTACAAAGGATATCATTTGTTTTATTGCTGTTCTCTAAGCTAATAAAGGGAAGAGGATGAAATGGCTGTGCATCCATTGGCATTACAAGTGCAGTTTTATGCTTCAGAAAATACTCTGAAGGAAAAACATGGAGATAGTGGAAGGGGATAATGATACCAATAAGTCTCCTTGAATATTATTATTGATAGAAATACAGCCAGGAATATCTTATAATTAACTGTTATTAGAATCTCAGTCAGTCAATAACACTAATTCTGACTATTCATAACACAGTCTTAGAGACTGTGGGTCAGCAATTGATAAAATATAGAGCAGAATAATTTGTCCCTGCTTTGCCTAATCAAACAACAGACATACTTCTGGTGTATTACATTAAGTTATCCCTTGCTGTGATTTCCAGTTGCTTTAAGAGAAGGCACAGATGGCTCTCCTGATTTGGGCTGGGATAGAATTTATTTTCTTCCAAGTAGCTGGTACAGGTCTGTGATTTGGATTTAGTGTGAGAATAATGTTGATAATACACTGATGTTTTGTTTATTGCTAAGTAGCACTTATACTAGATGAAGGACTTTTCAATGTCCCATATTTCATCCTCAAGAAAGTGCTCAAAAAGCTGGGAGGCCACATGTCCAGGAAAACTAATCCGAACTGATCAAAGGGATATTCCGTGCCATAGAGAATCATGTACAGAATGTAAACTGGAAACATGTTGTGGTTAAAGCCCAACTGGAAACAAAGCACCATGCAGCCACTTATTCACTGTCCTCCTCAGTGGTGGAATAAAGAAGAAAAAAAGATAACAAAGGTTCTCATGTGTTGAGATAAGGACTGTCATGGTTTTGGTCTGGCTGGGATCAAAGAACCAGGAGTAGCCACTCTCTCACTCCTTCCTCTCCCAACAGTACAGGGAAGACAAAAGTAACTAAGGACCTTTGGAACCCCCTAAAGACAGGGAAGGCTCAGTCGCCACTTACAGTCCTGGGTAAAACAGATAGGACCACTTAAGGAAGAAAATAAAACTTACTTTAATACATCACCAACTAAAATCTAAACAAGCTGAAAACATATCCAACCAAAGCTACCACAGAGTAGGGCAATGATGAAGGGTATGACCAGGCCTTTAAGACCACCTTCCCCTCATCCCTTCCTTCTTCCCAGGCTCAGACACCTGATCCATCTGTCTTTACCTCCTTCCCCCCTCAGCATCGCAACAGAACAAGGAATGGATTTTCAGTCAGTCCTGTTCTGATGGTTGCTGCTGCTTGTCTCTCCTCAGCACAGGAGGATTCCTCACCATTCCCCTGTTCTAGCACAGAGTCTTTCACAGTCCAGGTAGCCCTGCACAGGCTGCTCTGACACACGTTCATCCCAAGGGCTGCAGCTCTTCTCCACCTCCTGTGTGGGTCTCTGCAGCCCCCAGGTTCTCCAGCATGGCTTGCGCCATGGCCACCTCCTCACACAGTCTCCTGTCTGTCCAGGCGCACTCATCCAGAGCTGCTGGTGGCTCTCAGTCCTGCCATTGCCTCCATGGGTTGCAGGGGAACAGCTGGTCTCTTGCCACAGGCTTCAGGGAGCTCTTCAGTCCAGTGTTCCTCCTTTCTTCTTTCCTCACTGATTGCAACATGCCAGTAGTTGCCTTCATCTTCTACCACCCTTCCACCTCCTCCTAAGCACTACAAACTTACCTTCTTAAATAATGATGGCAGAGGCACCAGGTTGTCCTGACTGAGCCAAAGATGGATCCAACTCATTGCCAGGGGAAGTTTCAAGGACTTCTTAGGAGGATTAGCACTGCAACCCCCTCTCCCTTGTTACCAAGCTGAAAGCAGCTCCACATAAACCCACCACAAGGACAAGGAAGGAATCACTCACCAGTTATCGTCCCCTGCAAAAGAGACACAACTTGCGGAAAAATATGAATTTAATCTACTACCAATCAAAAGAAAACCAGAGTAGGATGATGAGAAATACAAGCCACATTCTTCCCACCTTTCCCTTCTTCCCATGCTGAGCTCTGCTCTGCTCACTATATCTCTACCTCCTCACCCTCAGCAATGCAGGGGGAAAGGGAATGGGGGTTGTGTGCTCATCATGTATTGCCTTTGCCACACCTTCCTCCCCAGAAAGGAAGAAGATTCTGTGACTCCTCACACTCTTCCAGTGTGAGGTCCCTCTCACAGGACATTGTCCTCTACAAACCTCTCTGACATGAGTACTTCCCACAGACTGCATCTCCTTGCCAACAACTTTTCTAGTGTTGATCCCTTCCAGAGCCAGGAGCCTTTCACAAAACAGACAGCTTCAGCACTGACTTCCCACAGAGTTACAGCCCCCTCCAAGCATAGCCATATCCTCTGGCATGGAGTCCTCCAGGAGCTGACAACAAATAGCTCCACTGTTGCCCATCATGGGTTGCAGGGGGACAGTTGCCATCTCACCACAGGACACAGGGTGGAGTCTCTGCTCCAGCACACCTCCTGCCTTATTCCTTCACTGACCTTGGAGTCTACACGGCTGTTTCTCTCTCATCCCACTTCCTCTTCTGCCATCTCTTCCCACTGCAGGTTTTCCTTTCTTAAACAATGATTGTAGGAGAGCCAGATGTGCTTGGCCTTGGCCTTGGCCAGAGGTGGACTGACTTGGAGACAGGGAAGTTGCAAGCAGCTTGTTACAGAGATCAAGACTTCAGCTCCTCCACTGCTACCAAAGCACAACAACTGAGAGGGTGGATTGCTGCTTGGAAATGATCTGGGAACTGGTCAGCAAGTGGTGAGCAATTGCAATCTTCATCACTTTTCTTGGGCTTTTTTTCCTCTCTCTTTTTAAAAATTTTCTTTTTCATTACTATTATTGTTATTCTTTTGTAGCATTATCATAATATTTTATTTTATTTCTTCTATTACACTGCTCCTATCTCAATACATAAATTTTGTTTCTTTTCCTATTCTCCCTATCCCACTGGGAGGTGGAGAGGAGTGAGTGAGCAGCTGTGTGGTTTTTAGTAGCTGGCTGGAGTTAAACCATGACAGTGTCCAAGCTCCTTGCCTCATATAAGAAATTATTTCAAAGCAGAAATTATTATAAGCAAAATCTTTGGTCTTAGAGCTTTAATGGCAATGGAACTTGTCTTAAAACACCAAATACTTGGTCTGTAACATCAGAATAAATTATTAAACAATTCGATTTTTACACTTTGACATTTAGATATCAGTGGATGACACTGTGTCGTCGCTATCTCGTTCCGATTTGACACTCTGATCCTGCACTAGTATGCACAAAATAATTTTCAGTACTGTCAGATTTCACTAACAATTCAAGGAACAAGGGGATTAGAAGTATAGTGTGTCTATACTCCTGAAAATACTGTCCAAACCCATTATTCTTCCCCTACTAGGGAAAATCTTTTCCTTCATAAATTTAATATATTTGTCATGATGCTGTCAAGAATAAGTAATCTCTTTTATAAGTAATCTTTTCTATTACAGCTCTATAGAAAAAGGTTTATGACTCTGGACAAAATAAAATACGGCAAGGTGTAGACAGCAGTCTCACAGGAGATTCCAGCTTCTACTAATTTGGACAGTTTCAAATCTAACAATCAGAATGTGTTTTAAATCTTAAAGAGAATGAAAATTTTGAAAAATATAGGTACACATTATGAATCAATATCATTTGAGATCAATGTGTTGTTTATGTCATAGTGGTATTTTTTCCAACAGATCTGTGTAGTGCTCCATGGTTTGAACTGGAAAAAGTACAGAAAAGGCTCTGGAAATCTAGCTTAATCTCCAGACATTGATCTTCATCAGTGGAAATAGTTCAAAAGGAAAACTGAGTGAAAAGGAAACAAAGCTAATACATATGGCAAGTGAGTTATGTACTGGTCAGAACTATAAAGATTAACATGCAAGAATGTTGCATTCTCCTTTGTCACTGGCAACCCGTGCAAGACTGAAGAGTCTTAATCTTTGCGTGTCTCTGTCATGACATTGTGTAAAACTGAAATAATGCCTGATAATTTGCTTCCAATTCAAGTCTGAAAAGCAGAGGCCCAACCTAGAGGAAAGCAACAAAAGAGAAAACAGATGGAAGCCCAGCAGTAAAATTGTAAGCTAGAAACAGTAAGATAAAAATTAATAAAGGTTCATCCTTACATAGAAACACAATTACATAATAAATTCAGAGGATTAATGCAACACAGCAAGCTATCCTCCATTCAAAACAAGTGACTCCACTAGATTTCATCAATTGCCCTAAGAATCTTTGATAAAATAAGCACCATAGCTATGATACGGAGATGCTGAAAGGTGTTGAACTCTACAATCCTAACCTGGCAAAGTATTTCTGCACCTGTGAGATATTGTTCTGGTTTAGCAAGGAGCAGCTTTTGGCTTAGTAACAGGGGGAGCAGGCCGCAGTGAAGATCCCGTAAAGAGTTTTTGGACTCTCCCCCGGCTCCTGGGTTCACACCCACCTCCAGCCCGGCTGGGCCAATCTGGCGCCTCTGCGATCATTATTTAGGGGACAAGAATTTGAAGTACTGGCAGGAGGTGTAAGAGCGATACAGGATGGAGGCGACCACGTGGACCCTTCAGCCAGAGAAGGAGAAAGGAAGGAGAAGCGATAGACCAGAGACTCCTCTGCAAGCCGTGGCGAGAATGCAGCTGTGCCCCTGCAACCTATGGAGACCCATGGCAGGACCGAGAGTTACCAGCAGCTCCATGTGAGTGAGCCCGGACGGGCGAGGGACTGTGTGGGGAGACGGCCATGGCCCAGGCCATGCTGGAGAGCCTGTGTGCCGCAGAGCAGCCCCACACGAGAGGCAGAGAGGAGCTGCAGCCTTTGGAATAAATGCGCATCGCAGCACCCCGTGCAGGGCTGCCATGTGTGTGAGTTACCCCACGGACTCGCAGGGAGGACTGGCATGGAGTTCACCCTTCCTGAGGAGGGACAAACAGCAGAAGCTATCGGGAACAGCCCTCCACCCCCCCCCCCGCCAAACCATTCAAGGGGGGACGAGGTAAAAACCCCGGGATCAGGGCTCTGAGCCTGGCAAGAGGGGAGGTGTGGCAAGAAGGTGTTCTTAAAAAGGCTGGTTGGACTCTTCGTTGTTATATTACTCTGTGTTGTTTTATTTTGGTTATGTTTTGGGGTTTTATGGTTATGTTTTAGTTAATGTTGCATTAAATTATTTTCTGTTTTCTTCCCCAAACCGAGTGGCCTGGTCTGTTTTGTCCTGAACCTTAAGAGGCAATTAAGCTCTTTAAGGTCTTTGGTACTCGAGGCTAATTGTGGTCTTTGTTCCCTGATGGGCCTAAACCACGACAGATATTAAAGAGACAAGCAATCTCATGGACTCTAATGGACCTTATTAACACTTTGTTGGAGCAGATATCAAGAATTAAAAACTAACAATTAATATATTTTTTATTAAATAAATCCATCACATTTCGACGTTAGACCAAAGATAGTTCAAAGCACAAATGCTAAGACCCTGGAGGCTAGGGAACCTAGGCCTTAAAAAACAAGTCTAAAAGCAGACTTATCAAGAGATATTTTAACTTTAGCATACATTCAGGAGATATAATGGTAAATTGGGTGTTGTTTTTCAGATTCATTAAAAAGAAGGATATTTTTTGAATATAAGAGCTTGTTCTGTTCCATTTAAGCTTTCCATGGTCAAAATTGCTTTACAAAAAAAATGAGTTCTAAAGTTTACTTGAAAGCCTGAACTTTTCCAGCGTTCCTATGCTTGCTTGAGTGACAGAATTATATTATTCTGAAGGTTGCACAGCGACTCTTTGATCTTAAAGCTTGTAAAGGCCGCCTCACATATGCGTGTTCTAATATTCGCAGATAATCTGACTTGAACTTCAAGGCTATAAGACCTTGGATCAGTGATTTGCAATTCAAGTGCCTCAGAAAAAAAATCAGCTTAGACTTTTTAAGTGTTGTTGTAAAGCTATTACAGGCAAGGGGTTTTTTTAAGAAGCTTTGAAAGTTCTGTCCAGAAACTTTGCCTACATAAATACGTACAGAAGGTCACCAGTATCACTCTAGGGTCCCTTGGGTCTCCCTTCCCTATGTAAAAAATTCACTCAAGATTTTAAGTGAGAGTTAATCAAAATAATAAAAAGCTTAAGCAAGAAACTTAAGAAAATATAAAAGAAGAATTTACTTTTCCAGCTGCATCCTGTAGCTCTACCCCCTTATGGCTACATGTTGTTTTTACTGCAATACAACTTTGGAACCCTCAGGCAAGGATTATCGTTATGCAATGCACTGTGCAGAGAAATAGAAGGGAAAACAGTGTTAAAAACCTAAACTAAAAATATGAGTTGTCAACACTAAATTCTGAATATAATGCAAGCCATAGTGACAGCCTCAAATGACCTAGTATTTGCCTATGTGGATCAGGCTGATTGACAAGAGGTCCTTTAAGGCTTGAACCAGTCCAGTCTAGCATCAGAAATTGTCCTCAGTGGAAGGTGACTGCAGTGTGGAAAGAAGGCTGAACAGAAACAGTACACAGAAACAGTACACTACTCTGTCAAAAACCATAATGGCTGTTTCTACAATTTTTGCTCTGCACAAATTAAGTTACGCCAAAATGCAGTCAGACTGAAGTACTATTCTATTTCTTCCCCATCTTTTCTGCTCTGTCTCCTTTGGCCTTCTCCTCAATTTACATTGTTACCCTTTCTCAGTCACTGCATGAAATAACGATGTTAATTTATTTGTTGGCATTTAATGACTGTTCCACCTTTTAAAAAAAATTTGGAGTTTGTATCAGCAATTTTCTTAATTATCAGCACAGACATAGGATTAAACATATTGATTCCTTGTCATTCAAATTTGTGTTTCCTAAAGAGCAACAACATACATATTTAAACGTCGTACTTGAAAATACCTAATGGAACCTAGAGAACAGTACTGGGTATTCACAATGGAAATGCCAAATTATGGTAATTACAAGATGTGCAACCTTTAACATTTTTACTTGTGTTTTCTAAAATGCTCATACTAACACTGCACTAGTTGCAAGTAACATTCTTCTAAAGGATATTGTTAAGCAAATCAAAAGAATTCCTTAGTTTTTATGGTGATCAGTTTAAAGAAAAACAGACTATAACCCTTAGGATCATGTGTAACAGAAGTCATAAACAATCTAAGATGCTTCTGAAACATCAAATAGTAGCCTACTGTTACAACCACCAGTGTCACTAAGACTGGGAGAATGAGTACTAGGAGTGGAAGAAATATAATTATAATTTACTAACTAAATCCTTCCTGTGTTTCAATAACAGACAATTCATCAGAAGTGAAAGCCTCACTAACAGCAGGATGTAACAAAAATCAATACAATGAACAATAAAATGATACTAGGGTTTGGATTTAAATCACATTATAATGAGCCTTTACAGTAAGAGATGATTATATTGCTTCCTATTACACAAGGTCAATCAATAAGCAAGCTGCTCTGAGTTTCTCCTGGTACAAATCACAGATATCTTTATGTAGTTTTCTTGGATAGCTATATATGCCCCTAATTCTTCTGGAGGAACAATGACATCTTGTGATCTGCATTTTTGCAAGCAGAAAGCCAGTCTGGACCCCAAGTCTACCTCACCATATTAATCCAGAGGTTCAGCCCTGAAGTTTAGCCTAGTGCCCCACACTTTGCTGCAGTGGAGCTGGAGAACTGATTTCTCTGACAGAGATCTAGGAAAGCCAGTCCTCAGGTAAAGGTTCTGAGACTCACTTTGTCACAAAATGTATCATACAATTTAAAGTCTGTTTCATTAATATATGTCCACATTTAAAGTCATGAAAGAACTATGCATTTTCTATACCAATTCTCTCAAAAGACTCTCAGAAGTAAGCAATTTTTGAGGAAAAATACAGTAAGATTATGTTAAAGGTAAGACTAAATAATTGAAAATTTTGCAAATGCCTTATACCATGTAGGACTAGGCCTTAAATTTTGTTCTCTAACTTAAAGTGACTGCTCTTTTTCATCCCTGTAGTTTTGCAGTTTTCATATTATCTTGTAAATGACACTCCTGTGGTTTTCCTTTTTTCTTTTCCTTTTTAACTACTTTCAGTAATTTTATTACATCATTGTCTAAAATTCCAAGCCATAGTTGCTGTTCTTTTATCCTGTATTTTCTATTATTTTTGTTTCCTCCATCTATTTTGTCTGTCATTTAAAATTAATTAGGGTATGGACTAAGAACCAGACCCACACATGGTAAGTACTCACTTTTAAAAGGGTTTATAGCACACTATGGAAGCATGTTAGACATGTAGGTAGGTAGGTAGACAGATCGATCAACAGATAGATACATACATAGATACATAGTTTCCCTGTAAAAATGATTGAAAGATTTATATGTGTAGGGGGTTTATTTGACCAGGGAAGCTACAGGGGTGGTTTCTTTAACAAAGAGCTTCTAGAAGCTTCCACTCTATCTGATAGGGCCAGAGATAGTAGTGCTGCTGACCAAGGTAGAGTGATGGATGTAATGCCTCTTTGAATAATGTATTTGAGAAGGGGAAGAAGTTGCTGTGCAGTTGCTAAACGGCAGCAGAGGTAGAAGTGAGTGAGAACATGAGAACATCATCTCTGCAGACACCAAGGGCAGTGGAGAAGGAGGGGAAGGAAGTGCCGAGGCACTAGAAGAGATATTCCCCTGTGACCTGTGGTGAAGACCATGGTGAAGCAGGCCTCATCATGAATTCTATGAATGTGAGGAGTCCTCCCTGTGAGAAGAAGTAGCGGCAAAGTCTATCTGTAATGAACTGAATGTAACCACCATTTCCCATCCCCCTAAACCTCTAGCAGAGGCAGAGGTAGGGACTTGGGAAGAAGGGAGGGTTGAGAGGAGGTATTTTGACAGTTAGATTCTTTGTTTCTCATTTTTCCTACTCTGTTTTGATTGTTCATTAGTAAATCAGACCAATTCTCCCCAAGTTGAGCCTGTTTTGCCCATTACATTAGTTGCTGAATGGTCTCCCTGTATTTATTTTGACTCACAAGCCCTCTGTTATATTTCTGTCCCTGCCCAGTTTGGGAGGGGGAGTGACAGAGCAACTTGGTGGGCATCTGGCACCCAGCCAGAGTTAAACTACTACAACGTGTAAGTATTTTGAGGAGTGGTAGTGAAATTTATGCCTATGGAGAGCGGTAAATATTTATGTGTAAATTTCATATTTTAAAAATTTAATTTATTTTTTTATAAAAAAATAGCCATAAAACCAAAATTTATATACATTCCTGTATGTGTTTTATAGAACAGAACTTTATAGCACATACACTAGATCTGTTCTTTGTAGTTAATTTGTTTTAAAGTAGGTCACATTAGTTATATGTTAATTTTTTTACTTTAGAGTTCCATGCTGTCTATTTACTCAGCAAAACAGTGTAGAGCAAGATGCAGGAAGTGATTAAAAAGGATCTGTAAAATACTTAAAATTAATAGCTGGGTGCTTGAAAGAGATATGATACAGGAGCTCCACTCTAGGTGCAAAAGAAAACATGTAACGTTCATGATATGTATTCTGTTACCCATATCTACACTTTGCATTCTATTTTCCTGTCTTTATATTTAACTGAAAAAATTGGCATCTAACTTTGGTGCCAATATTTATGGGTTAGTTTCTCTAGATGTCAATTAAGGAAAATAAGTTTCTCCAGAAGATGTTTATTACTGTCTATTCCTTATGTTAGGAAGCATGAATATGATCTGCTAGTAGTGATTTCCCAAGAATCTTTTATAACATTCTGTTTTACAACTCAATTCAAACTTATTTAGAATGAATACTAGGTACCTCTTTAATAAATGTAGGCAAATGCCAGCATCTCTTCTGTTGCTCATTAGGCAATATGGTACAAAACAGACAATACAATCAGTGAAAAGAGAGCAGAGCCTCTCTGATTTCCCAGGTATTGAATTTTTTGTCATTCATTTTTCATTCCCCTATATTTTTTATTTTGCAGCACAGGTGTAAAAAAAAAAATTAAACAGCCCTAGAGGCTTGAATTTTGCATTCAAGGAAAAATGAAATAGGAAAGTAACGAATGAAATGGCAAATGGGTCAAATTGCTTATTCAGCTAGGATAGTTGGCGTAAGTTGATTTCATTTATAACATATTTTCTCATTAAAGCTTTTCCCTCTTTGTTAAATGATAGCCTTTCATAAAAGGCAGTGCTGAATAGTAATATCATTGTAAAGTTCAACATACTCTGATACTTTCTATCTGAGTATGAACCGTGACTTTTTTTTATATTGGAGGCTAAACATGTTAGTCATCTAATAATAAACACATAAGACCTACAAGACATGAAGAACAGCAACGATTAGGGGAAGAGTTTACATGTATTGATAATGTGCAATTTTTTTAAATGACAATTCTTATTTTTCCAATACACATAATTTATCTTTCATTTTTGTCTTTGGAGGTAATCTCTGTTTATTAGGTAGGAAAAAGTTATGCAGCCCTGACTACCCTCCAGTGTTAACATTTTTAATATATGAAGTATTATTATCCCTAAGACTGAGAGGATAAGAGCCAGATCCACAACATTTCTCAGATATAAAAAAATTCTGGAGTTTGCAAATCTCCACTTCTGCATTGACCCAGATATCTAAAGAACAGAAAAACTCCATAGTATTTTAGTGTTTACTTTGGGATTTTGCAGGTATTTAAAGTCATCTCCATGACCAATATCTACTCTGTCTCAACAGGTCTTAGTATCTAGGTCCCACAACCAGAAACTATAAACTAGACCGTGGATCAGTAACTTCAAACAACAGAGTCTAAAAGGCTTGACAAGTTACTGGTCATTAGCCAAGACACAGGAGCTATAATTTTCCAGATCACTGCCATTGCAACACAAAACAACTCAATTTAAGACACCATTATGTGAAGGGCATGTGTGTAGACTCTTAGACAAAGCCAACAACTCAGTAGCTAGGTGTCAGGTATGTTTCAGATTTCCTTCATTTTTTCCCAAGATTTAAAGAATTGTAACAAAAAAACCAGAATCAATATTTCCTAAAATGAGACAACTAGAATTCAAAACTCTTGAACTTGACAAACGACTACCAATAGCTTCCTATCTGTAATCATTAAATGCTTCTAAAATACCAGGAAATTAAATGATATGTAAGTAGGACTGGCATTCTAGTCTTATTTTAGGAAAATTGTGTCATATTTCAGACTCCATTTATTTTGAGTATATTCTTGACTACAACTTTCAGAATAAATTCTAACCAGCATATTGGATTGTACCTTTATTGTTAGCGAAATGTCTGGCTTTTAGTAAAGGAAAAATGAACTTTGAATGTCTCCTGCTTAAGTGAAATCCTCAAGGATTACTGTGTTCCCACACTCTTTTCTGTCTCAGCTAGTGAAATATCAGTAGATGGGGGAAAAATGGGAAGAAAAACAGAGAAAAAAACTCATTTTATACATAGCCTCGACCTAAGATTTAGAGAATTAAATTTTGTTGATAGAAGATAGAGTGCACAGATATTTACTCTTTTCACACTGTGCCAAAAAGGAAATCGTGGATGTCAGCCTGCCTGCCTGCAACACATTTGTTTCCAAAAAAGAAGTTTCTGTATTCTTTACATGATCTGCCACACATTTCCAGAGGCAGTGTGACAGATTGCTAAGAACAGAGCTCTGTAAAAAGTATGTAATGTGTTGGGTATGTTTAGGAAGATTCAGCAGTATGGGTTTTCAAATGCCAAAGAAGGAGTAACAATTAAGAAAAATACATTCCTGGATGTTCCTAAAAGGCTACAATGGAAGAAGTTTTCCAGACTGCATTAAAATCAGTAGATCTGGAAGGAAAAGTGGAATTCATCACCATAGTGGAATGATCATCTACAAAGTGAAGATATGGGAGAAGGTGTCTCTATAGAGTTGCTATAGGTTCCATTTTATTCATCGTTTCAGTATAATAGTATGATATCAATCTTCCATTGATTTATAAACATATCTGGCACTTCCCACACATTTTTTAAAATCCTCAGTCTATCCTATAATTTTTCAATAATATTACTTCATATCACCGGTGCAAAATTAACTATACTGGTGAGGTAGGTTGGATTGGTTTTGTATCGGTTTTTACACTGGTAGTCTGTAATGCATGCAAATGAAATTTCTTCAGTCAAAGATGCTTTCACGTGCAACTAGAGTGTGATGAGTAACATAGTAGGGCTATATCTCCCATTGTTTATGGGATAGAGCATTCTTGTCATGGCACATGCAGCTGTTTGGCCAGCTACACAGTTTGTCACACAGATCAAAATCAGCTGCATTGATGTGGCAGTTCTGGAAAGTATATGAAATATTGACTGTATACAAAAAAAAAAAAATCAACAATACTTTATTCTAAAAATCAATGGAGTTCTGCTAGACCTAACTTTGCTCTTTTGTGTTTAAACCCCCATGACATTTCATAACAAAATGCAAATATTTGGCAATTCTTGATTAACTTAAAAAACGCATTTACATTTATATTCCTAAAATATCCATATCATTAAAATACCCAAAAGGTCCTGGATATTTTATAACATCTGTTCAGAACTGTGGCTCTGTAGTGCAAAACTATCTCTTTACATGAAGTCTGAAGCTTATTTTCAAAAAAAATAGTGGAATTATGGCTTTTAAAAGAGTAAACTGCCATTATTGAAATATTTATCAGAGGTTAAACATATTAAAAGTCAAAACCTGCCCACCACTCATCCATACCTAGAGATTACTACACTGAATTGGCTTCAGTACTCTGAGTGTTATATGGCAAAAAGTGAATACCAATTTCAACGCAGTGCCAATGATTTATATTTTCCCATCCAGAATCTTATCATTTATTTAAGAGTATCTTAGGATCCAGGACAAGTACTGAAATTGTTTCAGTATTGTATTGATTGTCTTCACAGCACTGAGTGCTTCTTATCTATCCAACTCTGCTGTTCTGTAATTAGCCACTCATCATGAGAAATGACGCACTTCAATTTAATTAGCTTTGAAAAACATCCGCATTAATCTGCTGATATTTTTCACATAGAATGCCCACGCTGTCTCACAAATATGATACAAAGATATGTTTTACCTCTTTTTTTGTTTGCTTCTTTGGAGTTTTTTCTGCATCACCAGGCTGGCATAGAATCAGAGCTGCTAACAGGTATTATTCTCTGCAAAAAGATTTTGTTTAATTATTTAATGTCATCCTGATTTAAGGAATCCACGAATCCATATTAATTATTTAATTAGGATTCAACTATAATTAATTGAATGTTAACAAATCAATTAAAAGCTGCTTACCTTGTGTTCGTTTAGTAACTTCAAGGGAACCTTCTGAGAAGTGCCAAAATTTACATAGTACAGAAAATCCCATCCTCACTTCAAAAGCCATGTTGGAAACACAGTAGCCTGTCCCAGCCACTGCACTGCCACTCTGCATAACACAGCAGACAGCAATCTAGCACTCTGAAGTCATGGGTTTTCCTTTCTGAAACCAGTAATCACAGAAAATTCACTCGGCATTCAGGCAGATGTTCTCTGCTCTTCCATGTTTATACCATGATAATTACTTACATTGAAGGACTGAAGAGTCCAGCAATGGCAACTTATTGATGTACTATGGATTAACATTTCAAATTTTCTACTTTTCTCTGTACATTTGAATACAAATGGAATTTGACAAGAACCTGACCCATCAAGCTTGAAAGCCAGCCAGGAGCAATATGGAGCCATTCTGCAGCAAAATATCTCATTATTTTCAGCAAGTAGCATTGACCTACTGTCTATCCCTGTGTCATGCAATCTTAAAAAGTCCAGATGATGAACGAGCCCTGAGACTGAAAAAAACAAGAGAAAAACAGGATTTTACTTTCTTGAGATGGTATTTAAAACCTCTTTCCACTATTTCGGCTTTCACCAACTGGCTTAGTAAAGAAAACGTTCATACACAGGCATTCCCAAATCTATTGCATTCGGTACTTTTCCCATGAAAATGTACATAGAACTTGTAAAGCCTGTTAAGCATTTTGCTGTACTCTAGAAATGAGGAGAGATCCCTTGCGACCTATTTGCCAATGAACCTTTTCTTTTGAGTTTAATGGGATTGGCCAGTGATTTTAAGCTTTATTTTGGAGAGGAGTAAACTGAAGGTTCAAATTAAAAATTACCATAATTTTACCATAATTAAAAAATTACCAAAATTAGCATAAATGTTGATAAATCACTACTGTTAAGAAAGGTCCAGAATAAAGGAAAATACTGAACAACATTTTTCATAAAAGCAAATTGTCCAATTCTAACCACATGCTTGATCCCTTACATTTCTACGTTTGAGCTCCTATGGGATCAATAAAAAGAGAGAGTGTATTTCTTGAGCACTGCTAAAACAATTGGACAAAACAATGATCTATGTAATAAGTGTTCCTCCTAACATGGGAATTTTGGCACATTTAATAAAAAGTCTCTATGATAGGTACTAGATAGGAACTATATATTACAGCCATAAACTCCTGTAACTATCCTGAACCTGATCCTAGCCCAGGTTTTTACTCTCATCTTATTTATACTCAGAAGTGTTCCCATTACCAGGGAGAATTGCTGGTCAAGCACTTCCTCCCATCGGTCCTTATTTGGTACAGGCTTCACTGCACAGATTGAGTATAACAGTTTCTTCAAAAGAGAGACAAATAATTAGGCTGTCATTCTTGTTTGGGTCCCTTCAGCTAGAACTAGTACTCTTTGATAGGAAGAAATATGCTGAATTCAGTTGCTTGAGCACCACACAGCAGCCAATGTATCAAAACAGCTGCACACCAGAACACTTCTCCCCTCCATGTTTCTTTTGTATTTAGTGCCAATGAGAGAATATTGCAACTGGAAAATAAATATCCTGTCAAAGACAAGGGATTCCTTTAGGTCTTCAGTGCACCATTTCTACTTAAAACAATGTGAAGGAAGGGTATTCAAGCTCAAAACATACTGTTTACACACAGCACAGGTTCTACTGTAAGTGACTCAGTAATTTGTTTCAGAGCAGCAGGAAAGAATGTGTTGCTTCTGCTCGCAGGACAGTGTGTTGGTCCAGAACTGTTCTCCATTAATAGGATACTAAATTTAGGTCAAACATTGTGGAAGGTGATATGAACAACACTTAAACAAAAGTGGACACAAAAATCTAAATGAGCTATACTGCTAGTTAAAGATTTTTTTGTATGTCTGAGAGAAGAAATAATATTAAAAGCGGTATAGAGTAAGCAGGATGAGGAGCAGCGCAGGGAATGCACCACAAAGCAGTAATACTACTAAAAGCAAAACAAAAAGAAGTTAGGAATAGAGGTAAAAAGCCTGGTGTTTTATTTTATTTAGATTCAAGGAAACACATTTTTCCTATTTGAATAAATGATACTGTGACAAACACAAACATCAATTTATCCTACAACAGAGACATCCTCATGTAATCTTAAAGGCTTTGCTGATACATTGAACATGGCCCATCATATCACAGATTTTCAGACCTAATTATCTATGTCTTTAAGTTATTTAGCTTTTTGATTCTAATAGTTCTGTTTCTTTGGTTTTTTAACAATCACAAACTTCCACACCATGTTTATTTTAGACCAATTGTTCTGCTAATGTTATCCTCATCTTCCTCTTTTGAGCTTAACTTCTGACATATTTATGTGTATCTGTCATATCCCTCTCAATCTTTTATTTACAATACGATACAAACCAAGCTCTATAAATCTCCTATCATGAACAGCTCTCCATTCCCCTTATCTTTCCTGTAGTCCTTTGGAGGTAATGTTCCAGGCTGAAATCCATCTTTCCCAAATGTGACCTGAACCGTATGCAGTACTCTGGATTTAAGTCTCACCAATGCTCTATATAAAAACATTGGCTTTATTTCATTTCTTAAAGAAATACCTTTGCTGATTCATTCCAACAGTGCATTGCAAGTTTTACAGTCTCATCATGCTGACAATCAGAGCTGAGTCTGAACTAGTAAGTCACTCAAATTTTTCTCTGCGGCCATCATTCCTAACTCATCAGGTTACAGCTGAAACAACGTGATTAGATTGTGTGCAGTTAATTTTTCACTGTTTCATTTTATGCCTTACATATCCTCATTATTTAGATGGGGTTTCTCTTAATGCTTTGCTGTACTGTTGATTTTTCCAGTTTTGTCATCAGAAACAGTGTTGATTTTCCTATTTTTTGTGAAGATGACAATGAAAACATTAAACTAGAGCTATCCAAAAACCAGTCCATAAAAAATTCTGCGTTTGACTTCTTCTCTATTTATTTTTTCAATTTCAAAGTTAATCATGCTTTTTTGCTTTTCACTGCCTTTGAATACTACTTCTACAATCCTACATCTTCACTAACAGTTTCCCATACAAAATCACATATGCTTGTAAAGTATAGCTAGAAAAGATCTACCACGTCTCATGACTAGGATTATATAATTAACAAAATCCAGTGTAGTTGGACTGATTTGACTAAATTCATGTTGCATTTTAAATCCATTCTCTTGTCGTGGTTTAGCAAAGAGCCACTTTTGGGGCAAGGGGGCTGCAGTGTAAACCAAATAAAGAGTTCTCAGACTTTCCCCCAGCTCATGAGTTTCAGACTCACCTCCAGCCCGGCTGGACCAATCTGGCATCTCTGCCATCACTGTTTAAGGATGGGAATTTGAAGTGCTTGACAGGAGGTGTAGAAGCAGTGCAAGATGGAGGCGACAATGTGGACCCCGCAGTCAGAGAAGAAGGAAGGAAGAGGGAGCACCAGACCAGAGACTCCTCTGCAACCTATGTTGAGAATGTAGCTGTGCCCCTGCAACCCATGAAGGGCAACAGCAGGACTGAGAGTTACCAGCAGCTCCAGATGAGTGCACCCTATGGGCAGGAGACTGTGTGAGGAGGCAGCCATGATGCAGGCCATGCTAGAGAGCCTGCAGGCTGCAGAGCAGACCCACACGAGAGGCAGAGAGGAGCTGCAGCCTCTGAGGTTAAGGCACATCGGAGTGGCCCACGCAGGGCTGCCCAGTGTGTGAGGTACCCCATGGAGGTGCAGGGAGGACTGGTGAGGAGCCCACCTGCCCTGAGGAGAGACAAACAGCAGAAACCATCAAGAATGGACTGACTGAAACCCTCATTCCCTGCCCCCCTGAGCCGTTCAATGGGAGAAGACAAAAAGACACCAGGACCATTGGTCTGAGCCCGGGAAGAAGGGAAGGGTGAGGAGAAGGCAGTCATAAAGGATTGCTTGTGCTTTTCATCATTGTATCACTCTGTGTTGTTTTCTGTTTGTTATGTTTTGGGGTTTTATGGTTATATTTTGGCTAGTGGTGGATTAAATTATTTTCTGCTTTCTTCCCCAAGTTGAGTAGCCTGGTCTGTTCTGGCTGGGAATATAAGTGGCAATTAAGCCCTTCCCGTCCTTTAGGAATTTTCAGGTCTGTGGTACTTGAGTCTAATTATGGCCTTTGGTCCCTGGATGGACCTAAACCATGAAATCTCTATTAAAATTCCATGTTTGGAATGACAGTTTCCTTCAATATTTATTATTGAGTGTTGCATGCTACTGATAGTATCAACTTTGTAGTCATCCAGATAACTGATTCTTTCCTTATTCTCTTAAATAAGATCAGTGTGTGTGATATATGTACTATTCTCTTCTGTGAAAAAAAATAGTAACACTTATGTAAAATAGGACATGATAGTCACTTAACCTTGAGGCATTATCTTAAATTTCTGTCCTTGGTGCATAATCATCTCCTTTCTCCTTCGTTTACTTTTTATTTCTAAAGCTAAAATAGCTTCTGCTGCTATTTTAATAATTTGAAAGGTCTAATTTCATTGACCTAAACCAGCTCTCTATTGTAAGGCTTATCCTTATGTTTTGATCTCCAACAAATACTTTTTCAGTAATGAATATTGTCTTTATGTATGTACAATGATGTGGAGGGAGTGGTCCTATTTCAGCATTTTATATGTTTCTTGAGAAGGATGCTCTCTTGGATTTTGACAAGTCTTTTCCTACAGCCTTTTTATTTATTTATTTTTTAATTGACATTCCTGAATGTCTCAAAATGTAATCTTACAGAATTCCAGTATTTTTTGCTTTCCAGTCCCCTAACTGCTAATCTAATGCACCTTTCCCAACTAGTTCCTCTAAGTGATCAGTTTAGTGATTTTTGAGTGTTCTTTATAATTTCATTTTTATTGAATCCATCTCTGATGATGTCCTCTAAACTTATCCAAAGCTCATTCATCTCCAGTACCCTAATTTCATACCAAAAGCTGAACCTAGAGTAATAACACTTTTTACTGATTCAGCAATTACTTGCTGAAGAAGATTACTTGGAAATCTTATAAAGGAATTTCAAGCACTACTGATATCAAAGTAAAATGTTCTTTCAAACATCTTCCTGTGAAAAAATAACAATGTAATATACTGTCTTTGGTTGGGATACAGTTAATTCTCTTCACAGTAGCCAGTACGGGGCTATGCTTTGGATTTGTGCTCTAAACAATTGTAGTGGTTTAGTACTGGCTGACAATGACCAAACCACACAGTTACCCACTCCTCCCCACCTTAGCAGAATGGGGAGGAGAATCAAGAGGGAGTTCTAGAACTTTGTGGGTTGAGATAAGGACAATTTAATAAAAAACCCACGAAGAGTAGGCAGTTACAATGATTGCCAAGGAAAATGAGCAATGCCTGGTGTAACTGCTCACCGCCCACACCCTGGTGCTGAGCCCAACACCTAACCCAGGACAACAATGTTGGTAACGTAGGAATACTTTGGCTATTGCTGAACAGCACTTGCACAGCACCAAGGCCTTTTCTGCCTATCATCATCAACATCTCCTTCTGAAATAGATCTCAGAAGTCGAAAACATCATTCAGCATAAATAGTCTTGTCATCCTTCCACAATCTTAACCAAAACTGGTTGTTTCCTCTACTCCATATTTGCTCTTTTTATCAATTCTATCAAAATAGAAATTTCCAAAGAATCCTACTTCCTGAAACATATCTTAGTATTCTCTTTCTTGTTAAATGTTTACCTATCTTAAGGCATGTGGTCTCCAGCATCATTACTGTATCACCATACCTTAATTCTATTTATAATGTCACTACCAACTATAGTTGACTTCAGTGTTGGCATCTGTGGGCAAATATTTCCATTATTTCTAATTTTCTCACTCTTTAACCAATCATATCATACATTTTACTGTTCATAGTAGTATACATACTGCCCTTTTTCTGCTTCTGGGAAGCATTATTGATGACAAGTGTTTATTCAGTAGATTCTTCTCCAGACAAGTATCGAAACAAATCAATCATCGTAATATCTCATGATTTGCCAGCCTAACATCCAGGTGATTACAGTAATCTCTGAGGCCCATCAACAACCTAATCCTCCTTAAAGCAATAATCAATGTAATAAAACCAGATAGTATATTGAAATAAAGAAAGAATTATCCATCAATGCTTTAAAAGACAGTATCAACTTTACTATGAGTTGCTCTAATAGTCAAATTCTGAAGATATTCCACCCTTCGTTTCAGAAACTGGAATGCTATGAATTCACATAGATCTTTCACTTCAGTCAACCTGAAACAACATTCTCCAATTGTGGATTTTCACTCTGCTATTTTTTTTTTTTCTGTTTAACAACACAGTAAAAATTTTCTATATAGTAGGTATAGATAAACAGATAGATAGATACTAATTGATGGATATTGATTGATAAATAGAGATAGATCTTGATAGATGATATAAATTTAGATATATAGAGAGGATATATATATAGATATCATACAGGACTTTGCTACAACAGCAAACCTTTATATACTCCATATCTGATTATTACATGTTACTGTAAGGATCTCTGCAATTTCTGATACTGGACCCACACTGGAACTGAACAAGTACAAGGCAATGATTTTTCTATACTTCAGACTAAACATTTATTGGTGTCACTCAGAGATTATGTAGCTGACTATTGATTTTTGATGTGTCTTGTTAGCCTACATAAATACTACAAAAATCCATGTAAGTTTTGTCTTTACATTTTTTACGCTTTAAAATATGGTCTTGCTTAGTAATACTAAAGGTTTTAAAGAGCAGAATCTATGTAAAGCAAAAAACATGCAAACACAGTCAGTGGCAAAAGACACTTGCCATGTACAAAATTCTAGCATATATAAAATAAAACTAGAGGAAAATAAACTCTATATAATACGTAAATACCTTTTTATATATATCTATATAGTCACTGAAATTCCTGAGACTTTTGATCAATTATTCAAAAAAGGACACTAAGTTTATTTACTAGAAAAAGAATACATCCATTTATTGTAGGAAGATTAAGAAGATTTTGGCATTTATATACAAATGTTCTAATTTGTTCTTGAACTTCTTGAAATCTCAGAGCAATTTATTCAAGAAACTGAAAAATACAATAGCAAAATAGCCATTAATTCCATTGCAATGTGATGCTGTCTAACAATACACTGTCCAATGGTCATGGGAAAAGGAAATCCAATATGTATTTACTTCACTGATAGTTAAAAACACATCCTTGTTTAATTGACCCGCTTATTTTTGATACAACCAACTCTCACCTTTAAAACAGAAGTTTCAAATAAAATTACTCATGTAAGTTTCTAGGGAGTACATATTCTGTCATAATTTGGTTTGTTGTTTTGTTTTTTTTATTTTTTTGAAAAGCTGTTAACATTGGCTTTCTAAGGGACTTTTTCTCCAATAGTGTTTAGAAAGAATTATGTATTTGTTATTTGTGGGATAATCATGCACGATGACCATCGACATAGGGAAGCATCCCACTGTGCTAGACAGTGAAAATACATATCATGACTTAAAATCACTATCATAGTTTATATCTCAGTCAGAAATTCAAGAGATTCATCACTTTCAAAACAGGGACTATATAGATCACTGTTCTCATTTCTGTACTGCTTTTATTACCCAGATGGGTTGGAAAAAATTATCATCAGACTCATGGCTGGAGAATATTTTGAAAAATACTTACATCTGAATCCAAACCTAAAATCCAACTGTATACAATATTTCTATTTGGTCTTATTTATATTAACCACGAGGGCTTGATAAACACTCTGAAATTTGCAGTAACTAAGTTTCTGGTTCCATAATAACTAGATTAGCTGTCAAGACCAATAGGATGCTGAATAAGTCATTGTTTATCAAAGTGTTTCTATGTATGCTTACATAAAATACATTTAGTATTTTTCCACTTGTTTTCCCAGAGAAAAGAGTGTACTCTTTCTAAGATCCTAGCCATACTACTTCAGGTTCATAACAACATCATAACGACTGGCAGTGTTATCCACTCACTTAGGCACTCAACAAGTGTAGAAGAACTATTACAAAGTAAGTAATCAAATTTATTGCTAACAATCACACTAATAAATGCAGTCAATTTTTTGCAGCTAATAATGCCCTGCCTGGAGAGTAAAAGTCACAAGGGAAATTTCCACAGCTGAGCCACAGCATGGAGCTATTTTGAATTTCATTTATTGATATCAGATGAAAGTAAATTTATGTTGCCAAATCAGATGATATCAAGCTAATAGTGGGTGTCAAGGAAGAGAAGCAATGCCAGCAAATCCTAATGATGAGTCTTAAACACGTATTTAGTAACCTGGATAAGAACACAAAACAGCATGGAAAGTTTATGAAATGCAGTTATTCGGAGGATATTACAAAGCCGTGGTTACAGGATATGCACTTTTAAACCACTACACAAAACATCTTTCAAAGAAATTTCAGCATTCACTGGAGGAAGAAATAGGCTAAATAATTCATCAAAGCATAAACTGAACTGCTTTTTATGTCTTGTGCACTGCATGTTTTGAAGTCCTCCGATAAACACTTTGCTCAGTTGCTGTACAAAGATAGTCAGAAGTGGTTGTAGTTCCTGTCTCTTCTTAGGTAATTCTTCTGTGTTCCTCCTTTCTTTCTTAATGGAACAATAGAAACAAAACTCTTTAAGAGCTTCTTATTAGCACAAAATCGAAAGATAAAGATATTGAAATCCAGAGCTCACTGTGCAGTTTTCACAGCTCATGACACATTTTTTTTCATCTCTTCATCTCCATGTCATTCACAACAGTTGTGTTCCACAGGACTCTGTAACACACACCAGGCAACCTGTTTCCGAGATTTGTGAAGTCTCGGGTTAGTTAATTTAGGCAATTACAACTATGACTTAGAAATATGTCTAGCTCCTCAAGGACTGTAAAACAGGTTCTCTCATGTTTAAAATAGGTGGGTTTTGGATCATTTCTCCACCTTGTCAGGTGCCATTCCATCCATCTTGTTGCTGCATTGGAACTGCATGTAGTAATACAGTTAATTCTGGAAGGACACAAGTTAATTTCAATAGCACTGGCAAAATATCTTTTACTAGAACTTTGCTGACAAATTATACAGCCATAATATTTTTTCCATGCAATGATGATAACAATTGTCATTACCATGCAGTTTATAACAATAAATTCTATCATAACTGGCTTCTTCACTGAATTCCAACAAACTGTTTCATCATCATTGGTTGTTCTTGGCTTGGATGGGTATAAACTGGTTAGATGATTAGGCCCTGTCATGTTTTAGGCTCATCAGGGAACAAAAGACCACAGTTAGCCTCAAGTACCAAAGAAGCTGAGAATTGCCAAAGGGCAGGGAGAGCTTAATTGCCGCTTAAGGTTCAGGATAAAACAGACCAGGCTACTCCGCTTGGGGAAGAGAACAGAAAATAACTTAATGCAACATCAACTAAATTATAACCTTAAAAGCCCAAAACATAACCAAAATAAAACAACACAGAATAATACAACAATGAAGAGTCCGACCAGCCTTTTTAAGAACACCTTCTTGCCACACCTCCCCTCTTCCCAGGCTCAAAGCCCTGATCCCGGGGGTTTTTAACTCCTCCCCCACTCAGGGTGGCTCAGCTCTGGGGCCACTCCTGTTTAATAACTTCAGTAATGATCTGGATGAGGGAATAGAGTGCACTCTTTGTAAGCTTGCAAATGACAGCAAGCTGATGGAACTGTTGATCTGCTTGAGAGCAGAGAATCTTTACAGAGAGATCCAGATAGGCCAAGGCCAATTCCATGAATCTCAATAAGGCCAAGTGTTGGGTCCTGCACTTGGGCCACAACAACCCCCAGCAGCACCACAGGCTTGGGGAGGAGTGGCTGGAAAACTGCCAGGCAGAGAGAGACCTGGCAATGTTGGTTGATAGCGGCTGAACCTGAGTCAGTAGTGTGCCCAGGTGAGCAAGAAGGCCAATGGCATCCTGGCCTATATCAGGAACAGTGTTGTCAGCAGGAGCAGGGAGGTGATCATTCCCCTGGCCTCGGCTTTGATGAGGCTGCACCTCAAATACTGTGTCCAGTTTTGGGCCCCTCCCTACAAGAAGGATGAGATGCTGGAGAGCTGGTGGGCTAGTAAAGGATTTAGAGCACATCTCGTATGAGGAACAGATGAGGTATCTGGGGCTGTATAGCCTGGAGAAAGGGGAGACCTTATGACTCTCTACAACTACCTGAAAGAAAGTTGTAGCGAGGCAGGGGTCAATCTGTCCTCCCTAGTAACAAGCAACAGAACAAGAGAAAACAGCCTCAAGTTGCAACAGGGGAGGTTCAGGCTTGATATGAGGAGGAATTTCTTTACTGAAAGGGTTTTCAGACACTGGAATGGGCTGCCCAGGCAGGTGGTGGAGTCACTGTCCCTGGAGGTGTTTAAAAGATGGCTGGATGTTGCACTTAGGGAAATGTTCTAGTGGTTGATAGTGCTGGGACGAAGGCTGGAGTCGATGATCTAAAAGGACTCTTCCAGTTGAAATGATCTATGATCATGCAGCAGTGTGCACAACCTTTGCAGTAGTAGATGCATTCAAATACATAAATTATCATACCTAAACACAAACCCTGGCTCATTGAGAGCCAATTTTTCCCTTCCTTTCTATGTCTTGTTAGATATTTTTCTATCTAACTACATGACTGCAGATGTTTCAATAAAAAATTTGTTAATTCACTGTTTAATTTTATAAGGACAAGATTTTTTTTTACTATCCACCATCACCAAGAATTACATCAACTCTCTGACCTAGTGGCAAGCTCACATTTGTGCTCATACTCAACAAGAATTTCTCTTTCTGTGTTGACGTCCAATGAGTTCTTATCAATGGGATTATTTTCCCTTTGAAAGGAAAGAGAAAAAGAACAGCAAACCCTATTTTAGACATGACTGACCATGAAAAAGACTAGAAATAAGATATTGACACTATATGGATCATCACAGATTTAGATGACCTGTAGATAATCTGGGGCTCTACTGAGAGACCCACAGACTTCCACTCCAACACATCATAAATATGTTGCATTTCTTCTTGTAATTTGTTAGATCTATTTCTTCTAGACAGAATGAAACAAAAATGCTGTCTAGAAGAATGCCTCTGTACACAGAATTATATCTTTTACTCAGTAGAAATACATTTAATACTTTGAAATAAGAGATTGCCATTAAAAATATTTAGATACATGAAGCAGATCCTCCTGGAAACCATGCAAAGGCACATGGAAAATAAGGAGGTGATTCATTACAGCCAATATGGCTTTGCTAAGGACAAATCATGCCTGACAGATTTGATGGCCTTCTATGTGGGGTTACAGCAACAGTGATTAGAGCAACTGATGTCATCTAGCTGGATCTGTGCAAAGAATTTAACAGTCTCACATGACACCTTTGTCTCTAAATTGGAGAAACATGGATTTGACAGATGAACCACTCCATGGTTAAGGAATTGGCTGGATGACTGCACTCAAAGAGTTGCAGTCAATGGCTCGATGTCCAAGTAGATAGCAGTGATGAGTGGCATTCCTCAGGGGTTGATATTGGGACTGGTGGTGTTTAACTTCTTTGTTGGGGACACAGACAGTGGGATTGAATGCACCCTCAGTATGCCAGTGACACCAAGCTGTGTGGTGCAGTCAACATGCTGGAGGGAAGTGATGCCATCCAATGGTGTCTTGACAGGCTTGAGAGGTGTGTTCATGTGAATGTATAAAGTTGAAGAAGATAGAGATTTTCTACAGTGGACTTTTTACAAGGAGATATAGTGATAGAACAAGGGGTAATGGCTTTAAACTGAAAGAGGGGGGATTTAGAATAGATATAATGAAGAAATTCTTCACTGTGAGAAAGCTGAGGCACTGGAATAGATTTTTTTCACAGAGAAGCTGTGGATCCCCCATCCCTGACAGTTTTCAAGGCCAGGTTGGAGGAAGCTTTGAGCAATCTCATCGAGTGGAAGGTGTCCCTTCCCATGGTAGGGAAGTTGGAATCAGGCAATTTTTAAAGCAATAATGATAATAATTATACTAAATGATAATAAATTAAAATCAAGGCTGTATAAACACTTGCAGTATTGTATCATGGCTTTGTTTCTCAGGCATGAAGTCTTCTGAGGAGCTGTCTCTTTTTAAACTTTATTTATGCATGGAATTTGAACATTTCTGTGAAGGAGTCATCAGAAAGTGGTATCAGTCTACCATCAGAAAGTGACCTAATCCTTCAGTCAAATAACAGGTCAATTGCTTGATTTGAACAGCAATTTTTTTGAGTAGACAAACTGCCTTTTTGCTGCCTAGTCACTGATGGAAGACTGTGTTTTGGATTTAGTGTGAGAATAATGTTGATAACATGATGATATTTTGATTGTTACTAAGTACTACTTCTCTTACATTACGGAATTTTCATTTTCCCATAATCTACTAGAGAACATAAGTGCAAGAAGCTAGGAGGAAACATGACCAGGAGAGCTGATGTAAACAAGATGAAGAGATTTTCTATACCGTAGAATGTCATGTCCATTGTGAAGGACATAATTGGAATGGGACACTCAATATATACAATGAGAGAAGTTTAGGGGAAGGGGTGCATCACTGCTTGGACGTTTGTCACTGGGTGTTGAGAAATCACATTTGCATCACTTGTTTCCATCTTGAGTTTTATTCTTCTCTCATTTTTTATATCATTTTCATTACAATTGTAATTAATAAATATAAGCTATAATTATTGTTATTATTCTGTTGTATTACATTTTTATTATTAAACTGTCTTATCTCAATCCACAAGTTTTTTTGTTTTTTCTGATTCACTTCCTCATCCAGCTGGGAGACAGAGGAATGAGCTGCCCAATGGTGCTCAGTTGTTATCGGCGATAAAACCATGATACTTGGAAAATTCAGGATATGTTAAGGAAGTTCCCAATGCATAATTTAAGCCTATGAATATATTGTCATAGTGGCTGGGTCACAGTCCCTGGCCCAGAAGAATTTAGGCAATAGATAAAGAAGTTAAGGAAATTATGCATAAGTAACTGAGACATTAAAAAATAAAAACAAAAATGAAACAGCCAAAACAAAGCGGGAAATTTGAAAAAGACTTTCCAGGGGTTTTTGACAATTAGCTGCTTTTCAAATCATGATCTTCTCTTTAAGCCAAAGTGAACAACTCTCACCTACTTACAACACCCCTACAGACTGGTGATCTGTCTGGATGTAATGGTGCATTTAAAGCTTTTGTGGATTCAGACATAACTGTTGCAGATATTGAAGATTTTGTTGCAACACAGCCAGCAAGTCTTTGGTTTGTTTCCAGTTCTATAAAGTTCTTTTAACATGCCACAAAGGAGTGTTGCTAAAAAAAAAAAAAAAAAGTGTAACTTTAAAAGATTTTTCTTTTTTCTTTAGAATCATAGAATCATAGAATCATAGAATGGTAGGGGTTGGAAGAGACATTTAGAGATCATCTAGTCCAACTCCCCTGCAGAAGCAGGTTCACCTAGATCAGATTGCATAGGAACATGTCCAGGCGGGTCTTGAAGACCTCCAAGGAAGAAGACTCCAGAACCCCTCTGGGCTCCCTCACCCTCACAGTGAAATAGTTTTTTCTTATATTTAAGTGGAATTTTTTGTGTTCCAGCTTCATTCCATTACCCTTTGTCCTGTTGCCAGCTACAATAGAAAAAAGGGATGTCCCAACCTCCTGACACCAACCCTTTAGATATTTATAAATGTCAATAAGATCTCCCCTCAATCTTCTCCAGACTAAACAGCCCCAGTTCCCACAGCCTTTCCTTGTATGAAAGATGTTCCATACCCCTGATCATCTTGGTGACCTTGTGCTGGACTCTCTCCAGCACTGCCCTGTCCCTCTTGAGCTGAGGAGCCCAGAACTGGACACAGGACTCCAGATGAGGCCTCCCTAGGGAAGAGTAGAGAGGGAGAAGAAACTCCCTCGACCTGCTGGCCACACTCTTCTTGATGCATCTGAAGATGTCATTGGCCTTCTGGGCCATGAGGGCACATTGCTGGCTCATATTTAGCTTATTATCAATCCAACACTCCCAGGTCTCTCTCTCCAGAGCTGCTCTTCAGCAGTTCAACCCCCAGCCTGTCCTGGTGCATGGAGATGTTCCTTCCCAGATGCAGGACTCTGCACTTGTCCTTGTTGAACCTCATGAGGTTCTTCTCTGCCCAATTCTCAAGCTGGTCGAGATCCCACTGAATGGCAGCACAGCCTTCTGGGGAATCAGCCAGTCCTCCCAGTTTGGTGTCATGAGCCAACTTGCTGAGGGTACACTCTGTCCCCTCATCCAGGTTGTTGATGAAGATGTTGAACAAGACAGGCCCCAGAACCCATCCCTGTGGAAATCCACTGGCCACAGGCCTCCAACTTGATTCTGTGCCATTGATCACCACCCTCTGGGCTCTGTCATTCAGCCAACTCTCGATCCACGTCACTGTCCACTCATCCAAGCCACACTGCTTGAGCTTTCTGATGAGGATGTTGTGGGAGACATTGTCAAAAGCCTTGCTGAAGTCAAGGTAGATGACATCAGCTGCTCTCCCTTCATATTGCCAGCCAGTTATGCACTCATAGAAGGATATGAGGTTGGTCAAACAGGATTTTCCATTGATAAAGCCATGTTGACTCCCCCTGATAACCATCTTATCCTTCATATGTTCAGTGATAACATTCAGGATGAGTTGTTACATCACTTTTCCAGGGATGGAGGTGAGACTGACCAGTCTGTAGCTTCCTGGGTCACCCTTCCTGCCCTTTTTGAAGACTGGTGTGACATTGGCCTTTCTCCAGTCCTCAGGCACCTCACCTGTCCTCCATGATTGTTCAAAAAATGATGGAGAGAGGCTTAGCAATCACATCAGCCAGCTCCCTCAGCACTCTAGGATGCATCCCACCAGGACCCATTGACTTATGAGCCTTAAGCTTGGCCAACAAGTATTTAACCTCTTCCACCCAAGGCAAGTCCTCTACTGTCCAGGCCATTCTGTTATCCTTGCCAGACTGGGCTTCCTGAGGGTCAGCCTTCTCCATAAAGACTGAAGCAAAGAAGACATTCAGTATTTTGGCCTTCTCTGCATCCTCAGACACCAGGGCACCCTCAGTATTTAGCAGCGGGCCCACATTCCCCCTCACCATCCTTCTGCTGCTGATGTACTTCAAAAATGCCTTGTTGCTGTCCTTAACATCCCTGGCTAAATTTAATTCTAGAAGGGCTCTAGACTTTCTAGTTGCACCCCTGCATGCCCTGGCAATGTTCCTATACTCTTCCCAAGAAGCCAACCCTTGTTTCCACCCCTCATAGACGGCTGCTTTCTGCCTGAGTTGTCCCAGCAGATCTTTGCTCATCCATGGAGGCCTCCTACCTCCTTTTCTTCCTTTCTTGTGCATTGGGACACACTGATCCTGGGCTTGTAGGAAGTGGTGCTTGAAGATTGCCCAGCTCTCCGTGACACTTCTATCTTCTAGAATCATATCCCATGAGATCTGTCCAAGTATAACTTTGAAGAGCTCAAAGTTGCCTCACCTGAAATCCAGGGTCACGATCTTGCTTTGTGTTCTGCCTCTTCCACAAAGGATTTTGAACTCTACCATCTCATGGTCACTGCAGCTGAGATTGCCGAGGTTCTTTCTTTGTTTAGCAAGTAAAAATAATAATGAGTTTGTATAAAGTGTCTTCATTTTGTTAAATGTTAAGTGCATGAAATGGAAACGTCGACAAACCTACAGAATGTCCTAAGGGAATTTAAAAAATGAAGATATATAACTAATTGCCACAAAGTAACACTGAACATTTCAAGTAATTTTAGAAATACTCGATTTCTATCCAGGAATGCCACCAATGTTTTCCAGTCTTTGGAAATGTTGTTTATTGTTCTTCAGGGGTATTTTTTCTGCTACTGCACAAGTGTGCAGATATTTCTGAATCCTAATCTATCCATACTTTTTGTTTATTTGTTTTATCTTTATGTTGGAAATTAACAAAATATTTTCCAAATGAAATTTCAAATTCAGTTTTGATCTTATAGCAATGGCATATCTCTGCAATAGTAACAATAATTATTACCTTAGCACTAAAAGAAGACATGTCAAAGATTATGCTTCTGGGTTGCACCAAAAAAAAATCATTTTATGTCATTTTGAAACAAAATAGATAGCAGGCTTCTTCGGGGGGAAATGGGGTTTTTTTTAAGAGTCTTTTAAAGTTAAATGCAATTGCTCATTTATCATTCATTTCAGAACAAAATGAGAAGGAATACAAAAAAGCATCCTCCTGTTGCTTTATATCCATTACGGATGCATATTTAGAGTTACAATATATGAGGTGGATATTTATTTAGAATCAGCAAGACTTTCCTATGCAAGTTCTATGACCAAAGTAGGTCAACTTTGGTTCTTGCAGCTTAAACCATTTCCTTTTATACACAAAAATCAATATTAATTTTAAATCAGAGGGAAAAAAATGATTTCTATGCACAATATAGTGCTGAACATACATATTTCAATAAAGAAAATGCCTAAAGGAAGATAGCAAGATTGCAAGGTCTTTTACCTGAAACAATATATTTAGGTTATATTTAGCCTCAGGTCTTGACCAATATAGTATTAAGGGTATAATACTGATTGTTTGACTCTAGCAGACTTTAAATAAAGGGAGCAAGAGCTTTAGGAAACCCAACTCTTGCAGAGTAATAGGGAGAAAATATACCTTTTCCTAGGCTGTGGAAAAGAAACAATTCCTTTCTTTGGGGCTGCACACATTTACACAAAGGAATGAGTATCAAAAATTTGGACTTATGCACCCATGAAGTCACTCACTTCCATCTGCTTGCAGTCATACACAACACATGAAAGCATTTAAATGGCAGTTCCAAATAGCCTTTTCATTGCAACAATTCCTCCCAAACTAGAAAAGGAATCCCAGAACTACATGCTTAAAGCTTTTTTCTGAGGGAATAAGAGAGATATCAAGAAATTGCTCTGGTTCCTACCTATTCCTTATGTCCAAGAATCATCTTGAACAAATATTAGGCATTGTTTTTATTTGAGGTTTTGCTTGCTTACTTGTTTGTTTGTTTGATTTTTTGATTGTTTTTAATGGAAGTTCAAATGTGTGCAGTGATCTCTGACTGGAGCAACTACTCATTTGGATTCTTGACCAATAAAGCATTAGCAATACCTCTGGAGGCAAATACAACTGAAGTTACTGGGACTGTGCAGGATGAGGAAAAGAGGAAATGAGATACAAGCACAAATGAAGCCTGAGCTGATAGAACAGCCAAGTCCCAATTCTTGACTGCATTCAGCAGGATGTCCAAAGAAACTGGATCCAAACTGTTTCAAGCAGAGAAGTTTCACCAAAAAAAAAAAAAAAAAATCATCTGAAAGAAAGACCACAGGCACAAATAAAAACAACTCTCTCTCTCCCTACCATTGCCACAAAGTCCCTGTTTAGTTTCTCTCTCAAATGTTCCCATGTCCAGAATTACTTCTTTCTGGATGAACCTGACTGAATCATAACTTGTGGATTTAGAATAATTTAGTATTAAAAATTTTCAGAACATAAGTTCTTTGTTTTCATTGTTTCCCAATAGCATTCTATGACTAAGTTAGAGATAATTTTCCTGAACTAAAGATTTTCCAGATAGAAGTACCTCCAGACAAAAACTCAGGTTTGCTATCTCAGGCACTGAGCAAGTTTGTAATACTCATTACACCTTTCAAACTTTGCAACTTTTTCCCAGATTTCACTATATTGAAGACAGTATCTTAAAAAAAAAAAAAAAAAAAAAACAAAAAAAAAGAAAACACCAAAAACCAACAAAACACCAAACACACAAAAATTTAAAAAATAGTAACTAATATATTTTTATTGCAACATCTATCCCTTTCTAAAACTAAAAACAATTGCAACAAGGCAAGACTAAAGTTTCCTTCTAAAAACACTGTCTTAGCACAAGTGAGTCACAAGATGAATTGCATGTCATGAAAATGTTTTTGAAATAAATCCTTGAAAAATAAAAATGCACTTATACTAATGACTATTTCTTTACTAAGTTGCCTTCACTAAAAAATGGTCTCAATATTTCTAACTCTACCAGTTTCAGTGCACATTTAACCCAGAAAAAATCTGGAGTAAAACAAAAGAGACACAACCCAGAATGGCTGAACAGGTAGGTCCACTTATACACAGATTCTGTACCCAGAATACTCTATTGAAGTTTGGCCCATTTTTTGAGCCAGTATGAATTAAAATAATATATACATTCATCAAAGAAAACAGCAAGAAAATCACAATCTCCAGTGGAACAAGGACCCTATCTCTTCTCTAACCCAACTTTTCTTCCACTTTCATAAATCTCAGGGGATTAATTCAAGCAGTGCCCACCATAGCAAAAAAGTCTTCCTCAGCAGGCCAGACTATCCTAGAATAAGCAGTCCTACCAAAAGAGCTGATTTCTTTATATGTGCTTCTACCATAAACGTTTTAAACACTCGTTTGTTTCAGACCACAGGAGTCTGTAGTGACACATTTTGCATGAGATGACTCATCTGCAAGATTTCAACAATCAAGGGTAAATATTCCTACAAAGGAAAATATAAAGGGCAGTGCATATCTTCCAGGTAAGTGTGAACACACTATGCCAGAGAAACCCACAATGCCTGTCCTCTACAGAATCACAGAATGGCAGGTTTTGGAAGGGACCTCTAAAGAATATCTATTCTAACTCCCCTGCTAAAGCAGGTCTACCTAGATAAGGTTGATGTACTTAGTCTTTATTTCTTCATAGATATTCCAACCTTCTACAGTTCTTGATGAATGGATTGGTTGGGGAAGCTAAAGTTCTCTGTAAACTATTCCCCCTACAGAAAACCTGTGAAAGTAGCTATTATGGACATTGGCCGCAGGCTTTCTGGGCACATAGCCACTTTGTGTAGGTGTCATGGTTTGACATGACAGCCTTTTCTGGTAAGAGGGAAGGGGCTGTAAATATGGCTCCTGTAAGAAGTGGCTCACAACTCTCCCCAGCTCTGAGCCAGATCCACTTCTGGGGTTGAGCCAATTAGACACTTCCACAATCACTTTTTAAGAAGTCGGAAGAGGAGACTTCTTCCTCCTGTTTCTTCCTTCTGCCCCTTCTTCTTCTTCTGGCTGGTGGTGGTGCAAGGAGTAGGAAGAGTGAGAGAAACAACCATGCAGACTCCAAGGCCAGTGAATAAAGAGAGGAGGAGGTGTGCTGGAGCAGAGACTCCCCTGCATTCTATGGAGAGAACTGGTGAAGCTGAGATTTATTTTCATTTCTTTAAAGACCCCGCAACAGCAGTAGAAACTAATGTTGCTAAAGCTGACCCTGGACCAGGGACAGTGCTTCACTTCATTAAAGGCCCCAAGCCAGGGACAGTGATTTTGGCGAGAGGAGGCCGTGTCCTGAGGAAGGGAACCAATATCCACAGCTGTAACTGTGGGGAGTAACCCATGACAAAGCAGCTCATTAAACTTATGCCCAGAAGAGGCCTTGTCCCGAGAGAGGGACCCTGTAACTGCAGAAACTGCAACCGTGGCAAAGAATCCACACCAGAGATATTCACCAAGGACTGCGTCCCGTGTGAGGGACCCTGTATCGGCAGAATCCGCAGCTGCTGGGAACACCCACACCAGAGAAGTTTGTTAAGGACTGTGTCCTGGGAGGAACCCTGTGTTGGAGCAGGGGAAGAATGCCAGGAGTCATCTTCATCAGAGAAGACAGAAGCGTCAGAGACCATCTGTGAGAGACTGACCACATCACCCATTCCCTGCACCCCTGAGCCGTTGAGGGGAGAGGAGGTAGAGGCATCCGGAGCAGGGAGCTGTTCCTGGGAAGAAAGGAGGGATGGGGGAGGGAGATCTTAAATTGCTGTTTGTAATTTTCTCATCATCCTACTCCCTTTTTTGCTTTTATTCCATTCTCTTTCTTGTAGAATAAACTTTCCTACTTTCCTCTCTAAGTCGAGTAGTGGAGTCTGTTTTGCCCAGAACTGTAATTGGCAGCGAGCCCTCCCTGCCCTTGTCTTAATCCACAACAACCTTGCTTATCTTTTTACTCCTATTTCATTGGGTCCTCTGCCATTCTAATCAGGGTGGGAGTGAATGGGGGGCACCAAGTGAGAGACTGTCATGGTGCTGCTGTGCTAGCTGGGCCAAACCACAACAGTAGGTCATAAAACAGAGGATCACATTTTTTCCCTTTCCCTCTGTCACATGTCCTCTTACTTTCTCAGCATTATGGTCACACAAAGGAGTAGTCTCCAATTTTTCATCAAATAGTTACCTGAAAGCTGACAGTTATTTTTTTATGTTCCACTTGCATTGATGAGAATTTCTCATATATCATGCTCTCTGCACTGCCAAAGCCGTCTTTCTAAATATAAGATCACTTGCTTAGCAGAATAGAGCATTAGGACTTGTGTTTTAGGGTAACTAAAAATGTCTGTAATAGAGATGATCACTATCATGAGTAAAATGACAATTAAGTTTATGAAATGCATAAAGTGCTGAAGACATTTTATCACAAAAGACACTGAGAAAGCTAACTTTTACTACTACACAGCTCTCTAATAGGCCTATCAATTATAATTTTTTAATATTGAGTGATAAATCACCCTCATTGAGGGAAAACTTCTGTGGCAGTTTTATTGTGAATTTACAACCATGAATGATTAAGCATGAGGAATGCGCTAGGGTTTACCTCCTGCCTGTGGTTTCCTAGTTGAATTCTGCAGTCAAAATTAACCACTGATATAGTTCCTGACATCTTACTCCACCTGTGTTGCTCAAGGAAAGGAAAAAAAATAACCTGTCTTGGTTTTGCCCAGCCAACAATGAAGCACCATGACAGTCTCTCCCTCGATGCCTCCCATTCACCCAGACTCTCGTTAGGATCACAGAGGCCCTAACAAAATTGGAGGAAAAAAAATAACCAAGGTTGTTGTAGACTGAGACAAAGGCAGGGAGGACTCACTGCCAATTACAGTCCCATGCAAAACAGACTCCAATACTCGACTTAGAGAGGAAAGTAGAAAAGTTTATTCTACTACTTACAGGAAACAGAACAGAACAAAACACAAAAACAGGGCAAGATTATGAGAAAATTACAACTAGCACTTTAAGATCTCCCTCCCCCATCCCTCCTTTCTTCCTGGGCTCAGCTCACTGCTCCTGATCTCTCTATCTCCTTCCCCCCTCAATGGCTCAGTGGGGCAGGGAATGGGGGATGTGGTCAGTCTCTCACAGATGGACTCTGCCTCTTCTCAGATGAGGACGACTCCTCACATTCTTCACCTGCTCTGATACAGGGTCCTTCCCTTGGGAAAGAGCCATTAATGATCTTCTTTGATGTAGGTTCTTCCCAACAACTACAGCTTCTGCAAATACGGGTTTTCTCACATGGGAAATGGCCTCTTCTGGGCATAGTCTTAATAAACTTCTCTGGTGTGGGTTCTTCTTGACAGCTACAGCTTCTATGACTATGGAATTCCTTGCATGGGACACAGCCTCCTCTAGTAATAGTCACTGCCCTTGGCATGGGATCTTTAATGAAGTGAGTCACTGCTCCTGACATGGATGCACTTTTAAAAATTGCAAACAAATCACAAACCTCAGCTTCACAAGTCCCCTCCGCAGGATGCAGGGGAGTCTCTGCTTCAGCACATCTCCTCCTCTCTTCCCTCACTGACCTTGGGGTCCATATGATCACTTCTCTCTCTCTTCCAACTCCTTGAACCACCACCAACTGGAAAAGAAGGAAAGGCAGAACAAGAAGGAACAGGAGGAATCCTTCTCTTCCAGCTTCTTCTTCTTAAAAAGTGATTGTGGAGTGCCTAATTGGCTCAGCCCCAGAGGTGGGTCTGGCTCAGAGCTGGGTAGAGTTTCATGTAACACTTCACCCTCACCTGAAACAGTTCCATGTCAAAACATGACACAAACAAAAAAAGAACTCCATGAGTAATGATGTATAAGGCCAGACTGGTATGGCTCCAGCACAAAGGAACTCTATTGGAAATAGAGTTGGAAATTGGAAATAATTTCCAATAGTTGTATGTGGCTTTCACTTGTACTAGCCTGTTTTCCCAGGTGTAAATGATGAGCACTTAACGGTTCCCCAAAGTCGACTCTTTCTGCTTTATCTTAAAGCAGCAATGCCAAGTTTATCTTAATTTTGCCTGGGCAGATTCAAATCTGGATTGAACCAAAGACAGGAGGGTAGAAAATTGGTTAGAAATTCTTTCTATTTCCACTAATATATTTCTTCTTCTATTTTGTATAATGGGAATATGATTTACTGAGAGGGACCAACAATGAATCCATCAAGAAAGTCATGCAGCCAATAGCTCTTTTCAATGTCTGTCCTCAGGACAGAATTCAAGATAGGCTGTCTATTACCAGACTTTACAACCTGACTAAGCCATTTTGCAGTCTTGAAGTGAACTCTAGCACTGACAAGCTAAAGCAGTGTGGTGCTTTTTTTAGTGGCTGAATTTCACTTGTGGAAGAGATCAGTATCCTTTTATACCTCTGCTGCTTGAAACTGAAGCATTTGGACAAATACACACCGTCAGAGAAGTTTTGTTTATTGCTTTGTTTGAAAAAAATGTTTCCTCCTCTGTCTGTACAAGCAGTTGCTGCTGCATTTCAGGTTCACCATCAGTCTAAAATTGCTTCTCTGACTTTTACACAACACATTTATCCCAGAAAGCAGTTGTGCCATTGTAAGGCATACTCAGTGAGTTGTCTTGGGCAGTCTGTGCAGCAGGTCATGACCCTACTCCATCTTTTAGGCATGTGCATAAAGGCCACTCTCCACATCACTCTGCAAGTAGTGGCTATAAACTGAGAAGCCTTTGCCAAGCTTGGATACTCTGAGCAATATATCCTACACCAGTCCAAGGGAAGCGTGCTGGCATCATTCCCAGAGACAGTGTAATCTGTACAGATACAATGCCTGCAGCATTTCCAGGAGAGCATTTCCCAGACTTTCTGAACACTTAATACATTGCTTCCTACAGCTGTCACATAGAATACCTGAAAACAGTATACTATGCTTTGGTAATCTATTTTCATTGTATTTCCTGAGATTAAATAAAATGTTAATTATTTTTTGAGCCTAGAATCTGAAGACAGTTAAACAAATCTTGAAGTATTTTTGTTGAAACTAGGAATTCCAAAGTAGGTTGGGTTGGAGGAGGTGGGTGGTGTTTTCCCCCATGACACTAGAATAATGGCAAAATTATTTTAGAAATATTAAGAATTTGAAAACCCACAACACTATTTTGTTAACCCAATGAAAAGTTGAAAGACAAATTGCTTGCTCTGGTGAGCAATAAAAGGACAAACTTGTGGAATGACTCCTCTCATATTTACCAACCTTAATTCCCAGTTTAGACTTTCATCTGAAATTTGGATTTTGACAGCCTTGTTACAGACAGTAGCCTTCTTTTATTAAATGGTTTTGCCAGATTTCAAAACAAGATTTGAGATGTCAGTGCTTTTGGATGACTAAAACACATGAAAGGCAGTGTAACTTTGTCAGGTACACGAGAAATTTACTCTTTTTGAAATTTTACATTTATTGCTATTAAGTTGAAAAGAAACTGTCAAGGACTTGTGATTATATAGATGTGTGTGTATATCTATATATATACAAAACATTGTGTGTGTGTGTGTGTGTGTGTGTGTGTAAGGTCAGCCTATACATCTTCTGAAAAAGAGACAATGAGTAAGTAACATACAGCACTTCTTAACCAAAGACGTTTTTACTGAAGAGAAAGAGAAAAAAAGACTCACTCTCTGCTGCAAGTGCCATATGGGAATCCTTATTGTCCTGAGCACCCTCAATTAAAGAATGCATTGCAATAATAAGTAACAGCTGCATGGGAGGTGGGAGTGTTGTATCAATAAGGCAGAGAGGAAGGTTTTCATAATTTCTGACAATACTAACTGCACCACAGAAGGTTATAGCACTGGAAGAACTGCGGTAGGAACTGCTTGCTCTTGTAATTAAGAGGTGTAGAAGAGGGAATCTTTCTATCATTCCCCCACGGAGGAACATTGTCTTTGAAAGACATATGGTTACTAGGAACCAGGGCTCCAGCTGTGTAAACCCTCCCCCTTCCCAGCATGCCTGAACATTAGGAGAGACACAATTGAGTACTCACAGTATTAAAGGCAAAAAGAAAAAAAAGTTCATCTGGGATCTGATCCAAAGCACACTGACGTTAATGAAAAAAATCCCACTGATTCCAGTGAGATTTTGGTCAGATCACATTGTATTTAGACAAGATTTTTTTTCCCTGATTTTTAATTCTTTAGCTGCAGAACTTTTCATTTGCAACAGCAAAAGACAGGTCAAGGAACTATGCAGAAGTAAAGCACTGTTCGGGCTGCCTTTTTAGTCCAGGGATACTAATACCAACAGAATAGTTTGGTTTTCTAGTGTTTATGTTCAGCCAGATAAAAAGATCATGGAAAAAAATAGGTGAATCTTGTAACAGTGATCTCTTTAGTTGAAAAGAGAGCCATCAAGCAATTTAAAAACACAGAACTCTAGTGAAGAGAAGTAGAGAAGCTCTCACAGGACAAAAGGTGAAGTAGCAGGAAATAATTGTTTAAGTACAGGCACTTATAAGCAGAATGAGGAGTCAATGAGTGGACAGGAAGGTAAGATTCAAAAAGTTTATTATTTCATAATGAAAAAAGAGAACGGATAGAAAATTATACATAAGTAGAATGATGTGCTTAGAGGAAAAGATAGCAAAGATGTCATACAAAGTTTTCCACACATATAGTTAAACTATATAGGAGAGCAAAAAGGACAGAAAACAATGTAGGCTGAAACAGTTTATCAACAATGTCACTAGACCAGCTAGGAGACTGGTGAAGCTGAGAACACACTTCGCAGAGAAAATACCTCTAGATGAGGTGCTATGGATAAAGTATTAAGAAGACTTCATGATATCAAAGCAAAACCTGTGATAATAAGAAGATGGAATGAGTCATTATACTCAAAGCTGCTTTCAGATCCTCTTACTAAAAGGAAATATTGCTGTATCAGAAACTCAAAGGTCTGGAGCTGAAGCTAACTGTAAGCCTTGCTGTGTAATGAGATCATGCATTGCTTTGTAACAAAGGTTAATTATTCTGCAGACGGAGACCTGGGAGTCCTGATTGATAACAAACTATGAGCCAGTAATGTGCCCTCATGGCCAAGAAGGCCAATGGCATCCTGGGATGCACCAAAAAGCGTGTAGCCATCAGGTCAAGGGAGGTTCTGCTCCCACTCTACTCTGCCCTGGGGAGGCCTGATCTGGAGTCCTGTGTCCAGTTCTGGGATCCTCAGCTCAAGAGGGACCACAAACCTCTGGAAAGAATCCGGCACAGGGCCATCAAGATGATCAGGGGAATGGAACATCTTTCATACAACGAAAGGCTGTGGGAACTGGGGCTGTTTAGTCTGGAGAAGAAGAGACTGAGGGGAGAACTTATTAATATTTATAAATATCTAAATGATGGGTGTCAGGGCGTTGAGATATCTGTTCTTTCTATTGTAGCTAGCAACAGGACAAGAGGTAATGGAATGAAGCTGGAACACAAAAAGTTCCACTTAAATATAATAAAAACTTCTTTTACTGTAAGTGTGAGGGAGCCCTGGCACAGGCTGCCCAGAGGGGTTGTGGAGTCTCCTTCCTTGGAGGTCTTCAAGACCCGACTGGACATGTTCCTATAGTGACCTGATCTAGGTAACTCTGCTTCTGCAGGGGCGTTGAACTAGATGATCTCTAAAGGTCCCTTCAAATCCCTACCATGATTTTATGATTTGCATAACGGTTTTTCTTCCTCTGAAACAGAGGACACAAAACTGAACAAGGAGTAAAACCTAGTGACATATCTTCCAGAACAAAAGGCCATTGTTGTGTCTATTCTAAGTGGTTTAAGAGACATGGTTTGTAGTACATATTGTTTTCACCTATTCTTGACTTGATTTTTTTTGAGCAGGTAAGAATTTCAGTACTCAGCTTCCTTAACAGCAGTGCAAAAATGCATTCAGTTTCAAGACTGCAGCTAGCAATATATCTGCAGATTTCCTGAGGTGAACTAAAAATTAAGCTCTAGTTTACCCAGCTTGTTTCATAACTCTGCAGTAGATTGACCTGTCAACAGAAATGAAGTTAGAACTAAGCCTCTTGTAATACCTCACTTCTCAAGAGTTATGAGGTATGTCTACATTAACTATACCACCAACTCACCATCACAATGCTGATGGATGCAAATAGAAGATCCCTCCACATGTATCTCTCCATTTAGCACTGAGAAAGGAGGTTGTCATCAGATCACAGTTACTGGGCCACTGCAGAAGACCTGTCTAATACTTCAGCCTTTTCATAAACTGTCTGGGTTTCTGAAAGGTGAAAGGGAATGAAGAGGGATTCTGTTTCACATATTGTCTTTAAGATTATTTTATATTTCTGTGAGCTGATAATTTCTTTAGGTAGCAAAAAGAAAACACATGACTGTCCGCTGCTTTTACAAAGTGAGAGAAAATTTGCTGTAAAAGGCTACCAAGTCAGAATAGATGCCTAAATATCAGTGACTGACAGGAGGTACAGAGTAATGTTAGGATATATTGGGGCTACATTCTTGTCATTCTTTTTTCAGTCTTCTCTTAGTCTCCTTGAAATTCACCTATTTGTAATCACAATTTGGTTTTGAACATTGATCACAACCCTGTTCTAAAACTTAGCATACAGGTAGTCCCTTAGAGCAATTCAAATTTATTCTCTTTCTGCCAACCCTTGTCTACTTGCCATTTTCAAAGAAACACTCCTGGATGACTGAGAAAATGTACTATAGTAAGCAAAATGTAAAATAGTAAAATGTACCATGAAAGCAAAATTTCTGTGGCAAGGCTACCCAGCATGTACCAAGACGTCAGCTACCTAGCAAGTTATCTTACCATATGTACATTTTGGGTATTCCACAGAATAATTGTTGACATATACATCCCTTTGCTGAAGGGTAAGAACATATATCATACTTCCCTTTCAAGAAACAATCATGAACTCTCCCTATGTTGACAATGATTCAAAGAAATTTCAGAGGTTCCGTAATAAAACTGATGGTGGATATACAACCAGAACATCTTAAGTGTGGACTCATATTCCATACTTCTAAAAAGGGAGACCATTGCATATTAAACCATCTGGTTTGGACTTGCCTTCCAAGTAAACTGCAAGTAGTAGAATGCATCACAATTGTCCAATATGACAGTGACAAATAAGCAAATGACCATTGCCAGACCTGCATCCAAGCAATAAGTATAGCTAAGAGAGGAAAGCTGGTATTTTGGCTACTGTTATATTTTGGGAATAAAGAAAAAAAAAATCTGTCACATATCTTTATAGTACCCTCTTCTCCTTCATCTCTAGTGGGGTGAAGATGTGCCCAGAAATATCTCTTAACCATAGACCTCCTTATATTAATTATCAGCTATTCTAATGGAAAGTTAAAAGCAACATTAAAAAAACTAATCTCTTACAAACGGAGGCAAACAAAAATCAGCTTGCACATATCTCAGCCAGGTGACAACCATATTTGCCTGAGTTCTTATGTAGTTTTGCAAGATATTTTCAAGCTTCGCTGGACAGAAAGTTCACCGAATCCCCCAGCAGAAGAAGAGTTTTTAGACAACAAATAAATGACAAAATCAGCATTAAGTGTGGGTTTAGATCGCAAGTAATATGGTAAGAATTTGCACTATTTGTCTTTGTGGGACTTTATTGTGTGAATGGGAAAGGAAGACAGACTTGAGGATTTTAAGATTATGTAAATTACAAAGGAATGTAATTCATTCTAGTTCAATTACTAAACATTCTATTTGCTTGATTTGAAGCTTAACTTAAAAGGGCCTCTTTTCTTTCATGAACGTGGTACAGAGTTTTAATTCTGAAGTGACGTATCTTTTCCATGAAAGTTTTATAGCCTCCCATGAGCAGGATCTCCAGTGTGTAACAGAGCCATGACACAGTAAAGCAGATTGGGGAACTAAAACCTCAAAACTATCCAGTAGACATTGCAGCAGCTAATATCTAAGTCATATATACTCAATGCAAGAATGTCCCTCCCTAAAAACTTTAGAAAAAGTGGTAACTGGGCTCAAGAAACTGTTAGCTCAACAAATCAACCTTTAATCTCTTTCTTAATCTGCCTGCATATTCTTATATTAGCCTGCATCTAATTTCTGGCTCCAAGTATATCATTTATGCATCCATCCTGAGAACAAATAATCTCATTCTAAAAATGGCTCTTTAAAAATTCTAGCTCTATTTTATTCACAATAGTTTAGAAACAGAGGCAAGTAGCTCAGAATTTTAAAGTTTCCTTCTGTTATTTAAATAACATAAAAACAAATCTTTTGGTAATTCTGTTATTTTCATTCTTTCTACACTTGATTTTTTTAAAAGAAACTAATATTTATCATGGAAAAAATTTATTTCAGAAAAAAACAAGGATCTGTATGAAAAGAGTGGTGAAAGTCTGAGGTGATAGATTTTAAATTAGTTATTAAAATAAAGAGTATATGTACCAAAAGTCTTTAATGTCCATGTCTTTAATCCCCAAATCTCTATTGATTCTCCCTAAACAAACCTAACATACCAAAAGAAATCACATAAAATTATTGTCATGCTATGAAGTGCACTTAGTATGACTAGGTCATGATTCTGTCACCACAGAATTTTCCTAATGGTCAGGATCCAAAAAAAATTACCAATGTAGCTGACACTAATTGGTGCACTTAATGGCAGTCTGAGCAAAGAGACCAGGTCTTAGTCAAGCCTATCTACTAATCCTTCACCCTGGAGAAAGCTTCTTAAGGTCAGTGTTGCTATATATCTGTTGAACTGCACAGACAGGCTTGTATTGCCACTGTTTTACATTTATACTTTCAGTGTGTTTCTGTCTTTCATGTACTTTTTGAAAAGCATCTGTATACTTTACTGAAAATAAGTGTGCTCTAATCCCCTAAATTATACTGAAAGAAGAAGAAAGCAGGAATTTTTTGAGAGAAAGATATTTTAAAATAGTAAATACTACTATGCATACTCTAAAAAGTAAACAAACAATTTGCTATAAATCGGAAGTCAACAACTAGATTAATGTGGTGCACTGTCAGAGATGACAGATAGTCATGGAAAGAAAACTCTCCACTGACCAATTGGGAGATACTAGTCAAGTTAGTGAAGTTTAATTCAGTCAAAAGATTTGCAGACATCTGTAATCCTTTAATCTCTGAGACTGGAATTTAAATAGAAATAGAAATCAGCCACAGGATGCAAGATATGTTGTCTTTCAAACACTGGAATGTCATCCACAGGAAATTGCACATCTATGTCAGTAAAATAGTTTATAATCTAATCCAGAGCATCTTTATGGACTTCTTGCACCATTTTTTTGTAATTCCAGGTAAAGATAATCGTCTTAAGAAACATTTTCTGCCCCACTAAAATAAACCAGTTTGAGAGAGCTAAAAAAATAGTCTGGGCTTTGCAAGGTCATAGATCAGATGCTATTTGAGCCTTTCAAATATATCAACATAAATTCTACTAAATTAATCTCATCTGTCACTTACAAGAGCTGCAACATTCACCTCTCATGCCTCTGTTGATCTTCACTAGCTAGAGAGGGAATGTCACTCCAGACCTGCATTATGAGTACAAAGCCTCACATCACTCTGAAGTGAGTCCATCATTCCTATATCCTGTAGGCAAGTCTCACTTTCCATGGTCAATCTTAATTTCTGTGCACAAGTATAAAGCAGTTGATAAAAAATTTGCTTAATATGGTGAGAAATGTTCTAATAAGCACATTCTACATTTCATTAAATAAAAATATTTAATTATTAGAATTATCTTAGATATGCAATGGATTTTACAAGGAATTTGCTTTTTCCATTGGCCTTTACCTCCACCAGCCCTTTACAGTGGAATTCTTTTAAGCATAATTTTTATTAACGTGTTTGCCGAATAGTGAAAATAATTTTCTTGATTAGACAGTTTTCAACTACATTACACTTCTACAGTTTAGCACATAACTTTTAATAACAAAGATATTGCATCTCTAAATGATGTGTGTATTTAGCCTGCTCATCTTCGATAGCCTTGATTTGGATTTTTCTTTTTCTTTTTTTTTTCCTTTTTTTTGAAACTACACTTGCTCCATCTAGTGGCACTTTCCCAAGGCATGGGAGATTAAAAAAAATAAATAAATGCCCACACAATAAGAACAAATATAAAATGCAGCATATAGGAACAGAAATGTCACATCAAAATCAAGGATGTTTCCATTCAGGTAATTTAGTCTGTTCCATAGCTTTTGCAATTAAAACAATACTAAAAAAACATATCTTTTTTAAAAAAAAAAAAAAACTACGATAAAAATTCACAATTCACTGTAGGTTTTTGTACAGCATCATTAGCAAATACATTAAAACAAATGCTTCATTTTTTAACTTTGCAAGGATTTATTGTCTTTATTATTAACATACTGATTAGCATCTTAAAATAATCTACTTCATCCACAAAATGCCTTACCTTGTTGACCCATACAGCTCTAATTGGCTAGTGGTGTCTATTTAGCTAGGACTATTACATGATAGCACTGTTTCAGGTACACAAGGGACAAGTTATTCTTAAACTAATTACACTGGCTGCATGATGAGCAAAACCTCTTCTGGGCCAACTTTTTCTCATAACAGTCTCTTGGTAAGCAGCTGCCAGAAGATCTGTAAATTATTTTTTGATGCAATAACTGAAGTGCTAATGGCTGGAGATTACTGTTTCAGCAATCTTTCTCTTTATTTATTTTTAAAGTATCTTTCATATTAGTTACAAGATGTACTCTTTTTTCCCCATGTGATAAAAGTAATCATTCTTACCAAAAAGAAAAAAAAACAAACCCAAACGAGATTACCAGATGCTTAAGTCAATTTAAAAAAAAATATTTTCTGCAATAGCCTGCTCTGAAGAGTCATATTAGCATATCTATACTCTTCTCGGTCCACTGACTCTCTCTCATCTTCTCTTCTTAAAAACCTGGAAAAGTATTGCCTACAACTGCAAGTTTGAAATCAAGCATCCCATGTTATATTATTTTGGCAAATTGGATTAGTCATTAAATTTCTCTATATCTGCTTCACCATCTCTAATATGCACTAGTCAATGCAGAAATTAATGTTTTAACAACTATTGAAACTGACTGACACCAATAACTCCTCTAGTTATTCTAATATAAGGCAGGATGTCAATTTACCGAATTTAAAGGTTTAAAAAAAATTTAGAAAGGTTAACTATTTCACATAAAAAATGAGCTTTTGTTTAAGTTGGTTTCAAATAATGCCATAATAATGTCAATTCTTTTAAGTGTCATTTTAATTTCACTTGTCCATAGAATAGATGAAGTGAAAATGAAGACTATTCAGTTGGATAAACAGACTATTGAGGAAGAGTGGATATTGTAAACAAAATATCATTTTGTTGACGTGTTCATGTCACTCTACACTAAAACAAAACACGCCTTTCTGTTTGCTCACTATTCCATGCTCACTAAGATGAGGAGAAACAAGATATTTCAAACATATGTTTCAGTAAGTGCCTGACCAGCCAGCCCATTTTAAGTGAGTGCCATTTTTCTGCAATTAGAAAACATATTATTTAATTAGAAGATGAATCCTTAAATGCTATCTGCTAGGTGTCAATTCCAACAATTTGTAGTATAATATTCTGACCCATTGAGTGCCCATTAAAGTAAATTATTTAAAAGTGTAACTACAATTTTAATTCAAGTTCACTATCTCCAAGCCTATTGAGCCAAAAATGTTATGCTTTAATGTCTTGGGAATGTCATAATCAAGAGTATGTTCACAGACTACTAGAAGTTCTATCATGCTTCAGCCACTGGAGGCAATAACAGTACATCTGTAACCATTGAAAATTTGTTTTAAAACTGTCACACTTTTTGTTTTTCTAGATGACTCAATAACTGAGAAACTCAGTGATACAAAAAGAGAGATAACAGGGAGAAGATCGCAACCAGCACCGTTCTTCCAGTCTGCAGCTAAATTGAAAAAAATATTGTTTGGGGCTTAACATAATTTATTTTTCCTATTTTTTGATGGCAGAAAAGGAATTTTTAAGCTGAAAAGGGCAATATTTTAAATCAAAACAAAAGAAATCAACACTTGAAAGCTAGATATAAAAAGCTGCTCTTTCAGTTACAAAATAGTGGCAGAACCAATATATAATTTATATCTTGCATGAATATCTATGCATCAGTGGAAAAACTGCAACCTGAACATCCTCCCTGTTAATGAAACAGGGAATGGGTATCAGCAAAGTAATTTCCCTCCATTGCAATGAACACCTTATGTAACACAAAACATTTGAGGACAGCAAGAGATACTCCACAATGCCGTATGTTTAGAACAGTCTTCTTAGACACAAGGCTTTGGATTCTTATCTTTATTCTAATTAGAAAACATGCAAACAACTTTGGAGAAAATGGGCAGAGTCCCAAATATCTGTCAAATACACCGAATTGGGGTGAAAGATATCACTGGCTTTGGGGTAGTCTGTGTTTTTCATTTGATCTGCAAACTGGCATAATCATAAACATAAACTCACACCTTTGACAAACAAGTAATTCACCTTTTTAGGAGTGCCTTTATAAAGCCTAGTGGCTACAGATAAGCAATTCTATTGATTTGAAAGGCACTTAAACAAAATAGGTCTTTTTAATCACTCAGTGACATGCTATTCAGAGAATTCTTTCAGAGCTATAAGTGATTTCTACCTCTGGGAAAAGGATTTAATTGCTGAAAGAAATATATATTGGTCTGCTTTTAGACCCAACCCTATTTTCAAAAAACAAAGAGGATGCATTTGTGAATTGCAAATAACCCAAACAGAGTAAATTTATGGTTGTCCAGCAGCTCAATTAGCCACCACACACACTAGAATGTTTTGACTGGACTAATTGATCAGACCAAACTGGAAAACTCTCAGTCATTAGGAGAAGTAAGAGTGGTAAGGGTAACTGGAGCAAATTGAACAGATGACCTCTAATTAAATCTATAGGGAGAAAAATATTTTCTTACATCCATCTCAAAGTGCATTATACTCCCATGCCTAGTCCCAGTGGGCACCAGACCAATACAATTCTACTTTTCATTGTCATGTACTGAAGTTTGTTGTCTACAACCTGTAAATCTGAAGCAGTTTTAAAAAGGAAAAATTCTGCCATCAGGAGATCTAAGCCTGTAGTCTGTTTCTACCTTTCAGACTAATCTCTTAACCACTTTTTCTTCAGGCAAGAATGACATCCATCAAATTCCCAGCACCCTGAGTTATGCACAGCCTTCCCATTAACTTTCTGCCTAAACTTCACTGAACTCCTATATTTACCATACACCCTAATAGTGTATGTAACCCCGTTTACTTCTTCATTCACTTCATTAAGTATGAACACAATCAGTCCATCCTTGGCTGAAAAAGTAATTTTGACCTTTTTTCAGTTACAAAATATTGCAGTTTCTAAATCCAGTTGCTTAGAAAATGTCTCTTATATTCCCACATGCATGTCTGCACATTTCTGCATGCACAAAGGCAGACTTCTACTTCTCAATTCAGTATGCAGTCTTCAATTACCTTTTCATGGCTCACAGCTACACTCTTGTTTTTCTGCCTGCAAGTAACCTCTGACCTGTGGTGACAAGAATCACTCCTGTCTCAGAAAATAGCAGCTTCTTATTATTACTATATTTCTAAGCTTCATTTTAACACCTCTTCTTCCCGTTACTTTTACTATGGGTATCTTTCCTATTCCGGCCTCACAGCTCAAAGATTTCATTTAGCCACTGAATAGTGGTTTTCTGGCATTTATCTGCAACTTGTACCATGTTATCAACTTGATTGTTTCTTTTCACACACATGCATTTTAGCCATTTAAATGTATTACTCTAAGTTTTCATTTTATGTGTCTTCAAGCATTAAAAAGCTCAGGATGATTGTCTGGTATGGATTTTAAAAAAAAAAAAATAGAAAATCCCATATCTCTCTAATTTATCATGTTTATCTCTTTTTAAGTCATATTTGACAGATGACCAATATAAGCTTCCTTACAGTATTCAAACAAAGTAAGTTTTCCAAGTGGCTTCCCTAGCGGTTCAGTAGTGTCAGCAAGATAATGCAAGAAAAACCGGAAGATCACCATTAGTCTCTGAGTTACCATTCATCTAGACAGAAGTCACACAAACAATACTTTTCCTAATCTGTCAGAAATGAGACCAAAGTGTCTTTCACAAGCGATACTAGCCAGATCACAGACTTCATGGAGATGTCATACTGTTATCAGAAAACTCATATTTATGCTGAAAGGATTGATTAAAAAACAAGCATTTAAAGAAATGTCTCAAACTTTCCCTTGGATCTTTTGTAATTCTTTACAGATATTAGCACAAAAAGAACAAGACATCAGATTGCACAGATTTGAGAAAGCTGTCTGGTCCAAGTTCCACACAAGATATATGAAAAACACATAGCCTCTTGGCTGTGAGATGTAATTATTTTGTTATGGATCAAACAAGAGAACAAAAGAAGAGGAATAAAATGTTAGGTTTTTAAATGGCAGAAGGTTAACCGTGCACTGCCCTCACAGCCCATATGACATCCTGTGCTTTACAGGAGTCTGAAAACTGAGAGAAATGTGATTTCTTTGAAACTGTAGGTAGGAAAAAGCAATTTATTTTGATCACAAAAAGATACCAGGAGAAGCCTGAGACATCCTTACCCAAGCCTTACCCAAGTAAAGTGAATGGGCAAAAGAATAACAACAGAAATTCACTATTGACATATATAAATTATGAACACTAGAGGGGAAAAAATTAACTACTCATACACCTTATCAACACATAAAAGGCACTTTGCCTTCTCTGTGGGCAACTAACTTTTCTTCAGCTTTTCAACTGCAATCAGACAAAAACCTTAAATTTAGGTACAATGTTAGTCTACATGGACTGACACTATGACAAAGCATGTTATGCTCTTACATTGAAATCAATGGCTCACAAAGCCATTTAAAATACTTTTAAAACGTGACCGGTAATTATCTATTGAACATTATTGACACAATGGGTACCAAAGGACAAGAATTTAAATGTTAATGAAATTAATGAAAAGGGATTAGATATTCATTTCAATATCATAAACAGTGCTGTAAATGTAGGCCTTCTGCCAAACACTGGCTGTCAGCAACAAGGATTAGAGTCCACTTTGAGGGATCCTTGTTAAATTATGTAAGTAACACCGGGTAGAGCCACAACCACAAAGAACAGGATGTTTCCCAACATGTCAATTACACCACAGTGTAATTTGAGGGGTAGCACTTCACTATTCAATGACTGAGTTAAGGAAACTCCAATGTAAAAACAATATAAAACAAAACAAAAAAACCCCTAGATTTTTATTTTTAAGAGGAAGAGAATGAATGCAACATATTGATTTGAACAAACCAATTTGCCCATAAATGGCAGAACTCCCATCCCTGAATATATGACTGAATCCTGCAAACATGCCTGATTGTTCTTAGACAAGGCAAGGTTACTTTTTTTTGCCAAGTTGCCCAGCCACATCGTTTTGACCTTTCTGTTCTCCCTTTTCTCACTGTTGTGGTCTACGGGGCTACCTTTCACAGAAACTCCATTAGTGCTTCATTTCACGTGTGTTATATCCTTGAGTATGCACAAGCATCTTACTCATTAAAAAAAAAAAAAAAAAGAAGTCCTGATTTATGACTCTCTTCCTAAAAAAATTGTGCACACACACAAGAGCATGTACTGAAACAATCTTCTCTCAAAAACTGTCTTTTTGCACATTTTCTTTGTCTCAAAACTCTCCTTTAAGGAAAACAAGTAGACAAAGCAGCTTTCCACAATATTTTCATTTTTTTCAAAATGACTAAGTGTTATCACAAAACTCTACTTTGATGTGTTTAACAGCAAAATCCTTCCCTCCCTAAAATCTCAAATCATAAGTGTAAATTGATCCTGGGAAGATAGGTTCACTAGTTTGTTCTGTTGGTGCCAACTGCACTTCATCAGAGGCCTTTTATCTTAATGGGCCTTCATTCCTCTTGTTACAAAGAGGCTTTTCTTATTTTGGACTGGTTAATATGTCTAATCAGATTTTAGAAATGAAATTAACTTTTTTTTATTCTCTAAAACCTGAGCCTATCTCCAACCAAAGCAGTTGACTGGTTTTTGGCCAAAGCAAGTGTTGGAAGCAATGTGCTGGAAGATACACTTCAGCGGCTGGATGCCCCTGGGCTAAGATGCAAAGAAATGACTACCAGCTATCAAAAAAAAATACTCAGAGCAGAGAAAAAAATAAAACAATTGCATCCACATTAAGTATCTAGAAATTGCTGAAGCCAATAACAAGAGGTTACAGCAACAAAATTTCTACCTTATACATATGCTTCACATAGGAAAAGAAACAAAACGTATTTCTGTTAAAAAGGCCATCAGAAGAAAATCTAATATAACATTTCACCTCTCTCCACATTCTTCCCTGTTCTCAGCACATCAGCTATGCCTGCAAGATGAGATATAAGGAGAGTACCACCTTTCTCAAGTGACAGACCTCTAACTAATTAGTGTTTTCAGATGTTTCCAAAGCCTAACCACAACCCCAGTAGCTTTAATGAAAGCCGCAGAATTGGTCAAGCCTGTCCAGCAAGAGATGTTTGACAGGACCCCTTTGTGAATATGCTTATCTAACTGCTGTTAAAAATTCTCTTATACATACATACCCTCCATATTCTTCAGGTAACAGAACAGCTTCTAGCAAAACTTATCTCATACTGTATGTTTCCCAGTGGGATAGTATTTATTGCAAAACAATACTTCTTATATTTATTTAATAGAACAAAATTTACCCAAGTACAAATATGTAATTTATTATTTAAAGAAATTTTAAGTACAACTCTTACAAAGCAAAAGCAATCCTGTTTTTGTAAAACACTGGCAATGTATTGAAATGCTAAAGTACAGTTCAGGTATTGAGTATGGATTATACATTCTTAGCCTTCCTGAAAACATGTGAAATGCTCTTCTGTAGGATGATACACCGAGAGATGCACAGGCATGAAAAATGCCCCAAACACAAATACTGCAGTTGCAAGTTCAAGAAAATAAAGGTCAAGTACAGTGTAGACAAAACAAAATATTTCTGGGAAAGCCAGATGCTGAGAGAAAAATAAGAAGAATAATAAGAAACCATGAGAAATTGGAGTTCAGGAAATGCGTATGTATGGATAGTCAGATAGAAATACATATTTACATACGTATGCATGTCTTTAATGCCAAGTAAAAATGGAATATATGGACTTCAGCTGTTTGTTTCAATATTTGTTTGACAACAATTGTGAATTAGGGACTATTAGATTACATGGGATATGGGAGTCGTCTCCCTGTAATCTTTCCCAAACTTTACATATGTTGTGACGGGAGGGAGGGAGGGAGGGAGGGAGGAAGGTAAAGAGTGAGGAAGGAAGGAAGGGAGAGAAATGTGGAGGCCATAATCTGGACAAATGCAAATTACTCTGTTTGCATTTCAGCCATTTTAGAAACTCTATTGGTTTAAGTAGTTTTCACATAAACTACAGACTTTGGACAAAATAATACAATTTAAACTGATTTTGCAAACAGAGACAATAGGTATCAAAAATATGACCAATATTTTACAGAATAAATATTTAATTTTATCAGCTTTAATTTTCTAGTTTGTTTTTTTTTAAAAACAAAACTTCCTTTTTGCAGTTTTCAGTGTGATTTATCGTCACTCATAAACTTTAAAATATGGCTGTGAAAAGAAGCTGGACTAGTAAAATAAACTAGCTTCCAATCTTAAACACAGCTTTAAGCAATGGAAGAACGCAAAAAATATTTAATTCATCTACATCACATATATATTTATATTTTTAAAGTCAACTCCAGAGTTTTCTCCTAATGTGGTAGGTTGACCTTGACAAGACACCAAGCGGCCACCAAGCCTCTCCATCACTCCCATCCTCAGCAGGACAGGGAGAGGAGAAAGATATAATGAAAGGTTTGCAAGTCGAAATAATGACAGGAAGATTACTCAGCAATTACCATCACAGACAAAACCAACTCAGCTTTTGGAGAAATGGTTTGAGTTATTAACAGTCAATCAAAATGGAGTAGGGAAATGAGAAATAAAGACTGAATCTTAAAACACTTCTCACCATGGCTCCTCTCTTCCTGGGTTTCTACCTCCTCCCCCACCAGTAGTGCAAGGGCATGAGGAATGGGAGTTATGGTCAGTTTAGCACGAATGGTCTTTCCCGATGCCTCCCTGCCAGGTAGGACTCATCACACTTTCCCTCATACAATGTGGGATCCCTCCCACTAGAGATAATCTTCCATGAACTTCTCAAATGTGGGTCCTTCCCATAGTCTACGGTTCTTCATGAACTGCTCCAACCTGAGTCCCCCACGACGTCATAAAGTCTTGACAACAAGTCTGCTCCAGTGTGGGCTTCTCTGTCCATGCGTTCACATGTCCTACCAGGAACCTGCTTCAATGTGGGCTTCTCTTAGGGTCATAGTCTCCTTCAGGCATCCACCTGCTCTAGCATGGGGTCCTTTCCAGGATGCAGGTGGATCTGTGCTCCCTCTTAGCCTCAATGATTGTAGGGGTAGAGCCTCACTGGACTCACCATGGGCCGCACCACAGGCTGCAGGGCAATGTCTGCTTTAGCACCTGGAGTACCTCCTCTGTCTTCTTCTTCACTGATCTTGGTGTCTGCAGAGATGTTGTTCTCACATTCTCACTCCCTTCTGCTGCTGTTGCAGTTTTACACTTAAACATTAACTCCTTCTTCAATATGTTAATCTCAGAGGTATCACCAAATCAGTAATTGGATTGGCCTTGTCAGCAGCATGTTCATCTTAGAACCAACTGGCCTCATCGAGAGAAGAAACAAATAAATAATTCAGAAGGGAACCTGATTTTATCAAATATATTATTAAAATACTCTTTTTCCTTTATAACGGCTGAGAAAGTTGGCTATGACTTTTAGAATGCTGTTTCTATCCATTACTTGGAAATCTCTGTATTCACTCATGTTTCTCATTTGAAGACTCACATTGAAGTGCAACATCATGAGGCAGTCTCAGGAAGTGATCCCTAACATCTTCCCTTCTCTGCTGGAAGAGATGCTTTTTAACCCTACATGTCTTCCCTACAGAGTCTGACAGGCATCTGCACAGCTTTTGAGGATGCTTCCTCACACACCACTATACAGAATCATGTTCTGACCAATGTATTCGTTTTAACATATTTGAAAGAAGTGATGATTTGCTGGAATGATGCACCATCTCTTCTGATACCTCATCAAATGGCTCCATAAAGTGCTGCACTGCACTATAGGGATCAACTAGCCCATTTAGAGGTAGCTCAAATGTCTTATGGCTGTGCATCCTACAACATTGCCACTCTTGTCAACACCTTACTGTGCTAGAAATACAATATCTGTAGTAATAAGGGAAAAAAATTACATTAAAATGTGTAATTTTTTTTCTTTCCTTCAAATAAAAAGGAAAAATAAAGGAAACTGACATTTCACTACAAAAAGTATTACTTTCCTCACAACTCCCATTGAAGATGTTGTTGAACCTCCTGCTAACGTCAGCAGTAGCAGAGCTTGGCCAACATAAAGTATTCTTGAAAAATCCAAGCTTTCATCTCTAGTGTCTTGAAGACACACACAAAAACAATCAAGTCATTACCTTATGTGAGCCATACTATTGTCTGCAAGAGATGTCACTGTCACTTGAACTTAATGAGCTGTGATATTTGATGATGAAAACAAGTATGTTACCCTAAATGTTCCCACTATGCAAGCTCTGATGGAGTGAGCAATTGAGGATTTAGGTGGATTTTTTTTTCTCCTTCATATTGTGGTATAAGGGGAAAACATCTATTTAACAGTCTCTTGTTTTCCAAGTTGTGTTTTCTTAAACCATGTCTCATTGTCTCACTGTCTTTGAACCTGAGGCATACACTGGAGAAACGTGAAAGTACTTTCAAACCCCATAAGGTATTTTTTAGCTGGGACAGAGACCAGAGTATAAAGCAAAGCTTAAAATACTGCAGTTGATACTCTGATTCACAGGACCTTTCCTGCTCTTCCAGCAAAATATGGCTGTTAACCTCTCTTTCTGTGGTTAGAGAGATGGACAGCAGGTTCAGTGGAAAGTTGGTTGCCCATGCAGGGACCCACAGCATCTCCAAGTAGCCCTCCTCTCATCACCTCCTCACTATGCCCACATTCACTGGGCAAGGAAGAAGATGTTTGTCATCAGGAAGTTGTTTTCCACAGCAGTATTAGTGTTTCTTGGGCTTGATTTTAAGGGCAGAGGCTGGGTGTTGTGAGTGGGAAGCAGGCATGGAAGAGAGGGAGGAGGTAGAGTTCAAAAGTTTGAGAAATATCAGTTCAGCTTAAAAATGCCTCAGAAATCAGTCAGCCAGGAGAAAAACAGAAATGGCTAGGGGCAGGGAAAAAAATGGATTAATTAGCATGTTAATCCATAATGAGAGGTATGGACAGGGTTGTTCAGGAAAATTCTCAGTGGGAAACCTTAAACATTCATAACTGAAGCAAAAGGCAACTGTGACATTTGGAGTGTTTCCTGGCTCAAAAATGACAAAATTCCAAAAGCGCTGACTGTCAGTCAATGCAGGATTTCCTGAGGCAAACAAAAAAGAATCACAATTTTATATTGGTAATAAAGTATTTAATCTCTGCAGGAAGTGAAAAAAACCCTTTTATTTCAGTAAGGTATTAAAAAGATATGCATCTTCCTCGCCCTCTTTTCCCCTAGTTCATTAATTAGGTGATTTACAAAACAACAGAAATACAAAAGAAATGTCTCACATATTTTGAACAGAAGACATAAAGGACTGGGGGTTGACAATGAAGGACTTTTGTCTTTGTGCTGATTTTGACCAGCTAATTTTTTTCCATGGTAGGTTGTATGGAGGTGTCTTTTGGATTTATATTAAAACCTGCTAATAATACAGAGATGTTTCTGTTATTGCTGACCAATGCTTACTTACACATAGTCAAGGCTTCTTCTTCCTCTCACTCTCCACCCACGGTGAGCTGTAGGTGCACAAGAAGTTAGGAGAGGATACAGCTGGGATAGCTGACCCCAGTTGACCAAAGAGATATTCCATCCTATAGGTCATTCTTAACAATAGAAAGCTGGGGGAAGTAGAAGGATGAGACTGGTGATTGAAATGATGACATTTGTCTCCCCAAGTCACACTTACACATGACAGAGTCCTTTCCTTGAGATGACTGAATGCTTACTTGTCAATGGGAAGTGATGAACGAATTCCTTGGTTTATTTCTCTTGTGTACACAGTTCTTGCTTTACTTGTTAATTTGTCTTTGTCTCAACCCATGAGTTTTCTCAGTTTTACCCTTCTGATTGTCCCCTCCATGCCACCATGGAAGGATGGAGTGTGCAGCTACGTGAGACTTAGTTGACAGCTGACATTTTAGAGGTATTGATTGATAAGCTGAAGTTTTCTTACACAATGTGAAAAATAAAACCAAAGATACTGCATCCTCTAAAACAGTTTCTACATAATTTCAAATTTTACATCTCTTCCCAGAATCAGTTGAGATTTTATAGTTCAAAATATAAACTTAAACTGAACTTTATATAAATATAAAATTAATCTTTGTTTAATTTTAAATATTACTTGGGAACACTGTTGCAGGGAATAATATTTTTTTCAGCCTTGAGGATAAATGCTGCTCATGTAGCAATAGTCCTTTCATAAAACTCTTCTTGCATTTAGTAGCATGAGGATCAAACCTACTAGTCAGCATTCTTCACTTCGATGTGATAAATTGCCTATGTCAGAGTACATCTGAAGTAGCAAATTTGCAATAACAAAAAAATTATATTATTATATTATTGTTCCTACTGCCTAATCTTCTGGCTGCATTACAGAACAGGGCTCATTATCTAGACTAAAAGTAATAAGTGATGTAGACAGTAAATCTAACTTAACGGCTGAGTAAAATGGAGATAAAGTTTGATATTATTTAATTATTTCTGTGTGGTAAAGGCAGAAAGAGAATTCTTTGCCTCTCACACAAATGTCAATAGAAGTGTGAAATCAACAGATGCCTGCTGGGTTTTTTCTTAGTACTAATTCTCATATATTCAAAGTATGCAAAGCCTTTTTCAAATCTATGGAATCTAGTTATATTCCAAATTGATTCTTTTAAAAGTAATCTCTAAAATAAATATCTTACAACTCCTAAAACAAAATATTTCATCATAAAGGAAACTAATTGTTGCAGTACATTACAACAAAGCCCAGAAACAAACATTACTAACACTAGAAAAAAACAGATACTAGCTTTTCAGTGCAAGCATTTCTAGCACTGATCAATCATGCAACATAAAATAAAAGCCACTTTAGAGGAAGTTCTATTCAGCACCAAATTTGGACTGATAAATACTGATGATGCTAGAGACCATCCTTTACAATAACTCTGGTATTTTAGGAAAAAAAAAAAAACTTCAGAGGAATTCAGGGGTTTTCATTTTTGTGTCTACAAAAATATCTATAGCAAAGATATATTAATGAGCAACTGGCAGGAAGGCAGAGAAAGAAACAACATAATTTATCTGGTTACCAGGTTTTACAAATGATACTTTAAGTAGAAATAAGGCTTCACAGAGCAGCATATAAATTGAATCCTTTCTAAATTCCCAGAGTGGCTCAGGAAAAAAGCTATCTCTATTAAACAAGTATCCAATTCTTACAGTTTGTCCAACCTGTATAATATGGAAAAAAAAAATATCCTCTTCAAGAATTTGCAATAAACTGGGAGGCATACTACATTTATATATATAAATAGACAATGACAACTCATAGACGTAGGGAATGGTGTAGACTAGATACACTTCTTAAAAATAACTTTTATGAATGAAATGTAGCCCTGATGGTTGCATACAGAATATTGATTTGCAAAGGGGCTCAGCTTTACAGATAATTAGAGTTAGAAGCAGTAATAATTGGCTGAGGTATCACCAAAAGAAAAGAAAAATCACTGTAAAGTAAAAACCATGGATATAAACAACAACAAAAAAAAAAAAAACAGAAAAAAAAATATCAAAATTATATCTTCTTAAATATCTTTTGCACAGAGATGCTTTAAAGCATGTATTAGTGGGAGCTTTAGGAATATCAACTCAGAAAAAAACCATTTTTGCTTAACAGCTAGAAAATTCACCAAACCCAGGCATAGCTACATGCCTTCTATTGTTTAAAATATCTGATGTACTTTTTTACATTTTTTTATATTCTACAGGGGAAATGTAAAACACTGCATAGAAGCTTCTTTTTCAAATTTAACTAAAAAAAATGTAAGAACATAAATATGCTTTTTAAAATTCTGTCCAAAACTTATTCTTATTCTACTATCCTTATGCTAATACTTGTCACACAACACAGTGGTAGTTTTACTAATAATTTCCACAGAACTTTTTTCCATGGTGTATCTTTAAGTTGACTTTGCCTTCAAAATAATTTCAAGGTCAGAGACATCAGGTGTACAATTTGTAGGATTACAACAGTCACATAGTTGATAAATTTGTCACAAATTTTCCTGAACAAGATCATAACTTCTTAAAGCACATTTATATGACGAGTCATCTTAGAAAATGTCTTCAGATAATCTCTCCTCACCAGAAAGAACAGGTTTAAATAACTTATCTGAGTAGCAAAAAGCCTTATCCAAAACACTATGCTTGCTGAAAGCAGTTGTGACATCATCATTTCCAAGACTTTAGATTAGAAGATTCTTGTGTTACGTTTACCCCTTCCCCACAAAGGAACAATTCATTGATGTCAGATATTTTAAAATATTTTTTCTAGCTCTGAAAGCGGATGTAATCTTTTAAATCTTACAGATTTGGGAATTTAAATGATTTGATATGGCAGCAATAAACAGACAACTGCTGCCCAGTAAGGCTCCAGGTAGTCTGAAACTGAGCAGGAAGAATCACACCTGGTATAAGTAATGTGGGACTTCTTTGGTAAAAGAACTTGAAGAATTTTAAGAAATTGAAAGAACTTGAGTCACATTGTTCAAGTTTTTTAGACAAACTAGATTTATACAGAACAACATAAAATAATGTTAATACAAACTAACATTTTGACTAAAGTGTAATACATTCAAACTTGGGGTATAGCCATTCATAGTATTAGGACTAAATTTGTAACAAATGCAGGAAAAAAAGTGCAGAAAAAATACAAGCCATTCAACTCCAAATAACAGTCACAAACTCCTAAATATTCCTCTGGGAGTTTAAATGTCAGATCCACAGAGAACCTTAACAGCTATTATATTTCTGTCACTCAGGAATTCAATCCTAAAAAATTTACTCAAACTCATGAGTATTTGTTTTTGAGAGATAGATTCCAGAGACACCAGAAAATTTTTCTCAGGCAAGTTATTAGAAGTTATTAGAAGATTAACAAACACATTTCCCATCACAATGTCTCCCAAGACAACAGACATACTTAAAGGCAACCAAACATACATTTGAATTAACATCAGTCACAACAAGGGACTTTGACGTCATATTTCAAGGGAAAGTGGCTTTTCTCCCTTTTACACAAAGTTTATCAGTAGGAACATAAATAAAACACACTTTCTAATCAGCCACAAATGTTTGAGACCTCTGTTCTCTGAAGTGTCATCACCAGTCCCATACTGTAAAATCCTGAAAATGAAAAAAATGAGGCTTTGACCATTACATTGTGTTCAAAATTGCTCAGAGATCTTGCAGCAGGGTAAAAAAGAGGGTCCTGTACCTTCTCAACATTGATCTCAGTGCCAGTTGGGATACTAAAAGAATAGCACTTGAGACTGAGATACAAAGAGCTATTTCAGTGATGCAACAGTGTAATGAATCCACCTTAATTTATTGGTTACATTTGGCTTACAGCTAATGCGTGTAGCTGACAGAAACTTGATTTATACTGCAAGTTCTTTAAGTTAGAGACTATCTTTTGCACTACATATTTTTAACATGCAGGACAAAAAAGCTTGAGCTTCAGAACAGAAATCACTGCAACAGCAGCAGATAGAGACCACTTATGAACCAGTTTGACATTTACTCTAGACAGCTATTTCAGAGCACTGCTGTTTAACTTTGGGCCACATGATTAGATTCATAATAAGTGTTTACAGAGGAAGCCTCTGGTGGCTTTAAATCATGTCCAAAGCAGATCAGTGGTGGGTATTTCTGCATCAAATTTGCCAATGAAATATTTTGCAGTCTTTAGAGTGATGGTAACAACAGGAAAGAATGAAAATGCCCCTTCTTGACCAGTTTCTCCAATATTACTCTCAATCATTTTTGAGAGTTCGACATTTCATTATCAAATGTGCCAACTATGATTTCATTAGTCAGCAAAGCCTCAGTCAGCAAAGCTAGTCTGATAAGTTTGGCATTATGAAGAGTTACATAGCACTTCACCTTATGCAGCTGTAAATATCAATGCTACTCTTGCCAGCCTCTTCTAAATTGACTATGACAACTTTGATTTTTTATATGAAGTATAATATATTAGGTTGAACAACTGGATAGACTAGAGCTTTAACTGCTTACAGGGTCTTCTGAAATATTAAATCATAATTTTATTTTCAATAAAAGCTGTTTTCTTTTCAGCTATAGTGAAAAATATCAAAGCTTGGACTGATTTTCTTTTTCTTAAAAAAAAAAAAGTTCACTTTTGCGTGGGGAGGTTGCGTATATATGTGTGTACATGTTTTAACATATGTGGAGAAGGGGGTTTTGCATGTCTCCCTGTATACATGTGTCTCTGTGTGTATGTGTATGCAAAATCTCATGCATACATGCACAGAAATCAATGAAAATAGGTGTTTGGGGTAGTCGACTTTTTTAACTTCAATGGAGATTCAAAATGCCTGTCAACTTGTGGATTCAGCGCCCATCTACAAATTCCTGTAACTCATTCTCAAGTTTTATCTTGTCTGAAAACAAACATAGGATAGAAGATGAATGGAATGGAATGGAATGGAATGGAATGGAATGGAATGGAATGGAATGGAATGGAATAGGATAGGATAGGATAGGATAGGATAGGATAGGATAGGATAGGATAGGATAGGATAGGATAGGATAACAGTTGTAAGGGACACACAATCATCATTTAGTCAAACTGCTGGACTACTTCAGGGCTAACTGAAAGTTAAAGTATATTATGAAGTGCATTATCCAAATGCCTGTTTTTTAAGGCACTGAAAGGCACAGTGCATCCACCACCTCTCTAAGAATCCTGTTTCAGTGTTTAACCATCCTACTGGTAAAGAATTGTTTCCTGATACGAAGTCCAAACCTCCCCTGGCATAGCTTTAACCACTCCCATACAGCCTGTCACTGGATGACAGGGAGAGGAAATCAGCACTTCCCTCTCCACTTCCTTTCCTCAGGAAGCTGTAAAGAACAGTAAGATCAAGCTCCTTTTCTCCAAATTAAACTAACTCGGAGTCCTCAGCTGTTCCTTGTAGGACATGACTTACAATCCTTCACCAGCTTTGTTGTCCTCCTTTGGATGCATTCAAGGACCTTCACATCCTTCTTAAATCATGGGGCCCAGAACTGCACACAGTACCTGATGTCAGGCCACACTAACACTGAATACAGTGGGATAATCACCTTGCCCGCTGTACGGTTCTGCTGTGTTTGATGCACCCCAGGGTGTGGGTTGCCCTTCTGGCTGCCAGGGCACGCTGCTGGCTGTCATCCAGCACCCCCAGAGCCCTTTCTGCAGGGCTAGCTTTCATGTCTACAGTAAATCAGAAACATAAATACTGTCAGATTGCTCCTTGGGTGAGGCTGTTTTACCTTACTAAGTAGCTTCAGTACTAGTAGATGTAAACTTATTTACAGAAAAAATGCAGAAAATATTGCTACATCTTCCAACAACACGCTAACTCACTTTTCAATCTTTCTTTCCCTCTATAATCTACGTTAACAGAGAACTACATTTTTCATCTTCAATTTTGAGCATTAGAAATGCTAAAGGGAAGGAATGATATTCAGGGGTACTTTGGCAGGCTTTAGGAGCAGAACCATGTGAAAACTCAGGCAGTTCAATGAGGCTAACTGCAAGGTCTTGCATCTGGGTTGGAGAGCTACACAATGTCATAGAATCATAGAATCACAGAATCATTTCAGTTGAAAGGGACCTTTAAGATCATTGAGTCCAGCCTTTGTTCTAGCTCTATCAACCACTAGATCATTTCTACTAGTGCAACATCCAGCTGTCTCTTGAACATCTCCAGGGACGGTGACAGTACAGGTTGGGGTGAATGGATTAAGAGTAGACCTGCAGAGGACTTGGGGTTATAAAAGGCAATAAAAAAATGTTACTATAAATAAATTAGAAAGAAAAGGAGGGCTAAGAAGAATCTCTTTCTTATAATGGACACAGCATGAAGCATAGTGACCAATGATGAGGAAAAGGCTGAGGTACTTAACTCTTTCTTTGCCTCAGAGAAGTTTTTGGCCAGATATCCAGACACCCCGAAAGAGGTGACAGGGATGAGGAGTAGAATGAAACCCCCTTAGTCCAAGGAGAAATGATGTGCAACCTACTGTTCAGCACCAACGACCACAAGTCTATAGGGCTGGATGGAATCCACCTGACAATGCTGAGAGAGCTGGCAGAAATGGCAGAAGATTGATGTATCCACCCAGACAGAGATGGTTAGCAAGGATGCTTCAGTGCTGTCGTGGTTTAGGCCCATCAGGGAACAAAGACCACGATTAGCCTCGAGTACGGAAGAGGCTGAGAATTGCTCAAGGGCAGGGAGAGCTTAATTGCCACTTAAGGTTCAGGACAAAACAGACCAGGCTACTCGGTTTGGGGAAGAAAACAGAAAAAAAACAATTTAATGCAACATCAACTAAAACATACCCCCAAAACCCCAGAACATAATCAAAATGAAACAACACAGAGTAATACATCAATGAAGAGTCCAACCAGCCTTTTTAAGAACACCTTCTTGCCACACCTTCCCTCTTCCCGGGCTCAGAGCCCTGATCCCGGGGTTTTTACCCTGTCCCCTCCTGAACGGTTCGGGGGGGCGGGCAGTGGGGGTTTCAGTTAGTCTGTTCCTGATAGCTTCTGCCGTTTGTCCCTCCTCAGGACGGGTGAACTCCACACCCATCCTCCCTGCAAGTCCGTGGGGTAACTCACACACACGGCAGCCCTGCATGGGCTGCTCCGACGCGCACTCATTCCAAAGGCTGCAGCTCCTCTCTGCCTCTCGTGTGGGGCTGCTCTGCGGCACACAGGCTCTCCAACACGGCCTGGGCCATGGCCGTCTCCCCACACAGTCCCTCGCCCGTCCGGGCTCACTCACATGGAGCTGCTGGTGGCTCTCGGTCCTGACATGGATCTCCATAGGTTGCAGGGGCACAGCTGCATTCTCGCCACGGCTTGCAGAGGAGTCTCTGGTCTATCGCTTCTCCTTCCTTCCTCCTTCTCTGGCTGAAGGGCCCACGTGGTCGCCTCCATCTTGTATCACTCTTACACCTCCTGACTCACATTCCGAATTCCCGTCCCCTAAATAGTGATGGCAGAGGCGCCAGATTGGCCCAGCCGAGCCGGAGGTGGGTCTGAACCCAGGAGCCGGGGGAGAGTCCGCAAACTCTTTACCGGGTCTTCACTGCAACCCGCTCCCCCTGTTACTAAGCCAAAAGCTGCTCCTTGCTAAACCAGAACAAGTGCATACAGACTGCAGGGGGTGTTTAGATACATCTCTTGCTAAGATAGGTATGTGTGATAGCTGCCATCAAGTCCAAGAGCTGCAGAGTCAGGTAAAAGAGCTGCAAGAAACTATTGGTAGGCTCTGAAGTATTAGAGGAGCAGAGCTACTGATTGACAGATGGTTCCGAAACCAGGCACCAGCCTCCACTGAAAATTAAATGCCTTGTACCCTGCTGACAAAATAAAAAGCAGAGCTCCACTGTGCAACACTCCCCCCAGTGTTGTAGTCAAGAATAAATTTGAAGCATTAGCAACAGAGGACATGGATGAGCAAGGTCTGGATGGGGAAACCTCAGCAACCAATCTACCACCAACTGCTCCGCTGGCAACAGGCAGCGGGCACCATAAAAAGAAGTGATGGATGACTCCTTGCTAAAAGGCATTGAGAGACCCATCTGTGGATCACTTGTGTAAGTGAAGGGTAAGGGGGCTCAAGTTATCTACTCGTCCATCCTGCCCACCAGAGGAAAGGAGGCAGTCAGTAACAGAAAAATCCTGCAAGTTAACTCCTAGCATAGAGATTGGTGCCAACAAGAAGGTTTCGGTTTTTATGACAACAGGACCTTCTTCAATTACTATAATTTGACAGGGCAAGATGGAATACGTCTGTCTCACAAGAGCACTAGTATCTTTGGGAACAGGCTGACCAGCTTCATTAAGAGGGCTTTAAATTGAAAGACTTGAGGTAGGTTGTTAAATGACAAAGCCCAGGCTGACCAGCTTCATTAAGAGGGCTTTAAATTGAAAGACTTGAGGTAGGTTGTTAAATGACAAAGTATGTGCCATCCCAACCAACAAGGAAACAGATCAGAGCAGGGAATACAGCAATGAGTGTTCCTCAGCTGCACAACACGAGAAGCAGAAAGCTGACCAACCTGAGGCAGTGTCACATGAGAGAGGACTGTTTTGCACCTATCCACAGAAACATGTCTGTTTGAGTATGCCCTGAATTGCCTGTACACCAACACATGCAGCCTGGCAAATAAACAGGAGGAACTGAAGATGTGGATGTAGATATAGGGCCGTGGCCTCAATACAGTTACTGAGATGTGGTGTAACAGCTCCCATGACAGCCATGGATGGCTCTGTGCAATTTAGGAAAGACAGGCAAACAGGTGAGGAGGTGGAGTTGCTCTCTGTGTGAGAGAACAATTGGAGTACATTAAATTCTGCCTGAGTGCGGATGAAGGGCGGGCTGAGTGTTTATAGGTGAGAATTAAGGGACAGGGTAGTGTGGGTGATGCTGTTGTGGGAGTTTACTATAGGCCACCTGATCAAGAAGACGAAGTGGATGAGGCCTTCCACAAACAGCTGAGAGCTGCCTTGCAATCACAATCTCTGGTCCTCATGAGTGACTTTAATCACCCTGATACTTGCTGGCAAGGCCATTCAGGGAAGCATGCACAGTCCAGGAGGTTCTTACTGGATGTTGATGACAATTTACTGTCACAAGTTGTTGAGAAACCAACAAGGAAAGGTGTGCTGCAAAAGCTGGTGCTAAAAAATAAAGAAGATCTGGTTGAGGATGCAAAGGTTGGAGGCAGCCTTGTCTGCAGTGACCATGAGATGGTGGAGTTCAAGATCCTGTGTGAAACGAGCAGGACACCAAGCCAGGTTGTGACTCTAGACTTCGGGAGAGCTGTAGAAGTGCCTAAGAAAGCTGGTCAATTTTCAAGTGGCACTTCCTCCAAGCCCAAGACCAATGTGTCCCCAAAATTATAAAATCAGGAAAAGGAAGCAAGAGGCCTACATGGATGGAAAAAGAACTACTGGGACTACTCAAGGAGAAGAAAGAAATCTATATAAGGTGGAAAAAGGGTCTGGTTGTTCATAAAGAATATAGGAACACCACCGGAGTACGCAGAGACCAAATCAGGAGGGCTAAAGCCCTTTTGGAATTAAATCTGTCAAAGAAAGTAAAGGAAAACAAGAAGAGTTTTTATTTTTTCAAATACAACAGCAGCAAAAGGAAGATTAGGGAAAATGTGAACCCACTGATGAACAAGGAGGGTGTCCTGATGACTGAAGATGCAGAGAAGGCCAAACTACATTCTTTGCCTCATTCTTCACTGTCAAGGCTGGACCTGTAGGATAGTTAGATAGTCTGGAGAATGGAAGACTTTACCTTGGAGGACAAGGATGAGGTTAGAGACCTGTAGGGCAAGCTTAAGACCCATAAATTTATGGGACGTGACAGGATGCACCCACAAGTTCTGAGAGAGATGGCTGATATTATTGCTAAGCCACTCTCCATCATTTTTGAATGATCATGGAGGACAGGCAAGGTGCCTGAAGACTGGAGAAAGGCCACTGTCACTCCTGTCTTCAAAAAGGCAAGAGGGAGGACCTGGGTGTCCTGGTTTGGCAAGGAGCAGCTTTTGGCTTGGTAACAGGGGGAGCGGGTTGCAGTGAAGACCCTCCCCCGGCTCCTAGGTTCAGACCCACCTCCGGCCCGGCTGGGCCAATCTGGCGCCTCTGCGATCACTATTTAGGGGACGGGAATTTGAAATGCGAGTCGGGAGGTGGGGAGTGATACAAGATGGAGGCAACCACGCGCACCCTTCAGCCAGAGAAGGAGGAAGGAACGAGAAGCAGTAGACCGGAGACCCTTCTGCAAGCCGTGGCGAGAATACAAGCTGTGCCCCTGAAACCTATGGAGATTCGTGGCAAGACTGAGAGCCACCAACAGCTCCGTGTGGGTGAGCCCGGACGGGCGGGGGACTGTGTGGGGAGATGGCCATGGCCCAGGCCGTGCTGGAGAGCCTGCGCGCCACAGAGCAGCCCCACACGAGAGGCAGAGAGGAGCTGCAGCCTTTGGAATAAGTGGGCATCGGAGCAGCCCGTGCAAGTCTGCCATGCTTGTGAGTTACCCCACGAACTTGCAGGGAGGACTGGTGTGGAGTTCACCCGTCCTGAGGAGGGACAAACGGCAGAAGCTCTCGGAAACCGACTGACTGAACCCCCCACTGCCTGCCCCCCCGAACCGTTCGGGGGGGGCAAGGTAAAAACACCGGGATCAGGACTCTGAACCCGGGAAGAGGGGAGGGGTGGCAAGAAGGTGTTCTTAAAAAGGCTGGTTGGACTCTTCATTGATGTATTACTCTGGGTTGTTTCATTTTGGTTATGTTTTGGTTGATTTTGCATTAAATTACTTTCTGTTTTCTTCCCCAAACCGAGTAGCCTGGTCTGTTTTGTCCTGAACCTTAAGCGGCAATTAAGCCCTCCCTGCCCTCGAGCAATCCTCAGCCTCTTCGGTACTCGAGGCTAATCGTGGCCTTTGTTCCCTGATGGGCCTAAACCACGACACTGGGAAACTACAGGTCTGGTCAGCCTCACCTCCATTCCTGGAAAGGTGATAAAACAACTCATCCTGGAAAAGATTGTTATCAGGGGGACACAATACAGATTCACCAAGGGGAAATCTTACTTGACCAACGTGATAGCCTTCTATGAGAGCATAACCAGCTGGCTAGATGAGGGGAGAGCAGTGGATGTCATCTACCTTGACTTCAGCAAGGCTTTTGACACTGTCACCCTCATCAAAAAGCTCAGGCATTGTGTCTTGGATGAGTGGATGGTGGGGTGGATCAAGAGTTGACTGAATGACAGATCTCAGAGGGTGGTGAAAGCCAAGTCAAGTTGGAAGTCTGTAGGCAGTGGGGTGCCACAGGGGTCAGTTCTGGGGCCAGGAGGTTCTCCTTTTCTGGAAGTTTTCAAAACCCATGTGGATGTGTTCTTGAGTGACCTGACTTAGGTGGATCTGCTTGAGCAGGAGGATTAGACTAGATGACCTTTAAAGGTCCCTTCAAACCCCTATCATTCTATGATTCTAAGGGCTCACCAAACTGCTCTCAGTCACCTCCCAGCAGTCCTGGCTCATTGGGAAGCTCCCAGTGGACTGGAGGATGGCAAATGTCACACCATCACAAGAAGTGCCAGAAGGATAATCCTGGGAACTACAGGCCTGCCTGTCTGACCTCAGTGCTGGGAAAGGTTATGGAGCAGATCATACTCAGTGCCATCCTGAGGCACATACAGAGCAACCAAGAGTTCAGGCCTAGTCAGTATGGGTTTATGGAAGGCAGGTCCTGTTCGACCAATCTGAAAGAGAATAGATGTAAATTTGTTATGAGAAAGACTCTTTCTCTATTTCTTATTTTCAGTGGTGGTGTTGATATACTGGAACTAATTGCCTGGAGAATTTGGGGGTGCTTTGTCATTGAAAGTGTTCAAGGTCAGACTGGACAGGACTTTGAGTAACCGAATCCAGTGAAAGATGTCCCTTCCAATCTGTGATTCTGTGTCGAAAGCAGACTCTTGAGAAAGAGATTTGAAGTTCAAAAACTTTTAACATAAATAATTACCCAATCAATTAGGGAAACTGTAAATATCCATACCATTCCAATTTTCCTCTTCATTTTCTTTCTGCCTTGAATATGAGATTAGTCAGTTTAAGAATTAAAAAAAAAAAAAAAAACAAAAACAAAGTATAATTCTAGTTCAAGCAGGTCAAGGCTACTTATACAGCATATTCTGGCCTATGTCCAAAGTGCAAGCATAGTCTGCCTAGATCCTCTAGACTTACAAATACTTCTTCATGTTCTTCAGAAAATATATTTCTTTTCATTGCTTCAGGCCTGGGAGGACTTGCTCTCTGAGCTGTGCAGACACCACATGGCACTTGTGCCACTTGGAGGAGTAGCAGCTGGTAATTGGCTTCTCACTGAGAAGGATTCAGTACAAGCTACCCAATAAACTCAGCCTGTCACGGGAATGTTTGGGCAGCCTACTTTTAAGGATATTTCAGCTGAAGAGGGAGGTTAAGGAAAACAAAATAAAAGAATGACCAAAGCTCTAGATGGCTTCCTTTTCTATAAGATAGAGTAGCATATCTTTATCACAATATCACATCATGGAAAGCCTGTATGTTTCATAGGAGGCAAAGATTGCATTAATCCATCTTTGATAAACATATAAAAGATGTCTACAGGGAAATTAAAATCTGTGGTTTTCTATTTTCATGAAAAATTTCACTGTTGATAGAAAAATCTTACACAGAAGTAGAATCTTTTACTGAACATCTGCACCCCCTGCTAACCTTGGCCACATTTGCCAAGGATGAACATCGTACTTGCCTCATAAATATTTACATGACCTATAAAAATGTTTATAGACTCACTCTCAATTCCACTAGCATCTTAGAACACATTCTGCAAAAGATCTTAACCCATTTAGCGCCCTGTAGCTTAATGGCTAGCAATGCAAATTCTTGCCAACTATAAAAAATAGAGATAAAAGATAATTGAGTAATACAGCTGTGTTTGTCATCAGAGGAATATAAGGAGCTTTATCCAGATGATTTTTTTGAAGATATTTTGACGGTCATGATCCCACTTAAGAAATGTCTAAACTCATATGCTATACTTTAGTTTCATTAGTGGAGAAACTGACCAATTAAAATATGGAAATTAAAAAATGGAAAAACAAGGGTGAAATATAGTGTGCCTATGGAAATCTGAGCAACTTCCTTGGCCTCACTTCTGCAGAGTTAGATTTTCAGCCCTGAAAAGTTAACATTGCTTTTATAGTGCTAGAGTGTCAATAAGTACAGGTCATCATACACAGCAGTTTTGCTGGAACTGCTGCCAAGAAAGTTGTTCAGTAAATTCCAAGTCTTTTGATGCAAATCCTTGACAGTTCTATGTGAAAGTCTATTAGCAATTTTGAGAGGAGAGACTTAAAAAAAATCAGAAACTAGGAAAAACAAAAACTTTCAAAGAAGTTTCTCTCAAATCAATGATACTGGGAAAAATTAAAAACAAAAATCATCCCTGCATTATTACTTTTAAAGTGGACTAACAGAGTTATAGCAGCAGTTGGGGAAGGAAAACCTATGAAAGTCAAGCTTAAGACTGACCTGATGTCTTCAAGAAAGATCAGACGGTTAAACATAGTGCATAATGAGATAACTATATGTCTAATAAGACAACTATGCACAGCTACAGCAGTACTGGACAAAATCTGGCTATTGTGTACTTCATTTTTTAGAACATTTAAAAACAAGGGTATTATCTTTTTTTTTTCTCTTCTTTTTTTTGAGTTGCAACAGTGTAATATAGATAAAGCTGAATAGTGTGGGGTTCTTTGATTCATAGCCATAAATCACACTAAACAAAAAGCATTGATTTTAATAGCCAAAAAGTGCCTATTCATGCCTCATCAGTAGGATGGAAAGATTAAGGATAGCCAGTCCTATAATTAAAAAGTACTGTAATCACCCTGCTTTTCACATTTGTTGGAAGACATATTCCAGATGGACTCAAAATTAATGAAACACCAGCTATTAAGTGTACATCAATGTGCACTTCAAGTCTAGACTTTTTTCATTATACCTCAGCCTGTTGCTGTGCTCCTGTGTTTTTGCACTAGCTACTGGGATGCATTTTCACTTCTGTACAACCTGTCAATATCATCTTAAGACTTTTTTCTTTCTACTGTGAATATCATCCACAGCTTCAGTTCAGTGCCATCTGCTTTACACCTTAGGACTCCCAAACAAAAGCCTTTTCCTTCAAAACAACAGTCATTAGGAGGCATAAAATCCCCTACTGTGTTGGTATAATTTGGAAAGAATTACACAATCACAAATTTCATTTAATGTTTCTCCACTGACTATTTTACTTACATTTTTTATTTTATTTTTATTAGCGTTTTGAGCCAAAGCATGCTAGATAGAATTGCTCTTTCTTTTCCTGCTGATTTGAAAGTGGTAAAACATGAAGAAGAGACAGTATAAGGATGGTATGTTAAATTTTCTGTGCTGCTGCAACTCTCTCTTGTTCGGATGTTTACAAAAATGGCCACGTTTCTCAAAATATTTGCCCTCCATTCTCCGATTTTTAAGGATGAGGAAAGATATAAGGGTAAGCTGCTGAACTGGAAAGTATTTTGAAGACAACTGAGTGAATGTAAGGAGATTTTTTTTTTTTATGTCCCTTGAAACAATGTTTAGAAATATACTCGTATTTGATCAGCCTAAAAGTATCTGTTTGCACAACTTCCCTCAAAGTTGAAAAAAATCTTTCACATTCCCCTAAAACACTTTAAATTGAAGAAATATAGTCCCATTTTTAAAAATGTTTCTGATAGTGCTTTATTGTACCCCTGGGCTAAGGCAATATTAAGCCTTGTTGAACTAGAGACTCAACACTGTAGATGTTTGTACCTCAGACAGTGATACAGGCACCTAAATTGTATGTAAGTAGGTGAGAAACACAGAGTAGGAATTATAAAGAGCTTTGTATGATAAGCAGGGTACAGCAGCCTTTAAAGGTAAACCAGATTACAAAAAGACTAATTCCCATACCCAAAGTGGCTCAGCTAGCTCTTGTTTCTTCTACAGTCTGTGCTATAATCCATCCACAGACAAACCTGGGAGCTTTCCTTAGTTTTTGTCAGTGCCCAAAGGATATCCCAGCACCATATCTGTGTATATAAAGTTTTTGCCTGTTACACAGTTCAGCATGACAAAGCACAAATACTCACTAGACTAGACTGCATTGCTGCTAAATTAGCAGTGTTGCCAACACACAGCACTTAAATGTGGCCAATTATCCCACACATCCACACAATTTCATTTTATTTCTTTTTATTTCATTTGCTTATTTATGCTGAGAATTACTAAAGGAAAAATTAAATGAAAATTTACTCCAGCTCTGATGAAACCAGAACTGGATTCCTGACTGGTTTGATTCCTGACTGAAGGTATGTTGTACTTTTTGTATATTATGAAAGGCAAGAGAATAACATGGTTAAGAATGAGTGCATTTTTGAGGAGATGTGAATGACTAAGCTCACCTTGCCTACTTGAAATTAACCAGAACTGTCCTTATGGTCTAGAAAACACACTTGCAACAAAAAGCCAAGAGTAGTCAAGTGCATTGGACACAAACTGTGCATAATGTACATCAGGCTTGTTTGCAGATTGGTTTTTTTTTTTTATAGATATCACAGTTGAATGCAGTTTGACTGAAAAATTCAATTCAATAAATTACCAGGAATCACTGGACAGGACCTGAAACCTACAGTAATGTCAAATAGGGATCATCCACAGCCTCTCTGGGTAATTTGTCTTGCCATCTTCAGTGTAAAAATTTCTAACCTAAATCTACCCTCATTCAGATTAAATCTGTAATCCTTCAGGCTATCACTAGACTCCCTTATAAAGAGTCCCCTTTAAGTACTGGAAGGCCACTATAAGGTCTCCCCAGAGCCTTCTCTTTTAAATGCCATCAATTTGAATACAAAGTAGAATTTATTTATGTTAGACACAAACATATAGAAATACATTATACAAACAGCTTTAAAAACAAGAAGTTATCTTATTTTCAGCTTGGTTTGCAGGGAGAAAAAAAAAAAAGATCCCTTTGATCAGTCATTCATTTGGTATTAGGCAAGATTTTACTTGTATAAACAAGACAACACTTTTTCTCTTTCTTTCCTCTGCCTCTCTTATCAAAAAGATGTGGAATATCTCCAGCCTATGGTCATAAACAAGAAGAGGAAATATTTCAGCTAGAACTGAAACATGCCTTCCCCAAGTTGTCACAGGAGTCTGAATGCCATAGCTGAGTTTTGTTTCTCTAATCTCATTACTTTAAATTTGCTGCAAATACACACACTGACACTGTTGAATCATCCTCTTTTTGCTAAAAAGCATGATACATGTCGATAAACTCTGTTTTTGCAGAGCTTCCTTGTTTTCTCCCAATATCTTTTTTCTTGGTGCAGTATCACTACATCTTCTCAATCTCTCCCATTAGATGTTTCATTTCTCCTTGGAGCTTTCAGCCTATAAAACAGGAACAGAGTGAACTACCTTGGAAGGGATGTCAAGGACAACAAAAAGGGCTTTTTCAAATAACTTTTAGAGAAAACTAACACTAGAGGCAGTGTAGGCACAGGGTTGAATAAGGCAAGTGCCCTTGTGACAGAGAATCCAGAGAAGGCAGAGTTACTATATTACTCCTTTGCCTCTGTCTATACTGCTGGAGACTGTCCTCAGGAGCCCCAGACTCCAGAGAAAGTCAGGTTAAAGGAGGAGTTTTGTTTAATTGATGAGGACTGGGTTAAGGATCAGTTGACCAATCTGGATGTACATAAATCCATGGACCCTGTGCTGAGGGAGCTGGCAGAAGTCATTGCTAAACTACTCTCCATCATCTTCAGCAAGTCATGGAGAAAAAGACTGTTGCCTGAGGACTGGATTAGAGCAAATTTCACTCCAGTCTTCAAAAAGGATAAGAAGGAGGAGATGGGAAACTACAGACTGGTCAGCCTCATCTCTATCCCTGGAAAGGTGATGGAATGGCTTATCCTGGGAGCTTTCTCCAGGTACTAAAAAGACAAGAGTGTCACTAGGAGCAGCCAACATGGTTTTGCCAGAGGGAAGTCATGTCTGACCAGCCTGATAGCCTTTTATGAAGATGTAACCAGGTGGATAGATGGTGGTAATACAGTGCATGTGATTTACCTTGATCTCAGTAAAGCATTTGACACCATCTCAACAAAGACAAGTGCAGAGTCTTGCATCTGGGAAGGAACAATCCCATGTACCAGTACAGGTTGGGGGTTGAACTGCTGAATAGCAGCTCTGCAGAGAGAGATCTGGGAGTCCTGGTTGATAATAAGCTAAATATGAGCCAGCAATGCACCCTCATGGCTAAGAAAGCCAACGGCATCCTGGGATGCATCAAGAAGAGTGTGGCCAGCAGGTCAAGGGAGGTTCATCTTCCCCCTCTACTCTGCCCTGGTGAGGCCTCATCTGGAGTCCTGTGTCCATTTCTGGGTTCCTCAGCTCAAGGGGGATAGAGAACTTCTGGAGAGAGTCCAGTGCAGGGCCACCAAGATGATAAGCGGACTGGAACATCTTTCATACGAGGAAAGACCATGGGAGCTGGGGCTGTTTAGTCTGGAAAGGAGGAGACTAAGGGGAGATCATATTAACATTTACAAATATCTAAAGGGTGGGTGTCAGGAGGGTGGGACATCCCTTTTTTCTATAGTAGCTAGCAACAGGACCAAAGGGTAATGGGATGAAGCTGGAACACAAAAAGTTCCACTTAAATATAAGAAACACCTATTTCACTCTGAGGGTGACAGAGCAGTGGAACAGGCTGCCCAGAGGGGTTGTGGAGTCTCCTTGCTTGGAGGTCTTCAAGACCCACCTGAACATGTCCCTATGCTACCTGATCTAGGTAAACTTGCTTCTGCAGGGGGGTTGAACTAGATGATCTCTGAAGGTCCTTCCAACACCTACCATTCTATGATTCTATGATCTCCCACAGTATCCCCTCAGCTAAACTGGGAAAGTGTGGGCTGGATGATCAGGTAGTGAGGTGGATTGTGAACTGGCTGAAAGGAAGAAGGCAGAGAGTTGTGATCAATGGGACAGGGTCTAGTTAGAGGCCTGTGTCTACTGGAGTCCCTTAGGGATCGGTGCTGGGACTGGTGGTGTTCAGTATATTCATTAATGACCTTGATGAGGGAAAAGAGGGCATTGTCAGTAAGTTCGTTGAGAATACTAAACTGGAGGAGTGGCTGACACAGCAGAAGACTGTGCTGCCATTCAATGAGACCTGGACAGGCTGGAGAGTTGCCCCTGGACAAGGGGTAATGAGTGTAAGCTAGAATAAAAGAGATTCCAAAGAAATACAAGGAAGAGTTTCACTGTGAGGGTGAGGGGGCACTGGCACAGGCTGCCCAGACGAGTTGTCAAGTCTCCTTCTCTGGAGACTTTTAAAACTCACCTGAACAAGTTCCTATGTGACCTACTCTAGGTAGTCCTTGTCTGGCAAGGTAGTTAGACTTGATTACCTTTCAAGGTCCATTCTGACCCTTAAGATTCTATGATTCTGTGAACTACAGATTTCCTTCATTAACAGTCTTTAGAAAGCACATTACTTCCAGAAATTGCCTGGAAATAGATTTTGCAGGTACTTCAGGCTTTCTAATTTACAGATGTTCTGTTTTGTTCACTTGCTATTTCACAGGAGATTCTTCCAATCTGTTAGGAAAGAAAACTTCGAAACAATTGCAAGGAAACACACACAAAAAAAAAAAAACTTCCCAGAAACTGGGGACTGACCTTCAAGAATCAGCAATAGGACATAAAGAATTTAGCTTCTAGGTCTTTTTTTAGCTTATATGATCCAAATGAGCAGCAAGCTTGGAAAAGCTGCAAGTAAGTAATGCTAGTATTACAAGCATGCAGATTGCCAGAGTAGCTTCCTGACAATCCCATTAGCACCCAGTAAAGAATGTTGAGTACTATAACTGAAATGTATACTCTTGCTGCAACTTGAGAAAGATTGCTGAGCAGTGATGATGGTCACTTCCACAGCTTGATTGCCAGTGACAGAATCAAGGTCCTGCAGCAGTTTGTGATCTATACATAGATTTTGGTCTAAAAGAGAGAAATGTTTTAAAATTAGAAATTATTTCTAATGCCTTCTATCTTTTAATAGAAGAGGAAAATCAAACACTGCTTCATTTTTCTTATAAATATTTTTAATATTTCTCATTAATATTAATTTGATAATTAAATCAATATTCATGAAATAACATTTCAAGAAAAATACATATGTATTTCGTAACTGACAGAAGTGTTGATCAATTAAATAAATATTTAGATATCATGATCCTTCAAAACTAGTTTCTCTTCAGCAAAGACTTTTTAAAAGGCTTCAGGACTTAATAGTTCACCGTTTAATTTCAAAACTATTGAGAAAAAAAGTTGCTGTCTCATGACCTTGAAATAATTTGCAACCTCGTGCTTTTGGGCAATCTCATAAGCATCTGTGGCACTTAACATCATGTGATCTTTATCTTTCACTGGTTGTTCCATGGCTGTAATATGCATTCTGTGTTGATTCAATAGTTCTTTCTTTTCAGAAGTACAATTTTTTTGAGGAAAAATACTTCTTGTTTAACCCTCTGATATTCCCAGCAAATAGAAGCATATCAGGAGATAGTAGAGAAATAGTGGAACAGCATGTTAGAATCAACAATAAACAAATTATTTTTGATGACTGCAGTTGAAAGCATTCAGAGAATGAGGGGAGAGAAAGCTAAACAGAAGACATTTGGTCTTCTTCATGCAAAAGATGAACTCTTTCAAGTTTTTGTGTTACACAATTATGTAAGGTGAATTTCCTTATTACTCTTCAGTTCAGTGTCAATTTCATAAAAATGCATCTTACCTTTAGCCAGAGTGCCAAAAAGAAGAGATGCTTCAGATTCAGCTACATTTAGACCATAATTTTTTTGGTACATGTGTTATACCTCCTAGGTAGAGCTTAAACAGGGACTAAACAAGGTGTCAGTTTAAAGCAATAAGTAAACTTATCACCTATAAAGATTCCCTGAAACATGAGAGGTTCTACTACGTACCATCTGAAAGCCACTGCTTAAAGAAAGAATATACTACAGTCAGTTTTCATTTATCAGAAATTAAATATGTGTTAGTAAGTCAAATTGTCACACTGATAAAGCATCAGTCCCATCACCTTATTGATGGAGCTGACTATGTGATGAAGAGAATTGCATAAAAGAGTTTGAAGAACATTTGGAAACAAAAACAAAAAACCACAAAAAAAGAAAAAAATGAAAAAGGTATAAAAGCTACACTCTTAACAAAACAGAAATGTAAAAGATAGCAAAGTTACACTATAACTAGTGTTCAAAAACATCAGTTTACATGTTTATTTTCTTTTTCTATCATGTTAAAATATAGAAATATTTTCTAAAAAGAGGACCACCAACAGAGTATGAATTATGGATGAATTCTTCTAAGAAAGTAATAATAAAAGCAGGACACATTTTATTTTTGCGTCAGCTTCAGAATAAATGTAGACTGCTCTGTCATGTCCCTTTGATTAGTCTGGTTCCCAGTACAAATAAACGCATGTTAAAAGTGGAAAGAGGAGGGAGAAAAAAATCATCTTACTAATTGCAAACAAGTCTCTCTCTCTGCTCAATTAAAATTTAAACTAAGTGGAATAATTGTACATATGGCATGCATAATAACAACAGTGATCCTGTTCAATTTACTGTAATGGAAATCTACTACTGCTGTTAATAGTATGTAATATTATCAAATTAAAATAATTGAATGAAATAACAGGTAAAAAATGTAGTCCTTCATTCAGTCTGTCTGGATCCTAAATATTTTTGTGATTGTAACATGGAAGAAAGTTTAGCAAATAAGGATAACCATTACATAGGCTTCAGTTTCTGAGTCTTTGCAATAAACTTCTCCCAATATATAAGACCCAAGATATAATTGCAACAGCTGTAGTTTCATGTATTCATGACTCCGGCACATCAAGAAAGAACTAAAAATTCTGAATCACAGCGGATTATATCAAATACAAGAAGTACTGATTAAAACAATAATGATTCAAAATGGCTGTTTATGAGAGTCTAACACCAAACTTTATTGCAACTCTTGCAGACTGGCTAGCAAAAAAAGTTGTAATTTTGACACAGATAATATAATGGTCTTGATTTTTCAGAACATAAGTACCTATATGAAAATTTTGCAAATCTAATCAGTTAATTTCCCATCTAGAGATCTCAGTTCTTGTCAATTACAAAACCCTGAAATGAGACTCACCACAAAGTTAATCAGCATCATCAGTGAACTTCTCATTCCTCAGCGTCTGGTTAGCTCACTGGGGTGACCATGTATCCTATGCCATTAGTCCGAGACATCTCAATATTTTATTTCTTGATGTCCATTCTGGCAAATTTTTTAAAGCCTTGTAAGAGGTTTCAGAAAAAGCTAATGATCTTTATCTCTTAAACCAGGTTTCAGCTGATTTTAAACCTACTTAATCACACTTTTTAATAGAAAAAAAAGAAGTATTTCTAAACTACCAAGACATCCCAACTACAAGATAATTGATAAAAATTATAATAAATTTTTCTTATTCAGTATTAGATGGGCTGTGAAAAACTATGGCTTTAGCCATAGTTAGATGGGTTATAGAAAAGGAATCAATTATTTCTTTGGGGTTTTTATTTCAATTCTCAACAATTTTCACAATGTGATCAAAACATTTTTATTTGCTTAATATTTTTTATGGTTTTTATGGTTTCTATTATTTAGACTCATGTCAAAATTTAAGACTTTAACTTCCATAAGAGGATTTTTTCGCAACTTGTAGCCAACTAGTAATCTGTACTTCAATGGTTTCACAGAATGGTTTTTTTCATATTGATTATTTAATTCTCTCTATATACAAAACTTGTTGCCCTAAACTTGACTTGAGAGCAATTTCCTTTTATTCTTATTACCTCTTGCATTTTATTCTGGAGAAGGTATTTTGGGTTTATACAACATGGTCCTGTAGACCAGAGAGCTGAAAGGGGGGGGCAGGGAAAAGGCAGGGAAAAGAGAGAGAAGGAGGTGACAAGACATCAGCCAGCCAGCCTCCATTTATCAGATTACTGTCAAGTCTTCATTTCTTCCTTTTCTGGGGCAGTGTTTTCTTCTTGAAGACCAGTTGCATTTAAATTTCTTAGGCAGAGAAAGACATAGTAGGCCTGGAAACAAAAAGTCCTGGCATTGCTTCAGTGGACAGTCAGATGTCTGCTGCCAGTTAACATGGAAATATCTGATAGACACTTCAGGGTTATTCATAAATAAACATCTAATAATTATGTAAATCAAACTTTCCTCAGTCAGAGTACAGGGATTTGCATAATTGAGAAATAAACATACCATTATGGGTCAGTAGTGGCAAAACATTGAGGTACTTGGGAGGACACATTTCAGTCTGAACTGTATTTAAACTGAAAATGTAGAGTAATTGAAGGTAATATATGCAACATGCTATGCCTAAGTCTACATAAATATGAATTCTATGAAAAATTCATTCTATGCATCAGAATACAGTACCAAATCTCAGCTGCTGGAGGCCTGCACTGCTTCAACTCCTGAAATAAAGCTACACCAAATTTCTATGGCTAGAAGCACAGCACTGGTAGAATAAGTCAGTGTGCTGTGCCATCAAGAATATAAGGATAAGGAGTCAATGAAAAAATTCTTACAGAGTTATGGATTTTTTTTTTCAGCTTCCCATGCATCATGAAATGTGGTATACAATTGGGATTAACTCTGATGGATACCTGATCACTTCCTTACTAATACTAAGGCTGCAAGTACTGCCAAGAACAGTCTTACCAGTTTTCTGATTTGATCTTAGTGACAGATCTTTGGCCAAAACTTTTTTGCCTTCAGAAGACAGGATTAAATCATTTAGCGATGTGTTCTAGTACAATCTTTCTCCAGATATAGCTAAGAGGCTGGCCCGTTTAATTTGGTGTTGAGTTTTACAAATATATAAACAGAAAATTTGAAAGGTAGATATTAATTTTATCTGAATCACAGTATCCTTTCATTGGGAGAAAAAAAAAAAAAAGTGGAAGAAACACAATGGACCCACCACACTTGTCCAAACGTTATTTTAACTTTTTTAAAGACATTAATGCATCTTCTGGTGCAGGCCTCACAAAGCTAAGATAAAGTATTTTATGATCTTATATATGATCTCTTCAGATGCTGAAAGTCTGGTCTTCTATTCCTGTTCATGACTTTCAGCTTTGCCTTTTCTTTCATTAGAATCTTCATTAAGATTTTCCAGGTCAAATATCACACTTTCTAGATCATTTACGTTCCTAACAAACATGGTTTCCCTCTCTCTTTTACCATTCAAGCTGGAATTGATGCTATGCTTGAATGTCAAGCAGGAGAATGATGAACAATGGTTTAGCAATCACATCAGTCAGTTCCCTCAGCACTCTCAGATGCATCCCATCAGGACCCATTGAATTATGAATTTTAAGCTTGGCCAACAAGTCTTTAACCTCTTTCTCTGCCCTGAGTGGAAGAGGAACAGTTTAAAATCCTGTTGGCCAAGCCTAACGCTCATAAATCAATGGGTCCTGATGGGATGCATCCGAGAGTGCTGAGGGAGCTGGTTGATGTGATTGCTAAGCCTCTCTCCATCATTTTTGAACAATCATGGAGGAGAGATGTGATGTCTGAGGACTGGAGAAAGGCCAATGTCATGCCAGTCTTCAAAAAGGACAGGAAAGACGACCCAGGAAACTACAGGCCAGTCAGCCTCAACTCCATCCCTGGAAAGGTGATGGAACAACTCATCCTGAATGTTATCACTAAACATATGAAGGAAAAGATGGTTATCAGGAGGAGTCAACATGGATTCACCAAGGGGAAATCTCATTTGACCAACCTGATAGCCTTCTGTGAATGTAGAAGCAGCTGGCTAGATGAGGGGAGAGCAGTGGATGTCACCTACCTTGACTTCAGCAAAGCTTTTGAAACTGTCTCCCATAACATCCAGGCAGTGTGTCTTGGATGAGTGGACAGTGAGGTGGATCGAGAACTGGCTGAATGACAGAGCCCAGAGGGTGATGATCAATGGCACAGAGTCAAATTGGAGGCCTGTGGCCCATGGAGTTCCACAGGGATGGGTTTGGGGCCAGTCTTGTTCAACATCTTCATCAACGACCTGGATGAGGGGACACAGTGTACCCTCAGCAACTTAACTGATGACACCAAACTGGGAGCACTGGCTTATTCCCCAGAAGGCTGTGCTGCCATTCAGCGGGATCTTGAGCGGCTTGAGAATTGGGCAGAGAGGAACCTCATGAGGTTCAACAAGGACAAGTGCAGAGTCCTGAATCTGAGGATGAACAACCTCATGCAGCAGGACAGGCTGGGGATGACCTGCTGGACAGTAGCTCTGCAGAGAGAGACCTGGGAGTCCTGGTTGATAATAAACTAAACATGAGCCAGCAATGTCCTCTTGTGGGGGCCGAGAAGGCCAATGACATCTTCAGATGCATCAAGAAGAGTGTGGCCAGCAGGTCGAAGGAGGTCCAACTCTCCCTCCACTCTGCCCTGGTGAGGTTTCATCTGCAGTGTTGTGTCCAATTCTGGGCACCTCAGCTCAAGAAGGACAGAGAACTTCTGGAGAGAGTCCAGCATAGGGCCACCAAGATGATCAGGGGACTGGAATATCTTCCTTACGAGAAAAGGCTGTGGAAACGGGGACTGTTTAGTCTAAAGAAGAGCAGACTGGGGGGAGATCTCATTAATATTTATACATATCTAAAGGGTAGGTGTCAGGAGGTTGGAGCATCCACTTTTTCTATTGTTGCTACGAACAGGACAAGGGGTAATGATATGAAGCTGAAATACAAAAAGTTCCATTTATACATAAGAAAAACCTATTTTACTCTGAGAATGAGGGAGCCCTGGCACAGGCTGCCCAGCAGGGTTGTGGACTCTCCTTCCTTGGAGGTCTTAAAGACCCATCTGGACACCTTCCTATGTGACCTGATCTAGGTGGACCTGCTTCTGCAGGAGGATTGGACTATATGATCTCTCAATGTCCTTCCAACCCTACCATTCTATGATTCTATGAAAAGGGAATTAATGAAGTTATGAAAACACGTCAGATTTTACAAACAATTTTTAAATTGTTTACGAAAAAGAAAGAAAAGCAGACAGAAAGATTTAAACCACAGAATTACACAATCACAGAATCTTAAGGGTTGGAATGGACCTTGAAAGATCATCTAGTCCAACCCCTTTGCCAGAGCAGGACCACCTAGAGTAGGTCACACAGGTATTCATCCAGGTGTGTTGTGAACATCTCCAGAGAAGGAGACTTGACAACCCCTCTGGGCAGCCTGTGCCAGTGCTCCCTCACCCTCACAGTGAAATTTTTCCTTATATTTCTTTGGAACCTCTTATATTCTAGCTTACACTCATTGCCCCTTGTCCTGTCATTGGATATAATTGAGAACAGCTTAGATCCATCCTCCTGACACCCACTCTTTATGTATTGGTAAACATTAATGAGGTCACCCCTCAGCCTCCTCTTCTCCAAGCTAAGGAGCCCCAGCTCCCTCAGCCCTTCATCATAAGGGTGATGCTCCATTCCCTTTTCATCTTGGTGGCCCTGTGCTGAACTGTCTCCAGCAGCTCCCTGTCCTTCAACTGACGGGCCCAGAAATGGACACAATGTTCCAAATATGGTCTCACGAGGGCAGAGTAGAGGGGGAGGAGAACCTTGCTTGAGCTACTACCCTTAGCCCTTCTAATACACCCCTGGATTCCCTTGGCCTTGTTGACCTTGGCTCATGTTGATGTTTCATGGTCATCCTGCTGTCCACATATAGTCTCCATATTTGTTCACTGGGACATAGACTGGGAGGAACAGACAAAGATTTTTCGGAATGAATGATGACAGTTAACCTTTTTTTGCACCTCATACATTTTATTAGAAAAGATATAAAGATTCCTAGCATGAGAAAAGTGGTTTTGACCTTACCATTAGCACTTCCTACCGATCTGTTGAAATTTCTTGAGTGTGGTTAGTCAACCAAGTCTGTCCTTTCATTCATGTTTGTTTGTTCACTTACTTGCTTGTATATTTTGCAAAAGTCTAAATAGACCTACACGTTTATGTCTATTTATGTATCTGAAATATGTTTAAGGGCAACTGAAATAACAGTATAATGTCAATTAACAAAGTACAGTCAGGTTAATCTTGGTTTTTTTACATCATGAAGGCTGTTTCGTACCAGTTAGGTTACAAGAAATCTTTTTGAAAGTCTTTGTTTTGCTCTGTGCAGTTTCTACTTCAATGCACTGTTATTCTATTACCAATTAAAAAGACACAACAGAAAAGTACCACAGAAACTACATTTGTTAACTTAATGGAAAGTTGTGAGTTCTATCATTTGTCAATATATGAAATATACACTTCACAATCAGAAACTGTTGGTTATGATACACTATATCAAAATACATCTGTAAGGTAGGCCCAGAAAATACACCAAATATAAACCAAATAAATGGTAGAAACTGTCACACTAAAACCAAGAATGTGGACCATATATCATAAAAGTTATATCAACACTAGTTTTGAAAGGAAAATATCTTCCTTCTTTAAATTGAAGCAGTTTTTTTAATAGGAGGAATACTTTAAATACAAAAAAGATAATTTTATCCCTTTTATTTAGTTCTGTCAAAATATCTTTTCCCTCTGGCTTCGTACTAACATTTTTTAACTCATATTTCCATTATAACTATTAATCTTTGTAAGTGGAAATTTGCTGTAAAAATTTAGAAGCAGCACTCAATCTACCTTCACACTCATCTGAAAGCTGGTATAAAACACTGGGCCTCATTTTCCTTTCATTCAAATTGATTTTAAAAAAATAAATAACTGAATATAAAATAAATCCTCCTTCTCAGTTCTACTGCATGCAGGGGCATGGAAGCCCTGCAGTTCATGTATCCATGCTAACAGTGGCAACATAAGAACAGAACTTAACTACTATGCGAATTAAAAACTATACACATTTTCTCTTGCTTTTGATCTTGTAGCAGATTTTGTACACCTCGTTATTAAGCAGACAGCACCAGATGCTGCCAGACAAAAGGAAGGAGAAAACCTCCATATCTCCAACAGTAGTAGCAATCAGAGCTTGACAGTAACATATGGCAGAGTCAGTGCAAGTGCTGGGAACTAAGCCTAATATAAAGGGACACTAAATCACATCTTTAAGTTTTTAAATGGAAAGAACTAGCTACTTATTTTACTTTCTTGTGGCTTCCTAGCTCAAGTTTTAAAAACATGTGAGGTGTGTGAGTGATTTAGTTTTTGCTATGTTTAAACAGGTTTATATGTTATTCGAAACAGGTGGTGTTATAAACCGAATTAAGAACTTACAGCACAGCAATAAAAGAATTAAGGGCACATTATTAAAAGCACTTAAAGATATTGACAATCTCTGGAGATAGACTGTCACATTTTTAACAAATTAGAAGAAGTACCTGTACAATCAGTGTCCGAAGTCTCCTACAACACTTCCCTGTTTTCCATCTTGCAAATATTCTGCAGTAGTTAATGTTTGTACATTTGGGGCTGCTTGGATGAGCAGCCAAATTTGAAGTGTCTCTTTTTATCAGTAGGAAATTTTTTGCAGAAAGCATTCTACCAAAGTTGAGCAAATGTGTCCTAAGTATGCTTCTCTAATGTTCAAAATGGCTGTATGAGTAATAAATACTCAGAGAATTTTACCCAGCTAATATTCTCCCAACTAATGTTTGGCATTTGGAGTGCACTGAATGACAAAAGCACAACTTTTAAATATTAATTTGCAGGCCTTGCTTCAGTAATTAGGAATGTTTCTTAAGTTTTAGAAAATAAATACTGTACCACGCATAAACAAGGCAAGGCAAACTACATCAAACATCACAGTGCAATGTGATGTAAAAAGCCAGAGCCAGTCTCTCAAGTGTGGTGCAAGCTCCACAGGTGTGTGCTAGGGAGGATTTGTGAGTCTCCAGTATACAAGGAACATTTTTGTAGTGACGTAAATGCTGTACTGAGCATTTCAGCCATGGCGGAAACAGGAGATTTTCCTTATTGAAAGGAGAGGCATGTAAGATCCCTCAGATCTTTCCTAACTTGAACTATTTTTATTAATTGTTAACTCACAACCATGAGCACATTTATAAGAGGTTTTTCCTAAACATCATCGACATAGTGTCACAATTTAATCATTATACATCTAGGATGGAAGTTTCTGTTTGTTAAATTCAGATTAAAAAGTCACTTGGGCAGAACACAAATTCAGAAGACGTACAGAAAACTCCGGTGAGGGTAATATGAAAGCAAAAGCTTTCAGTCTCTGGACTGCAAAAATAGCAAAATGACCAAAAAATTGCAAATGACCAAAAATTGACTGTTTGTTGCCAAAAAGACGGGAAGAAAAGAGTTGAGAAAAGAGATGTGTTGACATATGGAAAGAGATAGCAAGGAAAAAAAAATCAGATATTTGACACAGCACTGGTATGAGGACAGAGTAAATAAATGTTCTAAACCTGAATTACAAGAAAATATGAAGGACAGAGGAAAATAATTGTGAGGTTACAGTAACCAATTTGCTTACATTAACTGAGATATCTATACCACATGACAATATTTAGATGTTGTATCTTTAAAGAGAAATTTCCATTTCCTTTTTGATAACTCTCAGGAAGATAATGACCCTGATGTTAACAAAATGTTTGATTATTTTGTTACAAAATGCATTACTATAACAAACTGATAAATTTCCCAAAGTGGAAAACTATGGTAGACCTTATTGTTTTTTCAGTTGGAAAGGAATAAAAAATGTAATATTCAACTGAGTAAAAAAATTAATTCTGAAATATTGAGAATCCATAACGTTAACATTTCTAAAATATATTTGTGTCTATCATTGTGCTGGGTCTGGTCAGGATGAAATTAACTTTCTATGTAGAAGCCCTTAGGGTACTGTTTTCTGCATTCACAGTTTGAACAGTGTTAGTACTGCATCTGTGTTTGAACTATTGCTGAACAGTGTGTGCTTGCATACAGCAAGCATTAAGGCTTTCTCTCTTCTCCCTTCTCTCTTTGAGTAGGCTGGGTATGGGCACGTGGCAGACACTGGAAAGGCACATGACCAAGACAGCTGACCCAAACTGGCAAAAGCATTATTTCATACCATGTGATGTCTTGCTCAGAAGCAAAAGCTCGGGGAGAGGAGGGAGAGACCTTTGTGGTTCTGGCATTCATCTTACCAAGTAACCATTGCCCTAGTTCCCAGAGAGTAGCATCTGCCAGTAGGGCATGCATTCCTCTTTCTTTTTCCTTACATGCAACTTTTCTTATTAAACTGTCAGTGTCTCTGTCTGTGGGTCTTATCATCTTCCTTCTATGTTCTCCCCAGCTTGTAAGAGTGAAGGAGAAATATGGTGGGTGCTTGACCACTGGCTGAAGTCAACCCACCACAGTCATTCTATGATTTAACATGATTTTTTTTGCACTGCTCCATTCCTTTAATATCTCCTCTGTGTTCTTTACTTTCCCAGATTAAAATACTCTCTGGAAAATCTGGTAAATACTTTTTACCTATTATTTGAAAAATAACAATACAGGATAATTCAATGATATTTCATTTGAACAACAACAGTGAGCATCTTTCACCACAAGCAAAATTGATACAGAATCTGCAATAGGATTTCAAGAAGATAGATTTTTATAATTTTCTAGTTTAAGGATAGCAGAGGTCTTATGTTTAAGATTTGAGAAATATTTAAAAGCATCCATATAGACTCTTTACGGTATTATAAACAAGCACTAGGACTTACCTTTGAACATAATTCAAAACTTTTTAACAAATAGTACCTGGTTTTAAAGTGAGATATTTAATGAGGATAATATACTAAACGTGGTCAACATTCTAGGAGTCATTGCAATAGTATTCCTTTTTTTCATAAGCTTCTTCAAAATGAAGTATGTTCATTTTACTTCACTGACTAAAACTGAGACGATGAAAACTGACATAAGGTCTGTGATGTAAGCAATTATTAAAATGGTAGCCAAGTGGTTTCTCAGTGATTATTTCCAATATGATGAGAAGGATCCAAATTTGTCAGTAAGTAACAGCAGGTTGTTAATTCACTAGTGGAGGATAGCCATAGAAAATCTGTATTTCTCTGGATAGCTGATAAAATAGTAATGTTGCTGCATACAACAGTGTTGAAACATATACGTATTTCAACACACCACTTTAGTGACCAATGAAAACAAAAGTATTATTCACAACAATCAGTAGAGCTCCTAGGATCAGTGCAAATATGAAGGGAGAGCAACAGATCTTAATAGAGATAATGAGAATGATTTAAGAAGGAACAATGTTGCTATCAATATACATTAGCGAATTTATTATAAGGATTGGAAAAACACCTGTTTAAGGCCAACCTTTGTACAAAACCAAGCAAATACTGACTGGACAACAATAAGCAGGGAATAGTTTCTAATTATTTGACTATAAGGCTTGACAACAGCATTTGGGAGCACTGATAAAATATCACAGGATCATAGAATGGTAGGGTTGGAAGGGACCTTTAGAGATCATCTAGTCCAACCGCACTGCAGAAGCAAGTTCACCTAGATCAGGTTGCACAGAAACATGTCCAAGCAGGTCTTGAAGACTTCCAAGGAAAGAGACTCCACAATCTCTCTTGGTAGCCTGTTTGAACTTGGCGAAAAGGGTAAGTAAAAGAGCTCCTACAATTTTCAGCTGCAACATGTCAGTTCACAAGAGAAAGTGTTAGGAGCGATAGTTGTGAATTAAGTATGTCCAGACTTGAGGGATGTGCCTTCCAGTCCTACATGACAAAACACTGCACTGCCTGTAGCACAAAAACTACAGAAGTCTTCTGGAAATAACAACTGTGACAAGATACATTTCACTCAATTTTTTAAACAGATTGCTGTTTCTTGTAGGAAAGGAAAACAAATATTTTACTTCTGAAATCTTTCTTTATAATTACAAATGAATACAAAAATGATAGATATTCCTAATCTGAAATATACACTGCAAGTTATTGGCAAGTTGAATTCTAAGCACCTGGCATTGTACACAACAGCATAGTCTCAGTATTTTGGAAAATTAACATGTGAAGTAAAAAAGAAACATCCAGTAAGAAAATACTCTACAATGTGACCAAGAGATGCTTTAAATCATGTTCTGGTTCCAGCTGAAAGAAAATAACATGTCATGGTAGCAATACAGAGAACAGCAGGTAAACATTAAAAGAATAAATCCGAAAACTTGCGATCAAAGACTGCAGAAGGAGAAAGAAGAGCATTAAAAACATAGATGTTGTGTCTCTTGTATTGTGTCAATGCACCAAGATGTTAGGTATTTAAGATCTGCTTGCCCAAGTAGAATACGTATTAAATGACTAAAAACAGTTATATCCATCAGTAAGCAGACAACAAAGCAGCTTTTACCATAGACATATCAGTCTTTCCACAAGAACAAAATGTTATTAAGAAATATGTATACTGTTATGTTTGCCTAATTATGTAATATAAAATACTATGAAGATGGACATTTTTATAAGTATTTCAAGTGAAAGCTGTAAAATGTTAAAGATGTCATGAATGGTAAATCTTTCAAAATGTTCAATGAGTAATTTATTAAACAATCAGTTAAGGCCAAGAATTCAAATCTAGAAATGTAATGAAGAATGTAGAGAATGAAGTGTAAACTTCATCAGCATGTTCTTTTAATGACTTGCAAGTTCGAGATAACATCCCAGAGGAATTTAAAAAAAACCCAACAAAACAAAGAAATCACAAAATTATTTGGCATTGTAAAGAAAAAAATTTCCAACAGTCAGAAAAATTACAAAAACAGTAACTGATGACTTCAAATAAATAGAGCACTTTTTGGTACACTAACTGTCCTTCTAATTCTCTGCTTTCCTGTGATATCTGCAGAACTCTTAGCCAAATATAGTAATATAATTATTGTATATTAATAATATCTAATTATTAACTTTTTTTGTCAGCAAGAACTATAACTTCAAGAACAAAAGTGGTAAGAAAAAATTGTAGGTTTCTAAAACAATTAAAAATATGCTAAAAACATCGGTAAACTTTGTAAAAAATGAAAATAGATCTGGTATAAAAGTCATGGTTGAAAGTAAGTAGTCATCAAAGTGTTCATCTAATTTTTTTAAAACCTGTCAAGAAAAGCAATATGATAATGTCATGAAGTTTATACATCCATGACATAAATCAGGCTACTTCCTACATTACAGTAAAGCCTTAGTAATTAGGACTTGGTATACCTCTGCCTTTTTTTTACTAGCATGGTGTGGTGGTTTAGCCCCGGCTAGATGCCAGGTGCCCGCCAAGTCATTCTGTCACCCCCCTACTAAACTGGACAGGGGAGAGAGAAATATAATGATAGTACAACAGTTCACTGGAGAATCTCTCCCTTCAGTGCCTGGCCACTTCCTTGACCTTGATGTCTGCAGAGATGTTATCACTCCCTTCTGCTGCTGCTGCAGTTTAACATCTGCACAGTAACTTCTTCCCCCTCTCAAATACATTATTCACAGAGGTGTTACCTCAGTCACTAATTGACCAGGCCTTGATCAGCAAGTCCATCTTAGAATTCACTGGCTTTGGCTCTGTCAGCTACAGGGGAAACTTCCAGCAGCTCTTTGTCTAAAGAAGTCACTCTTGTAGTTCCCCTGTTATCAAAACCTGGCCCAGGCAAAACCACCACACATGGTAAAGTTTATGGGGAAAAAAAAATTATGTGACTAGTATAGGGAGAAGGAGGAACAGGAACAGCTTTGAAGCTGAATCATGAAGCTTCAAAGACATTATGGCAGAAAAGTCACTAAGTCTGTTACTTCCAATATTCTAACAAGAGATGGCTTCACTGCATGAAAACAAGAAAACACAGAGGACACTGTGGTTGTTTGACCCTGGCTGGATGCCAGGTGCCCACCATGCTGTTCTATCACCCCACTCCTCAGAAAACCAAGGAGGGGAGAAAAGAAGATGGAAGCCTTATGGGTTGAGATAAAACAAGTTTAGTAAAGAAATAGCAAGGCCGCATGCATGAGCAGTAAAGCAATGCAAATAAAGATGTTGCTCTCTCCTTCCCCATCAGCAGCCATATCCAGCCACTTCATGAGAAGCAGGGCCTCGGTACACATAGCATTTGCTTTGGAAGACAAAAGTGAATCACATCTCCCCTTCCTGCTCCTCTCCCTGAGTTTATATTGCTGAGCTGACCTCATATGGTATGGAACATCTCCTTGGTCAGCCTGGGTCAGCTGTCCTGGCCATGGCCCCTCTCAAGATCCTGCCCACCCACAGCCATCAGTGAAGGTGGGGGAGGGACAGACTTGATGCTGGAAAGCTGGACTTGATGCTGCGTGCACAGTAGACAAAACATTGATGTGCCATCAATACAATTCTTCAGCTACCAACAGAAGGCACAGCACCACAAGGGCTGCTGTGGAAAATCACCACCACCTCAGATCCAATAAGGTGGTATCTGTAAGATTGTTTGTCTAGAAATTAGTTACTATGAAACCTAGGAAGAACCTAAATTCTGCAGGAGATATCCTATGAATCTGAAGACATGGCCCTATATGCAGTAGTAGCAAATGCACAAGGTAGAGGGAAAGTGAAATGTTTGTCCAGCTCCAGAATTACTCAAAATCATCTGATCAGTTGCATACAATGTACCAATGATACTGCGAATTTACAGTTACATTTTACTTCCGTCATTTTATGTAAGAATTCCATGAGAAAAGCCCTACTTATCCACTCACATAGTCTGTTCCACAGTGACGGATATTTCATCTAGATATCTTAAACTTATTTACATTGCCTAAAAATTCCTTTCAATTTCATAGTTAGATTGTATTCACTGTTGTAGTTCTCTTCCTTCAACAGTTCTACTAAAAACATGGGATTAAAAAAAATTATATGAACATAAAATTCATGTTATTTTTTTTAAACTAATCTAGACAGACATTAAAATGCAGACAAGTGTGTAGCCTAAGGCTTATTAATGCAAAATAAATTAATATATATGACTCCATGTAATTTGCTGAGAATTTCCACTTTAACTTCAGAAGTCAAAACACATCTTGGGAATACTTCTCCTTTGGCAAAGTGCCACTGATTTCCAGGGCATGAATTATATGGAATTAGAGTAATCACCCCGATGCCAGATAGCTTTCCTTCTAATAACTTTTTCTACGTCTAGACTATGACAAGTTTTTAAATTCAAGTGCTAGGTATTACAGTAATCTTCAGTAGCAGCAATACTGGGGAGGAAAATCTGTACATTCTACCGTGGTTCCTAATAATTTCATCAAAGCCTCTCTAAAGTAGTTGTGAAATAAAGAATAATAAAAGTATTCAACACATATTTTTATACTTCTAGGCCAGAATGTCAAGATGACAAATGTCAAGTATAAGGCAGAGAGTGATACACTTGCCATGTGTACTGCACAAGCCACTTCCAGCAGCTTCAAGCCAGTCCTGGGCATACATCTTTTCTACAACCAGGCAAGGAAAAGGCATGAAATGCCAACAAACTGAGGTAAAAGCAACTTGTTCTATGCATCCTGCACTCCTACCAGACAATGTTGGAGGGCCACAAAAAGTAGGATAAAGAGATTTTGGGATCACTGGGTGAGATGAATCTCTGTTTTGTGAATGTGGGGAGGTGGCTAAGGACAGATAGTCAGCCTCCCATGACAGGAAAGAAGAGTAAGGTTTGGAGTGGGAGTGGGGAAAAAGGGGCTGTAACCTGCTATTGGTTCCTACCCACAGCAGTAACAGTCAGCTCCATCTCCTCAAGGCTCCTCTTTGATCATGTGGCTTGTGTTTCCTAAATATGTCACTTTTAGGAATATCTGAACAAGACTAGGTAGCAAGTCTCCCCGCACTGAGCCATCAGTTCCTTGGCACTCTGCTGTCAGGCAGAGGACAAAAGAGTATTTAGTTTTCTTGTCATCAGAGAAGTCACTGAGATACACCACTTCTCTCACTACTTGTGCTTACAGTCAGCCCTACACTCTCCCTATGTCTCCTGCAAATCTGGAGCAGACTGCATCCGGCTGATCTGGAAATGGTCCTACTCTCACTCTTAGCACTCCTCCTGCATCTGTGTGTGTAACACATCTAGTCACGCCATAAGAGTCAGAGGTACTGTATCAAGCCATATAAATTTCTACCAACAGGCACCGTTGCCATGCTTTCTTTGTAAAACTTCAGCCTGCTGTGACTTTTTTTTTTTTTTAATAGACCACTGGTAACGGCAAGTGTGCTGAATGTAGAGTTTAATATACCATACCTAAAACAAATGGTAGGTAGTATTTTTTTTGCAAAAAAGAAACAAACTATGTGGCTGTGAAACATGGTACCTTGTCCAGTATCCTTCTCAAAATCACACTGGTCCTACACACTATATTATCTCTGAACTGCAGCACTTCTGCTATCTAGTCAGTCTTTATTAGTTACTAACAAGTGCTGAAATTTTACCTACAGAAACAGCCACATAAAACCAAATTCTAACTATCTGGGTGCACATTATATTTGCCACAGTTGTTGTGGCATCTGTATGAGGCTTCGGCAATGCTTCTTTTAGTCAGAATTCAACACATTTGTCCAAAGCATTGATTGATTAACAAATAGTTTTATCTAAGGCTTTGGGTTTGAAATGTAGCTAATGTTGCAGGTTAAAGTTGAAAAGTGTTAAGCAGAATTTTTTTCCATAAATTCAGTTTCTAGAAGTCATAATACACATTGAAATGAAAAGGTAGTCCTGGGTAAAGATGTAAATTTCTGATACTTTCTGAAACTCCTCTCTTATATATTACTCAGCAATTTCCCTAACATATACAGTCACCTAAAATACCAGCTGCCTACAGATGAAGTGAAAACTTTGAAGCCTCAAATCTTTGTAATTGTTCTGGTTTAGCAAGGAGCAGCTTTTGGCTTGGTAACAGGGGGAGCGGGTTGCAGTGAAGACCCGGTAAAGAGTTTGCGGACCCTCCCCCGGCTCCTGGGTTCACACCCACCTCCGGCCCGGCTGGGCCAATCTGGCGCCTCTGCGATCACTATTTAGGGGACGGGAATTTGAAATGCGAGGCAGGAGGTGTAAGAGTAATACAAGATGGAGGCGACCACGCGGACCCTTCAGCCAGAGGAGGAAGGAAGGAGGAGCAGTAGACCGGAGACCCTTCTGCAAGCCGTGGCGAGAATGCAAGCTGTGCCCCTGAAACCTGTGGAGATCCGTGGCAGGACTGAGAGCCACCAGCAGCTCCATGTGTGTGATGGGAACATGACTTTTTGTTCACTAGAAACAGGAAAGAATATATTGTAAATAGTTAACCAAGGGCTAGCAACCTTGTGATAGCTTACGAAGTTGAGAAACCGCAAAAGATAAACATTACTGAACTAATCAACTACAAGTTGTTCCGAGTTTCAGACTTAAGCAGAGGACACCAAGGAAGACTACTGGGGCCTTCATCAACGATCAGCCGGAGGCAGAAAACGACCCCTAGCAACTGGGTGGACATGCGCGGAAGGACGCTGGAGGGGTGACGTGAAGGAGAGTATAAAAGGAGGAACAGAACGACTCTCGGTGCGGCAGTTGGTGGAGCGGTGACTCCCCCTGTCGCCCAGCGCTGTGCTTTGCTTTTTCTTTTCTGTGTTAATAAATTGGTTTTAATTGGCTTAAATGGCCCATTGTGCTCATTTATAACAGCTTGGTGCCGTGACTCGGATCGGAGGCCGTAAGGGAGGATTCTCAGTCATTAGGGGGGGCGCCCCACCAATTTGGTGGCCCCGGTGCTTGAAATCCACCCTCGACCCCGACCGACGAACCCCTAAAAGAAAGAAAAGAGAAAGCAAAGGGGATCCCGGAGTGCAATTAAGGCACTCCGGAAGAATTAAGGGCCCGGGGAACCCCCTTAAAAGTTTTGTGCACAAAGTCCGGACGAAGACGCGGGACGACGGTCCAGGGCGCGTGAGTATTACGGGATCCGTCCGGGCGGGGGTTGGGATCCCGGAGTGCGACTGTGTGATGTGCATGAGAGGAGAGCTGGCAGCCAGACTCTCCAAGTGAGTGCGGACCCTCAGTAGTGCGGTTCCCACAGACCCGCGAGGGCTTGGGCCACGAACCAGGGGAAGCGAAAGTTGATTGTGTGAAAGAAGGCACTCCGGAAGAATAAGACAGGGGAAGGGCAAGCCCCTGTGGGATCCCGGAGCGCGGAAAGAAAGCACTCCGGAAGAATGGGACAGGGGAAGAGTAAGCCCCCTGCCGAGGTAAAACTCCCTCCAGTACCTAGGGAAAGCCCTTTAGGGTTTGTGTTAGAAAACTGGCGACATTTTCCAGGCACACAGGACAAGGATAAGGCCAAAATGATTCACTATTGCGTTGAAGTATGGGGAGGGAAGGAAATTTCTAAAAGGGTGTTTTGGCCTATATTCGGTTCTTCAGAACTTTGGGTAAGACAAGCCTTAAATATTTGGGTGAATAGCAAAATACCCCCCTGTACCCAAGAAGAGAGTCATTACGCTAAGGTGTGGGTGGAGAGACCGGAGGTATTTCTTTTTAAGCTCTCCGAAATACCAAAAGGGAATAAGAGTAAGAAAAAGGGAAGTAAACCAGATGACGCTTTAGTGCCACCTCCACCCTATGTACCCCCACCCCAAGTACAGGCAGCAGTGGCTCCTCCGAGCGCACCAGCAGGGACAGACTCAGATTCAGACGAACCCGAATATACAGGACCGGTAAACCGAAGCCGGACCAGGAAGGGTTTATATCCCTTAAGAGAGATGCCTATGGGGGGACCCCAACCTGGCATAGGGTTTATATCGGTGCCTCTAAGTTCGGGGGATGTTAGGGATTTTAAGAAAGAAATGGGATCCCTTTTGGAAGATCCACTTGGAGTAGCCGAGCGGGTAGATCAATTTTTGGGACCCAGCATGTACACTTGGGAAGAACTGCAATCTATATTGAACATCTTATTTACAGCAGAAGAGAAAAATTTGATCAGAAGGGAAGGAATGCGCATCTGGGATACGCAGCACGCGCAAGGGCCGGCAGCAGATACAAAATGGCCGTTACAAAACCCTAATTGGGACCATCAGAATCCGGCCCATAGAGTGCATATGCAAGATCTCAGAACAATAATTGTGCAAGGGATCAGGGAGTCTGTTCCAAGGGGACAGAATATTAACAAAGCTTTTAACGAAAGACAAAAAAAAGATGAGACCCCCACCGAATGGCTGGAGAGACTAAGAAAGAACTTTCAGTTGTATTCAGGAATGGATCCGGATGGACAAATGGGACAGGCAGTACTGAAAGTACACTTTGTTTCCAAATCCTGGGAAGACATTAGAAAGAAAATACAAAAATTAGAGGATTGGCAAGATAGGGAGCTAGATGAATTGCTAAGAGAGGCCCAAAAGGTATATGTGAGAAGGGAGGAAGAGCGAGATAAGAAACAAGCCCGAATAATGGTGGCTGCAATGCGTGAAAGCCAGGAGATGGATAGGAAACCCAAGCAAGACAAAAGGGAATCCAGGTGGAATGGACAAGATAAACAAAACTTGAAGGTGTATTTTTATTGCGGGAAAAAGGGACACTTTAAGAAGGAATGTCGGATGCGGATCAGGGATGAGAAGGAGTTTAAGGAGGATTAGGGGGGTCAGGGGCTCTACCTTTTGGAGACCCAGAAACATCGAAGAGAGCCCTTGATAAAATTGAAGGTGGGTCCCCAGGGCCAGGACATTACTTTCCTGGTTGACACTGGAGCTGAAAGGTCTACACTCCAGTCATTACCTAAAGGGTGTAAATTATCTAGAGAAACTGCCACAGTAGTGGGAGCAAAAGGAGAACCTTTTGAAGTTAAGATAATAAAAGAGGTAATGGTAGAATCAGACTCCAAAATGGGCATTGGGGACTTTTTATTAGTACCCGAATCAGATTATAACCTATTAGGAAGGGATATGATTGTAGAATTAGGTATTCAAATCACAGTGGTGGAACAGGAAATCCAAATTAAGTTGTGCCCCTTGAGATTGGAAGATGAGGAAAGGATCAACCCTGAAGTATGGTATAATCCTGACAACGCTGGAAGATTAGAAATTACTCCCTTCAAGGTCACTATTAGAAATCCAGAGATTCCAGTAAGAATAAAACAATACCCAATGTCTTTGGAAGGGAGAAAAGGGCTGAAACCAGAAATCGACCGGCTAATCAAACAGGGATTACTGGAGCCCTGTATGTCCCCTTATAATACTCCAATTTTACCGGTAAAGAAACCAAACGGGTCTTATCGTTTAGTACATGACTTAAGAGAAATAAACAAAAGAACAATAGCCAGGTTCCCAGTAGTGGCTAATCCCTATACGTTATTGAGTAAACTGAGCCCGGACAATCACTGGTACAGTGTAATCGACTTAAAGGATGCCTTTTGGGCTTGTCCTTTAGATGAAGTGAGTAGAGATTACTTTGCCTTTGAATGGGAAGACCCAGAGACAGGGAGGAAACAACAACTTAGATGGACGGTGTTACCCCAAGGTTTTACAGAATCCCCTAATTTATTTGGGCAGGCTTTGGAACAAATATTGGAGGATTACCAAACTGAACCTGGGATAACCTTGATACAATATGTAGATGATTTATTAATAGCAGGAAAAGATGAAGAAGCAGTAAGAAAAGAAAGTATAAAACTTTTAAATTTTTTGGGACTTAAAGGATTAAAGGTTTCAAGAGCCAAACTACAGTTTGTGGAAGAAGAAGTAAAATATTTAGGGCACTATTTAAAACGAGGTGAAAAAAGAATAGACCCAGAAAGAGTGCAGGCTATTCTATCATTGCCAATACCTAAAAACAAGAGACAAATTAGACAAATTTTGGGTTTAACAGGATATTGTAGACAATGGATTGAGAATTATAGTAGTAAGGCCAGGTTCTTATACCAAAAGCTGACTCAGGATGGGTGGATGAAATGGACTCAGGAGGACACAGAAAAACTGAGGGAACTAACGAAGAGTCTGATGCATGCCCCAGTTTTAAGCCTCCCTGATTTAAGAAGACCTTTTTACTTATTTGTTAATATAGAGGAAGGAATAGTTTTTGGAGTACTAGCCCAAGAATGGGCAGATAAGAGGAAACCTGTAGCGTATCTATCGAAACTTTTGGACCCCGTAAGCAGAGGATGGCCTGCGTGTCTGCAAATGTTAGCTGGGTGCGCGTTATTAGTCGAAGAGGCTAGGAAAATTACCTTTAATAGCAATCTCAAGGTTTATTCTCCCCATAATATCAGGAGCGTTATGCAGCAAAAGGCAGACAAATGGATATCAGACACTAGGCTCCTAAAATATGAGGGAATTTTATTAGAAGCACCAAATTTTACCTTAGAAACAACTGCTATTCAAAATCCAGCTACCTTTTTGTTTGAGAATGTAGAAGAAACACCTTTGACACATAATTGTTTGATAACTATTGAAGAACAAACTAAAATTAGGCCTGACTTAGAAGAAGAAGAATTAGATGAAGGAGAAAAGTTATTTGTAGATGGATCCTCCCGGGTGGTAGAAGGAAAACGTCAATCAGGTTACGCTATCATAAGGGGCACAAACTTACAAGTAGTGGAATCAGGGGCTTTGGATAAGTCCTGGTCAGCACAAGCCTGTGAACTGTATGCCATCCTTCGAGCTTTAAAACTTTTGAAGGGGAAGGAGGGAACGATATATACTGATTCCAAATATGGGTTTGGGGTAGTACACACCTTTGGAAAATTATGGGAAGAACGAGGATTAATTAACTCACAAGGGAAGGGGTTAGTTCACCAGCAATTGATAATTGAAGTATTGCAAGCCCTGAGGGGACCCAAAAGAATAGCAGTAGTACACCTAAAAGGCCATCAAACAGGAATGGACCTCAAAACTAGGGGGAATAATGCAGCAGATCGGGAAGCTAAGCGAGCAGCAGCTAGAGAAATGCTTTTAAGGGAAAACCCGAAGAGGCAGGATAGATTAACGGAGGACACGGAATTAGTCTTCACCTCCGAAGAAGAGGATAAGTTGAAGAAACTGGAATTGTCTAAGGACAATGGAAAATGGATAACCCAGGATGGGCGGGAAATATTGCCCAAAGCAGTAGCCCAAAGAATTATGTATAAACTACACCAAGGTACACACTGGGGAGCTCAAGGACTAGCAGATCATTTTGCAACCAAATATATGACTATTGGGTTGCACGACATTGCCAAACACATCACCAAAAGTTGTCCTACCTGTTTACGAGTTAATCGGAGTAACTTGAGGAAATTACCTCCCGGAGGTCGACCCTTAGCTAAAAGACCATTTTCGAGCCTACAAATTGACTTTACAGAACTACCTAAAGTGGGGCGAATAAGATACCTTTTGGTGATGGTGGATCATCTCACACACTATGTGGAAGCATTCCCAACTACCAGAGAGACTGCCCAAACTGTAGTAAAAATTTTGCTTGAAGAAGTAATACCGAGATATGGGGTACCCGAAACCATAGACTCAGATCAAGGCCCGCACTTTACCTCGAAAATAACTCAGGATTTAGCTAATGCGTTGGGAATAAAGTGGGAAAGACATACCCCATATCATCCTCAGAGCTCAGGGCGGGTAGAAAGGATGAACGGAGAAATAAAGAAACAATTAACTAAACTGATGTTAGAAACTAAATTATCATGGGTAAAATGTATACCACTGGCCCTATTGAACATCAGAACACAACCACGAGCAGATACGGGGTTATCTCCCTTTGAGATGTTATATGGAATGCCTTATAATTTAGAAAAGGTACAAACAAACCCCAATATTAATGACGACAATTTGAATCGTTATTTAATTATTTTGGCAAAGTATAGGAGAAGTTTATGGGAAAAAGGAATGTGGACCCAAAGACCTCCTTTGGATCTTGTATTACATCAGGTGCAGCCCGGAGATTGGGTGTTAGTCAGAAGTTGGAAGGAAAACCCACTAGTACCGAAGTGGGAAGGGCCCTATTTAACACTGCTCACCACAGACACCGCCATAAGAACAGCCGAGAAAGGGTGGACTCATGCAAGCCGAATAAAGGGGCCAGTAGACCCTTCCAACTTCCCAGAGTGTCCGGCTCCTCAGTGGAAAGTAAAGACACCAACAGACGACCTAAAGCTGATATTAACTAAGGTTACACCAGGGACGTCCGGACAAAGCTCATAGACTTGGAGGAAGGAAAGACGGTACGATTATAAATCCCTGCCCCTTAAGTAGTGGGAAAGACTGTCACCAGCAAACCAGGAAAGAATCCAGCGAAAGCTATCATTGACTTTGTGTCCCTATTTACCGAGCTTGAATTTTTAACAGCTAACTTTTGCATTTTTGTTAATTATTTAGCTTGCTGAACTGTTGTTATAAAATTGGTACAAGTTAAAACTTGTAAGAAGTTGTGATAGATCCACTGTCAGAAAAAGGGAGGGCCCATACTTACCAACCGTACTGGGAGGGATAGTTTGGGCATAACCTCAATCCGAGGCCTCAAAGCCGGGATTGGGGCCTCTTATTTGAATTTGGCAATACTATTCTAACCAGCCTCTTGGCCCCCGCGAGGGTCAAGCCGTGGGCGAACCAACAGCTGCAGGTGCAACTCCCTGTGAACTCTCTCAAAGAGCGAGAGGAATGTAAGTTCCATCCCCAAAAGGATCCTTGCTGCCAAGAAGATAATAACCCTCGTAACTAGCAGCAAACTAGTTGACGAGCGAGGCAGAGGGATACTTGGTGAAAGGACGGAACCCCATGGAGCTTACAGGCAATGACCAAAGGGGCGAGAGGATTCGGGTTAGAAGGATGGGAAAATTGGGCAGACTAATTAACCATACCCACACTGGCAGTGGATTTTACTTAACTTTAATGTGGATGTGGATGATATGGTCATTGATCAGGACAGCACTAGGAGACAATGTACCAAGCCATGAACCCTTTAAATGGTCACTTATCAGATGGGAAGATCAACGGGTCATTGCAAAAACTACAACTTCGGGGGCCCCCTCTTTTAGATGTCAGCTGTGTGACATTATTCAGACTCAGCCCTGTAAGAATAAGGTAGGGTTCTATATGTGCCCAGCATCAAATCCAGGGAAGGCATACTGCAACTATCCTGGGGAATTTTATTGTGGATATTGGGGATGTGAAACTATAGCTCATGGCTTTACTCCAAGAGGAGGAAGGGACCTATATATAAAAGTTGGATGGTACCCATGGGACTGCACTCCTTCCCTACTTGATTCTAGTGGTGGAGTGAGAAATCCGGGGAACTGTCAGTCTATTCAGATAAATGTGACCTACGATAAAATTAGTGATTCAATTTGGTTCATGGGAAAAACCTGGGGAGCAAGGTTATGGGAACCAGGAAAAGATCGGGGAGGGCACTTTCTAATAAAAAAGGAATCAGTCCCTCATGATCCAGCATCTGTGGGACCGAACCCAGTAATTGCTGAAGAAAGGAAAGAAAAAGAATGGGGCAATTATTCGATGGTAGGAAATTCTACAAGAGAATTAAATTACTCAGAAAATTGGCCAACAATGGCTCGATCTACTCGGGAATATAGTATGTTGTGGAAAGTGATGCAAGCTACCTTTGGACTTCTCAACAGTACAAACCCAAACTTAACCAATGAATGTTGGCTGTGTTTTGCTATTAATCCGCCCTTTTATGAAGCTTTAGGGGCCACAGCAAAACATAAAAGGGTTAATGGAACTAATCCACGGGAATGTTTTTGGAAAAAAGGTCAAGACAGAACCCCAGGGATATCAATAGCCCACGTAACAGGGAAGGGAAGGTGCATAGGGAAAATTCCACCAGATAAAACGCATCTGTGTGAAATGAATATGGCAGTTGTTAAGCCTGAAAAACCAGCCCAATGACTCCTCCCTGCAGCAAACACTAAATGGCTATGTAATACACTGGGAGTAACTCCATGTATATCCATACCTAACTTTAATGAATCATCTGAATATTGTATACAAGTTATGATACTCCCACGAATTATATACCATCCGAAAGAATATGTATACGAACATCAGACTACTCCCGAACACCACCTGATAAAAAGAGAACCTTTTACGGCCACGGCTCTTACCGTAGCCGTCCTGTTGGGAATAGGAGGAGCAGGAGTGGGAACAGGGGCAGCTGCCTTAATAAACCAACAAAAAGGTATGATGAACTTGAGAGCCTCAGTAGATGAAGATTTGAGTAGAATCGAAAAGGCGATAGATGGGCTAGTCAAATCCGTAAGATCTTTATCAGAAGTAGTGCTCCAGAATAGAAGGGGTTTAGATTTATTGTTTTTACAACAGGGGGGGTTGTGTGTAGCCTTACGAGAGGAATGTTGCACATATGCAGATCACACTGGAATAGTGATAGATACCATGGCTGAGCTCAGGAAGCAATTGGAAAAACGTAAAAAGGAAAGAGAAGCACAACAGAGTTGGTATGAATCATGGTTCAACCACTCTCCTTGGCTCACAACGCTTTTGTCCACTATAGCAGGACCTCTAATATTATTAATCTTGATATTAACCTTTGGGCCTTGTATATTTAACAAATTGATAAACATAGTGAAGGGAAGATTGGAGGCTGCTCACCTTATGCTAGTTAGAGCGAGATATGAACCACTAAACAGTGAAAACACAGAGGACTACTTGGAGCTCAGCAGAAAGGAGCTCACCAGGTTCAGTGAACAAAAAGAGTGAAATAGAAAAAGGGGGGATTGTGATGGGAACATGACTTTTTGTTCACTAGAAACAGGAAAGAATATATTGTAAATAGTTAACCAAGGGCTAGCAACCTTGTGATAGCTTACGAAGTTGAGAAACCGCAAAAGATAAACATTACTGAACTAATCAACTACAAGTTGTTCCGAGTTTCAGACGTAAGCAGAGGACACCAAGGAAGACTACTGGGGCCTTCATCAACGATCAGCCGGAGGCAGAAAACGACCCCTAGCAACTGGGTGGACATGCGCGGAAGGACGCTGGAGGGGTGACGTGAAGGAGAGTATAAAAGGAGGAACAGAACGACTCTCGGTGCGGCAGTTGGTGGAGCGGTGACTCCCCCTGTCGCCCAGCGCTGTGCTTTGCTTTTTCTTTTCTGTGTTAATAAATTGGTTTTAATTGGCTTAAATGGCCCATTGTGCTCATTTATAACAATGTGAGTGAGCCCGGACGGGCGAGGGACTGTGTGGGGAGACGGCCATGGCCCAGGCCGTGTTGGAGAGCCTGCACGCCGCAGAGCAGCCCCACACGAGAGGCAGAGAGGAGCTGCAGCCTTTGGAATGGGTGCACGTCAGACCAGCCCGTGCAGGGCTGCCATGCATGTGAGTTACCCCACGGACTCGCAGGGAGGACTGGTGTGGAGTTCACCCGTCCTGAAGAGGGACAGACGGCAGAAGCTATTGGGAGCAGACTGACTGAGACCTCCACTGCCTGCCCCCCCGAACCGTTCGGGGGGGGCAAGGTAAAAACCCCGGGATCAGGGCTCTGAGCCCGGGAAGAGGGGAGGTGTGGCGGGAAGGTGTTCTTAAAAAGGCTGGTTGGACTCTTCATTGACGTATTCCTCTGTGTTGTTTCGTTTTGGTTATGTTTTGGGTTTTTTTTTGGGGGGGGGGGTATGTTTTAGTTGATGTTGCATTAAATTATTTTCTGTTTTCTTCCCCAAACCGAGTAGCCTGGTCTGTTTTGTCCTGGACCTTAAGCGGCAATTAAGCCCTCCCTGCCCTCGAGCAATTCTCAGCCTCTTCGGTACTTGAGGCTAATCGTGGTCTTTGTTCCCTGATGGGCCTAAACCACGACAGTAATGCATCAATAGAAATTAATATCTTTCCAAAATAGTGTACAGTCATGCCTTTAAGACAATAGAAGACTACTTCTTTCCTTCAGAAACACCAAGTGATATCTGTTTTGTAACCTTTTTGAACTTTTCCTTTCCTAAAGCCTTAAGCTTCCCTCTCCAAACTCATCATTTGTCCTGCAAATACTTCACATTGCTCCCTACAGCTTTAGAAAATTAAAAGAGAAGAAAAATGCCATAAAAATTAAAGACCTTTTAAAAAGTAATTCTTGCATTTTGGATTGCAGTAACACATTGAACTGTGATATGGAAGTTCATACTTATTTGTGTTTCCTTCCAATCAGCTGACCCTTGATGCTGTACTCAAAATTACAACCTAGATCTTACAAATAAAATAAAAACCCAAAATATTCAGGACCCAAAAATACCTGCCAGTTTTTCCCACATAAAATCTATAAAATCAATATTCATTAAATTTAAAGTTCTGATGGAAAATTGCTGCAGTAATATTTATCTCCCCTTGAAACAAGTATAGGAATGATTAGTGAATTCTGTTCAGAGCTACCATTGTTCAGACATTGGTTAGTCTGCCTTGGATTTTCTTTGTTTCTCGTCTTTTAAATATATATGTTTTTTAAATAAGTTATAAAGAATTCATTGTGAGCTTTTGAGAAAAGGAAGTAAAACAATCAGCCAGATATGAAAGCTCTCAAAATTAGGAGCTGCACAGTGCACAAGTACAATTCCCAGAAGATTGAGTGTAAAATACAATACTTAAATACCACAGATGTGGCTGACATTTTCTGTTCCAGAGTTCATTCCTATTCCCATATTACAGAGATGCCAATTATAATTCTTATTCTGATAGTTCACAGTGGCACTTCCCATGTGTATCTGATACATTGATTTTTAAATAGATCACACAAGATCAGGAGCCAGGTCTAACTAGATAACCTACAACTCCTTCACAACCTGGTTACTAACACTGTAGTTTGCTGAACATTTAGTTCAGAGGCAATGCTGGAGCTTCTTTTCAGAGGAAATGTTTTCCTAAGCACCTTTGTGATAGCAGATACAGTTGAACAGGCCGAGGATCTGATCTGAATTCAAAATAACCCACAAAAAACTTAACTCACATCAGTTCCCTGAGGGGGTAGAAAGCAATATGAAGAACTAATTATGCTGACACGATCACAAAAAAGAAATAACTGTCAAACTCTGACCAGGATATCTTATTAGTACCTTCAGAGATTTCCTCTAAAATTGTTCCCTGCTTCACTTATTTATATTTAAAATGACTTTACTTACTGACCGGAGCCTGTCAGTGCTCCTCATATTTCAGACTGGATTTGAAACACAGCCAAGAGGCCTTTTTTTTTTTTTTTTAAAAAAAAAAAAAAACAAAAAGAAAGCAACAGGTTTTAACAAAAGTATCCAAGTATATCAAATCAATTGTCCACTTAGACACTTGTTCACCACCTTTTTCTGAAAACTCTGTAGTACTAACGATAATGGAGTGCTGTAAAATAGAGGTTATTTTGCCATTTACAGTTTCCACTAGTCTAGGCTAATAGAAAATAATATGTAGTGCACGGGTCATGCTTGAATAGGAAATGCAGGGCTATATGAGCCTTCTCACCATGCATCATCAAGGGATACACAATAGGTGCCTGAAACAGCCCCACCACAGCGGTGTAAAATGGCAGCATCATTGCAAACTTATGTTTAATTTCCTTAAAATATGCACATACATTTATCTAAAGGTCTGATGCATTGTAAAGGGGTTCAAACTAGATAATCTCTAAAGGGCCCTTCCATCCCCTATCATTCTATGATTCTATGAAAGAGATACTGGTTTCAGCAGATATAGAGGGAAGCAGATCTAGCATAGAACAAATTGCTCTGTTTATTAAAGTAGCTTGTAACATCCACAAATGACAATGAATGTCAGGCAGTATTCACTCATGTCTTATGATATTATTTCTGCCTAGTTCTCCCGAACACCATTTCTTTATAGAAAAAATCAATCAGGATTTATAATCAGGATGTCAGAGTTGACAATACGGCAGATAACACTCTTCCATTAAATCTGCCATACTGAACTTGCACCCAGGCCATACAAATAAAGTTTCAGTAGTGCTGAAACTTCACAGCTGGACTTAGCCACATGAAGTAAAACAGCTTTCAGGAGACCTATCTTCTTCCTGGGTCATAGAACAACTGAAGAAAGAAGGGACCTCTAGATATCACTTCGTCTGACACCTGTGCTCAAATAAGTTTATCTAGAGTAGATGGCATTGGACTTTATCCAGAAGGCTTTTGAATATCTCCCAAGGAGGAAGACTCTGCAACCTCCCTCCATAAACTGTGACAGTGTTCACCACCTTTATCTGAAAACTTCTCAAAGAAGAATACTTCCTGGTGTTCAGGAGGAACTCCCTGTCTTATCACTGGGCTCTACAGAAAAGATCCTTGCTCCATCTTTGCATCTTTACTTGAGGTATTTAAATATGTCAGTAAGATACCCCTTAGCTTTCTCTTTTCCAGAACAAACAGTTCCAACACTCTCAACCTTTCCTCAAAAAAGAGACACTCAATTTCCTTCATCATTTCAGTGGGCCTTCATTGGACTCTCTACTGCATATCCATACCTTCCTTGTAATGGGAAGCACAGACCTGGATACATTACTCCAGATGTGAACTCATCGGCACTGAGGAGAGTGTAAGGGTAACCTTCCTCAATCCGCTGGCAAAACTGCTATTAATGCAGCCCAGGTTACCATTAGCCCTTGTTTTCTTGTGGTAAGAGAACATCTTTGACTCATGTTCAACCTGGTGACTAGCAATATTCTCATGGCAATTTCTTCAAAGCTCTTTTCCAGTCTGACAGCCCCTGAGTCTGTACTGGTACATGGGGTAGTTTCCCCCCAGATGCATACCTTTACATCTCTTGTTGAATTCTATTCAGCTCATTTCTGCAGCTTGTTTCCTCAGCCCATTGAGATTCTCCTGGATAAAAGCACAACCTTCCAGTGTATGAGCCACTCCTCATCGTTTTGTCACAGTCATCAGAAAACTTAGCAAGGGAACACTCTACCCCATCATCCAGATCATTAAAGACATGAAATAGTATCGGATCCAGTATTGAACCCTGGAGTACACAGCTTGTTACTGGCCTAAGTTTGATTTTTTTGTCTCTGATAACCACTCTTTAGTCCTGGCTATTCAGACAATTTTCAATTCACTTCAATGTCTGTTCAGTCAGTCCATATGTCAACAGCTTTTCTATGAGTATCTCATAGGAGACGATGTCAGAGACCTTACTGAAATCCATGTAGACAATATCCACTTCTCTCTCATCATCTATCAGACCAGTAATTTGCTGATCAGACTAGTTTGCTGAAATATTCCCTGACCTGATGCTTGTCCACCAAGGGTTCATCTTCCTCTCCTCAGCCTTCATCCTGGTCTCTGAGACCTGGGATACTTGAAGACTACTTTTACTAGCAAAGACTGTAAAAGGCAGAGAGGCATAAAAGGCATTCAGCATCTCTATGTTTTCCATGTCCTGTGTAAAAGTCCTCACCTCCATTCAGCAGTATGCCCATGTATTCTCTAGCCTTTCCTTTGCCATTCATATATTTGTAGAAGTTCTTCCTGATTTCCTAGCCGTGCCTTCTTCTCTATGATTGGACAGTGTGTCATTATTCCTCCCAGGTTAACTGCCCTTACTTCACCGTCCATATACTACTTCTCTGTGACCTTTGCTAGGAGCATATAGTTCATCCACATGGGCTTGCTGCCATTTTTACTTGACCTTGGAGACAACTGGCTTTCTTGGTCCCTCGTTTCTTCCAAGGCCTTATCCCATTGAACACTTCCTGAAGAGGCCAAAGTCTTCTTTCATAAATTGTAATCTTGTTTTTCATTCTACTGCCTCACCTCTCAGGAACCTAACACTGCCACCAAGACTGTATTTTACCTTCACTTCCCCAGCAATCTCTTGCTTGTCTGTGAGTATTATATCCAGCAGAAGATGTCTTCCAGCTGGCTTCTCTATCATTTTCATCAGGAAGTTTTCACTGATTTTCTCCAGGAAGCTCCTGGGTTGCTTACTGTGGTGGTTTAGCCAGGGCTGGGTATCAGGTGCCCACTAAGCCATAATATCACTCCCTGACCTAAACTGGACAAGGGAGAGAGAAATATAATGACCGATTTGTGTGTCAAGATAACGACAGGGAGATCACTCAGCAGTTAGCATCACAGGCAAAAGAGACTCAACTTGGAGAGAAAAAGGTTTGATTTATTAATAAATTACAAGAGCAGGGAGATGTGAAATAAAATCAAATCTTAAAATATCTCCTTCCAGCCCTCCTTCTTCCCAAGACTCTTCCCCCTGCCAGAGGTGCAATGGATGGAGGACGGAGATTGCAACCATTTCATTACAGGTGGAATTTGCCTCTGCTTCTTCTGAGGGGGAGGCTTCCTCACACTTCGCACTGCTACAGCGTGAGGTCCCTCCCCACAGGAGACAGTCCTTCAAAAACTCCAGTGTGGGTTCAGCACACTGTGTGTTCATGGGCTACAGTTCATTACAAACTTGTTCAGCATGGGGCCTCCCATGGGGGCGGCTCCTCACACCCTGCCCCAATGTGGGTCATCCCAATGTGAGTCCTTCAGGTACCGACTGCTCCAGTTCAAGTCTTTCACAGGATCACAAGTCTTGACAGCAAATTTGCTCTGATGTGGTCTTCTCTCTTCCCACGGGCTCCCAGGTCCTGCCAGGAACTTGCTCCATTGTGGATTTACCACAGAATCACAGCCTTCTTCAAGCATCCACCAGCTCTGGTGTGGGGTCCTCCATGGGCTGTGAGTAGATCTCCGCTCCTCGGTGGCCTCCATGGACTGCAGGGGCACAGCCGCCTCACCATGGGCTGCACCACAGGTCACAGGGGAGTCTTTTTTCAAGGCCTAAGCTCTGTCTGCCCGCTCCTTCTCCACTGACCTTAGTATCTGAGGAGGTGTTTTCACATTCTCACTCCTTGTTGATGCAGCCATTTTGCAAATGCCCAGTAACTTCTTTTCCTTCTCAAATATGTTATTCACAGAGGTATTACCTCCATTACTAATTGGCCAGGCTGGGTCAGCTGCGGGGTCCATCTTAGAACTGAATGACACTGGCCCTACCAGCTACAGGGGAAGCTTCTGGCAGCTCTTTATCTAAAGAAGCCACCTCTGTAGCTTCCCCTGCTACCAATAACCTGGCCCAGGCAAAACCACTGCACTTACACACTGAAGTCTTGTCCATCCAGCAGACTCATGCCAACATGGTAGAAGAGCAGAGCGTAATGGAGGCTGGAACAAGCCTTAGCAGTCTCTACAACATCCTGGATCAATAGTTCCGGGAAGGAGAAAAATCGTTTGGATAACAGGTCAGGTTGGCAGATGAGTGCCTCAATGCCCTGCAGCAGAGAGCTGCCACATCCTCTAGGTTATCCTGTGTGGTTTAGAGTTAGTTATCCTGGACTCTTCATGTGAAAACACACCCATCTCCTCCTCAGCTTGAATGGCAACAACCCTGTCCCACAAGCTACTAGGCTTCAGGTGGAGCAGAAGCTCTCTTGATACTTTGTGATGTGCCCTGTTTTCAACAGGTTTATATCAGAAAAAGGTATTAAGTAGTAAATAGCAGTGTTAATTTAGTATCATTCCTAGATCATTAAGTGACAGCCAGGAGAGAAGAGGGATATGAATTAATCTTCTCAGCTAGGATATAGTATTTCTATTTTAAGAACTTCTACCCAGCATGCCAACACATATGTAGCCTGTGCTAAATGCTAATTGCAGCCAACAATTCAGGGACAAGCCAGTTTAGCAGTGGATTGTCAGTAGCAGGTACCCAACAAGCTCTTCAAAATTTTCACTTTTTTTTTTTTTAATTTGTAGGAGCGATTTCATATATTAACTTCTGAAATTTTAATTGTTAGATAAATAAGAGAATGAAAGGCAAAGTACAAGAGAAATAGACAAGTGAAATGATCCTGAAGTCTCTCCTCATTTGCCCTGAGCCTGAAAGCTCCATATAGTTTTGTTAGATTCAGTATAATCTTACACAAGACCAAAATAAGAGTTAAATGAACTACAGGAAATCTCAGCAAAAGCTGAGACTTTCTAACATATGCAAAGCCTACTTATAGCATTACAATTGATATATCCTAATCATTTTCAGCAGTATCACAGCATTGTCAGTCATCACTTCACTGCAAATAAAACACTGTTGCTTCCTTTAAAACCTCACTCCTGAAATCATGTGCTACGTTAAAATGTCAACATGTGCTTTGATACGCAGCTCCTACAGGTACAGATAAATGATTCTTGGTGGCATGGATCATATTTAAATGTGAAAACAAAATCAGATTTATATTTTTAAAAAATGAAGAGTTCAACCTCCTTTAGCTACCCAGTTTTATCAGGTGTTGCCACTTGTGGTTCCTGCAGTTGCCAATGTCTAACCCCTAAACTTATGCAAGTGCACTCAGAGCGTAGAGTTGACCTGCTCTACCTCCCTGGGGCCAGGGCAGCACCATAACAAAGTTAGAATGAACTTATTTTAGAGTATTTATCTTGACAGATAGTAATACAGATGCCATAGGGGACATATCATTGTAGTTTTTAAACTAGGAAACACAGATCAAGAATGAAACATTGAATAACCTTTCATGCCATTCATAAACCTGCAGGAAGTCTGAAAGAAATACATCATGGTGCTCCTGTATGCAAAACAATACAACTAGCACACAAACAAAATCTGAAATACCCCAGCACCATATGTATTTATTGACATAATGTCCTACAATGTAACACATTGTTTCTTTCTAAATATTTTATTTTATGTCATTATATAATACACAAGACCAAAGGGTAACTCTGCCTCAGATTGTCTGGACCTGTGTAATGAATTAAAATGTGATGTTGTATATGTAACTCTGGATTCAAATGTTGTTGAATAGCCTAACATTGATTTTCAGTTTTCTAAGCTCATGTCCTTCTTTACAGATCTATTCACTGTGTTTTGACAGCTGATATAATTACTTTCTAAATGTCACTGTTGATTTTAGGAAAAAGCTGGAAAGAAGCATTAATGGAAAATAGAAGCTCTAAACATAGCAGAAGTAATATATTTAAAATGTAATTGCGCTTTTTAAATATAAAATGCATCTTTACTAAGATTTTGCTGAACTTCAAGTTTCAGTTGGCAACAAGAAAATAGAAAGTTCCAGGGAGAAGCAGGAGATAGTAATGATCATTTCATATTCGTATCAGTGAGCATATAAAGGAAATACCGTGTAGGTCCCCTATTTATGCTAAACACCCTTAGCTGTTGATGGGCCAGTGAAGTTAGGAAGAGAGCAAGCTATAGCATAAATTATAGTCACATCTGGAATCAGCCCAAGTAGTAGACTCAGCTATTGAAAAGAAAAGAAACCGTGCCTGAACTGCTCAACATATAGAAGAGTTACTTGAAATGTACAAAACTAGCATTATGATGAGCTAGATTTCCTCTATTTATTAGGACTAGTTCAAATGAGTCATCAAAATTATAAAGCAAACAAATAAAAATCCTACTTTCCAATCTCCTTCCTTTCTCCATCAACTGGGAGCTAAACTGTATGGAAATCCTCCACAGATCAAGATCTACAGCTACTGAAATCAGGTCACAGCACAAAGAAAAGCAAGGAGAAAGAATACAATAAAAAAGTAACTATCTGATCTTCTTTTGCACACTTGACCAGTGAGTATTCTATAACACATATTTCACTTACTCCCAGAGTTGCTGCTTTCTAATAAGTTCTTTGCAGAGAAGAAGGGAAAAGTTGTTTTAGGAAGAATAGTATTTGGCAGCTAGTTGCAGACTATAAAAATATTGTACACAACACATGCATGTTGATATTACAGCTCAAAAGATAGCACACATTGTTTTCTTTTAGGTATCTGATATCTGACATCTGAAGCCTGAAAATAGCATAAATAGCATAAATTGTCATTGGTATATACAACTCCTCTCATTCAAAAAATTCTTCACTTTCAAAAATTGAAAAAGAAAATCTGCGACATGCTAGGGATGGAAATTTATTCTCTGAATGTGTTTTTTTTTAAAAAAAAAAAAGTTTAAAGTAGCATTGCTAGTAAAGGAAGTTGGATAGAAAACTGGTAAAATTAGAGGAAATTCAAAATGAGGTGTCTTTTGATACAGAAGTAGAACTCAAATACAAGTATGTTGAAATTAGAACGTTTAGTTAAAAATAACTGTATTAGTGTTAAATATAATTATATTAGTGTCATCCATTGAAGTACAAAATCTGTATCAAAAGACATCTCATTTTGAATTTGCTCTAATTTTATCGGTTTTCTATTCAACTTGGTTTACTCGTAATTTTACTGTAAACTATCATCTTTCTTTAAAAAACAATGCTTTCAGAGAAGAGAATTGTGAAGAATTGTGTGTACCAATGTCAACTTAGACTCAAATTAGATAATCTTAGCCTTATGATTATAGTTAGGGAAAATTATATTTACATTTTTCTTTTTTATTATAGATGAGCTATGTCCACTTTTGTTCAATAGGATGCTGTTTAAGTCAGTCAAGGGCACGCTCCCCAAGATTTCTATATAAAAATATACTGCATTGAACTTTTCTTTCTTTTTTAACTTTTTAGGATTCATCCATTTGAAAGAAGACAATTTATCAACAGTAGATGTGCTATTTATTCTAGTCACAAACTCCTGCAGCTATATTACTACTCAAAATTAAACCCTAAGTTGACCTTTAGGTGCTAATGCTTATCTTAAGTAAGTCCTGGAACAAAGAGCCAAAGAACTTGAAGAAAATTTGACATTGGTCTGAGGCAGTATAATGGAAGATCTGAAATGTTTTGATTGTTTTCTTACTATGAAGACAGGGAAATATGACAAAATAGTGCCATAGTGTACTTATAGAAATTAAACTATGTGAATATTAGGCTCTAATTTGCGTCTAAATTCTCAATGTTTCAATTCATTTTCATGAATATGAAATATATGTAAAACTAGATTTCTGAAACTCTACAGTATATACACTTACATAATTATATATAAACAGATTAGTAACTTGCAGGAAACATAACTTTTTATCCAGTAAAATCATTCTTTTACAACTTGGAAAATTCCAATTAATCTACACAAAGTCTGTTAATCTGAAATTGTTAGTAGACCTTTATCATCATTTTATTGATAATATTTGTTCAAACTGCTTAATCCTTAAAATGTTATTTAACATGCTGCTATAAGACTGCTTAGGACAGAAGTTTCAGCCACATCACTACTTGAGTTTTCAAACAAGTAAAAACTTGTAATATGTTTGGAAAATGTAGCAAAATTGCTGCAGTTTCTATATATTAAGTTGTAGAAATGTATCTAAACTGAAAATCCCAAGGACAATTTCCTTGAAGAACAGAAAGTAAATGCAAACAAATATTTTTTTTTTTCAGACTTTGGTCTTAAGAATACAACAGATAATATTCACTTTCTAAATTTTTTTTCTGCTTTTATTTTTTTTTCTGCTTTTTTTCTGTGTTTCAACTACAACATAAAATATCTTCATCCTGAGAGCATCTATGCCTGTATATACTTTATTACAGTCACTATTTACTTTCAGTAGGTCTACGTGTAAATTAGCGGACATTGCTGTGAACTAGAAAAAAAATATACTGTTTAAAATGTGAAACAGCATTTTATAAAGGCTCTACTGCTTTTTGTTTTATCTGAAGTTACTGAGAGCAGTAACGAAAACCTCCATGATTATTAAGTACTTCTGCCCATCTATGGTTTCCAGCGTTTTCAATCCATGCGGATAAAAATAGAGCTATTCAGATATTCAATACTGATTTAGAGATTTTCCATCTTCAGAGTTGAAGACTCAGTAATACTTTCGTAGTGTAGGAAGGAGCAGAATCTGTGAAATGAGAAAAAATAAATACATCTCAGACTTTGGCTTCATAATCTGGCACAAATAAATGGAGCCTTTAGCTAGAAACAGGTTTGGTTTTATTTCAAAGGTGCCCTACAAGTGCTATCTTTCATAAATCCTGCTGGCTCATAGTGTATAAGCAATATTCCTTCTCCAGTCTGCTTTTCAAAAGCAGGTATTGCCATAATCTATAGTACAAGAGTTCAGAAGCAGGAAATCCAAGAGTGATTCATGATGCAACCTCATCATAAAAAACATAGAATGATTTTGTCTAGGAAATGTATCCCTGAGCTGCTTCATCCCAAAGGAGTATAAAGCTGGACTATGCTTGACTGGAATAAATGCAGGTTTCAGGCAGTTTATCAGCCGTTATCTTAGTGTCCACATTTCACAAGTATGTAAATATAATTCCTCTGCCACATTTGTGAATATCTCCAAAGTCAAATTGTGATTGCAACTTTTCCACCAATCCTTCCTCCCATTTGGACCACAGTTGCTACCATTTTCAGAATCTGGTGCTTTTATAGAAGACTTCACCTTAGAACTAGACAGTTTAATTACTCCCATGTGCAGCTTACAGGTATTAAGGAATTGAATTCCGGTATCAGAAAACAAAAAGTATTCTGCAGCTAAATCTTATGGCCTTTCTTTATATTTATCGTTTACCAGGTCCTGTAGAACTGTTATACAGATCACTTCCATGAAATGCCAGAAATAAAAAGATATCATGTCTCATTCTACAAAAATTAATTTCTGCACACAAACTCTGGCTCACAGGAAGTCTTCCATTTGTTTCCTGACAAATTTTACTAAGCAAGATTGAAGTGATGGACAATTGCTTAATTACATTAAATATAAGACAAATAGCAAAATAAAATAATATGTAAACTCTCACATGCCCTACAATAAAGACAAAAGCAGTAATTTTACTAAAATAATTTTACAGTTGTGAAACAATTAGTACATTGGTATAGACAGGCTGTTAAAGAATGTCCTATCAATGCAAATAACATTTCATATATACAATATGCTTCTTTTTGAGGACAAGCAGTTCTGTAGGAATTCAAAATTACTAAAGCTAATCCCAAGAGAGGTAAGAGCCTGTGCCACTGCTCCAGCACCCTCACAGTGAAATAGGTGTTTCTTATATTTAAATGGAACTTTTTGTGTTCCAGCTTCATCGCATTACCCCTTGTCCTGTTGCTAGCTACTATAGAAAAAGGGATGTCCCAACCTCCTGACACTCACCCTTTAGATATTTATAAATACACCATTAATTTTGTATACATCTGTTCAGTATCAAGTGTTTTAGATAGGGCTCAAACTTTTTAATAAAACTTGTGACATTTTCACTTTTAGTCTTATTTAATAACAACAGATAATTAGAGACTTAGGGTAAATTTTAAAAAATTTTATTCCCAGTGCATGGCTGCATTTATATTCCACATAGCAGGAAGACTACTGCAATTTAACATATACCTCTTTCCTTTAGGTCTTCAATGTATGCTTTCATAAACTCTTTCTCAAACTGCTCCCTTTCACGTTCACTTTCTGTAATTTCTTCAGTGTCTTCACAGACAATAGTTTCAACAGAGCTGTCCTTGAGGCTTATGAATCTAGACCGAGAATAACACAAGAATTTATGCAACAAGCTTCTGAACATCACTGGCCAACATGAATGACACTTTAGAAACTACTAATATAGGCAAAAAGGGGAACATAAGTAACGTTTGGCCAATTTTTGCATTATGAAATTGTTAGGATCTATTATTAGAAATAAAGATTTAAAATGACATCTTCTCTATACTCCTTTTTCCACATTAAAATTATCAGATTTATCTGTCTTTTTTTTCCTTATCTACACAAATAATTTCTTTCAATAACAGGTATATTTCTTTATTATGGAACTTCTGACAGACTAAACAGTAATTTCACATCAGTTAATGAATAGTATGAGCTCCATCCTAACAACATTGCCCAGCAATGTGGAATTTTGCCAGCAACAATATGCATCTCCATTTTTTGGTTATTGTTTTGTTATTTCTCTTTTACAATGCATGGCTGGACACTATGTCATATTTGCAAATTTCTGAAAGTTACACATTGCAGATGAAAAAATAGATTGTTACATAAACAACTGTGCAAACAAATGTGCAAATTAAGAGCATTCTGAAAATCTCTGACATTACCAAAGCAAGAAGGGGAAAAAAAATCCATATAGTTGTTATTTTAAAAAGTTGAAATGTTTCATCAAATCATATAGTTTTTTAAATTCCATTAATTACTGTGAGTCTTTGTCTGGTTGACTTAGCTGGAGAGGTGCCCATCAAGCAGCTTTCTTAATCCTCCTTCTCAGCAGGAGAGGGGAAAATACAAGATTTAAAAGTTCTAGGTTGAGATAGACAGCTTAATGAAGGAAAGCAAAAGCCATGCACAGAAGCAAAGCAAAACAAAAACTATTCTCTAGTCATCAGCAGATCATCTCCATCCCAGGAAGCAGGGACTCCGTAAGTGTAGCAATTGTCTTGGAAGACAAATATTTTAATAACAAATGGCCTACAGTCCTTCTTTCTCTTAACTTTTATTGCTGAGTATAACATCATATGGTACAGTATATCCCTTCAGTCGATTTGAGGCAGCTGTCCTGGCTATATACCCCCTAGCCTCTTACTCAACCTCAGCTTATTGGCTTTTGTGGAGGAGGACTGAGAAGACAGACAGTCTTGATGCTGTGGGAGTACTGCTCAACAGTAGTCAAATACCTGGGTGTCAACACCACTCTCTCTTCAAAGACTATCGCTATAAGGGATGCAATGGAGAAAGTTAACTTCATCCCAGTCAGACTCAGTTTGGAGTCATAAATGCTGTCATAGTCAAAGAGTTGAACACTGCCTGCAGAAATGCAAGATCATTGTAATATACAGACTAAAAAGCCTTTTATTCTTTTTATTCCTGTATGTAGCATGCAGCAATAAGGTGCTATTTCATAACAACTAATACATTAATTACTAAACTCATGTCACACTATTTAGTCTTTTAACCAGCCATTTGTCCCACTCCCAGTAGCATACATTTCACATTACTGATCTTATTGACAGCTGACTGCCAGACTACTGGTCCAATTTTGGGGCTTTTTTTGTTACAGCTACTATGGCCAAGTCCACATAGTTTAGGAATACAGGTGCACATGTGAGGAACTGGCAGATAAAAATCAGAAAGCTGCAGCTCCTCTGCAATTGCCAATTTCACTCCTTTAGGGCTTTAAAATAAATTGGGTCAGAATTTGACCACCAGATATGGTATGAACTGATACTTGTGAAAGTATATCCCCTGAGTATATCTACCTTATCTTCTCAATAATATATTTCTTTCTCTTGCACATTTACTTACTTTAAACCTGTGGTTGATTCACAGATGGCTGTGGGTATTTCAACCAAGTCATCACCACTAACAACTAACAAGCTGAGCTTTGGCATATTGACCAGAGCTCGAGGAAGATAAGTCAACTTGTTTTTCTGCAGGAGAAGAGTTTGCAGTTGATCTAACCTATAAAAATGTAAAAGATAAAAAAAAAAATACTTATTTCAGACACGAGAATCTATCCAAAATAACAATATAGCCTTAATCTTATATAAAAGAACAACAATTATGTATATATCTTTGGCTTCTCAAAAATTACTCATAACACCTTTCACAAACTGTGACCTTTAACAGAAATTACCAGCCATGGTTCAACATTATAGATATTAATAGCATACCCTTGACAAGTAGTCAGAAGCACTTCCAAGATAAAATGTTATTAAAATTACTGTGTTTTCATACAGAAAACTGAATATTATATAAAGTCTCATCATATGTATCCTGGAACTAATGAAAAATATGGGTCATCAGCTCACACCTTTGTCCACATGCTGGTTTTATGAACTAGATACATCTGTGCTAGGCAGGATATTCCCATCTATTGTTTTTCACTAGTAGTTAGTACTGTGGGGAACAAAAGCTCCCGGTTATATGGCTCTTGCAAGGTGTCCCAGTGAAATCAATTTAATGACTGTATTTTATAGAGGAAAGCATTGGGCTTCTTTTTATTTATTTCCCCAGGCTTCTCCTAATGCAATAGCAATTTCTGGCTGAGCATTTTTAGCTTGGAGTAGGTACATGATGAAAAGCATAAAAAAATGATGAAATAAGTTTATCTCGTTTGACCAGAAGAGTTCATTCCTAAAACATTGCTGCAGTCCATCACTTATCAGGCCTGTATGGTTTGTTTGAATACAAGGAAAGATACTAAGCAAGGCTTCAGTTTATTGCAAACTCATCTATTTTTTAATCTCAGACTTCATGGTAGTTCATTGGGGATCGTCAGCACCGCAATAAGAGTATCAGTTTCTGGGGACAAGGTAGGGAGAATATTCTAACATTTTCTAGTCTTCATTATGCACACAAGCTAAAGAGATCTCAACATTTGAAACTCAAAGTCAAACAAAGAAAGCCTTATTTTGAGGTGTCTGATTATGACAAATTAGTATCAACCAAATGTAGAAAAGGAATATTTTGGAGCTAGAGAAAGATATAAATGTTATAGAGGAAAAAAATCATCCTTAATTTGAGTGGCTATCTTTATATAAAATAAATAACCTCTTAGAAGCTCTTTGAAGTTAATAAAATCTCTAGTCAGATTCCCTGGAAAAAAAATGTCAGTTTTATGTTGTTGTGATTAGAACATATGAATGACTCATACAAAGTAAGACTTCATTCCTGCTGTCAGAGATATCTGTGATTACACAATGTCACAGAAAAGTCTTCTTGTCCAGCAACAAAGATCTTGAAAAAATTAAGGCTGAATGAGTTTTCTGAGAAGTTTCTTCTGCCTTAGGGATCTCTATTCCCAAATCAATAAGTAATCTGCAAGATTTTTAAAATAAACTTCAGTTAATATTTTTTTTGTTTACTTATGGTTATGTAAAGTTTTGTAAACCAAATTATAGGTGAACTGCAGAGTGAATAAACAGGCCAGTGATAAGAAAGTGCTCTTTCAAGCTAGTAAGTTCCACTAAAGTGATCCACATATTTTTTCAAACTACCTAGCCAGTCCTTAAATTGAGAGGGTGAGTCTGTGCGTGCACATGCATAAGAACTTCAGAGTAGGAAGGGAGAGTTGTCAACAGTTTTTTTAAGTCTTACTAATATTTTTGTGCTTTACTGCCAAAGTTTATCAGATTCTTTCAGTAATTTAAATATGCCCAAGTTCATCTTTCCAGTTGTGGTTTCCAGAGTGCTAACTCTATGATGAGTCCCCTTTGGTGTAACTGATGCAGAGTATGCTCTATGAACTTCCCAAAGAACAGTGGTTGGATATAATGACAATCATGAATGAAACAGAAAACATGATTAGTTAACTGAACAGTAGAGCCATTGACTGCGCAATTTGCCATCAATGAACAAGAAAAAGTAGTTTCTGTTTTCCAACATAATCCATCAACAATGATGGTAAAGCTTACATGAAAAACTCAAATGAGATTTTTTTCCATGTGATTTTTCAGTTAGGATGTCCGTTGGAAGATTGACACTTTCTAGATTTGCTTTGCAATTCACAAGCCTGACAATGAATTAAAACATAAACTACCTGTCTATGTCTTCTGGGAGATCTTTCAGGTTGTTGCTGCTAATATCCAACCACTGCAAATTAGACATCCGGAGTACACAAATTGGAATAGAATGGAACTTGTTTGCTGACACATCCACAACTGTGACTTGTTTCAGGTTACTTAGCTAGAAAGAAACAGTGCTTTATTTTAGTTACATTTTGCAAATACAAGAAGACATTTAGTTCATCAAACAGTCTTATTCCTTTCAAATCAGTTAGAAAAATAACAATTGCATTATATTTTTACTCAACTTTTTGCTAGTCTTTTCTCTTAGTCATCATTCCATAGGAAAATGGATTTCATAAACAACTACATCACTTTTCTAATACTATCATGGTATTGAATGACATTTTCAAACTAAAAAAAAAAAAATCTGTAGTTTCAAATGACACCAAGGCTGGAAACCAGATAAAAATACAGGTTTGATAATTACTAGACGCCAGGTTAACATTCTCAAAAACACAGATTTTATAACTTCTATTAAAAATATAAATATTTCTTCTGCTATAGTTCTGTTATGTACTGAGAATGTATTGCTAGGAGACTCTTAAAAATGAAACTGTCAATTTAAGGCAACACAAAATTTGTTCCAATATTTTTCAATAATCTTTAAAAATACATCCTCCATACTGCGAACTAAATACATAAGGTGCACTGGAGCTTTTTATTTGAATACTTTTCAAAGGAATTACATTTTTAAGTAGTAAACCTTTAGCACAATGAGGGTTAAATAAAAGTGGGAAAGATACCATTTCAAGAAATAAATATGTCAAAGCTCTCTGTGTACTGAATCAATTATTCACAGTACCAGTGTTCATAAAACCATGCAGCTAACTAAAGTGAATATCAAAGGAGCTTAAACATAATCTAAAAATGTACTTTGGAATGGAAATTATGTCTCTGAGCTTCTAATCATATGTCATAATCACAATCTAACTCTATAGATTATAGATTATAGAGAAAATACCAAAACAATTTCATTGGTCTTTTCCCGAAGGTTTCTCAGAATGTAGAAAATAATTAGGAGCCAAAAAGCCAAATATATTTTCCACTTTCAAAGTGAGCAAAACAAAAGCAACAACATACATTGTGAAAAAATTAGTAATCAAATACATTCTGAATCTCAGAGACGGATCATATTATTGTTGTTGTTGTTATTTGTTAAGAATTAAGTCCTATTTTATTACATTTTATGGCCAAGCTTCTTCTTACCGCAATATTGACAGACCTTTATCTTAATTTGACCCTTATCGTTTATGATACTCAAGTTTACAGCTTGGTGCTGTGTCAGAGACAGTTTGGTTTGGGATTTTTGGTTGTGTTTTTTTACTTTTTGATATACAGGGGTTTTACTTGGTTGGTTGTTTTCTTTGTTTGTTTTTCTAGATAGTACTTCAAATTGTTGTCAGACCTTAAAATTTGGGGAAATCTCTTCAGGTAGATTACTACACAATTAAGTTTACCTTTCAAAAATACAATAAAGCTTCAGATTTTCTCAAATAAAAGCTATCATTACAAATTCTTTCCAACACTGCATTCAAAGAGCCTTGATGAGGCATTACCATGGAAATGTCTCACTCCTGATTCAGAACTGGCAAGCATATATTTTATTCTGACACTTCTCACTTCCAAACTGTTTTGTCATGTTGTAGACTGACTACAAGCAATGAACACTCACTCCTACACTGTAAATTTTCCAGATACTATGTCTTTTTCCAATAAAATATAACCTTCCCTTCGAACAAGGAAAGCAGAGTGACTTGTACGTTTTAGAAAATAATTGACACAGTCTACATTACATTTACTTTGTGGTTTCAGATTATTGTCGCAGTTCCATATTCCAAGCAAATATATCAAGTTCCTCTGCACTCAGAATAAATTGTCAAAACTGCCAATATGAATTCTTCCCAGAAGGAATTTATTATTAAAAGAATTAAAACAATATTCCATAGGCTTGAATACACCCCAAATGTTCTCAAACCATCGCCAAAGAAGAAAAGCCAGTCTCTGATCGCTAAACAGCAAATTGTTTTAAAATAAATTTACATTACTGTACACTCAAGTTCCTGAGAACTTGGCTTTCATGTGCAGTCACCTGTCATGCTGAAACAACTTGGTAACATTAACAGTAGGTGATAAAATGGTGTTTCCTCTACAACAGTAACTAGTTTTATGATTTCTTGAAAGTGCTTTATTGCACTAAATGTTAAAAGTAACACTAATATAGTAGTGTTATTTTTTTCTATAAACAGAGATATTTCTGATCTTTTTCATATAGTACTGAAAACAGATTTCTTTAGTACTTTACTAGATTAAAATCTATAATTTTCAGGAATTTGTACTCCCATAAAAATGTACCAACATAATATAATGCCATGAACTCTGTTGATATAAAGTTTAGTTCAGTATACCACAGAAAATATGGAGCCACGATTATATTCTGCAAGCTGCAAGACCTCAATACTTGTTCTTCTAAGGTAATATTTAACAAAATCTGTCCATTTCCTATCATATAGTGAAACCTAACGGAGTTTTTATTTAATCTGTCTCTGATGTGTTACCAACAAACACCTATGATATATTATGCAATGGAAATTAGGGCAGCTGTGTATTATATTTTGTAAGGAAAACCATACGTATTTTATTTCTTCTTGAAGGACTGATGGATTTTTGCACCTTTTATACCATTTCACTTTCAAACAAGCATGGCTTCCTTATCATTTTTATGTTATAATTTCTTTCTCTTGATGTTGGTTTTCCCTATTTTCCTCTATTATGTGCTTTGAATAAATCAGTATATAGGGTTTATACAAGTTCCATTTTTAAAAACAGCTTGATTTTGTAGCCTAGCTGCCTGAACACACTTATTGTGGTCCTTATATTTAATCACTGTTGTCATTTTTATTTGACAAACTATCCCTTTTTGCTTATCTTAATAATTTTGTTCATAGAAATAATTCAGATAACATCATGAAACTCAACTGCTCCTCTTTTTCTCTGACAGTTAAACCTGCAGTTGAAAGAAAAGGACACCATGTCCTGGGCTGAAAAAGTCATTTGATTAATGGGTATGTTTTTATTTGTCTGCTGCTTTTTGCTGCAAAACAGATTTACTGATAAGATTGCATGCAAGTTTATCATCAGTTGCCTACTACTTAGTACCAACAAATGAAAAGGAGTAAAGTCCTGTCAAGCCTTACCACAAAAATACTGTATTTTTCAATTATGTTTGAGCATTCTGTGACAGATACCACATTGCATCAAAGTCAATGTATGACAAGATATACAAAGGATTAACCCAGAAGTGTCTATCAATGCATTACAAACATGCATTCATCCAGAAATTCCAGATTCAATGAATTTAAAGAAAATTTGTGGCACTTCAATAGGGTCAGGTTGGCATATATGTTGTCTCTCAAGATACATAAGTTGGCACTTATCATCTCATTTGCTTGCTGAGAGCAGAATGGTACATATGACAAGGGAACACTCTAAGTCTAAACTGCACAGTTGCCCACTTAGATATCACGCACTGAAACCAAATCCCATCTTCTCTGTCACAGAGTTGTAAGTATACCTCTTTTATCATCTCATTGACATTTCTGGAGAAAAGCATCAGTTAAAGAAACAGAGTACAAGTATCTTTAGATGCATAAGTCTTTCTTGAAGATTTGCATGTGTATTTATAGCACAATCCATTATCAGAATTCCAAACTGGATGCAAATTTGAGGAGGCAAAAGAATTTAATAGTCAATCCCATCCTTTAGTAACAAGATACTCATTACATATTTTGTGAAAAACCCTCTAAAGTTTAAAAATGCCTGTCTTCAAACAGTATGTCATTTGATGATAACATGATAAGCTCAATCCAAGAAATGTATGTAGAATAACATCTTCACTCAAATGGCATTATTCTGATTTTTGAATGCTAAAATCAAAAATCCTTTGTAGAGCTAATCCACAAAGAGATGCTATTATTCTTATACCAAAATGTTTTCTTGAGATTATCCCCTTTTATCTTCGGAGAATTAACATCGATCAAATATCTAAGTTTTAATCGCATAAATTTAACTATCATATTGTGCTGCTGTTCAGAGGAATCTCCACCAGCTTGAGAGTTGGGCATAGAGGAATCTCATGAGTTTCAACAGGGACAAGTGCAGAGTCCTGCATCTGGGGACGAACAACCCCTTTCACCAGGACAGGATAGGGATGACCTGCTGGAGAGCAGCTCTGCAGAGAGACACCTGGGAGTCCTGGTTGATAATAATCTAACCATGAGCCAATAATGTGCCCTCGTGGCCAAGAAGGCCAATGGCATCCTGGGGTGCATCGAGAAGAGTGTGGTAAGTAGGTCAAGGGAGGTTCTGCTCCTCTCGACTCTGCACTGGTGAGGCCTCATCTGCACTGCTGTATCCAGTTCTGGGCTCCTCTACTCAAGAGGGACATGGAACTGCAGGAGAGAGTTTAGTGCAGGGCCACCAAGATGATCAGGGGATTGGAGCATCTTCCTTATGAGGAAAGGCAGCAGGAACTGGGGCTGTTTAGTCTGAAGAAGAGGCAACTGAGGGGAGATCTCATTAACATTTATAAGTATATAAATGTCAGATGTCAGGAGGTTGGGGAATCCCCCTTTTCTATTTTATCTAGTAACAAGACAAGGAGTAATGGGATGAAGCTGGAACACAAAAAGTTACATTTATACATAAGAAAAAACTATTTTACTGTGAGGAGGATGGAGCAGTGGAACAGGCTGCCCAGAGGGGTTGTGGAGTCTCCTTCCTTGGAGGTCTTCAAGATCTGCCTGGACACATTCCTGTGTGACCTGATCTAGGTGCACCTCCAATTGGAGGGGGATTAGACTAGATGATTTCTAAAGGTCCCTTCCAACCCCTACCATTCTATGATTCTATGATATTATGACTCTATGATCTAAGTAAAAAAAAAAAAAAAATCATAGGAAGGGACTTTGCTTTTTATTATAGCAGTTTTTTGTATACACAAACCTTTTATCAGATTTAAAAAAAATAAGAAAGCTATATCAGATTTTAAAAAAATAAGAAAGCTATCTGCACATGCAACATTCCTTAAAATATCAGGTATTGATCATTCACAAGTGACTGATGAACCACACAGTAAGAAGAACAGCAGATATAGTTAAAAACCATAGAATGTGGATTACGTGTTTAAATTTAAATATAGGAGTTGTTCCAAGCCAATACATGTGTTGCATGTGTGAAATTAAGTACTCAATTAATGATTTTCTGGGTTGAAGTCAAAATAAGTCTGCTATCTCAAAAAATAAGTTTGTCTTGATTAGTTGCATTAAAATTTTATAGTCTTACTGCTGCAACTACATGCAGTTTGCATAAATTATTGCATTTTGCCATCATAAAGGCATCTCGTCTTCAAACTTCCAAAACTGTAAGCTAAGAACACACATTATAAGGAAAACTAAAATATACCAAAAGTCACTTAGGGGTTTCTCATCAAGTTAAGTAGATATAGCAGCTCACCTTGGGTACATAGTCTTTGTATGTTTTAATAAAACCACTGGAAGAGGAAAAGTAACAATGTCAATAGCTTATGGGAATAAACTCTCCAGAATGTTTCGAGAGGAAATGTCCTTTGAATCTATCAAAAGACCCTGTTAAGGTATTTTCTATTCCTTCACAAAGAGATGAGCAAAAACTACTTACTTTCACAACAGAATAGAGACATACCAAAAAGTTTTTTACATTTCTGTTCCAAGATGCAACACCAGATGAAGAAATAGTATTCAAGTGGTGCCATCTAATTATGATTTAAGTATGCAATGTTTATATTTTTCAATAATAATTCTCTTTTTCCATGACTACACAGTGTAGCTGGTGAAATTACCCTTCTGATTTTAAAAACTGAGTATGTTCAATTCTGAAGCCCAGAGTAAATTACTATTTGCCAAAGCAGGACAAGGGAAAAACAACGAAAAGAGAAGGAAATTTTTTTTCTGTAATAACTTTAAAAAACTATTATAGACAAAGATGACAGCAAAACCAAATAATGATAACACAATAACTAATGACTTTTTTCTACATTGATAAAATAGTAACCATTCACTGGAAAGAAAGAAAATATCAAAGTATTTTAATAGATAGTATCAGTAAAAGAGAACCAGGTAATGGTATAAGATTGACAGAAGCAAAATAAATAAGAAATCTCTTTGAGATTTGACATGCAAATGAACCTACAAATGTGTTCCATGGCTCTAACAGTAGCATTTTGGTGATTGATGATGGAATCATTTCATCTTATGTGTATTGGTGCCAGGCAATGAAAACAGCTTTCTGTATCAGATTAAACAGATATAGCCTGATAAGCTTGGAAACAAAACTTCATGAAATAGCAGCCAGAAATCAGTTTGCTTAAAAATATATGACAGAATATTAAGGAGGAAAAGACATTCTGACTTCAGTAGTGGAGCTCAGAAGGTTTGTGATCTATGAGGAGCTTCTTATGATATTCAGAATAAGAATCTCCATGGATTTTTGCTTTACAAATAGAAATGGTAAAACTTTTTTTGCCTTGGCACTGAGTCTTGCATGCTGTGGTGCTGCACACCAGAGTAGCTTGACAACTTGACAACTGGCTACCAAGCAGGAGAATCTTACAACTTGGAACAGGATTCATCTGTTCTTGAAGCAATAGTTTCATAAAGAAAATCCCAAAATGCAGGAAAATCACAATGCAGGTAAGTCTAGCTTACTCTGTGACATATCTGGTCTGGAATTAGACCTTTTCTAGTTGAGTAAATTGTTGCAAAATTTCTATCATCAAAATTTTTTTTTTAATGCTATAGATTACATGTGCATGACACTGATAGTATTCAAGTCTACAACTGAGAACACTGTCAACAAGTGAACATAATAGTTCACAATTTTGTGGTTTGATAGGAACATAGCATTTTATTTTCTTTCCCTCCTCTTCCTTCCTTTCTTGTAGTTGTGTTATATACATGCAGAGGGGTATTGTGTACTTTCTTTAATATAATGGCAAATGCAACAGGAAAAATTTTTAGTCCTTTTCTTCCCAAAGGATTATTTTCTTTCTGTATAGTAACATTTCTAGGTTTTATGTCTTTCTCTGATACAAACATGTAAAAATCAGAAATATATCTAATGTTAGTAAGACTCATATAGAGAGATCTTTTCCTCACCTGCACAAGAAAGCTGAAAAATGTCAGATATATTATATGCACAGTGGGTGGAGATATTTGCACAAACAGGCATTTGGCTACTTTCTAAGAACTTTTTTATGCAATTAAGAGCACAAGATTTTGACTTTTTATGGTTTTAATGCTTTGTTGCTATTTGGCACTACTCCATTGAGTCTGTGTCCAAGTACCCTGCTTGTGTCCAAGTAATTTGAAGTAGTAAATAACTGAATATTTATGCATATGCTTACTTATGAAAGCTTGAAACTGGGATTTCACTAATCATTTTACAGGAAAAATCTCCCTGGTGTGAGATTTACAGAGATCTGGGACAGGCACTGGTCACATTGCAGCTCTCTAGCAATACCTCCCAGCCATGTGATCTTTGGTACTGCCCCATAGAACACAGTAAGCCTACAAACCTCATCTGCTTTTAAGGCTTGGGTTTGTTTCTTTTCCTTATACACTAATGCTGCATTTATAGAAATTTCCTTTAAAAAAAAAAAAAAAACCAGTTGCCTACATAGAAAATATCTGGCCAAGTACATAGAGCAGTTAAGATGCTTCTATATTTCAGGCAGGCTTCTAGGTCTAAATTATGCTATGAGTTCTCCCATCAACTCAGAGTACCTCAGGAGGAGGTAGGTGCAAACTCAACTGAAGATTTGATCCATAATGCTACTTGGATTGCTAAATTTTGTCCTGTGACTCTTAAATAGGAAAAGATATCTAACAAAATGTGTCATCTGGCCTGTCTCAGCATAGTTACTCAGAAGAAAAATTGTGTAGATTCAGGTTTTATGGTACTGAAGCAGTATAAGCTCAGATACATTTTACACTTTTTCTTCTACATCTTATATCAAAATAAGTGGCTTCCAAACAAGTGTTTTACTACACAGTACCCTTCAGATTGCGTCCAAGCAACTTATCTTTTCTTAGCTACACATTGCTGTCGGAGACATATAGTCATCTGGTAATTTTTTCACAGTAAACAAAGAAAAAAAACACTTCTGCATACTTGTGCATATTATGTGCAATGGGAGATATTTTCAATGAATATGACATTTTACAAATACCTATATAATGCTTTGAGCATATAAAAATGTGAATATAACAAAGGAAACTATGACTATAGAATAAATACTGAGAAGGACTAACATTTATTATTAATAGTATGCATCTAAAACTGTCAAAATTTTCACAACTTAAAATAAAAATCAACATGGTGAGGTACAAGCTAATATAAGAACACTGAAATGCACACATTTCTTAAACTGATTGTAATCTGGGAAAAGATGGAAAGATGAAAAAAGTAGCTGTATATAACTCAGTGAAAATCTTGTGTTTGATACTCAGTAGTGGTCAAAAAATAAGTAAACAGTTGGATAGATATGCAACATGATATACAACAATTAACTCCAAAATTGCTTGACACTAAATAAGATAATTGTACACCTAAATACAAAATCTCATAGTTTTGATCATTTTTTCTCAAGGAAAAATACATTAGTAGGTGAGATTCAGAGATAAGTAATAGCCATTAACAGGATGGGAAGACTTCAGGATTTTTCCTCACTTTTTTTTTTTGCAGTAGTTATGAAATCCCTAAATCAAGATCAGAAAAGACTGTAAAGAGTAGAAGAAATAAGAAAGAAATGGTAAATTTGTGATGCATTCTTCCTTTGCAGTGTAAGAGCAACATAACCATAAAGTACTGGACTTCGCCTTAAAAATAAACTTCTGTGCAATTAGACTACGGGAATTGCCACAGCAATGAGTGTTTCAGTTAAAAAACTTCACAAAATTCAGATATGGCTGCCATGTACACAAATAATGAAAACCTCTATTTCTATCTCATTGTTCAGATGACAATTCAGATTTTTTTTTTCAGCTTCAGAGTATGGCACAAACACTTCTCTGATGTTCCAGTAGAATAACACCGAACACTGTATATTCAGCTGCTTATTGTTATTTCAAAGGTGAAAACTAAAAAGTTGTATTCTCTAGAAAGTAGATATGCAATGTAGCAATATTTTACAATAATAGCACATTACCAGAGCACATGGAACTCCTAATGGAGCTCTGTGATGCTATGCTGTAAAAACACATGTTGAGACATTTTTACTGTGAAGTTCTAATATCATTAGTAGCTATGACAGGCAAATGGGAGAAAGTGAACAGAAATATAATGGCAAGAATTCACTTACCAAGGTCAAAAAACACATCAGAGAAAGTATACACCAGTTTGCCGATTTCTAATCTTGACATTCTAATGATCACTCCAGGTAAGTGTTATGGAAAATGTCAGATACCTACCAAGACTTTTTTTTATTTTGGTAATAAGATTAGTGGAGATTTAAGATGCTCTATATTTTTTTATAAACTCCTAATTTCCTCCCTTTTTTCAAAAAAAACCGTACTCCAGCATTCTACAGATATGAAGCATCATATTAGGTCCTCAAGTCTAGTCAATCTTCTTATTGCCTTTAACCAGCATTTCAAAGAAACAGACTTGGAGTCAGCTTCTGAGGATGAAAAAAAAAAAAAAATCCAACAATAGAAAAGCACCAACTCCAACCAAAAATAAATCCCCACCCAAACACCAGCCACAAAGGCAGAAGAGAACAGCAAATTATGAAATGGTGATGCCCACATGTGATTTTGACACATATCTTCCAACTCATTCAGCTCCTCTGCCACCACGATCACACAGGTCAGATGTAGCTTTTAACTGACCAGTTCTATGTTTCAAAATGAGGCAAAATGGCAGCTTCAAGACAGTTTGGCAGCCACTGTCCTGACACCTGACAGGACTGAAGCTGGGAGTCATAACCCCCAGTAGCAGCCTTGTGGTGCATAGTCTCTCCAGTTGTTTAGTCATATAACCATCTATCATATAACCAGACACAGCCAGGGAATGTTCTGTCATATAGTCATACAAAGTCTTCATGAAAACTCTATATACAAATGAGCATTAACTTAGCATATATAACATATACCCAGTCATTAATTTCTTAACCTGAAACTCATCATGCTTTATGTTGCAGTTCAGAAGCATGACAGAGACCCAGCTTTGTGAACTGGCATCTCTTCAATAAGAAAAGCAGCAACCACTGGATCATACGCTCCACTGAATTTCCTTCAGTCTTCTTCATAAATTCCGCTTCACATTGGGTATAATTCCACACTTTTTTGCGCAGCACTGGTAAAGCAGAGGGCTTACATGACTGAGCTATATACGAGGGGGAAAAAAAATAGGATGATATCTGCTTTCAGCTGATATGGATGACACTTTATGCCTTTTCCACTGATCGGTGATGATAAATAAAAATCAGTCAGGCTTACTAAGTATTGTTTACAGTTGTGGTGATTTGATCAATCGTATTACTATCTAAAACTACTTCACAATTGATAGGCATGTATTCAGTAATAAATTAAATGCATTAACTGCAGTTAGACTCACCAACTTTATTCTTCTTACAGAATAAATAATACCTCTCATTAGCTGCACTTTATGGACTAACAAATAATGAGCTTCATTCTCCCTTCACCTACAAATTCCTTCTGACTCTCATCAATCCATGTATGTGGGCACCAGCAATATTTTTCTTTAAGTCAGAATATGTAAATGTGTTACTGCTATCTATTTGTTCTCCTCTCTACTTTTATTCAGTAGCTATATAAAATCTGCCTCAGATTATCTTGCTAATGAATGGAGGACAAGTAGAATTTTGAAAACATATTTTGCTACTGGACTCAATGAGGTTCAGAACCATTTTCAGAAAAAGCAGAGTTGAAATAATATCTAATACTCTTTCCTTCCACTCAATTATTTTACAATTTGATTCATGCTTGTTGTAACAATATAGCCCTGTTGTAATGTTCACATTATGCCTCTTTGCTCATCATCAAGTTTTCCATTACTACCTCTCTATCATTCTCTGCTATAAAAAAAAACATCAGACAGTGAAGGATTATCTCACTTTTCTTGAACTCATGTTAAAGGTAAAGGAAAGGGCACTCAGGTAGGAATGAGTGAGTTCTTTAATGAAGTGGGCTGTTATTATTAGCTGCTGACATGCTCACATAGTAGAGTGGTTTTGAAGTGATGCTAAATTAATTAGCAGATTTTGGAAGCACAATGTCAAGAACAGGATCAACTGACACATTTTCTTGTGCCTAAATGCATCATCCTGTTTCCTAACATAGACCCCTGCCCTTATTTAGCCCCTTGTCTGTTAAAATATTTATGAGAGTTCTTGCAGCAGTAGGGCCTCCATGAATCTCCTTGACACCTAACACCTTTGCACCTGCTCTTTTGGGTTTCACACCCGTCCTGCTAATGTTTGATGTTACATCTTATGCCAGTTCCATAAAGCAGCTGTTGCATGCATGGATTGACAACACTTTGGCCAACTGCATTGGAAAACAACTTGTCATGAGCACTAAGAAAAGTCAAAGAGAATGCAAGCACTGAGCAAAGGACAAGATGAAATCCTGTCTCACAGATAGGCACCCAAGCCAAGCAATAGAAAAACATTTGTGAGGCTGTGAAACATACGCACAGAAAGGCTGGTCTGATTAAGGTAAATGGGACTTTGACGGTGATTTAAAATGAAGAATTTTGTCAGAGGTTGGGTTGCTGCTGTTGACTTCACAGTACTAAGTTAAACCCTTTATTACACAACTCCTCTTTGTTTTGTGATCCTGCAAAACCCACACAAAATTAATTTTCTAAAAAATCTAATACATAACTCCTTTGTAGCTTTCTGAAAATGCTGCAACTGTGGAGATTTTATGGGTGCTTTGTAATCGTGCTGAATGACAGAAGAAGGAGCTAAGGGTGAGTTCTTCCAGTGCCTGACTGAATAGTTAAACCCTTGGGAAATTAATGTCTTGTAAACTCCCCTGACCGTGTTTTTCATTTTATAATTGTTATGCACATGAAAAACAAATGTTAAGGGAAATAAATAGGTATGGAAGTTTGCAGCTTTGAAGGATAATGTGCTGGTAAATCCACCTGTCATTGTACATTTCTATAAAGACTACCAGTGTCCTGACTGTATAATGAGGGTGTGGCTTTGGAAGTGTGAGTCATGGATCACAAGGACAAGAAGTTACATGGAAATGCCTACTGGGGACCTACAGTGTCTCCCCACACCTGCATAGAGCTTGTGCCTCTGCTCTTGCTGCTAAATATATCCCTTCACTGACTAAGACTGGTCAGAGAAGCCAAATCAGACCAAAAGAGGCCAAAAAAGCCTTTCCAGCTGTTCCAGCTCAGCTTTAAAATCTCTTTTAAAATTACATTAATGCATAAAAAGCTATTTATGTCTTTTCTGGATACTGCTGTGTTTGAAAAACTTAGCACAGTGTTTAAGGAATCTCTAATCACATCAGCTGGTTTTTTTCAGGCTATATGTTAGCATTGTTGAAAGATGCAAGAGACAACTAATTATAATTCTGTTTAACTAGGTAAACAAACGGCGGTAAACAAAGCTGAGGCAAGGCTCTTTTATTCGCGGCTGTGCGGCCGATTGAGGTAATCGGGGGGTTCCTGGAGCACGGGGAGCGGAGGATAAGCAAGGAGAGCCGCCAGGACCAGGCAGCTCTCGTGAGGGGGACGGTCTTGCCGGGAGGCGGAGCCGCAGCAACCGCGGGGGATTTAATCGTCCCACAGGGAGCACGAGCGGCCAGGGTGTGGTGCGGCAGTTCACGCAGGCAGGGCGAGCGGGGAGGAAGGGCAGGGAACAACCTCGCGGCCCATTTAGAGAAGCAGAAGTCAGAGAAGTGCCCCAGCTTCAGCTTCAGCGTAGCAAAATGGTGAGCACTCACCTAAGGACTAAAGCCAGGGCTCAGGTGGACAAAACCCAGTTGAAGGTCAATGCATCCACCCAGACTGAGCTGGTTACTAGAGAAGCTTCGGTCCAAGTGGAGTGCTACAGGTAGTGTTTAGACTGCTTAGGGACCTATGCCTCTGAGGCAACAAAGTGTCATAGGTGCCCTCAAGTTCAGGAACTGCAGCACCTGGTGAAAGAGCTGCAGGAACCAGTGAGTAGGCTCTGTAGTATTAGAGGGGAAGAAGTGGAGAAAGCTGGGGACTTCCACAATCAGGTGCAAGCCTCCAGTGAATCCCATAAGTCACAGACTCTGGTTACAACAAAGACAAAGGTTTGACTTCAAAGCCCTCCTTCCAGAGTGTCCATTACAAATAAGTACGAGCACTGACAACAAGGGACTTTGACGAGCAAGCTCCCTCCCAAGCAAGAGGGGAAAACCCACTAAACAACCCATCATCTATTCCACCTGCAGTAGGTAATGGACATTGCAGGAAGAGGTGAAGGGTGCTTGTTGTGGGTGACTCGCTGCTAAGGGGCACTGAGAGACCCATCTGTGGAGCAGGTAGGGAGTCAAGAGAGGTGTGTTGCTTGCCTGGGGCCAAGATCAGGGATGTGGCCAAGAGCGTGCCACGGCTCATCAGGGATGCAGGCTACTACTCCCTACTTGTGTTCCATGTAGGTATGAATGATGTCATGAGACATGACATCTCCAGGATCCAGATGGATTTTAAATACTTGGGGAAGCAGGTAAAAGGTAGAGGGGCTCAGGTTATTTTCTTCTCTATCCTGTTCACTGGTGATAAAGGAGGAGTTTGTAATGGAAAATTCAGCCAAGTGAACTCCTGGCTGTGAGTCTGGTGCCGGCGGGAAGGCTTTGGGTACTTCGACAGTGGATCCTTCCTTGAGGACTACAGCTTCATCGGACGTGATGGGATTCATCTCTCCCGTAAAGGCACTGGGTTATTTGCGAGCAGACTAGCAAATTTAATAAAGAGGTCTTTAAACTAAGGGACTTGGGGGGTGAGGGGAGAAGCAAAACAGAACAAGCTGTCCCCTCTAGCTGGGAAACAGGGCAGGACAGGGAATGCAATGATAAGTGCCCTTCGTCTGCACACTGGGCTGAGATGTGGAAGGCTGACCACCCTGAGAAAGAGCCAAACCGGGGAGGAACCTCCTGCACCCGCCCAGGGAAACCTGTGTGTTTGAGTAAGCCCCTGCATTGCCTCTACACCAATGCACGCAGCCTGGGGAATAAGCAGGAGGAACTGGAGATGTGGGTGCGGATGCGGGGCTACAACCTCATTGCGGTCACAGAGACGTGGTGGGACAGCTGCCATGACTGGAGCACAGCCATGGAGGGTTATGTATTGTTCAGGAAAGACAGACTGACAAGCCGTGGAGGTGGAGTTGCTCTCTATGTGAGTGAGCAATTAATGTGTACTGAACTGTGCCTGGGTGGGGATGAGGAGCTGGTAGAGTGCTTATGGGTGAAAATTAATGGCCAGGGCAAGGCAGGTGACACTGTTGTAGGAGTTTGCTACAGGCCACCTGATCAGGAGGAGGATGTGGATGAGGCCCTCTTCAAACAGCTGAGAGCTGCCTCACGATCACAGTCCCTGGTCCTCATGGGGGACTTTAACCACCCTGATATTTGCTGGGATAGCCACACAGCCAAGCACACACAGTCCAGGAGGTTCCTGCAGACTGTTGACAACAACTTCGTGTCACAGATGATCGAGGAACCAACAAGGAGGGGTGTGCTGCTGGGCCTGGTACTGACAAATAGAGAGGGCCTGGTTGGGGATGTGAAGGTTGGAGGCAACCTCGGCTGCAGTGACCATGAGATGGTAGAGTTCAAGATCCTGTGTGGAAGAGGAAGAACACAAAGCAGGATCATGACCCTGGATTTCAGGCGAGCCGATTTTGGCCTCTTCAAAGATCTACTTGGATGGATCTCATGGGATACAATTCTAGATGGTAGAAGTGCCCATGGGAGCTGGTCAGTCTTCTAGCACCGCTTCCTCCAAACCGAGGATCAGTATGTCCCCATGCGCAAGAAAGGAGGAAAAGGAGGTAGGAGGCCTCCTTGGCTGAGCAAGGATCTGCTGGGACAACTCAGGCATAAAGCAGCCATCTATGAGAGGTGGAAACAGGGGCTGGCTTTGTGGGAAGAGTATAGGAACATTGCCAGGGCATGCAGGGGTGCAACTAGGAAGACTAGAGACCTTCTAGAATTAAATTTAGCCAGGGATGTTAAGGACAGCAATAAGGCATTTTTGAAGTACATCAGCAGCAGAAGGATGGTGAGGGGGGATGTGGGCCTGCTGCTAAATGCTGAGGGTGCCCTGGTGACTGAGGATGCAGAGAAGGCCAAAATACTGAATTGTCAGCTTGTCCTAAGTGGAAGAGGAAGAGGTTAAAGACTTGTTGGCCAAGCTTAAGGCTCGTAAGTCAGTGGCTCCTGATGGGATGCACCCTAGAGTGCTGAGGAAGCTGGCTGATGTGGTTGCTAAGCCTCTCTCTATCATTTTTGAACAATCATGGAGGACAGGTGAGGTGCCTGAGAATTGGAGAAAGGCCAATGTCACGTCAGTCTTCAAAAAGGGCAGGAAGGATGACCCAGGAAACTACAGGCCTGTCAGCCTCACCTCCACCCCTGGAAAAGTGATGGAACTCATCCAGAATGTTATCACTAAACATATGAAGGATAAGATGGATATCAGAGGGACTCAACATGGCTTCATCAAGGGGAAATCTCATTTGAGCAATCTGATAGCCTTCTATGAGTGCATAACCAGCTGGCTAGATGAGGGGAGAGCAGCAGATGTCATCTACCTTGACTTCAGCAAGGCTTTTGACACTGTCTCCCATAACATCCTCATCACAAAGCTCAGGCAGTGTGGCTTGGATGAGGGGACAGTGAGGTAGATCAAGAGCTGGCTGAATGACAGAGCCCAGAGAGTGGTGATCAATGGCACAGAATCAAGTTGGAAGTCTGTGGCCCTTAGAGTTCCACAGGGATTGGTCTTGGGGCCAGTCTTGTTCAACATCTTCATCAACAACCTGGATGAGGGGACAGAGTGTACCCTCAGCAAGTTGGCTCATGACACCAAACTGGGAGGAATGGCTAATTGCCCAGAAGGCTGTGCTGCCATTCAGCGGGATCTCGACCGGCTTGAGATTTGGGCAGAGAGGAACCTCATGAGGTTCAACAAGGACAAGTGCAGAGTCCTGCATCTGGGAAGGAACAACACTCTTCACCAGTACAGGCTGGGAGTCAAACTGCTGAAGAGCAGCTCTACAGAGAGACACCTGGGAGTGTCTCTCTGAGATAATGAACCAAATATGAGCCAACAATGTGCCCTCATGGCCAAGAAGGCCAATGGCATCCTGATATGCATCAAGAAGAGTGTGGCCAGCAGGTCAAGGGAGGTCCAACTCTCCCTCCACTTTGCCCTGGTGAGGCCTCATCTGGAGTCCTGTGTCCAGTTCTGGGCTCCTCAGCTCTAAAGGGACAAGGAAGTGCTGGAGAGAGTCCAGCACAGGGCCACCAAGATGATCAGGGGTATGGAACATCTTTCATACAAGGAAAAGCTGCAGAAACTGGGACTATTTAGTCTGGAGGAGACTGAAGGGTGATCTTATTAACATTTACAAATATCTAAACAGTGGGTGTCAGGAGGTTGGGACATCCCTCTTTTCTATAGTAGATTGTAACAGGACAAGGGGTAATGGGATGAAGCTGGAACACAAAAAATTCTACTTAAATGTAAGGAAAAACTGTTTCACTGTGAGGGTGCCGGAGCAGTGGCACAGGCTGCCCAGAGGGGTTGTGGAGTTTCCTTCCTTGGAGGTCTTCAAGACCTGCCTTGACACGTTCCTATGCGACCTGATCTAGGTGAACCTACTTCTGCAGATGATCTCTAAAGGTCCCTTCCAACCCCTACCATTCTATGATTCTGTGATTCTATGAAAGTTAATTTTAGGGCTATGTCTTGGATTTAGGCTGAAAATAATTTTGATAACACAAGGATGCTTTTGTTATTGCTGAATAGCCCTTGCACAGCATCATGGGCTTTCCTCACCCCACCAAGCCAACAGTGTGCTGCAGGCCTCACCAGGAGCTAGGAGGGAGCATGGCCAGGACAAATTACTCGAACCACCCAAAGGATTATTCCATACCATAGAGCATCATGTCCAGTATATAAACCAGTGGGAGTTGGTGGGGAAGGGCAGTTTGCTGCTCACACATCAGTCAGTGGGTGGTGAAAAATTTCACTGTACAGCATTCGGGTCTGGGTTTTGTTCCTTTCGGTTTTATTTCTCTATCTGTTTTATTTCTTTTAATTGCTATTATGATGGTGACTATTATGTATTAGTATTGTTATAATTATCTTTTATATCATTTTTGTTATTATACTGTTATCTCAACCCACAAACTTTATTCTTTTTTTCACATTTCTCCTCTCCATCCCACTGAGGGTGGGAGAAGTGAGCAAACAGCTGCATAACGCTTAGTTGCTGGCTGGGGTCAAACTACAACATCAGGTTTGTGCCCTGCCTTTACTATCAGTAGCAAGAAGAGAAGAAAGAGATTTGCACTGTGTTATTGCTAGCATTTCTATGCAGTGTCCGTGATGATGTGAAAATCTCATTCACCCTCTCTGTTTCCTCCATATAATTTTTTAATAATTCTCATCAGATAAACTACCTTACAGTGAAAATCAGAGAGGAAATTACTGGTTGCATTTCCTCAGAACAGAACATAATCATAGGCAAACCACTGCAACATTGCCTGTAAATCATCAGTAACAGATGTTTAGGAAAAAAAAGTAGGAATCAGGAAAGGAGAGCCTAACGCTCCTCCCTAAAGCTTCTCCTACTCGTCCTCCAGGAATTAGGATGTTAAGAACCTAAGAAATGTAGATAACATCTGAAATTATGGTTAGGTGCTATCCAATGGTTTCATTTCTCCGTGAACAATAAATTTCACAGCAGCTGTGTGGCAGAAAACAGTTACATTTCCAACATAAAAAATAATGTTGGTGCGTGCCTTGGAGTGCTCTTCTCAGTCTTTGTTCTAATAATCATACCATGTCTCACCATTCAGACAGGTATTTCTGCTCACAGAAACATGCAGTTTTGTTTATAGAACTCTACATATTGTTTTTAATGGAAAATAGGCACTAGGAACAATGGAAGGTTAATATGTGGATTTAACTGTTAAAACACATTTTACTTTCACAGAAAATAGTTCTTTGCAGCCTACTTCTCATCACCACTGAACAAATCTCTTTCTGACCATGTCCTCCTTCATATATCAGAATAAATATAAGCAAAATTTAGTAATTTGAAAACTGAAATAAAAAGAAAAACCTTGGTCCCATTTAACTGCTGTTAAGGCATTTTCATCGATATTGCTACTAAAACGGTATTGCCAAAAGATGTGAACGTGACCTAATCTGTTAAGAAAAGATTTTAAGACTACAATAAACTGCCTTTGTAAGTGAAATTAAAAAAAAAAAAAAAAAAAAAAAGAAGAAGAAGATTCATTTGTTATCTTACTTCAAATGGGAGCTCTGTTATTTCCATATTTCCAGACAAATCCAGTTTTTCCAGATTCGCACAATCACCCAGTTCCGGAGGGATTGACTTCAAATTATTGAAACTCACATTTAGCACTTTGAGGTTTTTTAAGCAGCCTGTAAGGGAAAGATAATTAAAATCAGCTCATTAAAAACAAAACAAAGAAAACAAGAAGGGAGAAGGCAAAAATAAAAGGAATACTCAGTTTAGCCAAGAAAAAAATTCTTATTGTGATGATAAGTGAGTGCAGTGGCTGCTAACAGGGGTGCAGTCAATAGTGCTGTGTTGTACTTGTATGGATTTCTTTTAATCAGTGACAACAAAGACTTGCAACATCAGGGACAAGATGTGAGGGTAAGAGAGCACTGGAACGGGCTGTCCAGATGAGTTATGAAGTCTCCTTCTCTGGAGACATTCAAAACACATCTGAATGAGTTTCTATGTGACCTACTCTTGATGGTCCTGTTCTGGCAGGGAGGTTGGACTAGACGATCTCACAAGGTCCCTTCCACACCTTAGGATTCTATGATTCTGTGTGATTCTGTGATTCTATGAGATACTCACTGACCTCAATTGAAACTAAGGAAGTTGACGTTTGTTTTGAAAACTTGCCTGCTAACAAAAAAACCTCAGTATTTTTTATAGAACATTGTGAACAATCGCTCCTGCTAAGCTTACTAAATAAAGAATTCTGTCTTTGCTATCCAATATTGCAAGCTTTTTACTATAAAAGACAATGGGAGCTTGCATTCGTTTCATTATTTTCCTTACTGCAATTTGTCATCCCTATTGTCTTACTTTTAAGGCCCTTCTAATATTCTAGGCTACATTTACGCACATTATCCTTTCTGTTTCTTCTATATATGGCATTACATAATCTCCAGTAAAAAAGGCTTTAGAGACATCTTTAACAAGCAAAATGTATTATAGTGAAAAATGCAAATTGTACTGTGACATAGTCAAAAAAAAAATGAGGAATATGAACATATCAAATAGATGACATATTAGCAAAGGAGCCCTTAAAGACGCATATAACAAAATAAGAACGTTCTATGGACAGCTGTACTTTTATATTACATGGATGATCATAGAATCACAGTCACAGAACCACAGAATGGTTTCAGCTGGTGGGGACCTTAGAAGATAATTTAGTTTAAAACTCTGTACAACCTGATTTTGAAAACTTCTGATGATGACACATCCTGAACTTGTCCAGGATACATCTCTCAGTGTATTACCATCCTTAATGTAAAATATACTTCCACAAACCCAATCAAATTTCACTCTCATTTTGAAATCATTGTTCCCAGGGCCACCACAGGCTTTATCTTTTCATTAAGATTGCTTTATATATTGAAAAGCTACAATAAAGTCTCCCTGGAACCTTCTCTTCCTCAAGCTGAAAATTCCCAACTGTTTCAGCCATTCCTCATAAGACATGTTCCTTTAAACACTGTTTAACAGGTACACAGACTTTAGTAAAGCCTTTGACACCATCTCTCACTGCATCCTCCTGGGGAAACTGACTGTCCACAGCTTAGATGGACCTACTCTGAGATGGGTGGAAAATGGCCTGGATGGCCAGGCCCAGAGATTGGTGGTGAATGGAGTAAAACCCAGTTGGTGGCCAGTCACCAGAGGCTCAGCATTGTGGCCTCTTAACATCTTTATCAATAATCTGGATGAAGTGATTGAGTGCACCCTCAGTAAGTTTGCTGATGACACCAAACTGAGTGGGAGTGTTGAACTGCTTGAGGGACCTGGTCTGGCTGGAGCAATGGGTAGAGGCCATTTGTATGAGTTTTAACAAGGCCAAGTGCCAAGTGCTGCAACAACAACAACCCCGTGCAGTGCTACAGGCTTAGGGCAGAGTGACTGGAAAGATGTCCTGAAGAAAAGGACCTGGAGATGTTGATCTACAGACATCTGAAAATAAGCCAGCAGCATGCCCAGGTGGCCAAGAAGGCCAGTAGCATTCTGGTTTGTACCAGAAATAGTGTGGCCAGCAGAAGCATGGAAATGATTGTTCCACTCTATTCAGAGCTAGTGAGGCTAGACCACAAATAATATGTTTTCGGCCCCTCACTACAGGAGGTGACATGCAGAGACATGCAACAAAACTGGTGAAGTGTATCAAGCACAAGTTTACAGTGACGAGTAATTGAGAGAACTGGAGTTGTTTATTCTGGAGAAGAGGCAGTTGAAGACAGATTTTGTCACTTTCTACAAATACTTCAAAGGAGGTTCTGACAAGGTGGGGATTAGTTTCTTATCCCAGGTAACAAATGATAAGGCAAGAGGAAATAGTCTCAAGTTGCATCAGGGGACGTGTAGATTAGACATTAAGAACTTTTTCATTAAGAGAATTGTTAAACACTGGCACCAGAGAGGTGGTGCAGTTATCATCCCTGGAGATATTTAAAAGACACATAGATGAGATGCTGAGGGACTTGGTTTAGTGGTGGGCTTGACAGTGTTAGGTGAGTGGTTGGACTTAATGATCTTAACCAAAACTGTTTTACAATTCTATGTCTTTCTTGTACTGGGAATCCCAGATCCGGATGCAGTACTTCAAATGGTGTCTCTCCAGTGTGAAGCGTAAAGTAAGAATCACTTCCTTCAACCGGCTGGACGCACTTCTTTTGGTGCAAACCAGAATACAACAGTTTTCTGAGCTTCAAGTGCATATTACCAGTTCATATCCAATTTCTCATCCAGAAGTATTTCCTTGTGTGCTGATCTCAATTCATTAATCCTCCAGCCTGTATAGATTTTGAAAATTTCCCCAACCTATCTGCAGGATAGGATCTTGTATTTCACCTTGTAGACTTTCATGAGGTTCACATAGGTCAACTCCTCAAGCCTCTCAAGGCCTCCCTGAAAGGCATCCTTTCCCTCAAATTCATGAACTAGAATTTGGACTAGATGATCTCTAGAGGTCCCTTCCAACCCTACTATTCTATGATTCTGTGAACAGTATTATTCAGCATGGTATCATCTGCAATATTCCCCTCTGATCAGTGATAATCTTGTGATATCCTTCTCAAAAAATAATCACTGAAGCAGAAATGTCTTAAAATAAAATAAAGAATAGGGGAATTAGAAATTAATTTCTCTTCCAATTAATTCCCTCAGAGAAGAAAAGTAAATTCTATTGGAGTGAAAAAGGAGCTACTCATTCATTAGCACAAGAATGTTTTGTCTTTTAGCTATGGGATATTGTACTTACTGTGGAATGGAGTTAAATTTCCTCCCATCAGTCAATATTGGTGCTATGTTTTGGATTTGTGACCAAACACTGGTGGATTTGCTACTATTGAATAGTACTTACACAGCATGAAATCATTCTCCTGTTTCTCACTCTGCTGCCACAGTGAGTTAGCCAGGTGTGAGTAAGATGCCAGGAGGGCATAAGGCCAAGACACTGGACACAAGTTGATCAAAGTATACTATAGCGTATGACCTCACATTCAGCACTATACTGAGGGCTGGGGAGGCAGAGGAGGAATTTTCCAAGGTGGCTATTGATCAAGGACCGTCTGGTAATTGGTGAGCTGGTGGTGAGTGATTGGTTTTGTATTGCTTGGTTGATTGGTTAGTTGATTTTCTTGTTAAACTGTCTTCATCCTGACTCATGAGTTTCTCACTTTTGCCCTTTGATTCTCTCCCCATTCCTCTGTGGGATACTGAACAAACAGTGGCAGGGGACTGAGCAAGCTATGTGAGGCATAGCTGCCTATGAGTGTTAACCCACCACAGATGTATTACCTAGCTTTACAGACACTGGAATTTTTACCTCTCAGTTCCTTTAGTAGCTGGAAGACTAATGTAGACAGGGCATCTAGTGTCATCAACATCCAAGTCACCCTCTTGCCTAATGCTACTCAGATGATGCATCTCTTGTGCATAACTAAGAGACATCAAGCAGAATTTCTCACAAAACAACAATATCACAAAAATTTAACAACCTTCCTGGACAGTGACGGAGATAAGCACAGATTCTCTTTCTAACTTTCCTGCCTTATGAAACCATAACTTTTGAAGCCTTTTTCTCCTTTCACTGTTCCAAACATGTATGTCAATATCCACAACACAGTTTGTCCCAGCTTGCAGATATGAGAAAGTAGAAGCTGCATCACAATGTTTCTTCTCATATATCATGTCTTTTTAATCTAAGAGAAACACACTACAGAATTTACAGTCAATTGCCAGTAATTACTATGACTAAGATTATGAAGATTACCAGAAGAAACCATGAGTCCTACAGCTGAATTTAATTCTGATAACAAACTCAGGAAAATATGGATAAGTGGGGTACAGTTCAGTGAGAACTACCTACAGGGAGCAATCTTTTGCAATTCTGTGCAGTGGCTGTTTTTTCACCGTTGGGCTCTCCAGTGGATTAAGTTATGTCACCTGACAGTTGAGCAGTAGTCAAGCATTAACCCTTCCTCTAGGACTCCTAAGATATCACAGAATCATAGAATGGTAGGAGTTGGAAGTGACCTTTACAGATCATCTAGTCAAACTCCCTTGCTGAAACAGGTCCACCTAGATTAGGTCACATAGGCACATGTTCAGATGGGTCTTGAAGACCTCCAAGGAAGGAGACTTCACACCCTTCCTGGGCAGCCTGTGCCAGGGCTCCATCACCTCACAGTAAAATAATGTTTTCCTATGTTTAAATGGAAATTTCTGACTTCCAGCTTCATCCCATTACCACTTGTCCTGTTGATAGATACAACAGAAAATTACATAGGACTCACCAGGACCTCCTGGATAAAACCTTCAAACTACCACTTCACATAATATCATTTTTTTATTTATTATATTCTGTCTTCGAAATAGCTTAGTTATGTCCACTGCTGTCATGGAAAAAAACAAAGCCACAGACTTTCATCCTGTTCATGATTTTGAATGGTCTTTGGATTGACACTGAATTTATTTGTAGAAATTTTGTAACCATTATCTCTTTTGTCAATTTTATCTTTAAATAATGCTTTTCTTTCCCTGGTGTTTGCTTCTGTGATGATTTCATAGGTATAATTTATACATAAGAACTTATTTCCCTAGCCTGAATAAGACTTCTTTTTTACTCTTCTCCCACAGAATAAAAGCCCTTTGAACATTTTTACAATTGTTGCATCAAAATCCATTTTTTTAGATTCAGAAGGACCTGGAGAGGATGGTTCAATAGTTGAGGCCAGCTGTATGAGGTTTAACAAGGCCAAGTGAGGGGTCCTGAACTTGGGTCACAACCCCACGCAACACTACAGGCTTGGGTAAGAGTGGCTAGAAAGCTTCCTGAAGGGAAAGCACCTGAGGGGATTGATTGACAGCCACTTGAACATGAGCCAGCAGTGTGCCCAGGTGGACAAGAAGGCCAATAACGTCCTGGCTTTCATTAGCAATAGAAGGGCCAGTAGGATCAGGGAAGTGATTGTTTCCCTGTACTTGGTGCTGGTGAGGTTGCACCTCAAGTACTGTGTTCAGTTTTCGACCACTCATTACTTGAAGGACAATGAGGTGCTGGAGCATGTTCAAAGAAGAGTAATGAAACGTCGAAAGATCTGAAGAACAATTCTTGTGTGGAGCAGCTGAAGAAACTGGGGTTGTTTAGTCTGGAGTAAAGAAGGTACAGATGAGCCCTTTATCACTCTCTAGAAAGAAGCTTGTGACAAGGTGAGTGTTGGTCTTTTCTCCAAAGCAACGGGACAAGAAGAAACAGCCTCAAAGTGTGCCAGGGGAGGTTTAGATTAAACATTAAACATTAAAAAAAAAAAAAAAATCACTGGAAAAGTTGCCAAGCATTGGAAGAGGCTGCCCACGGGTATGGTTGAGTCATGGTCTCTGAAGATACTCAAGACACAGAGATGTGGCTCTTAGGAAAGTCCTTTCCAATCTAAATGAGTCTGTGTGAAATACTTTACAGGATGATAGAAAAACAAGATCTACTACTTGAAGTTTAACCATCTTCTCAAAAGAAAGATGGGAAGCAAATAAGGTAGCCACAACTTGCTTTTTCTTGATAAGTTTTTAACTTCATCCTCATTTCCATTCAGTTCCATATCTCTAATCGTTTTTTCCTCCAAAAAACATTTTAAAACTCTTATAAACCGTAATCTACACAGGTATAGAATCAAATAATCAAGGTCACAGATTGAGATATTTTCCTTTCTCAGATAAAGGGAGCAAGACGGTCACTCTCCTTTTTCCCTAGATCTGTTAAACAAGGCTGATAGTCTACTATTCTCAGAGAAAACATGTAAGTATACCATTACAGGACAACACTCATGACAATTCAAGATTCTCAAATCCAGATGTCTTGGCTGAAGAAAATTAGGGGGAAAATAATCTCTAAATAACTCTAAGTGTCATAGGCATTGTTAGTAAGATTCCAGCCATTCTCATCTACATTTGGAGTTTATTGCAATAACAGCTAGGAGATTGGGGAGTGAGGGTCAGTAAGGCAGAATGAATAGCTGTCAGCACCTTGTATTTAGAGGTTTATTTATACCCCTTAAGTGCAGAAGTTCTCCACTCTCTCAGATACTGTACCCAGCCACCACCAGGTTTAATGAGCAATACAGCAGCCTTAAGAGGGGATAAAGAAGGTGACATCCTCTTCACAGTTGCACAAATATAGACCAGGATTTAACTCCATGCCTGCCATGTGTATCTTCAAATAATACTCAAATACAACTTCTCAATTAGAAGTAGTAATAAAAAAATCAGTACTGCTACAACATTGTTGTTAAGTGTGCTTAATGGCATTGAATTTTCAGTTCTATAAAAAATGCAAACTAGAGAGTTAATCTGCTAATGTGTCTGTGTTTTCCATGGAGAGGTAATAAAAGCAGTAATGAAATCCATGGCTTCCCTGCCAGTTTCCCAATCTAGAATGTTTTATTTTTAAGCTGGAGCTGCAATGCCATAGTTGTTGCTTAAGATAACATTTATTCCCAGTTTAAATTTTTAATTCATTGTTTTAAAAAAAATTAATCGGTAATTAAACTCTATAATTTCTGATAGACAATGCATCATAGTAGTAATGATAATGCAACTTCATCATTTAGACAAGCCTATAGTAGTGACAAACCACAGAGACAAACCACAGTTGATGCTACAGGGAGTCTTTATATCTAAGGATCCCATTCAATACAAATGCAGATCTGCTAGCCGAAACTGGAGGAAAACATACAGTAAATTTTTGCATTGATCTGCAATGATCTGCTAGCAGTTTCCTATGGGCCAAGATAAATAGTTTCCTATTTCCAGTCTTCTCTGCTGAATTGGCGCTAGTGAGGCCACACATCAAATACTGGGTCACTCACTACAAGAAGGACATTGAAGATCTGGAGTGTGCCCAGAAATGGGCAACCAAGCTGGTGAAGGGTCTGGAGAAAAAATAAAATGGGGAACGGCTGAGGGAGCTGGGGATGTTTGACCTGGAGAGAAGGAGGCTGAGAGGAGACATGATCAGTCTTTACAACTACCTGATGGGGAGTTGTAATGAGGTGGGGATCAATCTCTTCTCTCTAGCAATGAATGATAGAAGAGGAGGAAATGAGCTCAAGTTACACCAGGAGATGTTTAGATTAGACATTAGGAAAAACTTTTTAACTGAAAGAGTTATTAAGCATTGGAACAGGCTGCCCAGAGAGGTGGTGGAGTCACCATCTCTGGAGATATTGAAAAGATGCATAGATGAGGTGCTGAGGGATATGGTTTCATTTAGTGATGGGCCTGGCAGTGTGAGATTAGTGATTAGATTTGATGACCTTAAAAGTCTGTCACGGTTTAGCAAGGAGCTGTTTTTCCTTTGGTAACAGGAAGACCGGGTTGCATTGAAGATCTGGTAAAGAGTTTTTGGACTCTCACCCGGCTTCTGGGTTCAGACCTACCTCCGGCCCAGCTGGGCCAATCTGGCACCTCTGCCATCACTATTTAGGACAGGAATTTGAAGTTCTTGCAGGAGGTGTAAGAACGATACAAGATGGAGGCCACAATCAGAGAAGGAGGAAGGAAGGAGGAGCACCAGACCAAAGACCCCTCTGCAAGCCGTGGTGAGAACGCAGCTGTACCCCTGCAACTCATGCAGGGCAATGGCAAGACTGCGAGCCACTAGCAGCTCTGTGTGAGTGCACCCAGTCAGGTGAGAGACTGTGTGGGGAGAGAGTCATGGCACAGGCCGTGCTGGAGAGCCTGCACACCGCAGAGCAGCCCCACACAATAGGCAGAAAGGAGCTGCAGCTTTTGGGATAAATGCACGTCGGAGCAGCCTGTGCAGGGTTGCCGTGTGTGTGAGGTACCTCACGGACTTGCAGGGAGGATTGGTGCAGAGCCCATCTGCTCTGGGGAGAGACAAATGGCAGAAGGAATAGACTGACTGAAACCCCCACTCCCTGCACCGCTGGGCCATTCAGCAGAGGAGGAGATAAAAACACTGGGATCAGGGCTCTGAGTCCAGGAAGAGGGGAGGGGTGGGGAGAAGGTGGTCTTAAAGGGCTGGTTGGACTCTTTGTTGTTGTACCACTCAGTGTTGTTTTATTTTGGTTATGTTTCGGGGTTTTATGGTTATGCTTTAGTTGATGTTGCATTAAATTATTTTCTGTTTTCTTCCTCAAGTCAAGTAGCCTGGTCTGTTTTGTCCTGCACCTTAAGAGGCAATTAAGCTCTCTCTGCCCTTTGGCAATCCTCAGGTCTTTGGTACTTGAGGCTAATAGTGGCCTTTTGTTCCCTGATTGGCCTAAACAAGGTCTTTTCCAATCCTATTGATTCTAGGTTTCTATGATTAGTGACATTGCCTTTTATTTATCTGAAAGGATATACTAGTGTTCAAGATTACAGGTAACAAAACTTTTGGGTTTTCTTTTACTCCTGCTCAAAGCATCCAATCAAAGGAATGATGAAGACTTCCTGATGTTCTTTTGTAGAATAAAGTTGCTAAACCTCCTTTTGTCACTAGAGCTTATAAAAAATGTAACACCAGAACAGATCAACCCAGGGCTAGTAAAATTTCATTCTTTAACCAATTTTCATTTATTTAATTAAAGAATTGAAACATATTAAGATAAATTGTAATTTTTAAAACAAAAAATAGAAAGGATAAAGACTAGAATCTCGATCTGTGGTCAGAAGACCATTAATACAATATAATGAGGAAAAGAACCCAAGATTTTCTCATAGAAAAATATGCAGAAATTCTTGTGGGCTGAATGGTAGAGACATACCTTTAGAGACAAAAATGTAGGGTGAGAATTTACTGAAAGGGTTGAAAAGAGGATTAATAAAAGTAAAACCACAATGAGCTGAACTTAAGGCATTTTGGTAGATTAGAAACTCCATAGGAAAGTATGTGACTTTTTCTTTTCATGTGACCAGATAAGCTGAAACGTGGACTCTGATTTTCTTGACGATCTCCAAATCAGGGTGTATCTCCCAACGCCAATGTAACAGATAAGCTCGGACTCTGGGCTGGAAAACACTTTCTGAACATCAAGAATACATGGAATAAACTGTTTGGGATGGGTAGACCAAAACATATTGATCACTTTGGAAATTGAAACAGTTATTTCTTGAAAAAACATTTTCTGATATAATCAGAATGATGTGCACAGTCTACAACATGCCCACTGTGACATAAGTGAAGCCTGGTAACTAAACAACAGTTTACTAATACGAATCTGCACTGTATAGATGGATACTGTTACATGTTGCATCATTATATATAACGTCATTAACATGAAACAATATGACAAACTCAATAGATATGAGTAATTTTTTAAAAAGTAATTCATATAATAAGTAGTTTCCATGGCAGTATTTACCATCTGAGCTCAGTAGCCCATGGCATTCTTTAAAATTCTTTAAAAAAATTCAACTTAATAAACCACTGGCCTTTGCAAGATAGAGTGATGATTAATTTTTTTTGAAATAATGTTTGTGTTACATTTTAGTATAATATTCCCATTTTTTGTAACTTAAGCAGATGAATAAAAAAAATATTCTTTCCTCTCTAGTTAGTCCAATAAAAAGTACCTCTTTGTACTTTTGTGATTCAAAAACCAAGAGTTAAATGTTGAGTTTACCAACTGTTCCAGTATGAGCAAAACGTTATTTGAGCAGTCAGCCTTAACCAACTGGCATCCTCTAAGACAGTCAGCTTGTAACAGAAGTAGTGTAATACATCACCGTCAAATGGGGAAAATAAACAAAATTTCCCTGTATACACAACTGAGCTATTGAATAGATAATATTCAATACTGAAAAAGTGGCAAAGGTGAGAGATGAATCTGTAACTCCTACAAACTAGGCTGCATTTAAACTGAGAATATGTATTTTCTTCTTGGAAACTCACACATTGGCACATTTGGAATCATATTAATCGAAAAGCTATTTTAGCTACCTAGAATTCATTTAAAACTGTATTACCTATATTTTTCCCCTCTGAGTTTTAGGAAATTGGATTAATGGTATGCACAGATGAAATCCCTGTGATTTTTTACTAAAATACATCTCAAAAGCATAGTTATTTTTCCTCTTAAATATTTGGCATATCAAAAATATGGGAGAACATAATAATGTACAAAGACTTTATTAACAGCTCTTTGAGATATTTCATAAATAATTTGTGGGACAACAAATCCTGATATAGCCTTGTTATAACATCCCACTGTAAAAGATTTAGAATCACATGAAAATGGCACTTCACTAGTTCCTATAGGAATATATTGTATTGGATATTTTCAATTATAGCAATTACTAAAGTACTAGTACTAACCAATATACAGCAACTTCACTGCAGCCAAGCAATCACAGCCAGAACTGCAAACTCACTCAAAAATCATTGCCAAAGAAAATCCAATGGCTACATCCTTGCTCAGGACCTTTTCAGTTATTCCTGGGAAAACCAGACTTGACAACTTTGAGACAGACAAGTCCATTTCACAGTTTTTTCCACATTTGTTTCCTTGTTTCCCATGAAATCGTTTGCTATTTTCAGCTCAAAAATATTCCCATCTGCCTTAGATACAAATTTGATCTGTTCACATCCATAGGTGATTCCAGCTAAGAGTGTGATTTAAAATATGTAAGAATGGATCCAAGTCTTTCTTCTTTCCTATTCAGAGTGCTCTCTTCTAAATCAGGTAAAACAGAAATATGAACTTGGTTTCTCCAGATATTTTAGCCCAGAGACTGCTACTGCAGCAATCATCTGCTGTACTCTCACATATTTAAAGCGCTCTTGTGAGAATCAAAATTAGTCCAAACACTCACCAGTTTAGCTTCTGCTGAATGAGTTGTTGATCTAAACTTGGCTTCAATTCTGTCTGAAGATTAAAGACTCAACAGTATGCATGTCACTGCCAACTTCAACCATCTGTCATTACTCTCAAGTATGTCTTAGCTGTGATATTTACCTACTTGCTGTTGTTTTGTAAACAGAACACAGAATGATGAATACCTTAGCACTTAACCTTTCCAAAGACCTTACCTTCTGGTTTAGCAACCAGTCCGTACTCCTTCCTTAGAGCCCTCGAACCATACTCACACTAATTATTTTCCTTCTGATAATTTATCAGGTAGATGATTAAAGTATGAAATATTTCATTTGGATGCAGCATCAGAAACCTTCAAAATATCCAAGTCTTTTCATAATAATTTCAAATTAAAATAATGAACATTTCCACTAGATATTAATATTTGTGTCTGTGCATGTGTAGCACATGAAATAACACCATAGCCATTTGCAAGCATATCACCTTACATATCAACAAAGAGAACATTAAACAAACTGAGATAAAAACTTCTCTGTAACTTACGCCATAACAGCACATGCAGCTACATTGCATTACAACACAGGAAACTCACTAAGACTGAAAATTATTTGGTAGTTTTAGGAAAAAAAAAAAAAAGTTCACATTTCTGGAGTGGATTTTTTTGTATTATTCATTTTTAAACTACGTCAAAGAACCTGTGTCTTTGTATGTGTTAGGATTACTGCTGGTATGTACAATTATTATATAAATATTGTCTACAGCTAACCAAATTCTTTAATTTGTTTATGTCGTTTCTCAAAAGGAGAGGCTTAAATTCAAGTTTCTCCACATAAGTGTTTAGCACAGTCATGACTGCTCTCATTTAACAAAGTTTTAAAAATAAATTTCTCAACAAGAGTTTGCTGTTAAGAGAAAGATACAGAGTGCTATAACACTGAATCTAAAGTGAGGCTTACAGCAAACACTTTCCCAATATTCATTGGCCCTTCCAGTCAGACAATTGCATTAAAAAGCAGCAACCAAACCATTGAAAGGAACAAAGCAAGATCTTGGGTATAAGCAGAAGGAATGAGCATGTTGGAGAAAAAGTGAGTAAACGAAAATAATATGAAAGCTATTGACCAGATATCATATCATTTAAACATAACTGAAAGAACAATAATTGTTCCTAAAAGCATTTGAAACTGTCGTCTTTATTTCCCAAGAAAGGTCTGGTATGACCTCTATATTACCCTCTACAGAGGACCAGAATGATTCTGGCTTAGGCAGAATGATCTCCTTTTGTGTCTTTGTTCTAGGTTCAGACTCTGTTAGCACTCAGAATCATTCTTGGGAATCATTTTCATTAACAATACACACTATTACAAGAAAGAAAAACCTCCTTAGCCTTTACCTGCCTCTATCATTAATCAGCAGCCCCTTATAACCTCATGTTTAATGGTTTAGGGCAGCAGTAGCCTCTGGAAGGGAACTGTCATTTCTCCTTTCTTCCAGACCACCTAGTAGAAAATGTTTGTCTATTAAACACACTGACCCATCTGAGTTCCATAAAGTGCTGACAAAACGGCATTATTATTACTGCTTGTGTGTCTTTTATGATTTATTAGTGTATTTTATTGTCAGATTGAAACTATAAAATATACCCCAATGTCAGTAGGAAATTTTCTGTGTAAAATACAATGTTAGTAAATAAATCAAGAGCATTAGTGTAACTCTACTAATAGAGTACAAAAGGAGCAGAAAAAAAATAGAAAAACCTAGCACTGATTTCTGTGTTTTGAGATGCTCTCACCTTGTTTTTCTTAGTTAAATCTTTAATTACATAGGTGGAGGTTGTAGTCTTGTCGGGTTTTTTTTTAAAGTTATGAGCTCTTAGTACACATAAGGAGTACCAATCATGAGGAAATCTTAGGACTGTTGCATTCAAAAACAAAGACTGAGGCATTAGTACAGCTGGGTGTATGGATTGAACTACAGAGTTATGGCGGACCTGCTTTTTCAGCTCTCAGAAATACCACCAGTTACAGCACTACTCTTTCTTCTAAGAGTAGTAAATCCCTGTCAAACCAATACAGTCTTTCAAACAAGGTTTTTGTATTGTAGGACCAGAAAACACAGGAGGGACAAAAAATAAAACTGTTGTTATTAGATGGATAAAAATAACAGAGAACAAAGTACGTAAGCATTAATAATTTTTGTCTCTAAAAACTCTGATATCATGTTGAATATACAGCTTTATAAAATAGGGGTCATTTTTGAACTCATTATAAAATTCAAAAGTTGGATTTTATTCAACATTATACTTTTTATTCCTTTTTACTACAATCTTGTTTTTCAATTAATCTTATTTCAGATTTACAGTTCTCTAATACTTCTGTTTTTCTTAATGTTCATTTCCCTGCAATGTACTTAAACAACATAAATAGCATTGCACAAATAGCTGAGTTATCTTGAAACAATTTACCAATTTCAGCTGGGAGATGGTTGATTTGATTTTTTGACAACTCCAGTACTCTCAGATCTTGAAATAATGCAATGTAGGCTGGAATTATTTGTATCAACGTGTTGTACACATGCCATTCTTTTAGATATGTCTGTTCTTTCAGAGATTCTGGGAAATCCTGTAAATGAAATAAGGACATATAAATACAAAGCATCAAGTTAGAATTTTGCTCTACCATGTTTCTAAACAGGGGGGAAAAAGAATTCCACTTCCAAACTTCAACACTTTGCCTTAATTATCTTGATATAGAACAGCAGTTTGCCAAATCCTCATAGGAGCTGTTTGCTTTTGAAGAGCATTGCAGCTGTCTGTTACCACATATTCATTTTTTAACTGCAAATGTAATCATTTTGCTCCAAAACTGAAACCTATCTGAAATACTCAACTTGTTTAGTGTCTCCCGTATTATCTCGTTTTTCCAGCTGGAGGAGTTTTTTGAAAACTCATTTCAGTGCTTTAATTCACACATCAAGATGTAGTAAAATGCAACACAGAGCAGAAGAATGGGTGTATGGAGAACATCTAAATATTGCTTGGCACCAAAAAAAAGAAAAAAAAAAAAAGAAGGGAAAGGAAAAAATGTGACTACATTCTTAATATCTGCCAGAAACATTTCAGATAAGATACATGTCAGCTTTGAAAGTAACTTAACTTCTTAAGTTATTTCAGCAATGTTTGAAATTTTTTACGAGATTTCTTTAGGAAGAATAAGAATACACGATTTTTAAATCAGTCCACAATTGCAATTAATTATTGTTTTAGTCATGCAGAATCTTTTATATCAATAATTCTAGTATCATTCTAAATACACACCAAACAATTTTGCTTCTGAGTAGTTTCCAGGTTATTCTATTCATCAAAAATTTCCAATATATAATAGTTACTGAAACTAAAAGTTTTAAAGCCTTAAATTCTTACAAAATTTGCTTTAGCTAATTGCTATTCAGTTCAATGCATTGCTAACATTTGGAATAAATAACCTGGATGAACTGCTATCACTAACTTTGCTCCATAAAAACAGATGTAAGAGTTTCAGCCTTGAATAATTTCCAAATTTATTTCCTGTGTGTGAAGAATGTGACACAGTAGAAATTAGTGGTTTTTATACAGAGGACATTTCCCACTTTTTTCTTTTTTTCCTTCTAGGTATCACAGATCCCCCAAGACTTTAACGAGAGTCATATATTTTAATTATATTTTATTAATTCTGAACTTATGAACTAGGAATAGTGCTACTTAACTCAGCTAAATAAAACATCTAATTGTAATTAAAAGGTATAGTAGACTGTTGATCATAAGCTGTTTTTTTGTTGTTTTGGTTCTTTTCAAATTTACACATGCAAACACTTAGCTTGTGTATGTGATTCTGCCTTGCTACCTGCTCTTCCGTATTTTATGTGGATTGTTTCACTCCTTGCTTCATTTTCCCATTAGGTGTACGTTGCATTGTAATCTATCTTACGTATTTGTCAGTTTATGGCAGTTAAAAATTAAAATGCCTGAAGTGCCTCAGGGCTGGTAATGACAAATCTCTCCATCTTTCTGGAGTAGGTTTCCACTCCACCATCTTCAGTATGGCATGAATTTTATTATATAAAATAATAAATACCAACTGCAAATTCAAATAGTATTGTCTTCTCAATCTGTACAGAATTAAAAATGCAGCACATAGGATACAACATTTAGCTGAACTGTCATAGTTGTCACCATAGGAAATAACTGTGATTCACAGAGAAAGTAGATACAGAGTAGTCATATTGAAGAGAAAAAGATGTCTGGGTAATGTACAACATTTGCCACACTGTGTCTTCACAGACCAGGATTTCTTTTGTCTTTCTATTGACCTATTGGGGTTTTGTGCTTTTTACTGTCACAACAGACCACCTCCAACTCCTCAACTGACAGATATAGCAGGGAGCAAAATGTAATGCTTGTCCCTGTGAAGCCAACAGCCTTGGTCTTGTCCCAGACTGAACAGAGTATTCCACAAACTTCTTGGTATATTGAAAACTGTGCACCAAGATTTCTTGTGCAGCAGCTGATGTAAATAAAGACATGAATTCCAAAGAATGGAAGGAGGTTCCACTCTTTAACCAATTTCCCTGAATTAGGTTTTTTGTCTTGAGATCATTTCTATCTCATAACTATATTTAAAATTTGCAAATAAAAGTTTAAAAATACTTTGCTATATTTTTTTAGTGTTCTCCATCTTACAATATATTTGTGTTTCTAAAGCATAAATTGACATGATGTTTTACTTCACTTACAAACTAGATAGAATAGGAACCAAAATTTGCACAAGCTTTACTTTTGTTTCACTCTTTGATTCCTTTGTGTTCTTTTGTAATCTGCTGTTGCCACACTAAAGCTGGCAGCCTGCTGATAAATTGCTCCACGAAGACTGACACTTGGAGGATGGCCAGTCTTCTGCCTTTAACAGCAAAACAATACCTCAAACTCTTTTGATTTTGGGGACAGAGAAAAAATAAGCATTAAAAGGAAATAAATCACAAACCTACAACCATAAGTCATTACACAATGGCTAATGAGGAGACAATTTACCTACTAGACATGAGCTCAAACTAAAACTATGATCAAAGTGCTGAGAAGTTTAAATTTTATTTCTTTTCCAGCTCTGTAGTTTTCTCTCTCATTGGCCAAATCAAAACCTTGGATCAAAATCTCGCTCATCTTTGAAACAGTTTGGAGCTAGATCCAAAAGTAGTATATCTCACCTATATTAATTGACTGGATCAGAAATTTTATACTTGGGGGGAGTGGGGAGGAGAGAGGGGGAGCAAGGAGCCATGTAATCTCAGAATTTAAATAAGCACAAGAGGTATTTTTTTTCTGTCCATATAAAGCAGAATTCTGCATGACTATTTGTGGCAAATAGATACCTCACTGTCACTAACAGTTGTGAATAACAAATGGAAATCCTCTGTTCTTTGTAAAGATACACAGTATGTTAGATGATAAAACTGGGAGAAGATATACAAATGTAGTTGTTCACTGCCTTTTTCTGCAATTAATTTTTATGGAAGAAGGCTATGATTTACAAGCAAAGGATTTCACCATAATTCATTCATTTACCTGTGCACATTGTACGTTTTACATTTTGTTTTGAATATCCAGATCTTCTGCTTAGGTATACCAGTACAACCAATAACAGGACAGCTCTGTATTTGAGTGAACTTTGTTAATATTCATATCACAAATTCAAAACTATTTTTTTTAACTATTTTCTGAAAATCATTTTTAATTCACTGATCCACTAGAGAATAAAATTTCATTAGTTAGACCAGAAAGTAAACACTCAGAGGGGACAAACAGTTAAAATTAATTCATTGAAAAATTCATATGAATATTCATGACATTATTTTGCCATAATTTTCATTCTGCTCTAATAGTAGTACTATATCTCTGAAGAACTAATTTAATTCCATAGATACAGGTTTACATGTACAAAAGATCTCAATTAAGTATTTCATCAACTCTTTACCATTCTCTCCTAGGCAACTGATTCAAACACACTATTTGAGACTCCAAAGTCCTTATATAGCCTTTTTTCATGATGGCTTCACCTGGAAAATTGTCAGGTAAATAAAAAGATTTTTCTGAAGCATATCTTAGGAACCTCAAATTACTTGTGGCACTGTACACCATTCTCTTACTTTCAAGTCCAAAGGGCTCTGCAAACACCAGAGGATTGATGAGACTTGTGGCTGGTGCAATATGTTGTGTTCAGCCCATTTCTTAAAAAGATGAGAGAAAAGCCTGTTTATTTCAATCACAATGTCAGATCATCACAGAATCTCAAGGGCTGGAAGGGATCTTGAAAGGTTGTCTATTCCAATCCCCCTCCCAGAGCAGGACGCCTAGAACAGGTCACACAGGAACTCATCTATTAGAGTTTTAATAGATTTCTTCCCATTTAACCCTCCGGCCTGTCCAGGTCTTGTTGAATGGCAGCACAGCCTTCTGATGTGTCAGCCACTCCCCTCAGTTTAGTATCATCAGCAAACTCATTGACAATGCCCTTTGTTCCCTCATTAGGGTCATTAATGAATATATTGAACAGTAGTGGTTCCAACACTGACCCCTGAGGAACTTCCTTTGTTATTATAAGACCTTTTATTTCGTAAATACAAAGATTAATTAATTACTGTTCCCACATAGTAGAAATGCACCACACAAGGATGTAGATAATTGAGTCATAAATATTTGGTGGACATGTACAAGAGAAGACAAGGAAAAAGATAAAACTCTCTCATTGCTGCAGTTATCCATCACTGTCAATAGCCAGAAGCTAAATGATGGAGCCAGTTGGAATAAACTCAAGGGTGTTGAGGGAGCTGGCAAAGTGCTTGCCAAGCCACTTTCTGTCATCTACCAGCAATTCTGACTCACTGGAAAGGTCCTAGTAAACTGGAGGATGGCAAATAAGACACCCATCTACAAGAACGGCTGGAAGGAAGATTCTGGGAACTATAGATCTGTCAACCTGACCTCAGTGCTGGGAAGGTTATGGAGCAGATCATCCTGAACACTATCCTGAGGCACATACAGGATAACCAAGGGTTTATGACGAGCAGGTCGGTTAGACCAATCTGATCTCCTTCTATGAAAACATGACCCACTTAGATGATGAGGGAAAAGCTGTGAATGTGGTTTTCCTGGACTTTAGTGTCAAAGACTGAGGTCTTTGACATAATCTCCCACAGCTCCTGGAGAAGCTGTCTGCCCACAGCTTAGATGGACCTACTCTGAGATGGGTGGAAAATGGGCTGGATGGCCAGGACTAGAGATTGGTGGTGAATGGAGTGAAACCCAGCTGGTGGCCAGTCACCAGTGGTGTTCCCCAGGGCTGTGTTACCCTCTTCTGCTTAACATCTTTATTAATGATCTGGATGAAGTGATTGAGTGCACCTTCAGTAAGTTTGCTGATGACACCAAACTGAGTGGGAGTATTGAACTGCTTGAGGGACCTGGACAGGCTAGAGCAATGGGCAGAGGCCAATTGCATCAGGTTCAACAAGGCCAAATGCTGGGTTCTACACTTGGGCCACAACAACCACATGCATGACTTGGGACAGAGTGGCTGGAGAGATGTCCAGCAGAAAAAAAAGGGAAGGTGTGGATTGACATCCAGCTGAATATGAACCAGCAGCGTGCCCAGGTGGACAAGAAGGACAATGACTTGGCTTGTATCAGAAACATTGTGACCAGTAAGGCCAAGGAGGTGACTGTGCCCCTGTACTGAGTGCTGATGAGGCCACACCTCAAATACTGTGTTCTGTTCTGGGCCCCTCACTACAGGAAGGACATTGAGGTGCTGGAGCATGCCCAGAGATAGGTAAGAGTCTGGAGAACAAGCCTGCTGAGGAGCAGCTGAGAGAGCTGGGGATTTTTGGCCTGGAGAAGATGCGGCTGAGAGGAGACATGATCACTTCCTACAACTACCTGATGGGGAGTTGTAGTGAGGTGAGAACCAATCTCTTCTCTCTAGTAATTAATGATAGTACAGGAGAAAATTAGTTTAAGTTCTACCAGGAGAGATTTAGATTGGGCATCAGGAAAAACATTTTCATTGAGAGGGTTATTAAGCATTGAAACGGGCTGCCTAGAGGGGTGATGGAGTCACTATATGTAGAGATATTCTGAAGACACATAGATGAGGTGCTGAGGGATATGGTTTAGTTTAGTGATGGGCCTGGCAGTGTGAGGTTAGTGGCTAGACTGGATGGTCTTAAAGGTTTTTTTTCTACCATAATGATTCTCTGATTGTGATTCTGAGATCTGACATAATTTTCTAAAGAGCACTATCCATATAACTTTCAAAAGAATTGTCCTAGTAATACCAGTATATGACAGAGTGTTTTACGAAAGAAAAACATTTCTAACCTCATACTCAAAAATGCAGAATCAGTGAGACAAATGCCTCATGTTGTACAGATAAAGAGCATGAAAAAATAACAGATTTGTAACAGGTTACATCTTTACCTTTTAGGCAGCCTGGGCACTGACTAGTGGCCAACACAGGCCCCAATTCTAATAGACTGCAATACTGCAAATAACACAATTAGTTGATTTGTGGACTTAGCTCGTTTACTGCAGAAATGTCCAGTTAGAACCCTCACATAGAGACTGTAGGAAGGATGTGGTAAAGTCACTTGCTTTGACCTTGAAAAAGGTCAGAGAACTGGCACAACCCTGAAGCAAGCCTAGTTCTCAAAATTAAATCTGTAAGTCATACCAGCAACCTACTCATATTTTGCTATCAACTGCCTAAAGAATATATTACTGCTTCATTGATGAAAGGAAAGAGGAAATATAATAAAAATACTTATCAGCTAAAAGCAGATATGATAGAAGATTCAGCACCTAGCTCCGAAATGGACACTTTGCAGGGCTGCACTGTTACCTACTGCAAACAATAAGTGGCCAGCCAAGCTGGTTATGTGTCTGTAGAACTGCACAGTCAATCCCAGCTCTGACTTCATCTAGTTCCATAGTGTAAAGCACTTAACTTTGCAAATTTTAACTGTTCAAATTTTCAGCTATGTAAATTTTCAACTCTGCAAATTTTCAACTCATAGACACATCTGGGATCTGAGACTGTTTATCCTAGAGAAATGAAAGCTCAGGGGAGACCTTATCACTCTCTACAACTACCTGGAAATTGTAGCAAGGCAAGGGTTGGTCTGCTCTCTCTAGTAACAAGTGATAGAACAAGAGGAAATGGCCTTAAGTTGCACCAGGGGAGGTTCAGGCTGGGTATGAGGAGGAATTTCTTTACTGAAAGGGTTACTAGACATTGGAACAGGCTGCCCAGGGAGGTAGTGGAGTCACCACACCTGGAAGTGTTTAAGAGACAGCTGGATGTTGCACTTAAGGAAATGGTTGTGGTAGTGGTTGATAGGGCTGGGACAAAAGAAGGATTCAACGACGTTAAAAGTCTCTTCGAGTTGAAATTATTCTATGATTCTATGATTTGTCTGCAAAGCACATGACAAAAACTAAACCATAATAAATAAGATATTTGCCAGATATACAACACACAGGTTTCTCTGAGGAAACTGTCACATGTCCACAGATTTTTTCACCTGAAAATGGCCAGCCTGTGCAGCTATCTTGTTGAAACAGGAAGCCTGCTTTAACCAGGCTAAAGCTGGACAGCAAGGCACAGTGGTTGTGTGATATGACCACAGTGAGCACATGACAGGGAGACATAGTCAAAGTGCATGATGGTTAGATCAGGACTGTATTAGTCAAGATGATATAATGTACATAACAGGACTGTGATGTCACTTAAACGTGGTCTGTTAGCACACTAAATTGAGATTAAAAACTCTGGAAAAAGAGCAAATTTTGTATATTTGATTTTGCTTTGTACTGTAAAGCCTTATTTGTGGTGACAAAGCAAAACATTAGCTGTTTGGTAAAAGAAAATAAGTAATGGAATTAGTCATGTAGCTCTCTCATCCCTGATGTACTGAAAGTATTTTCAGTTGCTACTATATCAGCATCTGAGAAGCTGTAATACCTCTTTTTTTACAACATGAGACAGTATGCAGCCTAAGACTACACAGCTTTAATATCATTTTTAATATCCAAGATTCTTGAAAGGTGACAGCTCTCCAGCAGGCATTTCTGCCACATGAATGTTGGCATCAATTGAAGAAATAATCTGATGACAATTATTGGATAAGAACCAGAGTTTTCAATTATCCAGAAACCTCATGTATTTTGGTTTTTATTCAGCAAAGAACTAAAGCCGGGAGGGGGAAAAAAAAAAAAAAAAAAAAAAAAAGCAGTAAAAGGAAATACCTTCATCAATGGGGCAGGGTCTAGTTGGAGGCCTGTATCTGGTGAAGTCCCTGAGGGATTGATGTTGGGACCAGTACTGTTCAATCTATTCATTAACGACCTTGATGAGGGAACAGAGGGCACTGTCAGCAAGTTTGTTGAGGATACTAAACTGGGGGGAGTGGCTGACACACCAGAAGGCTGTGCTGCCATTCAGTAAGACCCGGAGAGGCTGGAGACTTGGGCAGGGAGAAATCTAATGAAATTCAATAAAGGCAAGTGTAGAGTCTTGCATCTGGGAAAGAATAACCTCATGTAACAGCACAGGTTGGGGAATGAAAGAGAGTAGTGTAAGGGAAACAGACCCGGGAGTGCTGATGGGCAGCAAGATGAGCATGAGCCAGCGATGTGCCCTCATGGCCAACAAGGCCAATGGCATCCAGGGATGTATTAGAAGGGCTGTGGTTCTCCTCCCCCTCTACTCTGTCCTCGTGAGACCATATCTGGAATATTGTGTCCAGTTCTGGGGCCCTCTGTTCAAGAAGGACAGGGAGCTGCTGGAGAGAGTTCAGTGCAGGGCCTTAAAGGTGATGAACTTCTACCTTATGATGAAAGGTTGAGGGAGCTGGGGCTCTTTAGGTTGGAGAAGAGGAGACTGAGGGGTGATCTCATTGATGTTTACAAATATGTAAAGGGTGGGTGTCAGGAGGATGGAGTCAGGCTCTTATCAATGATGTCCAATGATAGGACAAGGGGCAACAAATATAAGCTAGAACATAAGAGGTTCCAAAGAAGCACAGTTTCTTCACTGTGAGGACAGGGCACTGAAACAGGCTGCCCAGATGGATTGTCAACTCTAATTCTCTGAAGACATTCCAAACACATGTGGACAAGTCCCTGTGTGACTTGCTCTAGGAGGTCTTACTCTGGCAGGGGGATTGGACTAGATGATTTTTTAAGGTCCCTTCCAACACTTAACATTCTGTGATTCATATCCAAGACCAAATCTCAGACAAAGTTATATTTGAGTTCAACAGAAATAATTATTTTAATAAAATTTAACAATTTTATTGATTTTTTAACTTGCTTTTTAAATGGAAATCTCAAAAATATAATTCAAAATTCTAAACTACACAAAAGTAAAAAATCTACTTTATCTTTCTTATTAATAAAGTATATTCAAAATAAATTCCAATCAAATATTTAATAAGTCTAGAAAAGTTACAGACCAATTTTAGTCTCTCATTTGCTGAAGCTCAAAACAGCATTAATTCAGAGCTTTTGTCCAAACTGTTATTTTCCATCAAACATAACTGCAAGTAATGCAGCAAGACCATTGTGGATTGATGCTAATATTAGTTTTGATTTTAACAGAATTTCATAAAAATACTATCAAACCATCAGAGCAAGAAGACATATCTCTGAGTTGTAGAAGACATCAACAAGCCAAGAAAGCTGAATATTGTTTTCATCTCTTTACACCCATTGGGAAAATTCAGAGAAAAACACATTGCAATATGATTGCTTGTAACAAAATTTTTGAAGGTTCAGTTACATTTATCAGTAGGGAATTTTAAGTTAGCATATTTTAAAACTAGTTCAGGATAAGACAGAAAATACCTTTTTTCATTTTTTGTACTGTGAAAAGTATCAATTTCATACACACTGGCAAAAAAAAAAAAAAAAAAAGTTTGAGGAGACTGAAAGTTACAGTGCTAAGTTACTCAAACTCTTTAACAACAGAAACATATTATCTGTTGTACCTACCATCCACTGCTCTCCAGAAAGCTGGAAAATAAATTTGTTTCTTTCCTTATGTGCTTCACGTGACAAAGTATGTCTCTTCTGGGACTGAAGAGTCTTTCCAAAAGTGTCCAAGATCTTCTGGTCTGTGTCTACAAAGCCATTCTTGAGGTATTTTGATTGAGGAATGCCTTTCTTTCGGCACTCCAGTATGAAATTCCATTCCTGCTTTATTCTGAAATAGTGTCAAAAAGAGTTTCTGTAATCCAGTTGAAACAATATGTCAAATAAATCTTAAAGCTTGGTTTTTGTTTGCACAAGCACTTAAAACATGACTGTGTTCTTAATGTATTGGCCATTATAAAAAAAATTTTTAAAAAGTCATTTCTGGAGTCATGCTTAGATTTCCTAGACTTACATATAGATTTCAGATTAGCAGGTTTTCTTTTACTTACCACAAAACAGTGAAATCGGGAAATAACAGAAAACTAGAGACTGAGTACACTGCCACACAAAAAAGAATGAGTTCTGTCCTTCCTTTCAATAGGGTTGGAAATAGATCCTCACAGAACAAAATGTGTAAACAAAACCAAAGATCTGGTGATATATGCAAAAGTTTTTAATTGGAAAGAAGTATTTTTAGAAAATAAAAAATATTCCCTTTTCCCTGTCCTTTCTTGTATAATTATCTGTTTTCATTTTTTACACATTATCTTCCAATATCATCTTATAAAGTGGAAGGCCAAAGTTATCATACACCAACTAATTTCAGATTCTATTTCATTGTAACTTCAGGCTCACCTCCAGGGCAAACTTTTACACATATAACTTCAGGTGTAAATTCAATCTGATATAATTAAACATTGCCAAAAGTGCGTGCTTTAATTTAAGGAAGATTTATTTTAGTGTAGTCAATTAAAGAATAGGTTGAGTAACTGAAGCAAGCTTTCCTCATAAAAAATAAGACTCTGCAAGCCTCTTGTATCATAAATCTTATATGCACTTCATATGCTTGATTCTTGTGCTACATGAGATTCATTTACATGATCTTCACCTACTGGCAATAATTTTAAGATAAAGACTTGAAGAAAATTAACAGGTGAAGAAGGGAAAAAAGTTCAGGATATTGCGCCCCTTAAAGTAAAATCTCGTGTGTCCCAGAAAGAGAATCACATGCAAGTTTTTAAAGTTCAAAACCTGTACACATATTTGCAGTTAAGCATGAGATTTTCTCTCAAATGAAAAGATATTTTTAAAATGGCACTTGAAACAGTGTCTAACTTTATGTCACTTACAAGAAAACAGTTACAAAGATACAAGAAACATCTCCCAAATTTGGTAAAAATAAGTTATTCTATTACACTTATAGAAGAGATAGAGATATGAGACAGAGTACATTTATGGGAATATGATAGTATAAATTAAAAGTCATATTTGGCTCAGTGCTGTCAAAATAAATCTTCAAGGATCAAAACTGCATGTTTAAATAGGAAAGATATTACTGAGATAGCTGTAAACTGACCAGAACAAATTGTGCCACTTACTGAAATCTATGGGGATGTTGGAGACACTTGAAAACATAGAGCATAGCAACAGCAGGAGACCTCAGCTATCAGCATACATACAGGACATTGACACACCATAGACAATATACACTTTTGGAAACTACATATGACTGTCAGAGCAGCTAGATTGAGAGACCATAAGAGGACTTGATTTAGTTTCACGGAGCAGCACACAATACATGAGTCATCAAAACACTACAGAAAGCCCTTTATGTAATAATGACTGCAATGTATTCCCATGAAACATTTTTATGAAAAGTTCTTCTGCAAATGAATAACAAAAGGATTTCCAGCATATCAGAAGCAGAAAGCCTCTCAAAAAGATAGTGGGAGCAATAATTTATCAAGGTACAAAAGAAGAAGCAAACAAATACTTAAAGAAGTGATCAAAAGCTGCAGAAAAGTTTCTCATTCTTGGCTTCAGTTTTCATTAGAGAGATCAGTATGTTCTTTACAAGTAGGTATCTGGAGAACTTTCTGATATTTAAAGTCTGAATAGAGGAGACTTGAGAATAAAAAGAAATGTATTTGAAGTCAATCTCCCAGCTTCCCTCAGTGTCCAGTCACAGACTGCTTCAGATCACAGTGAGTTGTATTAAGCAAATGAAGTAGGAAGAAAATAACCGGACAGTTAGGAAACACGTCCAGCAACACCTTCAGCTCAGAGAGTCCCTAGGTACTGAAGCTGCTAGTACAGTCAAGGAAAATTCCACCACCAACTCACAACATCTGAAAGCCTTTTCTGAAGCTATTTCAAAGACAAGGCAGACACAACTTCTTAGCCCATTTTGTGATCATTCAACGTGCTGCGTCTGATACCTGTGATTACAGACAAAAGACACTCAAATACCTGATTGCACTAGGCAGCTCTAACAAAGGGTATCCCTTCCAGATGCAGTCTAGAAGCACTCAAATGACATAATTTTCCACATCAGAAGACATGAAAGTTGGAACACCTCTTATAGGTGCTTTGACACATGACTCAATTAAATTTTTAGTGTTGATGTTGTTTACCCAGTTATTTGAACCCCTGAGACCACCAACAAAACAAAGGGGAGGCAACATCATAACAAGAGATTACTAGGAAAAGCTGGAAGACAACACTTTCATATGCCATAAGAAAAATACATAGACCCAAACCACCTACTCATCTTTTTGCAAAACTCATCTCCCAGTAAACATAGCTATTTTTTTAATAAAATATTATTGTGCAAGGTGGGTGAGAAGTGAGCAGGGAAGAAAAATAGTCAATTGAATCCCCAAAAAAAAGATAACAACAAAAAGATCTGAACCATCAAAAGGCAGGAACTGAAAAGGAACAAAATCTGACATTCTTTTTCCTAAAATCTCCTAAATAATTCTAGCTTGCTTTCTACTGTTGTACTGTAGTTTCTCACATCCTCCTCCAGTCCCACACATGCAGATTTTCTATCCTTATCTGAAGCTTAATTCTGTGTTACTGCCCTCTCATTTCCATGGAATTCCTTAATTTGCTACCAAAGCAATACATATTTTGACTCAGTGCATAATTGAATGCACTGAAAAAGCTTGCCTCCAAGATTTTTTTTTATCCATTGTTGTCACTCATGAACATAAAGGAGCTGACTTGTTCCTCACAGTAAAAGTTGTGAGAACGTTAGAAACTTAACAAATAGGAGGAAGTCTAACTCTCAACAAAGAGTAAGGCACTAAGATGCTCTACTGCATTCTGTCATATAGAACACAGGAACACAAGACCAAAGGGCTTAGATCTAAAGGAATCAGAGGGCTCAGACCAAGGACTATATAAAATGGCAAGAAAGGAACTGTGTCAAAGATGAAAGATTAAACCAACCACTGTCATTGTACATATATACAAAATATAAATCTCAGGAGGTTTTGACACATTATTAGTTAAATAAAAAAACTTAGTTAACAAAAAACAGTTAACTAAATCAGTAAGTAAGATATTTACCTCAGAAGGAAGATCAGCATAAAAAATTAAAATGTGCCAGGAATTCAACATGCATATCAGGCACTGATGTGGAAATACTGTACCAAATTTCTTCTTTACTCATATACTAAATAATGGCAACATGCTCTGTTAAACATTCAAAGAATATCTGCTTATAGTCACCAGGCTAAATACTATGTACAAGTATATTTCAAACAGATGGAAAGTGAATTAATAAAGGAGCAACAAGCATGCATACTTTTGTACAGTACATCTCAAAATGAAAAAAAAAAAAGTTATATCCCAAGGGCAGAAGGTCTGACAATCTACAACATTCTCTTGTATCACTGAGGTACGTGCAAACCAAATTAATCAATGTGAGCTTTCCTGTCCTGGAGGTATGACTTAAATCGAGCCAGTATGTACCATTAGGCAAAGATGTGGGATAGCCACACAGCCAAGCACACACAGTCCAGGAGGTTCCTACAGACTGTTGACAACAACTTCCTGTCAGAGGTGATTGAGGAACCAATGAGGAGGGGGAGGCTGCTGGACCTGGTACTGACAAATAAGAAGGGCCTGGTTGGGGATGTGAAGGTTGGAGGCAACCTCAGCTGCAGCAACCACGGGATGGTAGAGTTTAAGATCTTGTGTGGAAGAGGCAAGACACAAAGCAAGACTGTGACCCTGGATTTCAGGCAACTTTGGCTTCTTCAAAGATCTACTTGGACAGATCTCATGGGGTATGATTCTAGAAGACAGAAGTACCAATGAGAGCTGCTCAGTCTTCAAGCACCACTTCTCCTAAGCCAGGATCAATGTGTCCCAATGTGCAAGAAAGGAGGAAAAGGAGGTAGGAGGCCTCCATGGATGAGCAAGGATCTGCTGGGACAACTCAGGCAGAAAGCAGCCATGGTGGAAACGGGGGCTGACTTCTTGGGAAGAATATAGGAACATTGCCAAGGTGCAACTAGGAAGGCTGGAGCTCTTCTAGAATAAAATTTAGCCAGGGATGTTAAGGACAGTAATAAGGTATTTTTGAAGTACATCAGCAAGAGAAGGATGGCAAGGGGGAATGTGGGCCCTCTGATAAAAACTGAGGGTGCCCTGGTGACCAAGGATATAGAGAAGGTCAAAATACTGAATGTCTTCTTTGCTTCAATCCTTACAGACAAGGCCGGCCCTTGGGAAGCTCAGTCCACCAAGGATAGTAGGATGGCCTGCACAGCAGAGGACTTGTCCTAAGTGGAAGAGGAAGAGGTTAAAGACTTGTTGGCCAAGCTTAAAGCTTGTAAGTCAATGGGTCCTGATGGGATGCATCATAGAGTGCTGAGAGAGTTGATTGCTAAGCCTCTCTCACAGAATTGAGTTGGAGGCCTGTGGCCAGTGGAGTTCCACAGGGATCAATACTGGGGCCAGTCTTGTTGATGAGGGGACAGAGTGTACTCTCAGCATCTTGGCTGATGACACCAAACTGGGAGGACTGGCTGATTCCCCGGAAGGCTGTGCTGCCATTCAGCAGGATCTTAACCAGCTTGAGAGTTGAGCAGAGAGGAAACTCACGAGGTTCAACAAGGACAAGTGCAGAGTCTTGCATCTGGGAAGGAACAACCCCATGCACCAGTACAGGCTGGGGGGTCGAACAGCTGGAGAGCAGCTGTGCAGAGAGACACCTGGGAATCCTGATTGGTAATAAACTAAATATGAGCCAGCAATGTGCCCTCGTGGCCAAGAAGGCCAATGGTATCCTGGGATGCATCAAGAAGAGTGTGGCCAGAAGGTCAAGGGAGGTTCTGCTCCCCCTCTACTCTGCCCTGGTGAGACCTCATCTGGAGTCCTGTGTCCAGTTCTGGGCTCCTCAGCTCAAGAGGGACAGGGAAGTGCTAGAGAGAGTCCAGCACAGGGCCACCAAGATCATCAAGGGACTGGAACATCTTTCATATGAGGAAAGACCATGGGAGCTGGGGCTGTTTAGTCTGGAGAAGAGGAGACTGAGGAGAGATCTTATTAATGTTTACAAATATCTAAATGGTAGGTGCCAGGAGGTTGAGGTATCCCTTTTTTTTGATGGTATCTAGCAACAGGACAAGGGGAAATGGGATGAAGCTGGAATACAAAAAGTTCCACTTAAATATAAGAAAAAACTATTTTACTATGAGGGTGCCGGAGCAGTGGCGCAGGCTGCCCAGGGAGGATGTAGAGTCTCCTTCCTTAGAGATCTTCAAGACCCTCCTGGACATGTTCCTATGAGACCTGATCTAGGTGAACCTGCTTCCTGCAGGAGGGTTGGACTAGATGATCGCTAAAGGTCCTTCCAACCCCCACCATTCTATGATTCTATGATTATAAAGCTGTAATTTGCAGGTTACAGTTGAGGTCAAAACAAAAGAGTCTATCTAGCTACATAGCTGTCACTCATTTCTGACATTCTCAAAAAAATGAGATAATGGTAGTTCTTAAAGGATCTTTTCAAAAATAAAGACCATTTTAGGTTTTCCTTTAGTGGTAATCCTCAAATAGAATCACTATTGTGTTTGTTGTATGTGGACAGTATTGTATGAGTCTTCAGGAAAAAATGTCTAAACCAGTGTGGCAAACAGGAAAAAAACCTACAAGACCAAAAAACATAAAAAACACCACAAGCAAAACCATCCTTTAAATGCGCTAATACTTTTAGAAAAATGAAATTTCTGTTTGGCACTTTAAATGCTCTCGATATTCCAGGAATACATTTTGGCATATGACAAAAAAATTAGTTGGTTATAAAATCACAGCCTTCCTGAAGTTAATATCTTTTTACCACTATTCAACAACAAAATATTTTTGTATTCCTCTAGAGCTTCATCAAACAGTTGCAGTCAGAGTATAGAAATTACTAAAATTTTCAATATTAAAAAACAGGAGTTTTGTCAAGTCAAGTCTAATTTAGGCAGGAGTACATACACAAAAAACATATTTCCATACATAGCACCCAGATGAGATCTAAGATTCTAATTCAGATAACTACTACAGTATTTCCTCTTCAGTCATGAAAATCACTCAAATACATATTTTTTTAAAAAGCTGATTGCCTGATGCTTATGTTTGCCAAAAAAAAAGTTATGTTTCATACTTTTATATTTGCAACACAAAAGCACACCTGCCACTAAAGCAGACTGTAAATGGTGCAGAGGAAAGGTTAATTCTGGCAAGCTATTTCCCAAAACCTTGCTGTTTTTCTGTAAGCATTCAGGACTATAGACATGAACTAGGATCATCAGGGAAATGGAATATGCAAGTATTTCCATTTTGGTTAGTGATGAACTTCTTTTCAGGTAATCATTCCCCAAACATTGCTTCATTATTGGAGTGCATCTGCAGTAAAGAGATTTAACAATATATAATTACTTTTTTTTATTAGAAATATTTGCTTTTGAGAATATATGAGCACCTTGTGTGGCACTTTGGATTCTCCAACAAGATCACAAATCTAATCAACCTGATACAAAGAATTACCATAGAATAAATTCAATGATTAGACCCTTCAAAGGAGCTTGGAAAATAAGAATTTTGAAGTAGTAAGGATTTCAGAACCATACCAGTAAATGAGGAGTAGCTTGATTTCTTTGAATGGTTCTTCCTTCTGCAGTTGCCCATTGCTCAATGTCTAATTAAGAGATTTTGAGGAAAAGCTATGTTTATTAGGTAAAGAAATTAAGTTTCATTAGATGATACTTTTCCTGTAAATTTTGCTAGAAAAAACAACCAGGAGACTACATGCTGATACCAATGTAGCACTGCTAGAATCACTAGTCGTGGAATTTAAGAGCAGTACAATTAAATTGGAGCTCAGCCCAGGCCAATATTCCTGATGGACAAGTAACTTTTACTTGAAATCCAATTGGACTGATTTTATTTCAGTCCCTCTGCCAGACATTTCCATGAATCCCAAAGGATTGTGGCTGAACAGCAGCTTTTGTCTTTCAGCTCATTTGTGTGTATTATTCTGGACGAAAGGTCTGTGTGTCCAAGTGCGTAAGAAAAAAAGCAAATTACTAAATGACTAGTAGTACTGCAGATCTACTCCCAACTTGTTGCCTATAATTTATGTTTGGGGCTAAGGATTCAGAGCTTGTGTTTTAGTCTTACTTAGAAAAATGTATGAATTTGGTATTGAGTGGGAGAATAAAGATAAACATCACAAAATCTTACTTACGGTACAAATAGAGTTATAACAATGAAGTTTGTCAGAGAGATAAAGACAAATCTATTTTATTAAGCACATAACCTCTCAGGGAAAAAGTCACCATCTGCCTGCAAATTGAAAGTTTTCTCTGGACTTTTGGCATTTAGGAAGTCTATAGCTCAAAAAAGTAATGCATGCACTTTTAGCTAACCAGACCTTCAGAGGAAATTTTTTTGAGAAGAGACATACTGGAAGAGAATGGCTGAACAAACTGTTATCTTTTCTGCATATTTGATAGGTGGACAGAGGAGTCTGTGCGATATCAAAACAAAGATTTAGATATTTCATCTGGATAAACAGATCTCATTTTGCCTCACCTGAATGCTTAATTTGTCAGTCCTTCAATTTCTACCTTACCCATTTTTCACAGAGAAGACAAATATTTTGCAAAAATGCAAATGTGGGGAGAAAAAAACCCACAAAAATACACCACATCTGTAAGCTTCCACACTCCTTCGCTTTCCAAAATGACAAGTAGAAAGGAAAAATTTATGAGGAAAATCATGATACCAAGTTTGCTTGACAGTATTCAGCATTTCAGAGTACAATATAGGTTTGTTGCCCATTACCAGACTCTAGAAGATTAGATATAAAGCAGTACTATAAACACTTTTTTTTTCCATAATATGGACTTTCATAAACATGTAGATTACCACAGAATACTGTACATTTCTCATAACAGTTCACATTTCATATCCTATGGGAGATCTACCATGGATTTGTCTGATGGGATGAAAAATATAAAGCAAAACGAAGCTACACCAGCACAATACTGTACTGTTCATTGTCTTTTAAACTCAGTCACTGGGTTATATGTACCCTGCAGAAGTAGGATTTTCTTAAACTGCCATACTTCCACAGCCCTACAAAACCAAAGGAAAAGCAGAGGACTGAATTAACTCTACCCAAAGTAATCTGATACCTATATCTCAGAGAGCCAAACATGCCCCTCTTACAATATTCTCAATAGACAGTTCTCCAGAATCAGATTTCTCTGGCCAGCTGCTTAAACATCTGTTCTAGACCTCTGAATTCCTAAAATCTTTACAGAATTTCAACATTAATGCAAATATAGTTCAGGCTTTGCATTTATATGTGAGGCTTTTCTCTTAGAAAATCCTCAATCAAAAAAGCGCAATATCTTATATGTGACTTCATGATGAACTAAATCACTTTGCCTCAAGGCAAGTGAAGTTCCCTAGAGGTTAATTGGAGTACTTACTCAAATAATACTTACTAAATTCAACTGCATATTTTCAGGTCATTTTACATAGTAACACATCTGATAGGACTAGCACAATCTCTAGGACATCAGTGAGAAAAACTGGATTTTAAAAAAAAAGAAAAAAAACCAAACACCAATAAAACCCACAAAAAATCCCACAAGTAAAGCAGTCTGAGTGGGCCAGATTCCAAACTCATTTGTTACACAAGTATATTTGCAGAGAAACTATATTAATTTCAGCTCTACTTGGGAATTCACTCTGGCTGTTAGCAAAAGTAAATACCTAGAATCTTAAATACTGAAATGCAGTCCCCAATTCAGGAAATAGCCTTCTCTGAGTGTCTCTTTGGAGTTATCATTTTAGGTCACAATCCTTTCCAAAATACTTTCTTACTGTGACTTGGGAGTTAAGTACTAGCATTGATTTCAGTGGAGAGTGGTAAAATTCTAATCTCTGGGTAGAATTACAGGAGGTGGTCACACACAGAACTCCCTAAAATAATGAAATATGTTTCTATAGGGAAACATTTTTTCTACTAAGCATTTAATAATTATATTTACAATTTTAACCATACTTTTGAGTGAAAAACAAGCAAAATTTGTCCTATTTTTGGCCCTACCTTTGTAAGCACTGAAAAGCATCTGAGAAATAGCCTGTGATCTTACCTTTATGACCTAAAGGCTAGTAGTCACTGGACACCTCATAAAACAAAGAGAATTTTTTTTAACTGAATTTTGAATTTGTTACCAATAATTTTATAACTTTGATCATCATTCTTTCACCTTTATCCATTCTATGAAGCCTGCATCATAAGCTGAATATGAGCTTTGCCATTCATTCCAATGGGTGAAATAGCGATCACTTGCATTGGAAACAAAGTCTGATGTATTTCATCTTTTTGTTACAGGAACTATAAAAGAAGTACGACTAACTGAAAAGCAATCTGATTGCTTGAAAACAAGACAAAGCACTGTATGTAAATTGCTAGCTAAAGGAAAGAAACAAAATCAAACAAAATCTTTTGTGAATTCCAAGAGTGCACTTGGAACCTTTTTCTTTGCATCATCTCTCAAATCCCCCTTCTCCAGTTGGTGTAGGAAGTTAACAGAATTACTATGGACCTCATTAGTAGAAAAGAGAAGAACATGTTGTCAAGCTCCATTCTTTCACCTGAAGGGGTGGATACAGACAAATAACCACAGCAGAAAAAGCAGGTAGAATGTATTGGTTTTATGGAAAACACACAGAGTAAGAAATGAGATTTAACGTATGCTACTGACAAATAATATGGGAGCTTAAATTGGTTACCTCAGAGTACAGAGGGTTACCCTCTTTCCCTCTTCTATTTTGAAATTCCCCATACCTGTAACTAGTGAACTCAGAAGTTGTCTTCTGCACCACAAAAAACAAAAAAACCAAACAAAATATGGTAGAGGGATGTTGAAATTTAGGCTCACAGTGGTATTGACCTTTCATCTATTCTGAAGATGACTGCATACACAGTTAGAAGCTATGGATGAGAATTCCTAATCATCATATTCTTTTTATGAGCAAGGCTGCAGTGGCACCTCAAGAGTCACTTACTGATGTAGACAGCAGTAGAGAGCCCTCTGCTTTATCTACATTAGAATTGCACAAAGCCACTTCTTAATTTAGCATCTGGGACAGAAACAAGGTTTGATTGTGTTTCATCCCAAATCCTTTCACTTTTCCACCATAAGGGTAACGCTCATAACAGCAAACATTGTATATCACTCAGTTCACACCAAAAAGAAAGCTTATCCTTGCTATATAATTTTTCATTTTTTCTTTTTTTTGTTGTTGTTGTTATGGTTATGGATTTTGGTTCAGGCTTTGAGTAGAGAGGAAAGAACTGTGACTTCAAGACTGTGACTATGGACATTTTGAAGATAGTGATCTTGCAGAAAGGGCAGTCAGGCTTTGTTTTATCCTTGTCTCTTAGTCCAGCTGCTCTTTTGTTAGTGTGGCTAAGCTGGCAGTGAGAATGAGTAGGGTTCTTCCAAGATGGCCAAAACACCATAAAAAGGTTTAATGCAATGATGCCCTTTAACAAGGGCACCGTTTAATATTGTGCATTTTATTTTTGCAGCAGAAAGTGCAATGTTTCCTACATTGCAACATAGTATAATATTTGCTGTCTCTAATGGAAATTAACATAAAGATACTAAAATACTGTTTTTAAAAAACATTAATTAAATATAGTGATAACAATAACGTGATTAGTGGGTTTAAGTATGTATGTAAGAGAGCATCAAGGCTCTCTTTAATACTTGAACACAAAAAAAATTCTCAGATAATTCTTTCACCTGTCATATCTTTCCTATTCAGAAGAAATTGTATGTGTACATTTATTTCTTTCTTTCATTCTGTCAAATCAACAAAAAAGTATTAAAGTATTTCTTATTACTGAGTTTCATGAGCATGTTTTCATCAATTCCATAATAAATTTAAGCCACGCTTTTATTTAGAATATAAACAATAGAATGGTACAAATGGTGTCATTTTATTCTTCAAATTAGATCTACACAGTAGCCAATAAAATACCTCATTAGTAAATCACAACCTACGTAGGGAAGAGGAGGGACAATTAAATACAAGCACAGTTTGTGCTTCATTTCTCTTACAATCATCTGAGGAAAGAAGGAGAGAAATCATTTAAATCATACTCCTTCAAAAAAAATGAATAATCTGAAATGTTAGTGGATAATAATAATAGATTCAGTTAAAATGAACAACAGAAAAGTTGGCTTACTTCTCCAATGAGCTTTTTTCTAATCTTTCTTTCTCTTTCCTCTGACGTTCTTTGTTCTTCTTAACACGAGTTTCCCACAGTCCTCTTATGAGAGAAAAGTCAAATATTATCACCTGATGCCCCATATTGTCAATATTAAATTTCTCCTGCAAGAATAAGACATCATGAACACTTCAGGAAAAGTATAATGGGAAAAATAAGGAATTAAATTATCAAATGTTGTTAAAATTGATTCCTGATACCCCTGATTCCCCTAAGGTGTTGTGCTGAAATTAATCACAGAAATGATTTGATTGGGGAAGAGTCTTTAAAGATCACATAGTTTCAACCTGTCTGCCATGGGCGAGAATGCTTTCCACTAGACCATGTTTCTCAAAGCCCTATCCAACTTGAGACAGCCACAACCTCTCTGGGCAACCTCACCACCCTCATAGGGAAGAACTTCTTCCTGTTATCTAATCTAAATCTGCACTCTTTCAGTTTGAAGCCATTACTTCTTGTCTTGTCAGTACATGCCCATGTAAAAAGTTCATCTTGGTTTCCTTGTAGGCCCCCTAAGGTATTAGAAGGCCACTCTAAGGTCTCCCCAAAGACTTCTCCAGGCTGCAAAACCTCAGCTCTCAGTCTGAATCCACAGGAGAGGTGCTCCAGCTTGGTCCCTTGGATTCACTCCAGTAGGTCTGTGACCTTCTTACATTGGGCTCCAAAAAGAGTACTCCAGATGGGATTCTCATGACTGAGTAGAGGAGAATCACTAAGCTTGGTATTTCTTTTGATGCAGCCTAAAAGAGAGCTGTCTTTCTGGAGTGAAAGTGCAATCTAGAACATAACTTACTTCTACGCAAAATCTATGGCAACAGCTAAATGTTGCTCTTATTTTCATCTGTTGTAACTAATATTAAGACCTGAACTCATAAAGAATTTATTTATTGAAAATCATGCAAAAGCACTTTGCACTTCATCTTGGATTCTTGTGCGTTGATCTTTATGTGTCCAAGCTATTTCGTGGAATTTAGGAAATTCCAGTGTTTGCAAGGGCAAGTCCTTATCTGTGAAAGGCCTTGAAATCTCAACTGTGTAACATGCACTGGAAACTTAGCTATGGTAGAAATAAGGTAAAGGGTTTGCGAACCCTTTGAAGGCTTTTAATGGTCCCCATTTACTAATATGTGTACAATCACATTTCAAAAATCAAAGACTCAGTATCGAAAAGGGCAGGAAGGATGACCCAGGAAGCTACAGGCTGGTCAGCCTCACCTCCATCCCTAGAAGGGTGATGGAACAACTCATCCTGAATGTCAGCACTAAACATATAAAAGAAAAGATGGTTGTCAAGGGAGTCAACATGGATTCACCAAGGGGAAATCCTGTTTGACCAACCTGATAGCCTTCTATAACTGACTGGCTAGATGAGGGGAGAGCAGTGGATGTCATCTACCTTAACTTCAGCAAAGCTTTTGACACTGTCTCCCATAACATCCTCATCATAAAGCTCAGGCAGTGTGGCTTGGATGAGTGGACAGTGAGGTGGATCAAGAGCTGGCTGAATGACAGAGCCCAGAAGGTGGTGATAAATGGTACAGAATCGAGTTGTAGGCCTGTGGCCAGTGGAGCTCCACAGGGATTCGACCTGGAACCAGTCTTGTTCAACATCTTCATCAACCACCTGGATGAGGGGACAGAGTGTACCCTCAGCAAATTGGCTGATGACATCAAACTGGGAGGACTGGCTGATTCCCCAGAAGGCTGTGCTGCCATTCAGTGAGATTTCAGCTGGCTTGAAAGTTAGGCAGAGAGATTCAACAAGGACAAGTGCACAGTCCTGCATCTGGGGAGGAACAATCCCATGCACCAGTCCAGGCTGGTAATTGACTTGTTGGGGAGCAGCTCTGCAGAGAGAGACCTGGGAGTCCTGATTGATAATAAATTAACCATGAACCAATAATGTGCGTTTGTGGCCAAGAAGGCCAATGGCATCCTGAGGTGCATCAAGAAGAGTGTGGCCAGTAGGTCAAGGGAGATTTTTCTCCCTCATTCAAGGAAAGGCTGAGGGAACTGGGGCTGTTTAGTCTAGAAAAGAGGAGACTGAGGGGGGAATCTCATTAATATTTACAGATATCTAAGTGGTGAGTGTCAGGAGGTTGAGGTATCCCTTTTTTTTGATGGTATCTAGCAACAGGACAAGAGGTAATAAGATGAAGCTGGAATACAAAAAGTTCTACTTAAATATAAGAAAAAAACTATTTTACTGTGAGGGTGACAGAGCAGTGTCACAGGCTGCCCAGGGAGGATGTAGAGTCTCCTTCCTTGGAGGTCTTCAGGACCCTTCTGGACATGTTCCTATGTGACCTGATCTTGGTGGACCTGCTTCTGCAGGTGGGGTGATTTAGATGATCTCTAAAGATCCTTTCCAACCCCTACTATTCTGTGATTCTGTGATTCAGTATTAATGCACTAGGTCTTGCACCATTTAGAACTGAGATGGACTGGAACTTACCTCACCAAATTTTCTATACTCAGTTAAATCGACAGAAAATTCTTGCTGGAACTCCTCCTGAAGTCTGTGACAAAGCTCTCATTTCCTTCAACACTGTAATACACAACTGTCATGATTTGACATGATAACCTTTTCTGGTAAGGGGGAAGGGGCTGTAAAGATGGCTCCAGTAAGAACTTGCTTGAAATTCTCCCCAGCTCTGAACCAGACCCAATTCTGGGGCTGAGCCAATTAGATGCCTCCATGATCACTTTTTAAGAAGAAGTCAGAAGAGGAGACTTCTTCTTGTTTCTTCCTTCTTCTGTCCCTTCTTCTTTTCTGGCTGGTGGTGGTGCAAGGAGTGCGAAAAGTGAGAGAAACAACCATATGGACTCCAAGGTCAGTGAGGAAAGAGAGGAGGTAGAGGTATTAGTAGCAATGAGCAGAACCCAGGAAGAAAAGAGGGATGGGGGAGGGTGATCCTAAAGTGCTGGTTGCAATTTTCTCATCATCCTACTCCCTTTTTTGTTTTCATTCTGTTCTGACTCTTGTAGGTCGTAGAATAAACTTTCCTACTTCCCTCTCTAAGTCGACTACTGGAGTCTGTTTTGCTCAGAACCATATTTGGTAGTGAGCCCTCCCCACCCTTGTCTTAATCCATAGCAACCTTGGTTATCTTTTTTCCTCTCATTTCGCTGGGGCCTCCACCATCCTAACAAGAGTGGGGGTGAACGGGATGCAGAGAGCAAGAGACTGTCGTGGTGTTTCTGTGCTCCCTGGGCCAAAGAGCAACAATAACACAAAAGGAATAATTTATTCTCAGCCAGCAAAACATCCTCATGTCCTCTGGAAAAAGCACAGCACAGGCTAAAAAGAATTACACACAGGTACACCAAGAGGAAAGGTTCCTCCCCGTCCACCTTATTTGTCATATCAGTTAGAAATACCCTTACAAAAACCTCCAAGCACTGGTAGAGATTGGTCAGAGAACTATATTTTCTATGACACAGTCTTCTGTATCTTAGTCTGTTTACTATATAAACTGCTATCTTTGCTGTTCATAAAGCTGCTCTCACTGCTTATTTATCTTTAGAAGCACTAACAATGAGACAAAAATAGTTCCCAATCTATGTGGAACTGAGTGCTGACAACAGCCGAGTCAAAACCCCATTAATAGCAGTGTAATGAAAATGATGACCTTATTCTCAGTAGAGAGGTTTATCTATAATCAGCAGCACCCTTCTAAAATGCATCCACTAATAACATACAGGAAATTCTTTACTGCATAAAATATAACATTCCCCTCTGCTGCCCAAGTCAAGAAACCCAGTGACAAGGACTTCCCCCTCTAGCAGCCGCAGCCCTGTAGTCACTCTGCAGGATCTAATTTCTTTTAATAGATCAATTCATATCAGTGTGTTTTGGTAGAAGGGCTATTGCAGAAGCTCAATTGCCAAGAGACCGTTAAGTGGCAGTTGGACACTTAACCTCTGTTGGAACTAGATGGCTTTAATCAACACAAAGCCTGAGTAATCTGTGAACGTACTCTATTTCCTTGACTTGTTCCCCATCTTCCTGTGTCCCAGATTAAGTCATCTGTTCTTTGTTGAGGCATTGATTTATTAGACAGTCAGGTTGGAAAAGTTCATACAGTTTTTATCCATGTATTGCATTAGGCTGCAGTGTGTCAGGGTTTTTCTTCAATGGTAAAATCAAGCAGAGGACGAATATGAGTAGGAGGTAAGAGATGTCTGCCATAACTTCTTAGGCTTAATCTCTCTTCAGAAGAGGCAAATCAGTAATCCTGATCAGACTGTAGAGTGGCTAAAGCTTTAGAAATATTCATAAAACACTAATGAAAATTTGTTTCTATGTTCAGTTCTGAAAAGGTCACCCAACAAACCTACACAGGGCTTTTGCTTTAACCCATATTCTAGTCCAAAAACTGGACACAAAGTATGAAGCACCACAGCAGAATGAATATTTATTTCCCAAAGTGCAGATGCCATCATTTTCTTGCTGATGAAACATTGCCCAGAAAAGAGAGCCTGGATAGGAGGCAGAAGGTAAGACTTACCTGATCCTAAATGTGGGTTCTTCGGGTGACTTATTCATGGACAGTGAGGATTTGAGAGAGAAAAGCAACTTTCAATCATGATTTCCATTTCTAGAAACACATAGGGTTGTACCTGTTCATTTGCACATACAGCAGATGCTTTCTTCCAATCACAAAATTAGGCCTGCAGAAGAAAACCCACAGCTATCTTCTATTAGTCACAGGTGGGAAATTATATTTGTTTAGATTAATACTTCTTTCTATCTTCCCTTCAATTGACATTCCATACTTACATTCCCTCCAATACTTAGGCCTAGGTAATCACTGTTGGCATTTCACTCATTATCAGAAATCACGGAACCAGTGAGTTTGGGAAAGGCCTATGGAGGTCACCTAGTCCAACTGCCTTGGTAGAAACAGTCATATGGTTATTCACTCAAATCTACACATACTTCATCTCTTCCAATTTCCTTCTCTTTTTGTAATTCTGCATTACTCTTTTCACACCCCATATTTACACATGCCTAAAGACAATCATGGGTCACATTTATAAAGAATTACCCAACCCACAAATACATCAGTAAGTGAAAAATGAAAACCATGCTCAAGTTATTGCTCACCCAAGAAACAAGCAGTCTTGCAACCATCAGCTACATCTGCAAGGTCCTGCTTCATAACTACACTGAGTTTGCAGCTTAATGCCATCTTCCTTGGGTGACATCTACATATAAATTATGCTGCAGATCATCAGCACACCGTTCTTAGATGATATATGGTAATAATGTTCATTTGGTCTTTAGAGTTATTAGTGTTATTAGTACACAAAAGCAAGGCTCTTCAATAATGTATGATAATGAAAACTCAGTGTTTTCCAGGGAAAAAGAGATTTAGGAGCATAAAGAGAAGGCAAATACATAATTTACAAGAGAATCACTTCTTGAAAAAAGAGTTCTCTGTGTGTGTCTATGGAAGCAAATAATCTTACCCCTCATTATTTACACCACTCAAGAAGTAACCTGCAAGGCCTTAATCAATATGCTTAAAAGGTAACTTAGAGGGGAATCAGTCTGATTTCTTATCTTTCTCTAAATGATTAGCATAGAAAAAGATCTTGCCAATCCACATATATATTTCTTTTTTAAAGATCACAAGATTTCCCTTTCATAAGCAACTACATACTGCATTTAAAGCAATATTTTTAAGTAATGTATCTTTTAAGTAATTAATTTTAAAACAAAAAAAAAGAAGGGTTTTGGTAATAAGAATTTGTGTTACTTCACAAAGTGAGAATAGGGTTTCTAACCAGAAAAACTTGTACTACTACAAGAAGAACAAAGTTTTCCTTTGTTTCACTCCTTTCTTCTCTTTATACTTTGGCCATGGTTTAGGTCCAGCAGGTGATGAAGCACCAAGCAGTCTCTTGCTCACTCCTCCCATATACTCTCTCTTTCCTTAGGGTGGCAGAGGCCCCAATGAGATAATAGGAAAAATGATAACCAAGGACCTTATGGATCAAGGCAAGAACAGGGAAGGTTCACTGTCAATTATGGTTCTGGGCAAAACAGACATGACTACTCAACTTAGGAAAATAAGAATAGTTTCTTCTACTACCTACTAGAAAAAACAGACAGAAAGCAAAAACAGAGCAGGATTATGAGAAAAATACAACCAGCATTTTAAGATTTCCTCCCCCCAACCCTTCCTTCTTCCCAGGCTCAATTACCTGCTCCGAATATCTCTACCTCCTACCCCCTCAGCAGCACAGGGGTACAGGGGATGAGAGATATGGACAGTCTCTCATAGATGGTCTCTGACACTTCTTTTTTCTCAGACGAGGAGGACTCCTCGCATTCTTCCACTGCTCCGATGTGGAGTCCCTCCCACGGGACACAATCCTTAATGAACCTCTCAGACGTGAATCCTTCCCAAGGACTACATCTTCTCACAGACTCCTCCAGGGTGGGACTCATCTGTAGCCAGCAGCATTCCAGGCACCTTCCACTGCAATGCTGCCCTCCCACAAATTTACAGCCTCCTCCAGGCCACCTCCTCCTCACCACCCCTGGTTTGGGGTCCTCCATGAGCTTCTCCGCTCATCTCCACAGGTTGCAGAGGGGCAGCTGATGTCTCACCATGGGATGCAAGGGGATCTCTACACCAGCACACTTCCTCCTCTTTTCTCTCACTGAACTTGAGGTCTGCATGGTCACTTTTCTCTTATCCAACTCCTTCCACCACCACTCAGAAAAGAAAGAAGAACCCTCCTCTTCCAACTTTTTCTTCTTAAAAAGTGATTGTGAAAGTGCCCAACTGGCTCAGCCCCAGAAGTGGATCTGGCTCAGAGCTGGGGAGAATTTCGAGCAGTGTTTTGCAGTAGCCATCTTTACAGCCCCTTCCCCATTACCTGAAACAGCTCCACAGAAACCTATGATGACGACTTAAGAAGATAGAGAAGATAAAAATATAACATATTTGAAAAAAAACAAAATCTCTTTGAACACAATAGCCTTTGCAACATCTTCTCTTGCGCAACTAACAGGCTAAGTCATCTGCAATGTTGTCCCAGTTTACATCAAAAAGGGACTCACAAGAATCCTTGTAGCTAGCATTTCCCTTCTTTACATTCTAAACCATAAATTTATATTTCTTCCCTCAGGGCTATGCTTTCAGTCCCAGATTCTATGACCTACGAACTTCTCTCAAGTTCACCATTCCAGAGCCCTGTGCCTTCAACAAAGCACCTTGCCAAGACCCTCTTCTCAGCAACAACCTCAGCCTTGTCCTACTTCAGGCTCTATCTCAACACTGAAACCCATCTTTACCCTTTTTCAGGTGAATTTAATAATCCACCATCTCTCTGGGACAGCTGAGACGAGAAGCACTTACTCACAAAAGAGTACTATTTGCTATCAATATTTGATTCTAGGTCCCTGGTCTCCCTGAGATATTTCTGCGTGCTCATAACAGAACAAATGTCTTTACAGACACTTCTGAGAGATTTCTGGTCTTAAAAATAAGACAATACTGTTCTTTTACAGTCTTGAAAAAATTTTATTCATTTAATGATGTATATAAATAGACCTATTAAAATCAAACACGATCCTTATGTTTATAAAGGCATTGATACTCAAACATTTGGAGGATTAGGAAGCAAAAAAGCAAAATCTTAGTGATTATGCTGATCATATGTTTTCATTTAAATGATACATTAATGCCAAATGTTCTTGCCAGTAAAAGCATCTGTTTAACTATCTGCATGCATTATTTTTATTTTATCATTTATATTATTGTTTCTTTTATTGTATTGTATAAATTCAGCTAAAGGTACACAGACAGTTCCCTAGCATTTACTTCAGGCTTTCATCTTTAAATTGAAGTAGTGTACAAGAGCTTTAGACCAGAATCTATTTAGAAAAGTGTTGAAAAACTGTGGAATGGAAAATAAGATATTTGCCTTGTAGTGTCTATAATCTTTATTATTTTCTATTTTCTGTTATTCGTGTTGTTGCTACAGAAATATTTGTACTTCAGACCAGGTCAACCCATCAATAAGACTGGAGGGTTTTAATATGTACCCCTTAAATGTCCTTGCTTCCCTCAGTAACTGTTATCTCCATGACTTGTTTATAGTTCTGCCACAAATGTGCCAGATGTTTCCACAGCTATCTTTGACAGCAGACAGTGATCTCATGAGCACATGCTTATATTCATTCCTACTTGGCCTCTGAATCCAGAGTACACATTTGGCTTTTTTTCAGCTTTTTTTTTTCCTGTTCTTAATAATAAGAGATAAAACTATGACTTGTAACATATATGGAAGTGTAATGAACTAGGGACATGGAAGAACAGTCAGGCAACTGGGTTTTTTACAGGATTGTCTTTTGGTGGCCTCTGATACTTACTGCTGAAGGAGTTTCATCTCAGTTACTTGTGTGCTGTGTTACTTGTGTGCCGTGTTACAAGGTGCCGTGATCTGCCCAGAAACAATCTGAGCTCATTTCCTCTTGTCCTGTCACTTGTTACTTGTGAGAAGTCTCCTCTGAGCCTCCTTTTCTCCAGGCTAAACAACTCCAATTGCCTCAGTTACTCTTCGTAACACTTGTTCTCCATAACCTTCACCTTCTTTGTCCTTCCTTGGACATGGCCCAGCACCTCAATGTCCCTCATGTAGTGAGAGGCCCAGAAATTACTACAGTATTTGAGGTACAGCCTCATAAGCACCAAGTGCAGGGGCACTATCACTTCCCTGGTGCTATTGACCACACCATTGTTAATACAAACCAGGATGCCATTGGCCTTCTTATCCACCTGGGCACACTGCTGGCTCATGTTCAAGTGGCTGTCAACCAATCCCTTCCAGGCAGGTTTCCAGCCCTAACCTGGAATGTCACATGTTGTGGTCCAAGCACAGGATCCAATACCTGGCCTTGTTGAATCTCATACAACTAACCTCCACTCATCACTCCAGCCTGAGCAGATCCCTCTGAAGAGCCTTCTCATCTTCAAACAGGTCAACACTCCTACTCAACTTCAATTCATCTGCAAATTTACTGAGAGTGCACTCAATCCTCTCATCCAGATGACTGATAAATATATTAAACAGAACTGGCCCCAGCACTGAGCCCTGGAAGATATCACTGATGACTTGCTGCCAACTGGACCTATCTCCATTCATCATCATTTGTTGTGCTTGGCCATCCAACTAGTTTTTTAACCTGTGAAGAATATACCTGTCTAAGCCACAAGAAACCAGCTTCTCCAGGAGCAGATGCACTGAGGAGCACAGCATAAAAAAAAAAATGACAAAGGTCTTCTTTTGAAAGGAAATTAGTGGAGCACAGGGGAAAAATGTTCCTATATATAATGACTGTGTGGCTTTCTAGGACTAATGGTACCCACTTTTCCATGGCTTCTTCCTGTTTACAAATGTTACTTCTGTCTTGTCTGGAGCGGGTTGGAAAGAAAAATTGTGTCTAGCCTTCTATTAACGTAGCTGTCACCAGTGTTCACGCTGGTCAGCTTACCTGTGCACAGAGTATTCCATAGAACAAGACCTGTATCTGCTCTTGAATATGGAATTTGTCCAATGTGGTTTTAATATTACAGATAAAGACAATATAAGTCTTTATTATAGTCCTTATGAGTCTGTATGGGGCCTGATTGCCCTCAAAAACAGCACTGTGTATATTTTGTTGCTTTACTTGACTTACCAAATTATTAATGTTCTGTTTTCTTTGATTTGTTCAACAGCCTTGTTCACTTGGGTCCTGTTTCTTTCAGATAATCACCGTGGGAGATCTGCTGTAGTCTTATGAGTGTGACTGGCAGGATTACATAGGGGAAGTGTGAGTGAGCATATTTCCTACCAATCCTGAAAATAATTTATCAGGAAATAAGCTCACTTGCACTGTGCTTCTGAATGATCAAGTCATTTATCTCACAAGCCTTTAAATAATTCAAAGGAAACTTGACATTTGGATAGCAACTGAACACATTTTTTGTGTTACCAAGGAAAGATTAAATTACAGAAACATGCTGTGTTTGAAAGAGCAACAGAAATGGTGGCCATGTTCCTAGTATTCAACTATGTCATGCTAACTATGCACAGTTTGTAAGTCAGATAATTCTTCTCTATGCCACTTGGAGAGTGGGAGAGGTCTGCAAAGTTTGAAGCTGTTCTTCCCTATCTACTCACTGCAGGTAACAATCTCTTGTTGTTCTACACCGGCAGAGAATTATCCTTCCTGCTAGTCTGGATGGTTTATCTATCTCTAGACTTCCCGAATTAGTTTTGGGCCAGCAATCCAACCTAGATTGTACTTCATATCAAATAGGCTTGAATGTGATGTCTGAGTCCTGGGGAATGTGTGGGCAGTGCAATGCTATAGATCACAGCAGGTGCACCTCTGAAGGCTTGGGTTGACAGAGCTCCGGCAAATGCAGGTGCACTGAAGAATAAATAGAAGAGGAAAAGGACAAGCTGCTCTGGGGATGGAGAAAGCAGTTCTAGCACCTGGAGGAGAGTCCAGATGTTCTGAGAGTTTGAAATGTTCCCTCCTACTCTCTCTAGAGCAGTCTCAGCCAGACAGCTCCTAAGTAAACAAATATAGACACAGTGTCACTTTCAAGCTACACATGCTTGAAAGTTACCCCAGCTTTCATGGAAGTTAAATTCAGAAATTAGTGTCTTTGCATATCACAGGGCTTAATCCTGAGTGCTCTGATGAATCAACTCTTTTTTTGAGTTTTCTGCCTTAGCTATTTCATGAAAGAGGCATTTGAGAATAGAATCTGATATCAACCTCTTTCACACACAAGTAATTAGCTTCTGCACTGTTTACATGCCACAAATAGGAGAGTACATATGTCTTTTCTTAACCTACTCCATATACTTCAGGTAGAAATAACTATGCACATCAATAAATTAAAAATATATGTGAATATAGATACACAAAGGCTGAGTTTGGTCTCCACACAATTTTATGTCCATATGACCCTTTATCCTGTTCTGCAACACAATGTCTTACTGTCAGTTTTCATTAATCACTTCCTGTTTTAGATGCAAATTAACCAGTCTCACAAACAAGATTCCTTTTTATCCCTACAGTCTTCACATCTTGATTTTTAGACATTTTTTCACAGGGTTATTCATTAATTAGGTCTTTAATTATGGATTAATTAGCAGCTGAATTACAATATTCCTTATACTTCTTCAACCCTTGTAGCACCAATATGTTTGCCATCAAGCATGATAGATGTTACATATGCAAGGGAATTTATTACAGATGTATTCCCCTAGCACTTCATTGAGCTGACTAATTATTCGAAGTGATTCTTCCACTGACAATGAAGCTAATGAAATACTGGACTGATGTCTGTGACATAAATCGATTCTTTTTTCAACAATGGATGTTTCTGAAGAGAGGTATAATTCTCATAAGATTGAGAGGAAGCCAATGTATTTGGAACTAGTGTGTGTCTTAAGGCTGTTTCTTGTTGAAGGAAAAACAGTAAGCTCAAAAGTTTGTTCCATACTTTTAAAGCTGGATGAATTTATGAATATAGCTGTAGTCAGCAGGTGAAAACAACTGTCTTAGGTACTAGACCACAGAGTCATGGGAAAGCTAGAGTGTGTGCTAAGAATTTATTAGAGAGACCCCCACTTAATTAACTCATACAAAGACCAGTGGCAAATAAAATTGCACTCAGTGCCACTCAACAAACTGTATACAGCTAGATGATCTTAATTAAGCATAAAATTATAGTCTCGGGTTTCTCAGACCTGTTTTATTCTATTCATTTCTTTAGGACAATGTTTCATTGACTTATTTGTCTGAAGGTTAATGGACCTGGACCATCTCCAGGAAGTGAGGCTACTACTGTTACCTTTTATGTACAGAATCCAGCCCTGGAAGTTATCTATGTGGGTAACAGCATCATAAATGTCACTTTAGGCTCCTCGTCCTCATTTAGACTAGCTAAAATTTTTAACATCTCATGTTGCTTCCAGGGTTCCATTTTCCATACACTGAACTAAGAATCGAGTCCTATCACCCACACTTTCCTGTATCGCAGGAGAGCAAAAGCCTACGTCTGACCTATGGCATCAAGCCTCTTAGTCCTATTTCCACTGTTAGATACAAGACTATTTTACTCATATTGTGAGTCAAATGCTCACAGACAGTTCCTAAGCAGTCAAATTATGTCATTTAAGAAGACATGTCAGACAATTTAGTTAAGCAGGACAAGATGCTGTTTCTTAACTACTCCAACAGCCAAGTCATTTCAGCTTAAATGGTCCAAAATCTATCACTTCCCTAAACACAACTGTTTCTTTAGTCTTTCTCACAAAACCTTGCCATGCCTGTAGACAGCTGGGCATCCTTCTTGGGATAATTCTACATCCTCATCTTCTGTCTGGGAAGAACAAAGTGGATGAAATTCTGGAAGAATCGACCAGATAATGCTAATGGGCATTATCACCCATCACCGATCCCTGATAGGGTGTTCAGTTAACTACTACTGAGTGGAAGGGAGATGGCAAGTACTTTTTAGCCTACGGAAAGTAACACATCAGTGATAGACAGCACATAAATACTTATGGTAACAACACCAACAACAATAATGACAACATTTGACTTTAAATGATAGGCTTTGTTCACAAAAGATTTAGCAGGCTAGATTTCCTGTACCAGTTAGATTAGCTGTAAGTGGCCTTCAGAAACTGAAGTTCTATAACTCTTTTTAAATTCCACTTTAAATTTTGACAGGCAACAAAGATAAATGACCAACCTCTTCATTTTTTTATTGAAAATCATTCTTACACCAGCATATGTCCTTGAGATGTAATAGCAAGGGTTTTTTACAACTGAGTCACGGAGAGAGTCTTGAAAGGTTTCCTAAATTATAAAGTTTGGATTTGTCACAAGTGTAAATCTATTTAAAGGAACTACATGTGAGGTGAATCTTACTATTTTTAAAGGTGTAGAGCAAACACAGTACTTTGGAGTAGTGTTCACAGTTTCAACTATTTTTCGCGTATATATTATTATTTAAAATATCCACAGCCTAGTAGCAGCAATGAAGATCTGATAACAACTTCTCAATTTCCCTGCTATTTCCCACCTTCACCCCATGCATCTGAAGAAACACAACAATCAGCAAAACTGTCACTTACCTACTACTAAAGAACACGAGTGTCCAGAGCTCCTGAGTGTGCTCTCCAGTTATTCAATTTGGGATAGTGAGGTTGTTTATAGCAGCAGCACAGCTCATGGATAGTCAGACCTGTTTGAACTCTACAGCGTGACTAGCCTTCCAGATGTACTAATATGCTATATTTGTAAAGTGATAACATGATCTGTGGTCTTATAGCAGAGACACGGGCAGGATAAAGTATCTACACTGCATGACTCAACACAGGATGAGAAACAACAGCTCTGGGGCAGCATCTCATTTGCACCAAGGAAAGTGAGACAGAGCTAACGTTACTCATGCTTATGTATTTTCCTTGGAAAATAGCATGGAGAATGGAAAAAAAAAAAAAAAAAGCAAAAACCAAAACAAAACCTACAGTACATTGCTCTGGTACAGGCTATCTCTTCCTCCCCAAGCCCATGCAAGTGTGAGAGAGAAATAGACACGTGTGCACACAGACATTCACTGTGCAGTTGGCATGAGTAATTGATTTACAGCAAATTCTGCATTACTTGCTGATGGTGACTCATGGTTTCTTTATGTCCACTGTTTGATACTGTTAGCAGTATTCCTGCTTACTGTTATTAATACCCTATGGTCCCGCAGGCCAGGGTTGTGGGGAGCTGGAGAAAACCATTGCTGCAACATGGGCACCTCTAGAACAGAAGCTGATGATCCTGGTAGGATGACTGGGTTCCTGGGCCATGGGCATAGCAGGAAGGAGTGAGAAAGATACAGGCAGAGACAGTAAGGTCCATCAGGACCCCAGATGGCAAACATTTTCTGATAGTACATTTGATAAAACAATCTCATTCATTCCTAATTAGAAAATCTTTCTTAGTCAAAAAATAAATTATTTACACTTAGCCAGAGAAAGAAAGCAAATACTTTCAGTACAAAGTCTTGAATCTGATGTTTCCAGAAAATGAAGATTTTCATCAGAAATCTTTCCAAAACCTGCTTTTGAATTAATTTCTTTTTAAATTCAGCTTTTCAATTAAAATGTTATTTCATTTTCTGATAAAAAAACAACTAGAATTTTTTAACCATGTCTATTTATTATTCATGATTGACAGTAATAAAAAGCATTAATAACAGCAGCTGGGCTTGACTGAAATTTGAGATAGTAATTTTACATCTTCGTGTTTTCAGTGCCCTCACTGAAATCATATCATATTGGTACCAATAGAAGGGCAAAATCAGGAAAAACAATGAAGTACAGATTTAACACTGTATTTTGTTTTCAAGCCTGAAGGAGATAATATCAAGATTCACTTTGATCTTTTTCAGTGCCGCATGTTTTGAGGTATGATGATATGCCCTATGGGTCTGTAATCACAGATCCTTACTGTTGAGTCATCTTACTCTTCACAAACATCACTGATAAAAACTGTATCAGTCACTGCCACTTCTACTGAGTTGTCTAAGAGATTTTTATCTTCTGATACATCTATCCACAAACATGCACATTTTTGCCGAATAGCTGTTTTTTCTGTAGTAGTGATGCATACCAGAATTTAGCTGCAAGACCTGATGAAGTAATCACTGAGAGAGACAATACCTTATAGGAGAGTGAACCAAAGCCTTGCACTCCTTATTTCTGCTTTTTTACATATTGTGTGGGAAAACACAGTCCTTTATTTTTCTTCAGAATACAGTAACACTAAATTCTTCTTAACTAGCAATTATATTAAGAAATATGATCTGCATCTCATTTTTTCAGGATCCACCTGTTGCTTTACAGGTATTGATTTTGGCTAAGGAGGGTAGATCTTGGACTAAGGTCTTGCGCTCTTTAAACATTGAAATACTGAGATGTGTTTCAGCAAGACAGTTCATCTTGCAGTTACTGCACTGGCCCTAGCCAAGGAGTCATACAGCAGCCGTTCTTCAAATGACAATCATAGCCTATACATGAGGAGAGACTTGGGATGTGTGCTGGGAAGGGAATAAGAATAAAAGACCAGCTGGTGAAACAAACATCACTTGATATTAAAAAACAGACAAAAAAAATGTTTGGCCTGTAAAGAAGAAGACATTAACAATGAAAGAATACCTAAGGAAGGGCATGAGAGATTTAGAGGAGATATAAAAAGTGACTGAAGAGTCAAGAGGGAGAGACAATATATAACATTGTTTAGTGGTGGATCTCAGTGATTAAAGAAAAGGAATATTGTAAGCTAAGTCAATATCTAAATGTGTCTCCAAAACCAGCTTCATTTAAAGCATATCTTGCATCCAACGTTGCACAAATCCAGTCAAAGCATAGTCCATTCTTTGCGCCAACAGGAGAGCAAATAGTAGGAAAAGCCTAGTTAGTATGGATAACACCACAAACAAGACAGTATCAGACAGCACAGGCCAATGAAGAGACAGAAGGCTTGTTAGCTTCCAACCAGACCTGTTGGCAGGCTTGAACAAATTTAAGGCATGTTTGGTTGACAGAGGTTATTTCCCTTGAAGGTATTCTTTGTATACTGAATCCTGCATCCCAGCACAGCAACACCATGTTATTCTACCAGATCCAAACTGGCCTTGGCAGTCTCAAACATGCCATATTTGCATGCAATATTCCCCTGGGAAGTGCTCCTCATCCAGCTGATCCAGTACACTGACCAAGGTCTATGTACTTAAGTGACACTACAGTCTACTAAATCAACTTCTTGGACAAGGAGCATTGCCCAGGAAGCAGTAATGAAGCAGTCAGTTCATAAAGAGGCAGGCCCATTTTGGTGGCTGGAGCTCAGCAGCCTCACTGAGCTGGAACTGTTGCCAAATGGAGATGGAGTATGCACTGAAATCCCTGGCATCCCAGTCTTGGGAACAACATGCAAAAATGCCCAAGCTGTCATAGTGTGAAGCCAGCTGCTCCATGAGACAGCAGCTATATTGTTTCAAGTGATGAGCTTGCCCTGAAAGCAATACAGCCTTTGGTCATGAGTCACTGTACTCATCTAACCCTGCTACTGTCCTAAGACAGTAGATCTTCTGCCCATGACACTGATTGATAAATCCACAGCTCAGATAATCCAACTCAGGTAACTGAGAGCTGACTATTAACAAACTCAGCATTATTTCTTTTTTCCATTTGTGCTTTAGCTAGACCATAGTTTCTTTACTCAAGCAATCTCCTCTGGCATGTAATGTTATAGAAAACTCACAAAGTACTGGCAACAAAGATACTAACAACATAATCTGCTGTGGAAATGATTGCTATAGATAATCAATTGCAATAGGTGCGTTTATTTTTCTTTTTTATTTTCCTAGTTCATTTTGCTATAGATGATAACATGTGATGAAATTAAGGTCGGTACAAGACTTTGGATATTCAAGTGTCTGGGTTACACAGGCTCCAGCCAAAACCTAGCATGGGTAAAAGTAGGAAAAGTATTTAGTGTAGACAAGGAATCTTCACATTAACACTTCAGACAAGAAAGACTGACAACAGAAGTGCTTTGAGTATAGCTGTCATCAAAACACCTATAAGAAGGAAGCACAGGACAATTAACAGCTTTTTAGGGACACATTTCCTATAAACATACAACAAAGCAAAACCTATGAGAAGACTTACACTAAGTCAGTCTAAAGAGGAGATAGAATTTCCTATACTAATTTATCATGTACTGGGCAGAACTATTCATCAAAACAAAATATTTTCACTTTTTGCTTTGTATTCACAGTATCCATGTGACCTTCAGCCTACAGCTGTCAGAGCTGCAGAATAACTGTAATAATACTGCAGAATCCATAAGTCACATAACAAATCTCTTCAGCAGGTCAGGTTCTTATATCTGTCACCTTTGACTCTTGAGGGGTTAGTCCTTTGTGATATAATCTCAGTATGCACCAAGGGAAAAATCCAATTTGCAACTCCTGACAGAGCTCCAACCCAGAGATGGCTGTTCTGAAATGTGCCCAGAACTTCAGTGTGATGGGCAAAGTCTCAGGCAATGTTTGTGATTCTGGGCTGTGAGTCACACCATCTTGCTGTCCCACATGTGCTATGAAGTTTTTTGTGCAGATCTGCTATCACACAACTGCTTCAGCAGGCTTGGGTTGTGGCTCAGCTCATGGGTTCTTTTGGTGAGGTTGCACAGCTCTGCTGAAAACGAACTCCTCTACTGTTCAGGCATTTCATTGAAGATATTGTTGACATAACAGATAAACCCTCAAGAGTCACAGCTCCCAGATGACTTTGGAATAAGGAACTCTGAAATCACTGCAAGACATCTGTAGAGTTATCCACCATATTTCATAAGTGTGTGAAAAGTAATTTCAGCTCATTGAGGCTCTTTATCCAGAGGTAAATTGCCCTCTAGTAAATATGCAAGGCCCTTAAAATCACATCAGAGAAAATGTCTAATGGTTCCTAAAAGACAGAGGCAGATCATCCATAGTCTTTTTGAGTAGACAACAATGCTGTAACTCATTGAGTTGTTTCCACAAGGTTGTTATCAAGATTATGAAATCTCAAGACAAAATCATGACATTGCTAATATTAGCATTAACATTTGACGATCAGCCCTCACTGCAAAAGATGCACAAAGATGTAAGTGGAAGCACAGATTTATCCAACCTCAGGCTTCTTTTAGAGTCACTTACACTTAATTCTCACTTGAATTGAATCACCTCATTTAAGAAACGCTGAGTAAAATTAAAGGCATGTTATCTTATTACACTTAATTGTGCAACAAGGAGCCTGCTTGTGTGCACAAACAGAAATGAGATGTATGTTACATTTGATTGATCAGCAATTGTTTGAAGGGTAGGCTTTTCGATAGAGGCCAGGCTCAATAGGCAACCTCATTAAATGTGTAATTAAAGGAACAAATAGTAGCTATCTGTCCACCCTGACTAAGTCAGTGAGGCAGCACAAGCTCTTTCCAGGAATGCTTGTCTTCATCAAGATGTAATAGAGCACTATCAAGAGATACAAATTCATTCTTTTTCAAGGACAATTAAACCGGGAAGAGGAACAGGAAACACAGGAAAACTCAGTTCCCCTTTTTAGTCAGCTTTGTCCACTCAGAGTACAGGAGCAAACAGACCATCAAATGTAACACCCTCTAATATCAGCCTGTTCAGGTTTAATGTCTGAGAGGATGATGTGGCTCTCTGGCCCGGCGGATACTGCATGACACCACAGATCCCCACAGATTTATGGCTTCTGCCCAGTTGCACTCCACTGTGTTACGCTTAAGAAAATGAAAGTGGTGTTCCTACTCTGAGCCAGCTAGTAAGAAACATGTGCACTGTTGTCATCCCACTCCCTTGGACCTGCTGCTTGCCAAAACCGTAGCAGAACAGGATGTTTTTAAGAGTGAAACAAATGTTGCCACCTACTGTCCAAATGACAAGAATATCTAGATAGTAGCATCTGCAGCACTGAACAGGAAAAATTTATATGGACAGATGAATACAAACATCTATTTTTCCTCTATTTTTGTGTATCTCATGGTGTCTTAGAGAGAAGTCTGCTTTGGCAGTTATTTTTCAGAATATATGCAAGTTATGGAACATATAACACTCTGGCATGACTATCTTGTCCCAGTAGTTCACTGTAGTCTCGTATACAATATGCAGTACACAGAAGTCTATGTCTCTATTACTAGGCTACAGGCGGTAATTCAGTAATTTTCCCAGAGGAACAGCATGTATGAGTACTAGCTACAGATAGAAAATAAAGACAGAGAGAGAGAGAGAAGCTCTCATTCCTAATCCAGAAACATTTTTCTTTTTAATTCCTGACCGGCTGCTAGGAAACTAAAAAATTCTCCAATAAGCAACCTTTGATATTTAACCTTTTTTTGTAGCTTTGTAAGAACTCTTTAGTTACCTTATGCTTGGAATTATCAGAAGAAGACACAAAAGCAAGTAAGAAAAGATTATTGGCCTTTGCAGAGCCATGAATCCAAGGGAAATAAACTTGAATCTGATTAAATAAAAGAATAGAAACACCATTAAAAAAACACCGTTAAAGAAAATCAGGCAAAAGTTCATTGTAGCTTCCTCATGAGAACCCATGTGGCTGTCATATGGGTCAGGTCAGCAAATTAGGATAAACTGTGACATCAGAAAACAACTTTGCTCTGGACTGCCAGTTGCCCACTTCTGTCTTCAGAGAAGGAAAGATGTATTCTGACTTCATATCAGCATTCTGACACATGGTGAATCAAAGGAAGGTGAACTGAAGGTTCACAGTGAACTCTTGGATTCTGACTCATAACCAATGGCTGCACAGCAGGGTAGCAAACATACTTATGTTCCCATTGCCTGCATTCCATCAAGAGTTCTGATGTAAGAGCAGATCATGAAGAGGCTGTGAAGCACATTTTCAGGCAACATTTTGAGGTTGGCTGGTGAGAGACATCTTCAATTTACCTGAAAACACCAGGTACTATTTGTGTTTTGCTGACTCAGGAGCCACCTCTTGGACACACAAGAGCCAGAGGAAAGAGTTAATTACAATAAAAATGCAATTCAGGTATCTTAAACAGAAAACTTGCATCAAGTATTTTGAAAATTTGACTCTTGGTAATGTTCAGTCAGACACTTTTTCTGCCCCAGTCTGCACAATATTTTTGAGCTTTGGCCAAGTTCTTGTCATAACTTTATGAGACAGAGCCATGGGGAAAAGGAGTATTAATCCATACCTGCAAAGTATGAGCAGAGAAAGTGGGAATCTAGACATGATCTTCAACAGAAGCAACTTTCAGATAAGCACAGCAAAATAATTGCTGAGCGACTTCTTAACTCAGTGTCATGCTACCGATTATAAACTAAATTTAGATCACACTGGCATGACCTAATAAATATGGCAACAGTTCAGGTAAATTTCCTGTTCTTCCAGCCAAAATGAGAGGCCTATCAGACAAGGACGATTTCCAGATTCTAAGTGACACATAAGAAACTAGCTCAAAATAGGGTAATATTGCTCAATCTAGTAATGAAAAGTTTGTGGTCACTACATCTCTTGTGCGATCAGATTTAAGCTAATTTTGTGGAACTCTCTCCATGTTTTATTTCCTGCACTACGCTCCAGATAAAGAAGAAAGAAATTACACTGAATGAAAATTTGGCTTCAAAAGATATCATTTTAACACCGAAGTTATAAAGACTACAAGAAGATCCCTGAAAGGAAGAGAAATAGCTTAATTGTGCCAGTCTAACGGGTTGTTAATGGGTAAAAACAAAGGAATACAAAGATCAAGAATAAGAATGGACCCCCGGATATGGACAAGAAAGAGTTTTGACTTTATGATCGTTCTTAGCACATAATAATACCAATAAGGTAATTCACCTAGAAACAGGCATCTCCTCTACATGTGTCTCAAGGGTCTAGTTGACAGGTGGATGCCACTGAATCAAATATTTGTCAGGAACAGAGTATACTCTCTGGTAAAAGAGACTCTGTTCTGAAAGGAGAGTTGTCAAATTTGCTGATGCTGCAGCCTATAAATCTTCACATGGCCAAAAGCCACAAGATATATATCCCCATGTCATGGATAGCTGAGGTCCTGGGGAGTTCTGGGAATAGTACACAGGGTGGAGGTGACACTCAATTCCAGGAGTCCCACCATTCAGCTGCAGAAGAGCCAGAACTGCGTTTGGCGAGTGCTTTGGTTTGAGAATGACTACTGACACTAGTCCTAGCCAACCTTTCTAGATACCCCTGTCTAGTCAGATATATCAATTATTTCTATGACCACACGGATTCACAACTAGTTGTGTGCTATAGTCTCCAGATGGCAGGTACACATGAAGATCTTGCCAGCCACACAGATTAAAAGCTCCACACCAACCAATTCTGTACTAGCAGTGCTCTTAGGACAGTATTATCCATTACCAGTACAGCCTTAAGCAAATGAGCTTTATATTGTTGACAATAGCAAATATTAAAGGTGCCACAACCATTAAATATATATTACCTTTCAGTCTGTCAAACATTACAAGAGGTGGCAGTGGCAATTGCAAAAGGTAATTACAGGTGGAGGAGAAGCAGTTTATCACAGTAGATGATGAATTAAAAGAAAGGATGAAGGACCCACGTTCTGCCTGGGCAATTCATACAGATTAAACAATAACTTGAAAATAATTAACCTATTAGAGTGTAATGATTTTTTAAACAGTTTAAATGGTGTTTAATTTGTTTAAATGAACTATCTCATTAACACCCAAATTTATCATTTTGATTTGGAAGGGAAGTTTTAATAATAGTAACCTTTAGTACAGCTTTCATAACCATTTTACAGATTTATAGATAAGTGTCTGAGATGGAAAAGATCCTAAAACAATTAATTTGTAAGTAGAGCAAATAATAATTTTTCAGAAAGTTTAAAAGTAGGGAGATTGGTAATAACTTTATTGGAAATATTTTGTTATTTTTTTAATCATTTCTAACAACAGAAAAATGTATATTAAAATTAGGTTTGTAAAAAATTATAATCTGCAGAAACAAAATTGTAGGCTTCTGATCAAGGATATTTTTAAAAGTGCATAAAGTGTTTAGATACTAGCATGGAAATAACAAAATACCCCAGAAACAAGCATCATTATTCAAGTAGGACTGTGTGGACAGCCACTGTGCTGAGAACATCTTTTAAGAAGGTCTTTTCAGCTCCAGTTTCTTTCGAATTTAGTTCTCTACTACTGCAGGCACCAGTCAATGTTTTTCACCAGCTAATCAAACTCCACCGGCAGTACTGAAAAAGAAGTTCCCTCATCTCATTTCTTTGGAGCTGAGGACCATTTTCCTTGTGTTCTATCTGTAATTACTCCGAGACAGTTTGTGCTAGAACAGATTGCTGGGTTGTGCAGAGGCTTGCATAGCACTGACCCACAACAGCACAGGATCTGAATAAAGGATATCTCTATCAGATTCCTTGACTTTGCAATAGTTACCAAACAACCCAGAATGCCAACTAGGAAAAATGCAATTGAAACCTACATTCCTTTGTACTGGAGAAGGAAAAAAAGGATTTAAGCAGCTCTTCATTCTGCATCCACAAGCAGTGGAGACCAAAAAGAAAGGAAGACAATAGGTTGTTTTCTGATTATCTCTGATACTCTGTGTTTTAAATAGTTTTTCATTAGCTCTGATAAGGCTAACTAGAAGATTGTATTTCAGATATTTGAGAACAAGATGGTAATGAGGGAGCATGGAAAATAACTGTTTTTTAAAAGATGAAAAGACTCTGTGAATGATTCAAGTATGGAGAGTCTGTTTTTTCACTACTAGAGGTCTGTACGATTCCCCTGATAAAAGGCAAAAGAAGCAGTTGTCACAAAACCTGCCAGAAAAAGAACAAAACTTACCAGACCTGTTTCAGTCATCTTTCCTTTTTCCCTGCTCTGGACATGTACTTCCACCTCTCTATTTTGCTGCCATTGGTATTTGCATTGTTGCAGAGACAGAAAGTCTGGCAAAATAAAACATGGGGGTGGTAGGGGAAATCCATCTATTTTTTCAGTGTTAGTTTCTGTCTGGTTAACTGTCCACCTGGCAAACCATCTCAGGTGAGTACTGGCAGCAGCAGAAGGGAAGTATCCCACACAAGCACAGCTCCAGTTAGGAAGGACTGTGGTGAAGACAACTCAGCACCTGGGTAAGTCTCCATCTGACCACAACTCATTTGAACTGCTGACAAGAGAGCTAATGACCTTATTGCTACTAAGGAGACTGTAAAAGTGACTGAAGAGTCTTCAGAAAAGCCTCAGGAACCAAAAAGCCCTTTTTGGCCTCTATCAAGAGATTACATTGAAATGTTATATTTTTAATATTGACTGTTAACTATAAATATTGATAGATTAGTCTCAAATGTGGATAATGGTGTCTTGACATTCTGTTCAAGACCAATGAGAGCTATGTGCTAAGCTGCCATCTACAGTGACTACCAGCTAAACAACATGCAATGAAAATGTCAGACTTCTGGTTTCCTCCAAGTGATTTTTAACAAGTTCCATAGAAACTCCAAGGAACCACTATTCTCCTCTTTTAGCCTGGTCCACAGGGATAATAATTTACTGTTATAAGATTGAGGATTCAAATTCATATTCAAATTCCCTTTGACTTTAGTGATCTGTTCTGGAAGAGAACATACACCACCACAATTTCTGCCTGCAGAGCTAAGGTTGAGTAGCATATACAGGTGTCTACAGGCCTTATTCCTCTAAAATGACATGTAGTTCAAGTCTGGATGTATGGTTTAAGGCATGATTTCATGAGATAGAGTGAACTTACTTGAAATGCAGTTTCGTTAATAGTGAGAGGTCTTGATGTCCCTTTTGGAGTCCTAGTTCCTTCCCTGCCCCCAGCTGGTTAGTCTTTCCATATACCTTGTGCAAGCTCTGTCAGTCATCAGTTCCTCACTGAGAGTTTCTTAACTCGAAAGAAAACTGTTCTAGTGAAATATATCAGCAGCTTTGTGAGACAAAAAAATGGTTTAGCATAGGGTCTGGATCTAACATGCTCAGATGGGAGTGGGAAGAAAAAAAAGCAGAGAGGTAGAGAGAAACATCCTCTATCACTGGCAGGAAGTTTTTATATTCAGTTCAGCAGGCTGTGAAACATATTTGAAAATGAAAGGAGGCAGGAGTAAGAGCTGAAAAAGAATGTCATAGCATGATTAGTTTTGTCTTAAGTCATAAATTCTTGGTATGTGGTTGGAATTCATTCGTTTTCTTCTCTGGAGTCATGTTACTTCACTATCTAACTCAGCATCATTTAACACTCCAAATCATAACCCCAGGATTTAAATGTATTTACAGTTACACAAGGGGAAAACTCACAGTATGTTTGCTGACACATTTTGCCTGGATTTGTATCCTGGCAATTGCAAATACAACTGTGGCTAAGAGCAGGATCTCTAAATTCCTACACATTTAATACATTCATGGTATCCCGTCTAAACTGTTTTCTGAAGATTACATAAAACATGCAGAGAAAAACATAGCTTATTATACTTCAGTTTGCACAACTGGGACCTTAGTAGTTTCATTGATCTCAGTATGTACTCGTTTTTTAACGCCTACCAGGTTAATATAAAATGTTAATATACCTTTAGAGATATGAACCATGTAAAATAATGCTGTTAGCTTGCTGGCCAGTCCTTGTCTCAGTCTATTTACTCAGAGGTATTAATAACTGTGAATTATCATCACATTTGAGATGAGAGGGGTTGCAATGTTCCTGACTTGGTTTTTAGGATCCAATATTTTTTCATATTCACATATTCAACCAGTCTCATCCCCAAGCTGAAATTCAGTGGTGTTACTGAGCTCATGGTGAGCTGAGAGAGCCTGCTGACAGTAACAGAGGTCTTGAGTCTCTTTCCTTCATTTTCTGAATTCTCTTCCCATCTCCCCTGCTTTTGACCAAAAAACTAATCTACTATCAGTTGAATGAATTACAGACACAGGCTTAATAAAGAGAAAGACAGTTTTTCTTGTTCTTCAGTATGTCTTCTGTCTGAAAGGTGAGAGAAAGCAATCAGCCAGTGACTAGAAGCAGTTCAGTGGAAAAGAGTAGCTCATATATTCCATGTTGAATGGCATGATCCAGAAAGAACTGTATCACATCAGTGGCAAGGAATACAAAAGAAAGAAAAAAACCTCTGCCCTCACTCACACAGCAGGTGCTTTCTGTATTTTCAGCACAATATGAACAATGTCATATTGGTTTCACTGTTGAAAGACATTGGTTTCACTGTTGAAAGACATCCTGCCTCAGATCTGGCACTACAGTGAAATGATAGTATGAACATGACCAGTCCAAAAGTGACTTAGCTCTTGAAATCACAGTTCACCATGGGAAAATTGAGTGTATTCAAATGTAAGCCAGTATGAAAGGTTATAACTTGCAAGTCCACACAAATTGTTTCATAGAGAGACAGATAGATATTTTGATCTATACATTTTTTCCTTTTTAAAAAGCTCTTTTTAATCAAATTTGGAAAGATTCACACAGCTGGACATGGGAAATTTGTGTGGAGAAGCTGATAACTGCTATCACTGCCTCCTCATTGACTCTTCATTGGCAGCTTCACACTTTTGCAGTTCTGCAAGCATCGATTTAAAACGGCTTGTAACACTGCCAGCTCAATTTAACACCAAGAAGCTGAAGCTAGTGAAGGAAAATGTAAGGAAGAAAACTATGCAAGTTCCACAGGGAGTCTGAGACTTGAGGATATTTCTCTATACATCCTGAAAGTAACACTGATGCTCTCTTCCTCTAAGATTTTCTGTTTGCTTTATATGAAAACCGGGGAAATGTATAAGCATCCAAGAAATGTTTGTAACCTAGAGTAAAATTTTAATAATGGCCTATTTTTATTTGTCATTTAATGTTCCATTTCCCTAAGTCATCTACCAAGTAATTTCACATTTTTCTCGAATAGCTTTGCACATGAGAAAATGAGATGTTTGTTTTTCCAAAGACTGCAGTACAGTCATTCTAATGCAAGCTTGGGAAACTTCAGAACTTCTATGAGATCCATTTGAAATATTTGCAGATTTTGGGGTATTTAAAACATCAACAGCACTTACCAGATAGGCAGTTACTAATTTCAACAGTAGTGCAGTTGACAGATTATTAGTTCCATATAAAATTACATTAATATCTCCTTAACAGAGGTATGGCTTCTAGCCCTTTATTCTCTATTGCCTTGACCTTGTGTTGTGCCCTTGTGTTGCAAAATGAGTGCATAAATCCGTGTTGTCATACTGTTTCTCCCAAAGGGCAGAGACCTTTGACATGGCAATTTATGTGTAATTTACAATGCCCACAAAGCTTGTGTCTTGTGTTAGACTTAAAGAGCCTTGGCCATCTGCCTGACATTCACCTGATAATTTGTTCAAATTTAAACTTTACAGGTGTAAATTTCCTGGAGGCAGACATTCATCTGCATACAAGGCAAGGTTTGCATACAAGACTTTCAAGGTTTTGTATTGGCTTGGCAGATCCTTAAGCCTACCTAGAGATTACTGTGATTTCATGAGGCTTTGACTGGACTAAAGACTCATAAGGGCCAGGGCCCCTATTTGGAAAGGAAGCAATTGGATCAGCTTTTGAAATTGTCTGCTACTGAATAATTCAACCTTATTTAGACATCCTAGATTTAATGCAATTAGGATTTGTTTTAAAGATGAGGTATCATTCAACTCACTGCTGCAGTATCTCAGTTTTTAATTAGAGATCTCCTTGAATGTGTTACAGATGGGGGGTTTTTTGACTCACAGAAAATCTTTCTGTACCGCCTGCCACCTTTACAAAATGTTCCCGGGGCGATTATACCCACATAAGTGTTAATAAATTTTCATCCCACATATATCAGTGAAATAGCATCTCCCTCTGACACTGGCCACACAATGTATGTGATATTAGAGCAGTATGTACCAGAAAGAGGCTTAAGCACTCCATAGCTGTTGTGACATATGTTCACTCAGGTGAGATATAGTGGAGATATCCATATTGAGAGTGGGGGGTAGACAGGTGATAATTGCCTTTCAATTGCTTATTGACTGACTTGCTGGGCAGGATAAGCAGAAGTAGCAGCTTTTAAGTCTTGTAGGACACAACTTGGAAAGCTGCTGCGAGTTCTCACAGTGATTTGCTCTTGAAACAGATGATGGTAAACTACTGCTAGAGGGACTGAACGACAGAATACGTTGTTATTCTTCCTTGGTTTTGAAAGGCTACAGAAGGATAATGAGTAAGAGCCTCCCTACTAGGCTAGAAAGGTCAAGATCCTCTTTACAGCTCTGTCAGTGTTCTTGACTGATATTTTTACTAACTGAAGGGAAAAGATCTCTCTGTTTTCCCAGTGAGTTGAATTTAGTTAACATGAACTTTCACTTTTTCTTTTTTAAGTTATATATATACCTAGGATTCCTGCACCGTTCTCCCTATGCTGCAACTTAGAATTGTCCTTCATGCCAATGCTGTGCCCGCTTTTGTGTACTAAATTCATTTGGGTTCTGCATCTGTTTTGTTACAGTGAAACTGACAATGGTACCTGGTAAGAGTCTTCTCACTGTCGTTATGCTAGTGAAGATTTGAAATTTATTTTTTTAAAAAATATATTATTACTTTTTAAAATCAAGAGTAAAATAGAAGACATCCACAGAACTGAGCAGAGACACAACAGGACACAACCACACCTGAGACATTTTGGATTCTCCCTGAAGACAATTAATAAAACAAATATATTTTCTGAGATATATTCTCAGTTACCTGTCCTTGGCCTCACAGACAGCAAGTTCCTGTGTGATAATTGCGAAATATGCACTGGAGCAATCTTTCTACCATTGGAATTGTGGCAAAATTGAGGAGTGATTCAATTTAACTACTTTAGTGACTTTTGCCTCTCCCTCTTCTTTTGCTAATTGCCTGTGAGCAGATTTTATTTCTCTTCAACTAGTTATTAAACAATTAAGCTCTCCATCTATGTTTAGTTTCCAAAGTTTTGTTTGACCACCACACTTGCTCTGCATATTTCTAGTCTTTCATTTAGACAACTTGATTTTCTTTTAAAATCTTTCTAACATAAATACTCATGCTTTCTGGAATCATTATTCTAGGAAAATATTTCTACTAGTAGTAAGTTTTCTCACTTTAGAAACTTAGAACAAAGGAAGATGACCAGTTATTAAAATGTAGATCTGTAACCTAGCTAAGAATTCTTCAACTTCTGTTTGAGGCTGTTAAAAATCTTTCATGCAGAAAGCCATGTAGAGCTTGCTTTTTCAAAAAATTGATTTTATGATCACTTGAAGCAAATATATTTTTAAAAGGAGAGGTCATGTGGAAAATGAAATACACATGCTGTGCTTTCAAAATAACCTTTACTGTGTTAGAATGGACTTGGTCTTGTTAGAGAAAGGCCAGTAATGGCTGAGGGAACCAATTTAGCCTTTTCATTATAATACTTTAAAACTTTGGCAGCATTTCAAATTTCTTCTCTCAAAATAATATTTTAAGGTGCCCTCTTACTTGAAAAAAAGACTCACGAGTTTACCCTCCATACTTGCCGAAGTGGTACTGGCAATAAATTAACACAGCTTCCTAACCACCACAGACTGGGATGATTTTTTACTAAAAATAGGCTTACAGAGCCATTTTCACCATTCACCCTGGCTTCAATCTGTGTTAGACAATAACATGAGGAAAATATAGTACTGAAGGATAATCCTGTTTCTCAGCTTCTGCTGAAAGAATATCAAGCAATTACAGAGCCACAAAAAACAGGGGAGGCAAGACATCAAGAGGTCATCTTATCATCCTACTTTGTGATCTACAACAGGATTAAGAATACCCAAAATAATATAGTCCTTGTACAACAGATATTTCCAATATCTATTTAAAATACTTTTTCCTAGTTCATTGTATTTCAATACAGTTGAAATAACATCACTATTTACAACTCTCAGATAATGAAAGATGCAAAAACAGATGCATATGTGAAGGTAGAAATTAGGAGTGTAACTTTTGTTCGCTTTTAACAAAATTTCATAGGCATTGTGTTAAATTAGTTAAACTTTGCTCAAAAACAAAGAACTTGTGTCTTGGGCAGTTTTTTGTGATTATCTTAAACACTTCTATGGCTAATACAGTGACAGACATACAAAAAGCACAACGGAAATTTCTAAAAGCAGATTATATTCTAATGGTTTACCAATAGGCTCATTTTAAGAACACTGTATTTTTCTGTGCTTAACAGAGCTCATGACACTCTTATCATAGTAGAAAAGATCCAGCTTCACTATACACAAGTGTATTTGTAGGGAGCGCATAGCCTAGAAGATATTTCAAGATGACTGTGGTGAGTGAACTAGGTTCAGAGGCTGAGACAGCAGATAAATAGTGTGAATTTTCTTACTACAAAGGATCCTAAACTGTTAGGTTGCAGAAGATATCTGATCTCTACATTACAGTTAGGACATCAAACATGTAAAAAAAGCACCTCAGAGAAGTCTGGTACCTCAAGATGACTCTTGTTAGTTGAGGGGAAAAATGCTAAATCAATGACCTATATGAATTAAAAAATTAAAAAGGTACATCTAGGTGTAAGGAAAAAAAAAATTAGTAAGCTACCTGGAAATCCAAGAATCTTATATTTGCCTACTAGGTGAAAAACAAACTGCTGCTCTAGCTTTTCTAGTTTCCACTATCTTTTCTCTTCTGAATGCAAGAGTTAGCAGCTATTCACAGCTCCTTTCAAATTTCCTGTGCCTCTGAGTGCCCGCCAGAAATGCATTCCAATGGCTCAAAAAGGTTTTTTGAATAGAAAGAGAAAATATGCATGTTCACTGCTGAAAGAATTCCTCCTTTTGATTTAAGTTTGCAGAGGAAAGTAAGGATGAAGAGGAAATTCTCAAAATACTTTCCCAGAATGTTACCGAAAGAAAACATCTGTGTTTCTTTCCCACTGTTTATATTCTGCCTTACGTTTCATTTTTTGGAGCTTACAAGTAAAATTTCAGAGTTGGGTTTTGTTCTTTTAACAGAAAGTTTTTGTAGAACCTAACCATTAATATCAGCTTCTCAATGTTGTTTTGTTCTATATCTGTAGCCTTCTTTACCTGCAGACATGTGCTTCTACTTCTACCACTGTGGAAGATCTAACAAAGAAATCAAGCAGACTGCCAGCAGACCTCAAGTCACTATTCAGGGTTCTTCATGTTCTTTTGTGAGGGGTAAAAAAGGGTAAGGAGAATGATTTTACAAATAGGGATTTTGGCATAGAATGGGCTTTTTCAACAAATTTATAGAGAAGATATTTATTCCCTTAAATATCTGTAAGTTTTTCACTGACATGTAGACAAGTCTATCAGTTATGCCTCTAACTTCCCAAATTATCTTCCTCGAGAGGAGGAGAACTTTTGAAGTGGTGGGTTTTTTCTTCTAAGTACTGCAAGGTAAAAGAATATATCTTCTTTTGGGAACACTCTGGGGGTATGATATATTAGTTTCAGCGACTGATATGAAAGTTGAAATGACAAATTAAATAATGCAGTGCCCACATAAATAGTTCAAATAATGACTTATTAAATCTTTCTCCCTAGGCAACTAGGTGATTTTTCTTATGACTATTCTTCAGATGACTGAGGTGACTATTCATCACACCTTAGAAGTCTTCCTTTATCTCATCAAGAAGCTGAATTTGGATACCACTTAGCCTTACTTTAGAACTTTTGTGTATACACATCTTCTATGCTCAGAAGCATTCCTATTGCAAATATGCAAATCCCATGGAAGGGTTGGAAATCTAATTGTATTATAAGCTGTTATTTTTGCTAACTTGATTTCTTTACCTCAATCATGGCAAAACAAATAAAACCCATAATATTTTCCCTGGGCCACCCTTAAATTATTTACCTCTTAGGAAGGGCTTTTTTTTTTTTTTAAGGCTTAGTGTCTATAGAGTATTTTATTTCCCCTGTTAATCTTTGAACTGTTTACAATTTTCAAACTTCATATTTGTCTATAGTTGATATCTACTTTGTGCTTTAAGGATATTTTCCCTATAATATCTTTTTTACAGTATAACACTTGCTGGACTTTCTGCTGAGCTGCAAACTTTTAAACATGGTTGATCTTGATTTCAGTGTGGCCATTTCCTGATTTGCATGGTTCTGGGAATCTGACTTTTCCAGGTGTGTACACAGGCAATCTCTTCTAAGACCGCTTCTTCACAACCACTAATAGGCTGTGGTTTCCATAAAAAACAAATTACCTTCTGCTGCAGGGCTGTAGAATGGCCTTTGTTTCAATCAAAGAAATGGCAAAATATATCTACAAAGGTCTATGGTGGAAGCACTCTGATCCCCATTTTGCAGTAAGGTCCTAATCTATGGGATCAAAGGACAGTCTCTGCAAATTAGCAACTACAGATTTTGTGTATGTGCTTTACAGTAACACCTGCATGGCTTACAAGCAACATGAGGTACTCACAAAACTAGGCACAATACAAAGAGAGGGAGAAAAAGATGTTACCACTGGGAAGGTGACAATTCCAGGCAAAACAGACAAACTAGGTGTAAGTTAAACTTCTTCCTTGTTTTAAAGCTGGGAATTTGAGATCCAGTGACAAAGTAGCTCTAGAATAAACAGTACTCTTGGAGAAAACAGTGCTAGATTTTCTAAGACCCAGGATAGCGCCTCTGCCATAGACCAGTGCCTGCTAAATTAGGAGACTGATAGAAATTTAATTGCTAAGGCAGGCTTACAATTAATGTCATCAGTGAAAGTTTGGAAAGTATATCTTTCAGATCTTTGTAATCCAAGAAAAAACAGTTTTATTGCACACACAGTGCTCTCAATAGCTACAGTTACTCTGTGAGGAGACGTCACTGGGAAGAAATGCATAGCAACTTTGAAGCATTTTGCATTACCTGTACATTAGCCTCATTCAGAATCTGCCTAGTATGTGACTAACTGTCTTTAAAGGATTGCTTCATAACAGCTGGTCAGACTCACTTGTGGGACAATATGACCTGGTACTGTTATTTTTAAAAAGTACAAAAATTTTAACCTGCTTTTGAGTTTTTTAACTTCTATTTTCTCCCAGTTTCCTTTCTAGTTTCTAATCTCATTATTACTGTAGATACCATCTAAATAGGTTAATAGACTGCTGCTGTGGAGCACTAGAAATCCATCTAGGCAATCAGTCTTCTATTTAGAGCAGTCAAGTGAAACTTTAAAGATGGAGCCTGAATCAAAATGTTAAGCCTAAGCACCTTTACCCAATGGAACAGATGGGATACAAGGTCATGCTTTGTAGCCATTTTCTGAGCTGTTACCACATAGGCAACCAACAACGGATTTTCTCACTTGCTGTTCAAGTGTTTCTAACAGAAAAACAGTATTCAAACAGAGGTATATTAAACAGAAATGAACATCACTAATTAATTAATTAATTAATGCCAGAGCTAATCTTTTCAGCAGGTGAACTGAAAAGTTCAACAACCTGCCTATGTATCACCTGGATAATTAGGTCCAGATTCAATTTGGCGATTAAGCACTGGTTCCCCCTTCAGTTCTGCATGAAAAGTAAGACATATGAATGCCTTTGTATGCCCTGACAAATTATATCAAAGAATATAGTAGGCCAAAAAAGTGAAATAAAAAGATGCTTTGTATTGCTTGTTGCTCTTCAATACAGTTTTTGTGCAACAGATATCACTGATAAAGGAGCAGACACATTGACACAAAGGTACTCAAATACCACTGTACATTGAGACTCAGTTTCCAAATGTTGAATAGTAGCACGTGGAAGCACTACTATCCAGGCAGTCTTGTACCAAGTACTGAGGACTGTGACAGGGATTTCTGAAATGACCCGATTATTAACAGCATCCATGACTTAAAACAAAACAAACAAATAAAAAGTTTCCAGAGACAGGATGATGGCAAGCCTGCCTTCTGCAATTCCTTCCAGGTGACATAACTGTAACATAAGGTTGTGTCTGTGATACACCTCATATGAGTATCATTAGGTTATGATTACAAAAACACTTGAAGACTAACTAATACCTCACACCATATCTAAGCCTTGTGAGTTCCAAATTCAAAGAGGACAGAAGTGGCTTAAAGCCAAAGTCTGGGCCAAAGCCCATCTCTTCACTTTACGCTTTTCCAGAAAGTATCATAGAGACAGATAATATCAACAACCTAGAAGCAACAAGAAGAAAACACCACCACCACCTCTTTAAGCATCAATAAGTGACTGAAAGAACACTTCACAGTAGCACAATGCTGATCTTAAAGGGATTTTGGTAGTACAGGTCTAGTAGAAGAAACTCAGACACTTCTCATTCTGACCTATGCTTTTTGGTGCTTGTACAAAATTACCTTAAGCAGTATCCATCAACTTCTCCACTGCAATTTTGAACACACCATGGATTCTTTATTGCTTTGTCACTCTACTGAGGTAGCTGAAAATACAAGTATTGATTATGCTGACTCTCAAGGAGAAAAATAAGGGAGTATTTTGATGGTGTGCTTATAATACCTACAATAGAATTTACCCTTTTCCACATTTCTAAGAAAAATCTGTATATCAACAAAATGTTTACACAGAGAGACAGACAGAGAGGAGAACAACTTTACAGTGCTTTGATTAGGCTTTTGGAGTGAGGGGGTTTTGCTAGTAAAAGTCAGGAAGAGCATCTTTAATACTGAATCTATGTCTGCCTTTTTGTTGGTTTTGGTCTCCTTTATTCAATCCCATTTCAGGAGGAACCTATATCCTCCTGACAAAGCCAGAGGTAATATGTGTTCCACAAGAAGGGACCTGGAGAAATTCTGATCCTCTTTAGTGTCTTGTGAGTATATGCTCTAGGCTGGAGGGGAAACGCCTGCTGTGCACAGCAGGAGCTGGTGCCAGGCTGCAAGCTCACAAGTTAGTTTGTGACAAGGTCTGTTTTATCCCATATGTTTAAACTTCCTTCCTCAAAACCTTGGCAACTGATTTAATCATGTTTTGGTTTTTTGTTGTTGTAACATGCTGGTATAAAAATTTTCTTGTCTCAGTGAGGTAATTTTTCTTTCTTTCTAATGGACAATTACTTTTTTTTTTTTGTTAATGAGTGGCATCTTTCTCCAAAATCATCCTACAGACAATATCATCGATCTTATGAGCTGATTGCCTCTTTGAAGAGACTGACTGATCATCTTAAACTGATGATGTTGATGTAAAGACAACATAAATTGTTTGCCTGACCTTTTAAAGACTGAAAGTGGGGTGGTGGGTTTTGGGTTGGTTTTTTTTTTGTTCAGGCTCATAGAAATACCTTTATATTGTAGGTACTGTCTATTCCCCTCCCATTCACCCTTTACTCCAGAATGAGAAAAGGGGTTAGATGCTGAGGTTCTGTAAATTATATCACTCCAAATAGCTCATTATGGATTGGTTCAGACATTTTAAAAAAGCAGTCCTTATCAGAGCCATCCTCATTTGCCCTCCAGTTTTGAAAGCAGTGCCATATTAAGTACATAGTTAATATTTATGTAATACCTAGTCTGATAGGCTAAAGCAGCACCAATGACTTAAAGCAGATCAAGTTACAGCAATTTAAAAAAAATAGTTATAATTATTGCTGAGCAATTCTACAGTATGAGGTATCTTTACTGCAGTGTAAGTGCATATTCACATAAGGATTCACATTAGGAAATCTCACCTCTCATTAAGTGATTGTAACGAGAAAATACTTAACACTTTAGGCCAGTTAAAATAGTCTTGCTGAGATATCCCACACATTTCTCCTACGTAGGCAGGTTTCCCCAAGGTCTTCAGGCTTCTCTTGGGAAGTCATGTATAATGGAATTAGGATTCACTAGGCGTTATTATCCCATTAACATGCCAAGCACAGAGATGCAATATCTATTTCATTGAGGTTGACATAAGGTGCATTGCTCTTTTCCAAATTTTCTCGTGTTTCAAATTGACTTGGTTTTTATGCTACTTTACTAACCCTAGACTGCATGCCAGATTTCAATACTCTTGAAACAAAAAGAACTTTTGAAGGAAAAATGTGCCAGCAATACCTCAGGTGCTCTTAGATTTAGTAAAACATTGTGTGAAACCATATTAATAATCTTGTTGCTTATTTATGTTTTACTTTGTTTTGACCATAGCAAGGGTAGAAATTATGAATAGGGAGAGGTTGAGGACCAAAGTTCCTATTCCAAAAAAATGAGAGCTGGTCAGCATTTCCAGGAACAGAAAAAAAATCACTCATACTATATTTTCATTAGTTCTTATCACCATGATAAAGCCATTTCTGTACCAAGATTTAACAAATCTATGGGAGTATTGGTTTATGAGTGAGTGAGGCTCCATCTCTGAGCAGAACCAATCTCTTGGAGGGATATGTGCAGAATAGAATACAATATAATACAACACAATACAGCAATTACAGTTGTAGTGAACCTACAGTGATCATCTAGTGTAACTGACTACTTCACGGTTGACCAAAAATTAAATATGTGATTAAGGCCATTGTTCAAATATCTATTTTTAAGGCAATGACAGACATGAGGCATCCACTAGCTCTCTAAAAAGCCTGTTCCAATGTTTGACCACTGTCCCAGCAAATAAATGTTTCCTAATGTCAAGTCTTCCTGTATCATGTAGTCTTCAGAGAGAGGTTGAGTCTTGCAGCTGTTTTCTCCCAGCACAGGCCTCTGGCCTTCAGTGCAGCCCCAGTGCAGTGAGGCCTGTCATTCTCTTGTTGCTTTCTGCCTGCCTGCAAAGCCTCACCCCTCTTCACTTCTCTCCAGGTTCCTGCTATGTGCCTGTCTCATTCAGGATCACCTGTAAGGCTGACATTGGAACTTTTCTTCTGGGCCCAGCAGCAGCTTTTGGTACCAAACCCAGTAGTCACCTTCTACCTCTCCGCTCATTTTGCGTGGCCAGTTTGGCTGCAGAAGTGATGTTGTATAAGAGGAGAGTGAGGGAAGCTGGTGAACATGGAGAAGATGAACTGTCCTTTCATCAGAGTTCACTCACAGCAGAGAGGAGCCATGCTGAGGGAAGTCTTGAAAAGAGAATGCAATAGAGAAGGACAGTGTGGATAATGGTGAGGGGCACTGGGGAGCTAATGGCACCCATTTGCCAAACAGGGGTCCTTTCCAAGCAGAGGAGAAGAAATTACATCACCAAGGCTGGACCAAGAAGAAAGCTTGTGCTTAAAGGCTGTAGTATAGTCACCTTTCCCTGTCTACTTTCTATCCAGGCAGCCCACCACATGCTAGTTACTGGGATTGTCCCTCCTCAGGTTCAGCACTTTGCTTTTCCCCTTCCTGAACTTTTTGGTAGGGCACAACCCTAGGTTGATGCATAGAGCAGCATCCGGTCATGCCTCTGTGCAGGAGGAAGGATTTGGGTGCCAAGGTAGTGCTGCTAGACTAAGCAGTGGAGGCTGGCAGGAGAGCAGGAAGCCTTGGGTGAAACATCTGCCCCAGATACAACTGTAGAGTGGCAAATCTGTTGCACTGTCACACAGTGACACAGACCAGCTTTTCATAAGTGTCATCATGCAGTCTTAGAGGGAGACCTCCCAACATGATCAGCAGCTCCTCAGCCACCCCATGGATGGTCAGGATTGATGAGGAGTGCATGTCAAGACTGAACCTTCCCTAACACAGCTTTTAACTATTCCCACACTTTCCCATGAAGAGCTCAACATCCCTCTCTCCACTTTCTCTCCTCGGGAAGCTGTAGAGAAAAATTAGGTTGCCCATCAGCCTCTTTCACTCCAAAATAGACAAGCCCAGACTCCTCAGCCACTCCTCACAGGACATGTCTTTCAGCCCCTCACCAGCTTTATTGTCCTCCTCGGGATATATTCAAGGACTTTCACATCCTTCTTCAATCATGAGGCCCAGAACTGCACACATTACCCCATGTGATGTCACACCAACACTGAATACAGCAAGATAATCTTCTCTGTCCACTGTCTGGTTCTGCTGTGTTTGATGGTCCCTATAGTGCAGGTTGCCCTGCTGGCTGCCAAGGCACGCTGCTGGCTCACACTGACCCTGTTGTCACCCAGCATGTCCAGAGCCCCTTCTTCAGCGCTGCTATCCAGAGACTACTCTCTCTGTTTATATTTGTGCCTGTCATTACATTGTCCCAAGTGCAGAATCCAGCATTTGAACTTGTTAAATTTCATGTAATTGATGATTGTTTAGCACTCCAATTTATCTAGAGCTCTCTGAAAGACCTCTTGTCCCTCAGGGGAGCCAACAACATCTCCCAGTTCAGGGTCATCAGCAAACTTGGTAATGGTGTCTTTAACTTCTGCATCACTGATAAAATGTTTTACAGAGCTGACCAGAGAATGAGGTCTGAGGAATACCACTGGTGACCAGTCACCAATCAGCCATAGCTACATTCACAACCACCCCTTGAGCCCTGCTGTTTGGCCCTTTTTCATCCAGAGGACCAGGTATCTTCTCATCTCACAGCTGAACAAGTTGTCCAGAAAAATGCTGTGAAGGATAATATCAGAAGCCTTACTAAAATCAGGAGAAACTACATCCACTGCCTTATCTTCATGCACTAGACCAGTCACCTTATCATAGAAGGATATCAAATTAGTTAAACAGGATTTTCACTTTGTGAACTCACATTGACTGTTCCTGATGACTGCATTGTCTTTGAAACGCCTTTCAAGGACTGAGGCAGCTGCATAGTGACATAACTTTTTAAAAAATAGTTGGTAGCTAAAGATTAACATTTTTTTACTTAAATTGTCTTTTCCTTCTTCATGTCCTGAATTTTGCAACTATCACGCACAGCATACCATAATGCATTCAGCCCTTCTCCCTAATATGCAATGAACTGAAAATGGGAAAGACTCAAATGCTTACAAATATATGACAGTTATAGATAACATTAGAGATAATAATTTGGTTATCTAGTTGGTCCTTCCAATTACTTTTCATAGATCTGAGTTATTACACCAGCATAATACGTCCAGACAGATGATGTGAATTCCAGCACTAAGGCTGGATGTTCACAAAATGGAAGAAGAATTTGGGTCTTTAAATAGCCAAACTTTACACTGATTACAGTATTAAGTCTTCGATGTTTTTGGACATTGAACTCTTACACTCACAGGATCAACAAGTGTTTAATAAGTTTGTAGTTCTTTCTATGGTATTTTTTTATATTTCATGAGCAGCACAAGAGTTTACTTCCATAAAGAGTTTGATACTTCAAAAAGCTAGTACTGAGTAAGAGCCTCAAAAACATGAAGTTCACCAAAGTGAACAAATGAGAAACTCAGAATTTTAGTTTTCTGAAACAGCATAGGGCATACAAGAAGATTTTGACTACCTAAGTTTACACACGTAAAACAATACAGAAAGTGAAACTTTCATTCTGCTAGTGGAGTATTTTTAAAACATACTTACTATTTTTTTTTTTTTTATGAAACAGTTTTGCAGAAAAGCAAAAAAGAGAAAGATCTCTGCAAAGGCTGTTTTCTGATTTTTTTGCACAAAAGATCAAACATCTGTTTCATCATATACCTTCCGTTACATGCAGCTAGATTGCAGCAGGTGCTTGGGTAAAAAAACAGTCATTCCACACTTTTCCCAATACTTGAGACCAAATAACTTCTACAAAACTCAGCCAGAGAGCTGACATCATGGGAGACGTTAACTAACAGTGCTAGTCTCTCTAGTCAAAGACAGGTTTCTTTCCAGGAAGATTAATCTACAATAAAATTATGGATAGATCCATACAAAGCATTAAATAGTGAATATGAAAAAAATTACACAGGTGTAAAGAAGTGCTATAATCTGTTTTGTAGGTTAGAATCATAGAATGATAGGTTACCTGCTGTTTATTTCCCTGTCATTATTCATAAGAAAGCACTATCTAGATCAATATCAAAATTGTGTTCTCAGTCTCTGCCTACCACATCTGTACATACAGTTAACACAAGTGTTCAACACTGTTTAAGGAATCAAGTCATCACACCTCTTAGGCTCACTGGATTAAAATAATTTTCTGATTCTGAACTGATACTCATCTTTATACAAACAGCTGCTCATCTAGAAATGGAAATGCTGTTTTTCAGCATGAGTAACTCCCATTCATCTCTCTCACTCCCTAGATGACAGCTGTAAGTACCATGTTATGCTTAGATATCAGTAAGAGCATACTTTACTGCTGCTACTGAAGATGTGACACCAGACTAGAGAGAAACTAGGTATATTTTTTATTTACTATGGTGTTAAATGCAAGCATTCTCAAAGCAGATATCTAGGTTGCCAGTCTCCATTTACAGATTTCTTTCTGATTTACATAGAGATGGTTGAGAAAAATGCATATATTTGTCACTACAAGAAGTACAGACTTATGCCTCCTATTCTCTATAGTCCCTAGGGCTTTTAGGTACATAGAAATGTAGCTTCAAAAAAAGCACTTTACAAGTTTAGACTCCCTCTCTGCTATGAATTTTGGCTGTAGTTAGATGGTAAGGTCATTCTCACCAGATCTAGGGGACATGAGTTTAAATTGCCTTGGGCTAGAATACATGTCTGCAGTCACCTACTATCTAAAACTCTGCTATAATATCTCTTATCAGTAAAACATTCAGAAAGAAGGTGAACAAAAGTCCTACAGATCAAATGTGATGAATCTGACAGCTCATGAGAGCTAAGGGCAGAACTAAGCTAGGAAAGCACTCTGAACACACAAGTTGTACATGTCACAGGACTGAATTGAGCAGAAAGTCCTTCAGTACCCTCTGATATTTAAAAGAATGAGTTATTTGTCCTTTTGTCTCATAGTCACATAGTGTCTCATAGTCATACAGTGTCTAATCCTATTCCTATAGAAACAAAAAGCAGTCAATCATTGCCTTAAGACTGGCAAGAATAAAAGATGAAAATGAGCATTTTGTTTTCATGTGGCTTTTAATAACCTGGGTACAACTTCTTCTCCTTAATGAAGCCCTGTCATATCCTACATGTAGTTATCCTTTTCATTATTAACACAGATATTGATATCTCTGCAGGTATCTAACAGAAAGACATTCAACTCTTCTACTGCATCAAGGCAATTCAGGAGGCAAGGCAGCAGCTCAGGCATTTTTTTTTAGTACATTGTAACTACTTCAGCTGCAGAAGTAGCATTGACAGGACATAAAGTATGGAAATACTTGATATGCACACACTCAAATCAATTATCATTTACCTATATGTGATATAGGTAGCTTTTTTCTATGTACCTTTCACCCATCACTCAGATCAGTCAGCATGTCTCAGACATTTTATACTCACTGCTTTATACTTGGGAGAGTAACTTCTCACATAATGATATAGGAGCCCTAAAAGAGGTATAAAAAGTTATCATGTGCTAGTTGTTTTACAGTAACTGCCTTATAGTGAAAAAATAGTTCTTTCCAATTCCCTAAGGTAACAGTTCACATATGAGCTTGTTGTACCTCACAGTAAATACTAGGTTATCTGAGGCAACACCCATTTTGTATCTCTTTAATTTACATTCATTTAAGAAAAGATGATACTATTAATCAACCCAAAGTTTTTAGTGACCTCACTTTCAGGGAAATCATGGCTTAGGGTAAAATGTTTTTCAAGACATTGACTATATAGAGTTGCATGGGTGGATAACCTGACAGCTTCGTGAGTCCAGGTTTTTAAACTGAGTGTCCAAGTATAGCATGACAAGTTCTGAAGGTAAGATTTGGCAGGACAGACCAGGTTCAAGGGTTCAAGGGTTAAGAAAGGCATAACAAGAAGACAAGAAAGATGTGTAACAGGCATAATTTCTCCTGCTCTCCTCCTTGTGTTCATGCTTGGCTCGCCCTCAGACTACCGCTTATGAGAAACAGCTTCAGAGCTAAAGGGACAAAGAGAAAAGTCTACTATAAAGTAAACCTCACTTTGTCCTGGAGCCTGTGCTCACTCATCCCAAACACAGCCACCTAGAAAACAACAGACTGGTTTCAAAGAAGCCCCAAGATTTTGTAATTTGTTTCTATTGCACTTCTTTATTTCTCTAGTGGCGGAAAAAAAAAAATATTACTGGGCACCTCCAAGTAACCTATAAACTGTGTAAGTAAAGTTACCTGTCTGGACTGAAACTTAAGCTTTTCAATTTTCTAACAAGATATTAAATTTCATTCTTCCTCTCTCCCTCCGGTTGTATGTCATCTTTTGTTTTGTTTGTCGAAACAACACTGTCAAAAGGAAAAAAAAAAAAAAATTAAAAATGCTACCTTCAATAAAGATTTTCTTCCCCTATTTTCCAAATATTCAAATGTAAACATGAGCTGAACCTGAATTTCAAAATTTTGGAAGTTTTATTGTCAATAATGGTAAACCTTAACAAACTGTACAACTGATAGATCTTTCGTAACGGGAGTGAGGAAGCCTGGTGACTGCAAAATAAACTAATTAACAAAAGTTAGTTTAAGAACTCCATCCTTGGAAAGCAGTATGACAGTATCATAGATTATACACCGGTCCAGAGGTCCTGCAGAGAGATAAACAGATTAGATTTCACTTGATTGCCTATAGGCTTTTCTTGAAGATTTTTTTTCTAAAATTTCAACCAAACATCATTACTTGTTTCTCTGATAGCTTCTGTTGTTTTTCACTGTTATTTTCTACTATATTTTATCATATGCTGTCTAAAAAAAGCTCAGAGTCTTTTTTGTTTTCACAATTTGTCATGTGAGTAAAAACCTGTAGTGCACTGACTCCAGCCGCACCTAGAAGCTGTAATGTGTAACTGTCCCAGTACTCACTGAGGTATCATTCTTGGTTTTGCCCAAAACCACAACTCGAGGGCCAGATGCAGCCCCAGCACAAAGACAGCACAGCTCTGGCCCTCTTCATGCACAGCAATGGAGATGAATGTTCTTTAACTGTTGCGTAACACTACAGTTTACTGTCCTTCACCTTCTCACAGTTGCACATGGGAATCAGAACAAAAAAATGGCAGCAAGAGCAAACTAAGAGCACCAAAAAAAAGACCCCTTATAGAAATCTGTCCCTGAATATGATCTGGCCTGTGTCTGTTCAGTTCACTGTGATTACAACACACTTGCATCAAAGCCCTTCACTTCCACCATGAATATGAACAAGTTCATGTGATATTGCTAGTTATTAATGAGATAATACCTTTTGCCTGCATTAGGTAGTTCTATCAAACTAAAATGAAAGAAAAAAAAACCTGTTGAAATACCAACTGTTTAATTCCAGTTAGCTTTGGTGGGAAGAACTGGCTTTGATTAACTAAGAAAAAGAGCTCTGCATTTCCATCAGACAAATGTCTGTCATGATGGTATACAACAGCACAGCAAAGGCGTGGGTCAATACTTTTTTTACAATGACAAAGTAAGCAGATAAAAATAGAACTAAGTGATGATATTGACCATGCAGGAGAAACAATCTGCCATGGTACTTGACAATCAAACCATAACTCACTTAATTACATATACAAAGCATGCTAAAACAGACTGAATTCAAGTACTCTGTTATGTAGGCCTTCATTGCCAGACATACTCTGACATCAAAAATGAAGATGCTTAGAAATGGCCTAGAGAGGGTCAAGAACCCACACCAGACATAGGCCCATAGTCTGAGGAAAAGTATCCCGTCTCCTTTCCAACTCCTGATTTCTGCAGCCATTCAGCAAAACTGTTGACCTGAATATAATATTTGAAAGACAAAATTGAACTCATTACAGAGATCATTTCTGTCAATACAGTGGCCTTTCATAGAATCATAGAATGGTAGGGGTTGGAATGGACCTTTAGAGATCATCTAGTACAAATCCCCTGCAGAAGCAGGTTCACCTAGATCAGGTCGCATAGGAACATGTCCAGGCAGATCTTGAAGACCTCCAAGGAAGGAGACTCCACAACTCCACAACAGAGCAGCCTGTGCCACTGCTCCCTCACCCTCACAGTGAAATAGTTTTTTCTTATGTTTAAGTGGAACTTTTTGTGTTCCAGCTTCATCCCATTACCCCTTGTCCTGTTACTATCTACTATAGAAAAGAGGGATGTCCGAACCTCCTGACACCCACCCTTTAGATATTTATAAATGTTAATAAGATCTCCCCTCTATCTCTTCTTCTCCAGACTAAACAGCCCCAGTTCCCACAGCCTTTCCTCATATGAAAGATGTTCTATACCCTTGATCATCTTGGTGGCCCTGCTCTGGACTCTCTCCAGCACTTCCCTGTCCCTCTTGAGCTGAGGAGCCCAGAACTGGACACAGGACTCCAGATGAGGCCTCACCAGGGCAGAGTAGAGAGGGAGAAGAACCTCCCTTGACCTTCCGGCCACACTCTTCTTGATGCATCCCAGGATGCCATTGGCCTTCTTGGCCATGAGAGCACATTGCTGGCACATATTTAGCTTATCAGCCAGGACTCCCAGGTCTCTCTCTGCAGAGCTGCTCTCCAGCAGCTTGACCCCCAGCCTGTACTGGTGCATGGGGTTGTTCCTTCCCAGATGCAGGACTCTGCACGTGTCCTTGTTGAACCTCATGAGGTTCTTTTCTGCCCAACTCTCAAGCTGGTCGAGATCCCGCTGAATGGCAGCACAGCTTTCTAGGGAATCAGCCAGTCCTCCCAGTCTGGTGTCATCAGCCAACTTGCTGAGGGTACACTCTGTCCCCTCATCTAGGTGATTGATGAAGATGTGGAACAAGACTGGCCTCAGAACTGATCCCTGTGGAACTCCACTGGCCACAGGTCTCCAACTCGACTCTGTGCCATTGATCACCACCCTCTGGGCTCTGTCATTCAGCCAGCTCTCCATCCACCTCACCGTCCACTCATCCAAGCCACACTGCCTGAGCTTTCTGATGAGGATGCTGTGGGAGACAGTGTCAAAAGCCTTGCTGAAGTCAAGGTAGATGACATCAGCTGCTCTCCCCTCATCTAGCCAACTGGTTATGCACTCATAGAAGGTTATCGGGTTAGTCAAACAGGATTTCCCCTTGCTGAAGCCATGTTGACTCCCCCTGATAACCATCTTACCCTTCATATGTTCAGTGATAACTTTTGGGCCTTTGCTGTCTTTTTTCCCACAAAATTGACATAAAACTTACTATTGACTTTTATAGTGACCCCAGCTCTCAGTTTTTAGACCATAGAATTTTAGCTACCTAGTGTGAACATGAGAGTAGAGAGTTAGAAAATGCTTGCAACCAAATGAAAGGCAAAGGTTGCGTTGAGGAATGTGAAGACAATGGGAGAGGTGTGGATTTGTGTTTCAGAAACATTGAGAACCACCTTTTCATAAAAGAAAAAACTAATAGAGGCCACCTGATAATTGTTATTTTCTACCAGTTTCTTTGCTAACATTTACACAATAACAAGCAAACACTGGTCAATAACAGGATCAATAAAAAGAATGAAAACTAAGGATATTAAAATTGCCATGATTACAATCCAAACAGAGCTGGGCAGAAGATTGATTCCCTGTCCTGCAAATGTTGAGATGTAAAATACATTCCTGCTTTGCATCAGGACAAAATCAAAGCTTTTCTTTCTCTTTTTTCTTTAAGGAAAAAAAAAAAACCCACAAGAAAAAATCCTGATAGGCAAAACACAAAAGACAGAGGAATGCAGGAAGAGATGAACAGAGGTGGGCAGCAAAATAACTGCTTTTTGGCTATGACACTGAAATTAGATTTTTGCGAAAACCCAAGTTCACTCCTTCAGCTAAATCAGAAAAAGTGAGGATTCAAACCTAGGTCTCACAAATCCCATCTGAGAGCTAGAACTGTCAAGCTATTTTCTGTTTTGAAGGTGAGTCCCTGTTCCTGAACAATGCTGTGTCAAAACAATATATTTCCACAGCAGCTCATTTGAACATCAGACCTTTTCCAATTTGTCAACATATCCAACCAGCCATAGTTACAGGACTGCATCTTCATTGTCAGACTTACAGAACAGTTGCCTGAGGCTACCTCTATGTGAGCTCAAGAATTGAACTTGGCATAAAGGCAGAGTTGTTTGGGTTTTTTTCCTTTGCATCCGAAGATGAGACTTCTTTTTGGTATATGGACATTTGAGAATGGACATCATTTCTGACAGAGTAAAATCTTAATGCAGAATAAGCTGTCCTGACAGTAGAACTGTGCTTTTAAAGCAGTATAATCAACCCTTTATTTGAATTTTTGACAACAGATTATTTTTCAATGCTATTATGATTTTTCTGTTCTTTACTCTTTGCTAGAGGTTCAATTCCACTTTCAGGAGCAATAACAATTTACAATATTCCCATTTCCTCTTCTTCTGACATTCTCTAAAGCCTGTTCCTCTCAAATGTTTGGGAAGCTATACTGGTCACTAGATGAGAGAAAGTGATCAGATTGAGAAATAAACTCTGTTGCAAATTTTTTTCTGTATCTACCACCGTTTTGGGGTTTTTTTTTGGTAGAAATTCAGAGGTAGGCCTCCACAAGACAATCAATCTGTAGTAGAAGCCAGCAGGTTGTAAGCTCACTGATCCCTAGGATGAACTTGTTTCACACTCAGGCTGACCACTTCTTTACAGTCAATGTAAAGCTCACATTCAATCCCTGTTGCCCCACAATAGCAGCACAGCAGTCAATCTAGCTTCTCAGAAATGCGTTGAAGAGCGATGGAATCCTGTGGTAAAAACAAGACTGCAGCATTAATGTCACCCACACTAGCGTCACCCTGGGTGGTCTGAGCACTGCTCACCTAAAACAGACAAATGAACTATATCTAGTATCTGGATCAGTACTGTATACAGCCTACATGTTTTGTCACCTTGGTTTCTCAAAACTCCCTTTTGTAGGTTATACATTACTTTCCATTTTCTTTTTATGCATTACTAAAGTGGTCCCAGTGATTTGGAGGGGAGGGTGGCAGGGTGGTAGCTGTTAGTGTAATTTCTTCATAAAATAACTCTTATTGTCTAATATTACAATCCTGTGCTAAAAGTTTCTAGACAGTATCTCTGAGATGGCAATCTGTACATACAGAATCTTTTCACGGTTGAAGGAGAAAGTTGGTGTGCAAACCTTCTAGAACAGCAGAAAAAACCTTCAGGAGAAACAAAATCACTTTTTTTGTGTGTATGTGCCTGATATTCTGTCTTGTTAATGTAAATACATATAAAATCTCCTTTTAGCACAAAAGTAACAGTGGAACAAATACAGCATGGCTTATTGAAGGGTCTGTTTCATATAAAATGAGATCTTGTTCTGACCTCTTGATCTGTAGAAGTATATAGATGCTGCTTGAAAGCTCCTGATGCTGCAAAACTGTCAGTTACTAAGGAAATGTTAGACTGACACATCACAGAGTAACTCTGTACAGAGAGACTGCCACTTGTCCCTACTCAGCCATGCTCCTCTGAACAGCCTGCAGGACAGCAAGTGAAGGCATACACCAGCATTTGCCTTCCCATGCACAAGCCTGTGAAAGGCAGAAACAGAGAACCTCCAAGAGAGGTTAACTGAGACAATGGGTACACATCACTACGTTAAAGTATTAGCACTGGAGCAAGTTTGAAAGAGAAAGACAGTCGGGAAGTCCAATGGTAGAGAAGGAAAAACAACCAGTCTGAAGATCAAGTAGTAGAAGGAAGTGGTAGATCAGTGCTTTGAAAAGTAACTTTTCATTTCCCCTTTCCTTCTTCATTGACTATGAACTGTGAGCTAGGGGTTACCTGAAATACCTAGATATCTATAAGCTTTGTGGAGAAGAGACTTTCTTACTTGTCAATAGTTGGTTGTACTTATCTCAACAGAGTCCTAGATAATGATGAGGCCCTGTCTGACAGCTGCCAAATTGTGCAGTGATAATGCCCAGCAGAAACACAAAATGCAAACTATTTATGAGTGAGAGGTTAGCCTTGGGAAATTTTGATCAACATTCAGCCACTGTGACAAATTTCTGCCAACCTAACATTTCTCTTGGTGCAGGAAGGGGAAAAAAAGCAAATTGATGCCCAACACATTTCTTTTCTTCCTTTGCAAAAGTGGAGGCAAGTGAACTCACTTTGAGATTTAGTGCTTGCAGGAAGACAAAAAGTAACCACATTGGGCTAAGGAAAGAGTACAATCTGTCCTTATGGGGTTCTGCAGAACTCCAGCCTACAGAGTGGTATTTCTAGGGAAAACACAAGCTAACTGGAGACAGTTCTCTCACAATAAAATCACAGTCACAGAAGACAAGACACTTAATAATGCTGATGTAGTGACTCAAGATCAGGCACACATAGATGGGCATTAGATCAGATCACTATGTGAATGTTAAAATATGTTCCAGAAAGCAGTGCTAGACTATTTGTTAATGTACCTCTGCATCTAATTTGCAAGTTAACTTGCCAGATATTTTGCAGTTGTTTGTAGATGGCAGACATAATTTGGATAAGAGTACATGTGTACATGCAATTGCAGATTTACCACTGTATCAGTGGGCACACATGCTTCAGTGATATTAGCTCCTACTGCATAAGTACCATCCTCAGCTAATAAAACACTTCCATACATCAGAAAGTAGATGATGATGATGATATGGTTCCTTCACCTACATCACAAATTGTGTCCTGTCACACAATGTTTCTGGATTTGTCATTGTAAAGAAAATCTGTCCTGTTGAATAGGTTTAACTTGTTACAAACACACATATAACCAGAGAAAGGGCCATGGAAAAAATCATAGGCAACTAGAGAAACATCAACACAATTTACAAAAACAAGAAAGCTCTTTTTATTTGGTAATTTTTATGTGTGGAAATGAAGGGCAGTTTTCCAAATGATAAACTGTCATAGACCCCTGGAAATCTATGCCCCTGTAAAACCAGCAAGATTTAGCAGAGAAAATGGTAGATTTTCACTTCAAGAGGAAGTTTCTAAGTGTTCCCAGAGCATCCATTAAGCAGCAGTTGAATTAAGATAGGCCAAATTTCACCATAAATGTTAAATGCATGCTCATCTCAAGCTGTAAAGTCGTCTCAAATTCACAAATATTTTCTCTGCTATTTCCCAAGATGAAGTTTACTGCTCACCAGAATTCCCCAAATATTTCTGTCTCATCTTAACACAGAAAACTGTGTTAACAAAATGCACAAACAACATGTTCTCATTTTGGGCGTCTGTGTCCCTTGGAGACTTAAGATGGTCTTGAGTAGCAATTTGTTAAAATGGTTCAAATCTTTTTTATCCTTAAAGGTAGTTGCAAGCAAACACTGCTGAAAAATCACCATATTTATGGAAGTTCAGTTTCCTTCTTCAGTCACTCAGATGTGCAGTATTCAGAGGAGCTGAACATATGGGAGAAGGTTTCATTTAAATACAGATGTATTAATCCAACTTTTTTTTCAGCACCTCTATGCTTGATCCAAATTTAAATTAAATATTTGGAAACTTGAATATTTTTTTGTCTTCTGGGAATGATGATCTGAACAATTTGGGCATCACAACTGAGAAGACAGTAGTCTGTGGGAAGAGAAGCAATGCAGGAAACTCATAAAAAACAGCTTTTCCACCAAAGAAAAGCAGTTACATTTGCACAAATATACATATGGATATTACATTGTGAAACTGCAGCTAGCATCCTGGTTTGTGACCTTCCTAATTCTTATTATCAAGTAAAATTTTGTTTTCCAGAAAAATCTTCTAACAATTTACTGTTCCTGGCTTACAGAAATTCCTCCTCAAAATGCTTCATGTTAGAGCAGTCACACCATTAATATAACTGCTCATGATATGCCCATGTTAGGTGACTCCGACTATTTCTAACCGCTTATCTTCAGGAAATAATGTTAACAGTATTCCTATCAGGACCAGGCAGAATAACTGTCCTACCAGGCCAGCGTTACATCATTTCTAACTTGTAACATAACCAGAAAATGGGGTTTTCACAATGCATCTCTCCAACCTCAAGAAACAAAAGCCATCAAGCAGGGTTTGGAGTGATTAGTTATGTCACTCATAACTGTTTCTTCTCTTCAATGTATAGCCACACTTGAAAAAAAAAAAAAAGAATAAAAAAGAAAATGTTTTACTATTTGCAGGCACTTGGCAGTAGACTACGGAACTACACCAGTCACTTTTCCTTAAATATGTAATCCTTCTTCCCAAACCAAAAGGGCACAGAGATGTTGATTCTCTGATTCTATGTCAAAAGTCTAATCCCCAAGTCCCCAAGACAAGCATATATTGAGACATTCTTTGCCCTAAGAGTATGATTCTATCTGTACAATCCCACTGTTGCTTTTTGTTTCCCCTATGTTAATCCCACTGTCAGTGCAGAGCCCTCCAGCACATTGGAGTCAGACATTGCAGAAAGGGAGATATCTGTTTTCCTTCTGTAGCCCCATGTGTAATCTAACTGCTTAAAATAACCCTTATATTCCAGATTTCAGTCAAAGGTTTTCTAGTTTATTCTTTATCATGGGATTTTGTATTCTTAGAAGTGGTTCACGAACTGGCCATAACACCCACAGGCTAGAAACTTTCACAACTGCTTTTTCATATGGCAATCCATTATGAGTGCCTAGATGAAGACATTAAAACTTGGTCTCTGTTGACAAATGCAGCTTTCCTGAGGCACAGAATCATAGAATGGTAGGGGTTGGAAGGGACCTTTAGAGATCATCTAGTCCAACTCCCCTGCAGAAGCATCTTTGCATGTGTGCTGGCTCAGGTATACAGATGTGTCTTAGAGACACTGACCTATGCAACTCAAGTTCAGTTCACTCAGATTCCCAGTTATTATGAAGCCTAAATGAAGCTATCATAATGGCAGAAGTTCAACTCCAACACACTTCTCACAGAAAAGTAACCTGGAGTGCAAGCCATCTGCAAGCAGTGATACATGCAGCACATTTTTAATTGCTGGGCCAGGGCCAAGTCGGAATCCAGGACTGGCATGGGAGACAGAAGCCCTCAAGTGTAGACAAAAGAGAGGCCTGGACTGCTTACAGCAGTATAAATTATGGTACAGTGTTTTGTTTCAATTTTAATTGATACTAACATTTAACTGCTATTACCATAGATTAAAATAACCACTGGATCTCTCATTTGACCTGTCATCCCTGGTACCAACAAGGATAGCTCTCCAAGAAGCATCAGACTTGTTCAGTATATGTATCTCATCACCAATACCCAGTTATGCCACGTGACTTTTATATAATGCATACACATACATATATATATGCATATCTATATTTACATAGGCTTTGTATTTGAAATGGTGAGTTCAAGGAGGGGGTAAAAAAAGAAGGATAAAGCAAAACACTATGGTTTACGATTATCTAATAACTCATAACATCTGAAAAGATGTTCCGCTTACCTCCTTCCTTCAATGCCAGACTCCCAGCCACACATTCCTTCACCTTCCCCACATATCAGCTGCAGTACTTCCTGAACCTCTTGCTGAGACGTTTCCACTTCTAAGCCAGAAAACTAGTCCACAAAAAATGTAGATAGATTTATTCTAGGTTAACTAATGGATTCAGCTCCACAAGAATTCCAGTGCCACTAGAACCATTGCAAATTTCAGTATATGCTTGGTTTGGGAGTTGTCCTTGCAACATTTGCTCATCTTAAATAAATGCCAGAATTCTCAACTAGCTTAAAGATCAAAGGCAAGATCTATGGAGGGTTTCCATTCATGGCCACCTGGGATTTTCATCCCCGTTCCTGATTTAGGCTGTAGGATCAGTGATTTATCTGGTATTCATTCAAAGTTGCTATGAAATTCCTGGTTTCTATCATGCCAGACAAACCCAGAGGGCTTTCCGGGGTCATATCGTAGTGCAGCACTGTTAACAACGGGGTAAGTCACACTGCAACACATCCAAACAAAACCAGAAAAACAGATGGGAAAACACCTGACAGCTATTCAACCTTTGAATTGCTTCTGTCTTTAACTGTTAGGGTAGCTCACCCAACTGAGTGAAAATTTCACTCTGGTTTCAGCTGATAGCAAAAAACAAGACTGCTGAGCCAGGTCAAAATATGCCATTAAACTCAAGCAATTGTGTTTTGTATACGGAAAAGACAGATTTTCAGAGAGATGCCTAAGGTAATTTTGCAAGAGAAGTATAGCTTGAGTGCATGACTGTGCTAATAGAATGTCCCTGAATGCCCCCTTAGCAAGACAGCACAAGATTTGGTAAGCTTTATGTAGCCAAAAAGAGACCATTCTTAAATCTGTTGACAGTTTCCTGAATGGCGGAGAAGACACACACCCTATAGCGTGTGGAGAAACATACTCAGACAAAATGCGATAGAGTGCAGCACTACTAACTCTACAAAAATATTTTTGAGCTCTCTGGAGAGCCTGGAGTGGTTAAAACCATCATTTTTTCAAACATCAAAAGAAATTGTGCAAAACTCCTTTCCTCAGTACTCCCTTTTTCTTCAATAAAATATGAACATTTCTTTTCTTTGAAGAAGAAGAAAGGAAATTGTAACTGCATCACTATCTCAGACTACCTCGGCTTTGGTGAGGCTGCACCTCAAATATTGTGTCCAATTTGTGCTCCTCTCTACAAGGACATTGAGACACTGGAAAGGATACAGAGGCCAGCTACCAAGCTAGTAACAGCTAAGAGTGGCTGAAGGATCTGGGACTGTTTAGCCTGGAGAAAAGAAAGCTCAAAGGAGACCATATCACTCTCTACGTGGGAGTCAGTGTGTTCTCCATAGTAACAAGTAATAGAACAAGCAGAAATGGCCTCAAGTTGCAGCAGGGGAAGTTCAGGCTGGATACAAGGAGGAATTTCTTTACTGAAAAGGTTGTCAGGCATTGGAATGAGCTGCCCAGGAAGGTGGTAGAGTCACCATCGTTGGAGATATTTAACAGATGGTTAGATGTTGCACACAGGGAAACAGTCTAGTGGTGAATAGGATTGGGACAGGGGCTGGACTCAATTATCTTAATGGTTTTGTCCAGCTGAAATGATTCTATGATAATATCTCAGGTACCTTCTGCTGCACAGCCTTACAACATCCCTAGTGTACTGGCAGAATATTTTTAGGGTTGTTTTGGTAGGATTTTTTGTTTGTTTTGGGGTTTTTTTATTGCTGTACACAAAAGACATAAACTACACTCATTTTTATAAAAAATCCTTTTCATTATCATATTGATTTTTTTATCATGTTTAATGACTAACCATTAAGAGTCAGAAGAAGGAAAACCTACAGGATACTCTATTATGAGGCTGAGTGTAGTCCATAAATTTATGTCAGTCTGCAGCGGAGCATTACATCTTTGTACAACATCTGCATAAGGTTCTCTCTCCAAGGGACTGCTGTAACTGTTTTCTTTCATTTGCTTATATCACTTCCGTCTTGTTTGTACTAACCTTCATCCATATGCTGTCAGAGATGCAGGATGACTGCTCTGCTCCTTTGTATTAGTCAGCGCTAATAGGATGAGAGCATAGAAGGTGGTATCATTATCATGTGGATATATTGGCTGTAGTTTATTTCCTAGGGAGAGAAACACCAGTTTAACTTTACGAACTGAAATCTATTTACAAATTCCACAGTCAATTTAATCTGTTATAAATCATCTCTGCTACAAAAAGGGGGTGCCTGTCATGCAGTCATGGCTGCTTATCCCTGCCTCCTACTTCTGCCAGCAATAGTGTTCCTACAGCGAATCACATCAGGGATGTAGAACAGCTGAAAGCTCATTTTATTTGGGTTTTTTGCTAGCTGAGTTTTTATTGAGATAAACTCCCTGCTCCAGCTCACTCATGTGAGCAAAACAGTAACGGCAGTATAAACAAATAGTCCATGGTGTAAGATATAAGGGGATCATCCTTTTAGCACCAGCAGCCATTTATCCTGCTTAAGTTGATCATAGACCTGTGGAATTGGTCAAATTGGTGCAACTCACTGTATGGATTATCTTATTTTCCTGCTTCTAACTTTGTCTAGTCAATTAGTGGCAGATTCCAACTAAACTAATGTAAAATTCTTAATCCTAGAGTGAAACAAAGCTGTTTGGGGCATTTCTACGCTCATATGAACCACTGCAAGCTCTTGTCCCTGTGTATAATCTCTGCTTCATACATACATAGAGACGAAGAGGCAACAACAGCAACACTTACACGATTCTACACGAAATTCCTGACAGTAGTAAGATCTAGTCTGACTCAGGTCCTATCATGAAAGTTCTATGACATCATAAAAATAATTTAGTCTGGCTATGTTTAAGTTTTACATAACATTTAGAATACAAGGATGTCTGGCCATATGTCAGAAGTCCTAGTAGCAGCTGTAGCCAACCAAAAAAAAAAAAAAAGTCTTAGGCTGGCTAGCATTACATCTTTCCATACAGGTTCCTTAGCATTTAATAAGTTAAGTACACTTAGTCCCTTCCTGAAAGAAGCGCAAGTCACCTAGGCTGATGGTTTTGTTTCATGGAAGTCTCTGTTCCCAAGATTTTAATACATATCCAGGGAGGTAATTGATTTCAATTGTTTTCCCTAGTATGCTGCGTAGTTGATTAAGCATTGCTCAGTCTCACTAGAGACCTAGTGCTAGCCCTAAGCTGGAATATGAAAACCTAAAATTTTCTATTCAGCAGACATTTTGACTGCACTGGCTATTGCTGAACTTTGCATACTCCTATGCAGCCTTTTCATCATGGCTCCCAGGAAGCCAAGGACACATTCATTTTCCTCATCCTTGTTTCTTCTTTTCCCTTTACTACTCCCAGTCCTTAAGAATGTATTGATCCTGAAGATCTCAGACAAATTGATTATCTACACAGGGAAACAGTTGGTATGAAATACTAATAATACCAAAAAGCAGCATCTGTTATCGTGCTCCATTTGCATAGTGCCAGATGTAGGCTACAGACCTACAGTTCACTGGATGAGTACAAGAGCGCTAATGCAGACTGATAAAGTAACACCATGTTTTGCTACCAATCCTTATCCCTATAGACTACTTGACCTGCTGTCAGAACTAACGCACTGAAGGCCCTTAAGTAACGGTTAACCATCTCTTGTGTACACAGAGCTTGATTGAAACGCTCAGGACTAGCTCTTCGGTTTGGCTCCACTCTTATCTTACTTGAAGCTGATAAAGGGGCTACATCTACCCTTACTGCAGCTCCTCACCAATCCCTGGGCAGAAGGAATCATGATACTTGCAGATTCTGTCAAGAACAAACAGCAGTATTTTTCCACAGTGGCACACCCATCTCAACTCTACATGGCTGTCAGGCAACAGCAGCATCTGAGCAATTTACATTGTCCCTATTCATGTGTGTGCCTTGCTGCTGAGGCTGCAGGGAGAAGGAAGGGAGAAACAAGGTATCATGGTGAGAAATGTTTACCAACTGCTTTAAAGTTCCATGAGTTGTTAGCTTTTGCAGTTACAGGGCCGACTTCTGATCTTAAACTAAAATTGATCAAAATTTCTTTACTGGCATCCCCATTTTGAAAGCTATTTCCATCATAAAGCTGGGAAGCTGATGCCTAGAAAAGCTCTGCAGGAGAACTATATTGACACTGAGTTTAGTAAAAAAAAATCCAACAATTGTGTGACATTCTTATGTTTACTTAACTCTGTTTATTTTTTCTGCCTTGAATCTATGGGAAGGGGAAAACCAACAAACTAGATTCTAAATGATGGCATGTCTGTGTCAGAATATTTTAACTTAAAGTGATGCTATCAGTTAGACCAAAGTGAAAATTAATATTTTGTTCCAAATATAATAACAACAAAAAATGGCAAACAAATCTGACTACAGCTACTCTTTCTAAACTTAAAATACTAGTTCTAGAGAACTCAAATTAAAACAAGAGTTGTTTGGATTGCAAGTATTTTCCACAAGTAAACATTTTCACAAGTTTTTTAATGCTTGCAAGAATAATCTCTCTTTCATTTTGTGTGAAACATCTTATTGTCCTAATTCAGAAAATCATCTACTGTCATGATGGTATTTGAAAATATGTTTTAAGGAAGTACTTAAACTTTAACACATGACTAGTTTAGAAGTTCTTGTGAATCACAGAAAGTAGAGGCAGAGAGCACAATGGTGAAAGTAATCTGCCTCTTCAAAATTATTGCTATTTGAGATACAAAAAACCAAATCTCTTTCTCAATTAACAAGTAATATTTATCATGACATTCTTTCTGTTAAAAATCTTACCTACAAGTGTTAGTATATAAGTTCTTCTAGCAAATCTTCTTAGCTGAATTACACACAAACATACATCATAGACTCTCAATTCCAAAATACATGGTACTTTGCTACAAGTCTATTTCATTTAAATTAGTTTACGTTAATAACAAACATAAACCACATGATGAAAAAAGTTACCACAAAGCTAAAGGAGTTAGCCTACATCTACAAGAAAAGGGCCTAGTTCAACTGGAGTCAACAATTGTACCAGCACTAGGATGCCTTAAAAACTAAGACTGGCTGTAGTTCAGCAGAGCACTCCCTGCAAGCAGCCTTCAGAAACAATCATTTCACATCTCTAGCCATGCACTTCCATACTTTTGTTGGAGATCAATGTCCCCATCAGGAAACAGCATGTCCTCAGAACACTCTCCATCTGCTTCAGTGCCAAGCAGGTTAACTTAATTTGGGCAGTTCTTACTGTAAATTAAGCTAGATTTTTGTACCAAATCAGATGAAAGGTGTTCACAGTTTCCAAACTATTAGTTTAGATGTGGCAATGTTGACAAGTGTCAGCCACAGAGAGTGACAAACAAGATATGACAATGTCTTTAGTGAGTATAGGTATTTCCTCAGTGATGTCTTATGCGATCATATATCTATCCAAGGTGCAATTTGCACTAACTTGATTTGTACTGGCATAGCAAAGGCATCCCTCCTCTACATGATTCTCTCCACCTTTCTCTCCCCAGTCCAAAGAAATATTGCTGCAGTTTCCTGGTACAGCTTAGCCAAAGGCCATGTGTACTCCAGGGCACAGGTAGAGCTATTTGAGAAGACTGTCTAGAGCTGCATTTTCACCACTATCCAGCTGCAGATCTTCTTGCTAACGCTGCTGAGCTACAGTAAAGTAGTGTGAGTGGCCCTAGCCCAGTTCAGCACATATGGTAAATTAAATCTAGGTATCTGCTGATATTGCATAGACTCAGACTAGGGATAGCCACTAATGGATCTAAAAAAGTTTCAAAAGTATTTCAATAGTCTATTAACAGCTCTTGAGACACCAAAACTCCATCAAGAACCTCATTACTGCTTTCTGGTGCAAGTCTTTCATGCAGGCTCGAAGGATTACCTGTGCTGTGAAGTCGTACAGTTTCATGAAGTAGAGCTCCCTGTGGAAAACTCTGGTTGAGACAGGCACGTAGGTAAAGTCGAGGCTTATTAATCTTTGTTATATACCTGCTGCATTTGATCATATAGTTATTGCAGTTCTGCAGAACAATTTTTTCTTCACCATGCAGTACGTAGTGGCACAGGAGTTGAGAATTTCCTGGCTTGGAAGCTTTTATGCTGCTTTTTGTTTGTTTGTGGGGGGGGGGGGGGGGGTGTTTGTGTGTGTGTGTGTGTTAATAGGCCCTTAATTCTCCTCGCAGCAGTAGGTGCCCCCACTTTGCTCCACCCTTCATCACTGCATGTAAATCGGGGGGGCAGGCCGAAGTGTCCCAGCTCAGAATGTTCCCTGCTTGCAAGGACTTCGGCGAGGACTCAGCAACCAGTATAGCTGGAAAGTATGTCTTTCCAGCGTTGCTATAAACTGGACAGAGAGAAGTTTCGTCCATCCTCCCTTCTCCTTCTGGCATTGCCATGTATGGTGTGAGGACTGCTGCATGCAACGGCCATCAGTGAGGGGTTTTGGACCTCTTTTTTTCTGCTCAAGCTTTCCTGGAAAATCCCACTGGTATTTCAGGCTGCAGGAAAATGTACTGGGGAAATTATGTTAGGTAAGGCTGCCTGAGATCTGCCAGCTGGTTTTTTGGGTTTGGGGTTTTTTTTCTTGATTGCTAGCCAGGCCAGGAAACTGAAAAAAAGCAAACTTATGTGGAACTGCAGATAAAGTGAAAACTAATTGTTTTTCTCTTGGTTTTGGTGTTTTTGTAACTGCTGGCAACCAGTTAGTCGACAGAAAGAAATGTACAGACAGATACTTTTCATTGGTTGTTAACCAATGAATGTATGGAATCCGTAGCTTTCTGTAAGCAAAGCTGACCTATATGTCTCTGTTCTCTGCCGACCGCCCTCATTCTGAAGCATCATTTGAGATTTTTTTTTATGATAATTCGAATTGCTGCTAATATAAAATATTTATATTTTATATTATCAATGGTTGCTCAAGCTTTGTAAAAGCTCCTTACCGCCTCCATCTTTGTTTTGGGTTTTGTGTCTCATCAGTACAAATTTATTTTGTGTTTGTTTTGTAGAATTCTTTTCACTGTGAGTCTGGTCTGGCAAGCTGTTCCTTTAGGAAAAGGTAAGGAAAATATCGTCTTCCCCCCCCCACCCCCCACCTTGTTTTTCTTGTGCATGTATAGTGCATATTGTTTCATGACAAGCTACGCCTCACTTCCATGTTTATACTAATTGTCAAGGCCGTGAAAAAGAACGCGAAGATGTGAAAAGCTTCAATATCACAGCACAAAAGCTGCAGCTCAAGAACGAAGGGGCGATTGTAAATGCTCTCAGTGACATGAATCAGAGTTACGAAAGCAGAAAGCAACAGGATTCCAGGGCAGTGGTACCTTTCACAGGGATTACGGAGAGTAGGTAACATTTATTAAAACAATGACATAAAATTGCCCTAAAAATATATTAATATCACAGTAATGTTTTTGAGTGTTGTCCTGGAAGATCAGTTGGGTTTGTATAGCCGTTCACTAAAATTAATCCCATGCCACTTAGAAATGGTGAAAAAAGAATTAAGGTAGAACCAGAGATGTCTTTGCTGCAAAAGTAGTAGTAACAAAAAGCAGGGAAGGATACGAATAAGTTAGATGAGGTCCATCCTTTTGACTTGAAAGAGTATTTGTAAAATTTTGTAAAATTGTGTTCGTTCTCTTAAAAATCACCATATTTCATGAAAAAATACTTTAAAAAACAAAACAAATAATACCAAGTTTGAGGCATTTTAAAGCAAGAGAAAAATATGTGTTTCCTCCCACATATATAATGGTTTAGAGTGATAAACCCCCGGGGTGTGAGAGAGACATTGAATGTTCCCCTCTGGATCCAAAGTAAGCATTTCACCCCAGTAAGAAATCCTCCTTTTTAAAAAAAAATAAGGACCACTTCCAAGTAACAATGCCACCTTTCTTTAAAGGTGTCTCAGTCAAAGTGAGAATATATGCTGCTGCTACTGCTACAGGACTTGCCAGGCATTGCTTCTATACCATCTTGTAATCCCTAGTAGTTTGCTTCTAATCCTTAACTAAACAAACTGGGTTTAACTGAACAAACACTAGTAACAGGCAGATAATTTTATTGTCTTGAAGGACAATAAAACTAGATATCCTTGAGATCCTTTGGCAACTGGAGAGACCTGAGAGAACAAGTGAGGAAAAGGGGAGGTTCAGAGCCCTGGGATGTTTGATAACCTCTGTAATATTGTTTTGTAGGCAAAAAACTGAACAGACATTGCTGCCAAAACGGAGGGACCTGTATCCTAGGGGCTTTCTGTGCTTGCCCAAAGCATTTCACTGGCAGATACTGTGAACATGATGAGCGGCAAAGGTAAAATCAAACCAAAACCAGATAGAATGAGCAAGCCACCGTGGATGATTGTTTTTCTGTGATGTAATCAGGAACCTGCCAAATGTCTCCTTTGTCCTTGTCCTTGACAGCAACTGCGGCAGCATTGCTCATGGTGCCTGGGTGCTGAAAGGCTGTTGGCTGTGTCGATGTGGCTATGGTACTCTGAACTGCCTCTCACAAATAATGCACGATAACTGTGGTAAGGAGTGGCATCAAATCAATACCTTTTTTTATCTTGTGAGTAACAGAATTGCATTCTGCAAAGGTGGGGTACTTGGAGGATTCTGTATATGCTCTTATTAAGACTTCTGCAGTGGCCTGCAGTGAATGTATTAGTGAGGCACACAAAAAAAATTGTAGCCATAGCCCTGGTCAGTGTAAAGTAGTAGCAGCTAGTTACTATGCATCTGCCTTGAAAATTCCTGTATAAAGGTTTGAGTGTTTTCAAAAACAGTGTATCAGCTGGCACATAAACTTGAAGGATTGTCTTATGGGCACTTATTTTTCATGGAGGATTGGCTAATAGTCTGAGAGTCAGACTATTTTCAGTATCCTTGAGGTCATTAATAACAGTTTAATATTATTTTATCTCCAATGGCAAAGTTAATGTAAAATATTCTTTCCCTTCTCCTTCCACAGTATCTTGATCTCATCCTGTGCTGTACTATACTATCCTTCAGTTGTATCAACATCACTATTTAGGAAAACTAGAGACCTAAATATCTTTAAGAGTCATTTGCATCCCTAGGAAAACTACCTGTTTCTTTTCTGTACAGATTTCTACCTGATTAGCAGTACATTAAAGTCATGGGTGGTGAGTGATACAACCAAAATATAAAAGTAGATACAAATTTCAAAGTTTGAACCTCTTAGATCCCCAGGATATTCCCTACTGTGTGATTAAGGCCAGAAGTCCAAAGTGGTGAAATGTGAAAGAAAGTTGCCATTCCTATCTTCTCAATCACACACACACACAAACACTACACCCCGCCCTCCCCCCCCCCCCCCAACAACAACACAAAAATCAAAAAAAATCCCTCAAAACCAACCAAAACCAAAACACCATACCAAAGCACAACCACTTTTGCCTGCAAGTCTTATTGACTAATTATGTATGGCATCCAACTTGCTCATTAAACTCTTAAGAAGAGTTAAACGCTCAAGTTCCCTTGGCTTTTCACCTTTCAATCGACCTTATTGTTCCCCATTACAGTAGCAAAAGACCTAACAGGCCTTGTCATGCCGTTTTAGTTAAAAGCAGTTTACTGTTTACCACTCTTGAGCTCAGCTTAACAAAGGTGATAAAGATGGCAGTGGAGAATTATCTGCTTGTCCCCTGAGCAAAAACTCATGCATGTGGCTTTCACATGCATGAGGGTATGGCTTACTGCTTGTGCAAATAAATGAAGCCCATCTTGTATAGGAAGGGTTAAAAGGTTACATGCAGACTTGAGTGCATACCTCTTGTGAAGATCTTACTCTTGCTTTTGCTTGGTATTTACTTTTGATTATTCTGAGAGTAATGACTGCAAGAGCTGATAAATGCTTTATCAGTTGCCCCTCAAATGATCATTGATGGGACATCTATTCACATCTCTTCCCTGAGAACAGCTTCCTTGATTGGCTTTAACAGCTGATACCTTTAGCCTAAGTACCCGTGAGATGTCAGAGAACTTTCAAAGTATTTTGAAAACTATTATGTTTTAAAATCTACTCATTTTTACTTTCCATAAACTTTACATAACCATTTTAACTTTTCATAGTGTCTTTTTTTGTTTTGGTGGTGTTGGTTTTGTTTTTAGAACTGAAATCAGAAAAGGAGGAGATTGACAGACTATCTTCTAATGGGCTGAGGCTACAGAAAACAGTGTTTGCACTCCCTTGCCTGCTCACCATCCTCCTGGAGCTCTGCTGCTGGCAGTTGTGAAACTGGACAAATCTTTGCATTGATTTAACTCTCACTATGAGTTATACAACTTTCTTCTTCTGTGAGTTACAGAAGACACTTCTACCTCCAACTCGTAGGCAGATGAAGATGAATTAGTTAATGCTGAAATACATGGATAATTATAAATGCGTATTATATGAACGTGAAGTATTTATTATTATATTATTTTATTACTACTGTAAATGTCTGATTGTAACAATTCTTTAGTTGTAAAATAGTGTTCTTCCAGTGGAAGCAAAGAAACCCCAATGTTCTGTGCCTTAAGTATTGTAAATTATAGTAATTTCTTTTGGACATGATAGAAATATTTTAACAAATAAAGTTGATTTCATTTCTGAAGGGCTTTTATGTTCAGCTTTATTTAAACTTTAAAAATATTATCTACCATTTGTCATTGTGTTCCATCCTGTGACAAAACAGTGAGAAAAGGACACGATAACATGAAGAATCTGAAATTGTAAGAGATAAGGAGGACTTTAAGGGTAGATGCATTTCAAATCCTGATATATAGAGAACTCCAAAAGTTATATAGTCTTTCAGGTTTTATTATTTCTAATAGCTAAATTGTATATTTGCATAATCATTGTTTCTTCAGGAGATGTAGCTGATAATTCCTTGTCTTTAGGGGTTGATTTCAAATCCTAGAAGGATGAACTCTTTTAAAAACACAGCAAAGAGCACCTTTAACCATTTTCTATAGGAAACCTGTGTTGGCTTATATACTATTTAAATAAAAGTATTTCTAGACTGTAAAATAAAACATTTTGAATGTAAAACGGCATTAACAGAAATGTGTTTGTTAAGAGAAAATGCCAAGGGAAGCATTCGTTCTTTGTGAAGCTACCACATACAATCAGATTTATGCTTTCATAGGCTTGATATACAAAATCATTAATGACTTCAAGTTCTATATATTCTTTACATTTTCTTATTAATTTCTTTGTTACTAAGCAGAAAAGTATGCATCACCAACAAGTGACATAATGGTGTGTCTGCCTTTGAATCTATAGCTATTCAGTAACCTTTTTGTAGGGAGTCATTATGTAAAAACATGTTCATATTAAGTACTGCAAAGGGTTCAGACCTAGGTACTCATAGACTAGAAAATAGAATAAGGTTTCTATCTCTTCATGTAAGAATTATGAGACTAAAAACAGGTTTGAGGGTTTTTTCCCCCATTATTTCCCACAAACTCATCCACATCTATATGCTTATGTTTCCACAGACTTTGAAAAGGAAGTACCAGATTAGGACAATTAAATATCAAAAGAAAACAGCTGGAGGAAAATAGTCATGCCTTTAGTTATCAGATGTTGAAATTGCAGGAATGCCATTGGGAAAACATCTTGGCTTGCCATAAAGCACACCTGAGAATTCTGTTGGCTATACAGCTTGTAATGTCCTTCAAATAGGCTTTACTCTTTGAAGGAGAGCAGTAAGATATGTAGAGAGTACATAGTACAGTAAAATATATATCTGAAGTAATACTTTTTTTTTAATCCCTGCAGAAAACATACAGAATCATAAAAAACAGCATTTAAAAAAAAAAAATGTCTAATGCAGGTTTTCCAACAGAAGAGCTACTTCTGTTGCAATAACATCCACCACAGATTTCATCAAGAAAATCTGATCTGGAATGACTCCTTATGTAGATGAGCTGATGTACCTGCAAGAGTCACCCTGATGGAGCTATACATCATCTGGTCAGTATGACTTGAAGTTAGAGCAATTGAAAAGACTAGCAAAACAACATTTTCTTTCTGTAACTAAACATTAGTCCAGGGCATCTAATTAAAAGCAGCAAGGTACAGTTTCTACTGTTTCAAAGCTCCGAATGGGAAACTTAGCTCAGTAAGTGAGTCTTATTAATGTCAGTGTAAATCATTACTCACTCTGAAGGGTAGGATTTGAAAATTTTCTCCGGTGTGGCTGGAAGAAGTGGTAGAAGGTGTTTGAGGGTTTTTTTTAAGATAGTAGTTCCTTTTCTCTATCACATGCTATTGCATTCTGTATTACTGGAAAGTCCAAACTTTTTTTCAGGACTGATGTCAGGTTGGTCTACTCTTTGTGTCAGTGGTCAGTGGTCTGGAAGTTGCTATGAACAGGCAAAGCAGGGCACGGAGTCAGTTGTCCTTGCATACCTCTGAAGCAGAAAAAAGAAGGAAAGGAAAAGAAAAAAACATTCAGAAGCTATCCCATGGACAGTCTCGTTTGCAATAAAAATACAACTAAGAAGGAAGAAAACAGTACTGAGGAACAAAGGAAAGCACATAGTCACAATCTTTGCTTAAGTTAAAACTGTCTCTGCTTTTATCTGTCTCCAGCTGTTTGCAAGAAGAGATAAAAGAAAGCATTATTTTCCCCCCTGCTACCATGTAGGCCTGGGCAACCTAACACTGCAATTACAGGCACTTTGGCAAAGTTTGTTTATAGCAAACAGCAATGCTTGCTCTCCAACTTCACGCTCTTTATGGACCACTCCATCAAATATGGCATGTCTCAGCAAAACAGACATCTGTTGCCACAAGTTTGTGCATATGAACTCTCTATATGCAGTCACATTTGGGCAGAGGGAAGACCCTCAAAGAGAAATATTTATCAAATGCTTCACAGGCTCCAGAGCCATTAGACCTTTTACTCCTCACAGTTGACTTCAAAACTAAAACAAATGGTGCAGCCCTCAACTGGCCTCTGTGGCTTCACCTCTGCAATCACTCCACCCTCCACCACTCCTCAGGGCATACCACTGATAAGAGCTGCAGACTGGGGAGAGTAGGGGGATCAGCCTGGCAGTGAGGGCTGCCTCCTCTGTGGCTCTGATCTAGAGCTCTTCCAGTTCACCATAGATCTGCAGGCAAATACTAACATCTGCCCTTAACATACTGCCCCTTTAAAGGAAGCAATTTATTTTGCATGAAGGTCACCTAGCATACCACATTTTCCTCATACAGCCCCAAAAAAACACTAACTTGCAAGCATCAGGTGCTGAGAAACCTCACTTATTCTGAGTATCCGATGGTTATCTCTCAAGGGGATTTTATTCCTAGCAAGGAGAGATAAATTTCTGTTGTGCCTGAGAAGTGTTAATGGTACCCATAGGTGCCAACAGACTTCCCTCACCTAGTGAAAAAGGTTAGGTGCTCTGACCCTGGCCAAAACAGAGTCAGAAGTAATTTCCCACACTTGCTTATCCAATACTGGTTCTTTAAATTGGTATATTTGAGATTGTTAAGATCTATCCCTACACATTTCATTATTCGTCTTTCATTGGCTCTAATAGCGTGTCAGCAGGCTGTGTGTCTGGATCATTACACCCACCAGTTTCATGTGCCTGAGCAAATATGTAGCAACTTTATGTTTTGGCTTCTGTTTATTGCAAAGGTGATATAGTACAGCAGACTGGCTCATGTACTGAGCAGCCCTGTGAATTGCAGCTTACAGGCATACATCTTGTGGAGGCCTATTTAGTCACCTTGCAATCATCGCCTGCAATTCACTGTCTGTCTCACCTTTTTACAACACAGTCATATATGAAAGTGGGAGACTTAACAACAGCCGAGCAGCTATGTACTTGCACTCTGCAAAGCACATTCTTGGTCAGCTAAAACATGTAATTCCCTTCATATTTGGCTGATTGACCTTGCCCTTGGCTTGTTGTATGAGTGACTTCTTGTTAAGGGTGTGAAGAGTCTGTATGCCATTGTAATAAATCCAGATGCTGTATATATGTTGGATATAACATTTCTCTTGAAGTACATGCTGGCACAGCAATAGCCCTCATTAACAATTGTCTTCAGCTGCTGCAGCTCAACCATATATTTACAAAACTACAATTTATAAACCAATCTGTGAGGCTTCAGTTCAGATATTGTTTGTAGGATGGCACCTGGGTGAAACCTTGGGAATATACCACCAGACTAAAACACTGGTAAAGTCTCCAAATCAAACAGCCAGAAAGGCATCATCTTTATAGACCTACTAGTTAGAGAGGGCATATTGTCCTGGCTGAACCTCCTGGCACCTGTCCACATGGATTCAGATCTCTGTTTCTGCCAGTCAAGATACTTCTCTGAGCTTCACACGATATATGGGGCATGCCTGGACATCTAGGCACAAAGATTTCTGAGCAGAAATAGATGTATAACCTATTAGGCCCCAGGACACAAGACTGGGCCTGACTCAACTACAGGAGACGTTTTCAACTCATCCATACAGAGTTTTATGTCATTAGACAGCACAACAACGCTGAGCATGAACTTGTTTTATATGCATGGCACATAATAACCTGTACCCCTTACCAGCAGAGTGTCTTTTGCCCCTTGTCTTCACTATGATGCTTCTGTATGCCCACTGAATAGAAAGCTTCAGATGACTTGTCCTATTTATAAAACATTTCAAAACATTTTCTTTAAGAGCAAATCTCTCATATAGGCCAATGAAGTACTTCTTGCATCCACGCTGACAAAAACTGTCTAGTTAAATTCTCTAAAGTTTTCTGGGGAAAGTTGTGCCTCCTGGCTTCATATCACCAAGATTATAGCTTTCCAAAAAATACAGAAGAGAGTAAGATGAAAAACTTAATTGAAGATGAAGAAGTGGTACAATGCAGGAAAGATAATCTTTGGGAAAACATCTTTAAAGAGCAGAGAGTTGGGATTAAACAGAATACATGTTAAAGAATCTTTCTACCTGTATGTGAACTCTTCTGAAGATGGTTTCTTACACCCAAAAGTTTTAAAAAAGAATAAAGATTAACAGATTTGTCAAGTAGCGTGTTTTACACATCAGTCTTGTTCTTTCAGTCACAACACTATGTTCCCTCTCCTCAAACTTGTATAACGCAGCACCAGCTGTGAAGCTGCTTCTTGTACAAGAAGGAAATCCTAGTTGCAAAATAAAGTGTCAGTAAACACTGTCTTTAGCTTTGAAGACAGATTATGAAGGCCATGTGATACTGAAAATTAATTTAGCTCTGTTTTCCTGTCTGCTATGCCGATGTTGGTTTGCTAACTTCAGTTAATAACGTTTATGATGCATATTGGTAACACAGCTGGAAATTTCCTATTGTTTTTAACATCAGTGTTCAGGGCAAACAGGAAATACAGGAGTATGCTCATTACACTGCCTCTCTCCCTCTCCACTGTTCTTCACAGAGGTTATATCCCAGCTCTATCTGTGTGGACATGTGAGTAACAGCTCCAGAAAAAAAAGACCCATACAGAAATGCTGTGCAGTACAACAGCTCCAGCAGTCCAATAACATGCAACAAAAGCCAATTTGGTGCATTCATATGCCATGTTCTCCTTTCATCTGAGCACATCCTCTTAGTGACATACCTGTCACAAATGAAGTTAATCAAAAACACTGCAAAAGTTCAATAGTAAGACATCAATGATAAAATGTATGTAGGCCTACCTCCGGTCCAACAGCTTTAACAGGGAATCATCTATAAACATAAATCCAAGTGCAAAGTATATACCTAATGCAAAGTAATGTCCAATGCTGCAACTCAAATAGTTTGAGATGGTAACAGACCACAGTCATGTATCTACTGTCCCTTTTGTACTGATATCAGGCAAGCTATGCTGTCAGTCAGTTTCACCTCATCCAAAATTTTTCTCTTCTGGTTTTGTCAGGCTATTTTCCATCTAGATCATCTTTACTGACACAGGGATGTAGCAGAGAAATGGGAGCCCACATTTAGACAAGCCAAAACTGGTTACACAATCACTGCTTTAATGCTAATAGCTTCATTATATAGAAGATTGTAGGACCTATTTCAAAAGAAAACAGCAACCTGGAATGCAGAAGCAATGGAAAGAGCTAAATGTCAATGGCGAGAAAATCTTCTAATGAATTCCCATTACAGTGTATAGGCAATACAACATCCCATGGAGACAAGAGAAAAATATGATTACGTATTTTGGCAATAGTTACATCATTAATGGAATCTTACCTGCATTTTTTCATCTGCACTTTATAAAGGATATTGAAATCTGTAAAAGTTCCAGGAAAAAAAAAAAGGGAAAAAAAGAAAAAGCTATAGGTATCATTTAAGATACAAAAACATACAATACAATGAAAAGTCTAGCAAGTTCAGTCCATTATGAAGGCAAGAGTAACCACTAACTTGATCTCCCACAGTATCACCTAGGAAGATATTCAGTCCCATTGCTTTGTTGAATTCACAGAGCTATTTTCATAGTTTTACACAGAAGTGCCCCAATGAAGCCAGTGTACCTTTTACATGGAGACAAAGATGTCATTCATTACCAGTGTTAAAGAGTTAGATTCACCCAGTATTTGCAGAAAGGCTGATTACTAGAAGTCTCTCAAGCTAATGGACTGGTACTGTCACATGCACATTGGTTTATGTGACATGTGAATGAAGGCAATTCTGGAGCAGGCTTTGAATCCACTATCACTGAAGGTGTTTCAAGCGAAGAAAAAGAAAGCGCAAAGAAATGGAGAGAAGATGAGACATTATTAGCAATTAGTGCACAGATTCATTGCAAACTATAACATTAAAAGCCATAAACATGAATTACAAGCAATATCATAGTGTTAAAACATTACTATATTATTAGTAGAGTGTCTACCACCCCTGACTAAGATTGAGATTTTGCTGTGCTAGGCACTGTACAAGTGTATAAGAAGAATAAACTGCCCTCAGCAACTGACAAAAACTGATGGATTATTTTCTGACACTTAATAAAATATCTATCACCACAGAGTCTGTATCCACACTCCAAGGCAAAACCCTCTATGTTCACACACTCCTACTTCAGTCCTGTTTTTACCAGCTTTGTTGATTTTGCTGTTTATTTTCCATCTTCTCTGTACTGCTCCTAGATCACATCACCAGTACAGGCGCCACTCACCAGGAGATGGCATCATTAGAAGTTAATAACACTGACTCTTAACTCTGCAGACTAATATAAATGTTAGACTGAATACAGCACTAATAAATGAGTTCCTGAGCCTCACACTACTGATAAAACCTAACATACCCACAGCAAAGCACATCAAGTACTCGAATGCAAGGTGTCAGTTTTTTAAAGGTAATTTTCAAAAGATGAAGCTACTATGGTCTGCTACATTGGCTACAAACCATCTATCTCCCTGTACGTACTAAGGCTGAACATACTGTCAGCACTCTGCAAAGGCTATCCTTACATTACCTGTAGAATCAATGAGAGACAATTTTTCATATACAATTAAGAGAAAGGAAATCTTAGGCTGGTAAAGGAGCATACAACTATATAAAGGTTAACACAGAACTAAAGTTATGGGCAATAATACATTATTTTTTTCAAGTGATTTCCATATTAGTGTTCCACTCATGCTAAATCAAACTTGCAGTGAGTGAGTAAATGTGATCCAGCCTACTTGCATGGATAAGGAATGATTCTTGTATCACTGCTCAAAGACTTACAGAAAGTGAAATAGTTACCTTTAACCTTACTGTTCTATCAAAGAGACCAAGGAATCCACTTGCTGGGTTAAGTGTGTCAGAAAGACAAATTATACCAGTCTTGTGTGCATGGATTCTGAGGTGCTGAATACTAATTTTAAAGGAGTTTTATCAGATAGCCAGATGAAAAGAAGTAACAGGGACTTGTTACTTTTCAAGAGTATATGCTTTGCCTGGCTGTTGGCAATTAAAGTTTGACAGTATGTTAAGATATAGATACAAAATAGGCTTGAATATATTTGTTTTCAAAAATCATTATGTTGTATAAAAATTCAGATCTTGGAACATTTTGTAGAGTGGAGGGAAAAAATAGACTATTGTATTGTCATCATTTGGGAAATCAATAAATAAGTATGTGATGATACACTAATTAAAGCACTTCACAGAACTTGGCCTTCTATTATGATGCTAAAGAGGAAAATATGTCAGTAAATAAAATTCCCAAGAGATAAATTATTTTTCTGCTGTATTTATTGTTTTTCCTTAACAATCTCATGTACCAACTTCAGTCCTCTGCATATGTGATTATCTCAAATATATTGAAGCAAGTACTGTGGTATATGCTGCCTGGTTTCCTTTACTGTATCATTCAGCTCCTGAATAGTGATGAGAACTGCTGCTAGGCAAACTAAAGATTCGCTTTAACCTTAGAAAAAGCTACAGGTAAACATCTCTGCCTATGACGACATCCTCTGGAATTAAAAGTAGAGTGGTACTTTAGATATGTCAGTGTGCTCCAAATCACAGAAATATTGTGGTCAGGAAAAAAATTTATGGTGCTCTGAGCAGTCAACTGCCTTCTTTTAATGACTTGAGGAAAAGTATATGTTGGATGCCTTTTTTCCAACTTCATACACCAGACCTGTGCTCTCATTAAATAAAAAGCTGTAAAAAACCCACAAGTATTTATCCCAGGTATTGGCTAGTGCTGTCTCACTACCTGTTTGCTCCCTGTCAAAATCTACTTGCAAACCCATATGCATTCTGCACGTACTACCTCTTTATTTCCAAATAGCATAGTCAACTCAAGATCACTTCCAAAATACAAAAGTGTTTTCTGGCATGTGGAACAGGCAAGGATCTGTGGCAGACCATCTCCACTGCATCTCTCTGGCATGTGGAACAGGGTTGTGGATCTGTGGAGGACCATCTCCACTGCAGCTTCAGTTTAAACTCAGAAGATCTGAGATCTGATTTCTACCTCTTCTGTAAGGAAAAGAGACCAAGAAAAGACAAGAGAGGGGAGTTTCAAGGACAACCTGAAAATAAGATAGGTAAAGATCAGCTCTGATAGCCATTTGAGTGAACAAGAAATTATTTTTTTGTAAATATATTAAAAAATTAAAATTAATTAAAAAAACAACTAACTTTTCTTAAGGGCGGGTCTATGGAGCAATCTCAGAAAGAAGAAATGCAGGAGAAGTAACATACTTTAAAGTCTGATAAATACTACTACCCAGCATATCATAACAGGAAAGGATTTTTCAGCTATGACTGATTATTGCAACAGACCATTTTATAGATTATGGGTAGGATTTAATCTTGGTTGAAGAATCTATGCTTCTTCCTAGACTGGCTTACAGTATATTTCTTCTAGTGCCATTTTTATTCTCCACCAGTGCTTATGATTCAAGCAGGAATATCAACTCAGAATCTATGACAAGTAATGTTTTTTAATCATTTTTCCATTACCTGGTTAATTAATAACCCTAAATTTCTCCAACATAACTGGTTGTACAGCAACCACAAGCCTGAAAATCCATTCCAGGAGATGAGTCTGTAACTGAAAGGCCACTTTCTCCATAGTACATGTTGAGCTAGCTCATAGCACATACCTTCCTGTTGGAATGTATCTCAGAACGCTGAGATATGTACAAAATGCATGGGAATATATCATGGTGACAAACGTGAAGTCACAGGTTATAGGACATATGTGACTTGAAGGAGTTATTGACATGAGTGTTAGATTTGAACATTTAATAGAACTTTATTTGTATTGCTTTGGTCTATGCAGTCACTTAGTGCTACTATTTAGAGGAACAGCTCAAAGACTCAGACTTACACAGCTGTTAGTAGATAAGTTCAGCACCAGCTAATGGGGAAACCATGGCAGGAAAGGAGGAAGTAGTCATATAAGAGCAGTCGCTTTATCCTCATCACATATGTCTCTCAACTACCTGCATAAGACTGGGAATATGAAGTCAAATGGGGGAATTCTGTGGGATTCAAGCTGCGTTTGCAAGATTGGCAACCTTCTCACCAGGATCAGAGAAACTAGTGGTAGTGATTTCATGGGGCTTACATTATATCGAATGAGATTATTGTTTCAGGCCTGCTTCTTTTATAGAGGCATTGCTTTACATAGTTACCTTAACACTGGCGCATTTTTGCATTCTCTGCATAAACGTTCACATGTACTTAGCACCTCTGAAAATGAAAAGGCCCCGAGAATATCTACAGGAATTGTGGCACAGTTTGAAGTAAGGATAGATACTCAGACCAAGATAACAGACAGACAAACCAATTATGGACTTTCAGAGCTTTCCACAATTTGAGGTCTTCACCCTACTAGTACAAAGCACTCAAATTAATGCACTTCCACTAGGAACTTGCACAGTCATCCCACTGCCTCATCCATGAGTCATCTCCCTGACAAGAAAGTCAGAGACTGATTCATCCCTGATATCTTCTTGAAAGTAAAAATGTATATGATTACTTGTATTTAAAGCCAGAAGGCAACTGATACTTAATACAGTCCACTAAGAACAGGTTCTCCTGTTATATTACAATAGGTAACTTTCAAGAAGAGTTTGGTATGGTAGATTTGTATGTATATGTACAACATACTGTCTAGAAGCTTTCAGCAGCTAGTGTATAGAGGATATTGGAGGGAGGGAGACTTGTTTTGAACCTGAAGTAGAGCAGTAAATACATTTGCTGAGTGTTGAAGCCCTGTGGGTACTATGTTGTCCTCATCAGAAGTGATACTGATGGGTCAGTGACAAGAAAAGTCTTGCCCTCTAGACAAAAAAATTCTAAACACAGAAAATGTGTAAACATAAAAATCATATTGCTTCCTATTATATACCTTGCTTCAGACATAATCTTTCTGTGTTTTGAGGTTTCCAACTTTGCAGATTCATTTAATGAAGTTAGTAATTCTTCTGCAAAACTAGCAGATGAAAGTTGTCTTTATCCACTGTTGTCAGATGGAATTAGATACTCATAGAATACTCTAGGTTGTAAGGGACTTTTAAATGTTATCTAGTCCAACCCCTTTGCAATGACCATAGACATCTTCAACTAAACAGAGCCCCATTCAACCTGACCCTGAGTGTTTCCAGGTATGAGGCATTTATCATATCTCCAGTGTTTCACCACCCTCATCATAAAGTTTCTTCCTTACATCTAGCCTGAATATACCCTCTTCTGGTTTGAAACTTACCCCTTATCCTATCACCACAGGCCTTGCTAAAAAAGTCTGTCCTAATCTTCCTTATAAGTCCCCTTTAAGTGTTGAAAGGCCACAATAAGGTCTCCCCAAGGCCTTCTCGTCTCCACACTGAACAAGCCAAACTGTCTCAGCCTTTCCTCGTAGGAGAGTTGTTTGATTCCTTCTGATCATTTTTGTGGCTGTCCTCTGGATCGAGTCCAGCAAGTCCTTATCTTTCTTGCACTGAAGATTCAAGATGCAATATTTCAGGTGAGGTCACAAGAGTGTAACAGAGAGGCACAATACCTCCTTTCACCTGCTGACTAGGCTTCTTTTTAGGAGCCCAGGATATGGTTGACTTTTCCAGCTTTCCATCCACTCATACCCTCAAGTCCTTCTCTGCAGCACTACTCTTACTCACTTCAATCCCCCAGCCTGTATTGATACCAGGTATTGCTCCAAACCAGGTACAGACATTGCACTTGGCCGTGTTGAACCTTATCAGGTTCATATGTGCCCACTTCTCAGCCTTGTCCAAGTCTCTCTGAATGGCATCCCATCCCTCAGGCATGTCAACTACACCACTCATCTTGATGTCATCTGCAAATTTGCTGAAAGTGTACTCAATACCACTCTCTATGTCATTAATAAACACATTAATCAGTACTGGTCCCATTATGGTTCTCTGAGGGATACCACCCATCTCTGATCTCCATCTGGCCATTGAGCTGTTGATCAGTACTCTCTGGATGTGACCATCCATTCAAGTCCTTATCCATGGAACAGTCTATCTATTAAATCCAGATCTCTCCAGTTTAGACAGAAAGGTATTGTGGGGGACTGTGTCAAAGGCCTTACGGAAATTTGGATAGACATTATCCATAGCTCTTCCCTACTCTGATGTAGTCATACCATCATAGACGGCCACCAAACTATTCAGGCAGGATTTTCCCCATGTTGGCTGTCTTAAATCATCTCCTTGTCTTCTGTGTACCTTAGTGTGCGTGGTGTGACTTCTTGGAGGATCTGTTCCTGATCTTTTCAGGCATAAAGCTAAGTCTGACAAGCAGGTAGTTCTCATGGTTCTCCTTTCTACTAGTTTTAAAAATTAGTGCAATGTTTCTTTTTTTTTTTCTTCTCCAGTCGCTGAAGAATTCACCTGACTATCATGCCTTTTCAAATACCCTGGAGAGTAGCTTGGGAACTACATCAGTCAGTTCCCTCAGGACTCTAGGATGCATCTCATCAGGTCCCATAGACTTATGGGACCCTATTCTGTTCAGATTCCTTAGGTGGTCATGAACCTGATCTGTGTAACGGTGCACAGACTTTTCCTGCATAGACAGTGAAAGGGATTTTACTTCCTCAGTTTCTGTCTTGAGCTCCATCCGTTCATGAGGTGTGTGAAGAGAGGTTGCCAGGGAAGAATCAATTGTTACTAGTTTGCCAGACATGTTCATCAGGAATAGGATACACCCAGATTTATAGCTAGAGTAATAAACTGCAGACTGCTCTGTCTGCAGACATTCTGTCAAATGTATTCTTGACTGTAGTGGTTTTGTGTGGCCAGGTTTTGGTAGTGGGCGGCTACAAGGGTCGTTTCTTTAAACAAAGAGCTGCCAGAGTTTCCCCTGTAGCTGATAGGGCCACTGCCAGTCAACTCTAAGATGGACCCACAGATGACCCAGGCCTGGACAATTAGGGACTGCAGTAACACCTCTGAGAATAAAATATTTGAGAAGGGGAAGAAGTTGCTGTGCAGTTGCTAAACAGCAGCAGCAACAGGGAGAGAGAATGTGAAAAATTCTCTGCAGACACCAAGGTCAGTGAAAAAGGAGGAAGAGGTGTACAGACACTGGAAGAGAGATTCCCCTGTGATCTACGATGCAGCCCACGGTGAGGCAGGCCCTGCCTTGCAGCTATGGAGACCACAGAGCAGAGATCCACTTGCAGCCTGGGGAGGATCTCATGCCAGAGTCAGTAGATGCTGAGAGGAGACTGACTCTGTGGGAAGTTCCAATTGCAGTAAGTTCCTGGCAGGACCTGGGAGCCTGTGGGGGACCCATGCTGGAACAGTCTGTTCCTGAAGAGCTGTTCTCTCTGTGGATGACTCACATTGGAGCAGTTTGTGAAGAGCTGCACTCTGTGGGAAAGACCCACACTGGAGAAGTTTGTGAAGAACTGTATCCCATGGGAAGCACCCACATTGAAGAAGCTCGTGGAGGACTGTCTCCTGTGGGAGAGACCCCACAATGTAGCAGTGAGAAGTGTGAAGAGGCCCACTCCAAGAGGAAACATCAGCAAAGTCCATCTGTAATAAACTGATCAAAACCCTCATCCCCCTGCCTTGCTGGGGGGAAGTAGGGACCTGGGAAGAAGGGAGGGGTGGGGGGAGGTATTTTAAGATTTGGAGTTTATTTATTATTTTCCTATTGTGTTTTGGTTGTTCATTAATAAATCAAACCTTTTCTCCCCAAGCTGAGTCTTTTGCCTGTGGTAGTAATTCCTGCTACCAAAACCTGGCCACACAAAACCACTACATTGTCCCACCTCCCAGTGACTTTCCTTGTATCTGAACCATGTACTTCATCCATCAAGACTCAAACTCCTTTATGAAGGCAGCAAGGTTTTCAGCAACAGAGCAGCATCACAAAAGGTAAACAAGCACAGACCAGGAGCAGAGCATCTAGTGACCATGAGCCATACCTCTTTACTAACATTTCTGTGCACACGATAAATTAGAAGGGAGACAAGATGGTTATCCAGAGAACAGATAACAGAGATCAAACAAGTGCAAGGATGTGCTTTGAGAATACCCCTACACACTGACACAGTTGCAAAAAATTTTCTGAGTCTCTTCAATCTTGTATCCAACCTCTTGCAAAGAGAGATTTTAAAATGCATGCTTAGATAACATTATTTTCTGGATAATTCAACTCCAGAGTAACTTTAATATAGATCAAATTTATACTGAAGAACTTTTTCCTTCAAGTTAAAGACGTTGGGTACTACATTGCGTGAAGGTTCTTTTGGTACTTGCTAAGAATATAAAATCCCCTTACATGCATTTGATGGATATGTTTGACATATTAATCATTTTAAAATTTCATTACCAATTCATCTGTAGATAACAGGCAAGGAGAGGATTCTACTGCTGTGCAGGAAAATATTAATTTCCTTTTTTTATTCTGAAGTCACTGCAGTTTTCTTCCAACAGCTATGGATAAGTTTCAACTCTTGGTACACAATATTAGGCATTAAAATCCATATTTAGGAAGTGGTCTAAGCGATCTAATTTGCCATAGCACTCACAGTTAAAATTATTGATTTTCTATACTAATTTGCATTAGGTATATGCAGTAACACAAAGGAAAAGGAACAGAAAATCATTTATATTTACTTTCATCTATCCTTCAAGTTTGACTGTTTCGCAACTGGTGCATCAGTGTCTCCAAACAATTGACATAACAGGTCTTGCAATTAAACAAGTAGAGCTTTTGCAATGCTCAGGATGCTGCTGAGGTCTGCTGCTATGTAATGGCTTGGGCTGCTCCCTACTCTCTTGTAAATAAGCGATCTTAATCTGACATGACCGAAATTTTACTTAACACATACCTGGCACCTTTTAATCTTGCTAGCAATCTTTGCTCACTGAGGATTGGTTTAGTCAGAGACTTTTGTAATGACAGCTTCTAAGAGCTAATAGTCAGTTTGGGCCCCAGTGTTTACAAGAAGCTTGTTGGTGACAACCTTTCACATCCAACATTACTTTTCATTACTGAACTGAGGACAGAAGTTGAAATCAGATTTCTTTCCTGGAAGCATATAAGAGTCAGAACAGGATCTCAAATCTCACATTTGTGTTCTCCTAACTCTCAAGCCAGCAAGAATAAAGACTAGGCTATCTTTTTAATGCAAACTTACACAGTCTTAACAGGAACCAAGGAGTGACGAGCACAGTCTGCTTTTCAGTTTGGTTAATTGGCCATAGTAAAGCATTGTAGGGCAGCATAGAGGTGCTCTGAGGTGTAATGTAGTCACATCCCTTCCTATGACACATTGGAGAAGGAACTTTTGTACATCTATGTCTAGATGTACAGTGAAGTAGTATTTGCCTCTGTGTTATGTATAGAAGAGTTGGACATTTAAGTTCTGGTAAATATTAAAAGAAAACAAAAAGCCATGGATTAATATGTTTCCTTTACTCTCCACTTCACTATCACCAAAGTGTCTGACATCATCCCATTGAAAATAATATCAATAACAAAACCTCTATGGACATGTATTAATTTTCTAGCAGCATGTGTGAAGTCTCCAACAGCTTAATTTCATCTCATTTAACTTTATCTAACCAAAGAATCTAAAATTTTACTATATAGGAAGTACAATGCTATAAAAAGACACAAAACACTGCATCACTGCACAGTGATACTGTTCTCTCTGGTTTGTGCAGCGGTAGAACAGCTCCAATCTCAGCTCAAACAGCATGTGCACTGGAGTACACTCTGCATAGGCTGATTTTAAGAGAGGATCAAAAACATCTTTCCTGAATTCATTAAATTGAAGCCTGAGGGTGTCTAGAACAATTGAGTTCCAAGCTCCAGTGTCATAGTATGACTGAAAACCAGGCAGAATTTGCAGGTAAATTCAACACACATCATAGAAGCCTTTCTGGACAGACCCCTGTAGAAGTTCATTTGATGTGGACTTTAAGGTAGTTTCAAACACATGGAAATGCTGAGTGTAGGTGAGACCATCAGCTCTTTCCTTCCTTTGTAGTAGAATTCTCCCCTGCAGTGCAAGGAGCCAGGCTAATTACACTTCTATGAGAAAGCATCTGTGTATCTAGCAGCTCCAGTGAGTAAACTTCAGCCTGATGCAATTTAAACTGCTTGAAAACTTCACATTCCTGGAAAAAAACAGAATAACGAAAAAGCTGTAGGCAGGCAACTGACAAGAAGTTTACCAGAAGATACTACTATATCTTTCACATCTAGTTTTTTGGGTCTATATCACAGAGACAATATCATTATTAGAATAACCATTAAACATCCTCAGTAAGTGTTTCAGATGTCATGTAAGGGATGTCAACAAGAGGTTTCATTCAGCTAATAAAACATGTCAGCTCTTCAGTCCACTGCTTTACTGACCTTGAGATTGCCCCATTAAAGTCATTACAAAGAAAACAATTGTGTGTTATAGACATGGATGGTGTGCTGTATGCACCATCCAGAATGCAGTTTAGAGGGAAAATCCAATGTAGATTACAGGTATTCTTGTGTGACAAGTGGTATAATAGCTCTTTCTTAATCCTGATGGGTTTTTTTCTGTTATTTAACAAGTCCTCACTGTTTTTTACTGCCCAAGACAAGGTTCAGGCCAAGAAGGGAAAAACGGTTTGAAACCTTCAGTGAAATTAATTGACCTATCCAATCGTCCGGTCACAACAATTTTTCCCACATACATTAATTCAATACTCAGCGTCATATCCAGCAGGCAGAGCTAGAGTCTTCTCAGCAGACTTCATGTCTCCAAATGCACTTTTGAGATGCCAGTGCAGCATAGCAATATTCAAATTGATCCATGTGCAGCAGGGAAAGTTGGAAACACTGGCCCTCCACATAGATGTGTTACACTGGGTACGGGACAGTGCATCAAGGAACCTCCTGCCTGCTGTCTTTCTGTGAAGTAGCAGACCCACTAAAGGAAGTAGTCTGAGCTTTCAAAGGCAGATTTTAAAAAAACATGCTGTAAATATTTACATAAGCATCAAAACCAATTAATAACCATCTGCCATGGAAAGGTAGACACCTAAACTGATCAGGCTCTTATCTAAGCCATCTACTTCGTTTGGTAATTTGTGAAACTTGAAGAGGACTGCTATAGCTGCCATGACTTGTGCTGCTCCTGGACTAGTGAGGACAAAATCCAGTAGTGACAGAAATCTCTTAACTTTCTGCCTATCATTACATCAACAAAGAATGATAATGATATGAATACCAGACAAAGAGTAAATACAGAAGAAAGCCACTTCAACAACGTAGTACAATACCTGCTTTATAAACTTACCTCTTTGGATTTTATTCCTTCTAACATAGGAAAGAGGCACAAGATATTTACTTAATTAGCAAGTTATTGTAAATTTTGTACAATATCTTCTCCTTTCACCCTTTCCTCTATAACATTAGGTCCAAGAACATACTGAGAGTGAAGGGGCTAGACTGACAAAATACAGGAAAAATGTACCAGGATTACTTGTATAAAAGTAAGAGATGATTGCTGTTTCTATTTCCAACTATCCCACACAAGAGTAACCACAGGCAGTCAGAACACCAAGGCAGAATTGATGTTACAGATCCATAACACCTCAGGCCCTCCAAAGGTTTGCATTTTGTCAGTCATTTTACAGATTCTTCTGTGGTCCCTTCTAGTAACATTAAGCAGATGTTTACAAGAACTTTCACAAAGTAGAGATTAGTTCTGTCATACTAGCAGGTTATGGTGAGCAGCTCTGAAATTTGCTTATGAGACAAACAGGGTCTGAGGTACGGAAACAATTTACATAATTTTCACTACATAAAAGCTTATTTGACAACTGCCCTGCTTTTGAGAGTGAATTGTATCTTTCCAGTCACCTGTTACAGGGCTATCTCTTCAAATATGGGTAGTCCAGCAGAGCACTAGTTCTGTTGAGGTTTTCTGGACTCTGGATTGTAAATACAGTCAATATGGATCATGCAAGATGTATCTAATCTACGGCAGATGATCAGAGTCAGTGCAACATCTATCACCTGTTGACTTTGCTTTACACAGAGCATCTAATTTCCACAAATCCAGAAATGCCAGTGTGTCTATAGCATATCAGACCAGAAACATTTATTCTGTTCTGCTGAAGCCTAGACACAGTCCTCTCCTGAAATTGTATGTTTGCAAATGTTTAGGGAAGGTATTGCCTATATTATATCATTAAAAAACAAAACTTTATTGTAAATTTAGCTAGATGTGTTTAGGGAGAAGGGGAAGTTACACGAGCTCTGAGTCAAATGGCAAGGAAGTGGTTACACTGCTCTGTAGCACCATGGTGGTTAACACCACTGCCGCATCAAACCTGGGCACCAACATGTCTGTATAATGTCATATTATTTTAATATTCATACAGCAGACTGCATTTGTTTGTAGCTTCCAAAACCAGAGTATGGTCTGATTTTCAAACAATAGAGCAATCAACTTTACCTTTGATATGGCTTAATTTTTCAGTGTCATTCAAGTACTTTGGATCAAAAGCTCTGAGGCCATATTACTTTTGTTATTTCATATCTGTACAGGGAAGAGTCATTTTCTGTAGTTTCCTATGATATGAAGAGGGACAACACTGCAGAAAGTTACTATTTTAATGTTTTTAAGGAGTTAAACAGACTGCTCTGTATTTGGAAAGAGTTTAGATTTTTCTTTACAGAGAAAAGAAAACCTAGCAGCGCTAGGTTTTGCCCAGGGTTTTCAGCTGTAGAGCTGACTGCAGAAATATGAACTACAGAAAGCATCCATTTAATGGCTGCTGCTTGTGCTATTTGGAGTCTGAAAAATTACAACAAAGGAAGGTTAAAATAATCAGCAATGGTATAAATACTACTTAAGCCAGCAGTCACATATGGTATATTAGCAATGTAGATGGATTTAATGAAAACTGAGATCAGAGCATACATCTGTCATCAACCAAACCTACAAAATATTTTCCTTGGAAAATGGAATGTGAAAACAGAAGTGCTCATCTGTAATAGTTATAACAACTCCGAATAGAAAAACTAGTGCTGGTTTAACATATTTTGTCAGTTAATGTTAACTAAAGAGGCAATTCCTGTGACGACTGCCTTGAACAGAACAGATTGTGTGATAGGTCGTAATCAAACACACATCCTTAGATTAACAGCTCCAAAGTACTGCATACTTCTGTAAGTCACCCTGTAATGCAAAACCAAGTGTGATTTGTCACACCATTTCAGTCTTCACTACAGCTAAGATAGTAGCTGGAATTTTTCAGGCTTCACAGGAGGAATATTAAAATGGATAATACTAGCATGCATTTTAAAGAAAATTCTCAGCACTTGCCAAGTCATGCTCTCTGAGGTATCTGCCAGTGTGGGAGGGATGCATGCTCTCAAGGGGCCCTGTGTTTCATGGTCATCTCAGGCAGGGGGCTGCAAAGTTCATTAAATGATCTTATCTCACTGCTTGTTCTGTTCAAAATAGCCTTGATATGATGAAGGATTTATGTTACCCTCACTTCAAATAAAAAGTACCGAGGGATGCATTTCATTACTGCCCTGTGACATTGGAGAAGACAGGGCTGCAGTAGTAGTATTCCTCATTTGTTTGTGTCACACAGAGGATTTATTTGCAGTAAGAGTCCAGCTCCAAAGGTAAGTAAGTATTCGTTTTTTGTAGCAAGTTTTTCATAATAAGGTCAACAAGAAATGCACTAGTTCTCTAATTCTCACAAAAGCATGTTCTAGGAAAGATGAGAGTGTGAGGAAAATGCCAGGGAAGACTGCCCAGTTTAGCAGCATTCTAAGGAAGCTGAGTAGCATTGATACAGAAAAAATATGTACGGGCAATTTCCATGCCACAGCTCTGAATAAAACACCAGAAGATGTGGCTCTATATTCTCAGTTGATGGGCTAAATGGTAGCCCAGTTTACACACACCCTCTGCTTGCAAAGGTTTTTTTAACAACAATCTGCAACTAAGAGGCTGCTCAATTAAATTATAGACACCTTCACATGAATCAAGATCATCTTGTCTTGAGTATTTTGTCAGAAATAAATGATCTAATGAAGAACATGAGCCCCCAGAAGGATTTATCTTTTTTGATCCAAGACTATCAAGTCCTCCTGTACTCAAAAATCAAAGAGCAAAATGAATAATTTCTAAAACTTTTTACTAATAAATGTTAAAGTATGTTATACGTTCGGTCTTATGAATTCTGCAGTTCATAGGATCAGGCTTCAAATATACCTGGCAGTGGGGAAAATTTAGTGATCAACAACAGTATATCATATGAGTGAAGAATAGATTCTTTAAATATGTCTTAAATGTGGAAAATTAAAAGCCAGTAAGAGTTGGACAAACTTATGGAAAGTTCAGGAAAGATATTTGAACATTCTGTATTGCACTATGCTTTTGGATGGCTGTTCACTTGATGCTCATCTCTGTGTGACTGTCACAACACTTCTGTTTTTGTGTGCTGGTGACAGGATGTTTGAGAGCACAGACCACCACTACAGTGAGCCAGGTGCAGAGAGGGAGAAGCTGAGGAGCAGAGGGGTGCTGAAAAGATGCTCCAGGGGAAGTTTGGTAAGATCAGCATGAGCAGTTGGGAAGAAATTCAGCTCCAGCAAGAATCAGAGACATTTTCCAGAGGGAACAACAGAGCTGAGGAAATCATCCAGAAAGATATTTGAAAGCAGAGGTGTGAGTCAGTCAGGTTAGACTGAGGAGCTGGCATGGGAGTTGAAGAGGGCAGACATGGAGTCAGAGAAGGGAAAAGCAAAGAAACATCTCATGGAAGTCCTTGGTTGTAGGCTGAAAGAGAAGAATCAGTGAGAACCACAGAGTGGAAGATAATAAGTAGCTAAAAAAATAAATAGGCATAGGAGAACTAGGGTAGCAACACTTGAAAGGATGACCTGTAGGGAAATGAAACTGTTTATTCCTGAAGTGTTTTGGTCAAAAGTTTTGAAGAATTTTAACCTTCAGCTGAGCCCTCTGACACAGAAAAGCAAGGTAGTGAACTAGTTCCCTCCACTTTGGTAATCCAATAATTCAGGTATCTGGTATCCAGGGAAGAGTGATAACAGGTAAAAAGAAGTGAGACCCAATAGAAAAGGAGGACAGAAGGAAACACAGTGCATAGTGTTCAAAGGCATTGACACTGACACTGTGTCAATATGAGATGCAAAAACCACATAGTTACCACCAGCCTGCCCTAATATATTTCTTTGTCATAAAGGTATCATAGGAGAAAAGGTCTGAACTTTGTAACAGTCCAAAACATTTCAAGAAGAGTTATTCTCCAGATCCAAAAAAAATAGACTCAGATACATCAGCTTTTCATAGAAAAGCAATAATGAACTGTTGCAATTAGGAACAAGGAGAATAATTGAACAGAGACTGGTGCATAGTGTCTGAGTGGAAATGTTTCAACTTGCATGTTAAAATTGCTTAACTTGCATGTTGGAATTGATTTACTAGATGCACATATGTAACTCATGCACACAGGTAACTCCTACTAGTATTACTGTCACCTCAGTATGTTTGTCAGTTTTGTATACAGAAAATTCCCATCACATGGAAAAGTCCAATTAATTTGACTGGAGTTTATATGCAAAGAACAAACTCTGACTGAGTGCACATGCCAGTCAGATCATGTACTTCAAATTCTGTCAAACTAGGAGATACTGCTAGCAAAATAATCCCTTGGCTAAAATTCTCTTATTTCATTGCAAACTCCAGATCATATCGTTTACAAAAGAAAAGCACAGCTTCATAGCTGCAATGCTGAAGAGAAAATGGAAGTGGAATAGTACATACATGCAAAGCCACACATTTTTGCTGACGATTTACACATGAATTTTTAAAGAGATCAGCACAGTGTTAGGGACCTGCATGTACCACAAAACCATATCAGAAGACTGTACCAGTTGTCCCCCATTCCCAGGCTGGTTCTCCAGACTAGCTTCAAGAGGTGTGGCTCTGTATCTTGAACACAGGCGAGGCAGTCCAAAGTTGCTGTGAGAAACCTTTACCCATATTTCTCATGAGTGGCACCAAGACCATTCATGAGACAGAGTGCATTACGTGACCCATCACACAAACAAAATGGTACAGGGGATTGAATTAAAATGCTTCCTCACCATAGAATCATTAAGATTGGAAAAGATCTTTAAGATCATCAAGTCCAATAACTAATCTCACGCTGTCAGGCCCAGCACTAAACTAAACCACATCCCACAGCACCTCATCTATGTATCTTTTAAATAACTCTAGGGATGGTTACTGCACCACCTCCCTGGGCAGCCCATTACAACGCTTAATAACCCTCTAAGTGAAAAAGTTCTTCCTAATGTCCAATCTGAACCTCTCCTGGTGCAACCTGGGCCCATTTACTCATATCCTAACATTCATTACTGGAGAGATCGACCCAGGGTCTGAGACATCACTTAGGCTTGAAACTGGTGTGCTTGTCCAGGCAGGATCTCAAAGCTAACATTAATCAGCCTTTTGAGATGTGAATTGCTGCCAGCTACAGAGCAGAAGATAAATAATGGACCAAGATCCCAGGAAAAAGAGAGAAATCATGGCTATGATTGCTAGTCCAGTTTTCCAAAACCAAAGCAGATTTCTTATTCTTTTAAAGCATTAGCACAGACAGTCTACTCTCCTACGCATCATGCAATTTTTTATCAATCTAATGCAATCATATAATAAACACAGTCCACAAGAAATGTCCATGAAAAGATAGATTAATAAAATACTGTATTATTTTCAAAACTCACCTGGACGTGTTCCTCTGTGACCTTATCTAGCTGGACATGCTTTGGCAAGGCAGTTGGACTAGGTGATCTCTAAAAACTCTGATTGTACTGTGCAAGAAGAACAAGGAGGAAAAAATACCTCTCTTGACTCAAGTAGATTCTTTGTAAATTAAAAAAAAACCCAAACTTTAAAATAACAATTTGTGTGCTACTACAGGAAAAATACCCCCACACTTTATTTACCATTTTCTAGCTAAGAAACTTGTGACTTCCAGTTCTGTCTGTGAAATGGTATGTTTCTTTTCATAGCAATGGTTTCTCATAGAACCAGTGAGTTCCAGTCTCAAACGATTGATTTTTTTATTTATCAAAAAAGTGAAAATGTCACATTGAATTGATCTTACATTCTTCTTTCGTTCTACCAACATAATTTCTGAGTTTGAGATAACAGTAGTAGTGTCACAGCTTCCTTACCTTTCTTAGATATCCTTTAGCAAATTGAGTCTTAATAATATAGCCCTGCTGTAAAATTATTAAATTTAAAATAAACAATCATCTTCATGTTTGGCAAAATAAAACCTTCCTGAAGTTTACTCAGCAATTCCTTTTATTTGAGAGCAGCTACTTTTGTTCACCAGCTTGCAACCAGAGTTCTGTCAATGATGATTACCAGAAAGAGTTTCTCACTGTTGTCCTCTTGAAAGATTGTCACTAGAGACTTAAATAAAGCTGCATTTAGTCCTAGCTGTTGCAGGGTAGTTTAAGTCAGACCTAACTGCAAGATTTATAAGAGTGTTGTTACACTTTAACAGTATATTTCTGCCCAATTGTTACAACATTCTTCTGTTTCCGTGTTAAATGAGGTCCTTTTTGCCAATTGAATATAAACTGTATACAAGTGATAACTACTGGAGCAAAGCCACAATACAGGCTTAATTCCTGCTACTCTCCTCTAAAACAAAGCTGAAGTAGGAGGGGAAAATAAAGATTTTCCATCACTGAGGAGATCTTAACACTGAAACTTTATATTAGGACAAGTGAAACACTGATAGACTCGGCTTGATATCCCTGATTGCCCTCACAGAACTGAAGCTTTCTGTCAACACTTTTGAAATAGATGCCAGGACGGAGATGGATTCAAGCACCTATGCACATAATTCATAAAGGCAAAAGAAACAAGGTGGTTTAGCAAAGTTATCATGCAGTTCCTACAATCACAGCACGAATAGGTTCAAATAGAGGACTGAAATGAAAAGTACTTTAAGGTAGGATAATCCCACAGTTCAGAGAAGCAAACCCAGGCAAATTGACACATTGGTGTTTATCAGTAAAATAATTATGCAGAAATTCTAAGTTCAGTTGCTTTGACACATATTTGAGTGTTCATCAGTATTAGGCAGAAAGAAAATAAAGAGGAAGGTTAAAGGCTGAGCAAGGGAAAATTCAACTTCAAGCTATCCATACATTAACACAAATAAAACATTAGGAAAGGACAAGCTTGGGCAATGTTCTTCGTGTGCCTAAGCAAACACACACAAAGAAAATTTCACAGATAACAGAGAGAGAAAAGTATTAATTCCCTCTACTCAAAAAAAGCACCTAAATCTGTACTGTGTAGTACTATACACACTTTGGGTGCTCAATAGCCTTCTAACAGTATTCTAAACACTGCCAGCACCAGGTGTACCATACATAAAAAACTATTTATCAACTTCTCCTTTACTGTATTTAAAATCTTTTCCTGGGGATTTTTTGTTGTGGGGAGGGATGTTGGAGAGACATATTTATAACATACATTTAAGCCAGTACCAAGAATATATGACATCAGACCAGGAGGCAGAGCATTTGAAAACACTAAAGGATCCACTTGGGCTCGTTTATACCTTATAGCAACGAGTCCCTCAACTTTGCCTTATTCGGGAGAGATATTCACCCTCATGTATATTTGGAAAGACACATCCACAGTATATTAAACAATCATTTAGAAGGATTAAGTAATTATGCTTTGAGATCACTTCTGATTAAAGTAATCAGAAGACATTGTTTCCTGGCAGTTTGTTTTGGAGGCTTAGGGATACCTGGGATTTTTGCTTGCTGGTCTTCAGAAATATTGCTGTTCTCAGAGATTAATTTCTGGAGTGGAAAGTCCATTACTCTGACCCAGATGGACATTATTGTGTCTTTTTCATACATTTTAAGATAATCACTAGTACACAAAAAGTTTAGAAGGATAATATTTACTACATGGGACAGGAGATTTTGGTGGGAATTGATATGAATACATATATATGAAAACACAGGTTCTTATTAAGAGAACTTTTGACCTGTAACTGGTTATTCCCTAGCAGAGCTGGAGGCATTCAGCTGTACTTGCAAATCACATTACAGATTGATGCCAACACTTGCACATCCAGCTATAATTTGCTCAAAACCTGAAAAAAGTAGCAAATTTCTTTTGCAAAAATAAGCCTCAAATACTGTGCTTTTATCATTTGGAGGCCATGAGCTGATGGAGGTTTTACAGGAAAACACAGGGTAGCCACAAGGATATAGCAGCAGGAGAGAGACCTCTTCGTAAGGGTTGCCTCTGTTCTCTGCTCACAGAGTCTTTACAATGTGCTTCACAGGTTTTCACAAAAAAGACAAATCTCCAAATAAAATTATCTAAAGATTACTAGTTCCCAATTCTGTTTTTCTCACAATGCCTGTCAGGGAAATGGCAGCAGTTTCCCTAAGCTTTTCCAAGGTAGCCTTGAGGGGCTTGTTTTCTAGCTCTCTATGGCTCTGATTAAAATAAATCACAAATAGTTGCCATGAAGTCAACAACACATGAGAGAGTCCTAAATACTTGTTAAAAAAGTTAAATGTTCTGGAAAATATTATAATGGCATGTTCATGCAAAACCACACAGCAATTTGGAAGGCAGCATGGATATACTCATTGAATATTTAATGAAGTTTTAAAGTAATTATATGATTTTCTGACTGTAATGTTGGATACAGGGGCTTGACTGTTAGTCCATGAAGAGCCACCCTGAGACAGATATACTTTTCCTAGAATAAAGTTCACTCAAAAGTGTATTTTTAAGATAACATGACATAAAAAGTATAGAATGGGAACAGATGTATAAATATATTCAATTATATTTACTCTATTTTGAAGATTGCAGAAGAAGGAGAAATATTTAATAAGTAAAGTAGCTTTCACAAGTCAGTGTCTTAAAAAATTATGTACATACTTTTTATGTATTTTCTTCGTTTCCAGATGAAGCTACGGTACGTGTTAGGATTAACAGCAAATCACCACAGTTCTATTTCTTTATTGCTTTTAATCTTCATCTACAATGATTGCTTTGTCATTTCACTAAAGTGAAAAAAAGTGGTAAAAATATCACACTATATCTGGCAATTCTTATATTTCTTTTCCATGTATGAGAGAAGTAAAATGTGTCTTAATCATTGAGCTACAGAATAAATTAGAACTGCCTTGCATTGTGAGCTTAAGGGTCAGAGGCAGGTGGAAGTGAGAGGTATTCAAAGTGAACAAGTAAGAATTCAAATCACTGCAGGCAGAACTTCCTCAAGTGTAATAGCTAAAAATGAAAAGCTTAACTAGTGAGCCATGCCCACTGTTATCCTGACCCTATAGAAAAAACAAGAACCAAAAAAAAAGGCTGTGTGACCCTAATATTGTGAAAATAAAAAACAGTAAGAGTGTGCTTTAATCACAAAAACAGATGCAGAACCAATAACTCATCATATGATTGTTTTAAATTTCTCCTTTGTAGAAAATGAATAGCCAATACATACGTCACGAAGTGCGAGGATGCGAAACTAGTGACCTGAGGAACTTCTGGGAGAAGACTATTGAACAACAAACGCGATATCTGCAAATTGAAAAAGAACGTCAGCAAAGAAGTGCTCTGACAAAGTGGGTAGTTTGCATCCAGAAAGCTTAATTGAGATTGTGTTGTGATTCTACTTTTTTTAAAAAAGGGACCGCTCTGTACAAGTCATGAAGTGACAGTTGAAAGTATTTTTCTTACATTTTTTAGAAAATAATAAAATTTCCCTAATTGGCATGCTAATACTAATGTGTCTAAGCTATAGCTTCACATGATAAGAGAAGAAAATCACTTTCAATCCATAAATGGGTCCAAACTGTGGAACTTTCTGAAGTCATCAGGACAACATCAAGCAATGCAGGCTTGTCTTAAACATCAAGGCTTATGTTCACAGCAGAGCAAGCACAGATGTGTGCCTGGTCCACCTTCTTTGCTTGTGGCCTTTTTTTTCACATGAACATAATTTGAATTAATTAAGATGGTTTAATTCACATAAGGTAAATCCATCATAAATCAGACAATCCAAGTGTAATAACTGAGCAAGACTACTATCAGCCATAGTCATATTTACCTCAGTTAGTCATATATGGCTTAATCAGCCACACTGAGAAAGATCAGTCTGTTGCAAATCAGTAGAGTTTTGCTTCATGTGAAGTCTCCATAAGTTGAAGGCACATAGAAAAATGTCTGGTTTAGCTTCAGATCCTTCAATGAGAAAGCAATTTTTCAAGATGTCCTTCATACCTTTATTTGGATTAATGTTTGAAAAAATTAGACCAAAATTAGCAAAAAATTAGCCTTGCATCAATAACACTGGATGGAGGAAAACTGCAATTAGAATCATAGAATCATGGAATGGTAGGGGTTGGAAAGGATGTCTAGAGATCATCTAGTCCAACCCTGATGCTAAGGCAGATTCACCCCAATCAGGTCACTCAGGAATGCGTTCAGGTGGATTTTGAAAGCCTCAGAGAAAGAGACTGCACAAATTCCCAGGACAGTCTATGCCAGGGCTCTCTCACCCTTACATTAATTTTTTTTTTCCTTATGTTTAAGTGGGACTCTATGTTCCGTCTTATGTCCATTACCCCTTGCACTGTCACTGGAAACAACAGAAAAAAGTACCTCCCCATCTTCCTGACATACACCTTTTAAATACTTTTAAGTGTTAATAAGCTTAGTCTTCTCTTTTTTAGGCTAAACAGCCCCAGATCTCACAGCCTTTCCTCACAAGAGAGATGTTCCAGTCCCTTGATCATCTTGGTGGCCCTGAGCTGGACCCTTTCCAAAAGTTCCCTGTCTCTCTTAAGCTGAGGAGCCCAGAACCAAACAAAATACTTGAGATGGGGCTTCACCAGGGCAGAACAGAGTGGGAATAGAACCTCCCTTAATCTGCTGGCCAGTGTCTTCTCAATGCATCCCAGAATTAGTATCTAGCACTTTTTATCCATTTGCAACTAACCTAATTTCAACTTCTCAACTTCTTAGCTGTGAAATTCCCACCTTTTCTATTTAAGGCAATCTTTCTGTGGTACCTAGACACTATCAAAAAAGCCCCAAAGTGACACCTATCACCTAAAGGTCTGTGCTATGAATTCAAAAGATGTTTCACCATGCACAGCACTTCCAAGCCAAATAGTGGAATAGTCAGGAAGCAATATGGAGTAATTTTTGAAAAGCATTTGTGAGGACAGGGTGGGCGATACATCATGTGACAGTACCCAGTAGGTGGCAGCAGGCCATCTCCGGTGGGGATGGCCAGCCACTCTGGCATGTAGAGCCACTTGGGAGAGGTCACACTGCGGCTGGAGATAGACCACAAAGCTCAGGTGAGCCCTCATCAGAATTTAAGAACTAGTGCTGAAATGCCATCCAGCAAAGCACTCTAAGCGGCAGTACAGTTTGCATGACAACTGGGGAAAAGCACCGAGGGATAGCACTTGGTGGGAAACCTGAGTGTTAAATCTGTTCCCTGTAAAAAAATGGAGACAAGCTGATCCATGTTTCTGTCCTTAGGCTCAGAAACGAATGGATGGAGAGGCTGGAAAATCGGATAAAGATGTTGAGGACCCAACCTGAAGACTCATCTAGCTGAAGATCCCACACTCCTTAGATGTTTGGGAGAAAGAGAAAAATGTTTTATAGGAAAGCATGATGGTGTGATGCAAAAGCTTAAGTCATTTTTACTTTTTGGGTTAAATAAGCTATAATCAATTAGCTGTCATTGTTAAAAGTTTCATATGTGAAAAGTCTATAGCTGTGTTTAAGATTATGCACCCATCTCTTCATTTGATAAGTGAAAATTGAAGGACTCTCAAGTCTATGAGACTAATAAATTATTATTCATTGAGCTGTGGATGCCTGAAAAATAAGAGTTTAGTTACACAGCTAGTGCTCAACAAAAACATTTCCCTCACTTTTTAGGTTTCATTATAGACTGTTTGAAATCTAATGAAGTTGCTTTCTTTCAAAATTGTTTAATAGGTAATTAAGATTTCATTTTTTTGACATAGCAGAGTCCAACTCAGATTAAGGAAGAGGGGATATGCACAAATAATGCCACAACATCCCAGATCACTAGTGCAACCAAACTTGATGGGAGTTACAGATCTTTAATGCTACATTAAAAGTCTATGAAGCTAATAATATGTATCCTGAGAAATAAGCTCTGTGAGTCACCAACCACAGTTGCTTAATTAGTTAACTTACATTAGCTAACTTGAGACACTACATCAGCAAAGACAAAACAACTTGGAGATTTCAGACTACTTCTGGTTCCTGACCTGGGTTGTCTAGAGATGGGCTAATATCTCTGTTTCACAGAGCAGCTTGTTACATTTAGCTGCTCTATATATGCTCTGCATAGCTGGTCTGTATTTTCCCTCTAACACTTTTCCCCTCTAAGACTGAGAATATACTTCTTATCAATACCTTCAGAAACATGATGAGTTTCCTCCTATACATTCATCATTAGTCAAACGGTTATAGTTCTATTCCTAATGCTTCCTTAGGAAATGCGGCATTTCCTTCAACAGTATCAGAGCATTTCAACAGGCTGGTGGAATAAAATTGCTTCCTTTTTAGGGTCACTGCTTTGTTACCACCAGAATGCTTGGGGTAATGTACTGAAAAATAGATTGTTTTCAATGTGCTAGAAATCTCTTCCTTCAATTGCTTAATCTTTTAGTCCCTTTATATAAGAGAGTTTCATTACTTCTCTAGATATTCCTTTTGTTTCAAAGTAAAGAAGATTTGAATTGCCAGTGGGGTGAGGAAAGAAGAGTGAAAAGGCTGGGGCTGTTAAAATATTTAGAACATTTGGGGTTTTTTAAAGCAAACTCAACATTTGAAATGCGGGATTTTTTCTGTCATTATCCATCACCTTTTAAATGCACTTTTGCATTTCCCAAGGACAAACCAAATCTGTTATGAGAATTTAAACATGTAAGACATGTTTGAGAAACTTAAGAAATCCATGAAAGCAGAAAAGAAAATATGATCTTGGAACATGTAGTCAGAAATCAAGATACCAGCAGATGTGTCATCAAACCTGAGAGCTAAGTTTGTCTGACAGCTCCAAAAAAAAAGCTGCCTTTTTCTTAAGCAACTTTTAAAGTAACATCAATGGAGAGTATGCAGCATAACAATATAATTACTATATAGTTGTGCTTTCATAAACAATCACCATGTAGACACACAATTTAATACTGGATTTTAGTAAAAACTAGGCTTATTTTAATATGCCAGTTCTCACAGTTCAGTCTTCCCATCATATGTCTGTGCCTTGTGCTTACTGAAGCTCTATCTGAACTCCATCATAAAATAGTATTGATTTCTAAACCATTTTTGCTTAAATTAGAGCTTGATCTGAGCTAATGGAAACATTTTGCATCCCATCACTCATTGTGGAAGTGACTGCACAAGCTGCGAAACAGAGGGAATCAGAGCTGGTATATTTTAAAAATGAAAGAGGTAGCACTGAAATATGGTTTTCTTTGCATCTCACACAGTTGAGATCCGATTCTTCTCTTCTTGTAAAGTAAGAGAGAACAAGGAAAATCAATGGAGATGTACCAGGAACTGACTCTTACCTGAGTCACTCATTGCACAGCTCATTTAGTTATGTGTCTAAAGAATGCTTTGAAATAAACGCTTATCAAGGTAGCACATCCCAAAATCATATTTTATAAGTATAAAAAGCAACTTATTTTTTACAAACTGCATCAATTCCAGCCTCAGACCAAATGAAATTCTGAAAACATGTTTCCAGAATTAAGCTGCTTTTCTTCTGAGCTTTGAAATTTCACCTTTAGTGTCTAGATGAAGTATTTCAAACTTAGGTTTCACAGTATTAGGTTCAGGACTTTAGGCCATGTAATCTTTATTTATCTAAGTGCCAGAAACATGTTTTGATACTAATACCACCACTTTTGCAGGTTAATCTACCTAGGAGGTTTGTAAATTACCACCATAAAAGAATATATATCCATAGAAATAAATATCATTTAGTGCCAATCGGCAAAAATAAAGAAGTGTGATAGCATTAACATTCAAATCTAAATGTCAAGAAACAATCTTAATCAGAAACTGGAGCAGACTGCAAGATGAAAATAGTTACAGTAATTTGAAAACACAAAAAATATGCATCTTCTATTTACCTTTAGTCATAAGAGAAATTAAAAGGAAGAAGAAGGAAAAAAAATCAAACTACAATTTCTGTGGGACTCAGAAATTAACCATAATGTTATAAAAAGGAGTAAAGAAACATGACTATAGGACTGGAAAAGTCATCAGCTAACAAATTATAAAATCAACTGGGTTTTACAAAGTCATTACAGTTAAAGAGGATGCTTAGATGCTCTTCAGACTGTTTTGCACCAGTATGCAGTTTCAGAGGAGTGCAGTATTCAGTTAAGCAGGTTAAACTTAATAAACCAAATGTTTATAAAACAGTTCCTTAAAGAAACACATCATTTGTCTTGATTTTTTTCTATCCATATTTTCCCATTGATTCTGAGTGTAACGGCAAGAGATTTTCAGTTATGTCAAACTAATTTTATTAGCTTTGCAATTAAAATGTGGTAGACATTTGCTTATCTTCCTACCTTTCATTATTTTATCATTTCTCTGCTGCATCCTGACAGTAAGTAACAAGAAAATACATGTGGCTTTCTTATTATGAATGCATGATACAACTTTTTGAAAAAGCTTATAGCAGTGACAAAACTCAAAGGTAATAAAGTTTTACTATCCTCTGAAGCAAACACTAAACTGGACCCAAGTCACTTTGAACAGTATTTATGGGAAGTACACCATGTGTTAGCACAAGAGTGACAGATACTCCATTTTAGTCTTATTAATGATCTTTCTAGAGTATGGATAAGGGCTGACAGTTGTAAAGAATGATTCTGTCAGTAACTTGACAGACTTCTTAGCAGTGTAGCCTGAACTAAGGCAGATCAAATACAGTTCTTTGCTCAATAGCCCTTCCTGACTGATATATTTCCCTAACCAAGGCACTCCTTTCTAGAAGCTCTCTAACTAAGGAGCAAATAAGCATAACTAAGCCGCTGCAGCCAAGTTTTTAATTTGAACAACTGATGTAAGTCAGGCATGCAATTCTGGTAATTCTGGTAAGATGGTAGAGACAAATCAGGGAGATGGTGCAGTTATGCCTTTCTGAAGCTCCCTAGCCCAGACACAGCACTGTTTCTGCAATGGAGCCCATCCTGCAGCCCAGCGTGGGATCATCCAGCAGACTATCTTCAACATGACACCCAAAGTCCTGTGTTCCCTACTACAGAAACACTTCAGGTCCTAACTATGCTTATTTGGGAGTCTAGTAACCTTCACTGAAGAAGAGACTGATCTCTTCTGAGGTGCTTGAAGCTGTTCACCTAAAATATTATATGTTTAGGGCAGCGTTAAGTACAAATGAGTTATTTTGTGCTACAGAAAAGCCTACAGGCTACCTGTGAGATTTTGGTCCCATAGTGCACAAGCATCATGAGAGATAATCGACACCACACAGAGGTCACTGTGTAAATAGGATAGAAACAGTGGAGGAGGAATGGAAAGATGGTCCCAAGCCAGAGGTCATGAAAGAACAATGGTACATGGATCAGGTACAAAGTCAGAGTCTAATTTCTCATCAAGAATAATGTGATCCATGTACATAGTAGCCAATGCTCCAACTAGAACTGAAATCCATAATTTCTCCTAATAAGCAGGTCTGAAAAACAAAAACATCCTGAACCAATCCATGAGAGGCGTCATAGCTGTAACAAAATACACCTCATGTTGAGTGAATCACTACTTGTATAACTGGAGTCTTACTATAAAAGCGTGAGGAAAATGAATAGTCAGATGCCAGTGGGATACCAGGTTCATTAACAGCACCAGGAGACCACTGAGTCTGGATAAACAGGATATCTTTAAGGAGGTAAGTTAAAGAAGATAAAGGAGATGTGATGTCTTAAAATGGAAGGATTTTGAATACACTTGGCTGAAAGGCCTAATGGTTACAGGTTTTACTGTGTTGAACTCATCCTCCCACCTTTCTGTATTACACATGGACCCTATCTCAGACATCACTGTTGGTGTTAGCTCAGCTGTGCACATTAATCACATATGATCTACAACAACTGCTCACTATAAGTTACATTACAGAGAGATCAGATCAAGTTATGGTGTTTTGTGAACTTTTCTATTCTCAAACAAGATATTTCCCCATGCTAAATGCTGCAGCTACTCTCTTTTTATATAAAGGGGACTCAGTTTAGGTCAAACTGATTTGCATTCCACAAGTGGAAGTAGTAAGAGAGTCCTGAAGTTTCAAGGCTGTTGAGCAATGCTTATATCTATCACAAAGTACAGATAGTTTTTTGAATGATCTCTGAAATTACAGGTCTGAATTTTTTCCCTTTAGCATGAGATGCTCATTCAGAAAATGGCCCTGTGGGCTGATATAATTCCCAGCATCAGTGCAAACTGGAAGATGGGTGGATCAAGGACAGCCCCACAGAAAAAGACTTGGAGGTACTGAGGGATGGAAAATTGGATGTGAAATGGCAATTTGTGCTTGCAGTCCAGAAAGGGAATCGTATCCATAAAATGAAGCATGCCAAGGGAGGTGATTCTACCTCTCTAACCCACTCTCAGGAGACTCCACCTGGAATAGTGAAGTCAGATATGAAAAAAAGACATGAATCTCTGAGAACAGGTCCAGAGGAGGGCCACAAAAACAGAGGGCTGAAACATGTCTGCTATGAAAGACACTGAGAGATTTAGAGTTGTTCTTCCTGAAGAAGGCTCCAGAGAGACCTCGTTGCACTTTTCAATACATAAAGGGGGTTTATGAGAAAAATGGAGACTGTCTACCAGGGCTTACAGTGACAGGAGAAGTGGCAATGGTTTTAAACTGAAAGGGAGTAGATTTTTAGACATGAGGAGGATTTTTTTTTTTTCAAAGAGTGTGGTGAGACACTGGAAAAGGATGACTGGAGAAGTTGTGGAAGCCTCACCACTGGAAGAGTTCAAGGTCAGGTTGGATGGGGCTTTGAACAATCTGATCTGTTGAAAGATATCCTTGCCTGTGGCAGGAGATTTGGACAGGATGATCTTTAACAATCCCTTCCAAGACAAACCATTCTGTAATTCTATGATTCTATGATTTTCTAGTCCTATAATTAGAGCACGGACAGTACAGTGCCTAAAGTAAGAAGAGAAAATCAAACCAGAGTGCCCAAAGACATGTTCTGCCTGAAAGTCTCTGAGCTGTGATACACCTAGCTCATGGCTCTTTAGGTTGATGCCTTACATTTGCAGGTCACTTCTCTGTTGCCATCCTGCTGTCTGTAGCTGCTGCTAGCTATTTGGAGAGTTATCCTGATATAAGGACAGTTTATAAAGTTCTGTCCCAGGATATCCTATTTAAATCTCTTAAATTCCACTTCTATCAAAGCAACTTACTTTTTGTTAATGAGTAAGTATTTTCAACCTAGTTTACACTTCTACAATTCACCAGGGATTTAGGATATATATTACTAATGCAAGCACACTCAGAGCATTTCTCATAAAGAAAAAACTCCCTCGACTCTTCATCATCCTCTGCAACCATTTTCTTATTACTGAGCACTGTGTGCAAGATCTTGGTTGCAAGTGTTTTAAAAGCACCGAATCTTTCCCAGAGGCTTGCTTTTATTCCCACTTCACTCCTTGCACATATTCTTTTTTATAATCTCATCACATTTCTGTCCCAGAGGAGTCAGTGAAGTAGCCCTGGTGTCAGAGATCACTGGTGAAGTTTACTCTGAGATTTGAGTGCTTTGTGTTTGTGACCCTTTGCCCCTTTTCTGCCTCAGGAAAGAGAAAGAACAAATCCATGGAGTTGTCTAATAGCAACCTGCCAGCGTTCACTGTAGAAAATAGAATCAGTTTTGAATTGTAAAACTAGTATTGAATTTTCAGGCACTGATTTCAGCTACTTTAAAATTCATTCACTATCTCTAAAACCAGGGAGCAGTCACCAATTGTTTAAATATTTTTTCTTCTTATTCCAGAATGAGAGTTTAATACCAAATTCTATCCCAGAACAAATTTTTATGGACAAGTAATAAAGTCCTTTGAAACTAGGGGATCATAATAGAAATGCTGACACAGCCTTACCCATGGACAGGAAAGAACAGTGCTGGTATAATTATTGAATACAACCTATAATCTTCATGATGTTTTAAGTCAAAAGGAAAATGAGAGGCTTTGCATAATGCTGAAAATCTATGAGGGCTTTGATGTTGGTCTAATCCTATACTACCTAATAGTTCATTTAACATTCAAGAAATGTGAATGAAATTTCATGTGGCATTTAAGATTATTGTAATTAGAAAAGCTAGAGGAGAAACCAACTGGAAAAAAAAAATTGTTCCCTATTTCACTTAATTTACCTAGATTAAATGCTGCTGTTAGTATATCTAAGCAGTGTTTTGTAATATAGGTCATGTTTTAAAGGGAAGGTATAGGAAATTATCAGGTAGTCCATTGAAAACGAAAAGCAAACAGAAATCAGCTCATATAATCCTTGTATTGTTTGCAGGTAATTAATAGGTAGTGCAACACTGAGGGTCAAATCCTGAGATAGCCTCTTTACAAACAGAGAACAGCTTTAAAGCCGAGGATCAGTTGTACTAAAAGCAAGAGCAGCAGGACTCTGGATTGCTGAATGGTCCTATGAACAGTATCAGCTGCCCCGTCAAAAAGAGCTCTGCAAGTGGTTCCTCAGTGGTTAATATAGCTACACATGCATAGATCTGCATATTGAAATGGCACCAAAAGACCTAGGCAGTCTTATTCTTCCCTTGTTATATGAAATAACAGCTCAAAAGCAGCCATAGTAACAAGAACCATTTAGTCAGAAATACCAAGGCTTTTCTTACAGGTCTGGGGGACCTACTGATCTGTGGGAATACAGAGACCCTTTAGCCCAGTTGATGCACAGTGTAAAGAGAAGCAGCCATGCTCAAGAGAGGAGCTCTGCAGCACAGTCCAGGTAGACTAGCAAGACAGTCTTTGCTTCATGCTCATCTTTTGCGTATTGCAGGATTCTCAAAGAGAGCAAGGTTTCACTCCACTGAATAGAAATCTCAGAGGGCCAGGAGGTTGGCCTTTTCTTGGAGATTTCTCAACACAAGCTCACAGACCACATCTGTGGTCTGCAATTTAACAACTAGATAAGCAAACAAACAGTAGTGACTCATAGCACCACTTCTAGCCATGAGCTGTGCTCTCCCCTCTAGCCTCTGTGCCTCCCTCCTTGTACTCACAGAGCTGGTGGGGAGGGTGAACAGTGAAGTCAGAGAACCCATACAGTTGAAATGAATAGATAGATATACATTTTTGCTTGAGTGGTGTTCAGCTAGATCTGCTCACTAATCTTCTCTCCATGCTCACAGACGTCTACAGGAGACAGAGGGATGCCACCAATGAGGCTGATGGAGAGCAGAGCCACACAGCACACCGTCCATCTTGACTGTTTAGGGCAGACTTCACGGTGCTCATGTCCCAGCTATGTAACATACTACCTCCCCAGTCTGTTTAAATGCAAAAGCATTTAACTAGCAATTGTTACAATGAGGTTTTTTTAAAAATAAGAAAAATAAAGCCAAGGCACCAAAGAGTAACATATACTTAAAATTTTGTGATTTTTATTACCAGGTCTCAGACCATTTAAAGATGATAATTACTACCTCATGCTTTCACCGATACAGAAAATAATGCAGGGAACTGTTGTGTTTTTAGGGCACATAACAGGCCAGCACTGGAACTTGCTTATGATCCCAGCTCAGTGCACCAGTCCCCTGTCTCCCAGAGAACACTGCCTATTTGTCAGACACAATCAAAAAGCACACAAACAGGCTAAAATATTGCAAACTTTTAGTCTGCATGTCTTTGGCTTATTAATAAATTACATGTCCTAGTACTATGATTTATTCCATTCGTTGTTTTCCAGAAAAAAATACTCTATCATAATCCACAAGTAACAGATCTGTCCTGGATAAGTTCTTCAGTTCTCTTTAAATCCATGTTTAATTCCCATGCTTAGGTTGCAGTAGAAACACCCTTTACCACTGCTGTTTTAAACTCTTATCCCACCAGAATTTTTGGGCAAAGTAGCTACACAAGAAAAATCCAACATACATACAACATATAGTACAACAATCTTTATGAAAGTTGATTCAGGCTGAATTTTTTAGATTGTGGAACCACTGGTACCAAAGGTCTTAGTTTTAGATATCTTTTGTAGAAAACATGTATTTATCCATCCTATATTCACATTAAAATGAGTTATTCAAGAAAGTGGCCATCTCAAGTCATAGAATATTATATTCAACTAAACAATCATAGATTGGTTTGGATTGGGAAAAAAAATCATCTAGCTCCAATACTCCTACTATGTCAGGGGCACTCTCTCCTAGACCAGGTTGCTCTAAGCCCCATCCAGCCTGGTCTTGAACACTGACAGGGATGGAGCAGCCACAGCCTCTCTGAGCAACCTGTGCCAGTGCCTCACCACTCCCTCACAAGTTAAAAAATTCCCTCTCCAGCTTTCTTACAACCTCTTTAGGTACTAGAAGGCTGTTGTAAAGTCTCCCTGGAGCTGAATGACCCAAACTGACACAGTCTGTCTTCATAAGAGTTGCTCCAGCGCTCTTATTATCTTTGTGGCCCTCTGCTGGACTCACTCTGACAGATCCATGCTCTTTTTGTGTTGAAGACCCCAAAGCTGGATGCAGGACTGATGGTACATACTCTCGAGAGGAGAGCATAGTGGGAGAATCATCTCCATGATGTGCTGTCCGTGCTTCCTTTGATGTAGCCCAGGATATGTTTGGCTTTCTGGACTGTAAGCGCACACTAGCTCAAGCAGTGTGGCTTGGATGAGTGGACACAGAGGTAGATCGAGAGCTGGCTGAATGACAGAGCCCAGAGGGTGGCGATCAATGGCACAGAATCGAGCTGGAGGCCTGTGGCCAGTGGAGTTCCACAGGGATCAATTCTGTGGCCAGTCTTGTTCAACATCTTCAACAACAACCTGGATGAGGGGACAGAGTGTACCCTCAGCAAGTTGGCTGATGACACCAAACTGGGAGGACTGGCTGATTCCCCAGAAGGCTGTGCTGCCATTCAGCGGGATCTCAACCGGCTTGAGAGTTGGGCAGAGAGGAACCTCACAAGGTTCAACAAGGACAAGTGCAGAATCCTGCATCTGGGAAGGAACAACCCCATGCACCAGTACAGGCTGGGGGTCAAGCTGCTGGAGAGCAGTTCTGCAGAGAGAGACCTGGGAGTCCTGGCTGATAAGCTAAATATGAGCCAGCAATGTGCTCTCATGGCCAAGAAGGCCAATGGCATCCTGGGATGCATCAAGAAGAGTGTGGCCAGCAGGTCAAGGGAGGTTCTTCTCCCTCTCTACTCTTCCCTAGGGAGACCTCATCTGGAGTCCTGTGTCCAGTTCTGCGTTCCACAGCTCAGGAAGGACAGAGAACATCTAGAGGGAGTCCAGCACAGGGCCACCGAGATGATCAGGGGAATGGAACATCTTTCATATGAGGAAAGGCTGCGGGAACTGGGGCTGTTTAGTCTGGAGAAGAGGAGATTGAGGGGAAATCTCATTAATATTTACAAATATCTAGATGTTGTGTGTCAGGAGGTTGGGACATTCCTTTCTTCTATAGTAGCTAGCAACAGGACAAAGGGCAATGGAATGAAGCTGGAACAGAAAAAGTTCCACTTAAACATAAGAAAAAACTATTTCACTGTGAGGGTGCCGGAGCAGTGGCACAGGCTGCTCTGTTGTGGAGTTGTGGAGTCTCCTTCCTTGGAGGTCTTCAAGACCCACCTGGACATGTTCCTATGCAATCTGATCTTGGTGGACCTGCTTCTGCAGAGGAATTGAACTAGATGATCTCTAAAGGTCCCTTCCAATCCGTACCATTCTATGATTCTATGACTACCATGTCATATTCAATTTTTCATTCACTAGTACCCTAAAGTCCCCCACTGCTACTCTCAATCCACTCATCATCCAACCTATATTTGTGCTTGAGATTGCCCAGACCTGTGTGCAGGAATTTGCATTTGACCTTGTACTTCATGAGGTTCACATTGGCCCATCTCTCAATCCTTCTTTACACATGTTTTGGACATTTTTTTTTAACTCAAGAGTAATATTTCAAGAAAATGGAAACAAATCTCCTCAGCTTCACAGTACAAATGATCTGAAACAGACTTTGTTTTACCCAAACAGAGTGGCTTTCAGGTGCAAAAGATTGCCTCCTAGTGTGATTTTCACACGCTGGAAAGGACACATAGCTGAGCTGGGAGAATGATTTATCTAAAGTGCTAATGTTCTTCCAGAACATCAAATGTTAAAACTGACCTTGAAACAGTTTATCATTCAATTTGATCTTTTTCTTCGGAAGACTCAGGAAACCTGGTATGCTGAAGCAAAAACACAGGGTTAAGACACCAGGATGATCAGGGGACTGGAACATCTTCCTTATGAGGAAAGGCTGCAGGAACTGGGGCTGTTTAGACTAGAGAAGAGGAGACTGAGGGAGGATCTCATTAATATTTACAAGTATATATATGGTGGATGTCAGGATGTTGGAGTATCTCTTTTTTCTGTTGTATCTGGTGACAGGATAAGGGGTAATGGAATGAAGCTGGAACACAAAAAGTTCCATTTAAACGCAAGAAAAAAATATTTTAATGTGAGGGGGATGGAGCATTGGAACAAGCTGCTCAGGGGAAGGTATGGAGGCTCCTTCTCTGGAGGTCTTCAAAACCCACCTGGACTCATTCCTGTGTGACCTGATCTAGGTGGACCTGCTTCTGCAGGGAAGTTGGACTAGATCATCTCTAAAGATCTCTTCAAACCCTACCATTCTATGATGATTCTCTGATCAAAACACAGCAGCTGCATAGCTCTGAAGCAACTATTTTCAAAGCTTTTATTATTTCAATGTAAATATTCTCTCACATGCCCACAGCTATGCTATTGGAGTGCTCAAAGCTGTGCAGCCTGAACCATTAAGATCACACAGCAATCAGGCATGAAAATAGGCAAGGCAGCAAACAACTGCACCAAAATGACAAGGACGATGCAGTTGGCATACTTCTCACTTGCGCCCAGAAGGACATCTCTCTTGGACAACATAGCAGAGACACAATACCAGCTTGTACAAAAGAGATATAGAATAAATGGGCAAAGAAAATCCATTTCATTAGTCCAGGTACTCTGCCTAGCAGTTAGGCCACATTCTCAGCAAGAAGCAGATACAGATTCTCCTCACTCCCAGCAAATTGCTGACTGTGTCTCTGTGAAAAAAGCCCACTCAACTGTTTGATGGTATTTGAAATTAATTGTGAGAAAAATAAATTCACCAGTGTGAAGTTGACTATGTATATATATATATATATATATATATATATATATATATATATATATAAGGAATATGTGAAATGTTAACAGCTTTCCTCAACCTGTAAGTTGCATACAGAATCTTTGCATCAGTATGATATGTATATTAGGAGGAAGATCTCCAGAATCTCCCATCAGTCTCACAGCTTGTCTTGAAAATGGGGCACAGCATCTTCACATCCTCTAAAGGCAAGATGTCACCCTGCTGATCTTCGCAAAAAGCCCAACAGAGGTTCAATAGATGACCTGTTTCACAGGTCCAGACTGAGATCACAAAGTATTAGCATTAACAATTTACAAGTGTAGAGTTTCAGGGACCATTTTCCTCACTTTCATAAAAGCTGTCAGGTCACCTATAACAGATGATTTTCCTTAATAGTAAACAGCAACTTTTAATCAAATAATACATATACTACTCCCCATGATAGTTTAATGTTTTATAGTTACACAGAATAATGTTCCGACATAATCTACCTCCTTAGAAAGCTCTAATACCCATTAGCTGCCATGTCAAACATGACTCTGAACTCATTCTATGAGGCAATTAGTTAAGTACACCACAAATGAATGACTAGAAGCTTCCTAGTATTACAATCCAAATTACACGACATCGAGCTGTCAGCCTCTGAAAGAGGACCTGCTACACCTCTATCCGTCTTCTGATACATGTTGAAAAGGGATTGGCTAAACTGAATGTGCAGGTTCAAAATGGAAGAGACAATCATAGCTCACTCATGCATTCCAGTCATTGCCTCTCTCCTGGACTCCATGGAATTTCGCCAGTTCAGTTTTAGCAGGTGATCACTCCACTTTCCTCACCAGATTACAGTGCCTCTCTTCTGATCTTCTTCAGGGGTCACCAATACAGTCCCATTTTCCAGCAGGTCTTTGATCTACAACCTTACAAATCTGGAAAGAAAATGAATCACCAGCATCCTAGCTAAACTCCTTATGGAGGTGAAGATCACCCTGCTTCAGGCTTTTGGTGGTTATCAGAGTCCTCTAACCTTTACATATATGAATGTTTCTACCATGGGGAGACAGTATGATGATTTACAAAACTGTTTGATATGGAGACAGTGTCACTAAAGCCATGTCTCCATGGCAATATCACATTAATCTACTTTCCTCACTTACAGGAAAGAACAGAAATGTTAAATACAGCAGAAGCCACCACAATTTATCTTAACACGTATAATTTTCCTTTTAAATCCTCTTGCGCCTTTGCAGTTCTACCTTTGTTCTTATTAACTGATTTGTACTACAGGGAGATGTCTCGGGATACAAAAGCCATCTCTTGCCATTTTTCTTCTCCTGAATGTGGCATATCCACAAGAACCTATACAAATTATATGAGAAGTAAAACTAACAAACTCCTCTGATTATTTTCTTGGCATTAATTATTTTTCCAGCCTGTCTGGTGGCAAAAACCCCTCTGTAAATCACAGAATGGTAGGGGTTGGAAGGGACATTTATAGATCAACTAGTCCAACCCCCCTGCAGAAGCAGGTTCACCTAGATCAGGTCACGTAGGAACATGTCCAGGTGGGTCTTGAAGACCTCCAAGGAAAGAGACTCCACACCCTCCCTGGGCAGCCTGTGCCACTGCTCTGGTACCCTCACAGTTTTTTCTTTTTAAATGGAACCTTATGTTCCAGCTTCATCCCATTACTCCTTGTCCTGTTGCATTGTTTTTCATGAGATTTCACCTGCTGTAAAGCTTTTGTGCATTAGTGATATTTGAGGCCAAGTAAGCCTTTAATTTATGGGTTTTAATATTCCAGTTTACAGACTTTCTCTACATATGCTCGTTCTTTAAACATCATACCAAAAAACATATTTCATTGTCAGACGCACTAGTACACACTTTCTAAACACATGTGAGCAGGGATGTAGTGCATGGACTGGAGGCACTAAAGTAGGCAAGAAAAGAAAGAGCAAGTAAACAAGGTGAAGGCGATATGCCAGGGAAATAGATACAAATTTTCAAGCCAGCAGTGGAGATGCCATGTTCATCACTGAGGTTTAAACAGTGAGAATTCAGAGAAATGTTCTTACCTCTGTCTCTTACAGCAGTGTAAAATTAATACCTGAAGGAAAGAGCTGAAAACCTTACTTGTAGTTGTACTGTAACATGGCAAAAAGCACTTGGAGAAAAAAGTTCCCTCTGTAACATTTTTTAACTGGATGTTAGTGAGCTCTCCTCCACACTGCTTCATTCGGACTATCTACAAGACACTGTACGGCCATCATGTCACATCCTATAGCACTGCAGAGATGTACTTACACATTTCCTGCAGTCAGCCTTACACATACAGGTGAAAAAGGCAATAGCTTATAGTAGATACGTGAATACTCTGCTGCCTTCTCTTGGGCTGCCTATTAATTTATGAGACAATGCTTGGGATAACAAAGGCTATGCACACTGGTGCCAAGGAGGGCATTCCGGGTGTGGAGCTCCAGAGTATGGGGCAGTGTCTGGACCTTTGATAAATCCTTCAACGATATCTTTTAACAAACTCCTTTAGGAATTAATATCGTCCTGAAGATGATTGACTCTGGAAAGAGTCCAGCGCAGGGCCACCAAGATGATTAGGTGACAGGAACATCTTTCATACGAGGAAAGGCTGCGGGAACTGGGGCTGTTTAGTCTAGAAAAGAGGAGACTGAGGGCAGATCTTGTTAACATTTACAAATATCTAAATGGTTGGTATCAGGAGTTTGAGACATCTCTTTTTTCTATTGTAGCTAGCAATAGGACAAGGGGTAATGGGATGAAGCTGGAACACAAAAAGTTCCACTTAAACATAAGAAAAAATTATTTCACTGTGATGGTGACGGAGCAGTGGAACAGGCTGCCCAGAGGGGTTGTGGAGTCTCCTTTTTTGGAGGTCTTCAAGACCCTCCTGGACCTGTTCCTATGCAATCTGATCTTGGTGGACCTGGTTCTGCAGGAGGGTTGGACTAGTTGATCTCTAAAGGTCTCTTCCAATCCCTACCATTCTATGATTCTCTGATTCTATAAAGTTTACGCTATATCTTGGCTTTTAGCCCTGTGTTCAAGCTCTAGGTACATTCAGGTTACCAGTACAAATATTTGTGGTGTCAAAGTGTAACAAAGATCAGGTAAATAATCTCTGGTAAAACAACTAAAAAAAAGTCTTAATCTGTACACTTCCCAATACTAAACTATTTCAGAAACAACATCTGTAAGTCCAAAGGACTTTAAAAAGAGGTATTCATTGACATTTCTGTGATAGAGCATGACAAGGTAGGAAAAAAACCTAAGCTCATTGCTCTTCTTCACTCTCATCTACTTCTGCAAAGACATAGCAGAGCCCTGAAGCAATTGTCCTTTTGACATCTTTAACTCACTAACAAGAAATGAACTCTCACTTTGAGTCAGTACCATGCTTGACCTCTCCTGGGAATAGGCAGATCTTGAAAAACAAGATGTTATATTCTCTTTTTTAACTTGTCTGGGAAATAGATTTTTTCTAAATACCAATTAGTAACTCTGAATTTATATTTGTTTGACTGGATAAGGCTGAGAACAGATCAAAACATTTATTACAACAGCATAGTACCCCATCACAAAACATATTGGGTTTATTTGCATATTTACAAACCTATGCCATGGCATATAGCGCTCATGCTCGGTTTAATAAAGCAAGGCCTTGTACAAATTGCTCATACAGTTCTTCTCAATGACTTGTTTCTTATCGTTAGACAGAAGATTCTATTGGCTCAAAGAATCACAGCATCTGAGAAGCATCAGCAGATGTTTGTAGTGTGACCCAAATCTGGAAAGGATGCACATACACTTTTGTGTATGTACATACACAGGTAAATACTCTTAAGTACGCACACAAAGACTCTCTCCCTAATTATCTACACTAAAGGGAGATTTTTCCAGTTACCCTGAAAGTTTTGACAATGGGAAGAATCATAAGGATATACTGAAAGTATTAGCACCATTTCCATATACAATTTTGCCTGTCAGTTGTAATTTTAACCTCTGATTTTTTTTTTGCTTGCCTTGACCATGACCTTGTGCAAAGAACCTACATTTAGACAGCTTATTCCTCTTACAATTCCTCATCTACTGCTCTTTAAGCCTGAATGCCTCAAGCACCCTAGAAGCCTTCATTTCCTTCAAAAAACACATGCAGAAATGCCTACATAGTGCTGTCATTGGGCTTCACAAAATGTGCAGGTAAAGTCTGTAAATTACCTCTTGCCAAGTGTAGAATATGAAACTCCTACTTGACAACAGTGACCTAGGGTAAAATTTCCATGAGTTTATGGAGAAGAGTTATATATCATATTTACAAGATTCAGACAGTTGAATTTCCTGTTATAATGTGTGCATCAAAAAGATGAGAACCATAATCTTGGTAACTGTGTTGAAAATGGTTTTAACCATTAGATAGGCAGGCCCATTATCCTGAAGCCATTTATAATACTACCTTCTCAGCAATATGTTTATGAACATCTTTATGTTACTCATCACATTTGTGGATGAATATAGGCTCTTAACACTATTCTGTGCAAAGGAATACTTTCCTCTGTGTTTTATAAATGAGGAACTGAACTACAGAGATATGAAACAACACACAGGTAAGGGAACATTAGCACTGTCTGGATTATGTCTTTTGAAGAGGTGTAATTATCAGCTTTACTCATTTTACACAGCATGTTCAGTTATGCTTAGAATGCAGCTAGGGGTTTCAGTCACTCCTGTGCTCTAAGAATACTGGATTTGATCATACCTTTGACATAAACACACCTCAGCAGGAGAGAAGCTGCAAAACTACTTAAAACAAAAGCAGGTGCAAGAAATCTGTAATTTGTATTGATAAAACTGGGGGAAAAAATAATTAACAAGTTTAGCATTATGTTCTAATGTTATTGATATTTAATCTGTGTTTCAGAGAAACCACACTGGTTTCAAAGGCTCAGGCAAAAGCCAATCCGATAAGACAATGCCAAACTAGGAGCAGTCTTTCTGTTAACTACCTTGCTATTTCTACACCCTCCATCCTGGCACATGTGCAACACATTCCTACTCCAGGATCCATTAGGTTTTAAAAAGGTGCTAAGTTTTATTTCACCTACCCAATAACACTGGCTTTCAATTTACCTTGCAGGAAAAAACAAACCAAACCAAACCAAACAAAACAAAAAAACCCCACAAAAACAATGAAAAAGAAATCAAAAGCAAGAGCAGGAAATTGTTATTTTTATTTTAACGAGAAAATATTAGAATATTTATCTCTGAGGTTCAGTACTACTTCTTGTTTATTAAAAAAAAAGTTTAAAACAACAGCATTTTAAAGCAATCTTCAATAAGCTGATTTTACATGAAGATTTCTAAGAAAGTGTTCCATCAAAATAAATTGCCTACTAATAAAACCTTACCAAAAGTGAAACTTTGAAGAAATTACAAGATAGTAAAGATAATAAATAGGCTTTGATTCAAATAGTGTAGTAAAGATTTTGAACTTCCTAATAATGGCTGGTAAGTAAGCAAGCTAGTATCACACTTAGCATTCATGTGGTATTCCTTGACACTACCAGGCTTACTGCAACTACTGCATATTTATTCCAATTTTAAATTATATAGAATTTTTAAATTGTTGTTGTAAAGAATCAAACAGGAATTCACAAGTTTTAAAATTTTTCATCTATTTTGTATATTGCCAGAATTTTCATCTTGTGAAACAAAATGGCAAACAGTAATTCATACCAGACAAATGTGATAAGAGTGCATTGAATCACTTCCAATGGGATTATTCAAGGCATCTAAAATCTAATCCATGCTTAAGGCCCTAGATTTCAGCCACAAATCCTACTCATTTGCCTTGGAATGAGTGGAGCTGTTCATCTAAATGACCTAGATGTGCTGTAATCACTGGGGAGCTTTCAAAGACAAGGTGCTCAGATACCAACTACTAATTATTATTTACAATCATTAACCTAAATCAAAGGTGGTAGAAATGACCACCACTTCAATTTGCAAGTCTAATTCTCCTTAAATTGTCCCTGGCTGCTAAGAATGGTAATTGTTTCAAAGTCATTTGTATGCGAGTATGCAGAAGGTATGTGGTAAGACAAAGCATCAGTTTGGGGGAGTAAATCATTAGAGGAGTAATGAATTGCTCTGCGATATTAGTCCAATAGAGCAAAACTACTCCTGTCTCATTATGCCTCTTAAATGGGTGCTCCTTCCCAGTTGAACTCCAAGGACAAAATCAGACAAGTAACAGGATTATTACAGTATCCATCTGATCAAATTTCCAGGGTCTAGCCTGAAAAGTATTTCCTAAATGTAAACCCCACGTGTCTTCTTCCTGCTGTGTCAGTTAATTTTAACCCCTGGCACCAACAGTTATAAAGCTCCTCTTCATTAGTAGAAATTTAGGAACTGGTCTGCCTGCAAGTGCAGAAGCATCCTTGGAAAAGTGAAGCCAGAAAACAAAAGCAGTATCTATCAAGATACAGGATGCAAACCAAGTGAAGCCAAAAGGCTCAGGCCTAACTCATCCATTTAAAGAGTCAGACAGTTGTTTCAAGAAGGCAGAGATTTGACATTACCACAAATGATAAGTGAAAGACTTGTTCTTTATAACATGGAAATGTTCAAGAGGGTAATAGGTTCTATTGGCATTGTTCACACATAAGCTTGCACTGGTTTAGTGATAATTTTTTAGTCAAAGCAAGGCAAATTCTGACAATGTATTTTTGCTTTAGATTAGGTCACAACAGATTAGGTTCAAAATTCATTTTCTGACCTCCCAGGACAGTAATATTGTCACGCTAAAATAAACCACAGTAATATTGTCACGCTAAAATAAACCAATCTAGAAAATAACACATGTAATATAAAAAATATACTCTAAACCAAAAAGCCACATGGAAAATAGAAATTGTTAAAATAGAATCAAGTTTAAAATATTACCTTTCAGATGAAGTCCTGATTTATTCTAGGGATTACAGCATATTGACCATATAATTCTATATTTATGCCATTACCTAGACCTGAGTCATGGCAATGATGTTACACTTTGAGACAAGAGAAAAGGAGGAAAAAGAGGCTTTCATGTAGGAAATTCAATTTAGCTTTAGCTCTGTTGTCCCTAGAGACCAGTTCAGGGCAGGTCCTGTGATAAATCCACTACCCAATGCCATTGCAAATTGCTGGGTTAATGAGGAGAGGTCAAGTAGGGAAATGAAAGGTAAGAGTAGAAAGGTGTTGATCATCTGTAAATGACTTGCTGCAGGGAGTACACTGTTAAAGCTCAGAGAGTGAAGTACACCAATTTTTTTCTTGAATTATGAGCAGAGGATGAGCTTTTCTTTCATTTCTATATTTCACCAGAAGCTTCCTGTCAAACTAATTCCTTTTTTGTGTACATAACAGAGTAAAGTTACAGCAGAAGAATTTCATGTAGAAAGGAGAGAAATACAGGCAGAACATAGAGAAAAAAATTAGTTTTAGAAAAAGCTTTTAGTTAACATTTCTTTTTAAATAATAGAAGTGCAGTTTTTAAAATCCATGCTATTGCTTACATTTAAAAATATCAATTCTGTTTAGTAAATTCTTGTGTTTTCTGTCTTTTAATATTCTTTCCCTAGTAGTTACTTAAAACTAGGGGTATCACTTTTCTCACAATATTTGTGTTGTACCTGGGCAATGGGTTACTTCCCTTACCTTTATATGTTTCAAAATTACAGTTACATTTATTAACGTCATTATATAATTTAATAATTGTTTTAAAAATTCTTTATTCATGTGTCTTCATCTTTGAATTGTCAATTTCTTTTAAGCGCCACTACCTGTATAAATGCTCTAGATTGAAACACGTAAGATATAACTTCCTTTTTTTGTTGGTTTTTTTTTTTCATGGCTTGTGGTTCTATCAAGCAAAAAAAAAAAAAAACCCACAAACTGAAGAACGTTGTAGGCATTCTCCTCCAACCCTATAAATAACTAAAACCTTTGTAGGTTTAAGATTTTTCTGCAATGCTGCTTTCTGACATATTCCATTGGACTAACCCTATTATATGATGAAGGATCACAGAATCACGTGGATTTCAGAGTGAGCAGGATCTGAAGGTTATAGGTTCTGCCTATTGCCTGCTCCAGATCCACAATATGTGCCCTGATTGCTTGTCGCTTTTCATGTAAATAACAACAAAAAAAAAAACCTCAGTGTTTTTTATGTTACTATTCCACCACTTTCTAAACCCACGTAATAACACTGGATTGAGTTGTGTAGCAGAAAGACAAATAACTAATATAAGATATAAAACATACATAATCTTCTCGATCAATTTCTTAATATGTATCTTTGGTACTCGTTACTGTCATTAGAAACAATTTTATGCTGTCAGTTTTTCTAAGGTGTCCCATATGTTAACTCTGTGTTTTAGTTGTCCCCAAGACTATCAGTCTTTTTTTAACCTGTATGTTTAAAGGGTGTGGAAGGAAAACTGTAACAATTCTCCAAATCAGGAAGATTGGAGCATATCTTTCAACACTTTTAAGGACATTAATAACCTCAGTTCCAAGAGGAAAATTATAAACTTTTCTGACAGCTTATCTTTTGTTGGGTTAACATATGTTAAGTTGCTCATTGCAAGAGGATGTAATTGTTTTTCATGTTCATCATCAACGTATTTCTACAGGGAAGGGAAAGGCACAAAGCACAGTAGTCCATTTTCCGGAGGATACCTTCAGTTACCATCTTTTAAAGGCACAATCAAAAGTACAACAGGCATTTGTACATGCTGATAGCCATATTAGTTAAAAACTTAAAGAAAAACAAAAGCCCTACGTGTTAATTAAAACATGCAGACTCCATGGAAAACACTTTTACACTACAATACGATTTCTTCAGCAAATAGCAGGGAGTCCTTGAATATGTGAAGTCTGGTAGGTAGCCATTATGTAGCCAGGGGCAACACTGTTTCCAGGCCCATTCATGAACACAAACACACTCTTCTGTGCTCCGGAAGCCATCACAAATGCTTGCTAAAATATCCTGTAGAGAAATGGGAAGTGTGGCATCATTGTTTCATTACTTTTGTCAATGGGTGCAGAAAGCTAGAAAGGGCTGATCATTTTGTTTTAAAAAGGAACGAGATGCAGAAAGGAGTTCACAACTATGTGCCAAATCCTTCCCCCTTCAGAAGTGATGCTACAATTTGAGGTTGCAATGGCCAGTTAGACACTGGATGGTATGTGATCAAGAAAATATTTTTCACCTCTTCCTACCAATTTAAGCTCCACGGCATGTAAAGAACATCTCCATGTGTTTCATACAGGGCCCACACAGGGAATATCAGACTCCCTGGCTAGTGCCTTGGAACATGCACCAGCAGCACTGGTCATCACCACCTGTAAATTCGCTTGTTTTCCCGTCATTTGGGGAAAAGAGAATTCTAAAATCCTAAATTTTTTATTCTAAATTCCTACAGGAAAAAAATATGGCAGTAATAGTGATGCCTCTCTAAGCCTGTTCTCAGTGCTATTAAAAAGTTGGAGAGCTTTATTTGCCAACGGGAATATGAAGAGATCCATGCTGAAAGCTATTGCCCTGATTCAGAGAGAGCTGTTTCCTTTTATGTTTCCTAACATTTCCCTCAGCTCCCATGGAAAGTGCATAGAACTGGTACTTTTATATTTGATATGTGTCTTACCAGCTTTAACTGCAGCTGTATGTGCAGTGCCTGCTCACTAAATATATATGACACTTGTGTCTCTTAGCTATGGGGAAGCATATTACAAACATATCTGAAAATACACACTAGTAAACAAAAGAGTTTGCTTCTGGGTGTCACCTTCCTAACCACTCTCTTTTCTTAAGAATCCACATCCATCGAGTCTGGAAATAGTCTACCTGAGAGTTGTAGTCGGTTGGACAATCACCAGAGTCTTTCCAGACTTGGTAGTCAGAATAACCTGTGCTGTTTTAAAAGAACATACAAAAGGTCAAGTCCTCGACTGAATGCCTCTATGAACTTCAATCTGATTAAGCACAGGAACAAAAATAAAGATTGAAAGCAACTGTATCTGCTGCTGAAAGACTAATTAGAATGTATGAGGACTTTGCTTAGTTTAGTCTTTGACCTTTCAAATCTTCTAACAAGTCAGGATAACTGTGTAGAGTCTTTGTAATAGGCAAACAAAGCAAATTTTAAAAGCTTCAGGCTTAAATTGGTGTCCCTGTTATCTGCAGCTAAAGTGCCTCATTTGCTCAACAGATTTCCTGCAAATTTTAATTTCTGACTATAGTCCAGGAGTTTAACAGAAACTGCTGCCAGAAGGGAGCAACCTGTTTCCTGGGGACTTTCTATGTGTGTACAAAGTATTTTACTGGCAGACATTGTGAACATCATAAACATATCAGGTGAGCAAAATTTGGAGTGGACTTTTTCCTAGAAATGGCAACAAGCTTATTTTCAAAACATATAATTCTACTTCCCAGGCCTTTTTTTTTTTTTTTTGTCTGCTGAATTTTTTAAGGGTTGTTGTTATTTCCTAATATCACAAACTCTGTGGCCTGCTGAGGCATGGGGAGGGGACCAAGGATGGCTGCCTGCTCTGCCAGTGTGTCCATGGCGTCCTTCACTGTTTTCCTCGAGGTCTGAGAGATGGCTGTGGTAAGACACAGGATATCTTACCTGATGGGATTAATAGCCTTCTGAACATAAGCCACAAATGTGGCCAAGTGGCCAAGAAGGCCAATGGCATGCTGGCTTGTGTCAGAAATAGTGTCTCCGGCAGAACCAGGGAAGGGATTATGGCCCTGTACTCTGCACCAGTGAGGCTACATTTTGAGTACTGTGTTTAGTTTTGAGTCACTCACCACAAGAGGAATGTTAAGGTGCTAGAGCATGTCCAGAGATGGGCAACAAGGCTAGTGAAGGTTCCAGAGAATGAGTCTTATGAGAAGCAGCTGATGGAACTGGAGCTGTTTAGTTGGGAGAAAAGAAGGTTCAGAGGAGATATTATCACAATCTACAACTACCTGAAAGGTGGTTGTAATGAGATGGGGTTCTCTTTACCCGGATTAACAAATGATAGGACAAGAGGAACTGGCCTCAAATTGCTCCTGTGAGGTTCATATCAGATATTAGGAAAAACTTCTTCACTGAAAGGGCTGTTAAACACTGGAATGAGCTGCTGAGGGAAGTAGTTGATCACTGTTCCTGGAGATATTTAAGACACACGTAAATGAGATGCTTAGGCATTGTCATGGTTTGACATGACAGTCGTTTCTGGTAATGGGGAGTGGTCTGTAAAGTTGGCTTCTGTAAGAAATTGCTCAAAACTCTCCCCATCTCTGAGCCAGACCCACTTCTGAGGCTGAGCCAATTTGACCCCTCGATGACCACTTTTTAAGAAGAAGCTGAAAGAGGAGAGTTCTTCCTGTTTCTTCCCTCTTCTGTCCTTTCTTCTTTTCTGGCTGGTGGTGATGCAAGGAGTGGGAAGAGAGAGAGAAGCAACCATGCGGACTCCGAGGTTAGTGAGGGAAGAGAGGAGGAGGTGTGCTGGAGCAGAGACTCTCTTGCATCCTGTGGAGAGGACTGGTGAAACAGGGATTTGTTTGAATTTTGTTAAAGACTCCATATCAGGGGCAGTGACTCACTTCAGTAAAGACCCCGCATTAGGGACAGTAATTCTCTTCATCAAAGACCCCATGCCAAGGGCAATGACTATGGCCAGAAGACATTGTGTCCTGTGAGAGGGACTTCATATTCACAGAAGTCGTAACTGTGGGGAAGAACCCATGCCAAAGAAGCTCATTAAATTATGCCCAGAGGAGGCTGTGTCCCATATGGGGGACCTTGTATCTGCAGAAACTGCAACCTTGGAGAAGAGTCCACACCAGAGATATTCATTAAGGACTGTGTCCTGTGTGAGGGACCCTGTACTGGCAGAAGCTGCAGCTGCTGGGAAGAACCCACATCAGCCAAGTTCATTAAGGACTGTGTCCCGTGGGAAGGATCCCATACCAGAGCAGAGGAAGAATTCCAGGAGTTGTCCTCATCTGAGAAGAGAGAAGAGGCAGAGCGACTAACTACGTCCTCCATTCCCTGCCCCCCTGAGCCGTTGATGGGGGAAGAGGCAGAGATATTGGGAGCAGTGAGCTGGGCCCAGTAAGAAACGAGGGATGGGAGAGGGGGATCTTAAAGTGCTGGTTATAATTTTCTCATCATCCTACTCCCTTTTTGCACTTTGTTCTGTTCTGTTTCTTGCAGGTAGTAGAATAAACTTTCCTACTTTCCTCCCTAAGTCAAGTACTGGAGTCTGTTTTGCCTGGAACTGTAATTGGCAGTGAGCCCTCCCTGCCCTTGTCTCAATCCACAACAACTTTAGTTATCTTTTTTGCCTCTCATCTCTCTGGGGCCTCCACCGTCCTAGGGAGGGTGGGGGTGGATGGCGGGCAGAGAGCAAGAGACTGTCGCAGTTCTTCAGTGCTGGCTGGGCTAAACCATGGCAGGGACATGGTTTAGTGGTAGGCCTGGCAATGTTAGTTTGGTGACTGGAGCTGATGATCTTAAAGGTCTTTTCCAACTGAAATAATTCTAAGATTTTATGATTCTGTATACAAGCAATATACTAGATAAGAAAACTACTGATTCTCTATATCCAAATGAGGTGATGATAAAACTTAATTCATGAGCAACTATAGTCAACTTCTTAAAGAGGCTCTTAGATCTAAATAAAACTCTTACAACTGCATGAATTTATCTATGTTTATGTGTGACAAACAAAAAAGGTCGCTTTATGAAACATTTACCATGCTAAGTTATTAATGACAGAATTAAGCAAACAAAAAAGGACAACATTCTGATTACCAAATTTGTTAATTTACTTAATGGTTTTACCAGGTTAATTGGATTTCATTAATCTTCTTAGAATGAATTTTTCTATTCCAGGTCCCTTGAGGACTTTCCTTGCACTGGAAGAAAAAGCCTGAGAGCTTTATTACTCTGACATATTTGTTTCACATTAAAACAAATTTCTACATCTCTAGAGGGAACATTACCTCCAGCTACTTATTCCATATGCCCTTGCAAAGAAAAATATGGCAGTACTTAAAAAGCAACATTCTGGTGAAATTATCTGAGATTTACATATGAATACTCAGATATTTTCTCTCCTAAGCATCATAAAAATCTCATCAGTCATTTCTTAAACATTCTGAGTGCTGCAGTTTGCTGCTCTTTCAAAACTGTGAACATTGTCTTTAAGGACCCTCCATCACTGCCTGTTCAGCTGAAGTGGCTTCTGGGAAGGCTGGAAGGAAGTAGTTTAGAGCAATAGAGGACTTGAAATAACCCAGGCAAATCATTTTTGTTTATGCTTAATTTAAAGCTGTTTAAATGGAAGAGTTTTGTTTATTCAGGTCTCAGAAAAGAAAATCTGCATGACTGGACACAGGTCTGACCCAAGTCTGAAGGACTGAGCCTTGAGCATAAAGCCTACCTCCTTATCGCACTAGTCCTGTTCCCACTGATTTGGCATTTTCTCTAAGGACTGACAGAAATGAACTCAACAGTTGTAGCCTGACTGACAAAAGAGTTCATATATGGAGGTTCAGGAAGCCAGAAGCCTCAGATCTCACTGATTATCTGCCTGTGGTGGGAGGATTGCAGGGTACCCTCATATCTACCTACCCCACATCTTCACAAAGGGAAGGACTGTAGCACTAGAGAGTTGGTGTGTTTCCTGGAAACTGAAAGGAAGGTGAAAACTTCCACTTCTTAGTATCCTAAAATGGTCTTATTACATCCAATAACTGAAATATTGTTTAGTATTGAAGGGCCAATTCTCCCAGCGGAGGAAAAAACTTTGTTATACTCTTATCTATTTTTTATAACTTTCTGCTAATTGTTTCAGCTACTGAAAAGATAAAATTTTTTTTCAGTGTTACATGTAAAGTTGTTGCACGGCAGTGTGTTTGTTGGTTTTGTGTGTATTTTTGGTTAAGGAGTTTTGTATTTTGTTTCAAGAGAAAATTTTCTCTTGTAACATGGTTTTAAAAGTTTACATCCAAAATATTGCATTTTTAGGTGAGTATTTCACTTTTCTAGTTATTGTTGTAATGTGTAAATAACTTTTCATCTCAGCATTAATTCAAACCTTTAGCATGTTCTATTTCTTACAAACAAGAAGCATACAGTACTAATGCTTTTCAGAATTTTGAAACTTTATTTCAAACACAAATTATGTAGAAAATACCCTGTTTAACCATCTAGTACAGAGAAAAGAAATTTTGAGATATCAAACCTTCTTTTCAAAACCAAAACCAGCATTGCTGATTTTCTTTAAAATTTTTATCTTGGAATATCTTCTCAGTTATACTCTTTTTTATTATTATTTCAGCAGAGATGGAAAGTTAGTAGGAGAAATACTTACATCTTAAAATAAAGATGTCCTTATTTTCAATATGCACACTCTGAGCCTTTTCAGTTCTGATAAGTAATACCTGATCAAAATGTTTACTTTCTACTTCAAAGAATTTCATTTGGAACTAAAAATGAGAAAAGAATAATCACAAAATTCAATCCAATTCATTCACTTTTCATATGTTTTTTCCTCTAGGGAAGAGTCTGGCATTATTACAGAGCAGATTTATAACTATGTTTATCACAACAGAACTTGCACCTCACAAGCCAAACGTTAAAATATGTGTTTAATGGTGGTTTATTATTATTTATTTATTAAGCCTGATGTCTTTAAAAATAGCAATAATTGAATGAAAAACTGTTATTTGCATCACTTTTGGGAAGTTGCTTATGATACACAGACTACTTCAGCAGGTTCATCAGGCTAATATTTTTTCTAGAGCACACATAACATCCTCGAGTCTTTGTTGTTCCATTAAGTCTCTGCAGATTCAATGACTGATTTAAGAGCATCTTTTGGGAGTTTGCATTTGTTTCATTTGGGTGTTTTTTGGTTTAATTTGTTTTTTTGGGGAAGGGTGTTGTGATTTGGGGTTTTTTTTGTGTTGGTTTGTTGTTTTGGGGTTTTTTTCAAGAGGAGATTCAAAGGAGTAACTCTTTGCCTATATGGTGGTTTAGCCAGGTGTCCACCAAGTCCTAATGTCACTCTTCCTCCGAAACTGGACAGGAAGAGAGAGAAATACAATGAATGGCCAGGCAAAACTCCTATAGCCTATCTTAACACATGAAGTTAAAATCTCTCATTATCTCTCAACACACTTCTATAAACAAAAGAGCTCAATGTTTGCCATTGCGTATATGTCAGTGAGGCAGGAGTATGAAATACAATATGTTCATATCTAGATGGATTTGGTTGCATAAGCAACAATGGAAGGAACTCAAAAGTGTCTTAACCAATATTTTCTTCAAAGATTGTCTGGCTCCCTACATGGCCCAAGCGTTTTTATCGTTTCCTCCATTATGGCAACCTGATTCAAATACTGAAATTCTTCCAAGAAAAAACTAAGAAGCCATCAAGTGTTCAGAAATTGGGTTTCTTTATCCCATGCAGCCTTGTCTGTGACAAATAAGTTCTATCTATATAGGGGACAAATTCTGTTTTCAGACAACTCTTCAGAAACAATGTATACAACTGCACTCAATTAACTCTGACAATAGTATCTGTCTCTACACTTCCCATCCCCATCTACAGAAACATGTAGCAATATCAACAATCTAATTGACCTAATAACTGATTGGTGTTGTTCCAGGCTGAAAAAAAAAAAAAAAGAAACCCACTGTAAGACGTCCCATAAAGCCCTAACTGGCCATCCATGTCTTACCAGTTTGTAAGACAGCAAACAGTGTCATGTAGTTCATAGCAGAAGGTTGTGATAATTCTTTTTAAATCCTAATATATTTTTTTCTGGCAAGGTTTCAGCACTTAGGAGGATACATTTCATGTATAATTTTTCTTGCTCATGGACAAACAAAACCAAGAAAGCAAATAGAACAGTGATTCTCCACTCAATGTTCATTAGATGTAAATGTGAGAAGAATAGTTCAATGGAACTCAGTTTAGTTCTGATATCTCTCTCATCACAAAAGGAGAATGAAAGATACCAGAGAGAAAAAAGTTCTACTTACTGTAGCAACAATAAAATTAAATTAAACACATAGTTCCACTGCATACATTATCCCACCATGGAAGTGATCATTAGTTTTTATTATGCAAGTACAGCTGATGGGACGGGAATACACAAGATTGGTAAACATCAGTAAAAAGACAGTAAATATTTGTACTTCTGTTTTTCTGATGGAATCTATTCATTGCAACTAGTACTCATTAACAATTTAACTGCCCAGGTGACTTTTCTTATTATTTCAAAACACAGATTTTTTTTCTATTCTTTATCTTACTTTAAATATTAGTTATGTTGAAATACATAACTAGAGTTTTAGATTTCTCTTAATATATTTTCTCTCTGCACTTTTTATGAAACTGTGAGCAAAGTCAAATTTTATTAAAACAGTTATAATTACAGGTTCAGCTCCTCAGCTAGAAACAACTGGACCTATCCTCTTTCTCTCTCAGTGAAGCAATGAGCCCATTTTGCCTGTGGAGCTTGTCACAGTCCTGCACAGGACTAGACAAATGACAGGCCCAGCTCTGGATTTGAACCACAAGTCTGTATGTGCTTTGCCAATGACCCAGATGCATGGTGGCTCCTGCATTCTCTAGAGGGGATGTGGCAGCATGTTACCATAATTTCTGGCCTCAAAGATATCCCAAAGTACTCTGCTTTGGTCAGTGAGCTTGGAACAGTCCTACTGCTAAACTGTTCTTGGCGAAATGACAGACTACGAGATGTGCTAAATAGGCCTGCTCAAAGTCTTATCTGCTGAGACAGCATGAGAGACACTGATTGATTAGAAAGGCAGTGTTGGCGGCCATACATAAGGTCTGTGTTCCGTTGGCGTAATTGAGTTTCCCTCTCCTGGAGGGACACAGGAAAAGCTGCCAGGAAGACCAAAGAAGCCATGAACAACTTGAGCAGGGACCAAGTCTTTCTGTCTGACCCAAGCCCTTCTCACGATGCTATAAAAATAAGTAAATTTTTGAGAACATACATTGAAACTACCTCAAAAAAAGATATCAAGATAGTGTCTTTCTTCCCCGACATACCACAAAACAACAGAAATTTCAAAAGAAAAAAAAATAATTATCACCATAGAATAAAATCTGTGACACTTCCAACTGTGAAAAGGGGTTGTGAGCTAACAGGTCTTTGGTTTCTTGATGTCCTTTATGAACTTAACATTAAAGCAATCTGTGAAAGTTATCTGAGAAGCCACACTTAGAAGTTAGGTCTCCTATCAGATTTTTATTGTGCACCAGTTAACAGCTGCCAAGTGTTGCAGCCCATTACATTTCAAACCTCCGTGTTCTGCAAAGTCCAGCTATGAAGAGGACAGCTAATTCCCTGTGCTGGGATGTACTAACTCATTCTGTTTCCCTTTGTGTAGTTACATGTCTGATTTCAGACAGTACTTGCACATTGTTGCGGTGAAGGTCAAGCAGGATATTGATTTTTATGGTGAGTCTAAAATCACAGACCTGACCTACAAAATTTCCATGTACAAAATTCCACATCTTTCAACAGAACTTTCCCAAAATTTAGAGCTGCAGGTTCAGACCCCAGCAAACAGTACTGTCATCATTATTTAGACCATATTTGCACAGTTGGATACTGCAATACCCAGAATGATCAGACACTGAGGAAATTATTCAGTGGCATATGGCTGACCTTCCCATCTCATAGAAAGTTTTGAAATATTGCTTATATTTCCTTTTTTATATAATTACAGAAAAGTATTTAATGTTGTCTTACACTTGCTGAAAACAAGGAGGGCATTAAATCTGCATTACAGAAGAACCTGAGTACTGCTCACAGCAACAATGTGGCTTAAGTGGAGTGTTTTATCATTTGACTTAAAACTACACTATTGCAACATTTTGGAGGCTTGAGTGAGCAATTATAGAAGTAATGTTTCTGTAACACTACAGAAACAGAAGTTCTCTCAGAAAAGTAAAAATAAACAAAAAAATTGTTCTGAAAATCTTGCCCTGAAAGTATTACATATATTTTCAAACATTTCTTAAAATCCACTGTTTATTTTGCCAAACTGAGTCCCAAGGATACTTTATATAATACAGTGAATTTTGCCAGATGAGAGAACTAATTCAGCTTTAAACATGGATGTCAAGAGTAAACAAAAACTGCTGAGAGAAATGTTGAGACCTATGTCATCAATACACTTCTTGGTTTTTTTACACCCATCTTGTGCTTTCATGGACATATGACAATGTATTACTCCTCAACCACAGAAATGTCACTATTTTTACATCAATTATCTTTGACTGATGGTCTTTATCACTAGCCATTCATAATTTTTCTTGCTCTTCTGTCAAGCTTTGGTCACTCAATTAAACAGTAGATACCAAGATGTGAGACTTAGGTCCCCAGTCATGCAAGAATAATTAACAATTTGAAAATAATAATGGCAATTTTTAATATTTAATGAGCTAAAATTTATTCACATAATCTATGTTTCCTCCTTAGAAAAATAGCACCAGAGTTGGGGTCTTCTTATGTTTGTCTGAAAACTAACACATCCTGGGATGGCAATGAAGGAATATGAAATGTAAAGTTTACCAACTGTAGTGAGATCAAAGACCTTTTTCCTTGCCTGTAAATTGCCACCAGAAATCTACTGTCACACACCACAATGCTGCAAGACCTGTATTGGCATATCTATGGTCAAGAAATTATATAACCTCATATTGGTTTTCAACACCTGCACTATTTACAAGCATTTGAGTCCTCGTCATCTCAAGCCCTGAGCACTGCAATGCAGTCGTATGACCTGTTAACCATGAGGATTCATTTCTGTTGTCGTGTTTTACTATAATTAAAGCTGCCTGTTCAGTCATTTATAGCAAGTCTGAAAATCCAGCTCGAAACAGAAGATCGGGGAACATAGACTTTCCAAGGCACACATGGAGTTCTCAGGGTATATAAATAAAACACTCACTTCACTTTTTCCATTTTAATAATTTTGTTTTCCCCCATCTCTTTGTTCCCATTCTCTTCCATCCCCACTACTCAGATAGATGTCTTCCAGCATGTACATATTTCTATACTTATTTCTAAATTTTAGAAACTCCTTTTCCAACGAAAAGGAGGATAAGTATCTTCTGCCTATGGTGGGAAGTGATACAGGGTTTGGACTGGTCAAGGAAATCCACAAGAGGTAGTTTCTCTTTTAACTCATTGTTTTGTACAGACAGTACCATGCCTTTGAACCTGCACTGAAGAGGAAAGTCAGTCATAACAAAATACAATGCTGTATTTATCCTAGTCCTACAGATTTAGAGCTGGGTTTTTAAGAAGCCCTTGCTTGCCAACTTAAGAGAGTTTTGGTGGAGATATATTTACAAAGGAAACAAGTAAAACAAAAGAAATTATGTAGACAAGGTGAACTGTAGACATGTGGATGTCAGAGAAATAAAAAAATAGTCACAAAACAAATAAAAATGTTCAGAATTTCTCTGGAATGAGTCAGGTCTGATTAAGAATATTTGACAGATTCAGAAAATGTCTTTCATTGGGTTATTTAGACTAAGATCTGGAACACACTCTGGAAGTAAAGGATAGCAAGAAAAAAAGCAGAGTATGAATATGAGAACACGATAAGAAAAAAATATGGAGCAAGCCAGTAACTTCTTATGGTATATCTGTGGAAGATACAGTGTGGTAATAATATAGCAATTCTTTTATGTTCTGATTTCCTGCAGTAGAGCAGAAATAAAGCTGCTTTCAAAATACACATGGGAGTTCTTTAAAATACACATTAAAACCTGTGGAGGTAGTCAGATATTATGCCAAAAGTTGGGGTTTTTAAACAACTGTTTTTAAAATAAGTTAACACTAATTATGGCAATTGAGAAAATAGTAGACTGAATGAGAGAAAATTTATTACTCACTGGCGACACAGCCACATCAGCCTGATTTAAAGGTGACTGAGCTTCTATGGCAAAAGCACAGTATGAAAGATATTTAATGTTTGCTGATTATTCCTGGAGTAGAAACATCACAATAGCAGATGTTGTCCCAGCATTTGTTCATGCCCAAGAGTGGCCTAAAGAAAGCACATTAAGATGAAAAAGGAGATGTGGAGGAAATGAGTAACTCAGCAAAATTTTCTGTCTCAATCTCCGGTGTAAGTATGGAATAGGGCAAGTTCAATGCAGTTATTTAAGAAATGGTTTTGAGGATCAGCTACAGGGTTGTGTTTAACAAATTACTTTGGTCCTTGAAAACTCATTGTTCCCATCCATAAAATTAAAACATTAATACTGATATTCCAAATAAAACACTGCAAGTCCTACAAATGGAAATCTCTGTACATAAACAGAGCATCCTTCATGTTTCCTTTATTGATAGCTATGTTGTCCTTACTTTCTCCAAATTTCTCAAGAAGAAAAAAAAATGTCACATCTCCTCTGGTATTACCTGCTCAGTGTTAGATTATAGTTTATTTTAGGTTCTTGCTTGAAATGTAAATCTAAAGAGTAAGTTTTAGTTTGGTGTACAGTATTGTGCTTTATGGGTCAGCTGGTTATATGTGCTTAACATTTTACTTTTAACACTGACAATTTAACAGGAGGATTTTGGTCAATTTGTTGATGTACAGCTTGCAGATTATTAATAATCATGCTCTTATCAATAGAAAAAAATGACAATAAGTATTACATCAATGTTAAACTTTCTCAGCTAAGACACAGCATTTTTCTGTAAAATGAATGTATGTGCCGTACTTACCAGCTCATAAACAAGCACAAGGCCAATGCTTTTCCAATGACAACAGAGAGATATTCCAGTTCTTTCTTCTGCTCTAGAAGTCCTTATTTATAGGTTTCAGAAATTGACATTCAAGTCCTTACAGGAAACATTTCAAGACATAGCTTGACTGGAGAAAACACAACAGCTGAGAAATTGCATGATGCTCTATGTGACTTTGTTACTGAAGAAACAAAAGAGGGGGGAAAAAAAATCTCTTTTGCTATCAAAAGAAACCAGACTAATATTTCTTTCAGTCCAAGAAGTTGTGTCTGTCTTACATAATGATTGAAGTACACTTTCATTTGTGTTTGCTTAGACAGGAGAGAAGCTATCTCTCTGTCTTGTACTGGGATAACTCTGCACTGACTTCACGAAAAGTGCAAATATCTTTGATTTATTCTGGTTTCAACAAGATTAAAATTTGATCCTTTTTCTTGTATTTGTTTATAAAACACATGAAAAATGATATGTTTTTCAAGTAATTAATAACTGAGAGACCAAACTAATAATAAAAAGCTTGTAAATTAAAATGTCAAGTAGGCTAACGCAACATTTGATAAATGACTATGTTTTTTTATGGGGATTACATTTTAACATTCTAATAGCTTGACTATAAGGGACAATTACTACATTTAAAGTAGGCTGAGCAAAACATAAGTGAATTCAGATCTAATGTTAAACTGACCTGGATGTAGCATCTCAACAGAAATATATTTCTTAAACAAATATAATTGCACTAAATTATGAGGAGGGATGTCCCTCTTTTTTCCCCAATATAACTATTCATTTAATTTCCTTTGATGTTTTTTCTTTCTTCCTTTCTGTGCTTTCCAGTATACTTGGAACCTTTTCCTCTGAGACAGTTTAGAAATTGCTTGACCGCTTCTAAGGTAATGAATTTGCAAAACTGATATTCATTGTCACCTGAGGAGCTCTTATGCTGTGAAACAAGAAACCATAAAGTCCACATCCCCGCTCAAAGCCTTGCACTCATAGCATATCACAAAGACATAGAAAAGGATTAAAGTGACACAAAGGCAGAAAATATAAGAATTTGTTGTCTTGGTATTGGCTGCAATAGAGTTGCTGCAATTACCAGCTGGTACAGGGCTGTGTTTTGGGTTTATGCTGAAGAGAATGTTGATAACACAGGGATGTTTTGGTTATTGCTGAGCAGGGCTCACACAGAGCCAGGACCTTTTCTGCTTCTCCCTTTGCCCTTCCAGCAAGTAGACAGGAGAGGCACATGAAGGTGGGAGGGAGCATGGCCAGGACAACTGACTCAGGCTGGCTAAGGGGCAATTTCAAACCATGGAGTGTCATGTCCAGTATATAAACTGGGAGGAAATTACAGGAAGAGGTGGATTGTTGCTTGAGCATCAGTTACCAAGCAGTGAGCAATTGCACTGTGGAGGACTTGTGAGTTGTTTTCCTGTTTTGGTTTTTTTTTTTTATCTCTGTTATATTTATTTTCATTACTATTTTTCTTATTATATATTATTATTGTTGCTATTATAATATTTTTTCATTTTATTTATCAAAATGTTTTTGTCTCCAGTCATGAGTTTTGCTTTTTTTCCCAATTGTCTTCCCCATCCCACTGAGGGCATGCAGGGAGTCAGTGTCTGCTTAGTTGCTGGCTGGGGTTAAACCACAAGACTTATCTGTAAAAAACATATTTGCTAAAAATTTTCTTTAAAAAAAAATTCTCCTTGGTGGCTGCAAATTTTTCTTGCAATAGTAGTTTAAGGAAACGGGTTATTTGAAGTGACCACAAGGTGTCCAAAACATTGTTTTTAGGATCCAGAAGGAAAATATTAAGACTGACAAAGTTGAAGTTATTTTTACTCACCAGCTGGCAAACTGAAGGAAACTCATCATGCTAATTATCCAGGGTCCAGGACCCTGGAGTTCCCAAAGCCTCAGGCTGGCATTGATTTTTATTTTTATAATTGTCAAAATGTTTTTATTTCTAAAAAAAATCCTTACTTTTCTAAATCATCTGTCCCACACTCACGTTGTGGTTTAACCCCAGCCAGCAACTAAGAACCATGCAGCCACTCACTTACACAGTAGGATGGAGTGGAGAATTAGGGGGACAGAAAAGCAAAATTCATGGGTTGAGATGGAACAGTTTACTAACTAAAATAGAAAAAAAAAACCCAAAAAGAACAATATTAATATCTTATTTTTTAGAATGATTATTGCTGTTGTCATTGTTGATGTTATTATTGCTATGAAAAGAAATAGAGAAAGCAACAAAACACAAGGGAAAAATAAAACAACCACCCAAGTGATGCACAGTCAAATTGCTCACTTCTCACTGATCAATGCTTAGGCAGTCATCCACCTCTTCCTTCTAACTCCCCCCAGTTTCTGTACTGGGCGTGCAGTTCAGTCATATGGAATAGCCCTTTGGCTTATTTGGGTCACCTGTCTTGGCTACAGTCCCTCCCAGCTCCTGGTACAACCCCAGCCCACTAGCTGCCTGGTCAGGGGTGGAAGCAGAAAGAGTCCTCACTGTGTGAACACTGCTCAGCATAAACCAAACATCATTGTGTTATCAATAACCTTTTCAGCACAAATACAAAACACAGCCCTGTACCAGCTAGTAGGAAGAAAATCCCATCTGAAACTGGAACAACTCCTAAAGACATAACTTCTCAGCAGACATCTGTGCCTTGAAAGAGAATCAGTAGATGGTAACACTTAAACATGTTGTTAGACATCATATGTACCTTTAGGAAAGCACACCCAATTGTATTATAACCGATTTAATCTTTATTCTCAGCCTTTAGGTTATCATTTAATTTAAACTAAAGATGCTTTGGCAATAGGGTGTTCACTGTTTTATCGATATTTGCACAAAAGTCATTGCAGCAATTACTTTTCAGCACAGCTTCTTGCCCATTTAGAAACATCCATCACCATGATGGACATTTGTTCTTTTTAAGTATTTGTGAACAGCTTTATTTATGCCATTTTTAGACAATGTTTTTCTCATGTAAAAATAGTTCTTATTATTTCCTCCTAGATTCCTGGAGTTAAATATTGTTCTAAAGTAAATTATAACTGGGACAAAATGAAAACAGTGTTTGAACAGATAAATGATGTAGTTGATCAGACCAAATGGAGAGAGCAAAGAAGAGCATTCAGAAAACACAAACTTATGTTCTCCTTCATGAGTGAAATAATACAGTCTGGCACAAGTGGGTCTTAGCTGCAGGTAAGCTGCCTCCGGGACACTCCTCAGCATTTTTCTCTTCAATCTTAGAATCATAGAATCATAGAATGGTAGGGGTTGGAAGGGACCTTTAGAGATCATCTAGTCCAACCCCATTGCAGAAGCAGGGTCACGTAGATCAGGTCACATAGGAGCATGTCCAGGCTGGTCTTGAGACCTCCAAGGAAGGAGACTCCACAAACCCCTCTGGGCAGCCTGTGCCACTGCTCCGACACCCTCTCAGTGAAATATTTTTTTCTTATGTTTAAGTGGAACTTTTTCTGTTCCAGTTTCATCCCATTACCCCTTGTCCTGTTGCTAGATACTATAGAAAAAAGGGATTTCCCAACTTCATGGCACCCACCATTTCAATATTTGTAAACTTTAATAAGATCTCCCCTCAGTCTCCTCTTCTCTAGACCAAACAGCCCCAGTTCCCACAGCATTTCCTTGTATGAAAGATGTTCCAATCCCCTCATCATCTTGGTGGCCCTGTGCTGGACTCTCTCCAGCACTTACCCGTCTCTCTTGAGCTGAGGAGCCTAGAATTGGACACAGGACTCCAGATGAGGCCTCACCAGGGCAGAGTAGAGGGGGAGAAGAACCTTAAGCTTGGCCAACAAGTCTTTAAACTCTTCCTCTTCCACCCAGGGCAAGTCCAGACTTTGCTGTCCAGGCCATCCTGTTATTCTTGATGGGCTGGGCTTCCTGAGGGTCAGCCTTGGCCTAAAGACTGAAGCAAAGAAGGTATCCAGTAGTTCAGTCTTCTCTGCATCCTCAGTCACCAGGTCACCCTCAGTGTTTAGCAGCAGGCCCACATTCACCCTTGCCATCCTTCTGCTGCTGATGTACTTCAAAAATGCCTTGTTACTGTCCTTAACATCCCTGGCTAAATTTAATTCTAGAAGGGCTCTAGCCTTCCTAGTTGCACCCCTGCATGCCCTGGCAATGTTCCTATACTCTTCCCAAGAACCCAGCCCCCGTTTCCACCTCTCATAGATGGCTGCTTTCTGCCTGAGTTGTCCCAGCAGATCCTTGCTCATCCATGGAGGCCTCCTACCTCCTTTTCCTCCTTTCTTGCACATTGGGACACACTGATCCTGGGCCTGGAGGAAGTGGTGTTTGAAGAATGACCAGCTCTCATGGGCACTTCTGTCTTCTAGAATCATATCCCATGAGATCCGTCCAAGTAGATCTTTGAAGAGGCCAAAGCTGGCTCACCTGAAATCCAGGGTCATGATCCTGCTTTGTGTTCTGCCCCTTCCACACAGGATCTTGAACTCTACCATCTCATGGTCACTGCAGCTGAGGCTACCTCCAACCTTCACATCTCCAACCAGGCCCTCCTTATTCGTCAGTACCAGGTTCAGCAGCACACCCCTCCTTGTTGGTTCCTCAGTCACCTGCAACAGGATCTTGTAATTAAGTTTCTCGTGAGATCACATCCCAAACCATTCCATCAATATGTTTGTGTGAGTGGGGACTCTTTTCAGCAGACTATCTGGCAGAGCAGGAGAGGAGCTAGCTGCTAGCTTGAGGGATGTGATAAGTGACTCAGGCAGGATAGTGGTGGCCATTACCTCAGCCTTTTTGTCTTTTTGTAGATGAACTAATTAATGGAAAAAAACCAACCAAACAAACAAAGAAGCTACTGCACTACTTCCTGATCAAGTCAAAGTGTAATTAGTAGATATGAATATGTTAATATGAATAAAACATCAACTCGGGAAATAACAGTTCTTACACAATTCCTTTCTTACTGTCAGATGAAGTATAGGTTTGTCTACACTGGCTATTTTCACAAATTTTATGGCTATAATAACCTATCCACTGCTTCTCCACTTTGAAGGGTTATTAAGTTATTAAGAGTGTATTTTGAACAAATTGAGTGTCCTGATGCAGCCTCTTAGGTAAGCATTTCTAAGCCACTTTTCCTTGCAACAACAAAGCCAGCTTTTCAGTTCCAGTAGTATAATTCCAGTGAAAAGCACTGACCTGATTCAAACTCAGATTTCAAATTCAGATTCATCCAAAACATTTTCACAGGTTAATTTTACATTGGTAGACTTCCTGTTGGTCCCCAAACATCTGTTCATCCCAAATTACAACTAAAGTTTCACAAATATTTCTTTTATGATATCACATCGTTTCCATTTCTCTCTGAGCCTTGCAACTTCCCTCACATAAGACCCTTGTGTTGTCCTCCATCAGGGACATTTTCTGTACTTAAACTTTTGCTTCACATTGTTCAGTTCTTTGCATCTTCCTTTAAGCTGTAGATCATAGTATTATAGCATGTCCTATTTCTGTAGATACCAGGCTTCCCAAACTGCATTTTTTGTTCAATAATTTCACACAGCTTAGGCAGGACCAGTGACACGATACAGCTGACTTTGTTAGAGAGACATGCTTGCCAATCCAAAACAATACAGATGAAATAATGTTGCATCATCCAGCATAATGTCTGCCTATGTGGTCTCAGAGGTATCATTCACAGGGCCAACACATTCTTTTCACCTTGTTCACTACTACTTTTTCTGACATGTTTCTCCTAGAAATGTCCATGCTATATGTCTCCCTTTCTGGTGCACACACAGAGCATTCAAATATACCCTACTACTAGTAGCGTTGTCCCCTGAAATAGAAAGTACAATAGTAATAAGAGCCCTTAAATCCTCTGGGCTGTTTATCTGTCTAGTCACATAGAAAATGTTCATCGCCCAGATTTTCAAGATGAAGAAGGGTTGGCCTGATGACCAAAGCCACAAAACTGAAGATACATCCACACAGCATAGCTGAAAACTTGGAAGTAAGGAAAAGGAGGACATGGCAATCAGACCAGATTGAGCAAATTAACGTGATAGAAATCTCCTAAGTAGCTGGTTGCTGCATTTCCTGAGAAGCAAAGCAAGAAGAATAATGTTGAGACAATAGGAACACTCTCTCAGACCATAGAAAAGCTGCAGTACCATTTAAACCAGCTACACATTGTCCTGTTCCATGCATGTTGCATCCATAACATAGCCCTTTGTAAGGGAGCTCACATCATGTACCACCATCCCTGCAAGCTGGGAGGAACTTTGTGTTAGTAAAAAACAAAAAATCAACTGTCGTAATGCAATTTAGTCTTCATTACTTTTTATATCTGCTTCCCTTTTTACCTGAAAGTTATATGTAATACACAAAAGAAAAACAGAGTTCTGATAAAGAAATGGAAGTGAAACAAAAGAATGAGAATGGGTCCATTCCCTTCAGGTTGTCAAGTACATAAAATGAAGCATAACTGCAGAAGGAAACTGGGGTTTTGTAGCCTGCTAGACTATCGAGAGGTCACTACATTTAAGTGTCCACTGAAATCTTCAAGGGCCTGTTAAAAAATAATTCTCTTCCTTTCAGTGATACATAGGGCTTGCTTATGTAATGCAAACAAGCATCTTACTGACAGCATCAAGATAGCTTGAGAAGTCTAGCTGTGTAAAATTCACTATAAACCACTTGCATATAATTAGAAATAACTTAGAAATAACTTGAAATGGATAAACTTATGATTACTCACGTACTTCTTGGATCATCCCAGCAATTACTATTTTCCACTCACAGTTTGACTGGTAATAGATTGACAAGAATCACTGTTGTCAGTCTGAAACAAGAAGGGTAACTGTCATTTCCATGCTTTGGGGCATCAAGTGTTGCCCATCTGCACCAAACTAACCATGGAGCTAATCTGTACAGATACTACAAGTTCTCCCAGACTCAAGTTGTGCCCTTTCTGACAATATTCTTACATTAGCAACACAATCCATACGTTCCTGTCATTAACTCAGATGTTGCAAGGAAGTTTTCCTGGCTTTGGCAATCTACATTTAGGTTCATACCTTAGATCCACTAGAGGAGCATTTTGTGCTCAGCTGTTCCCCACCTTCATAATGTACTTGACAGTGATAAAGTATTCCTTCAGTCATTCAGATGAAACAAAACTGCTCTGAGCCACTTATGTAAGTGCATCTCAAAAATACAATGACAGCTGTGGGAAATTAGGTCCATGGTTTCTCAGCATAGCAAATGGTTTAGTGACTGTCTGTAGTTAGTAGTAGTATAGACTACACATCAACAAGACAGGATGTAGTACTGCCAACATTAATACTTTTGTGCATTTTTTACAAAACTGTGCAGAGATTAGTCAGACCCCAACTACAGGCAAAGCAGTCTCTTTCCACACTCTTTCTTGGTTTTAATGATGATATTCCACCTATATATTGTCATCATCCATGGGATTGTATCCATGGTAATGATCAGGTAGAAAGAATTTAACAGGGCTGCTCCATGACAGGGTGTCATGGTTTAGCAAGGAGCCGCTTTTCATAGAATCATAGAATGGTAGAGTTGGAAGGGACCTTTAGAGATCATCTAGTCCAACCACCTTGCAGAAGCAGGTTGGTAACAGGAGGAGCAGGTTGCAGTGAAGACCCGGTAAAAAGTTCTTGGATTTTCCCCTGGCTTGTGGGTTCAGACCTACCTCTGGCCCAGCTGGGCCAATCTGGCACCTCTACCATCACTATTTAGGACAGGAATTTGGAAGTGCTTGGCAGGAGGTGTAAGACTGGTACAGGATGGAGGAGACCATGTGGATCCTACAGTCAGAGAAAGAGGAAGGAAGGAGAAGCAGCAGACCAGAGACCCTTCTGCAACCTGTGGTGAGAACACAGCTGTGTCCCTGCAAGCCATGGAGGGCAATGGAGGGACTGAGTGCCACCAGCAGCTCCTATGAGTGTGCCCGAATGGACAGAGACTATGTGAGGAGATGACCATGGGGCAGGCCATGTTGGAGAGCTTGTGGGCCACAGAGCAGACCCACAAGAGAGGCAGAAAGGAGCTGCAGCCTTTGGGAGGAACACATGTCAGAGCAGCCCATGCAGGCCTGCTGTGTGTGTGAGGTACCCTGCGGAGGAGCAGGTAGGACTGGTGAGGAACCCACCTACCCTGAGGAGAAGCTATCAGGAATAGACTGACTGAAACCCCCATTCCCTGTCCCCTTGAGCCATTCAGCAGGGGAGGAGATAAAGACACCAGGATCAGGGCTCTGAGCCCAGGAAGACAGGAGGGGTGGGAAGAAGGTGGTCTTAAAGGGCTGCTTGTGCTCTTCATTGGTGTACCACTCTGTGATGTTTTCTGTTTGCTATGTTTTAGAGTTTTATGTTTATGCTTTAGTTGGTGTTGGCTTAAATTATTTTCTGTTTTCTTCCCCAAGCAAAGTAGCCTGGTCTGTTTTGTCCTGGACCATAAGCAGCAATTAAGCCCTCCCTGCCCTTTGGCAATCCTCAGGTTTTTGGTACTTGAGGCTAATAGTGGTCTTTTGTTCCCTGATGGGCCTAAACCATGACACAGGGAATCAAGTGTGACCCCAGCACAGGCAATATCTTTGCCAAGAAGTCATTTCAGAATGGTAGGCCAAGGAGGTTCGTACATCAAGTGCTGGTAACAGCATCCATCAGCAACACCAGGAATGGTGAAGAGATGAAACAGGTTTAGTGTACATTCAGGAGAGTGCTACAGAGATAGGCTATCTGTAATGTTGTAACTAAACACTTTTGCCAGACACCTGGTTTGTGATGTAAGCTTGAGGTCTATCCAGCGGCAGGATGAGAGACAGAAATTTGTTTGACAGAGCTCAGGCAGCAACCAGATTTCTAGTCCTGAGCCAAAACAGGTTGAATGGGCACAGATGTGGGTCCCAGGTGAGACTGGGCAGGTCTATGAAGACCTGTTGAGGTCCTCCAGGCCCTGACAGTAAACAGTAAGGAAACACATGTAAATAGTATGGTTCATAGCCATACTCTGCAATTACTCATCCAAAGCATAAAAAGACTCATATAAATGGGAATTTCTGCACCAGCTAGCAAAAAATTACAAGGTAGTGATAGGGTGACAAAGTGAATTACAGAATCACAGAATAGTAGGAGAAGAAGGTATCTTCAGTCCCCTTGCTCAAGCAGGTCCACCTAGATCAGGTCGCACAGGAACATGTCCAGGCAGGCTTTGAAAACCTCCAGAGAAGGAGACTCCACATCATCCCTGGGCAGCCTGTACCAGGGCTCCCTCATCCTTACAGTAAAGTAGTTTTTCCTTATGCTTAAGTGGAACTTTTTGTGTTCCAGCTTCATCTCATTACCTCTAGCCCTGTCACTGGACACTACAGAAAAAAAGTGCTGCCCATCTTCTTGACATACACTATTTAAATACTCATTAAGTGTTATTGAGATCCACCCTCAGTCTTCTCCAGGGTGAACAGCCCCTTTCCTCATAAGAAAGATGTGCCAGTCCCCTAATCATCTTAGTAGCCCTCGAATGACTCTCTCTAGAAGTTCGCTGTCCCTCTTGAGCTGGGGAGCCCAAAACTAGAGACTACTCCAGATGAGGCCTCACCAGGGCAGAGTAGAGGGCAAGATAAGTATTATAATATAACATTCAAAAAATGATCAGTTATACCAGAGCTTTGGTCAGTGCAAGGCAGCACTACATGAAACCTATTAAGAGCTCTAAATCATTATTAATGAGCAAAAGCATCTGTCAGAGCCATATTGGGAGAGGTACATTAGACTTGTTAACTTCATAGGTGAAACTGTCAGGTTAGGCTATAAACGTCCAAAAGTATAGCAGTATTTATGTTCTTTTAAAAGTGAAATAATATACTCAAAATATGGATTTGTCTGACAAGTTTATAGAGTAAATCTATGCAACTTCTAAAGATAAGTTCCTGTGTGACCTACTCTAAGAGGCCCTGCTCTGGCAGAGGGATTGGACGGGATGATCTTTCAAGCTGCCTTCCAACTCTTAAGATTCTACGATTCTGTGATTTCTGCGTTCAACTCTGTACTAGCCTAGTCCTCTGCCTAGAGTATCTCATGTTGTCTTGCCACTAGGCTCTACTGAAATTACACAGCAAAACTGCAGGTGAGTTCTCAGACACGTTGAATTTGGTCAATTTCAAACACGAGAATACAAGTAAGATTTTGAGATCTGTTTTATGTCAGGGCCACAGTGAAATCACGATTTTACAGGAATTCCAAATAACTCACTTGCCATGAAAAAACAAGCCTTAGAATGCCTAGTAGCCAAAAAGTGATTGCAATCTATACTTCATGTGAGATAGTGCAAAACCTCCTCCAAGTCATGCAGGAGCTTAAACAAGTGTCGTGTTGACACTGTCTCTAAAGCACAAAGTATTGCATTATTTATATAAAACAGAGCAGCTCCAAGACAAGAAACTGTAAGAGCTACACCATCATCAGTGACTTGAGCAATTACCTAGGGTCCAGAATCAGCTATCAGATAGAGCAGTCTGTCCTGGAGCAGTGAATTTCACAATAACCTTCCATTAATAGTAGTGGTACTGACTGTCTTACTGAATGATTGGTTGAAAAAATAGTTTTACTGTTCATCTAAACTAACTATGGCCTCAATAGAGACATTTAATGAGACATTACACTCTCCCTCTCTTCTTCCTTTCTTCTCATCTACTAACCACCTCCAGTAAACCACAAATAACCTTTTCCCTTTATAAGAAATAAGGCAAATTTTGTTGTCATTCCTTTATTGCCTTCTCTTTTGCCACACAGAGGAACCAACTTTTTTCTGAGATGGACTCAATGAGGTCTATCTATTTAAACTTAGAACAATTGTTCCTAACTGATATTTAGTTTACTGCTTCTATTTCAGACACTGTGCATTTTTTCCTGCTTATTCTAGCTGATCTAAGAAAAGATATTACCTCTGCATATGAATCTCATCCAAACTTCAGGCATTGACAGACAACTGGAATACAACCTACTGTGTTATAGGTGTTCTGTCACACTTCAGAGATACTGGTCTGAACTTACACCATGTAAGGCTTTCAGAGAGTCTTTTGAAGATTAAATGAATAAAGATCTGCAAGCAAATTAAATATATACAAAGTAGGTTTGCCAAATTCCAGTTATGGCACATTACTTCTGTGCTTTTCTTCAATCAAGACAAATGTGGGAAGATATATATGAACCAGATAAATTGTGAATGTCAGCAAAATATTTAAAGTGGTGCCACAGGAAAAGATGAGCTACATATGTAAAACAAAAAAAAAATCTCATACAGGATAAGAAATGGCTAAAATCAACACCACCTTTTAGCAAAAGTACCCTACCTGCAAGATGGTTAAAAAAGGCATTCCTCACCAGCTGTCTAAGCAGCACTCTTACTACTGTTTTGAGTGGTGACATTTGGCACTAAATGAACCAATGATCTCAGAAATATCCCAGAGGACAAGGTTGTCATCAGCAGAGCAGACTGTATTTCAAAGACACGAAAAACAGGTGACCTGAAGGACTGAAACAGAGAAAGTGACACAAAAGGTGGGTTATGAACTTATGATCCAATGAAACTTCGTTTTAGAAGCTAAAGCTTTATCAATTATAAAAAGTAAGAGGAGAATGAGGTGGATGTATTCATTGATTAGAGAGTGTTTATGAGCACAGTACATCTCTGGAAAAGATAAATGTGATTCCAGATTCAGATGATCATATACAAATAAAATGAGGAAGTGTATACAGTACTAGTATTCAACTGGAATATAACATACAGTTCTCACTGCCTGCATTCAGTGAGACTGCAAAGGCCATGAGATCTTTTGAGAGAATGAGCATGAGAAGAGTCCAAATTCTTGACTGATTTGTCTTCAAAACAAGGAAGAAGAGGCAAGATGATTTCTGCCTGACATACCATGGGACCAAGGAAAGGGCAACTTGTCTCTTGAATAAATTCAGGCTGTAAATTAGAAGAATACTTTGTGCAGAAAAGTTCTGTAGCACCCTTTCACTGGAAATACCTGGAGTAAGAAACAACTCATTCCAACATGGAACTTGCCACATTATCAGAAGAGTTATGCAGTAAGGTTGTCAGTAAAGCACGGAGCAGAACATTTCGCTCAATCTTCTCTCCCTTTGTCAGAATAATACCTTACTTTCCTCTATATTTCTATTCAGCCAGTGGTACCAGTGGAGGAAGGAAGAATCTGTCCAAGAAGTGGAAGTGCTAAATTCTGTAACAAATTATATACACTATGATTCCAGCTCGCAGCTGGCTGAGTTCAAATTCCTGCCCTATTCAGTGTATTATCAGCTTAGCTGGAATCCTGTCATGGAGCCTACCCGGTGCTCTTACAGACCAACACTTCACAAGGGGTGAAAAAGAAATCTATTTATATGTCAGTCACTCAGTAGCACAATTCTGAGACAAGCTGTGTTATTCAACAAGTTCTCTTCAGATCTATCCATTTTCTTGGAGGGGTTGGTAGTCAATTCTTGCAAGTCACAAGAAAGTTATTTTTCAGTGATCTGCACTTGTCAAAAAATAACTATTTCTCTAGAGCCAACTTATGACATCAGTGGCACCTGCTAAAAGTTATAGCACAGATCAAATGTGGCATTCAGAGTTTGTGCCCTGTAACTGTCTGGTCACTCCAGTTGGTCTGTTGCAGACTTCACAAAACGAGGCTACGGGTTTGGGTCTTTTTTTCCCCTCTGCCATTAAACTAATTCATAATAGTAGATGTCATCACTCCCAAATAAAAATGAGTGACAGATGAAAAGATTTCATCAGTTATTCCTGGCAACTGGAGTCCTCTTGAAAAGAGGAACCCAGAGGTAAAACTGACACTATCCAGTAATCACTCAAGAAATCCATACTTTGACAGAAGAGGAAGCTACTATACAATCAAAGTAAGCATTTACATTCCTGTATTTTGGCCAAGATAAGACTTTCTCTACCTATCTTGATTATTAAATATGCTTAGACATACATGCATATACATTTCTTTTACTTTCTCTTAAATCATGTGAATATAAATAATGCTTTTTTCTTCTTCCTTCCGTGACCTTGAATTCTGTATATTATGGTGTGCTTTATTGGAAGATAATCTGATCCTGTCTGATTTACAAAATATCAGAGGCATCCTGCCTCTGTTTCGTTTTACTGACATCTTAGCTTCAATTATTAACCTGCTATTTATTCCTATGGCTAGTTTTGGTATTACTAGAACTTCTGTATTACATAAACTTTAGCTGACATGAAAATCACCATAAAATTGACATGTAAGGGGTTATTTACACTTATAATGCATTCTATAAGCATAATTTAAAACTTTTTAAAACATAAAGGTTTTTTTTTTTTAAAAAAAGCATCATAAACAGGCTTTGAACTCATATACTTTACTGTAATAATGTTGGAAAATCTTCTATGAATAGGCAAACCCCAGTGAAGGACAAAAGGAATCAGACTAATTATTCACTTGACATGGATAAGATAACTCATGATCATGATATCACCCAAGGGACTGAGTCCAGTTGAAGCCAAAGATAATCTCTCCATTGTTTACAATACTCTTCAAAATACTCAGAAGTGATTGTGGAAATTGTTTCAGAAATATGTTCCTATTCAACATTAAAATTAACTGAATTCTTAAATTCATTGCAAGCATTAAAATTAGCCCCATCTCCACCTTTTAGAAAGCAAAAATTTTTTAAGATATGAAAACTCAGTCATTCTCGTTAAAGATTTTTTTTCAGCATTTTTTTTAAATAATATTTATAACATTCAAACATTATTTTATCTTGCCAGTTGAATTATTTTCCAGCTAAAAAAAAAAGTCACTTTTTATTAGCCAACCAATTATTTGTTTTAATTAGTAATCATTCAGACTAAAAATTGCTTTGACATTTTTCTCGAAATATGTTTTGTGAACAGCTTTATTGAATGCATTAAAATACTTCTCACTAAAGAGGAAATTATTTTCAGGGAACCTCATTGTGTGCATAAGTACTCTATATATAAAATACCAAATTCTTAAGACAGTGGCTAACTTAAGTGATATATTAAATAGATTGGAAAAGGGTAAAAAATGTCTCCTGAAGTTTCAGAGCTTTTCTTCTTTGCTTGTTTGTTATAGATAACATTTACTACACATAGCACTTTTGTTCAAAATATCAAGAGATATTTCTGACCCCAAAAACCTTCTCTGACAAGACTCTAAAGAAAGTAAGCAATTGCAAAGTGTGTATAAGATAAATTCCTTGCATTAGATGTTTGTTCATATTAATTTTATACCTCCATGGAGCTTATCTGAGACTATAATAATTCAAAATGTGCAGAGCAGGAAAGAACTAAGACCAGAGCATTTAGAAACATACTATTTTAACGCCTTTCCAAAGCATATTTACCCTGCAAATCAGACTAAAAGACAGAAGACTGTACCACTGAATGTTTCTATACTAATTTTGTGGCACTGAATAAAAGTTATGCATATAACTTCCAATCAGAAACTAAATTTCTTCTCCCTTCCACTGGAGACATCTGTGGAGAAAAAGGTATTCATCACTCATGCTTTGAACCTTCTTTAAACACACTCTGAAATGCAGCTCAAGGAATTTAAACCAATGTATTGTCGTAGATGTTATCTGTGTTTCATGAATGATTGCCTGTCCTACAGTTTGCTATCTGGACATATGATTTACAATCTGATCATAAATACCGGAGATTTTCTTTTGTTTTTAGTTTTATCTACGTTTCCTTTTTCTGGTGGGCATTCTTTATACATTAATAAGTTAATATATAAATTAATTCCCATAAACTATGAGTGCTGTAAAAAACTGTTTCATACACACAATGTATTTCTGACCACTGAGTTTCAGAGCTAACAAATGCATAGCCACTTTCGCCAAGTTTTAGTTTTACTTTTATTTAAATCTTATTTTATCAACTTGGCTCCTCCAGAAAAATGCAGCCAATTATACTTCCACCATCTTAGTGAAGATTTAATAAGGGACTCTACCCTGAACCAGTATTATGCACATTTTAGTTGTCCTTCATAGAAAATGTAACACAGAAATCATAACATAGATTCTCAGTCCATAAACACTACTTACACTGATTCAAACATTCTGAATTCATTATTTTGAACCCCTTGCTTATTTTACTTTCATATCAGTGGAAAAATACGTTAAAATAGCCCACTGTTGGTAGCCAGAAAGATGCTTCCTCAACTTTCCTTTAATTTATCCGGAATTGTATCTGGATATTCAAAATTAAAATGACAATGACAACTTCTTTTCCTTGATCACTTTCCACTCAAGCAAATGGTGGACTGATTCTAAGAAACCATCAGTTTTCCTTATCGAGAAAATCTAACTATCCTGTTAGTATCTGAGTGAAGGAATCAAGAACTGGTTTGCCAGAATTGATTGTTAGTGCAACTTCAATTTACGCTATATGGACAACTAAAAAGCAGGAAATCACCCAAGAACAACAAAACCAAAAAATGTTTTGTGGAGCAATAATAGATAAGTTGTTTGATACAAAGAAAACAAACCTAGACAACTACTCAAAAATGCAAACCAAGTTCCCAAGTCAATCTTTCAGTTAGTAAAATAGAAATTTTATACAGTATCTGTGACCTCTAATTTGTATATATAGATGTTGTAATGCTGGACACAAAGAATTCTTTCACACATCAAACCACAAGAGATTCTAATAGTATCAGACAGCATCACCTTCAAAAGTCTTCGATGAAGAATCTGTCTTAGTAATGACCACAATGATACCATGTGAAATATTGACATTGACATTCCTAGCGACTATTATCATGTCAAATGTTATTGGCTTGCAAAAAGTCCCATTAGGCACATCAGACAGACATTTGCAGAAGTACCTCCATCTTTTGGGTACTTTTCTGACCACAGCTGAGTGGAATAGCCAAGATTTAAGGTAGTCAGACCATCACGGATCCCAAAAAATCTAAATAATTTAGATATCAAATGAAGACTGGAGACCCTCTTTGTACCACTTGAAGAACATCTACTAGAAGTTTAATAAACATAAAAATGGAATTCCTAATGAAAGGTTAATATGGTGTGGCAGACTCTTACATGAGACAAAGTATAACAGGATTTCGAGGGCAAACCTACTCAGTTTGTCAGCAGCTCACACTTGGCTTCAGAGGCGCCAGAATAATTCTCTGGTGAGTGTCAAGTGGGCAGCTGCTACTGATAGAAGAGCCTTTACACAGTGCAAAGACCCAAATGACCTGCTGACCTAGGTATGATGAAATAATTACATTCCATCATTCAAAGACAGAATATGATTACAAGCTGTTATCAGAACATTTATTCTAACACTGCTCAAAGCCTATAGAATTAAGATACAGATAAAGCCTTAAATAACATTGTTATTTTAGGGCCTCAAAGTGAGACAAAAGATCATTAAAGATAACTGATATTCCCATTCAGACCGCATCATTAATAAACAAAGTGCATCTAGAAAGAGATGGTAGTAGAACTGCTGCTCCTACACTGATGTAACAATTGCTGTATCCCACTGTGCTATACCCCTAGTCCACAGAACGGGAAACACCAAAAACTGCTGATTACCACAAATACCTGATTATTTCAGTGATGTTGCAGCTCTTTCTGACCTTGCTGTGAAGAGGACCAGCGTCCTAACCAGTAAAGCGTGTTGGACACTCTTTCATAGCACATGGATCAACCAGTTCACACTTACCTCCTGAGTTGGACTGTGCCAGTCTTTAAGAAACTGGGCTTATCTGTGGAAAAACAATGCGTCTGGAAGTGGCAGAAATTTTCCTGTTTGTTAAACTAGTTTTTCAACCCAGTCAGACTTAGCGCTGAGTTTGGCAAACTGATTTATTATTGATCTTGCTAAACACCAGGAAGTTTTTTAATGTGAAAATGTCCAAATTATGCCAAATCTAAAAAATGCAATCTAGGAAGATGCCTAGATCTTTCTTGTGTGCTCTTTTAAGACTTCAGGAGTTTAAAATACAGTATTTGATAGGAAAACCTTATACATATGTGCTCTCATTGTATTGTAGCTGACCTTCCTTTTATTTTCCTCTGATCTTCCACTCACAGCATTACACAAATCAAAGGTTTCCTCAGGTTGGCCTACATTAGTATAGTCTTCATACTATTTAAGGATATCTCATAAAGTATGACATTGTCTATGAAGCAAACTCACAAGTACACATCAGGATCTATGAGGCATTAATTCATCAGCATCACAGAGCACTCAGCTGGTAAAAGTAGGGATGGGAGAAGATAGATGAACACAAAGCACCAAAGAGATTCATAGGCCCTGTCAAATTATGTGCTGATTTAGTAATACAAAACTCAGAAGAGTTTTGGTATTTTCTTTTCTTGCATCCTCCTACCTGCTGGAGGTGCCTTGCGGAGAAAACTGATGCGGGAATTCCTGTTTCACCTTTGAAGTATAGCAGTTTGTTGGTTAGCTTATCTAACGTTGTAGCAAATTTTGAAAGTACCATTAAAATCTGATAACCAATGCACATCCAATAATATCAGCAATTGCCTCAGATATGTTGAGCATTTTAAAACCCTGTGTGTTTGAACACAATGCATTTAGCAAGGAGAAATTCACCTCACTTCTGTCCTTTTTCTCACTGATTTGAACTCATCTCTATATTTTAACAAGTTCTACTTTTAACAGTATTTAGGACTAAATTTTGACAAATTAAAGAACGAGGCCAAAACAAGCTCCCCAGGACTTTGCACTGTGTGTGCTTCAAATTTAGATTCATAATTCCTCTGCATGTGTTGTGTTTGATATAATATGGAGCAGTAAAAGTAGTCATTTAAAGGCAACATATTTCCTTCGGATAACAGCCATCTATGATCTTTTTTAAATTATAGGAGATAGAAAAAGGGAAAGCAACATCTCAACTGAACTTAGTGATGATGGTACTATATCCGAAAGTATTTTTCCCAAACTCTTACAAAACCACTTAAAATTTCAAACATATTGAGGTCTCTACAATATTTCAGTGAACTGTGCCATGTGTAGTTATTAGTAACAAAAATATACGTATACCATTTATCAATCACTCAAGGCCTATTTCAATGTTGAATACTTTGTTTCAAGGCAGACTAAGCATCAATTACCCATTCCTCTTAAATGACTTACTTTATTTTAACTGTACTTCATGAAAAAGAAATTGTAAGGGGATAAGCAAAACCTTATCTGCCTCTGATTAGACTCCTGACTGCTCTGACCTCCAAATTGCTTTTCAGAGAATGAGCAAGCATACCAACTTTAGACGCCACAAGATAGGTGGTCATGATGCAGAAGGGCTGAAGAACTTCTGGGAAAAAATCATCCAAGAGCAGACTAAGCAACGAAAAGATGAAGAGTCTAGGTTAAGCAAAAGCGCCCTGAATAAGTAAGTGTTTTCGTGTTTTTTTATTATTATTCTGCACGAGACAACAAGGCATGTCATCACGTGCTTTAAAAAAAGGTAACCCGTTATTGTACTGCTTTATTCATAGCACGGATTGTGTTCTGGACCTTTGGCACTTTTCCTCTCACAGCTGTTTGTCTCATATTTCCATGGCTCTTCTGCTCGGAAATTCAGACACCCCTCATCCCTGAACCTCATGAGCATTCTTCAAAGGCCTTGGAGCATAGCCATATAAAAATAAAGCACTTTGGCACTATGGCTTGTGACAGTCAGAAAATATCAGGATTTTTACCTGGAATTGGTACACCTACACAAATAAATAAGTAGTATTACATTAAAAGGATAGGCAAACCAACCATTTAATGTGCAGCATAAACAAATCCATAGCATCTTTATCATGTTTAACAGCCCTTTGCGTCATATCTATAGGCTCAACGACAGAAACAGTACAATAAGATCTTATAAGCATTCCTGTTATACAACAGATAAAAAATATGGCTATTCAAATTTACTTATTTTTCCAAAAGAGTATAAAACAACAGGCACTGCCTATAGAGAGCTGTGTACATATGTGTTATGAATACTCTGCACTACTGTGGTAGACTGCTTCAAATACTTGCTTAACCTATTGAACCTCAGGAGTCTGAATCAAGGTCTCCCACACACTAATTGAATCCTGTGACTAATAACCAATACCTGTGTTTGTTCTATATTTCTGATGGGCTTTCCTTTCAAAGTTGACAAAGGTTTTCCTGCATAAACTTTCCTCAGAACTGGGACATTCACATAAATTCACATAAATTGTTTGACTTAACAAAATGGAATGTGCTGGCAAAGGTACCTGGACTCTAGTGCTCAAGGAAGAAGTTACTATTGTCATTTTAAAGATGATGAACTCAAGATCTGGTCAGGCCTTGTATCCCAAAAAGTAAGATGCAAATAGTGGTGTTCCCAGTATCCTACTTTGTCTAGTTAGTAATATTCCCAAACCCAAACCTCCAAGTTGTTGGAAGGAAAACTTGTGCAATAAAACCCAGGAGACTCCTCAGCTGCACTGGAAACTTTTGTCACCCTGCAACAAACTAGAACAAAAAGACATTACAAACCAATTTCAAGCAGGTGTGTAGATAATATTTTTAACTTAACAAAGGTAAAAATGTTTAAAGTTTTTATAAGAACATCTCTGAATGGAAAAAAAATGCAGTAAATAACTTTGAATGTGTCTTAGCTTACGTATTTGGTGTGCCTTAACTGGTCATAATTGAAATAGCTCTAACCAAGTTCCTTCAGGGTCACTTGATTAAATCCTAAATGGTTTATAAACTGTTGTCTAACTCAAAAAAAAAAAAAAAAAAAGATAATTTCAGGAGGTAATAGACACTGGCATTACAAAATCTAAAGGCCCATCTTGATAAGTGGCATCTGGGAGAATTAGGCACCTCTAAGTATAGGCAAATGCTCCTCTGTGACACCTAGAACACTAATTGACATGGAACATCAGTGTTTTCAACAGCAAATTTTTCTTAACCAATGCACAATTTTTTTTTGAGGCTTAAGTATATGCACAAGAGAACAGTGAAGACAAGACAAGATAGACCAAATGAGATAAGTTTAAAACAAAATCTGAAATAAAATTCAGAAGCCAAACTAGCACAAGCATCCATGTGAAACAGCTATGTCTAAGTTATTATCAGAAGAAATCATTGACTGCTTTTTTTAACACAATAAATATATATAGAAACCCATTTATTCCATGATACACTTGACAGTACCATATGATATGTAATTCTGTAACATTGCTGGGTCAGATGTTTCATAAAACCCTTTCCTTTGGAAAATGACTCAGTCAATAATATCTTGCAATGGTCCCTAGTGATTTTCCCTTCTGCTTGTACTATACTTGTGTCTTGAAGCTATGTGACTGCTGTTGCATGTGACATCAATTCCCTTCTTTAAACACATACAAAGTCTTCAGAGATTTTGGATACAAAATGCTTACTTTTTTATTACTATTTTTTTTTCTTTAGAGTAAACCCACATATTTAAAGTTCTCCACAGCATTTTACAGTAAACTTGGGAGATCAGGGATTGTAATTGTATTTTTTAGTTTACATACCAGATGACCTTACTGGATAGACAGTACTTCTGTGTGGCTTTGAGAATACCCCAGAGGAAAAACCAGAGCTCTTCACACTGACAGTATTTCAGCAGTTGTTTGACTCATTAGGAATCCAGCAATGTCAACCACTGATAGCATCAGCACTATCCCTTTCTCCCCTGCATTCCCAATCTAGCAAGCTAGAGAGATGTGTAGATGGTAAATAAATACAGGACAAGTGCTGTGGTGATGAAAGAGAGGAAAGCTTCGACCCTGATGAAAAGCCCTGGATACCTTTGAAGGATTTGGCTCTGTGCTTGCAAAAGTGCTTGTCCTTTCTTTGCAGGCTCCGCCACGAATGGACTCTGCGGCTGGAAGGCCAAGCAAGGCAGATTCAGGCCCACACGACAACTCAGAAAGAACAGATGAAGCTTTCCATCGAGACTCTTCCCTCACCAGATAAAACTGTTGCTTAAAGTTAATCCAAAGCCACAGAAAGCATTGGGCCTCACTTTGACCTTCTCCATGCACATACAAACCAGCAGTTACACTGCTAAACAAGTTGAAAGGTCAGAATTTGGCCCTTTTCCAGACTATTTGCTAGAGCTACTAATAAAGTCATGCTGAAATTCAGTGAAAGCATAAGACCACAGTACATAATCTTAAAAAAATAATAATGCAAAGGGATAGGTGAGAAGCATACACCTTTAATTCTCTGTAACATATTATTGCCACAATACAGCAGGACTTTCTTATATAACTCTTCATTTCCAAACAGCAACACATTCCCAGGAAAGACAATCCTTTGTTTAATAGGAATAAAACCTTCAGACAACTGCATGCAAAATCGTACATTTACATTTACATTTACAAAGCTCACAGACTCTGGCTTAATGCAGATACAAGCTGTTCCATCTTTCTTGATGAGCCACATTGAAGGGAATTAAGGATTAGTCTGATCATCTGGACAGAAGGAAAAATACATTCTTTCACAGAATCAGGAAAAAAAAGAGAATGAGCTTTTCTGATCAACATGGAAGAAAATTTTGACATTTAATCATTAAATGAAGAGAGGACAAAAGTTTTTACTTTCAGGGGGTAGGTAAGAAAAGACTACTGAGGTTATTATGAACCAGTATGAGAAATGTGTGAAAATGAGTCTGAAAGAGTGTTTGAAATAGAAAGTAGAGAATTAGTTAATCATATCACCACGGGAATGACTTGGTATACTTGGTGTGCACTGATCGAAAAGCTGCATTTCATTTTCTTCTAGGTCAATAGAGGGAGGAGTAACTAAACACAGAGTAATAATACTATGTTCTGTTTATCTATATGTCTGGGTACCTAAGTATCATATCTTTTGGATTAAACCATTTATTTGTTATCTCTTCAATTAATTCATTCGATAAGCCAGAAGAGTCATAAGTCTAAACAATTATTTTTCTCTAACAATATCGAGCCAGATGGAGTTTTACCTTGCAACTTTGTTTACACTGAAGAAATAGATAAGAGTACATTTGATAAATTTCAACACAAAATTAAAAATAAACCCTTTTGACCTCACAGAAATATGTTTTTTAAATTATTTTAAAAGACTTTTCAGTCAAACACATAGTTTTACAGAACATTTCCATTTTTGCACAGGGACAGTCTCCCATATGAAAAAACACGTTATCACACAAATGTTGTTATTCCATGAAAGATTAAAAGAATTAAAAACTTGTTAAATAATTTTAGATTATTGAAAACTGAAGGGAATGTAGAATCTGTCTCTTTCCATAAAATGCAATCCAAAAAGCAATTGTTTCTTCTGGTGTTTGGTTTGGCTTTTTTTTCTGTTAGAGAAGCAGTGGCAAAAAATAATAAAGTTGTGGCTGTTTTTGCCTTTGCAGACTAGTCTCGTTCTTCTGTGTTCATTTATTTCCCAATATTCTCTTTTTAAATGCTCTTTTGCTGCCATACAAGTTAAACATTATCTCTGGTGAAGAAGATCAAACTGTACCCAAACTTTCAGCCACCTACATAAAAAACATAGAACTTTACTGTTCTCTAACCATAGGTAAAGGACACAGGGCCTATAGAAATGGAGAAATGCCAAATTCTTCAATTTTGGAAACCAGATAATAGAATCATAGAATCATAGAATGGTAGGGGTTGGAAGGGACCTTTAGAGATCATCTAGTCCAACTCACCTGCAGAAGCAAGTTCACCTACATCAGGTTACATAGGAACATGTACAGGTGGGTCTTGAAGAACTCCAAAGGAGACAACCCCTCTGGGCAGCCTGTGCCAGGGCTCTGTCACCCTCACAGTGAAATAGTTTTTTCTTACATTTAACTGGAACTTTCTGTCTTCTAGCTTCATCCCATTACCCCTTGTCCTGTTCCTAGCTACTATAGAAAAAAGGGATGTCCCAATCTCCTAACACCCACCCTTTAGATACTTGTAAATGTTAACAAGATCTCCCCTCAGTCTCCTCTTTTCCAGACTGAACAGCCCCAGTTCCCACAGCTTTTTCTTGTATGAAAGATGTTCCAGTCCCCTGATCATTTTGGTGGCCCTGCGCCGGACTCTCTCCAGCAGTTCCCTGTCCCTCTTGAGCTGAGGAGCCCAGAACTGGACACAGGACTCCAGAAGAGGCCTCACCAGTGCAGGGTAGAGGGGGAGCAGAACCCCCCTTGACCTGCTGGCCATACTCTTTTTGATGCATCCCAGGATGCCATTGGCTTTCTTGGCCACGAGGGCACATTGCTGGCACATATTTAGCCTATTATCAATCAGGACTCTAAGGTCTCTCTCTGCAGATCTATTAGGTTTGTTAACTCAACCACTGCTGTGTGATGCTGCCAATGTCACCTACATCAGTGCAGCTTACCCCTACCCTATGCCAGCCTGACAAGAGAAGATCCAAGAAGCCAAATGAACTTTTATTGTTCTCTTCTGTTTAATGTTGATGTTTTAATTTACTAGGAACATTATTACAACAGTATATCTGACTGTTTATGAAGTTATATAACACACAGGAAGTATATGTAATCCGCCACAGCAATTTTCAGCACTTTCTAAAGAGTATTGAAAAATCATCTTATCTCTCCATGCTGTACCTTTTCCATTAGGAACTCTCAGGAGGTTGAGGGATTTGTGAAATCACTTCCACTACAAGCTGGTGGCACCATATTGACTAGACTGCAGAGGAGTGCCGGGGGCATTGTTTATCTTCACAAGTACATGGAACTCATTTCAGTTGTGAATGGGTTTCTGATACATCTGCTGCAGTGCAGAGTTTGTAAAAGAATAAAATCCTCCCACTCTTAGTCAAAACCAACTCTCTCTGAGTTGCCCAAGTGCATATGCATTAGTTGTGCTTACCTATTCTGACAGGTATTTTACAAGACAGTAGTATTGTGGCACCTCCAAGATATTGAACACCAGATGCTTTCTGTTCCCAAATGTGGGTGTTCATCCATTTTTTCACTGCTACTGCGCATACAACCAGAATGAGAAAAGAATCAAATACAGAAATATTAAATTCTAGCAGCTGGATGCAGCCAGGCATGCTGCTTGCAAATTGCAAATTTGAAGACAGTCAGTAAGGTGACAGATAGTATTTTGTCCTTTTGCTTTAGTTACTGAATTGCTGAAATTCGAACCTTAATTTAGCATTTCAGACATTCTTGAAAATTTCAAACCTGGATTTCATTAAAAAAAAGCAAGCAAACAAAAGTCAGTTCAAGTTGAATAGTTTTATTATAAAACATCTGTCTCATTTGCATAACAGCCCCCATTGATAAAATAGTGAGCATAAGCTCTTGGGATGATAGGACTTTTCAACTGAACACAGCATTTTTTTCCTCCCTTGTCACTATTTTTATTCCCTTTCCAATGGAAAAAAAATATATTAAAAAGATATTTAGTTTACAATATCTGTATTAAGAAATAGCTACTATTGGACTAGCTACTTGAGAAGAAAAAGTAATTACCTAGATATGTTTTTCTCTTGGAGATTGTCAATTTGCCTAATAGGAAAAGCATTGATATTGAATATCTGCATAATCAGTACCACTCTGAGCCTGCACTAGCAAGGTGTTACTGTGTCTTACATCAGCATATGAGCCAGTCCAGCACTTGCCTAAACAGGTAAAGAACAATTAAACTGTAAAAGTTAGGTGAGAGACTAAAGTTTTTGGTCATGGGACTTTATGATATATGATGCAATAAGTATGAATCATATCTATGAGGTAATGCACTGAAGTTGGTATACTAACATCAGTTGCAAAACATCCACTGAGCCTGCCCAAATTTATGTGTGTGGCAGATAATGTGAGCATGTACCATGCTGATTCACATGGCTACTCTTAAGTGCTGCATCTGATCTGGGAAACAGTGACTAATGCTTGAGGGACAGCAAGGATTGCTTTCTTAAACTGAGTTGTGGTCAGCTCTCAAAGACTGACTTTCTCAAATCAAGGCAGTCAAAATGGTGAATATAAAACCCGTTGAGCTCTAGCCTGGCTTCATTAGGACACCATTCAGAAGCACTCAGATAATCAGTTACAGATAGGACATGTTTAAAGAAGCAGCAACTCAACAGCTGTCAGCTGCTATGTTTGAATTAACACTTAAATTCAGAACAGGAGAGGTTGGTTGGTTTTTTTGCTTTTTTTTTTTTTTTTTTTTGTCTTCTGAGTGAAGCTCTTGATTATCTGGACTTACCATACACTGGTTTGGCTCACAGGACAAATTTAAGGCATGCAAACCAGATTTATTTCAGAGGAAACTACATCAGACCAGAAGTTGTTCTCCAAGCGCATATCAAAGAACTCTACCCTCTAAGGATCTGAGATGAGCACTACCTTTTCACACAGCTTTGAGACACTTGAATAGTGGGAACATTTTGTTCATGTAGTCTGGTTAGATTCAGTCTGGTGTAAATTCCTGAAACATATGCTTAGTCTACTGTAGGGACCTCAACAGCAGCCACTTTGACCTGTGGAGCTACTGGTAATGTACTGAGTCACTTGCTAACAAAGATGAGTATAACCAAACAAAACAATAGATTCAGAATCAAAGCACATTAATATGCTTTATGTAGATCTAAAGGTGGATCTTAGCAGATACAACAACTGAGCACAGGAATGATAATTTAATTATACAGCCATGCAGATATGCTAGCATGCCTAACTATGCACAGGTTGGTCAACTGACTCACAGGAGCTGCATGTGTTGGACTGGAATCTATCCAAACTACAATGAAACTTAGAGTAGATCTAGCTTCTGGAACCATAAAACAGCTATATGTGGTTCAGTTCTACAGTTAAATGATAGGAATATGAAGATAATTACCAATTTCTTAGCCCAAATGTTCTTACTAATTACAAACTGGCTGTGTCCTGAGGGATGCAGCTCTCTATGTTGCCTATTAAACAGCACTTTACTGAGGCTTCACTGCCACAATATGAATAAGGAATAGTAAATCAGGTAAAAAATACTCATGGATTGAAAAGGGCATCTGTAGATAAATGAGGATGTAACAAAGAGTTGTTCCAGAAAATCTTATACTTCCTGAGGATGCTTCGCTTCATGAATTAAGCATTACAATACTGTTCATTTCTTACAGAGGATGACAGGAGTTATTCATGGTGTTATGCATTTTAGACAAAATTGCATACAAAAAAAAAAAAACAGTAATAAGGACTGACAATACAAAAATCTACCTGTTTTTCCTATTTATCATTTATTTGAGCTATATGTATTTTTTATGAGTTATTTAGCAGCCAGACTTTTAAACACTGTATTTCAAGATAAGGTGGACACAAAGTAGGGAAAACTCCAACTTCCAAAATGACACTGACAAATAGTCTGAAAAGGGGTTATATTAACAGGGAAGTCAAACTTAAGAATAGGTTACTATGTGCTACCTTCATAATTAACTACATCTGTCTCAAATGCCATTCCTTAAACAATATAACAATTTTCTACTAGTGACTATTGAAATAGGAGATATTATGGGCCTAATCTTTTTCTGGTACTTAGGGCCTCAAGGAGTCTACTCACAATGGTATGACTTCAGATATTTACAATCAGGGTCAGTACTTTCTCCATAGGAAAAACCAGCAGCATCAAGGACAGCTATAATTTCAAATATCTGCAGAAATAAAACTATAATCTCAGAAAAATTGGGGGATGGGGGGAAGATTTCACCAAATCTGAAATATTACGTTTAATTTACCTTTTTTGGCCGCTTCTTTAAAAAATAGCCCCTATATGTTTGATTTTCACAATGACTGCATTGTGTATCTAACATGAACGTTAGTTTTATTTGATCAGAACTGTAACTTCACAATATATTTTGACTGTTCAACTGTAGGGAAGAGTTTAAAAATCAGACTTAATAGTGAAAAGCTCTTGATTCTATTAGATATAGTATCTAACAGAGAGAAATCATATCTGCAAAATACGGATACAAAAAGCACAAACATCATCTATTTGCAAATAAGCAGCAGAAAATAATATTTCAATGAGATTTTTGTCATAGTTAATTATATTCTTCTCCCTCTAATGTGGTATTTCATTTAACAATTGCATCACCATTGCTACAGGTTGTCATATGTCTAAATAGGCAAGTAAAACACAACATTATTGGAGTGGCCAATAGCGTAATTTCAGAAAAATCTTTTGAAAAAGTACCCATATTTTCCCTTAGTTGTTAATTTTAATTTTTTTTTCAGAGTGATACTGGTTCCACTGCAGCTTCTCTTACAGCTTTTTCTTCTCTAATATTTGTATCAGTGCCTTTATATGTATTCTAATAAGTGAACAAACCCACACAATTCTTTGTTTTAACATGTAAAAAGTTCCAAATAACAATGCTGTCTCAGTAACAGATATTGTTGCAGTAAAGTTCTGTTAGAGCTTAGTTAATGATACAGTGCTAACTAATGAATTGATACTTTGTAGCTTTTGGACAGCACACCAGTTTAGTGATTTTGGTGCTACTGCCTCAATCATTAAATATGTATTTGTAATAACAAGACTAACAGTCACTGAAAATAAGCCCTACAAGCAGTAAGGGCAATCTAATCTAAAATATCAGAAACAGCAGTTATTATCCACCATCTCAAATGAACACTTAATAACCCGGAACTAAACTCCTTCAGGCTCCATTTATGATATGTACACACTTTTGCTCCGGTGATGACAAATATCCCATTTTCCCAGAACTAATGACCCCTCTATAATATGTACTAGGGGGCTGACAATTGTGTGGAATGAGTCTGTCAACAAACTAACAGAGTGTAGCCGTGTTTGAAAAGTTTTATGCCTAAATCACAGGCAAATTTCAGTACTTCCAACCCATAATAAGCCCCTCTAGACTCATATAAAAATTCTGTAGCATGTGTTCGGTCAAGACAGTTTCTGCATATGCTTTATTTTTGGTTTGGTTACCTTTGGCCATTACAGATAATTAGGAGCAATACATAAAAGTGATTAATATGTAACACTTCACTCTGTTCCGACAAAACACTAGTGTCTCATGGGGATGTTTTATTGCTTAATTGGTGGATATACTAAAGAATATCCTCTGTATCTCAAAACCAAATCATTTTTTAATCCAAGGCATCTCTGAAGAAAATCTCAAAGTAGGTACAGGTATATTTTGCACCTTTACTGCAGAGATGTTGACAGCACTCAGTAAATATTATCTCTATGAAGCCTAAGAATGTAGAAGATAAGTATACCTTCAGCTACATTAGTTGCTGTATTTATAGTTTAACTTGGACACTGCAGTTGCATACCCTGGAATTGACAGAGAAAACATCCAGGCCCACTGACAAGGCTATCATCTCTCCCTGCAAGCTGGTTTTGAAAGGTGTAATAGTGACTAGCCCAAGTATTGTTAGATTGGATTTCAACAGGAGACAACAAATTTGAGTAGGTATGTCACTAGTTCTATCAGCATTTTCTTCTCTTTCTGGTAGCACTTACCTGGAATCTTTGGCACTCAGTTGTAAAAGACCCCATCCAAGTGCAAATTCTTCTGGCTGCCTCTCCTCAATGAACCTTAAGAAAATCTTGTATTTCTGTTGGCAAGTAAGTAACATGAATTTACAGCTAAGCTGCAGAATTTTTGGACAGAGGAGACTTTTTTATGTTTTCAAGAGACAACAGAAAAATTATAAATGAATTCTAGTCAATGTGGCAGGCTTCTTGGGCTTTGCTCTGATCTGGCATGTAATTGCTATGTATCCCTGACCTGCAAGCTGTGTCTCCTAAGCTGCAGAGTAATGTGCGAATTGCACACAAAAATTTTCTAACAAGAAACTGACACTTGGAAGACTTGTCTCAGAAAATTAATTTTTAATCATTGAAAAATATAGACATAAAAGCAATCCGATCCTCCAAATTACTCCAGACTAATGTGTCCATCAAAAAGTAAACCAAGCTAAAGACATGTATGTGAATTTTACCTGTGTGAAACATAATTTTTCTAGTTGCATCATTTAATCAGTTATAACAAAACAACAAACGCATTTCACGTACAGGATTGGAATTACAGTTAAAGATAAGTTTTTCTTTTTCAAACAAAAGTGCATGTAGAGACAACATTCTAAATGCTTCAGCAATTCCAATCTCAAGTTTAGGAAAACGTCAGTTTGTAATACCCCATTTCCAATCTGGAGGTAACACAGACACAGTGCTCTGTCTCCTAGTTTTTTAATATTTGGTGTTCTGCACAATTTGATCTGGCAGTTTGCCAGCCATAGAGAGGAAAACCATGCTAGGGAATGTAAAACACTAATGCGGCACTTCCCCCTAGCAACCTCAGGCACACAGGCTCTAGGAAACTCTAAACACAAAATACAGTTACTTCCAGAGCAAAAGATTACTGTTCTTTTGTTTTAGTATCCTGTTGGTTTGGGGTTTTTTTTTTTAGGCGGTAGGGATCTGGCAGGATAGCAAGGTCATAGATAGGATATTCAAGTTACCATGATAACAATGGCAAGCTAACCTTCTGCTCCCTCAAACTGGAATCAAGTTCTGTCTTTCCTGCAGGAATGTTTTATATTTCTGTGTCTATGTACCTGATGGGGGGAAGGAGTGTGTGTTTCACCATCTTCTCCAAGTGCCAGAGAGACGCACAGCAATCTGTGCAAGATGGCCATGAAAAAGGAATCATCACCCAAGGCAGCTGCTTTCACAACTGCCATCCTGCTAGCAGGGCTAACAGACAAAGTGACTTTCTGATCTTCTTTCATCTCACATTTTGCAGCCTCTCCCAGTTGCTTCAAGCTGCCTTTCAGTATTATGGTTTTGTGTGGAGCCATTTCTGGTAATGGGGAAGGAGCTGTAAAAATGGCTCCTATAAGAAGTTCCTCAAAACTCTCCTCAGCTCTGAGTCAGACGCACTTCTAGATACCTCTATGATCCCTTTTTAAGAAGAAGAAGACAGAAGAGGAGGGTTTTCCTGTTTTTTCTTGTTCTGTCCTTTCTTCTTTACATGCTGGTGGTGGTGCAAGGAGTGGGAAGAGAGAGAGAGAAGTGACCATGCAGACTCCAAGGTCAGTGAGGGAAGAGAGGAGGAGGTGTGCTGGAGCAGAGACCCTGCTGCATCCTGTAGAGAGGACTGGTGAAGCAGACATTTACTTGCACTTCATTAATGACCCCATGCCAGGGGCAGTGACTATGGCCAGAGGAGGCCGTGTTCTGTGTGAGGGACCCAGTACTAGCAGAAGCCGTAACGTGGGAAGAACCCACACTAGAGAAGATCGTTAAGGACTTCATCCTGTGGGAAGGACCCTGTATTGGAGCAGGGAAAGCATGCCAGGAGTCATTCTTCTCTGAGAAGAAAGAAGGGGCAGAGATTATCTGCGAGAGACTGACCATATGCCCCATTCCCTGCCCCCCACACCCCCCATATCCTGTGCTATTGAGGGGAAAGAAGGTAGAGACACCGGGAGCCCTGAGCTGAGCCTGGGAAGAAAGGAAGGATGGGAGAGGGAGATCTTAAAATGCTGGTTGTGTTTTTCTCATCATCCTGCTCTCTTTTAGTTTTTTGTTCTGTTCTGTTTCCTGTAGGCAATAGAATAAACTTTCCTACTTGCCTCTCTAAGTCAAGTAGTGGAGTCTGTTTTGCCTGGAGCTGTGATTGGCAGTGAGCTCTCCCTGCCCTTGTCTCAGTCCACAACATCCTTGGTTATCTTTTTTTCCTTCCGTCTCACTGGGGCCTCCACCATCCTAAGGAGGGTGGGGGTGGATGGGGGGCAGAGAACAAGAGATTGTTGTTGTGCTTCATTGCTGACTGGGCAAAACCACAACATTCAGTTATTAGCAACAGCCTCAACAGCCCACTAGGTCTATGAGCAGCAATGTGGGAATTTCCCAATTCTACAGGAATCTAGACACACCCTGACTTTCTCTTCCCCATCACCTTGAAATGGCCTGTGACAAAAGCTGCTTGAGGACTGTTGTCTGCTCTCATGTCAATCCCAAATGCAACCAGCTGGTACAGTAGGGCAGTCACAGGACAAAGCCTGGCCAGAGCACATTTATCTAGGCAAATAAAAGACTTCCAAAATGAAGGTTTTGAATGTGTTCTTTGAAGTCTGCTTTCCCAGGTGCTCTTTTACTCTACGTTAACATTTCTCAGAATTTATGGTACAGTTCTAATAAAAGTTGTGCTCATTTTTAACCCAAACAGCACAGAAAAACCCTTAGTACTGCCAATCCCTGGCAAGCAAACTTCCTGAAACTCATCACAGGGTCTTGGGGCTTTTTTTAAATCAAAAGATCAATTACTAAAAATATTGAGTTCTTATTATTCTAGAGTTTCAAAATTTTAGGCCTTTTCCTAAAACTTTGCAGGCTTCTACAAGCATGTTTTATATCTCAGGTCCCTAAATAGCCTTAAAATATGACTTTCAGTATGTCTTCATTCTTAAAGCTCTAGAGGCTTTTACTGGAAAAGCTTGAAAAACCTTGATATCTGAGGTACAACCTTAAGAGCTGTAATTGTTGATTTTAAGTTAAAATAGTAAAATTATTATGTTACAAACACATGGTGACAAAAAATATTTCTTAAAGGTCTTTTGGAACCTAAATGATTCTGTGATTCTACCATGCCCAGAAACAAACTCTCTAGGACTACTTTTATTGAAGTGATGCTTGTGGTAGTTTCATCCTCTTGAGCTCACAGTCACACAAAATCATTGAGCCACTGTAACAATTCAACTTTATGTACCCCCCCACCTTGCCTGTGCCTCCACCCTGCTTCTGCGTGTTGCTAATTCAATCCCCTATTGCTGAAGAAACCTAGCCAGAGTTTTCCTGGGTGAGATTTTTGCTGCGTCAGGGACAGCTGGCTTGTCCAGGACAGCCCCCTTGGGTGGGCACAATGAAATGTCATCAAAGTGAAATTTGGAGTGGAGATGCAGTGGGAAAGACACATGTGACCTTACTTCCCATTCAGATTGCCTAATACCATATCTCACCAAGGCATTAAATATGCTGCACCCACACCAAGCAACTTCATTGCACATCTAATAAATTCTTGTCCAAACAAATAATTTGGATTCAAAGTTTTCAGTACCTAGGCTACATCCATAAGGTTCACCTAGCCTTTTGCTTCCTTTGGCCTTGAGAATTGTGTGAAGTGTTTCCAGATACCTTGGAAGTTCCCCTGGGAGATGGAATCAATGCAGAGTATAGCTTCTTGATTCCAGCTTTATGTAGGTCAGTGTGAACATACAGCTACTGTATGTTGCCCCTCTTCTTTTTTCATTCAGTGATTCATGTGGCCTGAGGACAAGCAATCCTCTTTCTGGCTAACCTTTTCTGGCTGTGGTCCTGATGAGGCTTTGATAATTGACTGGGAAGCCCTTGTTTTCAGGGAATTAAGTCTGAGACTAGTTCTGACTACATCTAACAGCAGAGGAAATCTAGTAAATTCATAATGAATATCAATCAATTAAGTGTACCTTCTTCATCAAATTAGGAGGACTGGTGAGGAGTCCTGACTTAAAAAAATTCTCAGTTTCTTGGAGTCCAGCATTAACATCCTTCAGGTCACACTACAAGACATAAATATCTCAGCTAGCAGAGGAAGGGTGCCACAGAAAATAAAAAAATAATAAAATAATAATTCACTATCTGTGGCATTACTGAGGCTGCATGGAGAGAGAGAGACAAGGAGGAACAGTCATTCTCGGTAGCTTTAAGCTTCCTCTAGATAAAATTCAAAAGATAGTTTGAGATCCAATTTACAGGGAATTGAGATTTCAATAAAAACTGCATCAAGGGAATAAGTAAAAGCAGCAAGTTATTAAGACAGAGCTAAAAGAAAAAGTGGGAAGAAGAGTACTGACAAGATTTCTTTGTCTCCAAAGAGAGGAGGCATCATTAAAAGTTGCAACTCAGAAATTTTACCAGGGGAAAAGGGTTTGACACAATATAGTTCAGTTCCCAAAACTCAGGAGGGTTTTGCCTTGTTAGTTAGGGATAGGCTAATAAGCTCAGGTAACCAAATTTCTGCTTTAATTAGCATCTTTCCGCAACTGCTAGGTAATATACCGACATTATTTTCCTGCTCCATGAAGAAAGGTTTTGTTCTATTGTAATACAAACTCCAAGACCATATGTGGTATCACTTTTTTGAGGAAGTCCTAAAAAGATCCTAAAATTTCATGTCAAACTGTATTTGTGAGATCTGTGTATCTTTAAAAATTGAGAAAAAACCTAACCCTTATTTCCATAGCAGAGATATTCATGTAGCTTAGATCTTCAATACAAGCAAGTGCAAGATATATTTTCTGCTAAAAATTAACTTTGTGTAGGCATATACTGTCTCTAAAAAGTACATTTCAACACAGTAAAGTGCTGAGCAATAATTAACAAAACTATTATTTACATATTCAATACATTCAACATAATACACAAAATTCAGCATATGTATATGTAAAACTGTTTTAAAAATTATGCATATAGATATTTCCAGCTTCTGTTTTCACAGATTTATTCATAGCTACGTTAAAAACTAAATTTAAATATTTTTTTATGAGTTCAAAGCAAAATGAGAGAGACAAGAAAAGTCAGAATTCCTGCTTCAGGCTCTGAATAGATCTGATTTTTTTAAAGAAATTAACACTTTTTTCTGCTCTTCCAAACAGCTACTGCACTGTGGTTTGAATGAAATAGTGATACACACATTGTTGGTGCAACAAAAGTCAGAAGTTTCCATTTTTGGTGTTTTCTAGGGCTTTCAAAGAGATGTTTTGGCAGATTTAGTACTGCAGCACCTAATTGTTGGTTTCCAGTTTTTGCCCACCCAGGTTCCCAGGCTCTAGTATACAAGTACAATTTGGTGAATTAGTTTAAGTCATAAGTGAAGGTTTTGTACTGAAAGGCGAGTCCTTGACCTGGGACAACTGAAGTGCCGATGCAATTTCCATTCTGTCATCTTGGCTAGGAAATGCAGTATCTTGCAGCTGGTAAGGAGAAAATGGATAGGTGGGGGTGGTGGTATCTGAAACTCCTACAGCTAAATTCACCATAGCTGTCAGAGTCTTAAATCCCCAGCTGAAGCTGACACAGAGACCCAACCTGTGTGAATCATTTTTATCAGAACCAAGGAAAACTTCAGGGTTAGTCTACACAGCCCAATCAACCACTTTTCAGATTTATTAAAACTAATTATCAAAGGAGTCAAATTTTAACCCTTGTAGGATGGCAAAAAGGATGAACAAATGAGGCAAAGGAGGAGCTAAAACATTGAACCCTTCACTAGGGAGTATCAACAAAAAATTCACTCCTCTGCCTGACAAGTACACACAGCTTTGATATGTGAAACCAGTCAATAAGCAAGAACTAACTTGATAAATAGCCAGGCTTCTCAAACCTCCATAAGTTTGAGAAGTGTTTCACAGGGAAGTTATCTGCTTTTTATTTGCCTTTTAACATGTTTGTTTTCACTCCAGATGAATCAAGGACAAGTAAACTGGAACAGAGGGAAGAGTGCCACAGCTTTTGAAACTCAATCACTCTTACCTTATACTGTTAATTTGGGGATGGAGGAAATTATGTGGTTCAATTTACAATTAGGATTCCTCCATAATGATGCTTTCCCTCCATAGCTCTCACATAGGACACAAAGCTTTCCAGAAACCTAAAAATAACATATATTGCACAGTCCAGCTGTAGTGTTGTTTAGTTCAGTGTGACAGATTGATCAACACAAATATAGACAACACAAAAGGACAGAAAGGTGCTCTAACCAAACATGATTTGAAGGACGTGGCAAGGGAGCAAACTGAGCAGCTGTCAAAAGGGTAGACTTTCTACAATGCAGTTAATATTCCAAAATGCTCCTTATTATGTGCTTACAAACAGCTCTTCACAATGAGGCAATGCGTGTTTATGCATTCTTTTTGCACTTTGATGGTCACTCATCCCATCAAAATGAAAAATAATGCTTTTAATAGAGGATAAAGCCCTCCATGTTCTGGGTATACCTACAGTGAAGGTAAACCCTGTGCCCTTTATTGCAAATATGAGATTAAAGCTACACCATACCAAAATTTCTTACTTCTGGTTTTGGCTTGCCATATTTCAGAAAATTCATTTAAAAATCATTTTTACATTTGCCACTTCCATTTGATTGCCACCATGCCAAACTATCCCTTAGGAAAGGGAGCTAGAAGTTTGTTACTATGCTCTATGTTAGCTCAAAGACATATTCTACCTTGAAATTTTCTTCTGTTGGGAAAAGGTGTCATGGTTTAGCAAGGAGCTGCTTTTGCTTGGTAACATGGGGAGCAGGTTGCAGTGAAGACCCCCTAAAGAGTTTCTGGATTCTCCCCCGGCTTCTGGGTTCAAACCCACCTCCAGCCCGGCTGGGCCAATCTGGCACCTCTGCCATCACTATTAAGGGAGGGTAATTTGAAGTGCTGGTAGGAGGTGTAAGAGTGATAGAACATGGAGGTGACTACATGGACCCCACAGCCACAGAAGGAGGAAGGGAGGAGGAGTGCCAGACCAGAGACCCCTCTGCAAACCATGGTGAGAATGCAGCTGTACCCCTGCAACCCATGCAGGGCCATGGCATGCCACAGAGCAGCCCCACACGAGAGGCAAAGAGGAGCTGCAGCTTTTAGCATAAATGCATGTTGGAGCAGCCCATGCAGGGCTGCCATGTGTGTTAGGTACTCCACAGAGATGTAGGGAGGACTGGTGTGGAGCCCACCTGCCCTGAGGAGAGACAAATGGCAGAAGCCATCAGGAATAGACTGACTGAAATCCCCCACTCCCTGCACCACTGGGCTGTTCAGTGGGGGAGGAGGTAAAAACACCGGGATCAGGGCTCTGAGCCAGGGAAGAGAAGAGGGATGGGGATAAGGTGGTTTTAGAGGGCTGGTAGGACTCTTCATTGTTGTACCACTCTGTGTTGTTTTATCTTGGTTATGTTTTGGGGTTTAAAGGTTATGTTTTAGTTGATGTTGCACTAAAGTATTTTCTGTTTTCTTCCCCAAGCCGAGTAGCCTGGTCTGTTTTGTCCTGGACCATAAGCCACAATTAAGCTCTCCCTGCCTTTTGGCAATCCTCAGGTCTTTGGTACTTGAGGCTAATAGTGATCTTTTGTTGCCTGATGGGCCTAAACCATGACAAAAGGGTAGGATAAACCCAGAACAACAGGCTGAATATCTAAAACAACACCCATAAACTAAGTAATCACTAAGGAATTATTTTTCACTTTAGCAATATTTCACCATAAAAGATTGACTATCTTGAAGAAAAATAAAGATCCATGAGAAAAACATATAATATCATCAGCATAACAAGGTCTCGGTCATAATGCTGCTGCTTGGCAGATCAAGTTCTTCTGCAATGAGGTGCCCCAGTCTTTCAAAGAGTATGCCTTCCTCCTGCTCAGTACACACAGTACATTGAATCACCAAATTTGCTTCAAGTAAAGCAAAGAAAAAGCACATTTTCTTGGCTAAATTAGATTTAAAGAGCATTCAGAACAAATTTTGGTTTTTCCCATTACTTTATATTCTCTGTATCACAGAAGGTGGCTACAGATGAGTGAAGGGTAAGCACCATAGAATAAAATCTCAGCCCTTTTCAACTTAATAGAGCTCCTCCCTTGTGTTCGGTGTTGCCAGGATTTCAGTCCAGCTTCATTCATCAGCCAAAGAATGGCAGGGAGTTGAAGTCAGCTCAGCTTTAGGAGTAGGAATATCAACTTACTCATAATACCTTACTTCTATTGTCAATTTAGGCAAATACAGCCTCATAGTTCCTTCTATTCAAGAGCACAACAAGCAGTAGAGCTGCCTCCGTGGCAGGCACTCCACATTTCCTGGGCAAGGAGTGTAATAGTCTCAGGAAATGACTGGAGAATACTAAATCAGGTCATCGTAGCACGTTTCACTACATTTTATAAACCAACAATTCCACAAATTTCTTTCTCAGCCTCCTCTGTTATTTCCCCAGTTTACGGCCCTGAACGTATAATTCACAAACGCATACAGTTTTGGTGTGATGTCTAAAGGAAAAGAATTACAAATCAATTTTTCACTATTGCACAGACTCTTCTGCTTTTGCAGGAACTTGCACAGGATTGTTTTACAGAAATTGTTGGAGTGCCACCTATTGGAAATAGATGTATAAATGAAAAATACCTTGGTTAATCTGCATTCATTTCTTGCCCAAGCATTAGTTAAACTACATCAAGTTGAAAGAGTTTAAAATGCACACACTTCATGTTTCATTCATAGTTCTGTTAAAATTTAGATCAATATATAACTTAAAGAAAATAAATTATCCTCTCCAAGTGGTAAAAAACACTAGAAAGTGGTAAAGATTTACAGCCCTCAAGTGTAAGGTAGCAAAAACCAGCACAGATCCATTAGAATAACCACCTTCTTAAAAAGTTGTATTATTAAACTCTATATCCAGAGCTTGTGTAAATTTTATATCAGATCCTGGTCTGCACTCTGCAAAGACGTCTGTAATTTTTAGCTTACACAATTTAACTCTGTTTTAGACTCTGAACATAAATTATTAATTTTCCCTATGGAAAACATTCACCTTGGGATAAAACAACCCTGTCCTCCTGTGGAAAACATCCAAATCAGTCTCAGAACAGTACAACCAGTTCCAATAAAATAACCTTCATCTGTCATTTCTGTTCACAAGGTACTTGGGCAATGCCATAAGTGATTTCTCTCCTCTGTCTCCCTTGAAAAGAAAAATGTATGGGTTTTTCCTCACTCCCTCCCCAGCTATACCTTCAGGCCTTCTACCCTCTTATAAGTGAAAGTGTGCTCATTTACAATTAAAGTTGAACAGGGATGCAAAAATGTAAAAGAAGTTAAAAATTCGAGGCAGTTTTGAACCATGAACTTGATCCTTGAGCCGTCTACCCTCTCTGCTTCCTTACCACCCATCAATAAGCAGGTTGGTAGTGCCACTGTCTGAAGAGCATAACTGCTGAAATCCTCACAGGTCTGCTTAATCCCCTTGCCTTTCTTGTTGCAGCTTCCTCCTCTGTGGCATTAAGAGCTCTCACACTAAAAAAAGCAACTGTGTTGTCTAGCTCTTTTCTGCTCAAACATCCCAAACTTGATCTCAGAATCACACTATTTCTCTTACAAGTCCTTCTGTTAATTAGCACTGACCCCAGTCCAGCTCACGACAGCTTTTTTGACAGCTCGTTTCATGGTTGTGCTTAAGAAAGCTACACAAACACCCAGAGTGGGAGCTTTTATAGATGGCTCTAGGAAAAAAAAAAAAAAAAAACAATCAAAATCCCAAAACAAACTGCTGTTAATTATACCTGATAGCATAGAATAGAAAAAGAAAGAGAAGATTGACGTGGAACAGAAATAAAATGAAGCAAAATATACTGAGTGTCAGGTAACACATATACTGTATTTCACACATTCAATCTTCAGTCTTATTCTGTCAGCCAGCCATCCCAGTCCTCTCAGCCATCCTCAGTGGTTTGAAACATCTAACTCCAATTCTTTGGATAAGTAGCATTATACAATATGTTTACAAAAATGGCATATGGAATTAATTACTATAATATGTGCTGGTTTCTATTATATGCAGTAAAGGCTAAATCATATTTTCCATTTTTGTTGCCTATGAACTGATTTAGATAGTTACTGACAGGATCACTTTCTAAATCGGTTCCTAGTCTGTCACAATTTTATTTCCTGTAGAGGTCTTATATATACTTTAATTCTTCACAACCACTTCTTTCTCCTAGCAGCTTAAGCCATTCTATCAATGCACCCTCTTTTACTCTTTGGTTTTATCACTCCCTCCAGATTCCACACAGTATGCTCCAGGCTTCTCTGTGGTTTACAAAAGACCTTTTCTCCTATGGCTTTCTCTTGAAACTTGAATCATTCTCTTTCTCCTCTTGAGGAGCAATTTCCTCCCTTAATAAACATAGTTTCTTCTGAAAAGATATTTACAACAAAATTGAGGGGCATCAGAAGTAAAATATTTTAGTGAAGCAGTTGTAGACCCATGTCTGAGGGGCTCCTATGCCCACTGTAGCATCTGCACTTATATTGCATACTAAGAAGAAGAAAATATGAGGAGACCGAAAACATACAGAAAAATTCTCAGTGAAATCAACAGGTCTGATTAAGGTTCCATGCCATATTTCTAAGTTAAAATGACTATGCCAAAAGCATTTTAGGTGAGAACTAGTTTGGGTAAGCACAGCAGTACTTCTCTGGTATTGACAAAAGTCTTGGAAGACTTTATTTGTAACCAGATTTTTGTGAGCCCAGATCCTGTACTCCTCCTAGTCTTCTTTTTCCTTTCAACTGAAATCTCTAGGAAATGAGCCTGAGACCACTCCTCCACTCAATGTCTTTCCTTCTGGCAGTCAAGACCTAGCTATGAGGTCAATCATGCTGTCCTATGTACTTAAAGCTGAGTTATAGCAGCTAAGTGGTTGTGCAAGCAGATGTAGTCTGCTGGTTCTTTTTCTACTGTACCGTATGAGATGTAAGTTACATCAAGATAATCTCTGTGTTGCTGTTAAGACAATAGGACTCACTCAAATAGGAAAACAAAATTGAACATTTCAGATTTTATCCATAGCTTGGAATAAATCACAATTTCAACATGATCTTAACTGTAGATGGCTTATTCCAATCATCTCCTAAAATTTTCTCGAACACTTTTCTGAACATATGTTTGAGTTGTATAGAAACAGGAATTCAGCTGCACCTATCAGCTAAAAGCAGCAAAAGTAGATATATGAATCCTGTTGGCCAGATTCTAAAAGAGCTCTGCAAAAGTGACATGGCAATCATGGGTAGAAATTAAATTAACAGACATATTTTTCATAAGAAATGAGCATAGTTGGATGAAAGCTGGGGGGGAAAAGTATACAAATTTCTGTACTGTCTCCTAAAAAGACCAAAACAAACCAAAATCAAAATAACCAAAAAAATCACAAAAGAAAAAAAAAACCTACACAAAACTCCAAACAAAACAAATTAAAAAAACACTCCAAAACTAGCTCAAAAACAATTGTAAGACCTTCTTCAGTCATTTTAGGATACCATTGATCATTCAATTTAACATGAATAGGTACACTATATGAATGAGAGGATTTATAATTTCCATGCTATGCATTTCTCTCCTGGGATATAAATATCTGTAAAAAGCTCCCATGAGGTATGGCAAAAGATGCCTTTTAACCTTTGCATACATAATTTCAGATCAGCTTAGCATCATTCTTCTCAGAATGAAACCATATGTCACTAATGGCTCAGGGGAGATACTGGCATATGGAGCCTTTCATGCTTTAACTGCCAGTTTGAATCCAGCCCAGGTCAGAACTATATCTGAAGGCTGTGTTGAGTAAGCTATGTGAAAAGAGTTGGCCATCTGAGATCAGATCCTACAGAAAAGTTGTCCACCAGAACGTGACCACTACAGATGGCCCAAACTCACCCTTCTGTGAGTGATATCAGTAAGTCAGCCAAAGATTAAATGAGTGTTCCGTTTACATGAGCTTTCACTTGTAGAAGTCACTATGCCAAGCCAGAGATAAGAGAAGTTGACTCACAGAACAATCATTGTGAGATGTTACTCTGGAGGAGGACCTGCAACACTCCTCAGCTAGTCACCTCTAGCTATTTTACACTATCACTACAACACCATCCCCCTAGCTTGTGCTTCATATAATTGAACTCATTAGACAGACCAAGGTTTAATGTCTGTATTAAGGCTCCATGCAGGACAGTTGTTGTTTGAGTAATGACAACTCTACTGTCTAAAGTGAGGATTCTGAGCCAGAAGAAATCTTTTTAAAAAGAGGGAGAATGCAGAATTGAAAGATATCATTATGAGTGGAGGCTAAAATTTGCATTTTATGAAAGTGGAAGAAAATACTATATGATAAGAAGCAGATAACTCCCTTTGAAATAGTATCCAAGAGTGGGAAATAATTACATAATAATAATATATGCATTGCAGTAGAGAATATTGAAGTTCTGAGAAAAAGAAATTTTAAAGCTTCTTAGGAAAAAATTACAAGAGTTCTTGTTACTGATTTCCAATGGGAGGGATTTTTATCAATATGAAACGTGAGTTTTCTCTTTGCAGCAGAAAAACATTATGTGTCTATATTATCAACAGTTAGGCTTCAAATCGTCATTCTGTTTTTATTTCCTACTGGAAAGTTTATGAAGACAGCTATTTTAATGCATAGTGTGACACGGATGTACAGCTGGGAAAAGAAGCTGGGCAAATTAATTGATAATGTGGTTCTTTACACACTCTGTGGGAGCTGTGTCACAAAGGAGGCTAACAGTAGGTGTTTAGGAATAAAACAGAAACTGGGAGGTGATTTTAAAAACAAGACTGTTTTTACTTATCAAATCCTATTCCATGTATTGCCAGGCAACCAAAGAACTTACATGAAAGTGTTAGTGTTAGTGAGCCGTTAGTTCAGTAATGTTATGGTTCATGTATACCCATTTACACGGGGTTTTTTCTGTTACCATGCTTGATATTTTGCATTTTTGCCCCGTAGTAGCTGTGTGAAACAAATACACATATACCAGAAAGCAGCATACACAGCTTATCTATTTGTCTTTTTTTTGTTTTGGGTTTTTTTTGTATTCTAAATTATATTGTTATTTTAGAAAGGACATGTATCATGTCAAGTGCTGAAAAGGACATGGTCAGATTGAATATATAATCCCCTTTGTTACTATAGTAACGAGACTGTTATATCTCAGCTCTTCTTGTGTCAAACTTGACTCAGTTCAGTTACAAGACTCCACATTCCCAGTCTCCCAGAGTATCTTTCTGCACATATACTATGTTGTTAAGCCTCCCAAGCAGAGCTTTAGCAAAGATGATGAGAGGGTACCATTCCTCTTGTAACCATGTGTGGAGAGGCTTCAAATGAGGGTATATGTGCCCTTGAAACCAACCCACTGACTGCTGTGACTCAAGTGATGAGCTGAGCAAGCAGTACTGCAGAAGATGAAGAAATGGCTGGTGAGAGCTGTATGCTGTGGACAGGGCTTGCACACCCAGTTCCATGGCTGCAAGAAGTGGTATAGTGAAGTGCTGTGGAGAGACAATATCCTAAAGCCACAGTACAATGTCTTTTCTGAAAAAAACATCCAGACGCTTTCCTATGTGACCTGATCTAGGTGGATCTGCTTCTGCAGAGGGGTTGGACTAGATGAATTCTAAAGATCCCTTCCAACCCTACCATTCTGTGATTCTATGGTTTATGAAAAACATTTATCTGAATGCCAACATTTATTTCTTGAGGTGCTGAATGATACATCACTGAAAATTATCTCAATTCCTGTTTTACATGGTACTCAGTTAAAAACACAACATGTATAATATCGTTAACACAGTTAAACTGTTGGGAGTTTCTAAAAGTTAGGGGGAAACAAAACAAAACAAAACAAAAAACTAACAACCAAAGAAAAAGAAAACAAAGAAGGTTCTGAAATACTGGTTTAGTGGTATTCTGTTCTGTTGGTCTGGTTGAGGAGGAGGTATAATGTAATTGATTTTGGCATGAAGGACTAGGATATTTCAGCCATACAAGGTAAAATGGTTCTCTTCAACTGGACAGATGGTTGTACCTCTTTTATATTTGACTCTCTTCATTTTTTTTTTTTTAATAAATAATCATAGTAGTTAGATAAATGGTAGATAAAATGCATATACTTGTCTTAAATAATTTGCTGAACAGAAAAAGAATATCCTGTCATCCCTTTCTCAGAGATGTGATGGTTAAGTATTAAGGCTGATTCCTCATTAATAGACAGGCTCAAGTACAATTTGAGTTTGGGGTATCTTTTCTCTGACAGGAAGCTTATTACATCATGACACACCTATCTTTCTAAACCTTTAGCATGAGCTAAAGTATTTTTACTTCCTTCGGACTAGAAAAATGTAGCCATTTAACTCATGGTTTAGATTTATGTCACATGAGGTCAATAGGCAGTAAGGAGTGGTGGAGAGAAGCCTAGGAAGATATCTTGAGTAAGAAGAGTCAACAAGTCAGACAAATGGATAAGCCTGGTGATAGACCTTACTGCCTGGCTGGAGACACATAATTGCCTTGCTAGGAAGCTCCCAATGGAACAACAAATGAGCATTGTGCCCTGGAAGCAACCAGATGAGGCCAACAGAGTCCTAAGCTGCATTGGCCAGAAGTAACCCAACAGCTTGAGGGCTGTCATTACTCCTCTTGATGCTTTTCAGGCCACAGCTGAAATAATTCATCCTGGTTTGCAGCTCAAGGACACCAAAAGACTTGAGAGGATCCAACAAAGAGAGATTGAGTTGAACAGAGGACTGATGAATCTAATATACAAAGAAATGTTGAAACAATGGTCATTTTTCAGCCTAGAGAAGGGGTAGCTCAGGAGAGATCTGATGATAGTCTTCCCACAGCTAAAGGACACATGGAGGAGGTGAAGGCACTCCCTTGCACAGAGAAATTCCATCTGGCTATAGAGGAAAAAATCACTGTGAGCACACAGTCCTGGGCAACCATTCTGAGCAGGGGAGTTGGATCAGATGACCTTCAGACATCCCTCCCTGACTCAACCATGCTTTGATACTGTGATGATTAAACAATGGAATTTCCCTTGCTGGAGATACTGAATATAGTTTGACAGGGTCCTGGATCCAGAACCTCATTTTCAACAGAAAGTTGAAAATAACGGTCCCTTTCAATATAGACTTTTCTAGACTTTCTATCCTACTGGAAATTAACGTGGTTGCAGCCAGACCAAACCAAAAGGCATATTATTACCAAGCATAATTGTTACTTGGAAATAGAAACTTTAGGGGAAAAGTACAATGTATCATTCCTGATAAGTTCATCTGCATGTGTCTACTCAGCTGCTACCCTGCCTCACTACAGTCCAGATGCCTCATGTCTCCTTTTCTTGGTATAGGCCAGAGATTAAACCAGATAGCAGACTGCTGCTTTTATAGAAGTTTTGACCAAAGCCTGGTCAGAAGAGAAATAAGAATATCAATTATGTTCCAACTGTACCTTTGTTTTGAAAATATATTGGAATCTGTACATTTTAAAACCTATTTACATACCACCAAAAGTGCAAAAAATACTGTCTACCTGTTCAGCCTTTCAGAGCTGTAAAGTCTAAATCCTTTTCCAAAAAAACGATTTCACATTTCTTTTCTGAAAAGCTCCGTTTATACTGATTACTACAGAGGGCATTAACTATTCTGGGAGTGCTGCTGCATAAGAGTGAGCATAGCCATTGCTTTCTAGGCATTTTAAAAGATGATGCTAGGACAAGGCCATGTGCCCACTGCATTTTTTAGAATGTAATATAATTATCTTTGAGCAAAAACAATCACAAATAGAATTGGCTACATTTTTAAAAATCATTACAGATTCTACCTTTTTAAGAAGCCTTTTAAAAACATTTTGTTTCTTCACCTCAAGGCTTTTCACATTTAAAAACTCTCTTCCCTGGTAGAAAGCTACACAACTTCCAGTACTTCCATTACCACAGATACTAATGAAGTACTTGTTTTTCTTCTTTGATTGTCCTTGAACTTGGTGTTTCACTCTTTCCCACATCATCACATACTTTCCTTACAGTGACAGCCAGCACCATATATCCTATTCTTCTTGGAGTGGCAGATTCTAGCCTCAGAAATACTCGTAAGAAATCACAGTTCTTACACAATTTAGCATAAAGACCTCAAAAATAGTTATCATATAGCCTAGACACCTTGTTTTCTCTCTCCTCTCTGCTGCTACATCCAGATACCCACTTTCACTTATTTGTTGCTTCCATAAATTTGATATTCATCACACTTCCCAGTAAGTTTTCCAGACTAAAGATAAACCCATTTTAAACAATATTTGCTAAGAATGCTAACAGCTTGAAATACACCACTGATGTACATAGATTGTTCCATCATTCTAAGTATGCCATAGATCAAGTTATCTACCTGTGATGGTGAGCATATTAAATCACTTGAAGTTCCATTTGCATGATCATCTTTCCAAATACACTTGCTGTGTTGCTGACTCAAGCACTTTGAAAGACTCACTCGAAATTACTCTTTAAAAAAAAGTGGGAATATTGTCTCACTAAATATGCAGGAAATTAAATGTGTTGGCACTTATCCATTTCAAATTATATTCAGCACATAACTGTCTAGCACAAGTGCACCTAGCTATAGTTTACATTTGTCTCTCCAGTAAGCTTTTTAATAAAAAATAACTTAGTGTTAAGCATATCGAAAAGCCTTTCATTAGCCATCAATGGGACTTGATTTATTCATATGCTGTGTGACATATATTGTTGTCATCTATTCCATCCCCAATTTTAAACCAGTGTTTCAGGTTTTAGTTGATATTTTTGCCTAGAGTTCATTTGTAGTTTTGCATTGTGTTTGCAGGTTTGCCCTGGTGTTTGAATTGCAAAACTAGTTATAGGACATCAGGTGGCAGATTGGAGGGAATTTTTTCTTGGGTCATGTTCAATTTTGTTTTTCCCAAGGTAGTTTTAGGGCATTATTTTAATTTGCATAGGAGTTTTGTACCAGTTTCAATTCTCTTCCTAAAGAACTGAGATGCAGTTCAAAGCTTTCCAAATACTCAACAACCAAGGTCACAATGCCTTACTTTGAATGAGGCGTCTATCCTGAATAAGAGATTTCATTGCACATTTTCACTGTATATGGAAACAAAACTCAGTGGTCATGTCAAGACATTTCTGTAGAAAATGGTTCAACATCTACATCCACCAAGGTGTCATTAAGATATTCACACTAGGGCTAGGGTTGTTAAAGGTGTATAGGAAGTACAGGAGGACTGCCAAGGGCCCTGGTTAGTTTGGCATTATACACAGGCATTTCTAAAAGCTCCCAAGTAGTTCTCCATATCAGCTGCATGTTTTTCAAAAAGTCATATCTATCTTCCTTGTATCTCAGTTGCCCACCTCCAGATGGGGAAAAAAAAAAAAAAAACCAAAAAGAAGAAAAGAATTTTTTTTAAAAAAATAAATGTTTCTCTCCTGCCTTCTTTTGCCTGGTTAGTTTTGTATGGCTGAAATCCTGGCCACTAATGACTTCAACTTCACTGAAGTCGAAATTTCACTTCTGTTTATACCGAAAGAATCAAGAAGAATCACTTCAGACTTGCATCAGCTAGATAATGTCAGAAAATGAGAATTACATTGTCAATCTCACATCAATATGGAAATAATTTATGTCATCAGGCAGACAGAAGCTCAAATAAACAGGCGTTTTCCACTGGTGACTCAGATAATTTAACAAGCCCACATATTGCACATTTGTGTTATAAAAAGGCATCTTTTTGAAGCGCTGTTGTTAAAATTCTCAGTGCTTTTAACAAATTGAAATTTGAGGTGTTCCAATACCTTGCAAAATTCCTACATTATTCCTAAAGATGGACTACACCTAGGTAGGACAACAACATTGTGTGAATAGTTTCTTACCTTATTAAACTAATCAAAACAAACTCAATAATCTGCCTGAACAAAATCTTTAAAGATTCATGCTTACAGCTCACAGATTTAGCTACACAGAAACAAGTCTTTCAAATACCCAGCACTTGTCCAGAGCTGCCTTTATTATGAGAAAGTTGGAGACTATGTCTGGTAAGAATAGTTCAAACAGTCTAGTGGTGAAAACTAGCAGGCTCTTCTCAATTCAAGAGACTAGAAGGAGAGTAAAAGGAGAGACAAGCAGCCCATCAGCATGTAAAATAAAGCCCCACCTAAAACAAAGTTCATTTCCATTTAGAAATCCAATTCAGACTCATCATCCAAAATATTTACAACTATGTTAAAATACATGTCATCTCACATGTGACAGGAGGCACAAGTCAGCCTCATTTTTTCAGTGCTAACCTTGTGTCTCCTCAAAAGTTTAAAGTGATGAACAGAAATTCATTTTTTTTACTGTTCTTCCCCCATCACCATGAGAGATGAAAACTTGCTTTTACATACTTTTGCTATATGCCCATACTTCAGTCTGTTTCTGTCAGGATTTTTCCCTTTGACAATATTTGAACTTTATGTTCAATTTCAGCCAAATAAGACAAAGAGGTCTCAAAGGAAGTTGCTTGGAAATAGGCAGGCAAAGAAAGGATAGAGACCATATTAGTGACCCGAAGATGGAGAGGCTAAAGCATGCATTCTGACATTATTAGTCACCTGAGATACCCTCTAAAAGAGAAACTTGGTGTTTCACAGCAGTCTGTGAATATTCCAATTGCCAGCAAAGATTAGATTGGAGCTTATACCTATTAGACCCCATAAGGCATAGACATCCACTGGGAACCGAGTCTTAATGGTATTGTAGTTCCTGGAGGAACTGTTTTTCTCGCTCTTCCACAATCCTGCTCCCACTTCATTGTCTCACAAGTGAGCTTCATTGTGTATGTGTGTGTGTGTGTGTGTGTGTGTGTGTGTTGAATATCTGCTAAACCAGCCCTCTTTGGTATCACCCTGCCTCCACTTTATTTCTGTGGTGACACAGCCTCTTGTGCACTGATTCTGCTCCTCATGCAGCCATCTCCTTGGACCAGCTGCTTCCAACTGCCCATTACAGGAGCGAGGAATATTTTCTACACAGGCTGAAAAGGGAGTTACTTCTGCCTTTAAACATTGGGAAAGTATTTCCTGTCTATCTCTTGACAAAAAGAACACCCCCACACTCTCCATTCTCCTCCCACTCGACCCTCTTGCTCCCACTCATCTTTCTGCTCCACAAATACTTACCTAATCTGTAGGGGACTGACTCCTAATTTACCATTTATGTGTATTAGATGCTTTTAAAAGCAATCTTCAACTAAGCTAGAGCAAAGCAGAGAAACTGACACAAAGACAGGCACAATTAACTTGTAATGTTTCCTTCACTAAAAAAAGGTATTATTTGAATTATGAATGGACATAATTACTTGTATTTGCTATGAAAAGTCATCTGTCTCAATAAAATACTGTGTGAACAAAGATGCATTTTATGATGTGGAATGGAGCAGCGAAAGAAAGCAAAGATTTTACAAAGCAATCCCTCTTTTGCACATAAATCTGGCAACATTAAAACAGTGCACGGTGGTTTTATTCTAAACAAAATAATCAAGATTATTTAATTAAATAAAGGTTTTATCACAGCGAACTTTTCACTATTTTATTCCACCAGCAAAATCTGCTGATGCACTTGGAAGATCTCCCACTGAAGCAGACGGAAGCAGAATCTGGATACACATTGCCATCTAGTGAGCCCTCCCCGACAGCGCATACTTCAAAGACCCAGACTTGCTTTGCTCCGAAGCAACTCCTTTCGGAGCTGATGGTGATATTTAGCAGGACGGGGGGAAAAAAAAGTTTTTTAAGATATGTAAGCAGCAAAGAGTCTTAAACGCAGGTTGCACAGCCAGATACAAGGTTACAGTTTAGGTCAGATGAATCTCTGTTGGGATATCTAAGTTCAGAAGCAAGACAAAGGACCTTTCACCCTTAAAGCACTGCTTCAAAACAAAAGTAAAACAAATAAATACACTCATCTGTCTCATTTTACAAGTACATGACTGCTAAAGTACTCTATTTCACATTTAAGACCATACTTTACAAGTAAGGGGACTGAACGTTTATTGCTCTGAGAGGTGTATTCCTTAAGGCAGATTTGAAGAATGGTGCTCAAGTGGGAGAAAATCTAAAGCTCCCCTATTTAAGACTCTGCCCTTCATAAACACAGACATATAATTTTGCCAGCTCAATGACTTTTCCAATCACAAAAATTCTTTCAAAATTGAGATGTTTAGCTCCAATCTCAGATTAGTCAGGGAGTTATTTGTAGTGTGAGTAATGAATACCAAATAAAGAAAGCCACAGAGGGATGAGTCACATCACCACAATATTAAAGAAATGGAAGATATAGCCCTTCTGTTTCTTACTTCTTTTGTGGCCTTTTCTCTTTTTTTTTCCTTGGTCTCTGTTCATTCTCATCATTCATACTGCATTTCAGTCATGCTTCTTTATTTTTTTTTCTACAGAGCTGACTCACAAATGAAGGAAGAATTTGTTCTCCAGATAATATCTCTCCCATAAAGGCACTGGAATATTTGGGAGTAGGTTAGCAAACTTAATAAAGAGGTCTTTAAACTGAGGGACTTGGGGGGTGGGAGGAGAAGCAAAATAGAACAGGTTATCCCCTCTAGCTGGGAAACAGGGCAGGAGGAACTGGAAATGTGGATGCAGATGAGGATTGCGGTCACAGAGACATGGTGGGACAGCTGCCATGACTGGAGCACAGCCATGGAGGGTTATGTATTGTTCAGGAAAGACAGACTGACAAGCCGTGGAGGTGGAGTTGCTCTCTATGTGAGGGAGCAATTAATGTGTACTGAACTGTGCCTGGGTGATGATCAAGGGCAGGTTGAGTGCCTGTGGGTAAAAATTTATGGCCAGGGCAAGGCAGGTGATATTGTTGTAGGTGTTTGCTACAGGCCACCTGATCAGGAGGAGGATGTGGATGAGGCCTTCTACAAACGGCTGAGAGCTGCCTCACGAACACAGTCCCTGGTCCTCATGGGGGACTTTAACCACCCTGATATTTGCTGGGACAGCCACACAGCCAAGCACACGCAGTCCAGGAGGTTCCTACAGACTGTTGACAACAACTTCGTGTCGCAGATGATCGAGGAACCAACAAGGAGGGGTGTGCTGCTGGGCCTGGTACTGACAAATAGAGAGGGCCTGGTTGGGGATGTGAAGGTTGGAGGCAACCTCGGCTGCAGTGACCATGAGATGGTAGAGTTCAAGATCCTGTGTGGAAGGGGCAGAACACAAAGCAGGATCATGACCCTGGATTTCAGGTGAGCTGACTTTGGCCTCTTCAAAGAGCTACTTGGACGGATCTCATGGGATATGATTCTAGAAGATAGAAGTGCCAATGAGAGCTGGTCAATCTTCAAGCACCACTTCCTCCAAACCCAGGATCAGTGTGTCCCAATGCACAAGAAAGGAGGAAAAGGAGGTAGGAGGCCTCCATGGATGAGCAAGGATCTGCTGGGACAACTCAGGCAGAAAGCAGCCATCTATGAGAGGTGGAAATAGGGGCTGACTTCTTGGGAAGAGTATAGGCACATTGCCAGGGCATGCAGGGGTGCAACTAGGAAGGCTAGAGCCCTTCTAGAATTAAATTTAGCCAGGGATATTAAGGACAGTAACAAGGCATTTTTGAAGCATATCAGCAGCAGAAGGATGGCAAGGGGGAATGTGGGCCCACTGCTAAACACTGAGGGTGCCCTGGTGACTGAGGATGCAGAGAAGGCCGAAGTACTGAATGCCTTCTTTGCTTCAGTCTTTACAGCCAAGGCCGGCCCTCAGGAAGCCCAGTCCACCAAGGATAACAGGATGGCCTGAACAGCAGAGGAGTTGCCCTGGGTGGAAGAGGAAGAGGTTAAATACTTGTTGGCCAAGCTTAAGGCTCATAAGTCAATGGGTCCTGGTGGGATGCATCCTAGAGTGCTGAGGGAGCTGGCTGATGTGATTGCTAAGCCTCTCTCCATCATTTTTGAAAAATCATGGAGGACAGGTGAGGTGCCTGAGGACTGGAGCAAGGTCAATGTCACTCCAGTCTTCAAAAAGGGCAGGAAGGATGACCCGGGAGACTACAGGCTGGTCAGCCTCACCTCCACCCCTGGAAAAGTGATGGAACAACTCATCCTGAAAGTCATCACTAAACATACGAAGGAAAAGATGGTTATCAGAGGGAGTCAACATAGATTCACCAAGGGGAAATCCTGTTTGACCAACCTGATAGCCTTCTTTGAGTGCATAACCAGCTGGCTAGATGAGGGGAGAGCAGAGGATGTCATCTACCTTGACTTCAGCAAGGCCTTTGACACTGTCTCCCATAACATTCTCATCAGAAAGCTCAGGCAGTGTGGCTTGGATGAGTGGACAGTGACGTGGATCAAGGGCTGGCTGAATGACAGAACTCAGAGGGAGGTGATGAATGGCACAGAGTTGATTTGGAGGCCTGTGGCCACAGGGATCAGTTCTGGGGCCAGTCTTGTTCAGTATCTTCATCAACAACTTGGATGAGGGACAGAGTGTTACCTCAGCAAGTTGACCGATGACACCAAACTGGGAGGACTGGCTGATTCACCAGAAGGCTGTGTTGCCATTCAGCAGAATCTCAGGCTTGAGAGTTGGACAGAGAGGAACCTCATGAGGTTCAACAAGGACAAGTGCAGAGTCCTGCATCTGGGAAGGAACAACCCCATGCATCAGTACAGGCTGGGAGTCGAACTGTTGAAGAGCAGCTCTGCAGAGAGAGACCTGGGAGTCCTGATTGATAATAAGCTAAACATGAGCCAGTAATGTGCCCTTGTGGCCAAGAAGGCCAATGGCATTCTGAGATGCATAAAGAAGAGTGTGGCCAGCAGGTCAAGGGAGGTTCTGCTATCATAATACAGGTTTCATAATACTTTACCTAAATCAACACTTTGCTGAAACACTGTTGACCAAAGGTAAACCACAAGAATGAAGTTGGCAGTAGTCACTACGTGGAAAAGGCAACTAACATGAGAAGGATGGAAATCATCACCATACATAAATGAGTCAAACAGGTTTCTCAGCAGATAGCATGGTCATCTGACTGAGCAAATAAACATATTAACTGGATGTTGTGGTCTTTTTGTAGACTACCATCAGTGAAAAGGATAAAAGCAATCATTCTTCGCTGAAAGATGGTGTCATCAGAGGTGTCAGGAAGGGATGTAACAGACATGTACACTGGTAAAACCACAACATGAGCACCACAGTTTAGTAAACAGAAGCAGAACCATAGATTTGGGCTGATATAAAGTTGTACTTAAGCAATGTCTATGAAGAAGAGTTTGCAGATCACATTGAGAAGCACAAACAGTCAGTAAGTGCTTACTGAGTGTTTTTCTTGTTGCTTACATGTAAAGAAGATTAATTTGAAACACAAATAGAAATGACAGGAATGAATGCTAGTAGTGACAGGTATTTGTGGAAAATATATCAAATGCATCTCAATTTCATCAAAATTCTTGCCTAAACTACACCCACTGATTGCAATTGTTATAGATCAATTACATCTTGCATCATATACTTCTGTAAATGTCATGTTTGTATCATATATTTATTACAGTGTTTTTTCCTTAGCCTTTGCTTCAAGGTGGGAGTCATAAACTTCTTTTCTTGTGCATCCTCATTAAGATCAGCATTTCTACCAAGCAGAATGGGGCCAATGAAGTCAGCAGAAAATGCTCTGAATTCAGATCTCAGGTTGGGTTGCCAGCTAGAAAAAAACACAACCTACATTATGAACTGAGCAAATTTGTTACCAGAATCATTAAAAGAAAAATTATACTGCCAGGTAATGTCAGCGACTCAGAATGAAGTGTTATAAATGTGAATTCTTATAAACTGTGGTGTCAGAGGTTAGAAAAACATCTTAGATTATTTTTCCAGGCACTATACAAAGGTGATTCAATATATTCCCTTAATTCTAAAAGTTGTACCTAAAATAAAAAAGGTTTTTGTCATATTCACAAAGTACCTCTTATAACCACCATACATTACACTTCTACAGTGAACTAGTTATCAATGATAGTTGGCTACAAGTTTTCTCCATATTTACAGTCAGTTCAGAAATGTCGTGTTTGTAAATACCAAGGACCATGAAATAAAGATTCTTAGCTTGTATTAGTAGCCTCTAGAAATTATTAGCATAATTTCTACTGGCAATAGACATGCGGGAACAAACAAAAATCATATACCAATAATATTCTTGTGCCCTTCCAATAAGGCTCAATATAAGGTTCTGTAGCTACAAGAAGAATTCTATCAATGCTTTTTAACAGAAACTAAGCAAATTTGAAAAAAGCAACCAGAACAACATAAGCCAGGATAAATAAAAAACAAAATCAATTTATCACACTACCTGACATACATCTCTCTGCAGTGGTGTGTTTTGCCACATGAGAACTGGCCTTGGTTCTAGCACTCAGGAAGGAAGTACAGCAGAATACACACAGTAAGAGATGATCTTGCAGTTTCTAAGATTAAGTGTTTTAGGTAGATTGATACACTACCATGCAAAATTTTTATCTAGAAATGTAGCATTACAGCCAAGAAAAGCCAAGAGTATCTAAGGCTTTGACACTGGGATTGAGAGGAGATCTCAGCGGAGTAGGTGCACACAGAACTTGGAAGATTAGGGACGAGGATGGTCTACCAAAAGATCTTTTTCCAAGTCAGAGGAAGCTCACATTGATTCATTTTTTTCTTTTTTTTTTTTTTTCCTTCCTAAGAGTCTCAGTGCAATGCGTTTATTTAAAACCAGGAAATTGAATTGAGACTGTCGTATAGATACCCCTATAGGCCTGGAATATCATTAAGCACAGATCATCAGCCTGCCACAGCAGCCAGAAACAGTGGGCCTGATCTGTCTTCCACTACATTGGTGTAAATAGGGTATCTCTGGTTTTAATATAATGGAATTTATCCAGATTTCGAACTGTGCAACTGAAGACAGACTTGGCCCAGCATGTTCATTGGCTGCCAGGGCCCACAATACACATGTAATGATCCACAGATGTGCAGTGAAGTTTGAGAAACATGTTCCGTCTTTTTTCAAAGTGTGTACAACGAATATTAAACAACTCCCTAAAGCTCACGTTGCCACTCACCTAGAATCATTTCTTCAATCCCTATTACACACTGCTGCAATCCCTGCTATACACTGCACTATGTGGAATGCAAATGACTATTTAAACTAACTCAGAGCAGATGTATAAAGTGTCAGGACAGTGATAGGGATATAGTATGAGTGCAAGATTTTTCTGTAGCTTTACATATTCCTTTTGTTTCTTCTTTATTTCAAGAATACTTCTTTTTTTTTTTTTTTCCCCCAAGTTGGACTGGTTTGATAGCCTTGTAGGACAGAAAATAAGATTTTCACATCCAAATGGTTAAGATTCCCAGGGGGCAATTTTTATTTGGGTGAAAGGAAAAGCTGTCAAGTACTAGAATACAGTGTCAAAGGCTGGGGTGATCAATTGAATCACAAAGGAAACAGACACGAAGCTTCATTGAAAGAGTGGTATATGGAAATTCCCTGTAAGCCACAATGCTTTGTAACTTAATATTTGCTTTTGAAATATATTTGCATTAGATTTCAAAGAATTACAGCATTAAAGTGTCAGGAAGCTTTAACTACGAGAGAGCAAGTAACTGATGTGACAGCCAATTATTTACATAAGTGGGAAGACTGTATACACAACAACATACAATCTTCATTTGCATATACTACTTTTTTCTTCCATTTCCTGAAAAGTAGTACAGTTAATGCATCACTGAGCAGTAGAGTCAGAGGGCTTCCCTTTCTAGAGCTCACTACAGCACCCATTTATTGACTTAAAAGTCGGTTGCTGTCTTTTATTTGTTTTATCTGATGGGGTTGCTCATGGCTTGAAAGAACTAGGATTCAGATAGTATTCGTCTCGGGCTATGGTAAATTATAGTTAATGGCATCAACTTTGTTCTGGTTTTGTGTTTCTATGATCTCACAAGGTGTCTTTCCCAAATCATCACTTTAGTTAATCCCAATCTAACTTTAACTCAATATTGCACAAACACATCCTCTGAAGAATGCCTCTGTGAAGAGGCAGTCACAACCTGAATGTCATTTTTGCTGCAGAGGAAACCTGTAAAAAACAGAAGTAAACCAGGCATCCTCTGGCAAATATACTGGCATGAAAACATGAGCAACCGACATACAAATAACCACAGAAGTAGACAGCTGGGGTATCCAGATGAACCCACTTGGTTTTAGTTCTGCTCTGTCTGAAAGGGAAGCCAGTACCTTTAAGAAGCTGGAACACTTTCAAAGATGAACTCAAGCTGTTAAACTTGGGAAAAGACGTAGATTTCAGATACTCTAAAATACTTTGATGCTGTGGTATTATATATGACTCTGAGATTTAATTTGAGATACATGAGAAATATAGGATGCTGTACTTCTCCAGAGGCAGTTCTTGGCTACAAGTGTGTACACTGCTCCAAATTTCTAATATTAATTTCACCACCTGGCTCAGACTTGTTCCTTACTTTGTTCTTCATCCTTCCTCACTCAAAGCAGCACAATGGCAGGGAAGCTGGATGCAACACGAATTGTGCTTTTGCCAGGACAGAGAGGGCAAAACTGTTGCTGCTAAGGCTTTGCAAAATGTTCATAAGGTGGGAGAGATGGAGATAAACAGTTTACTATCTTGCTGAATGCTTGTGCAAAAGTTACAAACAACGTAATACAGGGAAAAAACCTGACAAAACATATCAAAGCTCATTTTAATCCTTAAAAGAAACAACAGGTTTTTATCTAGCTGTCCTTGTTCTTTGCTCAGTTCATAGCATCCTTTTCCTTAATTAAAACAGTGGAGAGTTTTGTTACTCTTTAAGTAGATGCATAACCTACTTCTTTACTTCCCTGTAGCAATTATTTTAAAGCCAGTGAGTGCTGGGTACAATTCTGGGTACAGATTCTAATAACAGAAAATAGCCCTGGAAAGGCGTGTTTCTTGTACACAACTTCTGCCAAACACATTCCAGCAGGATCTCATATCACTAGTAATTTAGTCAACCAAATATGCAGCTAAAGGAAAAGACAATGGGGCGGGAAGGCGGGTGGGGGGAGAAAATTAATCATCGAAACCTGAAGGTTAGCAAAGAGAAAAGTAAGAACAAGGAAACAGAAGAGCCACACTTTTGCTGAAGCAACATCTTAAAAATAAGTCTACACGTTAGCCAGAGCCAGGCTGATTGACATCATAGTCAAAGCTAGCTGATGCACCAGAACATTGTGCTGCCATTCAGCAAGACCTGGACAGGCTTGAGAGTTGGGCAGAGAGGAACCTCATGAAGTTCAACGAGGACAAGTGCAGAGTCCTGCATCGGGGCAGGAACAACCCCATTCACCAGTACAGGCTGGGAGTCGAACTGCTGAAGAGCAGCTCTGCAGAGAGAGACCTGGGAGTCCTGATTGATACCAATCGACCATAAGACAGCAATGTGCCCTTGTGGCCAAGAAGGCCAATGGCATTCTGAGGTGCATTAAGAAGAATGTGGGCAGCAGGTCGAGAGAGGTTCTTCTCCCTTCTCTGCCTTGGTGAGGCCTCATCTGAAGTGCTGTGTTGGGTTCTGGGCTCCTCAGCTCAAGAGAGACAGGGAACTGCTGGAGAGAGTCCAGCAGAGGACTCCTAAGATGATCAGGGGACTGGAGCAAAGGAAAGGTTGCGAGACCTGGGACTGCTTAGCTCAGAGAAGTCTGGAAGGGAAATTTATCAATGCTGATAAATATCTAAAGAGTGAGTGCTGCAAGGAGGAGGTGAGTCTTTTTTCCTATAATGCCTAGTGACAGGACAAGGGGTAATGGACACAAACTAGAACACAGAAATTTCCATTTGAACATGAGAAGAAACTTAATTCCTGTGAAGGGGAGAGCACTGGCAGAGGCTGCCCAGAGAGTTGTGGAATCTCCTCTGGAGGTTTCAAAACCCACTTGGATGTATTTCTGTGTGACCTGATCAAGGTGAACCTGCTTGACCAGGCGGGCTGAACTAGATGATCTCTAAAGGTCCCTTCCAACTCCTACTATTTCGTGAACATCTGAGCAATGTTTGGCTATACTTCCATGATACAAAGTGGTTAATCTGTAATGGTCTATTTTGCTGATCTCTCAACATGCTCCTCTGCATGCAAGGGTCTCTTAAAAGGAAGCTGTACTCAAAGATGCTTCTAAAGACAATCCCTCTCAGCTCATCCTTGGTTGGGTTCTAGGTCCTAAGACAGTTTTTCATAAGAATGCTACATAATGTCAACTAAACTTTTATTTTATTTCTTTCATGCCAGTCTCTTTAACTTTCAAATGAATTTTGACTTATTCAAAACAGTGTTCAATTAGACATCAGGTTAAATATTTAAAAGATCCAATCTAAGAAAAATCACATATGCATTTTGTGGAGACTACTAAACACCTACATAACATATTTTAAAAGGAACTCACAAACAACGGAAGAAACTCAAGAGCAGGTAAAACTAAACTTGACCTAGAATAAACTTGTCCCCCTCTCTTACTGCTATTACAGAAGCAAGTCAGAAAACAAAATGTACCAGCTAAGAAAAAATGGAAAAACAAATGAATCAGCATGATTGTCATTTTGTTGAGACCAATTGTTTCTTGAAGTTAATGATTATTGGGATCCAGATGTCTTCAGACTCTCTCAACAGTAAAAACTCTTTTCCTATTGATAACTTTGCTCATTTCTGCTTCCTGTAAGGCAGTTTTCACCACAATTCCTACACATTTTCAAGTCGTCAGGACACTCAATAAATGCTTCACAAAGGATCCTGCTCTTTGTGTGTCTCTGGGGTACCTTTAAGCGAAATATGTCCAAATTCTCATTTGCTTGCTGATTTCTTTCATTTCTGACCTTTCTGTTAATGTTGTTCTGTCTGCAGCAACACAGAAAATATTTTCCTAGCAGGCAAGAATTGTAAATTGCAGTTTATATTCATTTATATTTCATCCATTAGCTCCCTCTGCAGTCAGGTGACCTCCTCCAAGAACCTTCATCTGTCCAGAGCTTTCTAACTACATGGTTGCTGAGAGCACAGCTTTCGCTTCAAGCTGTAAATTAAGAGAAATAGATTAGGGGCTCTTGAATGGATACTAGAAGTTAAATAAGAGACTTTGGAGGATTCTGGGAACTACAGCAACCTCCTGGTAGTGTATTTTTAATACAAAGAAAATTAACTGCAGCATTTACACCATAGAAGCTTACCACAAGCTTCAGATATAAAACATTACAGCAGTCTTTGCTGAAGTGATTATCATATGGGTGGATTGTCATCAGTAATTTCTCATGATAAAGAAAAACAACTTTTGCCTAGCAAGCTAGACATGAAAGAAAGCATTTCCTTAGCCTTCATACTAACTTAGAGCTTTGCAAGACTCATCTCTAGTAACTGAAGGCAGATACTTTCAAAGAGAGTCAGTGTTGTGACAAATCATTAAAACATCTAATTTCTGAACAGTCTCACTTTCAATTCCATTTCCTTTAAATTTTGCTCCTCCCTTTTCAACTGTTATGGCCAGTGGATATTCTGACACCCTTCAGGAGAGGCCATTTTCAAAATAGACTTTACTACTAACAAACTAATAAGTGCAATTGATTTCTATCTCAGATTTAAGTATATCATAGATATTAACTAATAACACATAATCACAGGATAAACTAGCCAAAAGGCAGCAAAACAGAGCTTGCTATTTAGGTAGGCCCTGGACTGTTTTGGAAGCCCACTCAGTAAGAGTTTGTCTTGCCAGGGACATAGTATGCTATGCTGAGAGACTACATTTGGCTGTTATTTGGCACTAATGTCAGGTTTTCTGTAGCCAAGGGCTGCAAGGGTACCTGCAGGGAGGAATCCATTAGCTGTCCTGTGTAGTCACAGCTGCTTCCAGTTGGCCCTCAAAACTGTTTGCACTCCATATTATGCACTCAAATTTCAACCTACCACATGGTATCTCTGTTCAGATGTGTCTAAGAAACAGTGGCAGCTGCTGGAAGAGGAGAAACATGAGCAACACATGGATGAGGACATCACTGAGGGCACAGATGTAGATGTGCTCTTCAGAGTTCCTCCAGGCCAGAGTAGGTGCACCTTTGAAGGGACTGCAGCATACAGAAGGAGTGCCCTAAAGGGACTGTTAACCATGAGTGACATGCACTAGGGTAGGGATACTCATTAGGGGCTACAGCCCATGGATGACCACCACCAGGACAGGGTCATTCCTAAAGGGTCTGTCGTCCATGGAGAACTTATGCCAGTGCAGGAACTCTCCCAAAGGGACTGTGACCCATGCTTAAACCACAATGGAGTGCAAGAAAATGAGAAGACTGGCAGAAAGAAAATCTGCGTACTGCTCCAACTCCAGTTCCCAAAATCATGATACCATCTTAGCTGGTCACCAGTGGAATTCCACCAGCTCATTGTGGTGGTTTAACCAGGTGCCTACCAAGTCATAATACCACTCCCCCTCCTAAACTGGAATGGAGAGAGAGAAATATAATGCGAGGTTTGTGAGTTGAGATAATGACAGAAAGATCACTCAGCAATTCACATCATGGGAAAAAAGAGACTCAATTTGGAGACATAAAGGTTTGAGTTATTACATGAACAACAAGAACATGGAGATGAGAAATAAAATCTTAAAACATCTCCCTCCACCCTTCCCTCTTCCCAGGTCTCTCCCTCCCTCCTCCTCAGTGGTGTAGGGGATGGGGGATGGTGGTTACATCCACTTCATTATAGATGGACTTTGCTGCTGCTTCTTCTCAGAGGGAGGCCTCCTCACATTTCCCACTGCTACACTGTGGGGTCCCTCTGCACAGGAGACAGTCCCTCATGAACTTCTCCAGCACGGGTCCTTCCCATGGGCTACAGCTCCTTATGAACTGCTCCAGCATAGGGCCTCCCATGGGGGCAGCTCCTCACACCCTGCCTCAACATGGGTCATCCATGGGGAGAACAGTCCTTCAGGAATAGACTGCTCCAGCCTGAGTCTCTCACAGGATCACAAGTCCTGAAAGCAAACCTGCTCTGGTGTGGGCTCCTCTCTCCCCACAGGCTCCCAGGTTCCGCCAGGAACTTGCTCCAACGTGCACTTCCCACAGAATCACAGCCTCCTTCAGGCATCCACCCACTCTGGCTGCGAGTGGATCTCTGTTCCCCAGTGGCCTCCATGGACTGCAGGGGCACAGATATGTCACCATGGTGCTCACCACAGGTCACAGGGGAGTCTTTCTTTCAGGGCCTAAGTTCCCTCCTTCCCCTTCTTCTCCACTGACCTTGGTGTATCCAGAGATGTTTTCACATACTCACTCCCTGTTGCTGCTGCAGTTTAGTAACTGTGCAGCAACTTCTCCTTCTCAAATACAGTATTCACAGAGCTGTCACCTCAGTCAGCTGACTGGGTCAGCTGTGTGGTCCATCTTAGAATTGACTGGCATTAGCCCTATTAGCTACACGGGCAGCTTCTGGCAGATATCTGTTTAAGGAAGCCACCCCTGTAGCACCCACCTCTACTAAAAACCTGGGCAAAACCACTACACTCATGGAGCCCGCAATTGAGACATATTCATGTGAGGAGAACAAGAGAGGTGGATCCCTGACCTGCTATTCCTGTACACCCAGAGAGATAATGAGTTTGTCTCAATTCTGGCATTGGAGTTCCACAAATTCTTGTTTCCTCTAAGTGCTTCTTTATATACTATATTGAATATATACTGAAATATACTAAAGAACTATTAAATCTGAAATATTATTATAAGTTATGCAAAATGTATATGGTATAATTTATCCTTTTTAAGATAACAACTAACTGCCAAATAGCACCTGTTTCTAGGTAGATAGCAGGCATTAACACTAGTGACTCCATTGGTAGTATTCTTACCTCTGAGATGGTGTTAAATAAAAAGCTAGCAAAATGTCAGGATGAATTGTTGGAAGCATTGTCTTTAAGATGCAGTATTAAACCTATATCTGAAGTATTTACAGTCCTTAGAGATCTCCACTGCACTGTGAACAAGGTTATCCCCTGAGTCCTGGCTAAATCACATTTTTGTAATTGTATTCTGTCAACCTAAATTTGCACTGGATTTTTGCTTAGATACTCTGCACTCCTTTGTCTCTTGTCTTAAACTACTATACAGTATTTGTGCTTACTTCTAGAAGCCCACACTTTGATAAGCGTTTGGAGAGGAAAACACAAGGTCATGCCACAGCTTCAATGGGAAAAGTGCTTTTATTTCACTCAAATCTGAGAAGAGTGTTACAACTACATTCCTGGCTTCAAGCAGAGATTACATGCTGCTAATTTGAAGGGGAACAGGCTAAACATTGCAGTACTTACACAAAGCATTAGAAAAAAGTGCCAGTGGTAACTTTAGTATTGCCAGCTTCCAATAAAGGTAGCTCTTGACCCTGAATCTTTTAAAGAATGGCACATTTAGGGATTTATTTAAGCTGAATTTGAATTTTTAGGTACTTGAGTACTATTCTCAAGCTTCTGCTTGTTACTGGAGCAGAACCAGTAACTTGTTAGTGAAAGTTTGTGATTTCAGGTTGACACTTGTCATTCAAATAGCCAGGAGAACTAATAACAGAGACTTCTGCATTCAGGACATACTACTTTCCCATTCCCTTTATCTTTTACAAGTTCAGCACAAGTTCTAGTAAGTTCTGAAAAAATACATGCTACACTCAAATGTATACCACCATCCAGATCCCACAAATGCCTCAACAATGCAAAGCAGTAGATGGTGCACACATGAAAAGGGAATTTTTACACTCACAACCGATAGTTTTTCCCTTTTATGTGGAAAAGCTCTTTCTAGAGGTATGACTTCTTTTTTAATTATTATTTTAATACTTACATTTGTGTGGAAAACTGCAGACAGACAGTATCACCTTCTTTGTGGAAAGACTTGTCTATCCATCATTTGGAACAGCAAGACAGATGTTGATTCACTGTGCTTCACGGGGCTTTTTGTTTTGGCACTGGAATCCAGTAAATAATTCTAGAAGATTACCATGAATTTTCTTCGAAGAAGACAGACCTACTATTTCTATTTCAAATGAAATAAAAGCTCTCTTACTTAAGTATCTCTTACTTAAGAAATAAGAGATAAAAACAACCTTCAGAAATTTTTATCATATGAAATTCACATAAAAAGCTAAAACAGTAGCACACTAAAGGATTTCTCAGAGATTGTCCACAAAATATAGATATTCTGAGCAACTTCATGTTTTTACAAGCTTTTCCTGCAGAATCATCCCTTATTCTGAATCAGTCTCATTATTTGAAAGTTATTTCAGATAAGAAGAGCTCAAATAAGCACATCCACAAGTGGAGTTACTCATCAATAGCTACAGAAATTAAATTTACATCTACTTTAATCAGAATTAACTTTCAACTGTGAACAAGCTCCTTATTATATTGTTGGAAACAGAGGCTGAATTACAATGATCTAATTAGAATACAGCTGTACAGATTTACAAAGAAAGACAATTTAAAGTATGATTTTTAAAAGAATCTTATTAAAGCTTTAATTCAAAAGCCACTGATGTAAGGAAACAGAAACATAGGCCACAGAAGCAGCATTCCAAAGTAGCTACACACACATACCCCACCCATGTGAAGTATGTATTATGGAGAAAAAAGTAATTACACATGCATATCGCAAGTGGACCATAATTCCTGAAGAGGACATTTAGTAGAATAAATATGCTCACATATTAAGCCAATCAAAAACCATTTTGTAAATATTTTAAAATAAATGCATACACATATACGTAATCCCTGCTTAGACTCATCTGCCACTACCATTAGCAGCCTACTAAGCAGTAGGAGGGAAGTAGAACAGTATCTACAATGAGCCTCCAAACAAGTCTGATTAATTTTTTTTCTGTTTTGTGATTTCCATTGAAGAGAAGCAACAGTAGTTATAAACACTCAGAAAGGGACACAGAGATCAGATTAGCAAGAAGTGATTCCTGCTACCATTGCAATTCCAGACACTGCATTCAACTCACTTGGATTGTCAGCCAGGCTTCTTCACTCTTTGGGTATTTTCAAACAACAACTGTTGCTTCTTTAAAGATTTTCCTTTTGTAGAATTAATGGTAACAGTAGCTTAGAAATAAATGTATTTTACAGATTGACTGTTATTGTACCTAGCTAATTTACTTGTATGATCAAAGCCACACTGAAGTCACTAGAGTTCCGTATCAAGACCTTGGAATCCATAGCAGGGCTACAGCCTGAATCTTAAAATGCCCGATGAGATTTTTTAAATGCTGTTGATCACACTTTCTGAAGACAGCAAGTTAATTCAGTCCAAACTGATTCCTGTAGTATGCAGAAATGGCAGAAGATGATTTTAACAAATTGATACATGAAATCAGCATCAGGAAAATGAATTAAAATTGTGGCAAAAATTGTATAGAGAAACAATGAGAAAAATGGGGAGGGGGAAAGAGGATTTTTGAGGAGAATGTAATCAGTTGGTTTTCATTTATTTATCATTCTGTGTGTGTGTATGCATGTGTGTTTGCACTTTATTCTTCAGCTCCTGCATTCAAAATCTTCAGTTGCAGACAGAAGGATATTGCACATGTCAACTTACAACATGAAAGATGAAGGTGTAATAGAAAAATAGTATACAAATTTGAACTAATTGAAATGAACTTTCACCAATCTGCAAAGAAAGATAACACTGTTTTTACATTTACAGATGTTTTGGTTGGAAAAGTTGTGTTTTAGCTGATATGTCAATACATATTTACTGTAGCCTGAAACTAAAGTATATTTAACGTATTTGTAGTCCACCCATTTATTCTGTTCTTCACTTTTACTGCCAGCTTTGTGCACAAACAAATTACTCCATTAGAAATGTATGTATAAAGAGAATTGAAAACAGCAATTGAAAAATATGCAAAGAACAAATAGCTTCATTAAGAAGTGAAAAATCTTCTGAAGCACACTGGTATCTATGTTGAAGGAAATAATATAATTTTGATACAAACAGTAGGAAGAAAAATGGAGTTTTGTATAAACATAGGAAGATATAGTAGTGGTGAGATTCCTGAGCTTTAAGCCAATGACCACCTCCCAAAGCACCAAGCACAGGATTCACACTGATATTCACACCAACTCCAGACTCAAAAGGCTTTCAGGGCTGGGCCCTCTGCCTCAGCTCTGTCATGAATTTTACTGACTGTGGTGGAAGTTTTCTTTGTTAACAAACCACACTATTTCCACTGGAGAGGATCTTAAACGCACTTTTAGGAGAGCCAGCTGGAAAGCTGTGATGTCTAAATTTCCTGACAGAGGATTCACATGACAGCCATTTGACAGTAGACCTTTGGACTCCTCATTTTTATTTAAATAACTTATTCAAGAGGGCCTTACTAAATGAAACCTGTGGCTTATTTCACCTGAGTTTTGCACATACATCATCTCAGTCAGACGCACAATAACAACAGATAATTAGGCAACACATTCTAGTCATTTTGAAAGGGAGAAGGGTGGACATGGGCCATGGATTTTTAGTCCTCAGGACACGAGCAGTCAGTCAAGCTTAAATGCTTGCAAAAAAAAAATCAAATCTACCTCTATATGGGAGTTGGCCAGGGTTCCTAATTGATCCCTCTAGCAAAGAGGCACAAGAGACATGCTTGATGTTCAAGTGATGCTACTCTTAATTATGCAACAGGAAATGAATGAGACTTGTTTCAAGCGAGTGCTAAAATCAGCTCAAGTTATTAGCTTCCAGCAAATATATTAAACCATCTACTGGGCTCAAGAAGGGAATTCCTTACTGTAGATAAATGTCAATGTTGCCATTCGTAAAAGAGCCATTTGAACTGAATACATTGCTAAGCACACAGTTCTCTGTGAAACTAGAATTAGCAGCTGGGAACTACAACCTTCTTACAGTACAATTTTCTTGCACAGGTAAAACCCAGTAGAATACTGTGGAGGGGGAAAAAAAAAAAAAAAAAAAAAGGTTAGTTAGAAAAGGAAAAAGGAACAGTATTTAAAGCTTTCAATTTTTTTACTTTACCTTTTAAGACACCAGTGCAAAGGTCTTAAATAACAAGGCTTAATTTGACATGAATACTCTACAAGATCACTTCCTCTTCATCTCATTCTTCATCTCTTAATCCCATGATTTAGTTTACACTATAATTTAAACACCGAGGACAATTAGCTTACTTTCTACGAGCTTTATAGCTAACAAGATATAAGACAAGTCTGTTTGGCCTGTTTGGATTGCAGCATGTCTTTTATTTGCTTTTTTACTATGTCTCATCTGTTTAAGTAGTGAATTCTTCAGGTGAGACATGTTGCCTCTCAGTTCCTTAAAGAAAGATTCAAACCAGTGGCACTTCAGGAAACTGAACTACATAATTCACCATTCCTGACATATAAATGGTCATCTCTATTTTTCATTTGCAGCACACAAAGAAGGTAGCTGCAAAACAGACATAGATCAAATACAGAGAGTTCTTAGTAAATGCATTAACGGCTGTCTTTTTGCCTTTAGGCTACATCAACCAAACTGCAGGCATTTCACTTAATATCATTACCATTTGTTGTTGTTTTGGAAAGTTTGTAGATACTGCTTGCTCTGTAGGGTTTGCATTACAAAACTAAATGCCAAACATAACTAGAGAAAAGTTTTCTCTACATTCAAGTATTTGTCAGCATAGCCACTAAACTGATAGAGTGTATTTTTAATTACATCACTATTTTTGTTGTGACACAACAGTCAATCCACATGTAACATACACTGACACTGCACTCAGAAAACCCTTAGTCTTCTAAATAATCTTGAATTATTTTTAAAAGACTGAAAAGCAAAGTGTAAAACGTAGACAAGTTTTGAAACTGTAATACCTTCTCCTTAAAAAATAAGACTAAAGAGAAACCACATCAAGAGATGCAGAGCACACACTAGATAGAAAAAAAAATGAGATGAAGCCAGGATTTGCAACATGACTTTCAAGGCTGCAAATTACTTCCCTCGCTGATCGTAAGAATCAGCCCCATAACCCTACGCCAGGAAGTCTAGCGTATGTCCCGTATAGCATTACACCAACAAAACAATGAAAGGCAGTCAAAGAAAAGATAGACAAGGAAAAAAAGCCTCTTCTCCACAGGACAGCACAGTTTACTGCTTTTTAATTACAACAGTTTAAAACCAACTCATTCCACTTAGCATGAGGTTTCTACTCTGTAATTGAAAACATCAATTTATTTTTAGCTGGTAAGTAATAACCATGTTATCTCTAGCTAAATACTACTTAGATAAAAAAGAACAAGAAAGACACATGTGCTAAATAAACAATACATCTTGCAGTAAATTGATAATAACATGTTGCTTTAGAAACACCTCCATATACTCTAGATAGTGTTTATGCTGTTGATATAGGCCACACCTCTCTTGTCAGATATTTTGTTCACCTGTTGTAGATACAGGAATTCAGGTTGCATAATTACAGCTGGTATTTTGTTTCACTAGTCAATACAGAACAAATAAAATATTCCACATCTGTGTGCAATTATTTTTCTTACTTTTGAAATGGTAGGAATCTGAATTTCCTCTCCACAGCATAAAGTAACCCAACCCTTGGTTAATTAATTAGCTAAGTTTCTCTTTACAGTTGTAAATTGCACCACAGTGAAGTGACTTGCATCTTGAATGTGATTAACGATGTCAGTGAACTAACTGATTTTCCTTAAGACACTGAAAAAGATGTAACTCTGACAACTATGATTTTTAAGTTATCAACATTTATGTATTTCAGAGCTATAAGGAAAAGAAGGGAAAGATGAGGAAGTTTCCCTAGTCACAGTTCACATCAAAGAATTGCACAGTGGACTGCATTCTTCGACAGCCAGTACTGTCCAGAATATCAGCAGATACTGTATCTTTTCTCCCATCTAAGTCAATGGAATTTATATCTGTATTTTTGTTAAGCATACATAATTGAAAGGCAGCTTTCAAAAGTGACTGCTAATGCTGTTTCCACTCTCAGAGGATATGTCAGTGTTCAACTGCCTTTGCCTCTGTTCTTTCTCCACAAAAGTAGGGGTGACAGCAATTTATATGTATATTCTAGCAACACTTATCTCCATGAAAAACTAGAATCACGCTGTTTGAAGATGATGCTTTGCTAAATATCCTCAGAAGAAAGTTGCTATTGCTCAGTTGTATAGTGCCAAAACCAGGTATCAAGGATATGTTTCTTCAGCTAGTTTAAGGAGGCCACATAGCAAAAAAGAAGAAGGTCTGCAGACAATCTTGGCTGGCTTAGTTGGAACATTTACCAGCTCTCCCAGACAGGCTGTGTTCCTCAGAGATTTTGTTTCAGAACCAGCAAGAATGAGGTCTCTGGACCTTAGGCACAAGGCCAGTTATGCACAGGCTGAGACCACACTCATACAAGTTCGTCACATCACCTTGCCCAAATCTTTCCATCAGCAGGCTCATCCTTATCTATGCTCTCACTCAGAGACTGTGGCAGAAGATCCTCTATAGTGGCACAACAGCCTCTTGTGCAGGCTCTGATTTCTAGTTGCCATGGCAAGGGTCCTGTTTCAAGTTCTGCCAATGACCAAGTGCTAAGCTGTGCCCCAGACTCTGTCCAACGCTACTCAGAGGTTTTCTTGCAGCCGTAACACAACAAGGTTATGTGCCTGGCCTGCCCATGTCAGCCTCAAGACACAGAGCAAAGACGACAGACATGGTCAGGTCTCCCTGCTTTGCTATTTCCTGCAATAGTCAATGGTATGCAGGCCATTCCCACCAGTACTGCTGAGGGGCTTGAAGAAATCTGTCTGACAGCATAATATATAGGTAACTGTCAAGTGAACAACGAAGTCTGAGGATAACAATGAGGAATTAATACTGCCCAAATTCTTACAGAGTCATAGAATAATTTAGGTTGGAAAAGATTTAAAGATCATCACATTCAAGCGTTATCTAGCAGAGTGTCAGTTTCACAACTTTCAGAAATGCTTCACTAATTATTGTGTTTTACATTAATTGTGAGGGCTGCAGGATTAGTCCTTGAAGTACAGAGCCATAGACAAATACCACAAGAAGCACTTTGCTAACACTCAAATGCTGGTTTACTAGCTCAGCAAAGTAGTATTATGATGATCAGTCAACTTGGCAAAGCCACAAACTGGACCCACATCATGAAATTATTGATGAAATTACCATTTAATTATTGAAACAACCGGCTCATACTAGTGGCTGGCTAGTTTCACCTGTGTGTATGCTCTAGGAACTTTAAAAGAGCTATCAGCCACGGGTGATGTTATTCATAAGATCTGTTCGCTCATTTCTGTGTGCACTCAATACACTCATACTAGCATTCACGCTGCTCTGCATCCTCTGCTATTCAACCTGCCAAAGCCCCATGATGTTCGGCCTTTACTTCCATAAAGAAACGGGGCATGTTTTTTTTCTGATACTGCAGCTTGACAGTTCCTCGAGAACAGTTTTTTACCGTGCTTACTGTCCTCCAAAATACTGTGGCATCCTGCAAAGCAAACCCTGCCCCTGAGACCGTATGATACTGTCACAGCTTCTGTTTACACGCCATTTCTGGGAGGCTCAACTTTATTTTCTACATTTTCAACATAGAAACGAGTTGCATTCTGGCTGCCACCGGCGCGCAGCGACACTGGCAGCGGATTTCTCCCTCGTTCCACCCAAGGGCCCAGAGCCGCCAGCTCTCCGCCAGAGTGCGGCGCGCCTGCCGCCTCTTCCAGCAGCAAGAAGGCTCCGGTGCCCTCCTGCCCAGCCCCGCCACTTCCCCGCAGCTCCACAACCCCCGAGCTTCCCTCTCCGGCTCCGCCTTTCTCTTCTCCCGTCTTCGCCGGCCGGGCCGGACTGGGCCTGGGAGGCCGGGTCGGGCCGTGGCGCCACAGCCGGAGCCGGAGCGGGCCGTGCCCACGTCCGTGCTCACGTCCGTGTCCGTGCTCATGTCCGTGTCCGGGCGGCCGGCGCCCCCCGTCACGCGGCAGGTAGGCAGAGCACTTGGCGGCGAGCCGCGGCCGGAGCTGGAGGCGGAGGAGCTGCGAGCGGCGGCCCGCTGCCTGGTGCTGGATGCGGACGGCAGGAGCCTCTCCTTCAGGGCCCTGTACGGGGAGCGAAAAGCCATCGTGGTCTTCGTGCGGGTGAGAAGGGAGCGGCTGCCCGGGAGGGTTGGCCCGCCGGCCTGCATCCCAGACGGGCTTCTTGCGGCAACGCCGGCTTGGCCCCGGGTGGGGGGCGTTGGCCGAGGTGGTGTTACACGAGCTGTTCTGAAGCAGAGGAAAGAAAATACAAAGCAGATCAGTTTTGATTGTCAGACCCTCCGCTGTTTGGTAAAATGCCACCGAAAAGGAAATAATGCAACTGAAAGGAAATAATTCTTCACCCGTGCGCTCGTATATTTCCTAGCTGGCAAGGCAGCTCTCACACTCCTAAAATATACAGGGATAAAAATAATAGCAAGGCCCCAAGGCCAGTGTCCTTGTTCAGGCTTGGATTAGACCGGGATCCTAATCCAAATTTGGCATCTGTTGAGAACCTTAGTCTTTTGCATTCCTAGTGCCAGTTCACCTCCAAAATGGTTTGTGCTCAAAGTCAGAATCTGGTGCTTCATTATACTATGCAATTATGTCTGTTTCTGACATATCCAACTGGCTATGTTGCAGAATTTTTTATGTTACACCTGTAAGGAGTATGTAGAAGACCTGGCAAAAGTCCCCAAGGAATTTTTACAAGTGAGTACTCTGCCCTTAATATGTACATGGGGTTGTTGTGGTCAGGCAGATTTGTTGCAGGCTTGTGTGAGGCCTAACCCTTCTAGGAATCAAAAAAAGACTCAGAAGAAAGTTACCACTTTCTTTGTTTGCCACAGTAGTCATAGCATATCTGCCTAGGACAGACAAGAAAGGATTTATTGCACCACATCCTCTTTCACAGCAGCATTATTTCTCCCTGCCCTGTTAGGTTGCTGTTGTTTTGTTCTGCTGTGTTCTGAACAGTTAGACAACATCTGACAGGCATTTCTTTTGGTATTAGTAGTGCTCTGGGCAGCTGTCTTCTCCTAATCACTAACTACTGCCCTTTCCATTATGCCAGTAGGGCTGACAAATGGTTGTGCATGGAACAAGATCAGAAAATTGATCTGGATGAAAAAATAGTCTCTTTCTCTATGGTTGTTTGCAAACTGCATCAGTTGTGTGACCTGTTCTCCAGGCAGCTGCACAAATAGGAATGACGTAGTGACAGAAAGGAGAAATGGAGTGGGCAGGGGTTGCTATGGACGAGTATTTGTTAGGTGGTAGGAGATACCAGAGAAAGACAATGATCCCCTGCTAAATGTGGAAGGTCAATCTGTCTCTTCTACGCTACTGACCAAAAATTTGCCATATTTTATTCCCAACAGCAGCATAGCTGATGACAAGAGCTTCAGCTCCCTGCTGACAGTAAGCCTTACCTAGACTGCGAACTTGGGGATGAAAAACGGCAATTTCTTTGGCAGCTCCCGTTCCCAGGACAGATTTTTCTAAATTGCTCAATCACTGTTACTCAGATAACAATTTCTTAATGTGTCTGCTTAAATAAACGTACACAGAGAATCAAAGCCATCCATGCTTTTCTTAGTGTGAGTATCCTGTTTTCAGGAGGGCTTCTTTTCATGACAAACAAAATGATTCTGTATCAGAAAGGCAAGTATTACACTCACTCTCATATTAAAAGAATCTTTTATTAATTGATTTACTGGTATCTAAATGAATTTAAGTTTTGACCTCTGTTTTAGACTCAGGACTAATGTTGCACCTGCAAAAGGCAGCAGTATGTGCAGATGCAAGTTATATATCTTAGTTATCTATCAAGTTATGCTTCTGTTAATCACACATTCTTGTCTGTGCACCAATATTTGCATGCTGCTTCTTAAGATGCAGGTGCAACTGCATGGAAATTTTCGATTTCCAAAATCATAGCAGGTCATAATCAATTGAAAAGATGATGCTACTAATGCTACAGAAAAAGGTTACAAAACCGTAACTTTAAAGTCACCTTTAAAGGTAGTTTTTCACTTAATAAATTAAGGTAGCTGGGTGATGACAAAACTGCAGGCTCCAAACATGTAAGTTATGTCATTTTCAAATAATTTTAACTCCATGCACTGTGATCACTGACTCAGGACACCAGATTCTGCTAGCAGTTTGAAGCTTTGAAGAAACAGAATTCCGCTTTACCATTTCAATACCCATGTTCTGTTCTAGGAGGCAAACGTGAGGCTTATAGTTATTGGACAGTCATCTTATCATCACATCAAGGTAAATAGTCATAAAATACGTTATATCCTCTGTTGTGTTTTAATAGACTGCATTGAGGGATTTCCACACTGAGTGAAAAGATGGTCATTTACAACCACAGAACAAGAGGACAGTATTCTTTTTCATAAAGCAAGGCTAATAGTAATATATGAGTAAGGCAAACTACTAAAACTTTCAGTTTAAAAACCACTGGACGTTGTAACATCTCTTATTGACTTCACTGGAAGCTTTGTTTTAGTAAAACCTTTGAGGCTAAAAATTTTTGGCCTTTCATTTAACTTGATGAATCCCTAGGTTTCCAATCCGGGGGAGTGGCGAGTGGCTGAGTGTCAGTATTTTTTCCACTGTCGGTAGATTATAATGAATTACTGTCTTAACCACAAAAATATTTTTATGCATGTATTTTGCAGCCCTTTTGCAGTTTAACTGGGTATACACATGAAATGTATGTTGATCCACAAAGGCAAATTTATAAAGCACTTGGCATGAAAACAGGTGAAGGTAATAATGTATCAGGTAAGAATAATTTTCTCATCTTGTTTGGACTTACACAGAACTAAAGAAGAATGTACTGATAAAACAGTGTGATCACAACATAAATAGGAACGGAGTTGCCTTCCAGACTGTCTCTTGTAGGCTGTATTTTGTCAAAATAATGGTAATCAGGGAACTCTGTTCATAGTAGCTGATCAGTTTTGTTGTTCTTATATACTTTTGTATTTCCGGATAACAAGTATTTTGCCATTTTGTTTAGCACGGAGCCCTCACGTGAAATCAAATGTGCTCCTGGGAAGCATTAAGAGTATGTGGAGAGCTATGACTGGCCCAGCTTTTGATTTTCAAGGAGACCCCGCTCAGCAGGGAGGAGCTTTAATTTTAGGCCCAGGTGAGCTTCTTGCATCATGTGTGAAACTGAAGTCTTCACATTCAGGTGTGTCTTCTTTAATGCTACCATCTTGTCTATGTCCCTGTGGATCCCAAGGAAACAGCCTTGTGTTTAACTGTGTGATTTTGCTGTCTGAAGGAGCCTGCGTAGTCCCACCTCCCACATAGCTGACACAGAGCTGATCACAGCCCTGCAGAAGCCAAAAAGAGTGCTGATGGAACAACTGGCTTGAAATTTGGAGGGTTTTTTTTGACATTGAGGTGCTCACCAACTTTCTGCTTTCACATTTGATTCCAGGCATTTAATGAGGTTTTAGTAGGGGAATAAAGCATGAAGGGGAGACAACATGACGAAGTCATCTAATCAGATCCTTAGGAAAAATCATGCAACAGCAGATTTAATTCAGTTATTCCTTAATGTTCCTTGCTTCCGTAACTTAATTTAAAAAAATAATCTCTATAATTGTGTAAAGTACAGTATATTGTTCAATGTATTGAGCTAGTACACATTTGCACAAGAACTAACAGGAAATCAGAATGCTTCTTTGATTTATTCATGTTTTTGAATAAGTATTTTATTCAACTATTTATATGTAACTCTCATTCTGTTCCAGGCCATGAAGTTCATTTTTTCCACCTTGACAAAAATAGGCTGGACCATGTTCCCATTAACACAGTTTTGCAGCTGGCAGGAGTTAAAACAGTGAATTTTACAAACCAACCCCAGGTTATTGACATATGACACTGACACAATACAGAATTTTTTTGTTTGTTTGTGCTCCACAAGAAAAATTCTTCAGTGAATTCCCACCAGCATCTTTGTGGGACGTCTGAAGTCTAATACAGAAAATCAGAGCACAGAATAAACTACCTAGCACTGAAGATGGACACAGAGAAGTGCTAGAAGACAAAAAAAACTAAACCACAACTGAGGCTTATTGCAAAAAATCCTATAGCTTACTATTTCCTCATCAAACAATCTTGATAATATATTTTTAAAAATTCTGTTCAAGATGCACCAAACTAAAACATCTGGTTTTGCTGAGGTAGAACTTGGGATCCTTGCCCTCAGCACATCACACTGGCTTTTAATCCAGTACTTCTTAGCGATATTTTAAAGCTTCCCAGCACCGTATGACAATCTTGTATTAAAGTATATGTTGAAAAAATCTGCATTTTGAACACTGAGACTTAAGCTTATGCCTACTTTTTCACCTGACACAGACAAGCATTATGAAATACATTTTATAGTCTTAAATAAATATTTTAAATACATCCTCCATTGTCTGCAGTTCTTCTGTGTCATACAGAAAGATGGATCTGTAAGTCCAGGGAGAGATGTGTCTTAACCAGATTTCTGATCAGAGTGTCAGTTTTGGGGTAGGCCATATTACTCATTTTCCTGTGAAGACAGAATATTCTCTGTTGTAGGTATGTGCTTTCTGTCAGAGCAAGGTTGTCTGAAAAAACATCCTTAGTTCTGTCCCAGACAACTGAGCTAAGGACAACAGCATTTTGGAGTTCTGTCAGATTTCACATTACCTATTTTGCTGGAAATGTTTATGTTCAGAATCCGTTGCTTTTATTAAAGTAGATGTGCTCTCTTTCATCCATGAGCCACTTTTCTTAAGCAATTTGGAAATAAGGTTGTTCAAGATTTATGGAGGAACATATCCTTCTCTGTAGTTTCTGATCTTTAGCCTTCACCATAAAATGCTACTACATAGAACATATTTCACCAAATTCTCTCCCCTTTTAAGCTTGAACAGTAATGCAATTGTAAAACAGTATTCTGTGGAGAAGTTTGTCCCTGCTTTCATTAAGGTCACTGGCAGGCCCAGAGCAAGCTCCAGAGAGCTCTACACCATTAAGAGCACATGAAATTAAATGCTGTGCTCCTTGACAAAAAAAAAACCAAACAAATGGCTTGTTTAAGAAATAACAATACTGAGTTGTATAATTCCATTAAAGGTACTCTGCCTTGGCACCTTATTAATTACATAAACATTTTGATACAGTGCGTTTAGAAGAATAGTATTGTTCACGTAAAAATGCTGCTTTGACTAAACAGCACTCAGCATGTGGCTAAAAACAGTCACGTGAAGCCTCTGAACCCTCATGATTTCAGGGTTGGCCTGAGGCTTCATCAGAACTCATCGCTAACAGACTGGGGCCAGCAGCTTCAGCTCACTGGGGAGTAAAGTCTGCTTTTCGCAAACCACTGCCCCTACCTTCATAAGCAAGGAGCTGCCCTCTTCCCCCAGCACTGCCCCAGTTCTCCAGTGTTTCTAAGTATGCTGGAAACTCTGGAATGCAGCTGTCTTTATGTTACTTAAACCACAGCAGAAAGCAAGCTAGAAAACTGGCCTTGTGTTTGTAAAACTAAGGCCAAAAGGTGCATAAAACTTATTCTCAAAGAGAGAAAATGGCAAACATTGTTTACAATGTTTCCACTTGGCTTCATTCACATGATCATCACTGCCAAGAATACTGATTAGTTCCACTTTTGTTTTGCAGTCATTTCATATTCTTGGTGCTTTTGATTTTAAAGGAGATGTTTGGCTACCTGTTTTTCTGCTTGTTTTCCATAGAATTAAAACAGTATACAGCGAGAATAGTTGTATTGCTAGTTACAAGTTAAATAAAACTACCTATAGCTGTGAACTGCGGACTCTTTAAGAGGGACTAGAATGAATTAAGTTGTTGTTTGACAGCTCTGTAGGTTGAATCAGTTACTCATCCTAACCATTTCAGTACTGACATGAACCCTGTTGCAGGCTCTGTGTTATCCCAGCAAAATTACTTCTTCGGAAAGATTTGTAAAGTGGTGACAAAAAAGGGAGGAAAACAAAGATGTGTATTCAGCAAAGAGCAATTCCAATTAGGGCATCGGCCCTGCATTTTGCCACAGTTTCTCTGAGTTTGCTGGCTCCCTGCAAGATGACTATTCCCATGTGAATAGTGAAGTGGAGCAATGATGGCTACTTTGGTCCATGGGAGAAATTTTTTTTGAAGTGTCAGCAAAATTTTAGGTCTCTGGTGTTATTTAGAAAATGTACTTTTTAAAAGTTATGCACCGAAAGGTGGAAACCAGTGGGAGATACACATTGAACTCATATTCAGCAGATGGTAGAATACTTTAGCAAGCAGTTTTGCCACAGCCAATTAGACAGAGGTGGGAAGGGTGTGGGTTTCAGAAGTTGTTTTAACTGCTAGTTGGATTTATTTCAACAGCTACTTAAAATAATGGTGTATTTCAACGCATCGCTGCATCAGAGAAGCAGACTCAAACCCAGCCATTTTAACTTTGCAGACAAACTCATTTAATGTTCGGACTAGATGACAACTGCACGTACCGCACCAGTTCCAGTTGGCCATACAGCGCATCACGTCCCGTCAGGACCCTCTTTTGGTATGTGAGGCGAGAGGCACCCGGAGGCTGCAACGCCTCACGAACGGCAGCGGAGCACACTCGCTTCTCAAAGCTGGCGGCTTCAGCCGGCACAAGCGTAGCCGGCCCGTCGGTGGGAGCGGACTCACGCCGCAGTCGAGACCCTCGCACCCCCAGCAGCTACGTTTCGGTCACGCAGGCACCACCATCACGTCCGCCCCTCTCTAGAATTCCGGCGCCACGTCAGCAGCGCGCACCGCCGCGGGCGAGGCAGGGGTGAGGTGCCGAGGGCTCCGACAGCCGCCACTAGCCCCGCGATGGGCGGCCCGCGCCCGGCCTCACTCCCCCGGCCCACCTGTTACAGCGGCCGCTATGACATCACCGTGCCCACTGCCCCGCGCCGGTGACGCCACACCGCCACGCCCAATCAGAGCCGGCGGGGGGGTGCCGGGAGGTGGACAGGAGCTGCTGCCGCGAGTTCGGGGCGGGGGGGTGGTGTAGGTGCATGGGGCGGTGGGAGGGGGCGGTGTCCGGGGCGACGCGTCAGCCGCCGCCCCCGCCGCCGTCGTCGTCGTCGTCGCGGGGTCCCTCCCCTCCGGCGGCCCGAGCCCCGCGGGGAGCGGCGCGGCACGGCGGCGATGAGGCGGGCCGCCTCGCACCCACCGTAGCGGCGCGGCCGCCTCCGCCATGAAGCGGAAGAGCTGGGCCGAGGCCCGGCGCCGCACAGCACCGGCGCCACCGGCTCTGAAGAGGACGCGGGGCGCGGCGTCGCGGGCGGCTGGCGCCGAGGCGGAGCGGCGGCCGCCGCCACCCGCCAAGCCGGAGACCTGCCTGAGGATCGCCGGTGAGGGGGGCGTGCCAGGGGGGCGGGGGCGGGCGGGATGGCGGCGCGGCGGGAGAGTTGAGGCGCACCTCGGGGTCGGACTGCCAGCGGCGGGACGGTGCGGGGGTGTCCCGTCCCGCCCCATCGGCGTGGGGCGCCGCGCCGGCCCCAGGGAAGGAAAACTTCCCCATGGCAGCGCGGGTTCCCCGCCTGGGCGCCGGGTCCCTCGGCCGGCCGTGGCCGCCTCCCTGCCATCTGTGCGATGGGTCAGTGCTTGCGGCTCTCTGGCGTGTCACATGGCGAAGTATTCTTTAAAAATGCGTCCCTGAGCCAAGCATTCTTCCAGAAGATTAGAAATCGTGGGGCTTTTTTGGTAACTCAGGCCGTTCCGGGCAGTTGCTGTCTTTTTCTGCGTGTAGGAGAGCGAAAGGAAAATATATTTGAGCCAGTAAATCCCGTGTTTCTGTTGGTCGAAAAAAGTAACGTGTTTCCTTCTGTATTGGTGATATACATCTTTCTCCCAATGTTATACTTTCTGGCTAATGGGTAAAATAGTGGACAAGCGTCACACCTCTCCTTGACTCTCACGTGCAAGTGGCTTTTGCAAGTAGGTTTGCTCCGTACCCACTGTCATTTTTTTTTTGAGCTGCTGTGCTTTATTTTGGCACAGTATCCCGCCTCTGTGGGGAAGTATACCGAACCAATTGAAACAACCAGCTGAAACAATTCTAGATTTAGGTTGGAGTTTCCCAGCTAAAATATTTGCTTGAGTTTAGTTTGACTAAGAGCAAAAAGAAAAAAAAAAAAAAATTTTTTATGTCCTGTGTCAGAGTCTAAGGCTGGTAGTATATGCAGCTTCTCTTTAAAATCAAGAATTAAACCTCACCACTGCCCTGTGAAGGACATGGAAAATTGTCTGTAGATAGAGCAAGCAAAAATGCCAAGAACATACATAGACAAAAGGCATCTGTCTTTACTGTGCCAAGAATCAGGATTCCATAAATTAACTAGTGTATCTCTTAGATAACAATATGTTCAGAAAACTTTTAAGATTTTTCTTTGGAAAATTGGTTACAGGGACGTAGGAAAAATGAAAACTCCCAAAACATACCAGATTCCTCTTTGAAAAAACCTTTTATTACTGTCAGGCAATAAAATCCTAAATACTCCAGCCCAAAGTACAGCATTTTAGACCTAATCTACACAGGGAAACATAATGGTGTACTTAAAAGTGGAATGCTACAATAACTCTGTATGTGTGTTCTTCTGTAACTGCAACCATTTATATAGGAAATGATTGTACAGTTTTAAGGCTGAATGTAGAAACTCCTCATTTGGTAGGTGATGACTTTTTGATATCAAAGTAATTTCACTACCTAGAATACCGTGCAGCTGCGTGCATCTCAGATCTCCAGCAAACAGATCTGTCTAGCCATTCTCACACAGCAGTTGCTTGAATCTGATAATGCATGGCTGGCATCAACAGGCCCCTTAAATTACTGTATTTTCTTCTCCAAATAAATGTTCACCTGTTTAAATAACACAGTAGAGCACCTAGGGTTTGACTTGTGTTTTCTCAGTGGGATTTCACCATACACAGTGGTACACAGTATAACAAACTGCAATTAAATGCAGTAGATTGTGATATTTAATAATATTTCATTTTGTCTTGATCTTCTTACTGTGCATGATGGCTGCTGTTTACAAGCTTCTAATAATGGAACAATTATGGTTGCATGTTTATTACGCTGGTATGTCATATATATTTTTAAAAAAGAGAAAGCTTAAAAGAATAAGCCCAGAGGCTTACCTTTTTATTAACTGTTTTAAAAGTTATTTCAAGTTTTGAACTGTTTCCTCTGCCTTCTTATAAAACAGTTCTGAGAAATGAATTAGTAGTTCAGGAGTGGAGATAGATTAAAGTGTAAGGCCTTGTTGTTGCAAATGGACATACTGGTAAATATTTTAGCCTCGGTAAAGGCTGAGAGATCTGCCTTAGCTCATCTGCTTACAGAAACAGTGCCAAGCTTATTAAGAACATTGCAGGCCACCCTCATTTTCATCTTTACTAAAAGACAGAGACTCAAAACAAACCTGAATTGCTGTAAAGATTTACAGATCTTGTGTGATGTTACATTCATAAACAGCAAAGTTTCTAAACTGTGATTTACATAGATTTTATACTCAAAATACTTAATTATTGCATTTTCTAATGAAATGTATGCATCAGCCATATGTCAAAATAATTTTTTGTCAGAATAATCTAAATATTTTTGTTTACAATTAAGACTACTTCGGGAAAGCTGTTCTCGTTTTAAAAAAAAAAAAAGTTTTGATCTGTTAAGCTGCATGGTAAGCCTTACCATTTTCTCTTTGTCAAATAATGCGTGAGGCTTGCTGGTATGAATTCAATTTGCTGGAACGGAATGCATTTCTTCTGTTTATTGGAAGCATATCCCCATATCCTTTTGATCTCTAAAAGAAGTAATTTGTATTATCTGAAGAAAATATAGCAGTTCTGTGTGAGATGCTTGAAAGCTGTTGATTTCCATTCCTTGGCTGCCTTTCTTTGTCATTGCTCTGATTTTATAACTAATATTTTGAAGAAGATGTGCAATTATAATGCATAAACTGTAGCCAAAAGGTGTGTGCTTCTCTCCCACCTCTTTTCAGTAGTTAATTAAGAAATGAAGTTACTACTGTAAGTATGCACATGGAATTAAATTTGAAATTATATGACATTGTGAGGCATTTCTTGATATTCGTTTGTCATGTACATTCAGTTGTTTACAGTGGGAAACTAGGAGGATGTTCTAAGCTGTACTGTAAATGCTTTTTTTTTTTTTTTTTCCTTATTGTGAATCAGTTTACTTACACTGTGACTTGGGAGCTTTTTATGAAATAGCATTTGGCTTACTATGTTCATTGGTCGATGGGTTGTTTGTTAGGTTTTGTGCTGGTTGGTTTTCAAGTCATTGAGTTGTCTTTTCTTTTTCCAGTATTGCTGGCTTGTTATTATAAGCTTCGTGTATTATGTGGAAAGCTATGTTTTTTTGAATGCTAAGGACACTTCTATCAAGCATCATTCAGATTTCCAACATGTCATCTATCAACACCTTCAACTAGTTTAATTACTCAACTATCTCAGTGCAAAAGTTATATTTACTCTTTTATCAATATGATCTCACTTACTTGCTAGTCTTTCCCAAAGCTGAGATTTTAAATATGAATTTAGGTCTTTTACTATATAATCCAGCACTAAAAGTGCAGGAACAGATGCAAAGAAGTCTTGTGTATCAGACAAGAGCAGCAGAGTAAGTGCAAGGACTCTACTTAAAATAATATAGTTTTGATCAGTCATGGCATGGTCCTGAAAGCACTTCATGGTTTTCTCCTAAATAAAAAGTTCCTTTAGCTTTCTATGTGTGTGTTTTCTTTCTTTTTCAGAGACCAGACGGTTGTTTAGTTGCCAACTATTATCACTTAAATTTGAAACATCATAGGGATGAGAGGAGTAATCTTTACAAGGATAGAATAACTAAAAAGAAAATCTGATATGATTTTGCTTTTTATCCTGATATTGCATCAGAATTTGTCTTCTGTGTTTTGTCATGTATTTTCCTGGTATTTTGAAGTCTTTTAAACCAAACACAACAAAATACCATGTACCAACTCAGAATTCAGAAATACGCTCCTCTTACAATAGTAAATAACTCTCTGGTTACATTTTTGGTAATTGAAAACAGGCTAATGTTGGTTTTTGTTATACCGACACTGCCCTCTGAATTTCTTATCTAAGGCACGTCTTTACAGTATAACTGTAGAATTCCTCCTTTTATGAAATAACCTTTGCTGATCATATGCAGACAAGTCCTTCAGCAAGTGCCTGGCTTGGTATTTAGTTGTCTCTTGATTTGTTGAAATTTCTTCCTCCAAAGCCTGTGCAACAGATCCCAGGAAGCATCAAGCTTATTGACAGTATAAAGGAGATTATTTTGTCAATTCCATGTTCACATTAACATGATTTTGAAGTGGTAGCTCTCAAGTTTTCTACATGTCTATTTCCCCAGAAAGCTGTAGATCTGAAAACCACACAAAAATACTTTTCCTCCTGTATGCACATTGCAATCAAATGTGTGCGTGGTTGTTACAGCTTGTGTAGACATGCTTGTGCTAGCTTTAATCTCACTAGTTCACATACTACCAGGAGCAAAGACTGCAGTAACTTAGTCCTCAGTTAGGGTTTGTGCAGGTTCATTTTGTTATACATTGGATGCTTACTCAAAATAATTGCCTAAAGTGACATCCATGTTTCTGTATCTTTAACAGTTTTATTATATGAGGCTAACAAAATTAACAGTAATTGAAATATATCTAACATACTGCTGTCGTATCTCTTAATTGCAGTGCAGATGCAGCCTGTAAGGCAGTGAGCCCTACTTTCCTTCTTCTGAGAGACGATTAGGAAGGTCTGCGCTAGTTTGATAGGTTTAGGATGACCTTTTATCAGAAATGTGCAAGAATTTGAAAGTGCTCAGGCACACTGTATGTAAGTGACATACTGAAAAGCTAAAATGAGCAAAGGAAGTATAAAACTAATAAAATGGAAGCCTTGCTACTGCAGTCCAAACCTCTGTAAGAGTGCTAGTGAAATCAGTTCATCAGCACTACAGTGTATTTTAGATGTAAGCCCCCAACCTGCAATCAGATCCTTAATGAAGGAATTCTCCTTTCTCAGCATGCATTACTCCTGTTAAAAAATCAACACACTAATCCTTGGCTAAACAGAACCAAGAATGTGTTTGGAAAAAAAAAAGGGTAAAAACAGACTTGATGAGTAATGCAGCATTTGTCAGGTATCAGACTGTTAAGCCAGTAGAAAGGTGAAAGCACTTACAGGAAAGGATTTCTCTGAGTAGCTCATTTACAAAATCTTCCTATGGGAAGCATGTTAAAAAGATGGAGCCTGCTGTTTACATAATAGGGAGCGATTGTTAGGGGTGCACAAGAACGGACAGCTTGTCGGGACATTGGCATTCAACACACACTGCACATATTGTGAGGTAGTTCTGTAAATTCATTAAACTTGAGTTTCTTTCAGGTGTTTTTAAAATAGCAACAATTAACACAATCCAGAGACACCAGTGCAGAACTGAATGCCAACTGTAATTCAAAAGGCCATGTACATACTGTTCACTCATCATAGGAATTTATGTTGGACAGTTTTGGAAAAGCTGCAGAAGATTTTCAGTAAAAGCAGGAGCATTGAGGAAGCAAGGGATTCTGTTACTCCAAACTCCGCTTAGGAACAAAATGCTTTGACCTGTGTGAATACAATTCTTTTCATTTTGATCCCCCTTTTGTATTTGAAGATTTTGGATTACCCTTTGTTTTGCACTTTTGTATTTTCAAAAGAGATTTAAAGTTTACATGAAGAAGCTGGTCTGCAAAAAGGTCACCTATCAGTTTGAGTACTACAGCCATTCTGCCCAGGCTTTGATGCAGGTGTTGTTTGTGTGCACAGAGAACTCAGTCTAAGTCAATAACTGGACTGAATCTAAAGGACAAATGCCATTGAGGGAAAAATTCTGTCTGTGTGCTCCCACTGTTTACCTCCAGTGAGCTAACTTGGAAAAAACCTTCTCCTTGTAAGGAACCTGGTGGCAGCTAGCCATTAAATCAGTTTAGAAGTGGTGTGAAATTATAGCTTGAGGCTGTAGCGTGACATGTGTTTAATCTAGCAATGCCAGTTTAAACACAATCCCTAGATATCATATCCTCTCAGTTCTCTTTTCTGCTTCCTCCTTCAGACTCAGTCCTCCCACACACATACATGTTAGCTCTCATTCTCAGGGCAAAGGGAAGCAAACCATGAAAGCAGCTGTGGGGTTTTTTTGGTGTGGTTTTTTTTTTTTTTCGGTTGTTTGGTTAGAGTTTTTTAAGTTATATTGTGCTAGGATACCTGCTGTAGTTTCTGAGTCGAACAAATCCACCTTGATACAGCACAGGAAGTAACACGTTGGAGATGCTGGATGGTTGCAGGAAGCCGAGGCTCATTCCATCCCCAAAATACTGTTCTCAACACTTTCCTAGAACTGCCTTTCTGTGGAGCAGTTTTCCCTATAGTATGTTCTGCATCCAGTTGGGGTGATGGTGCACTTGATTCTCCTCGTGTACTTCCCTTTGTGGGCCAGTTCAGTCACTTCTTAAAAATGCATAACATTTCTTGAAATGTTATGCTTTGACTTGTTTTCAGGAGTTGCTTTGTTAAATGCTGAGAGGTACAGAAGTTCCCAAGCAGGCAATACACTTCCCAGGTAGTACTGCAGCTGCTGTGCCTACAAGATGAGACTAGTAGAAAATAAATGGGCAAGTTTGATGCCTTGCTTCTCCTGAGAGAGTAAGGAAGTAGGTACAAGGCTTGCTCAGGAGTTACTTTACATCCAACTGATTGCATCTGGCCTGTAAACGTTTAAGCCAAACCATTCACATCAGGCTGCTGTTCTACTGAAATGTACATTTAGCAAATGTGAAGTTTCCAACCTACCAAGGTACCGTTGTACATAGGTGAACACTGAGCACATAACTATGGAAATACAGACATGGGGACTCCTTTCATGGCTTAATTTACCATATATTTTCAATATACAAGTAATGATTTCTAAGTGCTAGTCATGGAAGGATTTATTTTTTGAAGCATAATGTGATTTTTTTTTTTTTCCTGCTGTCTGGAAAAGGAGGTACAATTTATCAGAAATTATGTTTTGAAATTGCATGTTTGTATACAGGTGATATTTTTTGTTGTTTAAGTAATGTGTCGGTTCAGGCAATGGGTTTGCAAGAAGTAAAATCTTTCCTTTTACATTTGAATCTTAATATGTTTATTTTGTAATGGCAATTTTTCAGCAGGAGGAAGAAAAGTATTGCTGTGATGCTGCAAGGCCTCAGTTTTTATTGACCAATTACTGCAAGCACAGCAATTTACAGCAGGAGCATCTATGGTGTTTAAAGTTTGCTGAGGCTACAGCTCCCCCACCATAAAAATAATTTATATCTCTGTGAATACCACTGGCGTGTTTTTCCTCTCAACTGAACAAAGGAAGCCAGGGCAAGCACAAGGTGCCTCCTCCTGCCTGCGTACATGCGACTGGGATGGGGATGGGAATGCATATGAAGATGCCCAGGTGATGGCTCCTCTGGTGCTCTAGTAGGCAGCTCACCTGGCCTCCTCACATCTCTCTGGCCTCTGTCTTTCACAGGCTTTAACTGAATGCCACTACTGTTGAAATCATCGTTTTATGGAAAGATGGGAAATGCCAGTGTTTCAGCATGAGCAGCAGGCTTGAATGTTTTGTTTAATACAGGTGTCATGAGGTGCTGAGGGATTTGTGGCTCAGTTTGGGGGGAGTCTGTCCGTGTTGGTATTCAGAGCACAAGTATGGTCTGTTGCCGAAAGGAGGTGGGTCTCAGTGCATGGGTCCAAAGCTGGACTCCCGCTGTGTTGCAAAGTCGTGAAATAGCCAGCTTTCCTGGGAGCAGTTTGCTTGGTAAAGAACACTAAAAAGCTGCGGATTACAGGAGCACTGCTGAGCAAAAAGCCTCATTCTTTGTCTGTCTTGTTGTGCTTAACATTAGAGAAATAGTAATACCTAGTTCAGCAATACTTAAAAGGAGACTTGGTTCATTTTAAACCATTCAAAGTCGACAGGTAATACTTAAGACTTTCAGTAGAGAAGTGATGTTTTCAAAAGCTTCGCATTTTCTTGCATTTCAGATCGCCTTTATTTCGCAATTCTCTGCCAAAAACCAAAGAGTGGAGCTCCAAATACTCATTACTTCTGCATAGATGATGAATTTGTGTATGAGAAGTAAGTACAGACTTGTTTTTTCCTTTTTCTTAACAGAAATAAATTAGTAAGAACTACAGCAATGGGGAATCATTCTAGTTGACATTCTGTTTTTAGATGTAGCTGAGGGAAACTTACCATTCCCATTATAACTAATTACACAAGTTTGGTCCTCTCAGACTTACTTGCCGTGATGATGTATGTGTCTGAAACTGGTTTCATGGCTTCCCATCAGGATTTCTTAATAATCTTTTCAAAGCAGAAACTTTCATTGTACCCATTCTTGTTGGAAGACACAGGAACATTGTGCAACAGTATATATTCAGAAGTGTGCATTGGACTGCCAAACTGAAGGAGATGTCTTTGGTTGCTCAAGTATTGAATGGAATGTGTAAACTTCCTAGAATAAGAGAAAAATTTGGCAAAGTCAGTTCAAGGCTTTATGAGCTGACAATGGATATATTATTTCCCCTGTAGTGAACAGTGTATGCCTTTGTATGTCATCTGGAATGCTGCTAATTCTTTAAATATTTTTGACCAAGGGTGTGCTTACTGTCTTTGAAAGTATGAATCAGTCTTTAGTCTCTGTTTTCTCTAGCAGTATTAGTTTCTTTCTTTTAAAGTAAAGCCTTTCGGTTGCATTTAAAGTTTCTAAGCTAGCATCACAGAGTAATACAGTAGTGAGAAGTTTTCAAACCTTGACCATTTCAGGTTTTTTTCTCAGTTATGGTGTGTGGAAAACAAAGAAAAAAGTTTTATTTCCTTTCAAAGGTAACAAAAACTTCCTCTAACAAAACAGTATAAGAAGGCATTCTTATTTTTAGAACGATGTGCATTTTATCTCATATATTACTCCTTGTTTGTAATTAAAAAAAAAAAAAGACAATTACAGAGGTCATGTACAATTTTTCCCCTTTCTCAGTTTCTATGCAGACTTTGGACCACTCAATCTGGCAATGGTGTATAGATACTGCTGCAAGCTAAATAAGAAGTTAAAGGTAACACTTGTTTTACTCAATTTTCTTGACTTTTTAAAGAACAAAAACAATTAGGACAAAAGTTCTTTTTGTTTACATTTTTTCCTAGTTTCCTAGTCCAGCTACATTTTGAACATAAATACCATGTTTTATCAAGGTCAATTTGAGGAGGAGGAGAAGCATGAGAGAAAACCCACTTACTTTTAAGATCCAGAATGTGCACCACTGTGGCAGTAATTAATGTTAAGCTCTTAAAAGATGAGTTGTTAAATGCATAGAGACTTCTTTAAATGGAAATCTGCCCTCCTGGAATTCAGTATACTTGACAATTTGACAGTATTGAGTGAGCCTGAGGGTGCCATGCAATACATTTTTATTTGAGATGGTTTTTGTTTGATTGAGGCTTCTCTTCTGATTCTGATGTCTCTGTTAAGCAACATTTCATCTGTGATAGGCATTGTCCTGAAGGAGACTGCCATGCTCCTACTGCAGATTGTGTTCTCTGACTGATTCTTAATAATTTTCTGGACGAGGCTCTTTATCCATAGAGCATTACATCTTTAAAACAGATTTATTGTATTAATTAATGTGACTTCAAGTTAGTTGACCTTTACCAGATGTTGGAGTAAAATCCTGTTAGGCAGATAAGAAAGCATATTAGCATTAATGTGAATTGCAGTTTGCCTCTTCAAAACTGCTTAGTTTTTGAAACTGCCACTGAAATATGAAAACTGTAGAACATTATAGTTTAGCAGAGGGTTGGATTGTTTTCAGGGTTTTTTTATTCCTTAACATCTGTCATTGGTGTTAGTTTGCATAATTCAGACTTTCTTTGGCCCTGTAGCACTATGAACAGGTTTTCTGGAAACAAGATTCTCTGGACTGTGTTTACAGGATGCTCTGAAGCAACACAAGCCTACATTATAATCCCTTTGAATACTCTTGAGTTTGACGTTTAAGAGGTGTCTTAGGATTGCTGAGAATGTATTACTGCTAGTGATCTGGCATTTATTTGTCTTGATAGCATTGAATAGTATCTGAGCAAGTAACACTGCTATTTAAATAGTGACATTTAATAATAATAGTGACATAGCTTAGCAGCTGATCAAACAATATAATTTCAAGCATCTCAAAATTTGTTTTGAGGGCCAGTCAGGGAACAGTTTTTTCTGCCACCACAGACGTAAATATCCTTTCTATTGGCAATGCCATGCCACACCCTTTCTGAGAAGCCGAGGTGAAATTTTAAGAAGTTACTTATGATAAAGTTTAGAAATACTTTCAAAACATTTTAAGCAGTGGTTCTGATCTTTAGAAGTAACTATTAGTTGATTTATCTAGAGTCAGATTTTCTTTAAAAATAAAAAAGTCTGAATTCTGTTTTCAAAACTGTTGTGGCTTGAACATGCCTGTAATGTTTCTGAGAATACTGCTTTTTAGTTACCCCTCAAAAGCATCTGTCTATTACTTAGGGCTTGAAGTCAGAAATAGTAAATGCATTTAAAGAGCAAAGTAAAGATTACTGTAATTTGTATAAAAAATTTTTTAGACTGGATACTGGGAAAAATGCTGGAACAATCTAGGTGGGGATGCAATAGAGTCTTCCAAAGCTTTTGAGGGACTGATCAACAGTGTGCTTGGTCCTCTGAATGCAGGTGTCTGAAAGTAGGTGAACAGACTCTTGCATTCCTCTAATTTTATAAAAGAAGGCATGAAAAGCCTAAAATACAAAATCATAATCTTATTCATTTTTCATACAGTCATTTTCACTGATAAAGAAGAAAATAATTCATTATACTGGCTTTGATCAGAAAAAACAAGCAAATGCTGCATTCCTCATAGGCTCCTATGCAGTAAGTATTCAAATTTTCACATCAGATATCCAAATGTATTCACATTTTTTTCGTGCTCAATTTTTAAAACAGCAAGATAAAAACAATTGTTTCTCCTTGAATAATCTTACTGCTAATGTATTTTATAGTCAGATACCGCATACTAAGACGATTTTTAAATCTAGCAGGTGTATTGAATGGAGTTGTATGGTTTTGATTTTTCTCCCCTCTGCTGCAATCTGTGCTTCTAAGAAATAAGAGTACCACTGAAAAAAAATCTTTGTGAATATTGTCATTTGGAAAAAAAATTAGTACCTCTTGGTGTCTTTTCCCCACTCACACATGCTCTCTTTTTTGTTTTTTAAAATAGATAAATATTATCTAACACAAAATATAGTGTATAATTTCCCATGGCATGCATGTTTAAATATATATGCCTTCAAATATGCCTTCCCCAACTGCTGCTTTCCTAATGTAAGGTGATCTTCAGTTAACCTAGGAAGAGTGAAATCATGTGGTAGGCTTAAAGCTAGGTATAAAGTCCAGGAGTGTACAAAGTGGCTGGAAATGTGCTGAAGTGGATCTTTGACTGCAGAGGAGATGACTGGCTTTACATCACAACTGCATGTGTTTGGTACGCAAAAGTGTAGTCAAGGAATAAAATTCTGAATGCATCATGATGTAAGATGTGACCATATTCATGTTTTGCTTTGACTTGTAGCACACCTTGATTGTAACCATCTCTCTTGTTTAATGAACAATAAAATGAAGTGAGAACCTCTGAGGTTTTTGATGTTGGAGATTTGTGAGGTCAAATTTCATGTAGCTGTAGGTCATTCCTGTTAGCTGTAAGACCATACAGTACTTGCTGTCGTGCTGGCAGTCTCCCTGCTGCCTGTCCATGTCATGCAGGAGGGTCTGCTTCCTGCTCCCCAGGGGTTTCTCTGTTGTCTGTTTTCTACCATACTTATTACAAATTAAGAACTAGATTTCAAAATCGTTACTCTTGGTATTTGAAGCACAGGTGCTTAGGAGTGTTTCTGTAGACCTTTGCATTCTTCAACCACACAGAAACTGGCAACATGAGTTACAAAAATTCTTTTCAGTTAAGGCATTATGTTGAAAAAAGCAGCAGCTTTTAGGAGAACTTCTTCTTCCTAGTGACTTGATCATAATGGAGAGGGAACAGGCTTCAGTTATCAGTCATTGTTTGGAAGGAAGCAGATCTTGCTTTTCCCTAAACTTTTGCTTCGAGTATGTGTAGTAGTATTGTGCAGCACCACAGCTGACATTTTGAGCAGAATCCATGGCACAGAAAGCTAACTAACAGTGAAACAGTCTGAAACAGAAATACTGTGATTGACTATGTAAAAGTACATAAAAACCACAAATCTTATTTCTGAACATGCAGTAGCGCTGCCATGTTGCAATAACAACCTGCAGTTGAAGGGTAATTCTTGGACGCATGAGTGAAGCTCTAAAATTAATATATAAGGATTATGACAGTCCAAAGCACAGTAATTAAAAGTAGACTCCTCCATTGGACATAGGAGTAGGCAGTTTTTGCTTCGGAGAATAGTGCAGTGCAGGAGGTGGGAGCTGTAAAGTACAGACAGATGCTAACACAGATCCAGTCAAAGTATGGCGTGAGATCAGGACTGACCAGCCAGTGCATGTGGGAGGGCTGGTTGCAGACAGCAGGCATGTGGCAGAAAGAGGCTAGTCTAAACCACTGGTAGTTTCCAGGGTTCAGAGACATGTGCTTAGTTGATTACTTTGCACAGACTGAGTATTTCAACAGTTTCCCTTAAAGACCCATGGCAAAGTGAAGCACTGTGTGTCAGTCCCCTTCTTGAATGGGGATGTGTCTGTCTCGCATAGTCACAAGTCCTAGATAGTGAGGTAGCTAGAGCTAGATAATGGTTTTCTTCCCAGTGCAATGGACTTTAGCACTGATTTTTTTTTTCTATGAAGTAGGGTACAATTTCTTCCTAGATTGATGGGGGAGGGATTCCAGTGAGGGGAAGATCACAGAAGAAAGACTGTGCCCCTAAGGCTTACTTTTTTTTCCCTAGTGCCCTTTGATGATCTTTGATAAAGAGGCAGACTTAATTACAGCACTCACTGCTGAAGAGTTCAAATGTACACATCCCACGTTTCTGCTTTCTGCAGGGAGAATTGAATTACTCTCTATGGAGTGAGCAATGATACAGAGCGTGTTCAGAATGCATGGTAAATAAATGTCTATAATAATATTTCCTGATTGAAAGGAAATGTATTGAGTCCTTCATTATTTAAAACATATGTACACCTAAGTGTGCACCTACTTCTTCAGTTCAGAATGCTTTGCATTTTGATGAGGAAGGATTCATTCAGCTGTTGGTCAAAACTTTAAGAAGGTTTTTTGTAATTTCATTTAATCAGACCATGTCCTGTTGGGACTGCTTTTTGCTCTTTGAACTGAGTATCACCATTTGATTTCTGATGCCTTACAGTGTAAGTGGTAGGTTACCACAGTACGTTGTTTTCTGTGGGTTGTGTTCTCCTGTTTGGGTTTTAATTTTTAGCTTCATGGTAGGTTGCCATTTCAACAGTTTACCTTGGGTGGAGGGCCTGCATGACAGTGCATGAGGTTGGTGAGTTCAGGTGAGAAGGCCAGGGAAGTAGAGAAGTGACGATGGCATGAAAACTGTGCTTGTCTTTAGGTGTTGTAAGGCTTTGAGAACTTAAGCATAGTTTTGGGTGCAAGGTGCTCTGTATATGCAGGTGACTTAAGTTACTTGTTAGGAATAACAGAATCACAAAATCTTAAGGGTTGGAAGGGATTTTGAAAGATCATCTAGTCCAACCCCCCTGCTGGAGCAGGACCAGCTAGAGTGTGTCACACAAGAACTCATCCAGGTTGGTTTTGAATGTCCCCAGAGAAGGAGATTCCACAACCCATCTGAACAGCCAGATGGCTGCTGGGTTTTCAAGAATAGCAGTGACACGGTGTGTGTACTTTCCACTTTTGCTTTTCTTTATTTTTTAAAGACAGTCACATTTTAACTATAAAACTATGATGAACTGTATGTCAGTCGTTCTTCTCTAGAACTTGAATGTGTTCATAAACATTCAATATTTTTATGCTAATAACTTCCGAGTCTCTGTTTGAGGATTTATTGACCTTAAATTTGTACTCTTAAACAGAATATTATTTAACTTCTACTGACAGGAATTGGGATGTATTAGAATGGTTTATCCTTCACCATCTTTTGTTTCAGTGTATGTGTGTGTGTGTGTGTATATATATCATGCTGATTTGTTGGACCATGCTCATTTTGACTGCTATGACAATTTTTAAGTCTTACATTAACTGTGGTAAAGTGTAAGGGCACCTGTTAGTGTTCTGGCTTACAAGAAAAGTCTGTTCCCAGTCTTATCTTCACTGTTGGTGTGTTTTAATGTTTTCCCTCACACCTTCATCTAACTTGTCTTTCTTTCCTCTTCAGTGGAGATAGTTTATGATCTCTTCAGTCTACACACTTCTTTCTCCTTCCTCCTGCATTTGCTGCTTCCTTCCAGGTCTACTTTGATGTGACAGCACAACCTAACTCAAGCTACAGGGCTCTTCAATATAACATGGCTTTTAAAGTGAAGAACAAAGTTTTCAAATGCATTGTTATATGTGTAGTTTTAGAGTAAAATTTGATGTTTTAGAATAAACCTTAACATTTTAGATCTTCATTTCTTTATTGTTCATCTTCCATCTATTTTAATTCTGTATTTTGCTTCATTTTTACAGATGATATACTGCGTAATGGGAATAATATTCTTCTGTGTAGATTAGCATGAATTTGACATATTCAGCCACAAAAAGGGTAGCCAGTATTCAAGGTGTTGGTTTTGAATGTTTACACTTTTGAGGGGGGTGAGGGGAAAAGAAGGGAAGGGCAAAAAAACCACCTTTGTTCTTCGCCTTTTAAAGAAAAAAAGCATTTCCGTGGAAGCTGTCTGCACTGTTCAGGCCTTACCACTCTACCAAAGCAACAGTGATCTTCTGAGTTGATCTCTACAATGGCTTCTCTTGATTTTCGCCAGGACTTTGCTGTGGGTGAGGAAAGTCTGCTTCTTCCATCATTGCTCCTTCTATATTAAGAAAGAAAATGTACCCTCTGTGCCCTTTCCACCTAATTCCCAAGCTCCCCCTCTCCCCTTGACTGCATTAACTTAGTAACAGTGTTTTTTTTCTCAGGCTTGGCACTAATTATGTACCTGGAGGGTGACCCTCCAAGGGTACCACCCCATGAACTGCTGTAATTCAGGTCACCTTCTTCAGGACTCATCTCTGTACTTTGTATATTTTCTCATCTTCTTTCTTCAGGGTAAGCAGCGTTTCCTTCATCCGTTCTGATCTGCAGTACTGTTTTTTTGCCTTTTCCATTTGTTAGTGTCCTTCCTAGCTATGGGCCCGATGCTGGGTAGAAGCTGGAGGTTGCAGAATCAATTAGCACCTGTCGTCATTGTGATGTTGTATTGCTCTGTTCTTACTGTGGCATTTGCAGAATTATCTCTGACTAAGCCGTGGGAAAGCAGGCAAACCTGTTTGTTTAGTGGTCCAGGCTGAGCAGTGGTAAATGGGTAACTGTGGCAGTGCTCAAGTTACAGGTGGGTAAACTGTCTTTACCGTCAGCTGCCTGTTGATGAGAGGTGCTTGTGCTTGACCAGCGAGGGAGACAAGATGGGCAAAGTACTGACCTTTCATTTAAGTAAACCTTGCCTTTAGTCTTTTTGGCTTTCTCTGTGTCCTCTAAAAGCTACTTTCTCTGGGTTGTATTTGAGAAATCATGCTTAGGCTTAATGACAGCAGCTTTTCCTGCTCTTCATACTTAGTTCTTCCTCACGGTGTTCTTACTAGACCACTTATCTCCATAGAAGGAGGGCTACTCTTTGCAGAGCCCTCACCGTAGCACCAGCTTGGTTTCATAGCTGTTAAGAAGTACTGATGTGCCCAGCACAGTCAGTTCCTAGATAACAGGGTTTATTGTACCTCCCTTCTGCTGTTTAAAAGGTGATTGGCAGTTTCTTGTGTTTGTTTATTATGAGCAAAGAGTGTTGCCAGAGACAAGCAGTTATTCCCTCTCTGCCACTTTCATCCACTAAACTATGATGTTTCTGCTAATTAAGGGATTGTTGGCCACGTGTGCATTTCTTCAGTATGCCACAAATCTGTACAGGAAGCTTTTTATTCTAATGTATTTCTGTATTAATTGTGACCTATTTAACTTTTTCTTCTATGGAACATTGCTAGAAAATCCGATGCGGTAGCTGACACCAATGGAGGTTTTAAGGAAATAATACATTTAACACTTTTAAGTTACATGAAGGTTATACATGTATGTAAGCTTGTGTTTGAGTCTGGTCACACACAATAGTTTTTTGTATTTGTTCAGGATAAATGAGTTGTGATTATTTGCAGTTTACAGCAGTTTAGGCTATTTTAGATGAGTGACATTTTTGGAACATAGCTATACGACATGAAATTTGTTTGTAAGCATTTTAAAATTAATCATCTCATTATTTCCTTGCCTTTATGTCAGTGTTATTGGTAAAAATGTGTTAGGTAGCAGCCTTAAGTTGATCTTGCAGATAACGGCTAGCAGGTGTATAAACTTGATTACACTGAGCATATCACAGACATGAATTTAAAGTGCTATTTACAGACTTGAGTTGTTTTAAACAGTACAGCATATTTAAATATCCTGTTTATTTTTCCTGAGAGAGCAGCAAGTTATGTCATAGATAATTATTAGCAGACGTGTTTTGTCTTACATACAGCATTACTATTTCATTTGTCACTCTTGTGTATTGAAGATTTAGATGCTTTTTTCAACCAGAGCCTCCTTTGATTTTCTAACAGGAATACTTTCATCCTCTTATGAATACCAATATCATAATCATCCTGCTCATCTAGGAAACCTTTGTTTAAAAAATAGATCTGGTTCATCACTAAGATGAATCCGTCAATAATATGGCTTGTTGAAATAAGTGGCAGTCTGTGGTTGATTTTAAGTGATCGTAAACAAAGGCTAGTCCTACAAGCCCTTCTGTTTCATTCAGTGAACATTACAGTGGCTGTTTGACCATACAATGGCATTGGCAGGAGCAGTGCTTGTGTACACCTTTGCCCAGTACTCATTCCTTGGATGGTTCCAGACCATTCACAGAGGTGTCTGCAGACCCTTAATTATAAACAGATGACCTAAAAGAAAAGGTTGATTAGACCAATGTTAATGATTCAACTGCTAATCACAAAATTCTAGCTACTGAAATTTTGAAATTCAGTAGGGTATTTTTTTGTATGCCTAAAGAAAGCAAATTTCTAAATTGCTGGGGCACAAGTGATTACACAGTATGATAAAACAGTATGTTATTTTGGATTAAAAGATGTTAGTTCCTTGTAGTAACAATTTTCCTGGAAGATACTGAAGTAAAAGGCTTTGTAAAGGCTTTGAGGAGTTTCTCTGTATTTCTTTGTGTGTATGTGTGTGTATGTAGAGGTGTATTGTACACTCATCTGCACTTGCATATGATTGTCACAAAATTCGAAAACTGATGGAACTGTACTTGCAGATAATTTATTTCAGGTCTGCTGAAGTGTCTAAGTTTTTTTTTAAAGACTGGGTTTTTTTAAAACAATACTTGCCTGACCTACAGTAAAGGGGCCCCACGGGACATCAGTGTAAAATTCTAATAGACTTTTCTCCATTTTAAATATACAAGAAGGGCCAAAACTTATCCTAGGAAAATCCTGCTTCTGCAAAGTAACAGTTAATGTCTTTACTTTCATATTTTTAATCTTTTTAATAGTACTTCTTGCTGATCGCTTTATTTGCATCAACCTAAGAAAACAACTTTATTTGTAGAAGTTTCTGTCATCTTAGAAAGCACAGCAGAAACACAATCAGCATCTGGACAAACTGGCTTCAGCTGTTGTATATTTTGATTTCTGGAGCTTACATCTTTTCCCATTTCCCTTCCTTCCCCCAGTAAATACCTCACGGATTTACAAATATATCTTTGCTTTTCTGTTCATCAGATCAACATTTCCATTCTCTTTGTTTCTGAAATTTCAGTTCTGCTTACTGCCTTAGAAAGTACTCTCTTTCAATATTTTTGTTTAGCACAGGTCTCTGATCACTTTTACTTTCTGTCTCACATTTACTGGCTTTCTTCAATCCTTTGTTCATCCACATCACTCTAATGAAATTGTTCATGTTTAAGGCTTCAGTGGTCTCTTCCTGGTCAGAAACAATGTTCTAGGCAGTTATATGTGTATATTTTTAGATACATGTATGTATAAAATATATACTACCATTTCAGTTTGTGTCAGGAATATGTTTTTGAAGTGAATCTTTCCTTAAACCATGCTTACTGCATTTTGGTTCACTTCATGGAGCAATCTAGGAGCAATCTCAACAGGTAATGAGTGTTCAGTCTACAGGAGCCAACTAGGACAAAGCTACTGAAGTGTATAGTGGTGATGGCGGATCTTCAGTGCTGACTCTCAGTGTACAGATGCATTTCTGATGGTGCACACTACTTGTTAATGCAGATGTAGCCTCTGCTGCCTTGACATCTGTTGCCTTCCTGGGCTTTGCTGCGCCTTCCCTCCTTCAGTCTTACCTGTTTCCATAACTGAAATTTTATTAATCCACAACCTAAACCCTAGTGCACTCACGTTTAACCTCCATCCAGCCTTGCTGGAAGTCTTTCCAGATGGGTGCTCTCTTACAGTCTTAGACTGTGATAGAAACTGATCTTATCTCTGCCTTGACTGTCACAGCTTCTTGTGTTGTGTTACTGCCAGGATGCTTTCCTTGTGAAGTAAGTATCGATTTATGGTCTTTCCCGTTCTGTGTTGAGACTGAATGCCATTCTTCCCTTCCCTTTCGAAGCACTCCACACCATTGCACCTGTCCAGATATCCTCATACTAACCTAATTTTTTTTATAAGCCACTTTCCACTGCGAACACCGTCTGACTGTTTCATCAGCTGCTGCCTCTGCAACTGTTCACATGTCATGTCTTGTGTATGTAGTACTGTTACAGCTGAAGTGTAGCAGGATCTCTCTTTGTTTCAGAAAATTCTCAGAAATCCCAAACAACTTAGTGAATATACTGTATATTACTTCAGTTGTACAGGAAGCACTGTGTATTTTTGTTTAGTAGCCTGTGCACTTTGAAAAACGCCACCCATGTTTTTGCAGTGTGCATTGTGTATGTACTAAGCACTGGTAGACTTTGGATTTTATGTCAAAATCAGATTGGATTTTTAAGTGTCCTTGTATGTAGCAAGTCTTCATATAACTGTTAAGAAAAGTCTATACACGTGTGCATGTATGTTAAAATGATGTTTCTAGCAGCTTCACCAATAATGTAATTTCAGAAATTGGATCTGTGCTTAAGGACTAACATGTTTCAGTATACTGAAATGTATTTAGACTTATTTAGACTAATACAACACTGTTACAGAAAAAAGCTTGCCTCTTGCAGCTGTTCCACTTGTAAACAAATGCTTCTACCTTGAAGCTTGTTTTCTTTAAGAAGCTGATAAAAGGTCACTGAATCCTTGGCCTTTATGGGCTGCATGCATTTGCAGGACTAGCCATTGTTATGTGTATTTCTATTTGCCTGTTCTAGAAGTAATACTGCCTGGTGCATTACCCAGCCTTACACCACTTCCCAAGGTTTTTCAAGTGACTTCTTTCTGTCTACAAGTTCTATTTCTGGTGCTTAATTACCTCCTGTGGCAAGTGCTTTTCCTGTCTCTGGCTTGTAGGTTTCTCTGAGGCCGGGCCCTTTTTCTTTTAGGCAAGCAGTGCTATATTTGTATGGTTGCTAGCAATATGTATTCACCATGGTGCAAGATGCAAAGTATGACTGTATCAAAGCACACAGTCTGAAAATTCTTGGACCTTTGTATCTGATTCAGGCAATGAGTGTGCAGAATAGAAAGTGGACTCTAGCACCAGAGAAGCACGTATTTAATGATATTTTGAGGGGGTTTTAACTCTCTTTTCTATTCAGGGTGCATGCCTGCAAATGTAAACACAAAAGTCACTTACCCCTCCCTAGAGAAAGCACACATACACAAAACATACAGTTTTAATTTCTTAACTAAACTACTTAAACAAAGCAGAGATTCCTTTCTTTGTCTTTGCTAATTGCACAGCAAGACTGCTCAGAAAATACTTAACAGGGTAATCAAATCAGAGGGAAAATGAATGCAGTCAGTTGTCGCCATGGATGGTTTTGATGTCTGTTTAGGATATATTTCAGGCTGGGTTTGTTTTATCCATCTGTCCCACCTTCCATTCTCACTTCATAAGAATGCTTTTTTTTTTTGTGTGTGATTCTCACTTCATAAGAATGCTTTGTGTGTGTGTGTATGTGTGTCTGTATGTGTGTAGATATTAGTGAAAAAACCTTCAACTTTCTGTAGTGTGTTAAAGCTTAGTTAATACAGTTTAAAAGAAAAAGAATTAACTTTAAATTACTGAACGTTTACCTATTAATGACAGCTTGTTATTAATTGTTGTTCTCTCCTGCCATCATGGATATGGTGTTTTATGGTATTGGAGGACATGATTTGCATAAAAGAGGCATTTTACATTATTCTTTAAGGAGAGCTTAGTGTTAGAAGCTATCCAAGAGGGATTAGGCATGTCATGATGGAAAACCATTTGGATATTTGTCGTGAGTTGGCCCTTTGTGTATTCTTTCCTGAGTGTTTTTTATTGTGAAAAGTTTGATACATAGTGCTTCAGTTATGTTACTAGGATTCTCTTCTGTTCCTAGGATTTTGCTTCTGAAGCTACAGAATTTTTTTTCCCTTATAGCATCTGGATTTAGTTACAAGATACTAAATTACCAGTGCAAAGGAGGAAGTACAGGATTTGGAATAATGCAAATTTACCGCTGTAGGAAAATCAAAACATTCATGAAATACTGTTTTAATCTTGCCTGCTCAGTGTACACTGTTTTGTGGACCAGATGATTCATAGCTTTGCTGATATCTCTGTGGGGTTTTGTGTTTTGATTTATGTCTTAAAAGCTTAATTGAAAAAAAAAAATCTACAAACTTATCTAGCAGAGTTGCAGTAGAAACAGGGAAAAACCCAGACAGTTTGAAGCTTTTTCACTCTACCCTATTATTGAACAACTTCTGAACAAAGCTGTAAGTTTTGTTTAAAAATACAGATTCCTCTAGACTGACCAGTATTTTATTTTGTTCTAGTTTTGTTGTTGCATGCTTGTATGCATTTGTTCTTGATGCCATTCTTAGCACTTTCAAGCTCCGTGATAATTAATTATGCCTTCAGTAGTAATCAAGTGACTTGAAGTTATTAATAGCAATTTTAAAGTAATATTTTTATTTTCTTTTCTGTCATTTTCCACAAATATCTAGGTAATATACCTGAGAGAATCCCCAGAAGACATGTACAGGCTTATGTTGTCTGGAAGCATTTCCTATCTTCCTTTCAGGTAAGTAACAAGGTGTTAGAACTTTCCGAACTTTGATATTTTGAAGAAGAACGTAGCATTTGTCAGTATGGATTTGAGGGGTTTTTTTGGTTGGTTTTAGCATGTGACACATTCACTGCCTGAGCTCTAACTGCAGACTGCTGAACAGGGGTGTTAGCAGCTCGTAATAAAATGTACTGACAGAAGGTGAAGGAGCCACGCTGCTTTGTGTGTACACTTATTGAGGTTTTTGATCTACATTGCTTCCCACTTGGCAGTCTGGTTTTATGCCAGTAGCCGATAGTCAAATATATCAAAATATCTGTCATTCATCACAAATTACTTGTAATACTACTGCTACTCCATTTTTCCTGCTTGTTGAAGGTATGTGGCAACTGATAAATACTGTTTTGTGCTTAAGGAATGTTAGCTAACTTCATATGATTTAGTGTAACTTTAAAGTATTTTTTTTACCAGCAAGGAAATGTGTGAAACTATTGTTTCATGGTTGCTTGACCCTGAGAAAATGTAATCCTTGTTATTTCAGACCACAGATTTCTTTTTGTGGTATACGCTGTGCTGGTTAGTGCAGCAAATAAAGTTGATCGGTTTTCTAGAGAAACAACCTTCTGAATTTCTACCAACAAAAGTTTCTAAAAGTTGGAGTAGAGTAATGTTCCATCAGCTGCCACATTATAAAGAAAAGAATGGCCAAAAAGCTTTTTAGGAGGCCAGTTTACTATCTAGAGGTATTGTTATGGAGTGATTAATTCAGACCTTGCTTGTGTCTGTTTTCTAGTTGTCTTACCAAGGGAGGGGATTTTGATTATTTCAATTTCTGATAACTTCTCCCTGGACATCATCACAATATAATGGTGTAGTAGCACCTGTTTATTTGCGTACTTCCATCATCCTCTTTCTTACTTTTAAATTATTGTATTCCCAGAAGAAGAAAAGTCTTCCTTAGGAAGACCATCAGGTTTGTTTCTAAATATCGTAAAGGTATATGTGGGTGACAAGACAGTAGCTTTTCACTCAGGTAGTGTACCCTGCCCAAATTCATAGACTGTGACCTCAACAACACTCCTGAAAGAAATGCACAGAGGTGTTACATGGAGACATGTCCAGCCTCAGGGATAAAGAATACAATCTACTCAAGTGTCTAGTGCAGCTAAACCTGGTGCAAATATGAGGGTTCAGGTTATGTTAATGGTTACCTGAGATGTTGGTCTGGCCTCTCTTCCTTCAAGATTTTCTTCATCTCTGAAAAAAAAAACAGTACCTTCCATGGAATAATAAAAAAACAGTCAGTCTGGTAGTTGCTGCTTGGGGTTATAACCTACATGAAAACTTCTCATAGTATGATGCAAAAAATTTTGTTTTACACTTACAGAATCACAGTGAGGTTGGAAGGGAACTCTGGAGGTCATGTGGTCCAACCTCTCTGCTCAAACAGGGTCTCCTAGAGCCAGTTGCCCAGGACCATGTCCAGATGGCTTTTGAATATCTCCAAGGATCAAGACACCACAGTCTCTTGAGGCAACCTATTCCAGTGCTGAGTTATGCTCAGAGTGAAAAAATGGTTCCTGATGTTCAGAGGAAGCCTCCTATGTTTCAGTTTGTGCCCATTGTCTCTGGTCTTGGCAGTGGGCAGCACTGAAAAAAGCCTGTATCTGTCTTCTTGCATCTTCCCTTTGGGTATTTATATACATTGATAAGGTCTCCTCTGAGCCTTCTCTTCTCCAAGCACTCTCAACCTTCCCTTCTATATGAGATGTTCCAGTCTTTTAATCATCTTTGCAGACCTTTACAGATTCTCTTTGGTATGTTCATGTTTCTGTTGCACTGAGGAGCCCAAAACTGGGCACAGTTCTTTAGGTGTGGCCTCACTAGTGCTGAGAAGAAGGGAAGGATCACTTGCCTTGACCTGCTGGCAGTAGTTTATCTAATGCATTCCAGGATACCATTAGCCTGATAACACGTGTTCAGCTCGGTGACCACCAGGACTGCCTGGTTCTTTTCTGCAAAGCTGAGCAGCCTTCAGCCTTTACTGGTGCGGGACTTATCTCTTCTCCTTACTGAATTTTGTGAGGCTTCTGTCAGCCTGTTTCTCCAGCCTGTCAAGGTCTGTCTGGATGGCTGCATGACCCTTTGGTATGTCAGCCACTCCTCCCAGTTTTGTGTCATCAGCAAACTTGCTGAGGGAACTCTGTGCCCCTTCATCCAGACCATTAATTAAGATGTTGAACAGGACCAAACACAATATAGACTCCTAGAGTATGCCACTAGTTCTTGACTGCAACTAGATTTTGCACCACTGACCGTTACCCTGTGGTCCATTCAGCCCGATTTCAATCCACCTCTCTGCTCAACCAGCCCACATATCAGTAGCTTATCTGTGAGGATCTTAGAGAGACGAGTGTCAACAGCCTTATGGAAGTTCAAGTAGGCAATAACCATTGCTCTCCCTCCCCTCATCTACCTAGCCAGTCATTTTGTTGTAGAAGTTCATCAAACTGGTTGAGCATGACTTTGCCTTGGTGAATCTGTGCTGACTACTCCTGATGGTTTTTGTATTCTTAACATGCCTGGAAGTGATTTCCAGGATTAGCTGCTCCATCACCCCTCTGGGGACTGAGATCACACAACTGACCTGTAGTTCTGTGGGGATTCCTTCTTGCCTTTCTTGAAGTTGAGGGTGACATTTGCTTTCCTCCAGTCTTCGGGCATTTCTCTCAGTTGCCATGATCAATCAGAGATTACTAAGAGTGGTTTTGCAATGATATCAGCCAGCTCTCTCAGCACCCTCAAGTGCGTCCCATATGGATGCACATCAGCAACTGCAAGTGCATGGACCTAAGTATGTCCCATTTGCAGAAGTGTTCCCTGATCTGATCCTCTTCCACTAAGAGTACATCTTCCTTGCTCCAGCCTTCACCCTGATCTCTGGGACCTGGGATATCTGAAGGCTGGTCTTGCTAGTAAGACTGAGGCAGGTAAGGTATCCAGTACCTCAGCTTTTTCCATGTCTTGTGTAACCAGGCACTCTGTCATATTGAGCAATGGGCCTACATCTTTCCTAGTCTCCCTTTTGTCACCTGTGTACTTACAAAAGCCCTTTGTGTATTGTTTGACATCCCTGGCTGGATTCAACTCCATTTGGGCTTTAACTTTCCTAACTTGATCCCTAGATGCTGAAACAATGTCTCTGTATTCCTCACATTACCTGTCCTTGCTTCCACCCTCTATATGTTTCCTTTTTGTGTTTGAGTTTGGCCAAGAGTTTCTTATTAGTCCATGCAGGCCTTCTGGAATTTTTGCCTACATCATAGTCATTGACATAAACTGCTCTTAAGGTTGAAGGGAGTGATGCTTGACCTGGGTCTCTCTTCCCTCCAGGGCCTTATCAACTGAAACTCTTCCAAGCAGATCTTTGAAAAGACCAACTTCTGCTATTCTGAAGTGCAGGGTTGTCAGCTTGCTTTTCACCCACCTCCCATGCCCTCAGGATCCTGAACTCCACCTATTCATAATCATTGCTTCCAAGGCTGCCTTTGGCTTTCACATCCTCAGTGAGCACCTCCTTGTTGGTGGGCATGAGATCCAGCTGAACTCTGCTTCTTATTGGCTTCTGTATCACTTGGAGGCAGAAGTTGTCAGCAGATCATTGTAGGGACCTCCTGGATTGCTTATGTCCTGCTGTTCTCCCTTTTGGAGATGGATGAAGTTCTCAAAGAGGAGCAGGGCCTACAGATGTGAAGCTGCTCCTATATGTCTGCAGAGAGCCTGATGCATTTGTTCTTCCTGGTTAGGTGGCCTAACAGACACTCACTACAATGTCACCTTTACCTGTCCTCTCTTTTACCTGAGTAAGCTTCTATTATTTCCTTCCTCTGCTGAATTTCTTTTCCCTTACCTTTCACACTAATTCATTAGGGAGGAAAAGGATGCAAGAAATTGTAGAAGCTGCTATCCAGGTTCTTCAGAAGTTCCTCCTCTCAGATGAAATTTTAACTTTATATATTTTTACCTTTTTGAAAAGTTGATTCTTTGCTGATGAGGGCTGCATGGTTTCAGAAGGTGGTGTTCTGCCAAGACATAATATTCCTTAATATGGATTCATTTTTTAGTTGAATAGAGAATACAGTGCTTACAGCATCTAATAATGATAACATACTTTGAGCATGTGCCATGGTTTAACCCCAATCAGCAGGTAGCACTATGCAGCCACTTGCTCACTCATCCTCAGGCCCGGTGGGATGGGGAGGAGAATTTGGAAAGGAAAATAAAACTCATGGTTTGAGATAAGAGCAGTTTAATAACTAAAATGAAATAAAATGTAATTATAACATTACTAATAGTTAAATATGCAATTCTAGTAATAGTAATGAAAAAGAATAGAACAAAAAAGGGAAATAAAATCCAAGAAAAGACAAATGTCTGATGCCTGAGCAGTGATCTGCACCTACCCACTGGGCATGATGTCTTATGGTATGGAATACCCTTTTGGCTAGTTCAGGTCAGCTGTCCTGCCCATGCTGTCTCCTAGCTTCTTGCGCATCTGCTTCCCAGCAGAGTCTGGATGAGCACTACTCAGCAACTCCTAAATCTCAGTGTGTTATCAACATTATTCCCACTCTAAATCCAAAAGACAGCCTTGTAGCAGCAACAAGGGAGAAAATTAATTCTACCCCAGCTGAAACAATACACCATTCTTGAATCGACAGAATTTAAAAATTTGTCATTGAAAAAGGAGTTTCAATAAAAAACAGTTTCTCCTCGTGTTTTAGCATAAACTAATTCATGCATCTTAAGGAAAGGCTTTTAATCTGTCTACACAACTGTACACCTTGGCAGTTATAGTAAGACAGTGTTGTTCCATAAACCTGGAATGCATGTGTGCAAAACCTTTTTATTCTTTTAAATGGAGTTTGAAGAAAAATTTGCAATGGACTACAGTCTTACTTTTTTGAAAGTGTAGTTCAGAGTAAAATGTTCTGAGAGTGTATGTTAGAATGTGACACTAGTTTAGCCATTGGTTTTTCCCACAAGGAGTTTGTGTTGCTAGGTTTTGTTGATGTGAACAGTGAAACATGCTAGTTTCAATGTTTATGTCAGAAATTGAACACATCAGCTTTACCAAAACTATAACTGGAGTAATCTTACTCTTGGTTCAGCTGTTAACATAATTTATTTTATGTTTTGTTATTATTGTATGAGGCATGGAGGAGGGAGTGAAATAATTTGACAAAATTATTTCATTATGGTAGTAGTTATTTTTAAGCTATTTTTAAAAGATGTTTTAGAGAATTATCGTCAGTTGCTTTCACTTTTATTAAAAAGTCATTTTTAATCCTTGGTCATTGTGTCTTAAAGGGATGCTTCCTTTGGTACTTGCAGTTTTCATCTGACGTTGCTGGATTGTTTTCACGCAATAAACAAGGTCAGTTAAACAATGTTTTTCATATTGGTAAAGATTGCCTAAGTATTGCCCACCAAAAGACGGTGGCTTAGGAAACTGGGATCTAGTTAGAGCTCTGCTATGGCAGATTTTCTGACTGTTATCTGGCTTGTTACGTATTACATATTGTAACAAAATCTCTACACACCACATCCATAGAAGAAGGTTTTAAAGAGGGAATTTTATTTGCGTAATCTTTTCATGTACTAATGACTTCAAATTTTGCTTTAGTAATAGAAGAAATGCTAGGAGTTAAGTGCCTTTTTTTTTTTTTTTAGTCTGTATGGGTAGTAAAACAGGGAATTCTGCAGCTCTCCACCCTGCTACTGTCTTTTATATTATGGTTGTCTCTGCCGAATACTCTTGTTTTTACTGACTAAGCCAGCTTCTGTGATTTTGGATGTATTGACTTTTGGATGATTTGACATTGGCTGCTTGTATGCCAAGAGTGGTAAATTGCTGTTTTACTTAGTAGCAATAAAAAGCCAGAAAAACTGCAGAAGATTATGCAGTAAAAGAGGACAATAGAAGGTAGTATTGTAAATATCTAGATATACAAAATTATGTGTGTGTTTCCTGACTTAACAAGTAGGTAAACTGACAGTTATCCAAATGTTTATTTTTTTATGCAGCATTCAATACACTAATTGTGAGTAATTACAGGACATTAAGGACCAAACTAGAGTTTGCTTAGGACTATGTGTCTGTAAACAATGTCAAATTAGTGAAGATTTTAGCATCATAATGACAGCAAATAGCATTCACGCACAGAAATATTTGCAGTCCTTGAATGCAGAATTTAGAATGTACTCTTTATTCCAACAGATAGTTTTTGCCAGTTGCTTTTCTTTTTTTTATTTTTTTTAATTTTGTACACATGGCAGTAAGGAAAAGACTGAACGCTTCTGTTGTCAGGAATTTTGTAGTGATTAAGTGTACACAGGGAAGAGTAGATTTGCTTGTCCAACTTCACTTACATTTACATTTACAATTTTCTTTTGTGCCACGACTGAATTGATCTGTTTTTTAAATATATGAAGAAGTCTCCTGCAAAGAGTAAAACTGGCATTAAAGGGCTATTGGTAACCTCAAAGAGTGATATACTGTCCTAATTTGTTAAAGGCTGTATTCTGAATTTTAGGCTTTGCAATATGGTTTCCTGGATTTCAATACGTTTGATGTAAATGAATATGAGCATTATGAAGTAAGTGTTCGGTATCAATCTTCTGATTTGTTTGCTGTTACTAATGCTGAGATAATTGTTTATGATAAGTGCTTTTGTCATTGTTGTTGTAGTATTTGGTTTCATTTCTGTTTTGTCTCTTCAAACTTTTGAAAATAAAGATGTGTGATCAGAGAGAATATTAAAATTCATATTCCCCTCAGACATGGGGGAGGGGAAGCAGAAACCAAAGTGGAAATGAACATTTTTTTCCCATTATTATTAAAGCCCTGCAAGATGATGAGGGAGTGGGAATTTAGCCATCTTTTAGAGATCATGCATATTCTTGAGCAGTCTTGATGAGAAACTGAGGGGTATACACTTCCAAGTGTAACTGACTTTTGGAGACCAATTAAAGTATGTACCTGTGAACACATGGCAAAGGTATAATAACACTCTCTGAGGTAAAGAAGGAAACAGGGCTGGGAAACCTCAAGTTTATAAAATTCACATTGGGACATGGAAAACAAATGTGACAGTGGAGGACTGCAGTTCTGGTTTGTGTGCAATCGCAGAAATGCAAAGCTGCCAGTTATCTATAAAGAGAAAATTAAGTGTTCTTAGAACCTAGAAAATCATTATTTTAGTTGTGAACAGACATAAGGCCAAGGTCATCATTTAAAAGCTATGAAAATTGGAAGTTGCCCTTTATCTGAGGGGCATCAGTTTTGTTGTTCTAAAACTGTTTATTTAGAAAGAGGAGAACACAGACAAGAAAAGTAAGGCTGGGAGCATCTGGCATTCTCCCGATGGAACAGAAAGCAAATGACTAACATAACTTCCTTTGGCAAAAAATGTACATCATTTCTATCTAGCATGTATTTTTGAAGAAATAAGGAAAAGCCTGAAAATACAGGGGTAATGATAAATCAAGCATTTTCTCTTGACAGAGAGCAGAAAATGGAGATTTTAACTGGATAATACCAAACAAATTCATTGCCTTCAGTGGACCTCATTCAAGAAGTAAAATTGAAAATGGTATGCTTAAAAAAGGAGGTGGGGAACACAAGCCCACTGCTTTCTTAGATGGTTGTTATGAGTAAGAACAAGCTTTAAAAATTGTTCCTCAAACTGTTTTTTCCGTGGCTCTTTTTCTTTCATAAGAACCCTGGCCATAAAATTTTAATGCTTGGCTTAATCGTATCTGACCTAGGTTATTATGTTAAAATTCCATTTTCAGTTAGTCTATTTCTTTATGTTGAACATGAGTTCTGTTTTGAACGTGTTTTCATCTCTTGTTTTTTGAGTCTTAGTTTATTTCTGCAGTTTAAGCCTTTTCCTTTTTCTCTTCCAAATAGGCTATCCTCACCATGCTCCAGAGGCTTATTTCCCATACTTCAGGAAACATAAAGTCACCACTATAATACGCCTCAACAAAAGACTGTATGATGCCAAACGATTTACAGATGCTGGATTTGAACATTTTGACCTCTTCTTTGCTGATGGAAGCACACCTAGTGATACTATAGTTAAAACATTTCTAAATATTTGTGAAAATGCTGAAGGTGTTATAGCCGTTCATTGCAAAGGTACAGTGTAAAAACAATTTTTATTCAAAGTGGTGCTTATAGTTGCAGTTCCTGAGGCATTTTGCACTGTAACTCTGTTACATGTAGTCATTAAGATCTCTGCCAAACTGCAGCTTTCACATACATTCTCTCTGTGCTTCTGTTCTCTACTTCATCTTCTGATGTTTTTTAAATTCCAGAAAAGTCCTCCCAACTGTTTCCAAGGAGGAGGCTGGAGAAATTGAGCTTACTAATATTAACAGTTCTTTCTGCTAGAGAGTGTTAATGTTTTCAAAGGATGCTTTTGAGTAGGAATTTGAAGTCTTGGCAAAGTTTATAGGTCGTTCTGAAAATACGCTATTAAATATGCCAAGTCATAAACTTTTGAAAATAGCAGTGCAGCTTTTTGAGGAAATTCCTCATAAAGTGTGAGACTTTTTCCAGAACCACAGAAATCTTTATCCCTCAGAAACACTTTGCACTAACTGCATTGGGCATGCTCTGAATGTCTGTTACTCTAGAGTTAGACTGCCAAGGAAAAGATACTCAGAGCATACCCCATGCAGCCAGGTATAAAGTTGTTTGTAGTTTCCCTTCTCACACATCTTTGTCTAACAGACATTTGTTCTCTGCAAACTTTGCCGCTCTAGTGTACTTGGTAATGCTGTGGTTGAAGGAGAAAGGCTGTTTCTTAACTCACTTGCCTGAGACCTGCAAAGACTGCATTTTTGTTACTGGAGCTACCCTACCATTCATTTGCTGGATGTTTAACGGGAGTATATTGTGAAGTGGAAGAACTGGTGAAAAAGAGCATCTTGACTGTTGGGAAGCAACTGCATACTCTTACTCTCCACAGAGATGATAAATTTGGGCATTTTGCTTAATTTGCAACACCTGAATATTGCGTGTTAGTGGTACACGTGCTTTGTTTTCATTAAAATTAAGAGATTCTTTGGTATTTCTCATATTGATGGTTCCTATCTTATGTTCCTCAACCTGCTTTTATTCTTGAGAAAGAGTAGAATGCTGTAGCTTCCTCATAAAGCTGGGCAAGGCAGTGAAAGTACTGTGTGGTTGTCTTGACTGTTGGGCTATACTGAAGATTTTACATTGATGTTGATCAATTGTTAAATGTTAACAGTTGATTGTTAAACGTTAACAGTCAATTGTTAAATGAGAGAAGGTATCTGTGGTTTGACATTTACAGCAAGTGACAGAAGAGCCACTAGCTGGAGCTGTATTCCTTTCCTTCTCATGTTTCCCAAGGTAAATAGATGTGTTCTGAGGGCCATTGCAAAGAAGGTTCCTCATTCCAGAGTATTTTTTAGCTGTGTTGAGCATTACTTATTGCAAAATTTGTCTTTTGCTTGGGAACTAAAATAAGAGCTTAGTTAGAGGAGGGATTGGAAGAGTGATGTATGATCCATTTGTAATAAGGTGCTTTGAGGATTTTGGATAAAAGCCAGCATCTCACCCCATGCATATAAGCATTCTCATACCACTGTGTATCATTATAGATAAGAAAATAAGGAAAGACAGACTTACAGATATTTGTTAAGTCAGCAGCTTTGGAAGGTTACCTCACTCAAAAAACATGTGAACAACATGTTAGTAGCCCTGTACCTGGAAGAAAAAAAAATCCAAAAGGTAAGTTGCACTTACCAAGTTTCATCAGTAACAAGTTTGTTTAATAAACTAGGAAATTAACTCTTTGTCCAAGTAACAGCATCTGTAGCTACGACAGATTCCAGATGAAGATGGGTATGTAAGCACAGCCATTCTTTTATCTTGAACAGCTGGTCTTGGACGAACTGGCACACTTATTGCCTGTTATATTATGAAGCATTATCGGATGACAGCTGCTGAAGCTATTGCCTGGATTAGAATCAATAGACCTGGTTCAGTTATTGGACCACAGCAACATTTCCTGATGGAGTAAGTAGATTGACTATAAATTCTTTCAAAAGTAGATCTAGATATCTTTTTCTTCTTCTTTTATTTCACACTTAATAATCTTTGGTGTTAATTTGTTGTGTTTTGGGCTTTTTTTTTTTTTCCGTGTTATGATAGCAAACAGGCAGAACTTTGGACAGAAGGAGATATTTTCCGTGCAAAATTGAAAGGAAACCATAAAATTGCTGTAAAAAGAATTCTGTCAGGAGTAGATGATATTTCAATTAATGACATAAGAAACAGGAGAACCATCCAAAAGGACATTGAACTGGTAACCACCTGAATATTGTGCTCTTGTAGAAGTTGTAATTGCTGTTGAGAATCTCTCAGGTTCTGAACAAACCTGTGAGTACACAAAAACTATGTTAATCAGATGCTTTTTCTGTTTGCCCTTTTTGTATCAAGGGCTATGAGGGCAGAGGGAAAGGTATAGACAGCAAGTATGAAAAACTAAGGGCAGTACACAGGTGAAGTAGGAGCATCCTTATAATTGAGTCTTTAGCAATCAGGCAAATATGAGAACAAAAAGAACAGTGATATTCTGGTTTGGATTGTCTGTTACTTCATTGTGTGTGTTTAAAGAGAAGGGATGGCAGGTGTTTTTGCTCTTTTTAGTTTCTAATCACAGCCTCTAGGATACATACTCATGCTGCCTTTCAAAAAAAACCAAAAAGGTACTGCTGTTTTAAAAAGGCAGGTTGAGGAGGGAAATGCTGTATTTGAGTGAAGATTGCACTGTACCTAAGCAAACATTTGATAACACATTTCCACTTTTTTTCTGGTGTATGTAGTTCATGACTCCGCTTGATAGTTCACAGCTCTAAAAGCAGCAAACAGGAAACAGGAAGGGAGTTGTGTTTATGCAGCTGAATTTGCTTTGGTTTTATACTGGCAAACTTTCTTGTTGGGATAATTGGAAACTGTAAGATTTAAGATAAGGTTAATTCTTAAATGCTTAAGTGTCTATATGTTAATCTTAGTTTATCCCATCTTCTCTTCTGCTTATCCAGTACAGTGATGAAGATGAAACAAACTGTGTAACTCAAGGTGATAAGCTTCGTGCCCTGAAAAGCAGAAGGCAGGCAAAATCTCCAACTGCAGCTCCACTAACGTAAGTCAGTTTGTAAGTGTATGAATGTCAGAAATACATTTATCCTCTTCTTTAACCATATTTCACTTTGTCCCTGAGAGTTTGTTACCAAGGCTGCTTTTACTCATTTTAAACAAGCATGAAATTCACTGTTTATCTGAAGGCATGGTGAGCACTGAGGAGGCAAGAGAACATTGTTAAAGAACTGTATTACTCAGCTTCTAGTTTTCTGCATTGTTTTTGAGTCCAATAGCCTGCGCTTTACAAGTTCCCATAGTATTTCTGAATTCTTTACTTCTAGTTTAATGACAGACATCCTCTTGTCTTTGCTGTGGTAGTACAAAAATGGAAGAATATTGAGTCTGTGTGATTAGCTGAAGTGTAAGGTACGTGCTGTTTTTTGAAGTAAGTCAGCTACGTAAGAAAAAGAATGGAAAGAAGAATCCTTAGCTTCCTTTCATTTCCTCTTCTCGGGAGATGGAAGGCAGTAGCACTACTTAAGTAAAAAAAATTCAAAAGATGTGTATTTCTGTCAAGGAACCTGGTATGCTAGTCTCTTTGCTTTAGAGAAGTACTGAAACACCACCTGTAAAAGAAAGTTTCTAGTCACACTTGCATCTGTTATGGCAACTGTAGGTAGAAAACCTTTCCATCTGTCCTGAAATGTCTCTACAAGAGAATGCAAGACTTGCAAGGCATATCTGGATCTCATTTGATTGCTAGGAAAGGAATGGTGAGCCCTGGCATTCAGATTTTTGCAAGTGACACACCACCGAAGTCATAGATCAAAGACAACTTTGCTTTTGTGGTGCTGCCTTTCTGTAGGGAATGATACTACAGGCTGATGGCCTTTGTTTTTTTTTGTTTTTTAAAGACCAAACAGTGTCATCAGTCTTTATGTGAGAGATACGTAGTAAGAACATGCTAAAGGTAAAGGAATATGTCTTTGGAAACCCTCATCCATTGCTTTGTATTAATTCCACTTTCGCTTTAAAGGATTCTCTTTTGTTCATACTCATTCTTTACACAAGCAATCACATAAGAAACATCAGATTCACAACAAAGCCTGTACTCAACTGACATTAAAAAAAAAAACAAAACATCACTTAGTTACTGCAAGTAGCACAGTAAAAACCAGCTACCTTGCACGTTAGTTTCTAAGGCATTTATTGTATGTTCCATAGAATGAATATAGGCTCTATAATATTTTGTTCAGAGTTACCGTCTTAATATGTAGCAAGCCTATCAACAATTCAAATATTACTGTATTCATGAAGTGTTCTGCAATGTGACTGCTCTAATTAAAACTCCTTAGCTTGTACTTCTGTAGGAATGAAATAATTCATCTTTATGGTTGTTTTTAATAGTGTGCATCGTGACACAGGGAGTTGGAATTTCCCTCATCTTCTTCCCCTGAGTTATTTGTATGTTTTGCAGCTTGTACTGAAATACTTTGGTGAAAAGTGAATGCATAACTTCTTATATTCTTTGCTGTACTGTTATTAAATCAAAATATCACTAGCAGTAGTTAGCTGCCCTACATTAGTCAGAAGTCTTCCCTACTAGTAGAGGTGGCAGTCTTTTCCCTTTTCAGTTCAGACTGCTAAGAGGAATTAATCTTTCAGTGAAATTGATTCATTTTATCTAAGCAAAGAAAAAGAAGCTTCTAAATACCCTGTGTAGTTTTATTTGATGGAAAGGAAGGAGGGGAAAAAAAGCAAAAGAAGAGCACCAGAAGCTGGGATGATCCAGACTTTGAGAGCTAGAGACATTGCTTACATGTAAGCTGCAAGGGATATGTGTATAACATTTGTTAATGCTCAAAGTTGGTTGTATGAACTGTCTATGCTTTGGTGACTGGATACCTTGTACATGTCATAATTAGCAATACTCTGCACCTTTGGCAAAGGATTGTGCTTTTGCTACTTTGAACACCAGCGGTAATACACTGTATCATCCGAGTGATTAGGGAAATTCTTCCTACAAACTGACCTGGCTCTGATCTAACTATTAAAACATATGATTGTGAGGTAGGGTGTATGACTACAGGCTGATCAAACTGCATAATCGGGGGCAGCAAGTGGTCAGAGATCTATTTCTCCAGCATGCACTTACCTTCAAAAGAGTTCTATGGAATGCACAGCTTCAGTGAGGATTTCAGAAAACTTGCTTAGATTCCAGCAACATGTGGATGCTACATTTGGCAATTTATGCTTCATGGAGTGTTACAGTGATAGAAAGTAAGAGAGTGCTTGGCAAAGGTTATAGAGCAATATGCTTTTGAAGATCTTGAAACCAGCTAAAAGCTTTTGCTTTTGAATTTTTGTTCATCTTTTCCTCCCCCTCCAACCCCTTTTTTAGATGGCTCCTAGCTATGCTGGTATCTACACTGTGTAGCATTGTCATCTGGTGGATTGTATGTGGCTCCCTTCTGCCCAGCCTGCTATTCTGTCTAGATGGTTTAAGAACATAGTAACCATCAGGACCCCCTGAGAGAGAGCCACTGTGTAAGTGTCCCATTCCATTTCTCTACAATAGCTCACGCTTTCTGTCTAGTATGTCTCATAAATGCATGTTTTCATATCATATTTCTTACTGGCTTTGTTGTGAGAGTAAACTTCACTGCTCTGGCTTTGTTGTGTTTTCATATATATCATTTAGAATAACGGAGTGATTTTATGGCTGGCTTGCAATACAAAAGGATGCAGAGCTTTTATAATTAGGACCATTTATAATTTTGAAGCCTTTCTTCTCTGCATGCTCCTGCTTATAAGCAAAACTGTGTAAGGAAAACTGTATTTGTAAAAAAACGAAAAAATACTGCTTTAACATATGATCCTGCCCTTTGAATATTGCAAATGAAGATGTCAGCTCCAGTTTTACTTTGAAATGCATGAATTTGCAAAGGAGCTTAGTTTCCCAAAGGATGGTTTTGCACATGTGAAATGCCAGGAATTCAAATTTGTTAGAAATGTCAGTAGGTCTTTGCTTTTACTAAGAGATTATAGTATTATATACCATAAGAGACAGTAAAACGGGACTTCTTTTTTTCCTTTCTAACATAAGAGAAGATGAGGCAGTTTGCAAGTATGAGGTCAAGGCTCACTTGTTTACCCACCCAGTCTGGTTTTGTTTCTTCTCGTTTATTTTTGGTTTTTTGGTTTTTTTTATAGAGCTTTATGACACAAGCTAAATCCCTTCTTTATGTTACTTGGATTCAGGAGTTAAGTAAAGCATTAAGGATATGAGTTCCTTGAGTACAGCTTTCACTCTTTGTCCACTTGGCTTTTGTCAGAGTGGCTGCAGTGATTGCTGTAAGAGGTGCAATGCTTTCATCAAATGACAGCTTTCATCTTTTGCTCAAACTTCAGCAGCATGCAGAACTGACAGGAAACACAAAAAAGGAACTTTTTCCTTGCCACTATGTCTCCCTGGAGTTGCTCCACCACCACCACCCTCAAAGTGAAATGATTAATTTGAGTGAATGCTTGAAACTTTGGGGTTCTCAGAGGAAAAAAATAGGTCAGAAGAGGTGTTTTACAACTGAGTACTAAGTAAGAAGCATTCTTTCCTGGCAGAATGTACCTATCCTTCTTACCTTCGGCCTTGCAACTTTTTGTTGGCACTTTTAAAAAACATGGGATTGTTTCTGCTAAAGTAAATGACCTCATAACTAAAAAATGAGAACTGAGAGCCTTGTGGACAAATTAGTTATTCTATTAGCCTTGGCTGAGATATTCTTAATCTATTGTTTTGGAGAAGAAAAAAGAGCTAAAGATCTAGTGCCATGAAGAAGTCAGTCAGGATTCAATAGCCAATGGGACTATTAGGCAGGTATTTTTTATTGCAGCGCTGGGGAACACGGGGGATTTCTCCACCATACGTGCCCCCCTCAGCCTTTGGATTTTCAGTTTATATTTACAGCAAACATGAATATTCATCATATTTCCAGGAAAGGGCCCACCCATAGTCCTGACTTGGCCCACCCAAGTTACACCTCCATCATGCTAATTTTGGTGTTCTCTTGCTTCCTTCAGTGGTCATTAGGGATCGCTGTTGAATTAAGATCTATACTTTCCTTGCAGTGTATCTTTACTCCTGGGTCCTTGGACAGGATGAAAACTGGCCTAAAACCTCTGCCGTCCCAGATAACAGTTTTGTTAAGGGCTAGGCAGGCCTTGTAATTACCAGTGGTGTACAATGTCCAAATGTCCAAGCGTAGAACTAACATAATAGCTTTTCCACAATAATTTTGTTTAGGTACATACCAGTCTTGAAACTATCAGTGCTGTGCAATAGTTATGTTACAAGAAATAGCTGTGTCTTTCTAATAGCTCAGTTTATGGACTTACAAGACTAGTAATGTCATAAAACTGTATGTGCAATTTTCTAACTAATGTTGTAAGTTTTAATAATCAAGCTTCCATAACCTAAACTTACCTATCTACCTACGAGTCAATTTCCCCTTTCCCTTGATACTTGCAAATTCTTTTGTAAAGCATGCTAATTAAATTATATCACAAATATGTCAACATGCAAGCAGTCAGGTTACTGGTGCTGCTGCCTTGTATCCAGGATGGACAGTCCTGGACACAATGTTGGTTTATGTCGGGGAAGAGCGAACACTTTTTTTGAGTGTTCAGATTACTGGTCGGGATTGTGATTCTCTCTGGGCCAGTGTTGTGGTTTGGCCCAGCTAACACAGCAGCACCACAACAGTCTCTCGCTCGGTGCCCCCATTCACCCCCACCCTCGTTAGGATGGCAGAGGCCCCAGCGAAATGGGAGGAAAAAGTTAAGGTTGTTGTGGATTAAGACAAGGGCAGGGAGGGCTCACTGCCAATTACAGTTCTGGGCAAAACAGACTCCAGTACTCGACTTAGAGAGGAAAGTAGGAAAGTTTATTCTACAAGAAACAGAACAGAATAAAAGCAAAAAGGGAGTAGGATGATGAGAAAATTACAACCAGCACTTTAAGATCTCCCTCCCCCATCCCTCCTTTCTTCCCAGGCCCAGCTCACTGCTCCCGATATCTCTACCTCCTCCCTCCTTCAGTGGCTCAGGGGGGCAGGGAGTGGGGTATGTGGTCAGTCTCTCACAGATGGGTTCTGCCGCTTCTCTCTTCTCAGATGAGGATGATTCCTGGCATTCTTCCCCTGCTCCCGGGTTCCTCCCCTGGGACACAGCCCTTAACGAACTTCTCTGGTGTGGGTTACTCCCAACAGCTGTGGCTTCTGCCGATACAGGGTCCCTCACACGGGACGCAGTCCTTGGTGAATATCTCTGGTGTGGATTCTTTACCATGGTTGCAGTTTCTGCAGTTGCAGGGTCCCTCTCTCAGGACAAGGCCTCTTCTGGGCATAAGTTTAATGAGCTGCTTTGTCGTGGGTTCCTCCCCAGAGTTACAGCTGTGGATATTGGTCCCTTCCTCAGGACACAGCCTGCTCCGGCCATAGTGATAAAGGGTTCGTCTTCCAGCCATAGTTTTAAAGAAGAAAATCACTGCCCCTGTCTCAGGGTCTGCAGTGAAGTGGTTGGGTCCCTCCCACGGGACACAGCCTCCTCCTGCCATAGTCACTGCCCCTGGCTTGGGGTTTGCAGTGAAGTGAATTGCTGCCCCTGGTCTGGGGCCAGCTTTAGTAAAATGAGTCTCTACTGCTGATGGGGGGTCTTTAAAGAAATGAAAATAAATCTCAGCTTCCCCAGTTCTCTCCATAGAATGCAGAGGAGTCTCTGCTCCAGCACACCTCCTCCTCTCTTTCATCACTGACCTTGGAGTCCGCATGGTTGTTTCACTGTTCCTGCTCCTTGCACCACCACCAGCCAGAAGAAAAAGAAGGGGCAGAAGAAGGAAAAAGATGGAGGAAGATGGAGGGAGAACCCTCCTCTTCCAGCATCTTCTTAAAAAGTGATTGTGGAGGCGTCTAATTGTCTCAGCCGCAGAAGTGGCTCTGGCTCTGAGATGGGGAGAGTTGCAAGCAACTTCTTACAGGACCCATCTTTACAGTCCCTTCCCCCTTACCAGAAAAGGCTATCATGTCAAACCATGACAGCCAGCCTTACAGTCCTGTTGGCTGGAGCCCTGCAGGTTGTTGAAGGCTTAGAGCAATGGTAGTAGTTTCAGTATAAAAGATCATGAGGTGATGGAGGAGAAGCAATATTGTGTGTGACAGACCTTGTAAAACAGGTAGCCTTGACAAGAACAAAATGCCTATCATGGGTCACAGAAGGCATTGTGTAACCCTCTCCTTCCCTCATCCCTCCCTAGGACACTGTAGTAATTTTGCTTTTTAAAAAGTTTTGTTATGTATATTGATTTCTCTTCAAGATGTGTTTACCTTGCTGACATTTCAAGTTTTGTGGATTTTGCCTTGTGTTATGAGGTTCAGGCTTTTGTGTCCTGATGGTGTATCTGCCCCCCTACTCCACTCTGAGTTAAATAGTAAAAGAAACAGTTGTGAGTTACTTAAAAGGTGGTGCTACTGGCCCAAACACAATTCCATTTAAGCATTTGCCTTTAAGCAAATAAAAACCTTGAATAAGAACATAGTATATGAACTAGTCTGGTGTTTGGGGAGTATATTAGATTCAGAACTACCAATTGATGCTTCTATTACCGATTAACTGGAAATGAAAAATATGAAAATATGAATTACCTGTTTTAGTAGTGTGGCTACATCTTGTAGCCTGTGTTCAGGAAATGTTGTCTTTTTAATTTGTAGACACACTCATGTTTCATGGAGTTAGAAAACTTTTGTGTGCATCAGATATACTTTCTGCTGGTATTTCTGGAAGTTGGTAGTTGTCATGTATAGCATGACGTGCAATTTTACATGAACAAACCAGTAAGGCAGGTGTCCAGAGGATCTTATCCTTCTCCAACATAGTTTGGAAATTTTTTTGGTGCTGAGATTTTGGGAGGATTTCCTCTACTGTGGCATAATCTCATGTCTATCAAACCTGCCATCAAATGAGGCTGCTAGTCTAATTGTGTTAAATCAAAATTCCATACATTGTAGATAGTTTCTTCTCTTACCTTAAACATGTATGCTATAGCATTCTAATAAAAACTGATAGCTGACAGTTGTTGGGGCTGAAGATAGCCCTAGGTGTTTAGTTGGAGCACCATGCCAGACAATGGTGTAAATGGCAACTCGTCTGTTTTCCTTGACGTGCTTGCTATCAGCCTTGAATGTGTAGAATTTTAGCTTGAATTAAACATGTCTATTTGATCATTCGGCAAATGTTTTGTTCACAGGAATTTAAGTTACTCTTTACTCTTGGGTAGCTGTGTGAAGTTGTATATCACTGAGGTGTAAAAATGACATCAACTGAAGAGCAGACAATGTTAAGGGTTCTGCCGTGCTCACAGATGGCTCTGAGCTGATCCTTCTATATGGCTCTAAGCCAGCTCCTTCTATACCTGCCCTTTGGAAACTACAGTAGTCCTAAGAGAATGGTTTTAAGGTACAGTTATAGATGGTGGCTATTTTTATAAATCCCATTCTCCTTTAGAACCTCTTTTGAACAGATACAGTTCTGTGGGAAGGAAGGATGTTTGCCTTATGATAGGTTGAAAAGATGAATATTAAAGTGTCTGTGCAAGATAGTATCTTAACTCTTCAAAGTGTTTTGTTTCATATTAGATAAGTATATGGGTTTAAGCCATGTATACTGACCTGTTTTCTGAACTTGAGGTGTCTGGAAAGAAAGAACATCTATAGGAGAAAGACTATCACCATTAGATAGTGTCCCAATAACTTTGGCTTTCTTTTATGTGTACATTACATGTGCTTTCTACAGAGACACTGTATTCAAATATCTAAGAGGAAAACATGATTTTCCCATATTTCTGTCTGCACGAGCACTAATAAACCAGCACATGCTGTGATCTGGTCAAGCTTACACTTCAGTGACTAAATGTTGGGGGGTTAAGCCAGCCGTCCTGGAAGTTGCTAGTGGCATAGATAGAAGATAAAATGCCAAATGTTTTTTCACTGCTGATGTCCTTTTTAAAGCCCAGTTGAAAGTGCAGTGGCCTAAATTTGTTCCTATTGTGTGACAGCAGTGACACTCAAAAGAAAATGTTTAGTTTTCATATTAGAACTTGTTACACTGCTGTGCAAGGGCTATAGAAATTACAAAGTGAGCTTCCAGGTTTTGAACCTTTTCCCCTTCGGCACACAAGGAAAGCAGATTCTTAGAAGAATCTGTGCTGTCTACAGAAGCACAATATGATGCTGAAGGTATCTGGTTGTTTTCAGACCTTCAGGTAACTGATTCCTCTAGCCTTGAAAGTGGTATCTTTCCAGTGAAATTTGCTTTGCATTTTGAAAGTATTTGCCTGTATCTTATCTCACTTTCGTGGTTTAGGCCCATCAGGGAACAAAAGACCACGATTAACCTCAAGTACTGAAGAGGCTGAGAATTGCCCAAGGGCAGGGAGAGCTTAATTGCCTCTTAAGGTTCAGGACAAAACAGACCAAGCCACTCGGTTTGGGGAAGAAAACAGAAAATAATGTAATGCAACATCAACTAACACAAAATCTTAAAACCCCAAAACATAACCAAAACAAAACAACACAGAGTAGTACATCAATGAAGAGTCCAACCAGCCCTGTAAGAACACCTTCTTGCCACACCTCCCCTCTTCCCGGGCTCAGAGCCCTGATCCCAGTGTTTTTACCTCCTCCGCCCGTGAATGGCCCAGGGGTGCAGTGAGTGGGGGTTTCAGTCAGTCTGTTCCCGATAGCTTCTGCCGTTTGTCCCTCCTCAGGACGGGTGAACTCCACACCAGTCCTCCCTGCGAGTCCGTGGGGTAACTCACACACACGGCAGCCCTGCACGGGCTGCTCCGACGCGCACTTATTCCAAAGGCTGCAGCTCCTCTCTGCCTCTCGTGTGGGGCTGCTCTGTGGCACACAGGCTCTCCAGCACGGCCTGGGCCATGGCCGTCTCCCCACACAGTCCCTCGCCCGTCCGGGCTCACTCACATGGAGCTGCTGGTGGCTCTCGGTCCTGCCATGGATCTCCATAGGTTGCAGGGGCACAGTTTGCATTCTCACCACGGCTTGTAGTGGGGTCTCTGGTCTGGTGCTGCTCCTTACTGCCTCCTTCTCTGGCTGAAGGGTCCGCGTGGTCGCCTCCATCTTGTATCACTCTTACACCTCCTGCCTCGCATTTCAAATTCCGGTCCCCTAAATAGCGATGGCAGAGGCGCCAGATTGGCCCAGCCGGGCCAGAGGTGGGTCTGAACCCAGGAGCCGGGGGAGGCGGGGGACACAGTCCAAAAACTCTTCACTGCAACCTGCTCCCCCTGTTACTAAGCAAAAGCAGCTCCTTGCTAAACCATGACACTCAGAGGAAGAGACTGTTTGGTTTAGACTTTTGCAAATCAAGTGCAGTATTTTGCAAGTCTGCAATATCAAGAGAGACATAAGTATTAACTCAAAATATTTGAACTTCGCAGTTCTTTAGCCATCTGTTTGCTAAACCATCCAGAAGTATGTGGTAAACAAGGCTGATGATCAGTTTTACTGCCATGAAGAATTTATTTTAGATGAAATTGTGTCTCTGATGCTATTCTAATGCTGGTATCAGGCCCATATTAAACAATTAAAGCATATCTGTTTTTTGTGAATATACTGAGTATGAAAGTACCCATATTTTCTCCCAGGTGTGCCTGTCCACTTTTTCTCCAAAAGTTACATTTTTTTATGTTCATCTATAGAATTCTTTGAAAATAGTTTCTTCAGAATATTCAGCAGCCAGACTGCAGTTTGCACAACACAATAAAAGTTTTGATTTCCAGTCTGATATAATCTGCTGCCACAGGTAGACTCATTGAAGCCACTGAAAATCAGACTCTAGTAACTGCAGGGAAAAAAAAAAAACAAACCAGCGAGCAAAGTTACTCTAAAATGATGCTTAGTTTTATAGTTGGGACCTTGTACAGATGAGATGACTGGGGAATAGACGTATGAAATTACATACAAAATAGGTATCTATGTACTCCATTGACCAGTTGTCACTTTTGGTCTCCATAGTATCATAATTTTGCTACAAATATTTAGGAATACAGAAGACATGGTTTCCCTGTGAACCGGTTGGCTGGTGGATAAATATAGTTGGTTTTGCATTTCACAATCTGGAATTCTTTTCTTTTTGATGTAAGCAGCACTAGGATTTATCTGCCTGTTTAAGAAATAGTCTGTATATTGCTCTGCAGTCTTCCAGGAAAGCAGTTGAGCACAACCAGTGTGGAAGGCTGAATTTTGAGTTTAGTGTAGTGTTGCCCTGAAGAGCAAAATGCCAGTATGTGCAAAGAATTTTCCTAGACTGCTGTGTTCAAAGAGAATGTCTCATGGTTAATTGCAGGAGATTTAGACTTTATTGAATTGCTTGGGGTTTTGTTTTTTTCTAAACTCCTTTCTGTATCAGTCTGGAAAATACTGTTTGGTTTTGTTACATACTTCAGATCGGATCTATGTATTGTTTTGTTGCAATAATATAAAACACAATTTCTTAGCCTTTTCTCTTCCAAAGACCTAATGGGAAATTCAAACCCATTAATTTCAATCCGTTCTTTGCATCGTTCTTTGCAAGCAAAAAAACCAAAACCAACCAACACAGCAAATTGCAATGCTTCTAGTAAAACACCTATGCATTACCATAATGCTAACAAGGATATTTGTTACTTGTTAGCTCTGCTTCAACTGTAATATCCTCACTCCAATGTTTTCCTAGGAACTATCAGGTTATATAATCTTTCTTTTTTCCTACTCTTTCCAGAGTAATTCTGCAGTCTACTGTTCAGAAAAATAAAACCTCTGAACCTAGCATTTCTGACAGTACAGACATTACTAAAAGAACTACCAGGTCTGCTGCAAGAAAAAACAGTTTAAAAAGGTGAGAGTTACCCTCTTTACAAATCCAGTAACTGTTCTCCAGGCAAACACTTTGAGCTGGCGTATGGGTTGCTGACAGGAGCTTTTGCCACAGTACAACTCCTTCTTTTAGCAATGGGAAATGAGAAGCAATGTTGTGGTTTCTGTCATGTACTGAGAATATATGGAACCTTAAATCTAATGTCATTTGTTTACAAAGTTTTTCAACTTTGAGAATTTTATGCTGTAATTCCTACTGTGAGTCAGAATTACTGAAGGTGAGGGATCTTGGTTAGAAAAAAAAAAGCCTTTCTTTACCAAACCTGTGCCTGGAGTAAGAGGTGGAAAAGTTGTTCACAGCACGTAGTCAATTATTAACCAGTACCTGAAGTTAAAGAGGAGTTTGATGGACAAGCGGAACACAGGAGAGCTGCAGTGTCTGTGTACTGGTGTGGTACTTCACACTGAGAAGAACCTGGATCTGAACTGAACCTATTTAGTGAAGCTTTGTGACATTTTAGATGTGGATAGATTTATGCAAAGCTGAAAGTGCCTTTTGTCCCAGAAGCATATGGTCACACTGCTACTATGTTTCTCAGTTTATCTGTCTGTGTGTGTGTGTTCATGTCCCTCCCTCCACAGCAGTTCTGAGGGTCATTATCAAAGGCGAGCCTGAGAGTGTAGCTTGAAACTGTTTCCAAGCGATTTCCAGCAGTTACCTTTGACCAGTGTTTGTCTTGTGCTTACAGTGGAAAACTTTTGAATGAGTCTGTCAGGTGCTGAAGAGACTTTTGTTGGCAAGGGTAAAACGTGGCAAATCACTTGACATAGTTATGTAGCTCCATTTATAAGTATTGCTAAGCATCCCAAGTTCTAGTGCATCTTATCTTTCCCCTGCAGAGCATTTCTTTCCCCTTCCTCATCCTGTTGCCTTGAAGGCAACAGAACTTATGAAAAATTCAGTCTGTCAGGCAACAGTTAGTCATTAATAGGAGACTGCAGTAAATTCCAGTCAGAGAATTTTTTAACAGTAGCTGTATGAATTACATTTTGATTTGTATAACAATATGTTCAAAATAATCTCTTTTTCCTGAAATGCATGCTTTAGTAAAAATCTGAATTACTTCTTAGGGCTTTCCTGTTTGATTGGTTGCTTTTTTTCCTTCTACTGTGCATCATTTTCACTGTGGCAGTTGTGGCCCAAACAAAATTGATGGGATTCTGCCTGCTTGTGTTTCCTAGTTCAAAACTCCCTCACAGCACTGGGTAACTGCATACAGGCTCATGTGTAATTGAACAGAGATGTTCCATTCCTGGAAAACAGGCCTTCAAGCTGACCTTCGTCTTGTCTTGGATGAGAATCCCTATCCTTAGGAGGAAGCAGCATCCCTGAAATAGTGTTCATAGAAGATTTCTGTTGTTTTGAAAGAAATCCTTTAGGCGGGTTGCTAGGTGGATGACTTTGAGAGCAACGGATCTGGCTGATCTCAAAGTTCATAAACTACTTCATATTTTAATGGAATTGCTAAAACTTGTATCCCAAATATGTAATTCCTTATTTCCGCTGTTGCTTTTCTTCTGACTTTTGAAGTCAAAGAGTTTGGTCACTTTGTGCTTGGATCCAATAATCAAGTTTGTCTTACATGGTTAACACTACAATTCTGGAGTTCTTAAATCACAGTCTCATCTTCTGAGAGGGGTAAGCAGGTGCTGATCCCTCTGAAGATACTGAAGAGTATGACCTGTCTGATTTCATGGACTCAGAATGCAGTACCTTGCTGTTAATCTTGTAGGTGTCCTTTTTTTTTTTTCTGTAGCGTTTAACAAAACCTCACTCTTTTTTTTTAAGCATCCCTTTATTTTTTTCATCTCTCTTAATTTGAAGACTGTGCAGGTTGCATTACCTTGTAGCGCTCCATTGGTTGACCCATTCTATGTCAAGTGGATTGCAGAGTAGAGGAGGATAATTATTCCTACAAAACTGAGAGCACGCCCTATCCAGTGTCTGTCGAATACCTTTTTGCCTTTTCTGAGCTTATGACATTACTGTGTACCCTTCATCTTCTCATCTGACAGATTCCAGTGGAAACATCAGGCAGTATTTTTACATGAATTTTCATTCATTGATGCTTTAGGCCATTGTGGTTAGTTCTTGCTATAGATGAAACTCAATGAAACTCTTGAGTTTGTGACCCATCCTAACACAGGGTGATCTGCAGAGCTGGGGAGTTCGTTTGTCATTCCATCCTTCAAATTGCCGTAGACACCATCACAGAATGCCTCCAGACTTGATTTTTCATCCAAAACAGCCATTTACAGCTACACCTCTCTTTTTCTGGCTTCCCAAAGAGAATTTGTGGTGTTTCAGTGCTATTAATAACATTGGCTGCATTTCCTTTGCGGAAGATCCCTTAATGTCAGCTGCCACTTACAACAGACTGGTTACTGGTGAACACAGGATGTTCTGTCTTGTGATGCAAGTAGCGCTGCTGTTGAGGCACAAGAAGTCACGTCATGAGAGCTTTGTCCACGGCCTTGTTTTGTGGATGCCCTTGTTTCTCCAGTTACAGTGACTTCCCTGTGAATTTGCCAGTTGCTGAGAAGTCTGTGTTTGTGTTTCAGTGAGTTGCATGCACCAGATCCAAACCACCCACATCACAGTAACACGCCAGCGAAACAGCCTCTTCCCTGTCACCACCCATGGCAGAATTAGGATTGTGTAGATATAAGTAGCTGGTTAGAAATGAAGTGAAGGAATTTCAGTAGGTAGGCAGAGATGCTCAAGGGAATGCAAAATAATTGACACAGTAGGGGAAAATGTGTGAAAACTATGTTGTATAGATTTCTGTACTTCTTTTAAATAGAGAGATGTATCACAAAAATTAACACAGAAGAATAAGCCTTCAAAATCTCATGTGCTTGTGCTTTGCTGGGAATTGTGAAACAGCCTGCTGCACTCTTGTTTGGAACACTGGAAACTGCCTGCAGCACTTCAGAGCCCATCTCTAAGTAATCTAAAGCTAGCTTTAAAAAACCCTAATGTTTCCTTACTGTTCTTTCTACTTTTCCTACAGTCTTGGGTACCTTTGCTTTACAAAAGCACATGCACTTAATGAAATTTTGATACTGTGAATCCTGTCGCTTTTCTGTATGGAACAGAACCTTTCTTCTTCATGTTGTCTGTGGCCAGACCAGTCCATGCTTTCCCTACAACCAATACTTCCATGTTCTTAAGTGCAGTGACTTTAATCTTCTTCTTTCTTTGAAGTATCATTTGCTCATTTTGTCTTGCCAGAAGCACATACTTGAAATATATATTGAGTACCTATTTAACTTTTTGTTTTCCCTGAAATGTGTTTTATTTCAGCAGCCAAAACGTTCCAAGGACTAGAACAGTGTTGCGTTAGACTGCGGATAAGTAGCCAGTTCAGGAATGACGGGGATGCACTAGAGGGGATTTTATGCAGCTGAAGGAGGATGACTTCAGCTCCATTTCTCAGCAAAAGCGAAACAGAAGAGTCTCTTCCGTATTCGCAGAACAACATGAACTGTCAACGTGTTTGGTAGACACTTGCCTAATACGCTAACACTTCCTCAAATAAACCCAACAAAATCCGTGTACATTCAGACTCAGGTGTAAATACTTAAGCTCTCTATTATAAAGAGGGCTTGCCAGTATGTATGATGCATGTGTATAAATTGTGATGGCAATCACTTAGCTGCTGACCACCAGAAATGAAAACATGGTGGGAGCTCTTAAATATATAAATCTGTGTTGTCCATTCAGACTGGGCTCAAGTCTCCACTTGAGACCGAAAAATCAACCACAAAAAGCTTTTTTCTTATAGTCTTGGTACTCACTTGTGTTAATTGGCTTTTCTTCCTTATTTTATATGAAGTTTTTTATGAAGCTGCAGTATCAAGTACACAAAGTAACTATTCTCCACCAAAGAGTGCTTTATTTTCAAAGGTTGTGTGGTTTGTTTATTTTGGGGAGAAAAAAAACCAAACAACTATCTAGAAGCAATTAACCTGTTTTTAATAGTAATAGATTTTTAGTTGTTCGCAACAAATGGCTCTTTTAACTACTTGTAATTGCTTTAAATCTGGTATGATTTTAAGGGGGAGGAAAAACAGGTTACCCTGTAAAGCAGTGCTGTCATATTGAAACATCATGGCCGTTTATTTTCCTATCTTCCAGTCCCTTAAGTGAAACCTTAGATTTCCATATCAAAAAGGTAAGAATGTTCTCTGGGTTTTATGATAATAATGTAGATGTCACTGTTTAGGTTTTTTTTTTAGCTTTGAGACACTTTAAGGAGTGCAGCAGCACACAAAAACCAAGAAGGGAAAGAAGCTTGCTGTACAACTGAGATGTGTAGTGGAACTTGGGGGCAGGTATAGTTTTTAACATCTAATTTAAAACTACAGCTTACGTCTGTTAAAAAGCAGAGTGATTTTTAGAGGAATCTGTCAGGGACTGGATTTTTCATCCACTACAAGACTGTCTGGAACGCACTGGCAGCGTGTTTGTGTCCCCAGCACTTTTCACATCAGGGACTCTCAAAGCTGGCTGTGCAGTGATGTACTCTGTCTGCCAACTCAAGTCGACAGCTGCGTATCACTCAGACGAGGACTGTTACCACATAGCCTTAAATATGATAGGAGTTACCTGTTGATTTTTTAGTGAGTCCTATGGTAGAGAGTATAGGAAATGGAGAGATCTGAGATGTTAGCAACGGAGCAGGGGCATTGGACTAGATGGTCTCTAGAGTTCCCTTTGAGCCCCTACCATTCAGTGATTCTGTGAATAACTGAAGCTTTTTTAAATACACAGATTACCTCTGCAAGGGAGAGTATTTTCTTTATGTGAATGTAAATGGGCAGGTACAGCATCTAGTCTCCATCTACACCCTCTAACATTAAAATTCAGGTTTCTGTCAGGCTGATGGGCTTTGAACACCGACGGGAATAACCACACAGTGGCTTGATAACACGTGGCAAGAGCAACGTGAGTTGGAGGGAAAGCAGGATGCAAAGTGTAAGGAAGCTTACAGGCAGCATCCTTGAGTTTGGATTGGCAAAATTTGCAAATACAAATACAAATAAAACAGGCTTTTATGATGTAAAACAAAGGACCATTGAGGCCCAGACCCCAGACATTTCTTGTTTTCCCCTTAACCATCACCTGCACCACCATTTTCTTCTACACAAAAAGCACCGAAAAGAGGGACTGAATTCACCCTGATAGAGAGATTACAATTTCTTGTTCTTTTTGTTTGGAGTTTTTGGGTATTTTTGGTAAGCCACTTGCCCAAAAGCTGACATACAGGTAACCAAAACAGTAGGTATATTGTGCAGATCTGAATGTGTTCCATTTCTGAAGAAAATTCTTATATCTTGGAATGCAGAAGGCATTAAACTAATGAGGTGAGAGGGCTGAGAGTCAAAACAAGACAGATTTAGCGGTACTTGTTCTCTTTGGCTTTGCCTTTCTCTCAGCTGAGCTTCCTCTTTTAGTGTCTTTGATTTTTAACCTAAAACTAATCAGCCTATTTCACACCCTTTCCAAATTCTAGATGGGGATTGCCTTTCTTCTAAAGTAACCACAGAGCCATTACCACTTTCAGGTTCATCAGAAGCAAATTTGCATAAAACAAGTGCACAAACACACAAGGTGGCAACTCTAGTAGCTAAACTAAAACTGCTCTTTTGGCATGAATGTGTTTCGAGGCACTCCTTCCACCACCTGGGATCCAGAGAAATGCATACAAGTCAAAGGTGTCTTACATTTGAACTCTCCTAACAGCCTTAGGTGGAAAATTAACTCTTTACCTCATGGTGTCCCATCCAGTCATGTTGCTTAGTTCGTTCTTCTGAATTTTTAGTACTTTGCTTAGCATTTTTATTCTACCATACCAAAGCTGTCTTAAGCACAAGAAAGAGGTGCGGGCAGGGGTGAGGGAGTCCTTGCTTTCTACGTCTCTTCTTTTGAATCGTGAAGCATTATGTGCCAAAATGAACGCGTGGCAGCAGCTGCATCACCACAGAGCAGCTGGAGGAAGGTGTTTCTGCTGTCATCAGTTACAAGGTTCTCCTTTCCCTGTTTCCAAATACATGACACATGGAATCTCCCTCAGTCTCATTCAAAAGTATGCAGCGTACTCAAAAGTTGTAGGATTTTGGGTCTAATTCCTAGCTTCCATTCCAGCATCAATAACTTCACTCAGATGCTCACCCAGACCTTGTCTTTCTGCCCCAGAGTGACAACAGAGGAAGTGCTGCTGATTTCAAACAAACAAACAAACAATAATATTTGTATGCTCATGTGCTAAAGGGGGGGGAGGAAAAATGTGGTGTTCACTAGTTTGTTGCACTGCAGTTTTTATACTAATGGTTTGCAGACTGTCTCATGTAAACTCATGTACAGACTATCAAGATCCAAAATGTCTTATCAGTACTGTTCATCCTGATTATTTTTAAATTGTATATTTCTAATCATATTTTTTTAACTTGTATTGACAGAATGGGATTTTATTTTGCTGAAGGTGTTTTTAAGATAAAGCTTCATATTATCTTGTAATATTAAGTAGATCAAGATGCATTTGTGTCTCATTTGAAATCAACATATTATATTTGATTTTATACAGAATACTGAATAGTGAGAACTGTAAACATGAATTGTGTAAAATTAAAAATAGTAATCAGAAATGTGTTTTGTCACTTTTATTTCCAGCATTCTAAAAGAATTGGGCAGAAAACCCTCACGTCTGTACCATGCCAACTCACACATGCTCTGAAAAATCACACAAGAATCTCAGTTGCGTGAAAATTTTTACTTAAAGCAGAGATCCTTAAAGAGTACACTTTTCTCATTTCAAAACCAGAGAAGTAGTTCTGGCTCTTCATGTCAGGGGACTCGCTTAGGAAAACAATAGCAATTTTGTCCTTTTTGCCTGTACGAGTTGACGGTGGTCTAGTTCAGTCTTTAAAAAAATTCTCCAAAGACAACAGCAGAATATACTGAGAATAATTATCTGCTTACAGTGTTCCTGTGTAACTGGGATTTGTCGCTCTTTAGCCTCCTTCACACTGCAGTCTCAACAAGGCCTGTGCAGGGGTACAGACAAACACGCCGTAGCAAAATGGTCGTGCTGTTCAGAAGTAGCCAAGGCTGACACTGAAGAGAAGCTGCGTGCTTTAAGCCTTAACTGGCCAAGAGTCTGTTCAGGAAGAAATGGCTCGCTCTTGCATTTATGCTTTTTGGGGTTGGTTTTGCATGGGTGTGTGTCTGGCCAGAGAGCCCCTAACATGGAGAAGAGCTGCCAGGAGCTGGGGTTAGGAGGAAGTCAGGGGCTTGTGAAGCTCAGGGTGTGACAGACCACAGCTGCAGCAAAGAAAGTGACTTTATCTAAACACAAAGGTGACTGAAGCGTGGCCTTTGTTTTTTATAAACAGCTCTTAGCAGTTGAGTGTATCAACTGGTGGTGTCAGTGTTTCTCCAGATCTCTGGAGAGCAAATATCCTAGTTCTCCAGAGTTCTTCAGAGAATGTCTCCCTGAGCTGGCCAAACCAGCACAGGGAGAGTGGATACAGGGAGTCTTAAGCCCAAGACAGCTGTCAAAAAGGATTTCAAGGAGAGGAAGGGGTTGAACAAGCATCAACCCTCCTGTTCCTTCCCAGTGACTGGGGCCATTCCGTGCAGTGAGGGTGAGGATACCCTGGAGACCAGTAATGAGAATCACACTGGTGGTATATTTGGTCTGTGTTGTGCAGTTGCTCTGTTCTGCAAATTGTAACTTATTTTGCGTTATTTTCAGTATACTTTGAATCAGAAATGCAGTGTGGCATGAACCATCTACAGGTAAATTTGGTATTGACCATGACACCCTCCATCCATGAGGCATCTCCCAGAACTTGCTCTGAGTGTGGGGCTGTAACAAGGGGAATAGGGGATGGTATCTAGAAATTCTGTCCTTTAAACAGGTCCACGCCTGGCCCACATCCTCCCCATCAGACTCTGTCCTGGCCCACAAGGCTGCTGGAGAACCAGGGTCAGAGGCAGGCAGCCCCCAACTGGCACTGGGCCTGCTAAGCCACAGCATGCACAGGGATCTTCTCACTGAGCCACCCTTGCTCAGCTTGCACCACCAGCAGCTGCAGGCTGCTGCACCACAAACAAGGCAGTGTCACACCCCAAACTCCCTGGGCCCTGGCAGGACAGAGGCAGCAGCTCTTATTAATACAAGGAAATCCAAAGTGATTGCTGCCGCTGGCAGGAAGGTAAGACACCATGCAAATGCTGAAGCAGACCAATTCCCACTCTCAAGAGGTGGCTTTTCCCTCCCATCAGTGCTTCAATGCCATTCTCTTAAGATGGCAAGGCTGTTCCACAGTTCTCTGCTCAGAAAGGCTCAGCCTCCTCATTACCCCTCCTTCACAGTTTCTCTCTAGACTCACTACTGTTTCTTCACAGTTTTGAGTTTTGCCATTCATCTTTAACTGTTCTTCCCACACTGCCAATCATCAGGGACTGAATCTCTGTCCCATATTCACAACAGGTGACGTTTGTCCCAGTGTAGTGGGTCTGGGATGGTAGTGATTTTCCACAGCAGCTCCTGCAGTGCTGTGCTTACTGTTGATATCAATATTATGACTACCGCTTGCACAACATCAGGGCTGTCCCTCCAGCACTCCTTCCCCCACCTTCACCAATAGCTGTGGGTGGGCATGATCTTGGGAGGGACTATGGCCAGGACAGCTGACCCAGGCTGACCAAGGAGATATTCCATACCATATGACGTCAGCTCAGTAATATAAACTGGGGGAGAGGAGCAGGAAGGGGAGGCGAGATTCATTTCTGGCCTTCCCAAAGCAACCGCTACGCGTACTGAAGCCCTGCTTCTCGGGAGGTGGCCGGACATCGCTGCTGATGGGAAGTAGAGAGTAACAGCTTATCTGCTTCTGCTTTGCTTCCCGCACGTGCGGCTTTGCTGCTTCTTTATTAAACTGCTTTTATCTCAACCCACGAGACTCCCATCTTATTTTCTCCCCTTCCCTGGCTTGCTGAGGACGTGGGGGATAAAGCGGTGTGGTGGGCACCTGGCATCCAGCCAGGCTCAAACTACCACACCCAGTCTCATGCCTTGAGGTGCTTTTCGTTCCTCCCTGCCCCACCAGCGTAAATTCCTGTTGATTTGTTGGAGGTTCCTCCTTTCCACCCTTTTATCACACCTTTTCCAGCTGTGGTCACCTTTCCTTTCAGTGAAGTTTCATCAAAAAGGTTACTAGGTTTTGCTTTTCCCACAATAGCTTCCAAGGTCCAGCGCCTTTGCTAGAGCCAGGAAAACCTCTGAAAGCAGCATTCAATCCATAAGTAACAGAAATATAACCAAACCATAACAGACACAGAATTCCTGGACTATAGTATGTCTGCCTATTTTTTTCTCTTGCCAGAAGAGAACAAATCCGTACCTCGCTGCTGCTAAATTTACCTTTTGGCAAAGTTGTCCTGCGAGTTAAACTGCATTATGCAAAGCTCGTTATCTTTCACTTTAAGAGGAGCCACTACTGCAAAACACAGCAGCTCACTGGGTCCTGTTAACTTGCTGTAAAACACTGCAGAGACAAGAGGACACAGTGCAGAATGCACACTGGCTACCCAAACAGAGCAAAAACTATTTGAGTCATACAGTGCTAGTTTGTCTCAAACATAACCTGAACATTAAATATGATGCTGGCCTAAAGTTGCTCTGAAGATGCAGCTGCCTGCAACACTTGTTGCAACACACCTTCAAAAAGTGGGACCTGTTCATTACTTGCTCAGCTTATGTTACTGAAACGCTCTGGTTCCATGCCCGTTATTCAAAGACTGTAATGCACTTTTTTCTGCAAAGATAGCTAATGTTTCACATTCAATTTTTGAGCTGGTGACTGAGCCAGTGTCACATTACTTTCAACGCTGCATAGATTGTGTGTCAATATATGGAAATACATGGAAACTACAGGCCTGTCAGCCTCACCTCCATCCCTGGGCGGTGACTGAACAACTCATCCTGAATAGGATGAGGAAGGATAAGATGGTTATCAGGGGGAGTCAACATGGATTCACTAAGGGGAAATCCTGTTTCACTAAACTGAGAGCCTTCTATGAGCGCAGAACCAGCTGTCTAGATGAGGGGAGAGCAGCAGATGTCATCTACCTTGACTTCAGCAAGGCTTTTGACACTGTCTCCCACAACATCCTCATCAGAAAGCTCAGGCAGTGTGACTTGGATGAGTGGACAGTGAGGTGGATCAAGAGCTGCCTGAATGACAGAGCCCAGAGGGTGGTGATCAATGGCACAGAGTCGAGTTGGAGGCCTGTGGCCAGTGGGCTTCCACAGGGATGGGTTCTGGGGCCAGTCTTGTTCAACATCTTCACCAACGACCTGGATGAGGGGACAGAGTGTACCCTCAGCAAGTTGGCTGATGACACCAAACTGGGAGGACTGGCTGATTCCCCAGAAGGCTGTGCTGCCATTCAGTGGGATCTCGACTGGCTTGAGAGTTGGGCAGAGAGGAACCTTCTAAGGTTCAACAAGGACAAGTGCAGAGTCCTGCATCTGGGGAGGAACAACCCCATGCACCAGTACGGGCTGGGGATTGACCTGCTGGAGAGCAGCTCTGCAGAGAGAGACCTGGGAGTGCTGTTTGATAATAAACTAAATATGAGCCAGCAATGTGCCTCTTGGCCAAGAAGGCCAATGGCGTCCTGGGATGCATCAAGAAGAGTGTGGCCAGCAGGTCAAGGGAGGTTCTTCTCCCTCGTGAGGCCTCATCTGGAGTCCTGTGTCCAGTTCTGGGCTCCTCAGCTCAAGAGGGACAGGGAAGTGCTGGAGAGAGTCCAGCGCAGGGCCATCAAGATTATCAGGGGTACGGAACATCTTTCATACGAGGAAAGACTGTGGGAACTGGGGCTGTTCAGTCTGGATAAGAGGAGATTTAGATGTTTACAAATATCTAAAGGGTGGGTGTCAGGAGGTTGTGACATCACTTTTTTCTATGGTATCTAGCAACAGGACAAGGGGTAATGGGATGAAGCTGGAACACAAAAAGTTCCATTTAAATATAAGAAAAAACTATTTCACTGTGAGGGTGAGGGAGCAGTGGAACAGGCTGCCCAGAAGAGTTATGGAGTCTCCTCTGGAGGTTTTCAAAACCCACCTGGATGCATTCCCGTGTGATCTGATCTAAGTGGACCTGCTTTAGCAGGGTGTTGAACTAGATGATCTCTAAAGGTCCCTCCCAACCCCTACCTTCTACGATACATAGATATGGGTGTATGTTCACAGATGCCTGTTTTTCTAGAGGGAAAAAAAATATGGCTTGAACATCATGCAAGAATAACCTTAGTGATGTAGGTGTACTAGGGCTACAGATTTTCATTTAAGGCCCAGAGGCTGCACAGACCCCCATCCCCATTTTCACATAAGCAAGTGTAACATGAGCCAGGAGCTCATGTTACATGGGGTCAATTGCCTACTACTTCTATTTGTCAATGAAAAAGAGTTTTACCAGAGCTTTTTACTTATGAGTCTTTTTAGTTATTCTTTAGTATTCATGTTAAGCACAGACATTCCTCCTCTCCTTCCTTTAAAGGCACTTCTGCAGTAACAGATTCCTGCCAGTTCTATACCACTCGCTACATATGATGAAATGGCCCACATAGTATCAAAACTATCGTGCAAAAATGACGAATGTGAAGAGACAATTGTGTCCCTAGCAAAGTTACTGCTATTTACATTGCTCTAAAACTCAAGGCTGAAATGCAGTAGTTTTTCACAGACCACTGACTATAGTCATCCTAACAGCAAAGAACCTTGTAGCAGTGCATTGAAGAGTAACACGACAGATATGCAACACAATTTCTTCCTAAGATGCATGCCATGTTTTACTAGTGTTTGTGTATATGTTTACACCTACTACCATGTGCTTTGTGTGAAGCTAAACCAGGAGTGACTGTTAGCAGTAGACATGTGCTTAACGGATTCAGCTATTTCAGTACCTTAAATATGACAGATGACTGAGATTTAATAACTTCTTTTCACAGCTCAGCAAAGGAATTGGATCACTGCCACCACTTTTAAAATTAATAGCTTCTTCTCTATACTCTAGGTAGTATCAACTAGAGGAAGCCTTAGGCATATTTAGGTTTTGACAGATTGGAAAATTCTCACACCTGGCTGCTCTAAGACACTTTTGATGTAACCAGCAGTAACTAACTGTGCTAAACCTCATTCTTGCAAACTCTGGAATAGGGTAAACCATGGGAGCTTTTTGTCTGAGGTTTTTATTTTTTATTAAGCAGTCTTAAAAACAAACCACTTTTAAAAACCAAAAAAAACAAACAAGAATTTTAAACAATCTGCTAACAAAATGCTGATTAAAGACTCACTTTCACAAGTACTCCTGAAAGAACTTAAATGTCATTCTGTTTTGAAAAGCAGATCAAAATCAGAAAAGCCAACAGTAACTTTGCAGCAGTAGAAACCAGACTGAAAAATAAACCAATTCTTTTGGTCTTCCCAGGGAACAGCCAGAACCAAGCCAACTGCAGTACACCAGATTCAGCCCTGTGGCATCGTAAGGTTTCATTTTTTTAGTAGAAAAACAAAGGGTTGCTTTTAAGTATTTCACTGCTTTTCCTAGCATAAAGGGGTGTTAGTACAAGAAGCTACACCTTCAAAACATGATGGAAAGTAGAGGTGAGCCTTGCAAAGCAGGTCTCTACACCTACACATACACTCACCTCTGAAAGCAAAGATGTAAGTAAAAATTCAGGCACATTCTTGTCCATCTGACAAAATAAGGGGAACAGGAAGGGAAAAAATAATTAAATCAAATTCCCAGACTCTCACAGATAAAATTTCTTCTGTTGTACAATCATGAAATTGCCACTTTTTGGTAGAAACACCCAACACCTATTGAAAGAGCAGCAGCAATTCAGTCTTAAACTGCAATGACTTCAAGTAGTAGCTTGCTCTTGCAAGGTGCAAGAGTTCAATTACTTGAATGCCAGCTGCACAGGTTCCTCTAACACCAGCACTTTGCTTTTGCACCTCCCTACCACAGGTTGGCATAGCACCTCTGTCACTAAAATGAGCTCCTTGTGGAACCTCATGTTATAGCAAACTGTTATATATATAAATAACTCGACAATGTAAGAAGAGCCATTTGGGCAGCAGCACTTTGCAGACCATCTGTCTGAGGCATACAGAAAAGAGTCAGCACTGTCTAGGATGATTCTATCCTACTTGTGCAAAGCCTTACTACTGAGATAAGCATTACTTTAAGTTCCTGAATACTTCTGAGAGCTCATTCCAAAGCAAAAGCTTCTTTCTTTGAGTCTCATCCAATACTTGCTCTCAAAGAAGATTGCTTAGAAATGACACGTAACAAAGTGAGGCACAAAACAGGAAAAAAGAAAGGTTTATATTCATTTACGTTCCCAGTAAACTGAAAGAATGAGTTCAGGTCCAGCAGGCATTTGAAAACTTCTCTGAGGCCGACAGCTACTTCCAAAACATCCAGTGTGGTTGTCATTTTTTTCCATCATCACTTCTGGTATTGTTTCCTCATGTCTTTGAGATCCCTGAGAAGGGCTCTGAGTGTCCCTTTTGGCAGGGAACAAGCTAGGGTACCTGGTTCAAGTGAGGAAGCATGTTAAAGCTGCAAGGAAAGGACATCCCATCTCATCTCCAGTGTCAAACAAACTTGTTGGTCAGGCTTTTAGTTTTAGCTAAAACTAAAAGCTTCTTTAACAGTTTAGTTCTGTCTTTAGCTCAAAATTCTTACTTACATCACCTTCAACATCTTCACAGTAGTTGCAGATTATATCTTGTTACTGAAGCAAGACTAGCTTCTTGCTACTGAAGAAAGCTGTCAGTTAAAAGCATTCGTGCTGCCTTGAAGATTGCTTCTGTTTAGAGAGTTGTTCACCGATTTGGGTGAGTACTGTCTGCGACTTAGGTTTGGGTTGTTTTTTTTTTTCAGGCTACATAACAAAATCTTCGCTCTGCTGCTGCTCTGACTTGTGAAAGTAATACCTCAAGCAAAAACCAGTTAGCACTTTCTTTTCTTTGCCAAACTCCAAAGAACTGCAACTCACAGTTGTGTGAAATGCACGCTTCACTCAAACAAACAGGGAAAGGAGCTTTCAAATGTACAGTGAAAGCAGAATCTCAACTGCAGACCATGTTGTACAGTTCACATTTCACCATGGTGCAATGGAGAACTCGATATAATCTCTATATACACATTTTTAAACACTGTACTCTCAAACTTTGAGGTGAAGTGTTGTAAGCCTTCACAGATTTTCCACACAAAGAGGCAGACGCTGGAACCTGTGACAGGATCCCAGTCCACCAGTTATCTCCAGAATCCAGCTCCATAGCAGAGGGTTGAAATCATTTCACACCGAACATACAGCTTTTCCAGTAGAAACTGGCTTTAACAGACCTTACGCTACACCAGCAGAAAACTGGTCTCTTCACAGCTATACTAAACCTACTTTGAGATACCACCATTCACAACAGAGCTTCAAGCTAAAGCTGGAAAGTCCTCAGGATCATCAGGATTTGGAGCAACAAGTTGCACCTACAAAGCAAAAAAAGTAAGCTTTATAAAAATTAATGCCTTTCAAAAGCACCTGACAGCTATGCATACATAAAGAGTGCACTCTTCTATTTAAGTTAAATGCTTTGTATCCATCACTGCCACAGAAATGCTCAGACTTTCTCTCAGAAATTATGACCGCTATGATTTTTTCAGTGTGAATGTATTTATAATGCTGATCTGCTGCCTGGGGAGGATGAGAAAAAGAGTTACAAATTCTGCAGTATTGAAGCAAAGAAAAGTAGTAAAGCAGTCTCACACAAAGTGCTGTTTTTTGAAGTGGCATTATTATCTTTTTACAATATTTCAAGGCTACTGAACATGTTAGATTGGAGTTTTAAACTCTATGCTCCATTATTATAAACAGCCTTTTTCATTCCAATACAATAAATGCATCAAATCACTTCCACATCACTCTAAGTTCCCACCAGCACAGATGAAAAACAGGACACTTAAGCATCCAGACTAATCCAGATGTATTTTACTTATACTAGACAAAAGTAAACTGAGACCTTCATTTAGTATGAAGAATAAAAATGTCTTTTTTCAGTGCACAAATGCCTTTTTAAGGGAAAAAAGTCAGTGGAAGGGGTTATTTTTAATACTTACATTGAACACTTGTACCATTCCAAAAGATGCTGTCTTCACCTATAGGATTCCAGATTTCCTGATCTCACTTTCAGTAATCAAAGTACTATTACAGCACTGTACTGATTTTTTTCTTGCAAGGGATGCAAGCCTGTAGTCATTTTAATTAGTTCCCAATTTACACAAAAACTCATTCCAGAAACAAATCTGCATTGCACCTTTCCTCTAGCTACCATCACAGCAACTAGTAATCAGACCTTCTGAAATTTGTGCTAGGATTTGTGAACCCCAACTGGTATTTTAAGTAACATGATGTAGATCTGGAACTCAACCAGGCCAATGCAGTATAAGAAATCAGAAACAAGCCTGTCACTACGGAAATCAATAATTCCACACACAAAGAAGCAGGACACACACTCCCATGCCACCTTCCCTCCCCCAGCCCCCAAGCGAAACAACAACAAAACCATAAAACCCACGATCACTACTTCTCGTTGACGTCCTATCTCCTCAACGTGTCTGCCACGACCACGACCACCTCGTGCTCCTCTTGATCCACAGCCAGGGCGAGGAAGGCTCCCAAAATTAATATCCAGCTGAGATGTTATGTCATTCACTGGTCTTCGGAAGACATGAGAATCATCTTCAGAGTCTCTCTGCAACTAAAAAGAAGATCTGGTTAAAGCTTAGAGCTTCCATGTACAACCTTCCCTATATTACATATACAGATGCACACTTGTATTACAGACTAAGCAGCAGATAAATCAAGGTGATGTGCAGAATAAAAGACAGGCCCCAACTTGCCCTGGTTTGAAGAGGCAAAGCAACTGCAGATGCCTGGGATAGTACGTTGGCTCAGAGAGTCCTGGCAACAAAATCTTCTGCATCAGCTCCGTTACAACAAAGAGATTTTTCAGGAATGTCATCTACGAGGTTTTCTAAGGGACTGGTGCATCGGGCCTAAGCTACTTTCTCCTACAATTACCTTGAAGTAATGGTTAAAAGGCCACAGTAAAGCACAGTATTCGGCTACCAAGTGATCTGTTAGTCTATTATAGTCTTCAGCTATGACATTAATGTTGTTTTAACTCCACATATTCCTAGCAACTAGTGGACGTAAGACTATTTCCCATCATAACTTTAACATGATACTAACATGTATGTAAACTCATCCCACACAGTGAAGAATCACTTATTTTATTCAATGCCTAACACAGGGGTTTGACTTGACCATGTTACGCAGCTCCTGTACCTCCTGTTCTATATCCACTTTGACAAGGTCCCTGGATACTGCCAGCCAAGAAACTTTATGGGCAAAAAAGAACAGAAACAAGCATGCACTCTTCACACACTTGCATACTCTTAAAGCTTGTGAAACACATTCTCCCCACTCTTACCACCATCTTTCTCAGAGATAATGGCAACAGTGACTATCAAAAGCCATACTGAAAAGGATGAAGTCCACTTCAGTATTAGCATCTGTCCCTTGAAGCATTCTATCTAAAGTGACTAAGGCTTAAAAAGCTGCAAGTTTTGATTTCAATACTATAACTAGGCAAATGATCTTATGTGTATTCAGATATTCAAGCAGACTTCAAAGATAAAAATGCCATCAGGCAGCACTAAGAGTGAATCCACTTCTGTGACTGCAAAAACCTGAAATCTAAGTACAAATCCGTGAAAGAAGCGTCCTCTCTCTCCCCAATCATGTCAATAAACTAGAAGTTGTCCCCGAAATGTCATTCCCAGAAACGTCATGGAATAAAAGCTATGGAATAGCAGGGAGAAAAGCACAGGAAGCTCTCCAGAATTACTTCCAAGAAGCAGGGCCCCAAAACTGGAAAAAAAAAAAAATCATATATTTCAAGTGCACAAGGAAAGCTGGGATCCAGCACAGAAGAGAAATAGGACACTTTGCATCCAGACTAACTGACATCAAAACCTGAGTTTAATAGGTAAGTGTATACTAGCAAGTATAGCTAAACTGGATTCAGAGTTAGGACAAGAAGCGTTTAGAAAACCAAGTTTCTCTAGCAGCATTACCAGAGACCTACGCAGGTGGTCCTTCAGCAGTAAGGACACAGGTTTCACATTGCTAAGACTGAGCCATGAGGTAGAACATCTTGGTATATTATGTATTTGCATATAAAACAGGAATGATGATCTGAGACAAGGAAATGAACAGACATTAGGTTTAAAGCCAGTTTTGGGGTATGTATGTCATTACAGTAACACAGCTCAGATACTGATTTCTACTCTGCTCAGATTATACTAAAAGGAGTAGAAAAAGAAAACAGTTAGTTTCCTAACCCTGGGCATAAAGCAGAGTTTACAGAATTCCTGAGGCAATGCTTACGTCATCGCTATATTTTGACTTGTGAATCACCACTGCTTTGGAAGGAACAGTGAATTCTGGCTTCCGGATGTTGAATTCAGGCTTTGGTCGATTCTGTTCCTGAAGATTTTTCCACTCATCTAACGTCATTTCTTGAACTACTTCTTCCATTGGCTCTCCTTCAGCAACTCTAAAGGTTTATAGTTGTAAAGTAAAAACCATTAGCTTGCAACATGCCAGGATGAACATGAACACTAATCTCTAAAGTAAGGATACTAAACAAAACATTTGGAATGTTTCTCACCAAATTACTACCCTCAATTTCACTTACTTCCCACAGTAAAATGATGTGAGAGTTTTACAATAACGTAGGTTAGGAAATTATACTTATGGTCTTTTTAAAGTTAGTCATATGAACAAATGCTGTCCCCAGTCTCCTGCAGCCAGTTCTGGTATTTACGCGGTCTCATTGTAAGCTCAAGCACTTTGGATTCTAGACAGAAAACAGCCTGTCTTTTGATCTGGCATAGTCTCAACCCTGATGTTTACAGTGTATCCACTCCAAGTAAATACAGCCATAGTGAAAAAAGCATACCAAGCAGTTTTACACCACCCCAATTGCCTGGTTTTATTGACTCATACATCTGGATGACAATGAGATGGATTCATGTTTCAGTGCAGCTTTCAGTCACCAAAAAGACACGATCAAATAATGGGATCTTCTAGGTAATTATTAAGATTTCCTTTGTTAATTTCACAAGACGCTTCCTTGATTTTTTTTTTGTCAAACGTTGTAGCACTCAAGGAGACAGTATTTATCCCCTGGCAAAACCAGATTCATCCTAGCTCAATTTTAATTTGTCATTAACTGCAATAACAATGATGTTTTCAAGAAAAACATACTAAGTAGGTTAGAGTCTGCCTTGCACATATTTGAACTGTAAAGAGATAAGCATCATGCTTTCTATCTGTATTCATAAGAAAAATAAAGACCAAACTAAAGATTCTCTTTCCACTAGTCACTGTTTGATGACTCTTCTGCCGCTTTTCTGGTGCTGACCAAGACTGACTTGCCAGGAACAGCAGCAATTAAGAGTACACTACAGATGTACTTTTCAGTTTTATTTGCAGAAAGCTATTCCTTACTAAGCATCATCACACATAAGGTGCACGTTTCACTTCATCACTACATTTCTTGCAGAAACATGTCAATACCATGAACCACAGGAAAAAGTGCACTGGTTACTCGCAGACACTCGATAAACCATTTCTCCTTTCTCCCACACAGAAGTGTTGTGCATTGCAATAGCAGTCAAAGGTAGATAAGTATTTCCCTAAAATTGATTTTTCAAGAAAAAAAAAAAATAATTCCTCTCATTAGGTCTTTTCTGGTGGGAGAACTATGGATTTGGTTTGCCTTGCTCCCTCGCACTTCCAAGTCTTTTACCAAATGTTGATGATTTTTCCAATATAAATTTACAGTTAATTAGATGCAACTTGGAAATTTATTTTATCATGGAAAGATGGAGAGTCAAATAACAACCAGTGAACTGGGCATTTTGTTTTGAAGTTGTGGAAGTACCCCATCAGAATACACACATCTGTTTGGAGTGTTCTGTATGTTTAGAACCAGCCTACATCGGAAGATGCCTGCTCCCTCTTCCTGCTTGATCTTGCACAGAACCAATCGATTTCTTGCCAGTGACAGTTATACAGTATTTTCCTGAAGCAGATCACAGATAGAAAGAAGATAATGACAGTTCTTAATTTTTGTTCTGGGATGAACAGAGTTTGAAATGCACTTTGCAGAAATAATATATTAAAAAATCTGCAAGTCCCGTATTACATGCCTGCCCTCTGACACACCTTCATGCCCTCTCATTTTGAAAACTCCAGATACATCAACCCAAAGTTAAAGGTTAAAAGACCGGTAAGCTGCTTGTGGTTCCATACCGATTAAGAAAATCTGAAACTTTCTGAAATTAGGACTGTTAACAAAAATAATTAACTGATTTAATGAGTTACACAAAAAGGAGATTGGTGAAAGATGTGGCTACTGCTGGAAAAACACCAACAGATACTGTTCCATGTGTGAAAGCATTAAGAACCAATTGCATCCCAAACATTTAAATTTTTCATCCTCAAGAGCAAGAAGCCAGATAATTTTTGATCAGAGCTTCAGTTTTGGGAATAAGTGTTGGAAAAACAAGAATAGTTGCAAGGACACAGAGGAAGGGAAAAACAAGAGAGAAAGTAAGCTAATAACAAAAATGGCTCTGTTAAATTAGTTTCATTTCTTCCCAAGCCACTACCTCTGGGGAGAAAAATCAGTGCATTGCCTATCTGAACTTTAGGAAGTCTTTTGTCCACCTCTTGCATTCACCACATTAGAGAAACACCAGTTCAGTCCTCTAGCTGTAGAAAGATACAAAGCAAGTACTTGATAAGTAGGTATCAATCTTTCAATTTGCGAAGGAAAAATAAGCACTTCAGTGGAGCTTCAGGGCCATCTCTGTGCAGTTGTCCCCAGTATTAGCAGTAATACATTTGCTGCATTTCTTACAGCACAAAGCTTGTGAGAGAAAAAGGCAATAGCACAAGCTGTTAAGAATACTGCACAACTGACCAGTGGTATGAGATGCTAAAATGACCACATAAGTGATCTTAAAACAACCCATCAAAAGCAATGATGACCTAGAAGTCCCAAGGATAAGCAGAAACACACACTCTCTGGCAAAAGTACTAGCCACCCGGACACAGAAACACTAGCAAGGCAGCAGCTCAGGAGGGACACCAACTCCTGGCTGTGCAGAAGCATACCAGGTAACCCAGTCAAGCTGAACTTCAACGTTATTCCTTTTTGCAACAATGTGTTATTATAAGGAGTCCCATCAACAGTTTTGTCTGGAAGTGATGTCACTGCTGCTACAGTGGAGCAAGGTCTCAGCTGAGTAATGTCTTCTACGTGGGAACAGGTAGAGTTCAGAATAGAACTCCAAGACAGCTTTGAGATCTAAAATACATGAGAAGCCTTTAAAGAGCTGCTGAGGAGGAAGGATTCATACCACTAAAAAGTAAAGAAAAATTTGCATATCCATGAAGTTAAGGCAGAACACTCAGGAGGAAAAACCCAAGCACAAGAGATTCTACTTTCAAAGTACTGGAAAGACCATTGAGGGACATTGCAGCCTCTATCATCAGAGGACATTAAAATCAACTAGACAGGTATGAGCAGCAGTACATGTATGTATGGGTTGTCATACCTTGGGTCAGCAAAATTCCACATTTCTGCAGTCTTTAAGACAACATAAGGACATTTTACTATACAGTAACTTGATCTCTCAAAGAAAGCAATCACAGGCACTGCTTTGAAAAGTACACATGTATCAAAAGCAGCCATTTGCCTTTTTTAAAGGAAATAATGGTGGATTTACACAGCAAAGGTCTGTTTTTTCCACTGCAAAGTAAAGTTTGATAATTACTCCAAAGGATGTTTTCAACTTCTAGGTTAATAGCAGTACAAATTTGGTTTAGGACACTTTCAAGGGAAAATACCTCCCACTAGTGAAGCATAGTAACAGGAATCTGTATATCACATTTTGGACAGTCTTGGTCAAGGCAGGTTATTTTGGGCACAAAGCCTGCATGGAAGTGCACTCTGCATTACTTTTTACCTTCCAACCTTTTTGGAAACTCCTTGGGGCACATTTACATTACTCAAGTTAATAAGCTCCTTGGTACACCAAAACTCATGCCTACAAGATAGTGCCAGACACCTAAGTGCAGTTTCTGGACGTGAACAAACTGAATTCACACTGCAAGCACATATCAAAACCCAAAATGGGAGCCCCCAGCAGTCCTTCCGACTGCTTCAGAGTTTTCAGTGGATGACTGTAACCCTCTAGCACTGCCTTTTTTACTGTGCGTATCTATCTTGCAGGAACTGCTCTACCTGAATACATTAGTATGCACAAGAAATGCATATGGAAACAAATGGCATTCAGCTCAGTTGTCCATCTGATTATTTTCATGTCACTAAAAATAATGATAGAGGGTTAGATAGATAGCCTTTGCATTATTCATCTGCACAAAGCAGTTTTATTCAGCTTTTATCAATAAATCAATGACATGCATCTTTCCTATTAAACATAATTTACAGAAGTGTTACCACCAGCTACAACAAAATTCAAAGCTGAACAAGGTAAGACCAAGTGATCACTGTACAAGTTAACTACAGAAGAAAAACGCTGAAACAAATACTCACGGAAACCTGTCCTGGCCTATGGATAGCTTTATGTGTTACTCTTTATGTGTATCCCAGTGTTACCAAAACAATCTCTTCAGCCTAAACCCAAAACATAGCCCTGTACCAGCTACTAGGAAGAAAATTGACTCTGATCCAGATGAAACCAGCAAAACAAGATGAATTTTGAAAGCTTCCTATCAAATGAACAGGAGAATACATAGCTCCACCAAAAAGGAATCAAATCCTATGTGAAGAAACAGAAGAAAATCCCACAGATTAAATATTAACTCATAAATGCCTTTGATAGGAATTGATTAGACTATATATCATGCTGAATAAAAAGAAAAATCCATTCATTTGAACTACCAGTCAACACACGTGTGTTAACGTTGTTCAGACCGCGAGGCAAGTTCAATAAAAAGCAGCTGTATCCTTCCTAGAATCTTTTGCTGGTGTATGTTACTTGTCAGAAGACGGCAACAGAGGCAACCTAAGCATACAAGACTTTAAAATACATCTTGAAGCCTGAAAACTATACCCCACCAGCTTTTGCTTTTAAATATTAAAAGAACATGTAAAAATAATTCCCCCCTTTTAAGGTATATGCTATAAGACCATCCTCAATTACCTAGACAGTATTTACACAACCTCTCATCTCCTGTTTTAAAACACCGTCAAAAAGCCGATGCTGTCCTCAAAGTTAAGTGCAACAAGCTACATGTAATCCATATTTTGTGTACAGATCTGTGTTTTCAGGACATATTTATCATACTGAATAAGGTACACAATGCAGAATTTTGTACTTCTATGGTACTTGTATTTTTGAAATTTACGGATTTCAGCGGGCTGCTCTGCAGAGAGAGACCTGGGAGTCCTGGCTGAACATGAGGCAGCAATGTGCCCTCTTGGCCAAGAAGGCCAATGGCATCCTGGGATGCATCAAGAAGAGTGTGGCCAGCAGGTCAAGGGAGGTTCTTCTCCCCCTCTACTCCGCCCTGGTGAGGCCTCGTCTGGACTCCTGTGTCCAGTTCTGGGCTCCTCAGCTCAAGAAGGACTGAGAACTTCTGGAAAGAGTCCAGCACAGGGTCACCAAGATGATCAGGGGACTGGAACATCTTCCTATGAGGAAAGGCTGTGGGAACTGGGGCTGCTTAGCCTGGAGGAGACTGAGAGGGGACCTCATTAACACAAGGATTTAAGATGTGCAGGTCAAGAGGCTGAGGTGCCACTTTTTTTTCTGTAGCATCCAGTGATTGGACTAGGGGTAATGGAAAGAAGTTGGAACACAAAAAGTTCCATTTAAACATAAGGAAAAACTACTTTACTGTAACAGTGAGGGAGCCCTGGCACAGGCTGCCCAGGGAGGGTGTGGAGTCTCCTCTGCAGGTTTTCAAAACCCACCTGGATGCATTCCCATGTGATCTGATCTAGGTGGACCTGCTTTAGCAGAGGGTTGGACTAGATGATCTGTAGAGGTCCCTTCCAACCCCTATCACTTTGTGCTTCTGTGATACTCCTAAATGAAGCTTTTTTTAAAAACATGGAGTCAAATCTGTAGAAAGTCTCACAGTCTGAGAAATACCTAGTGATCTCTGGGGAAGGCAAAAGAGTTAAGGACAATGAGCAGATTTTGTCTGATGCCTTTTTCACTATATATATTTCCCATGCCTTATGCTCTACAAGGAACTGATGTTAAAACACATCTACAAAGAGCCTGAATTGGAGTCAAAACAAACACAAGTCTTAAACAATTAAAGGTAGTAGTAGTTGACAGAAAAGCTGAATAACTGTTCTCCTATTTAGATAATACAGTGCATTTTTTTCAGTTTATCTATACTCCTCATATGATATACGTTAGTCTAGAAACAGTTTTCTGGAAATCAAATCACAGACACTCAATTTCAGAGACAGATTTTCCCATGTATACACACTTTTAGCTTGTATACTAAAAGCTAACTTAAAATTAAACAAAGCAACTTCTTACAGGGTTATATAACCTGAACATCTAAAATAGGTTTTACAGTTTGCCCAAGCTTTATAATTAAGAAATGAACCATGGCCACTAATAGCGAGCTGCATCATTAGGTAAAAAGTCTTCACAGCAACTGAAGAGAAGGCTGACATATTACACTGATCCTCTTTCACTCATTAGAGCAGTCACCACATGCTATTTGAGTATTCTTTGGAGCCTTTTACTTGGACAAGATTATCTGTTACTCTTTCTTAGGCTAGTGTTTTAATTGCTATCAAGTAAATTTTCACTGCATACTGATCAGAAGGCAAGCCAGAACACAAGGGACACACTCCTTTTCTAAATTCCTCTACTTCCTAAGGCTCTCTGCAAGACTGTGTCTAGCAGGTTTCTCACGTTCTGCAGAGACCCTTCAATAATAGAGGACAATCCAACAGTATTAGCAATTGACAACTAACAACTTACAGATCTTACTGTATCTTAACAGAGTCTGTATGATTGCATAAGCATTTTGAATACCTTTTTCCTCATAGAGAACTTCAAAAAGCAGGGTAGTTTTTACAAATTAGCCAAGTTTAAAAGGTAATAGAAAACATGTAGCTCTCCCTTAAATTATAATGAAATCTTAGGAAAATAAGCATCACCAGGCAATTAAATGCAACCTGCAACTGCATAAACCAGGCACTCCTTAGTCAGAATTAGGGACATGTTTTCCTTACTCAGAAATATAGACAAAGCTTTTCTATTTTTAAATATGTACACTAGCAAAACTCCACAGTTCACTTTTCAAGCATGCCCCCCCAATATATCAGTGACAGTCAATTGTTTTCTTTGCGATTAGAAAGGAAATATTTTAGTCAGACTATACTTGTTCAGAAGCTCTCCTTCGAATGCCCCTAGCTTCACAGCTGTTACCGCAGTCTCCTCCACAAGAGCAGTCTCTTCCATCCCACTAAAACAGTAAACAAAAAAACTCTTCATGGGTCACACTGTAAAAAAAAACTTTACAAATCAATAAATCACTTTTTCCAGAATTCCTTGGGAGGCGAAAAAAAACAAAAGAAAAAACTAGAAATATAAGTATAAACTAGATTTATTAAATGAGTAGTTGAGTGGCTAAGAATATAAGAAATATTAGGAAAATAGGACTTCTATGTACTTTTAATCAAAAAAAGTGAAAAAGCATGCATGAAGACAAAATAATTCAATCATAAATATTAATAGTTTTACTTGATTACAGTATATCCTTGACATTTACATTTGCATTTTTGTTTCTTTTCAACTATTAAAATGGAGAAAATCATACTCCAAGGTCCCATTTTCTGTAATATGGACATTAGTTAACTGTCAAACAAGAGCAGTAACATAAATACTTTCATTCCACTAGTAGGTATTTGTATTTAAAATTAACACTGTCTATGTTCCATGCATCCTTAAGCACAACTAAGGTACGGACATGCTTTTAGAATTGTTTAGACAACTTCAATTTAATGTCAATTCTACCACATGCATCGCATCACAAAAAAAACCATTGATATCTCCTGTTTATGTCAAAAGTTATGGTGCTACTGAACTAAAAAAACTAAACTAGGGAGAAGAAATATAAGTCATGTTCAATTTCTTGCACTTTATGAAGTTCACATAACCTCCCCTGACAGAAGACGACCGTTTTGTGTTCTTGGTCATCTCATTTTGTGCTATACATTCAGAACTATGTTAATCTAGCTGAACCTCTGTTTTGAAAAGCCAGAATATCTAAGTAATCTTTTACTTTGTGTGTGACACATTATAGGAAAGACAGAAGTTAGTCCAGCCTAACAAGCCCCACAGCTATTATCCATAACGGCTGTACTTCGCAACCAGATTTCCTGAATCCATAATCTAAGTGTTTTTTTAAAAAAAGTATGGTGAATGAACATGTACATGGCCAAAGATGTTTGCTGTAAGTTCAAAGTGCAACCGTTTCTCTCTCCTTTATCAATACTCTATTATATATGAGAACAAAAGGTAATGGAAAGAATAGCATATCAATAGCTGCAAAGAGTAGACAAAAGCTGAGATTTGCAGTGAGCTTTCTGCAAATCTGAATAGAAACCAGTAAAAAAAATACAGATTAATTGGAAATTCTCTTTTTTTATTACTGAATTGACCGTTAATAAGCCATCACATTCTGTTAGTGAGCCTCCTGTGCACTTTAAAATATATTTCAGTGGTAGAGGCAGGCAAATATTATCTCCAGAGCCACAATGAATTGTATTATAGCTTTGAATTTTAGAAATTATACACAGAACTTGAGGAAAAGAGACTGGACTTTAAGTCCACTAATAGCTTCAATCTTGTAATTGGTGTTTTGAAGCAATGCCATTAAATGTCAGAATCCCACTTACTTCACTATTGAAAAAAGTCATAAGTTATTTCAGTTAGAAGACAACTTGGCATCCATCAAAAGATTCTGGCAGTCTTAATTGAATTAAGAAACATCACCATGCCTTTGCAACAATTTCATTTCACCAACATGGAAACAAGTTCAGAAAACTGCAAAAGCACATTCATCACATCAACTAACAGAAAGCAATGTTTACTGAACTCAAATTAACATGAAACTGATGAAGAGAAAATGATCATCCAAGGTGGGCTGTGTGACTATTTATGATGGGCACAAGTGTATGTGGTACCTTGTATCATCTTTAACTGTCCTCCCACTGCCAAATCCACCTCCAACCTTTTTGTCAACTGCTTTCATTCCTCTAGAGAGATAATCAGAGGTTTGTGAGTTTTAAGGGTATTTTTTGTTAGGACTTCAAATTAAAACCAGCACTGATGTTTCACCACACAATTTGGGACACAGAAGAAGGAAACAAAATATTTTAGAGTTACTACTGCAATGCTGACTGCTGTTACTTGTACATCAGGTAAGAAGCAGCATGCAGAACACTTACTTTTTATCATTCCCACTTTGTCTTCCAAATTCCTGTTTTCCTCTTGGGGCAAAGCCATTGAAACTTCCAGCACCTCTTCCTCTACCTTGCATTCCACCTCTTCCACGACCTCGTATTGGCCTTTCATGGACTAATCCTTCAGTTGGTCTAAAAAGATTTCCAGTCAAATTTTTGTTCCTACGAAACAGTTAAAAGGTGAGGGGGAAAAAAAAATTCTATGTTTTTATTTGTGCAGCTGTGAGACATCAATATAAGAACCACTGTGCAATTTTTTGAGTGCATCTCTACACAGTACACAATACAGTTATATTTATTGTGTCAATAAAAATGAACATAAACTGAACTCTAAATTGGCCTCTAAGCACACAAAGGAAGAAGCGGTTATCAGGGGAAGTCAAGACAGATTCACCAAGGGGAAATCCTGCTGACCAATCTCATAGCCTTCTCTGATGGCATGAGTGGCTGGCTAGGTGAATGGAGAGCAGCAGACTTCAGGAAGGCTTTTGAAACCACCTCCCATTACATCCTCATCAGAAAGCTTGGATGGGTGGATGGTGAGGTGGATTGAGAACTGGCTGAATGACAGAGCCCAACAGTGTGGTAATCAACAGAGCCAAGTCAAGTTGGAGGCCTGCGGTCAGTGAAGTTCCAGAGGGTTTGGTTCTGGGGCCAGTCTTGTTCAACATCTTCATCAACAACCTGGATGAGGGGACAGAGTGTACCCTCAGCAAGTTGTCTGATGACACCAGACTGGGAGGACTGGCTGATTCCCCAGAAAGCTGTGCTGCCATTCAGTGGGATCTCGACCAGCTTGAGAGTTGGGCAGAGAGGAACCTCATGAGGTTCAACAAGGACAAGTGCAGAGTCCTGCATCTGGGGAGGAACAACCCCATGCACCAGTACAGGCTGGGGATTGACCTGCTGGAGAGCAGCTCCATGGAGAAGAACCTGTGAGTTCTAGTGGACAGCAAACTAACTATGTGCCAGCAATGTGCCCTCATGGCCAAGAAGCCCAATGGCATCTTGGGATGTATCAAGACTGTGGCCAGCATGTCGAGGGAGGTTCTTCTCCCCCTCTACTCTGCCCTGGTGAGGCCTCATCCGGAGTCCTGTGTCCAGTTCTGGCTCCCCAGCTCAAGAGGGACAGGGAAATGCTGGAGAGAGTCCAGCACAGGGTCACCAAGATGATCAGGGGACTGGAGCATCTTCCTTAAGAGGAAAGGCTGCGGGAACTGGGGCTTTTCAGCCTTGAGGAGAGGAAACTGAGGAGTGATCTCATTAATACTTACAAATATTTAAAAGGTGTATGTCAAGAGAATGGGGTGACACTTTTTTCTGTTGTCTCAAGTGACAGGACTAGAGGTAATAGATATAAGTTGGAACACAGAAAGTTCCATTTAAACATAAGGAAAAATTATTTCACTGTAAGGGTGAGGGAGCCCTGGTACAGGGTTGTGGAGTCTCCCTCTCTGGAGATTTTCAAAGTCCACCTGACACATTCCCATGTCATCTTGTCTAGGTGGACCCGCTTTAGCAGAGGGTTTGTACTAGATGATCTCTAGAAGACCCTTCCAACCCCTATAGTTTTGTGATTCTGTGAATTCAAGAGGAATTATTACATAGAACAAGAATAGAAAGTTCAGCTGGGTATTGATAAAACTGAAAACATTAGAAACATTAAATAAAACATTATAAAACTGTCCAGTCTTCAGCAGCTTCACCAGGCAATAGCTCCACTGTCTAAACCTGGATTTATATGCAACTCCTAAAAATTTCAGGGTACATTTTAAATCCCAACTATTGTGACATAAAGTAAGAACAGCCAAGCTGCCAAGTATTAAAGGTTTAAGTAGAATTTTCTAGTACTTATAAAGAAAGCAAAATTGATACGCATTCACTGTCCAAGCAGTAAGTAGTGTGACAGAGGTTTACTTTCAGTTTGAATAATAAAATTAACTCAACTTGGAACCTGTACCATACATTCTGTAAAGCTTGTTATGTGACCTCAGAAATGAACATTTATGTTGCAGACAAGGGGTTAGGTTTTCAGACCTTTACACTTTGCAGTTTCACTTTATTTTTCTAACATTTAACAAAACCACTGCAAGTCAATCTGCGAGGTAACTGAAATTACAGTTCTGATGGACATCAACTAAGAAGTCTTGCAATAAATACACATGCTAATACTGCAACTATTCCTTCAAGTCACATTCTGGCTACTAGATCTGTTTTAAAGTGGTTACATTTTTCTGTTCCCATCCCTGTGCAGATCCTCCATGAGGCATCTTAATTTTCCCAGTATGAGTCATACCTTTCCACTGTGAATTCCACTTGTCTTTCTGTTTCATGGGAACAGTGTTCTCTGAAAGGTAATATCAATTCATTTTTGTCTTTCTTCAAGTCTGCACCTCTGTCCTTGAATCCTTTCTGGTCTCCCCTTTTAGGTACTCGTTTCTGGCCTACGTAAACACATATAAACATATAGATTACTAACAGTTTAATAATAACTGAATTGCAGTTAGCAAGTGTCATGGTTTAGTGAGGAGTCACTTTTGCTTGTTAACAGGGGGAGCAGGTTGCAGTGCAGACCCGGTAAAGAGTTCTTGGACTTTCCCCCGGCCTTTTGGTTCAGACTCATCTCCTGGCTGGGCCAATCTGGCGCCTTTGCCATCACTATTTAGGGACGGGAACCTGAAGCGCTGGCAGGAGGTGTAAGAGTGATACAACATGGAGGCGACCATGCAGACCCCACAGTCAGAGAAGGAGGAAGGAAGGAGGAGCACCAGACCAAAGACCTCACTGCAAGCCGTGGTGAGAACGCAGCCATGCCCCTACAACCTGTGCAGGGCAACGGCAGGACTGAGAGCCACCAGCAGCTTCAGGTTAGTGCACCCAGACAGGCAGGAGACTGTGTGAGGAGGCAGCCATGGCGCAGGCCGTGCTGGAGAGCCTGCGCGCCACAGAGCAGACCCACAAGAGAGGCAGAGAGGAGCTGCAGCCTTTGGGATGAATGCACATCAGAGCAGCCCATGCAGGGCTGCCATATGTGTGAGGTACCCCACGGAGCTGCAGGGAGGATGGGTGTGGGGCCCACCTGCCCTGAGGAGAGATAAATGGCAGGAGCCATTGGGAACAGAGTAGCTGATACCCCCATTCCCTGCCCCCCCGAGCCATTTAGAATCATAGAATGGCAGGGGTTGGAAGGGACCTTTAGAGATCATCTGGTCCAACCCCCTTGAGAAGCAGGGTCACCTAGATAAGGTTGCATAGGAACATGTCCGGGCGGGTCTTGAAGACCTCCAAGGAAGGAGACTCCACAACTCCACAACAGGGCAGCCTGTTCCACTGCTCCATAACAAACAGAAAACAACATAGAGTGGTACGATGATAAAGAGCACAACCAGCCCTTTAAGATCATCTTCTCCCCACCCCTCCCCTCTCCTCAGGCTCAGAGCCCTGATCCTGGTGTCTTTTAATCCTTCTTTGTTTGTTATGTTTTGGGGTTTTACGGTTATATTTTGGCTGGTGGTAGATTAAATTATTTTCTGTCAAGTAGCCTGGTCTGTTTTGTCCTGGACCATAAGCGGCAATTAAACCCTCCCTGCCTTTTAGGAATTTTCAAGTCTCTGGTAATTGAGTCTAATTATGGTCTTTTGTCCCTTCATGGGCCTAAAGGAGGACACAAAGCTACTGACTGAAATGAGTTGATTATACTTTACAGTCAACCAGAAATATCCCCTCATGGCCAAGAAGGCCAATGGCATCCTGGGGTGTATTAGAAGGGCTGCAGGTAGTAGGTTGAGAGAGGTTCTCCTCCCCTTCTACTCTGCCCTCAGGAGACTAAATCTGGAATATCGTGTCCAGCTCTCAGTTCAAGAAGGACAGGGAGCTGCTGGAAAGAGATCAGTGCACGGCCACCAACATGATGGAGTAGAGCATCTCCCTTATGATGAAAGGCTGAGGGAGCTGGGGCTCTTTGGCTTGGAGGAGACTGAGGGGTGACCTCATTAATGTTTACAAATATGTAAAGGGTGAGTATCAGAAGGATGGAGCCAGGTTCTTCTCAACAATGTCCAATGATAGGACAAGGGGCAATGGGTATAAGCTAGGAGACAAGAGGTTTCAAATAAATACAAGGAAGAATTTCTTCACTGTGAAGGTGACCGAGCAGTGGAACAGGCTGCTCAGATGAGTTTTGCACTCTCCTTGTCTGGAGACATTCAAAATCACCTGGACAAGTTCCTGGTGACCTACTCTAGGTGGTCCTACTCTGGCAGGGAGTTTGGACTAGATGATCTTTCGAGGTCCCTTCCAACCCTTAAGATTCTGTGATCTCTGTAAAATAAAAATAAATACTTTTCCCCTTCTCCACATATCGTACAGTTCTATATACACTCCTTTTATATCCTCAGATATCTCTTCTCAAGGCAAAACCCCTAAAATTTAAAAATAAAATTCTCCCAATACATAAATCATTCTGTAAGTTACATCCAGCATGTCACACAAGTGTGCTCTTTTCTAGTTTAAACATCCTCGAAGTAACCAAAAGAGCAAACACATTTCAAGATGTAGGAAGGTGAAATTCCTTCAAAGGTGTCAACGATTCCTTTTTTGTTTTCCTTTTTTGTTACTGCTATCTCCAGTAATTCTCAACACTGCTTTTCTCCTAAATTGCAGTTGGAAATAAACCTACTCTTAAGAGTCCAAATTACTCTGGAGCTCTCTTTCTTAAACTGCAATAGTTTGAATGAGAAGTCTTTCGCATTGCAGTCTAGCTTGCAACACGGCCCCCCCCCCCCCCCCCCCCCCCCCCGCCTTGATCCATAGGTATTACTTTGCATTAACTATAAGATAGTGAATTTCCTCTGTCATTTTATAGCTCATTTACAGTATGTAATTTGTGTCATTGCCCTGCAACTCTTCCTCTACTGGGCTAAAAAGCCATGCACATGCAAATTTCAGTTATTTATCACTCTCACAGCTCTTCTAGCACAGACCTCCTACTCATTTGCATACACACAAAGTTAAAACTGAAACTGTGCTTAAAAATTTTAATTTCATACAAGTTTCATCTGTCTTGTAGATGTTAAATATAGCTAACAACAGCACAATCATTGGTCCTAAATTAAAATATCTCCTTTCTCTTGTTCCCAGAGATGCTTCTCTCCTCTGCTTTGAGCTTAACAGCTCATTTTTAAATGAAAAAAAACCACAACTCAGTCTCAAGAAACAATTTTACGGGAGTTCAGAGGAGATCAACTGAGTACAGAAACCAAATACAAGTACTTCTCCAGAATGAGGGCAAGTGGAGTAATTGTGCTATAATTCAAGGATCTATGTCATAACTTACAGCTGCAGGCAAAGACACTACATTAACCACCCCAGTTACACAACAATAGCTATACTTGCATCATTGATCTCCCTTTACAAAAAATGCTGCATAACTGGAAAAAGTAAAAGACTGTTGACAGTTGACTTATTTTGTCATATTTCAGAGTATAACAGAGTGAAGAACGCACAAACAATCTTACTTCCTCCTCCTTGCATTTGCACGTCCACGTGATTCTAATTCCGAACTTCAAGCAATTAATTTTGTGAACTAAAGCATGGCTAATTACACAATTTGCAGAATAATACCACAGCATCCCAAAATACAAGGAAAAGGCTTTGGCTATTGCATGCAACACACCGATGAAATGCACATGGAGTTAAGACTCTATTCTCTAGTATTTTGTTTACATGGGTGCCAGTACCCAGTTACAGAGTTGCCTACTGCAGCCTTCTTCTGGACAATCCATATGACTGCGTAGCTGAAAGGATACGTTACTTAAACATAAGAAAATTGCAGTCATTGTAAGACAATATTCCCCAGAAACCGCTCTGTGCCATTTTAACTTAAAAAACATAGTTTACAAACCTAAAACATGCAGTATTCAGGAACTACATCTAAATGTTACACGAGTCATCAAATGTACATGAAAGACAAAAAGCTTTTAGAAAGATTAGCAACAAAGGTTTAGAGATTTCAACAGAACAGAGCTTATTACTGCATGACCAACAATTTTAATTTGCCTGGACTGGTAAAGAATGCAAGCTCTGCAATCGAGCCTTTTGAATAAAGAGCTGGCAAATGCAGTTTGGCCGCTGTGCTAAGAATGAACTGAGTTAACATTAAGTGCTGCAACTATAAGAGAGATAACGTCTACAAACTGCCTTTACCCAAATTCTCAGTACATAGCCTGAAAATAACAAAATAACACAGTCAGTAAAAGAGGAAAAAAATATATTAAGGTCAAAAGTTTAGATTTTGGTAGACTATGAAATAGGAGTCCATTTTCTCCTTAAAGAAAGATTAAAAAAATAAGACTCCTTACAGCTCTCAATTCACAATTAATAGCTTGGACGCTGAAGGTCAAAGTACTGAATTACCTGTCATTAGGAGGTTTGTTTCAAATTGGAAACATCTCCAGAAAAAAAAAGTAAAAAGCCAACTTGAAATGGCAGTGAAGAATTAAATGTAAAAAAAAAAAGTCAACTCACAGAACTTTCTGAGTAAACCTTCCACTCTAACATCAAAACTTAAGACCAAAAAAAAAAATTCTCAGACTATAACATTTTTTATATATTGCAACATTGACGACTAGGCTTGCTTCAAGTCTTTCTAAAGGTAAAGACTATATTTCTTGAGCATATTAAAGCTAAGGAATAAACACAATAATAAAACAAAAATTGTGACATTTTTAACAAGATTTTTTTGTAACCTCAACAAGAAAATAGGCCAGTAATTAGATAAAACAGTCCAGAGGGGAACCAGAGGAGAGGCATGAGGATGATCAAAGGTCTGGAGAGCCTGCCCTATAGAGCTACATCTTCCTATAGAAGGCTCAATGGGGACTACATCACAATCTTCCAGTACATGAAGGACAGCTACAAAGAGGATGGAGGGTCCCTTCACAAGGAGCCACATGGAAAAGATAAAGGGCAACAGGTACCAGTTGCACAAAGAGAGGTTTTGTCTTGCTATCAGAAAGAAATTGATAACAGTCATTCACTGTAGCAACCTCCCCTGGGTCATAGTGGAGACTTCATCACTGGAGGTTTTTAACACGCAATTAAACAGGGTGCTAGATCACGTGTTCTAGGCTGCCTTTTCCACAAAAGGTTGGAAAAGACAATCCTTAAAGGTCCCTTGCAAACTGGGCTGCTCTGTGAAGATTCTGTGAACACTAGTGCAACACAAACTGAATTTTGTCACTTCGACCATAGTATCAGAATGGGACTTGGCTGTTCAGATGGGTCTAGATACTTTTTTGTGTGTCTAATCAGTGAAATGAAATTAGAAGGAGTTCTGTTCAACATCTAAAAAACAAACACCAACAACACCATCAACAACACAACACCAACACCAACCCAACACCACTCCAACACCACTGGAAACAAAATCTTTTAAGCATTTTGCAGCTTAAAAAAAAAAATATAAGTTTAGACCTTTGTTTCACAACTTAGTAATTTAAATCAATATTATTTTCCCAAATAAAAGGTGCACACTTCAACCAATGTATGTCATTAGCTTTATATCAAATTGAAGGGGCACAAGGACCTTCCCAAGCAGTTACTCATTCTCAACTGTTAAGCTGATAGTACCCTGAATCTTTTACTGTATCCACTACTTTTCTGTCTGAATCCTGCATAACAAACCAACTTTGCATGGCTCTTTTTAAAGAAGAAGCTGTCCAAAGGGACAGTGACAACTGGTTAAGATCATTCTCTACAAAGATGCTCATTAACTACTTGTAATGGTTTTGCCTGGGTCAGGTTTTTCGGTAGCAGTGGGTCTACAGGGGTGGCTTCTTTAAACAAAAAGAGTTGCCAGAAGCTTCTCCTGTAGCTCACAGGGTTAGGGCCAGTCAGTTCTAAGCTGGACCCTGCACCTGACCCAGGCCTGGCCAATTAGTGATGGACGTAATGCCTCTGTGAATGACATATTTGAGCAGGGGAATAAGCTGTAGTGCAGTTGCAAAACTGCAGCAGCAACAGGGAGGGAGAATGTGAAAACATCTCTGCAGACACCAAAGTCAGTGGAGAAGGAGGGGGAGGAGGGAGTTTAGGCCCTGAAAGAAAGACCCTGTGACCTGTAGTGAAGACCATGGTGAAGCAGGTTGTTCCCCTGCAGTCCATGGAGGCCACCGGGGAGCAGAGACCCACTCGCAGCCCATGGAGGAGCCCATGCTGGAGTGGGTGGATGCCTGAAAGAGGCTGTGACTCCGTAAGAAGCTCATCCAGGAGCAAGTTCCTGGCAGGACCTACAAGTTCATGGGGGAGGTGCCCAGGCTGGAGCAGGCTTGCTGTCAGGACTTGTGATCCTGTGAGGGACCCAGGCTGGAGCACTCTGTCCCTGAAGGACTGTTCTCCCCATCGTTGACCCACATTGGGGCAGGGTGTGAGGAGCTGCCCCCATGGGAAGCCCCATGCTGGAGCAATTTGTGAAGAGCTGCAGCCCATGGGAAGGACCCACTCCGGAGAAGTTCATGAGAGACTGTCTCCTGTGGGGAAAGACCCCACAGTGTAGCAGTGGAAGTGTGAGGAGGTCTCCCCCTAAGAAGCAGCAGCAAAGTCCATCTGTAATGAACTGAACACATCTCCCATCCCCTGCACTGCTGAGGGGGAAGGAAACGGAGTCCCAGGAAGAGGAGTGTGGGGGGAGGTGGTGTTTGTTTTTTTTTTTAAGACAGTTTAATTTCTCATCTCTCAGCTCTTATTGTTTCTTTAATAAATCAAACTTTTTCTCCCTAAGTTGAGTCTCTTTTGCCAGTGATGCCAATTGCCAAGTGAGCTTTCCATCCTTAACTCACAAGCCATTTGTTGTATTTCTCTCTCTCTCTCTCTCTCTCCTGTCCAGTTTAGGAAGAGGAGTGATTTTATGACTTGGTGGACATTGGGCTAAACCACCACACTACTGCATATTTGGCACTGAAGGATTCTCTGTCACAAGGTCAAATAATCTGTTGGGGCGACATAAGGGTGTAAGTCTAAGCAATAGAATCGGTAGCACTTGCAACGACTTGGATTGGTTGGCCCAATTCCAAGGCCATATCTTTTTCTAGGGCATTGAAACACACAGTTCAATTACTGTGAATTTAACAGGAGCTTTTACTACATGAAGAAATGAATAGCTTAAGAATAATTAATGTGTTAAGCTTTGTTACCCACTGCAGGAGAACAGGAACTTGCAACAACTCAAGAGAGTAAACTCAGAGTCTTCTGCACAGATTGTCAATATTTGGAAAGCATCAGGCAGCTGTCAGATACTTTAGCTGCCAAATCCACCATCCTGAAGCCGAATTCTACGATTTTTTGAATATTAGGTGAGTAGAAACAATCACACAAAACCAGCTTCAGATTCAGGTAGCTATAGATCAATGAAGCCTTCAGCTGCAAAAAGGACTATAGTAGACATTCTGATACAAAAGATGACTGGGTTCCTATTGCCTCAAGCAACATTTAGCATCAAAGCCTAGTAGCTGACTATCACTTCACTCAGTTCTGAACTGACTAACAGTTCACTCAGGAAATCAGGTTTTTGTTCAAAGGTTTGCGGTCAATGCAAGCTTAAGACAAACTAAGCACAGACACTCAAGACAAATTTTAACTCTGGAGACGCTGAAGTGATAGAAAACCCACAAGTACCAAGAAAACAAGGTGTCAAACACCAAAGGAGAACAGCTAGGAAAACAAGTGATGAAATGTACCGATAGCGATGCTAAACCAGCACGAAAACTACAGATGCTGCTGTGGAAGAGCTAACAATCTTCCACTTGTCTCTCTGGACTGATTCTGAAGCTTTCATTTACACGCTCAAATGCTTGTTTCCCTGTGGCAGCCTCCTGCACAGGCTGAGAGAACCCGTCAAGACCGCGTCGGTAGAGCACCGTGCCAAGCAAGGCTCCCAGAGTAACACTGCGGTTGTCACTTGTTCCTCCAGGTGACTTTCAGGTACACACAATGACACAAGTACAACAAACTCAGAGCCCTGCTCTGACCCCGCTACCTGCGGCGGCACGCCACGCCACGGCTGCCGAGAGGCAAGGCAATCGCGGAGTCGGCGGCGAGCTACGCCGCGCTGCAGGGCCCGGAATGCACCGGCACCGAGCCGGGAGCAGCCTCTGGTACTCCACTCCTCAGGAATGCCGGCTGCCGGGCCGACCTCCCCGCGGGCCCGTCGGCCCTCGCCTCCTCCCCGCCTCGCCCCGCTGAGGCAGCGCCGCCGACGTACCAGGCTTCGGCGACCCCGTCCCGAGCTGTCTGCGCTCCTCCTGGGACTCCCTGCGGCGGCCTCCCGGCCTGATGCCGGGACCAGCTCTCCTGATCGCCGCCTCCTCGCGCTTCTTGCGCTGCCCCTTGCGGCGCTCGGCCTCGCGCAGGGTGTCGAAGGGGTCCGAGTCGTCGTCCAGAAGCTGGGAGAAGCGATTGGCGACGCTGCAGCCAAAAGTCTCCTGCGTGACAGCAGCCCCCGTGGCGCCCAGCGTCCCCTGCATCATCGCTGCGGCCCGCGCTCCCGGGGCTAAACCGACGCGCTCGCTACGAGAGCGCGACAGGTAAGCCTCTCCGCGCTACCCGCGCCCCTGCACCATTGCCACTGGCATTTTCATTGCCGTCGCCCCGCTTTTCCCGGAGCCGCGGCAGCCAACCGCGCCCCGGAGCTGAGCGCAGCCCCTCAGCCGCCACCAATCAGCGCTGCCGGGCGCGCCGCCGGGCCCGCCCCCCTGCCGCCACGAGCCACCAGGCGCCACCAGGACTAAGTAATGGCAAACGCGAGCAACCCATCGCAGCTTTCAGGCCTGCCCCTGCCGTGACGCTGTGACGGGCGGTGCGGCGCGCCCGGCGTTCGGCCTGATGGATTATTCATTACTCATGTATTATGCAGCAGCGGCTCCTGGGCTGCCCCGCCACCCGCACAGCGCTCGCCCGACGGCGCTTTGGGCACTGCGGCCGCAGGGGGCCTGCAAACTGATTGTCCGCATGTCAGGGGTAGATTGCTTAGTAAAAGGATAAGGTTGAGGTGCTTAATGTCTTCTTCGCCTCAGTCTTTAGTAATAAGAGCGTTTCCACTAGGGAAAGTCAGACTCCCAGGCCAAGAGACAGGAGTGGGGAGCAAAATGTCCCCCCTACAATTCAGGAGATGGTCAGTGACCTGCTGCTCCACACTGATGTGCACAAATCTATATGGTCATATGGGGTACATGCTAGAGTGCTGAGGGAACTGGCAGGGATGCTCACCAAGCCGCTGTCCATCATTTATCAGCAGCCCCGGCGGACTGGGGGGGTCTCATTTGATTGCAAGTCAGCCAATGTAACACCCAAACATAAGAAGGAATGGAAGGGTAATCTGAGAAATCACAGGCCTGTCAGTTTGACTTCAGTGCCTGGGAAGCTGATGAAGCAGATCATCCTAAGTTATGCAGTACGTGCAGGACAACCAGGTGATCAGACCCAGTCAGCATGGGTTTATGAAGGACAGGTCCTGTTTAACAAACCTTATCTCCTTCCATGACAGTGACCCACTTGTTGGATGAAGGAAAGGCTGTGGATGTTGTCTACCTTGACTTTAGTGAGGCATTTGGCATTGTTTCCCACAGCATTCTCTTGAGAAATTGGCTGTTCTTGGCTTGGATGGGCATACGCTTTCCTGGGTGAAAAACTGGTTAAATGGTTGGGTCCAAAGAATTGTCATTGGAGTCATTGGAGTTAAATCCAGTTGGCGGCCAGTCACAGGTGGTGTTCCCCAGGGCTCAGTGCTGGAGCCACTCCTGTTTAACATCTTTATTAATGATCTGGATGAGGGGATGGAGTGCACCCTTAGTAACTTTTCAGATGACACCAAGCAAAACAAAACGGCCTCAAGTTTTGCCAGGGGAGGTTCAGGCTGGATATGAGGAGGAATTTCTTTACTGAAAGGATTATCAGGCATTGGAATGGGCTGCCCAGGGAGGCCATAGAGTCACTGTCCCTGGAAGTGTTTAAGAGACAATTAGATGTTGCACTTAGGGAAATGGTCTAGTGGCTGATAGGGCTGAGACAAAGGCTGGACTTTATGATCTCTTCCAGCTGAAATGATTCTCTGATTCCGAAAGCTTCCAGCCTGGTGTCAGCACATAACCACATCACCACAAGTCTTTAGATTAGAATTCAGATCCACAAGCTTATTAGAATCCCGATCCACGAGACGAACCATACTAGATGAAGAGTTCCAAAAGCAACTTGCTTTAGGTGGCCAACATGCTTGCGTAGCCTGACGTTTCCACAAAGTTTCTGAATAGTGGCAGAAACTAAGTTAGGGCTATTATCTGCTCACAAACATCTTTACAAAACCCTGGTAATCAGGAAACTCAGCAATTCATAGAACAGTTTGGGTTGGAAGGGACTTTAAAGAGCATCTAGTTCCAATGCCCCTGCCATGAGCAGGAACACCAGCTTGCACAAAGCCCTGTTCAGCCTGGCCTTGAACATTGACAGGAGTGAGGGCAGTCACCACCTGTCTGGGAAACCTGTGCCAGTGCCTAACCACCCTCACAGGGAAGATCTTCTTCATAATAGCTAATCTAGTCTGTCATTTTTCATTTTGGAGCCATTACCCCTCGTCCTGTCACTACGTGCCTTTGTAAAAAGTCGCTCTCCAGCTTTCTTGTCAGCCCCTTTAGGTACTAGAAGGCTGCTCTAAGGAACAATCCCAACTCTCTCAGCCTGTCTTCATAGAAGAGGTGCTCCAGCCCTCTGATCATTTTCATGGTCCTCTCCTGGACTTGCTCCACCAGATCCATTGCCACCTTATGATGAGGGCTTGAGAGCTGAACATAGTGCTGAAGGCGGGTACTCGAAAGCAGAGCAGAGGGGGAGCATCAAGCGTTAAGCAATGAGAATATATTAGCATTGTTTCTGCATCATTCTTACACTGCAAAAAATAGCCATAATTGGCAACAAAATAAAAATGTATCAAGGAATTTCCACAAATACAATACAGTAATAAATTATTGTATAGGAAACGTTAATCTAGACCAACTGTGCTTGCTTCTGAATAGCTGCTTTATTTTGTAGAAAGATGAAAATACATGTAGTTTTAGTGAAAAGAGGAACTGGAAAGCTACTTTGTCCTTTTCCAGCATGAAGAAACATATTTAACACCACCACATTTCCACAACAAATATAACAGTAGACCTTTTGCAGGCCTTTGTGGAGCCTCTTGGCATTAATGGCAGCACACACATTAGATTTTCTCATAAAAACATTGTATCCAGAAACCTTTTTGGAAATTCTTGAAATGTTATTTTTTTAAAAACATTCTACAAGCTTGAATCAAAGTCTCTGAAGTTGTGCTGTATATGAAAGATGGCAGACAGAAGGTTATCATTGTTGACTGTAGCAACAATGTGCTTGCAACTTTAACGAGCATTTTGAAGGTCACAGTATCTTTGGCGGAGAAAACATATGAGGAATTTAGAAATATTTCAGCAGTAAGATGTTGTAGTGGTGCAAGCAATATTCATTCAAAGATGTAGAGAACCTAGCTAATGCACATGCAGAGACATACACAGGCAACATAATACAACCAACACAGCTGACTCGAAGCCACCCTTCCTTTGCTAGCTACCTCCTTATATGCTGCTTCTGCCCATGTGATCACCCAGGGCCCAAATTATTAACTTGCAGCACCTGTTTCTGATAATTGGAAGTAGCTTGCCAGCTGCATTAACTTGTCCCTACCATCTTTATTCAAGCTGGCTGGTCCAAGCCACATTTGTGCCTACAGTAAGATTAGATATTTGCTGCTTTGTGAAATCTGGTTTTGTTTTCCCAAAGTTCCAAAAGATTTAAAAAAAATAAAGTACAACTTCTCAGAGAGATTCCACAATGACAGCTAAAAACAGCACTAGTTATGAATGTATCTTTTCTTTGTAATTTTAGTTTTTAAAATGAATGTAAACCTTTACAAGAAGTTCTTAGTTTTCTGATGCTTAGGTTTCAATCAATCCAAATTTTCTTCAAAATAGATTTCAAACCCCACTCTGATTAAAAGTCTTGCATGGTAGACTAAAGCAATCTGTAATCTCTTCATTTGCAGCTTTTCACAATGCACACTCAGTTCACACTTACACAAACCACAGGAGACAAAAAGAAAACCTGAATTTTAGAGTTGACATAAACCTAAACATTCTGCCTGGATTTTTGCACTGAAAAAAGCAATTGTGGATAGATTAAGTATTATTACATATTTACATGCAAAGCCTGAATTATTTGCAGTGCTAAACATGGGTGCCTAACCTTTCTGACACTTGAATACTCATCTAGTTTCTGTCAAGATGAAGTCTGCCTGTCAAAGTTGGGCCTCCATCCAGATTCTCTCTGCAAGTGGATTTTTCACAGGCACAGAATGGCAGCCCTACACAAGTTTCCCAAGCAGTTATAGATAAGGAAGATGGCATCATTACCAAAGGGCCCTTAGGGTTCTTGTTTGTTTGTTTACTTGTTTGTTTTAAAGGCAAATGTGCATAACTACAAGAGACAGAGACTTGCTAATGAAGGCTGATGTTCCTCTGACCTTTATAGCTCAACATTTAACAACTAGAAAGGGGCATCCTGTCCTTGACCTTTCTTACAGCCACTCTTTCATCCCTGGACATGAATCTAGTGCCCAAATCTGCCCTGTCTGGAGTAGGAACATCCCAAACCCACCACGGGGCTCAAAGTTCCATTCTGAGGCATGGCACTCTAACATATAGAGAGGGTAAATCTGTGTCATGTAGTGGATCTAGCCATCATACACATTTTCCAGCAATATAATTCTACTGAACTTAATTGACTACATGAAGTTTTAAGCTAAGCAGCAATGAGCTACATCACCAAAGATGCATGGACCATATCAATGTTGTTTTTGCAAAATGCAGCTGTGGGGCTAGATAACTATGGAGAGCCAGATAACCAAGTGGTGTCTGAGGGATGCTACATCTGTGAAATATAAATGTGTTTGAAGCTGCGTCTATGCAGCTGTGGGGCTAGATAACCTAGTGGCATCCGAGGGATGTAACTATTTTTAAGATATAAATTGCATGAAATATAGTTGTTTTTGCAGATGCAATGGGAATGAGGATAAGATGGGGAGCCTGAACATTAAATCAGTCAATGTGTCCATGATTAGAGTGTACAATTAAAATCTTAACTAACAAGTCAAAAAGGGGGTTGAGGGGGTCTAAGGAATTTGAGGTTTCCTGGCGAGTTGTACACCTTGGAATACCTAACCAATGTGGAAACAAGGGAGGGACCTTGTGGGTGGGAATAAGGAATAAAAAGTAAAACTTTGTGTCCATCATGGTGTGCCCATTAGTTAGGACACCTGCTCTTGTAAGATCACTTAATAAAAGTGCTTCACTGCAGAGTCTGACCAGAGTCTTTTGAGAAAAATCCTGTTAGTATCTCATAGATGGACCTGCTTTCAGGAACTTCTACTCATCCACTACCTTCATGGGAAAAGATGGAAATTTATCTTTGTTATGGGCATGCTTACTTCATTCTGTTTCCTTTCTTCTGGAGCATTCAGTAGCTGACCTCAAGTAAGCTATTAATATAATCAATTTTATTGTCTTGATATATTAATATAAAGCAAAACTTGGAAAATGTAATAATAGATACTTAGGTATAGGATACTGTGAGTATTTCTAAGTTATAACATAAATCCATATTACAGCACACAATACTTACTTGCACTGTGTTGAAGTACTTGCTGTTATCTACCTGAAGGCCATCACTGTCTCAAAGTTTTTTGGTTTGAACTTTGTAATATCACTAGAAATAGTTGAAGCATACTTCAGAGGAACAAAGTGCCTTCTTTCCTCTTCATTTATCACATTTTTGTGTTCTGTTTCAGTTTAAGAAATACAGTGTTTACCCACTTCAGAACGTTAAGTTGTTCTGCTTTTATTTCTGAAAGAGTTTATTACTCAGGCTCCTGAATTGTGATGTTCTTCTTGAATCTACCTAGTCAGAGCAAACATTGATACTTTCTTCTTGTTTTCTATTAAATTTCTGCTCCCTATCTTTTCATTATTTCTGTACTATGTTGCCTGTAACAAAAGGTATAATTTGTTGTAATAATAAGTAGGACTTGATCTGATTATAGGTTGTATAATGTTATTTTTCGTTATGGCCCTTTACCTCCCTATACTAACACTAAAATATTAATGCTTTTTATACATTAAGCTAGTACCCAGAGCCTTAAATACTGTAATGAGCAAATAGTTTTATTTATTGAATTGTAACATTAACTCCGTCAGGCACTGGAGCTCCTCAGTAGTTATATGTACTAACTGAAGCATCAGTTGTGTAGTTTTGGAAAATTATAAAGGGTATTAATAATTTGTTTTTGAGATGCAATTATTTTAACACAAGTAATTTTTTTTTCCAAATAGATTTTAACAGATCTTTCTGTATTACTGCTTCTCTACAACATTGTTGTCTTACGGGAACTTTCTTCCACAGGTTATTTTTAAGTCCAATGCCTTTTAAGTGGGTCAGACCTAAGCATGTGAAAACCTGTTTGCTCATTTTGGAAACAAAAGTTACAGACTGCAGAAGAAGAAGAAGAATTTAACTAAGAAAAAAACCGGGTGTTTATTTAGTTTAAAGGGTAGTTGTGACAAACTGTACTGTAACTCATAATGAAAGGGCTGTCTCCAAGTGGATACTTAACAACACTGCAGCCCAGTACTGCTGTCTCTACATCGGAAGAGCTACTAGGAGTTTCCCATTATCCAGAGGGAGATCAGTTCCTTGCACTCTCCTGTTCCGTCAATAGCGAGGGCTGTAGTGAACAGCACGCAAACCGCGTCGAGCGATGCAGAACGGCAGAGGAACCTTCTCCCTGCTCTTGGTATTTGTTTCAAAAAATAGCTATTAATGTGAGAAATTAAGAGTTCTGTAAGCAGTCAATGAAATGGTTACGGCAGGGAGGCAAAACTAGCAGGTCAAAGTCAGGCTGACAGTTTCAGCGGAAAAGGCCGGCACCAAGTGCCAAGAAGGGCGCTCCAGCTTTACAGGAACAACTACCGCTTGAACACCGCAGCGGGCTACCCCTGCGCGCCGGCCCGCCGTAACAGCCGCGCCGCCGCCTGCGCGGCGCCCTCCCGCCGCGCAAGGACGGCGGCACCTCACGGGGAAAACTCTCCCAGCTCTGCCCCCCGCTGAGGGCAGACACGCGGCCGGGACACGGAGAAGGGAAAGCAAAACCGACGCCCGACCGCGGAACTCGCCCGACCCAGCAACGTCGCCCCGCTGGGCGGCCCCTTGAATCCGCGCGCAGGACGCGCCTAAGGCCCCGCGCTCGCGCGGGCACCGCCCCACCGCCAGCGCGCGCCCAGCCGCCAGCCCCGCCTCCTCCGCGCCCGGCGCTCCCCTCCTGCCGCGGCGCTCCAATCAGCGGCAGCGCTGAGCCAGGCCGCCGCGGCAGCGCGGGGCGGCCCCCGCTGCCCGCGAGCCCAGTCAGTTTCGAATTGCGCCGGTGAGCTGGGCGCCTGTCCAATAGGGCGGCAGAACCGAGCCGCGTCTCGCTCGGACCCCGTCTCTGGGGGGCGGGGCCGCTGGCTTCCCCGTCCCGCGATTGGGCGGCGGGACCGGCCGCGCCTTGACGACACGCCGGGCCGGATGATTGGTTACGCTCAGGCGCGAAATATAACGCGGGAAAATCTGGGGCTCGGCCTGGGCTGTGACCGCAGAGGGGTTGCAGCGGCGGCGGCCGCTCCTCCTCGGGGATCGCCGGGGCTGACGGGAGAGCCGGCGCCGCTTCGGAAAGGTGCGGGGAGGCTGTGGCTGCCGCTTTCACCCGGCCGTTGCCGTGGGCGGGGGCCGCCGCTGACTTTGCGGATCGGCTCGGGGGTAGCCGCAGAGCTGGGGGGAGCGGGCGGGAGAAGGCACCAGGATCCTGCCAGGAGCCGGCGTCCCCGGCTACGAGCGTCTGAGGCGCGGTTGGGCAAGCAACAGGTGGCGGCGGCCGCGCGATCTCCGTACTATACACCGCTCATCTCGGGACGCAGACTCGGACAGCGGGGCTTCCAGGCCTTGGCCGCACTGGGTCCGTGATGGCAGATCGGCTGCCGCCGGGGCCCCCGGTGATTTTTTGCCAGGACTCCCCGAAGCGTGTTCTGGTTTCCGTCATCAAAACTACCCCTATCAAGCCCTCCTCGCGCGGGGTAGGCGAGGAGCCGCCGTCCGCCCCGCCCGTCCCCACCAGCCCCGGCTTCAGCGACTTCATGGTGTACCCTTGGCGTTGGGGCGAGAACGCCCATAATGTGACCCTTAGCCCCGGCGGCACCGCCGCTCCCTCGGCCCTCCCGCCGCCTCGCGGGGGAGCGGGTAGAGCCCCCGCCGGCAACGAGGAGAAGGCAGGAAGCCCGAGCGGCGGCAGCGGCAACAGCAGACACCGACACCTGACGGTGAGTGCGCGGGCGGGGCGGGCTGCGCCGCGCTTTGCCGCGACGGGGCAGGCGGGCGAGCGGCGGAGTTAAAGGGTGACTGCGCGCCGCGCGCCCCTCCCCCGACTCCGTCCGGAGATTTAAAGTGAAGTCACTTCCGGCAAACGCGCGCGCGAGCGGGCGGCCCGGTGCTGTGTGGCGTATGGGGCGGACGCCGCTCGAGGGCGAGGCTCGTGCTGCCCCGCACTCTGCTTAACGGTGTAAAAGAAAAACAAGCAGAAAAACCGCCAAAGGGGAAAAAAAAATGATACAGTAGTCTTCCATTTTGGCAGTTCGTCCCGCTGCGCTGAGCGCACGGCGGAGCGCTGGCGGCGCCAGCCGTTTCGCCAGCTGCACCTGCCGCCTGTAGCGCGGCCGTTAGGGGCGGGCTGGGTCAGGGCTTGGCGCTCTCCGCTTTCCTTAACGGCCACAGCGCTGACGCCGTCCCGGCACCGGCGCCCGGCCCCACCCAGGGCTCGGAAGTCACTTCAGGGAAAGTTCAGGGTTTCAGTTCCGTCCTTACTTCAATGCAGGATGGGATAAGGCGTGGCCGGCCGAGAGCAGACACCGTCCGTGACCTAATCAGCGAAGGAGAGCACTCTTCCAGCAGAATACGTTGCAACATCTGCAACAGGGTCTTCCCACGAGAGAAATCGCTGCAGGCCCATAAGCGAACTCATACTGGTGAGTAAAGGGAAGATGTGAGTAGCTGGTGTGAGCAGCTTTGGGAAGCAGCAGGGGTTTAAAAAAAAAATGCCCCAAATCACAAAAAAAGGAAGCCAACAACTTCCACTTGATACTATTTTATTGTAACTGTTAAATTAATCATACTTTTCTTCTAGCTCTTGTTAGTGCAGTCAAGGTCTCTGTAACAGTGTCTGTCATGGGGAAAGCATAGTGGCTGTAACAGTAATTGAGTAAATATATTAGCTGCCGCTGTCACAGACTCACTTTGTAAGAAAGAGGACTTGACTTAACTGTAGTGTTCTGTGCATGGTAGCACTTTTATTTTGACTTCTGTTTCTCTGTGATTTGTTTCCTTCTTGCTGGTGAATTTTTTTTCACACAGCAATTTGGGCTGTAAGAGGAGACTAACTTAAAAAGTAGCTGGAAACTTGGGTAGTGTAACACCCTGGGAAGTGTATCTTAAATTTTGGGAAAAGAGTTCAGATGCTTAAAATCACCGTCAAATGGTCTCTCCTGCCACCTAAGATTAATTTTCTGAGGTGGTGGTTGTCAACCTAATTTATTGAACTGTATGTAGAAGTTACATTCAAATGTAGGATCAATGCACTCAAGAACTACCTTGCTTGAACTGAACAGGAGATACTGGTTATTTAAAGCAAGCAAAACCAGTTTGGTTTTTTTTTTCCTTCATGTTCCAAGAGGACTCTGTATTTGCAGTAAAATCAGAACTAACATAGCTCACAATATGGACACAAACACTACCCCCAAAACACCCAAACAAAACCCCAGAAAAACATTAGCTGCCATGGTCTCTTCTTCTGCCTCATTGGCTCAGACTAATCTAGATATTAATATTAAACAATAGCTTCCTCATGTTTTTTGGTCAAAAGATGTTTTTACTTCACTTGACGATTAGATTAGATGACTTCTAAAGGTTCCTTCCAACTCGTACCATTCTGTGATTCAGTGGTTGCATTAGGTGTTGAACTACTATAAACTGCCTAATGAGCAAATCTTACCTCGGTGTTACTCCTCTGACAGCATCACCCTAATTTTGTGGACCTTCCCAAGAAGCAGTGGCATGGCATGCCTTTGCATAGTTGCACGCAGTTCTGATGCTCTTGAGGAAAGAGACACCAGCTATCTCCTTTTGGTTGCAGTTTGCAAAACTTCCTTGGCTTGAGTCTGGAATAAGTTTCTCTTGCAACCTCCATTTATCCATTACAACTTTTCTCAGTTTTCTCCAGTGACATACTTGTACAACTTTGCATGTTACTAGCCTGTTGACCTCATTTACTTTTACCCTAGTTCAGGCTACATCAAGAAGAAAATTTACCAGGTTGCAATTTGAAGTATTTGTCCATTTACTCATTCCTCTTCATATATTTGCTGCTTGATACATGTATGGATTCATGGAGTGAAGTTTATGTAGTGCTCTAAATGATGCTTAAATCAGAAAATATCACAGTGAAAAAAAAATCCCCCCCCCCCCAAAAAAACACTGAGCATTTACCTCTAAGTAAGGATCTGTTTGGGTTAAAAATGGATCTCTGCTCTTTGATACACTAGGGCTTTCTAAATATGTGCAAGCATCTGAATGAGTAAAAGTAGAGAGCTTGCTTGTGCAAACTTTAAGCCAGGGACCACCACGGGTTACTCTGACTCATCTTTTATATTCAGCTGTCATCAGCCTGTTCTGTTATTATTTTTAAGGTGAAAGGCCTTATTTGTGTGACTACCCAGACTGTGGAAAAGCCTTCGTTCAAAGTGGGCAGCTCAAAACTCACCAGCGTCTCCACACAGGGGAGAAACCTTTTGTCTGCTCAGAGAATGGTGAGCCATCAAAGAACAATTTGCAGCTTTTCAGAACTTACCTATGTTACTATGTAAGTAGGTTATCAGTAATTCTGTCAGTTGAAATTATTGTAGCACTGATGGGATATGCAATGAACCTGGGAACTAGAGCTTGCAGTTTTCAGCCAAGCCTAGGGTTTTATAAGTGACGAAGATTGGATTCAGCACCATCTCCATCCCACAGATGTTATGTTTATTCGTTGTTTGTCTGCTTTCCATAACATGTTCTTCATTGTCATTTTGTTTTTTAAGGCTGTTTGAGCAGATTCACACATGCAAACCGTCATTGCCCCAAACATCCCTATGCCCGACTCCGGAGGGAAGAGCTCACGGACTGGCTGAGTAGGAAGCAGACAGCTGACAATAAAGCTGTGGCTGAGTGGCTAGCAAAGTAAGTAAAGCATTTTCTTCTTAGGGGACCCGCCCCCCCCCCCCCCCCATTCCCCCAACCCAAAACTAGTACAAATCAGCCCATCTTGCCTTTCCTTAAAAGAGTGGGAACTCCTGGTCAAGACAAAGTTCTTCTGGAGACCAGTTTATTTTTGTTCTTTGCTTACATGCCTTTCCTTGCTTGACACCTTTGTCTTTGACACCTGCTAAACTTGTTTGTCTTGCTGAATTTGCATTTCTATGAGGGGCAACAATTGTGTATAAACACCTGCTGGGAACACAGTTTAGGGGAGACATTCTGTCACAGATGTTCAATTTTGTACTTACACTTAAGAGAGTGAATAAAGAAGGTTTCTGACAGCTGCCATATAAGGGTTGAAGGATAAAGCTGAATGCAGCCTTAGTGTACTTGGGAGGTTCGCTTTGTACTGTTGGTGTGCATGACAGTTGTTTGTATTTTGAAAGCATTCCCCATGTTTGATTTTGCAGATACTGGGAGACTAGGGAACAGCGTGCTCCTGCTTTGAAAACTAAAACCATCCAGAAAACGGATCAGGAACAGCAGGACCCAATGGAATACCTTCAGTCTGATGAAGAGGATGATGAAGAGAAAAACAGCGCTCATTCTGCTGCACGCCGCCTCCTCCAGGAGCAGCGGGAGCGCATGCATGGTGCGCTGGCTCTCATCGAGCTTGCAAACCTCACTGTGGCACCCCTGCGACAGTAGATCAGAACCGAGCCTGCCTATACACAATGTACTTGCTGGTGGTACTTAACCAGTTAGATCCTGAGCATAAGCTAAGCACCTTATTTGCTTATCATAGGCTGCTATTCTGTAGAATTTATGAAGAATGTTGTTGCCCCATGACATGGGGTGAGAGAATTGCACTTTTTGTAAGGTAAAAGACAGATGTAAAGTTTCTAAGTATTTTGTAAATATAAGACTGCGTAATGCAGGGTTGACAAATTTTTGTGTTGTGGGAAGCTAGATTTTGCAAGGTTAACTCATTTATTTGAAGCAGTTTTCATGGGAAGCACTTTCTGAACAAAGTGTTTGCGATCAGCAGAATGGTACACACAGACGAAGGCTGGCAAATAAAGAATTTATCTGAGTATTTAAGCAAATTTATAGTAAGTGGTAGGTCTGAAGATATTGTTGATCTGCAATGAAACCGCAGTTTTCTAGGTTCAGTTTATCTTTACTGAGTATCACTGAGGCAGAAGGCAAAGCTTAGTTATCTCAGCTTCTAGAGGGGAAGAAACTGCTTCATGTAGGATGCAGGAAGCAGGATGTAGGATCGTTCAGGATCTTCACTGTGACTGCTCAAGGTATGAGGCTTGACTTTGCTGTTTTACGTTTTCTGATTTGATTTCAGCGGAATCTCTTGGTAGCACTTGTTGTTCTTAACATGTGATGTTAGGAACTTTTGCACATTGTTGGGTTTATCTGAAAATGATTAGTCTTGCAAAGTCTAGGTAAAGGTAAACAATTCATGATGGTTTTTTTTCCTAGAGATTTTTTTTGGACCCTGTAGTGATTTGGCACTTGATTTTTGTTAATTAATAGGGGTATTTACAGGGTGGTATGGATTTGTAGTAAACTATTCTAGATTTCCTATTAGCAAACACTAAGTTTTAAAATACTGCTTTTATATGATTATTAGCAAACAGAAGTCTCCATACTTTCTGTGCATAAAGCCACCTTATTGCTTTACTTCAGGATAACATGCCGATTTTTGTGTTCACTAACTAGCACAGCTATCAATTAAACACTGCATAAAAGTATTCAATGTACAACTAGGAAATAGGCTTCCAAAGGTAGTTACAAGTGTGTTAACAGTGTGATTTCATGTATTTCCCAAATAATTGAAGTTACAGAATGCTGCCTAGTACTCAGATGCTGATAAAAGTCTAGCGAGATATCTTGTCACTTCGTGAATGTTATACACTTTCAAATAGCATTGTTTCATGGGGATCTTTTTCTGTATTTTGCTTTGAAGGCAACCAGATATTCCTAATATGCTAACAAAACTTTGTCTTCGGATAAGACTTTGTGTGTGTTTTGTGGGTTTTTTATTCTTGTTAAGCTACTGCTTTAGGGGATATTATTAATTTGTATTTACTGACCTGCTTGCTTTAACTCCTTCCTCTTGTGGAAGGTCAGGACAGTGGGAAGAGAAGCCATTTTCCCACTTTTTTAAACAAGAGGAAGAAATAATTTTATCAATCAGATGCAAACAGCTGTGCCAGAAAAGTAGTGCGATTTCTACACCTGAAACTACAAATGCTATGTTATCTGATAATTGATAACCTTATTGTAGTTAAAAATCTCATTCACCCTGTTTAAATAATGTATTGATGCACTTAACTGAAGAGTAATCGAAAAATTAAAGAAAAAATGACTTTAATTGAATGTAAAAAATTTTGCACCAGTGATACGGTTTCACTTTTGTTTCCAATTCCTAAACTTAGCTGACATCAGGCTCATTGGCTTCTGTTTTAAGTCTTTCAGGCTTAAAAGTAAGAAACAGTGTAGTCATTCTCTGCTTCTTAGTGTATGTAAAGTTGGTAATTCGCAAGTGTAGGTTTGGAGTATCTCAAATAAGTTACATGCTTCTGACTGTTCAGTTGGCTGCACACAGAGTCTGATCCCAAAATAGGCCCTGAGTTAAGTCTGCTGTATTTCTGAGTCATAACTCAGAATTGTTCCTGAGTAGTGTTTCACAGGGCACAAGACTGTAATTAGCCAGTTGCAGACTGGAGTCATATCTTACTTCATTAAGACTGATTGTTTTAATTATTCTTTTTTTCCAGTCAGCTGTAATGCTTCAGGCAACTTGCAGAATACTTCTTCATGTATGACAAGTAAATTCTACTTGGCTGTAGATAAAATTCAGACAGCTGAAGCAGTTTTGTCATGACAAGTTTTGGTTAAAATACCAAGTTTTGTTGGTTTTTTCCTTTTTTTTTTTTTAAAGATGTGGAAGACTGCTTTGTTTTATTAAGAGGTTATTATATATGTAAGAAATCTTGAAGTGCTTTGAAAGATTAAGTTGTAGTTTGGCATGACTTAACAACAGAAGAGTGGATGTGCTGTCATTGCAATAGATGCTTTGAATAAAAAATTGGTTAAATTTTCAAGTTTAGTGTGTGTTTGGTTTGGTAACTGCTAAATAACTCAAGTCTCTTCCTCGTTTCTTCAGTCCTGTAAGTGTGACTCTTTGCAGCACCTGAAGGTGTTTATTTTGCATGTTGAAATTTGACACCAGCTGACCACTCAAAGAGACTTGTAAGAGTTCTTTTTACAGTCTGACATACTCGAGAGAGCTTTTTTTGAAGCCCCCTCCAGGCCCGCTGGCTTGCGGCTGCCCTGAGTCGAGTGGACTCGGGCCTGTGCAACCCACGCCGGGCGGGAGGCGCACTGCAACCCGCGGCCTGCCGGCCACCTCTGGAGGGGCTGGGCCTCAGCCCGTTCTTGAGAGCGAGCGCTCCGCGATGCCGAATTCCCTTCCCCCTGGACAGATTTACAGCTAGAGCGTGGCGGGTGGTGCCGGTGAAGCTGGGGAGCTGCCCCGCTGGCGTGGCGTCCCCCAGGAGGGACTCTAACCACGAGAAACTTCCCTCCCGGCTGCACGATGAGGGGCAGCGGTGGCCGCGGCTCGCCGCTGGCGGAGGCCCCGGCTGTGGCTGTTGGGGGCCGGGTGGAGCGGCAATGGTCCCCGGAGGCGAGGCCCCGCCGTGGCGACTGCGACGTCCCGGCAGGGGGCGCCCCGCGGCCGCCGGCGGTTCCGCCACGCCAGGTCGAGCCGGGCCGGGCTGAGCCGGGCCGCGGAGGAGGGACGGCGGCCCCAGCCGGCGCTACCCGCTGCCGCTCCGCGCCGCGCCGCCCCGCCATGCAGGCCGGGCAGGCTGTGGGAGAGGCGGCGGGCTCCACCGCGCCCTCGGCGCTGCCCAGGGTGCTCTCTGCCCTCTTCTACGGGACGTGCTCCTTCCTTATCGTACTGATCAACAAGGCTCTGCTCAGCACCTACAGGTGAGGGCCGCCGGCGCGGGCCGGGCCACAGGCCGCGGCAGAGCGGGCGGCAGGGCCGCGCATCTCCCGGCGAGAGCAGGTTGCATCCGGCTTCCGAATCGCAGTGGGGCCGCACGGCGCGACACTGCTCTGCTTGTCGGGGAAGTGTTTTCTTGGCCCTTGGCATTAAGTAGGGTCGTCGATGCACCTCGGGTCCCTGGGCAGCCAACTGGAGCACTGGAGATGTCGGGGAACGTGCTGAGCCTCTGGTCAGTTCCTCGCATTTCAGGCTCCATTTATGCCCGGTATGTACCACTTCTGCAACACTACTCGACGGCCAAGTCCTTTGCAAGTATGATTTTGAGGCATGTGACTCTTTTTCAAGGCTATTTATTACTCCTGCAGCCGAGGCTGGTGTTTTACTGGTCACACCAGTGCAGACCCTTCAGGGAAACAACATTTCTCCTGACTCTACCTGCCAGACAATCATGTTAGCTTCTGAGGGGACTTTTCTTTTTTGAGGGAGCCAAAACTGAGAAGTGAGCTTCGGAAAATCTCTTACTCATAAAAATACTGAAGAGCTACACTTTTAACTTGTTGGCACATCCCATATGGAAACATTCTGTAGCAAGGCTCTTCTTGTTGTTATTATTTATCACTTAAAAGCTTCCCTCTGTCTTTGCTGTATTTTAGCTCATCATGAACTAAAAACGGGAAAGAACCTGCAGATAAAGTAAAAAAAAAAAAACCAAACCAACAAGTATTGCTGTTATTTTCTAATGTTCACCGCTGTTTGAACACAAGACAGCTATATCTAACACCTCCCAGAAATGATACATGAGGCAATTTGAGACTTTGTTTTATAGTAGTTTTCATCATACAGTCTGCAGCTCCCTGTAAGTCCCTGGCATATGTTTGACACATCTGTGAAAGATAGCTACAGACAGCATATGTATCACAGAATTACAGAATTTTAAGGGTTGGAAGGGACCTCGAAAGATCAACTAGTGCAACCCCCCTGCCAGAGCAGGACCAGCTAGAGTAGGTCACATGGGAACTTGTCTGAAGGAGGAGACTCCACAACCCATCTGGGCAGCCCGGTACAGTGCTCCATCACCTTCACAGTGAATAAATTTTTCCTATCAGTACATCTAAGTTTTTTGTAAAGAGCTTGCAGCGTTGTTGGAGATGTTTAGGACTCCGCAAATACGAAGAAATGTAGAGAAATTGCTGTAGTACAGATGGATGAAGTCTCTATATGGTGTAAGTGTACTATGAAACACAGTTTACATGTCAGGTGATTATAAATCCAAGTCCTCTCTCCTCTGTTTTATCTTGGGGTTTTTTTGGTTGTTTTTTCTTTTTTTACCCTAATACCTCTGTTTTCCAGAACTTATTTTGCTGCTGACAGCTCCTCATCTTTTGGCCTCATGACCTTCCTGCTGTGATTCTGAGTTTTTCTTCCTTTTGCAAATACTATGTTTCTGTACTAGTGGTGGTCATTTGAGATGTATATTTCTCAGCACACTGAGTAGTATCAGTACAGCAGTTCCTGATGGCTTCTGTGATATATTGCCACAACTTGAAGGAGCTTTGATAATGGAAAACTAGAAAGCTTGTTGAGGACATGTACCCTCCTTAGGCATTTGTTAGTGCAGATGCCCACAGAGATTGAAATGGAGTTTATTTATATTCCCTGAATGCAAGTTTGTGTGTTACCATCCCTGCCAGTGCAGTCCAGCAAAATGCTACCTGGCTCCTGGGAGGTAGCAGGAGCTGTCACACTCAGGGAACTCTTTGACACCTAAGGCTTTCAGGCAGAGAGGCTCCTTCCAGACACTGCTGATTATGGCATAAGGTAGCAGCCATCTATTGCAAAGAACTTCTTTGCTTGTGTCTCGATATACATGCAGAGAATTAGCAGTTACTGCCACACACTTGATGGTTTTAACTTGGTACAGCTTTAGAGGAAAATATGGAGTTACTCAGGCTCTCAAGTGTCCTGCTGAAGTTTCTGCTTTCTTAACGTTCAAATATCCATGCTTTCAGCTAAAGCTAACTGAAGGAGTATGATAGGAATTTAGCTGTTTTAGTAGACCATAGATGTTTCTACAGCCATTGATCTAGTTACTTTCACCAAAAAAATAATGTTAGTGTGTTTGGGCTGCAGACTTAAGCTTTGAAGTTAAGGCAAGTGCAAGACATTTGAGTTAATATACCACCTCAGGGTGTATAGTGTGTATGTCAGGCTGCTCAAAAAATTACGCATTTTTAGAGTTCTCTGAATGTGATAGATAACCACTTAAAAATATCCTCCAAACAATTAGGAATTTTGAATTGATCAACTGTGTATATGCCAAATTGTTTGGATGCATCTTGTGTTCTGCTGCAGAAATAAAGTAGGAGATTAGTAAGTGTAGCAGTTCCTGAGTTGTTCTGAGAGACAGACCAGTCATCCGTGTGTCCAGTTGTTGACTTTGGTGGTAAATTTAAACTCTCCTTCATCCCTGCTCTACCTTTTTCTTTCCCCTACTTCCCCAACTCCCCTTTTCTCAGTATTAAATATCTGTTTATGCTTTTCAGCTTCCCGTCACCACTGTTTCTTGGAATTGGACAGGTACGTTCACAAGTAAAACAATGTACATGCGTTCATGATTTTTTAGGTTAGTTAAACTAAATGCTAGCATTGAGGTATATTTTTGAGAGGGAAATCTCTGTTAGACTTCACTGTTCATCTTCTGTATTAGATACACTCTGAGGAGGACTGATAAGTTTTAATGAGATTGAGGAAGTTTAAGCCCAAATCAAAACTATTGCATGGGAAGAGTCATACAAAGGACTGGAAGTGCCATTTATTTCCCCTTGTAGATTTGGTAATGCAAAACTGAAGATTTATTCTAGCAACTGCATAGGTCCTGTGAGAGTCCTGGAGCATTTGTGGATTATGTGCAGAGATGTTGTCCCTATTTGTGGGCAAACTCTGTATTTCCTCATAAATCTCTTCCCCCTTTCAGTTTTCTCCACCTCACATGCAATTTTGGTTATTTATTGCCTTATTTTCCTGTGAGCAATTTGCAATACTGAAGCAGAATTTGGTTTTTTGTTAGCTTTTCTGGTAGTAGTCATTGTAGTAAAACCAGGGTTCAAATATTTGTGTATGTGATCCATAAAGAAGAACCTGTGGATAACTGAGAAAGACTGAGCTTTAAAGAAAATGTTGTTTATGTAAATACATTGAAATGGGAAGATTTACTTCCTACCAAGGTTACAAGCTAAGAGGTAGTGAGGAAGAGGTGAAAACAGAGTACTGCAAGTTTGTCATCAGTGCTGCCTGGTGCTGAAGAGAGTAAAATATCTTGCAAATTCTTTGCTATGTGAGAGGGGAAGACGGAGTTTCATATGTTTAGATTGCTCAAGGAACATACATCATGTTTCAGTGGAAGCCCAAGCCTAGAAAATGTGGCAATAGTTCATATTTAAGGGCAATGGTATGAATTTGTTTCTTTGCAGCCCCTAAGACCCAATGGCACTTCCATTTTTTTTTTTTTTTGTCGACTGATTCTTCCAAGATTTCCCTGAACACTTTGTAAAGTGCGTATAATATAATGTAACGCTTCAATGTGAATATGATTCCACTTCAGATAGTCAATTATTGCATTCTTGTGTAAGGAAAATTTTAATGACATGTTTTTTCCACCATGGGATCAGCATTGACTCTCACAGTTTGTGGTTGCTCAGATATTTTCCTTCATTCTGTCTGTAAATATGTTATTTCTTCCTCATGTTGTCAACAGACTGATCAGTGCACAACCCCCATCTCACATTATGAAAAAGCTGTAGGAGTGATTCCACAGACTAAACAACACTCTGTGTGAAAATAGTGTAGATATTCTGAAATCATGTTCTGGATTATATTTCCACCTCCTTCTCAGCATGCATTATTTCACAGGATGCTGCTGATTTTCTCAAGCTAGTAAAGTATGTCAATATTTTACTTTTAAGTAAATAGCTAGCAAAATTGATAAGAGTAAAGTTATTCCAGTTTATTAGTTACATGCTGTATCATTCTTTGAAAGAAATACATAATAACAACTATTTGTCAAATGCATATAAACATTTTGTCATTGAAGCAATTCTTTTGTTCATACCTTACAATTTTTCTCTTACATGACTTCTTTTTTTTCTTTTTGTTTAGATGGCAGCCACTATACTTATCTTGTATGTGTCAAAATTGAATAAGATTGTTCACTTCCCTGATTTTGACAAAAGTATACCTATGAAGGTAAGGATTATGTAGGTCCTGATATTAATAAAAAAATGTTACTTCTTACAGTGGCATTCTTTCTTATGGAGACAAGATACAAAAGCAGAATAGAAGAAATTTTGCTTTTGTCAAATATGGTTATTTGTGTCCTTGTTTCATTTAATATTTAATGTTTGAATTTCATGGCAATATTCTGGACTTTTGTTTGCAGAGAAGTCTGCTGCCACTTTGTTGTTATGCAGTACATGGGTAAGGGTACTGTACAGCTGGATGAACTCTTTCAGATTCCTGAACAATTTTTCTGGATGTGTATAGCTCCCTGTGGAATCAATAGGAGATCTGTGTTTGGGAAACAATTTTGATCACAGCATTAGGGGAGAAAGGCTGCTTGGAAATTTGAATGAGGCATGTGGTGAAACAATCGAGAAATGATATATGATAGGACAAAAACCTGAACAGCAATTGTCTCCAAATGTAAGATTTATGTTCTGTAAGCAGGGCTAAAATAATACCCACTGAAAACACTGTAGGTAGGGGCAAGCTGCATCGTACAGACCTTAAGTTTGTGAGATCTAAAGAGGCAGGATGAAAGAAAATATGAGAGGATCTTTTATTGTCTCAAATTGGCAACTAGGATCTGAAATTGAAATGTCTGTAGCAATGATCCTTGTAGTTTTTTACGTCTCTGTACAAAGTTGCTGGAACTTTGCTTTGATGTACAAGCCTGTGTATTTACATCTTGTTGCAGAGTATTGGTGAATATTTGTTCAGATAAGCTCCCAGCTGTGCTGCAGGGCTCAGGTATCAAAGTTTTTCAGGTCAGCATCTTCTTTGCAGAACCTTGCCTTGCCATTTTATGAGCCATTTTAACAGCAGTACAAAGACATTATAAAACCTCAACATCCATTTTCTTTGTCCTAATAGTATCTATCCTTTGGAAGATTTTCCTGCATGTGCTGGGAGCAGTCAGCATTGCAGCATCCAGGACTTGCATGTTTCTTGTGCTGTTGAATTTGACCAGTCATGGTGAATCATCTGGATTACTCATAGTTGGTTTCTTTACTTTTTAAAGTGCTCTTTGACTCTTTGTCCTTTTGAGAACTTTTGCTTTCGTTGACACTGAGATTTTCATTACTTTTCACTCTCTGACTGGCTTTTGAGTTTTAAAGTAGCAAAATTCTTATATTAGCGGTGGAGCTTTGGAATTCTCAGTTCTTTTAAAGTAAATATTTAAGTAAATATTTCACTGATCTCTCCTGTGCTGGATATTTTAACTTTGTGTTTACAAAAGAGGAATTATCAGAGGAAAGGGAATGTAATATCATCTGTGTTTTCATCCTAAGAATGAAATGAAACTTGTTTTTTCTAAATGGAAGTCTATGTAAGAGATAGTGTGTAACAAAACTTTTGCAAACTTTTGTTGGCAAACAGAATATTTACTGTTACTTATACTCCTGTTTACTTTATAGTCCTGTTTACCTTTAATGTTACTTTCATTTAAAAGTTAACTTTAATGAAGTATAGTTAACTTTTAGTGTACTTCTCTCTCCTCTTTGCTCTAAAAGAAGTGCAGAATTTTTAACATAGATAAAATGCAACCATCTCCTCTGTATGCTTTTCCAGTACACAGTTCTTTGAGAGGGCATAGCCTCCAACAGGGTGTCTTCTGGCACAGGTATAGACACAACAATAGCAGCTATAACACATGCTAAGATAGAGGATCTGTTTTGTCTTTCTGCCATTTCAGCTCTGACCAATAGTGAATGGGACTGCATGTGCACAACACCTTTGTCCCCATTGATTATTTTGGTTGGTTTTAATCTTCTGCAGGTTTTCTGTAGCCAGAGAAGTCAGCTTTGAGCTGCAGCTGCATATTGTGTAGGGATCCCTGACTTTTCTTATATTTTCTTAAGGCTCTACAGTTCTGTTATTGTTTCTCTGTAGTACGTTAGGGCCCATATGTTTGTGTGTGAGTCAGTCTCATTATGATAGAAGCTCAAAAATGTTAAGTTTAATTATCCCAAAATACTTTCTTCTCTAGTATTTGCATAGCATAATTTGTTGGGTAGATCTAAAATGGTGTATCTTCAAGACATACCAATGTATCAAGAGTACCCAGAGAAGCACAGCATACTTACAGTTCATTTATTCTTTTATTCCACCTGTTTTTTTTCTTATTTAGGTACTGTTATTAATAGTACCTTTATACCTAAAATTCAAATGCTGGAGTAGGTATTGATTTGAGGATTACAGAAATTAAAATAAAACTGATTAACATTTACACTAATTGGAGTCTGAGTATCATTAGAGGTAGATTGTGACTCCTCTAATGAAATCAGTGAAGCAGTGGTTGTGAATGGTCACATGAGTGAGAGCTTCAGATTGGTTTGCAGCACAGTTACCTTTTTTTTTTTCCCCTTCAAAAAAATATTCTTTCTTGCTAATAGATATTCGAAATCTCTCTATATAATCTGATACTACAGTTATAAAATTCTATCAGGTAAAGTTTCTCAACAGTGCTTCAAAACATAGTAATCTGAGTTGTGCTTTTAATTTTATCACAGTTATTTCCTCTGCCTCTGATTTATGTTGGAAACCACATAAGTGGATTATCAAGTACCAGCAAACTCAGGTACAGTAAATAGAAGTATAAGTAGACTGTTTGGATTTTACCCTTTTCATTTGTTGGGGGTAAAAAATAAACACTAAAGAACAGAATTCAGTAGGGACTTAAATGCTTATAACGTCTATCTATGTGTCTGTCTAAACCCCTGTTACTATTATGAAATTCTTACCAAATATTTCACCTGTTTACAAGTTGTATGCATCTTTTAAGGAGGGCTTAGCCATGCCTTTAGTGACAGAAAATCACAATACTTCTGTGTGGCAATGAAAGTGCTTTCGCTTCCCCCTCAGACTCAAACACCCAGCTTTTCCTGGGTATCCTAACTAGAGAGTTTGAAAACTGTACAAATTATGTTTTTGAATGAAGAATAAGGGAAAGGCTTGTACCGTGATGTTGGTGCTGGTTATTCAGGAATCACCAAGAGATGGAAAAACTACTGTGAGATGGGTTAGTGCTGGTGTCCTGGCCTGGCTGGGCACCAAAAGCAGGTTGTGGGGAGATTGCTGAAGGGCTCACTGCCTCTTACATGCCCATAAGCACAGATTCATGAGTGTTGCTTTCATGCTAGTGCTAAAATATATAAGTTATATAGAGGACTTGCTGCAGTAGATTGGATGATCGAGTTTTCTGTGGAAGCGGGGTGTGGAAGCATGATGGCTGCACCAGGAGTGGGAGGATACAGAAGTATCACTGCTCTAGTTTCTTGTACGTTACAGCAGGCTCTTGAGAATTTAGTAGTAAGCTAAACCAAAGCAGAGAATTTGTAGGTTTTTAGCATTTCTCAACTTGGAGACAGATGCTGGGAGAGAAAATCTATTATTTTAAATTCGTTTGCATTAATTTTTTTAAATAGAATTAATTTTCTCTGAGTAACAATGTTTGGCACCTGATTCTACCACTGCTGCTTGTACATGTTGAGAAGTTGTTCCACTCAAATGACTGTTCAGACAGACATAAGGACTCTTCAGCAGAACAGTCTCTAGTGGGAGTTCAGCCATTGTGAATATGGAAGTCATTTTAATCATGTTGATTCATGGATTCTTTCCTGTTTCACTAACTAATTTTAAAATAGAAAGTTTAGTAGGTTATTTTAAACACAAGTGCACCATCTCCTCCTCCTATGACTGACAACACTTTTAGTGTTATTGTTTATAACTAATTTCTTTAAGAGAAAAGTAAGAATGGCTGCAACGTGCAATTGTGTTTTGTTACATTATATGACATTTGTTGACATGATGGAATTTCCACCTTGAATTGTCTGTAAACTGGAGATGATTCTATGCATAACTTCAAAATTTCTGTTGTAAAGTGATTAAACTCTGAGTTAGGATTTGTATAATTTATTAATGCAGTTGCCAACAGTTACCTTAAACGGAGGATTAATTAGTCCATGTGGCCATGCTGTCAGATTTCCAAAATGTCAAAATGCAAGTGTGCAAGTCTCAGATTAATCAAAAAGGTTTCCAACTGTACTACTTTGTTTAGACCAACAATATGTTGTTCAAAAGTAACCTGTTTGTTTGGTGCTTGCAACTAATCCCACCTTTCTTGTTCCTTCTACTGTTTCTGATTTTTCATGTGAATTTATTTCACCTTTTTTTTGAAAATACAGCTTGTTTACTGTGCATATTTGCTTTATGTTTTATTTGTGTGGCACATTTTCAGACAGGTTTATTGTGTGTCCTCTAAGTTTACAATAGAAAGTTTTTACTTACCCTTCCTGTGAATTCTATGGAAAGAATTATTTCATAGGAGCTATGCTAACTAGCAAATAGCTTTTATATTACATTTCGCTGATGCAGAAGTACCTTTTAGAAGGTAGCCAGTTGTGTGGTTTTACAGACAGGTAAATCTTGTTATTTTTCTAGTGATTTGGTTATCTAATTGGCCTTTAGTATCAGATTTTTTTTTAATATGTGTGCTAAATGGCCAGAAATTTGTTTTGTTTGCTCATTGCTGGACTAAATGGTTTCATCCTCTGGTTAGTAAAATAAGAATAAGAACATAAAAATGCTATTAATCTGATGGTATGCTTGTATTTATTTTTTTGTTTGTTTTTGACAGTTTGCCGATGTTTACAGTACTCAGGAAGTTTACCATTCCACTTACTTTACTGCTGGAAATCATCATACTTGGGTGATCCTTTTCTTTTTTTCGCCTATTAAAATGCCTTTGTTTTATATCATATCAAATGGGTTACTTATGGCACCTTGTCAGGATACTTAATTAGTACTTTTTACTGATAAATAGCAGAAAGCAAAGAAAGTGGGTTTATGTAGCTTGTTTTGAAGACATAGATACATGCATTTTAGTGAAGGCAGGATAAAAAATCATCTTGTTCTTATTTACACAGCTCATTCTGTTGACTGTTGTACAGGAATTAAGTAAGCCAAGCACAACTCTTTTAGCAGTTACGGTTTGTGTCTCTTCTCAGAGGCCCCTAAGCTACAGACTGCTTCAAACAGTCAGATCCTTATGTCTTAAAATGGTGATGATAGTGTATTAGTCTGCCCATGTAGAGCAGCTTTCCAGGTCAAGTCTGGAAACTTTACAGTTAATTGAACTGAAATGGCGTCTGTTGATATGCTGTTGGTTCAGAAAGCTCCATTATAGATACCTCTCTGATTTGTAGTGAGAAATTAATAAGTGTATACTGCTGCAGCTTGGCATCAGCAGTGTCGTTTGTAGTGACTTGAAAAAACAGGGATATAAACACATCATATTTCACATACATCACTGTCATAGTTCTACCCAGATGGCTTGTGCTTATTTCAGATGAGGTCACAAAGGGAAAAGCAGCTTGCTGAAGCTGCATGCAGGCAATATGTCAGTGATGGTCATGGGAGAAGCTTTTAAAAAAGCCCCCAAATACACTGTCATCTCTTTTTTGTCTGAAGCAGCCAAATGTGGTCTGTGTCTGTGCATGTGCTGAGAGTGAGGTTGTCATAAGTTCTCAGCTGGACTACAACAGTGTAGTCTATGAGTGCAAGCAACATTGTAACCTATGGGAAGCTTAAGAACAGAAGACTGTATTTGTACAGACTACTCCAGTAAATTTCTTCAGGCTGAAAGTTAAAGGACTCCAGACTCTATACTGGCTTACCTCAGGATTTCAAAAGCAGTCAGGTTTGTGTTGTTGAGGGTCATTATCATCCACACCTACTATATCTAGAGTTGGCATATACAGCATACTTTTTGGGACAGCGTTGCACAATTGTTCTCCATTGGCACACAGGATTTTTCCAAGAGCATTGTACATTTTGTTTTCATGGACCTTTTCTCACAGGACAGCTCAGGGCTGGAGACTAACCTGGGAGAGGGACTAGGGGAGTGTCTGTAAGCCATATTGTAGTTTGGTGCAAAAATAAGTACTTAAGACATTAATAAATAAAGTAATTCAGGTATAAAAAACAGAGTAGTTTTGCAGCATGCTTTTCCCTACTCTGTGGCAGTGCCGATGCAGATGTAGTGAAAAATGTCATAAGTGTTTGTGTTGTCCCCTTCTAGTACAAGGTTTCAGTTTGACTTCAAAATAAATACCTGTAGCCCAGATAGTATGCTGTACAACATCTTCCTCAAGAAAGGTGAGATGAAAAACTGCATGTGTAGTGATTTACCTTTATTGGATTTCTGAAAGACAGTGAATTATGGACATTATGAATACCAATACATAGTAAATTACAGTTAGTTCCAATGCTGTTACTTTAAACTTTTAATATTTACTTTTAAAATTGCCTAGCATCAGGACATTCACAATGCCTTTTTGGTTGCTGTTCTCGGGGCCAAGGTCTGACAGTGTGGCACATGGTCAATTATATTGCCTCTGTAAGGTTATCATGACTGTGCCCTCCTGATAAATGTTCTGTGATTACTAATTGTTTTGAAATTTTTCAGGCAGACAGCCATTTAATCTCCCCTTCAGATAATGAAAATGTAAACTGTCTATTTTTTATCTACAGGAAACGATACCCACTGAGTATTATAGTCAGCGTATTTGCCATCATTCTTGGGGCTTTCATAGCAGCTGGGTAAGGTTTTCATTTGTTGTATGAAGTCGTGTTATGAGAGGAGGATACAACAGGAGGATTAATCTTTTTAGGTGACAAATAAATCTAAATTGAGATCAGTTGCTCTGGATTAAGTTAATCCAGAGACACAGGAATACAAAAGAGAAAATTTTAACTCCAGCAGGAAGTACTTGGGTGCTTCTTCTTTCCCTTCAAAGTTTTCTGTGTTTGCAGGATCATAAATTAAAAAGAAATGGAAAATATATGGAAAAATATATTATTCTTCTGGGAAGAAAGGCTGATTTTTTTTTGGTTATAAAGTATTGTTTTGACTATGCAAAATCTATTTTCTTAATCACTTTGAACAAATCTCTGAAATGTGAAACTTATGCTAGTCTCCTCTGTTTTCTTTCTGTTTGAATATTACTTTACTTAACTTGAAATGTAATGTTATTTTTATTTCTTGGCTTTCCTGTGTACAAAGGTAAATAATTTCCATGTGATGTGATTCGGATAGAGCCATGTCCTATTAAATGAATTACCCTATATCCATGAGGTAACTAGTCAAAACAGAAAAGATGACAATATGTCTGGTCCAGCTGTATAAAACAAGTAGTCAGACTTTACTCTCTAGTAAACTTTTCTGTTAAAAGAAGTAGATAAGTATACTCAGTAATAATTGGACAAGTTGTCAGGTTTGAGACAGATGGAATTTTTCACCGAATGAAACCTGAACATTTCCTTCCATTTCTGCAGCAAGTACTGGGAACTCTCTGATGACTCATTTATGCTGTCCTGTAACTGGAGAAATGTGCTTTGACTTGCCAAGAAGTCTTAAAGCAAAGCCTGTGGCTTGCTGAGTTCTCAGAATTTGCAGTTCCTCATTTATGATATTTCTGTGTGTAATCAAGGTAATGCAATGCATTGTGTACTGTTTGCTTATTTAGAGTGTAATATTTCTTTCTCAGGTCTGATCTGTCTTTTAATCTGGAGGGCTACACCTTTGTATTGCTGAATGATATATTCACAGCAGCAAATGGAGTTTATACAAAGCAGAAAATTGATCCAAAGGTAATCATGGGGTGGTTAGGTTGAATTTAACATTATGACAATATGCTACTTACTATGTGGCTTTAGGAACATACAGGTATAGAATAATTAATAGTTTCATTTGCTTTTGTATTTCAGTTGATATATGCATCCTCAATACAGAGCAACCTGTGAAACACTTGCTGTTAGTATCTCAGGCCAGGGTTAGATAAACAGTGCATTTTATTTTCTCCCAAGTCATAGAATCATAGACTCATAGAACTGATTAGGCTGGAAAAGACATTTAAGATCTTGGAGTCTAACGATAAATGTAACACTGCCAGTCCACCAAGTCTTTTAGACAGTTTCTAGTAGCTTTACAACATCAGTATTGGAAAAAAATACAAATTGTGTACCTCTATATATATCAAAGAAAAGTGTCTTTTTTACCAGAAACATATTTTAAGTGAGGTTTACAGAAAGTAAACTTATGGATAAGAACAGAGACCTGTCTAGTTTGAGTCCATAATCACAGCAACTGATGTCTTTTTTGGCTATCTAAAAGCAAATCTACTCCAAACCCAGGTATTCCAAAGAATTAGGTCATACGTTGATAATTATGCTTTTTTTAAACATTGAGCAGGCTGCTCTTCAAATACAGTCCCATGAAAACATAGAATGCCGTAGCAAAGGGCAGTCTTCAAGATGCTGGATAAGGATTTTGTCACCGAATTTTGTGGTTCAGTCTGGAGAGTGGAAATATATAACTTTGAATAATTTCAGCAGCCACATCAAATCCAGACTGTATTTTCCCTTATGAACAGCAGTTAATGGCTTTCCAGGAAAACACAGGATTTTATTTTAAAGCAAATGGGAAACTGGAGAGATTTGCTAAGTAGCATGGCTGATTCTGGAGGAAGGGAAGGCTGCTTTTGCATTCCCCTCATCTTCTTCCTCTGTGTTGAGTTAACCAAGAGGATACATGACATCCCTCAAGTTGCTTGAAATTACATCAGTTACCAGTGATCTAAGAGTCAGACTTAATTTTACTGTTACATTTGCCTCAGGAAGTCATGGTGTATGCTTTTGTTGTTGATTTGCAGTAGATGGATTTGCAGCAGATGGATTTGCAGTAGATTGGTTGATTTGCAGTAGGTGGATTTGTAATAGATGGATTGTAATCCTATGGCCAGGTGGAGGCTTATGTGGAGTGTAACACAAAGCAGTTCTGGATAAGTGCCTTGAGAAGTTTCTGAATAGGTGGTGGTATAGAGAAACTGTCTAAGGTATAGTAGCTCAGTAATACTCTACTGAGCATACCAAGTGAGTGAAGTAGAAACTCAGCTCAGTACTAAACACTGAATCCAATAATCACAAATTTGTACTTTAATGTATTATGTTTTGCCTGCTCATTGACAATAACATCAGAAGGATTGCCAGACTAATATTTAGTATTTTGCTCCCAAATGATTTATAATTCCAAATACCATGTTTAATTTTTCACAGGAATTGGGAAAATATGGTGTCCTTTTCTATAATGCTTGTTTCATGGTGGTTCCAACAGTTATTATTAGCTTTTCTACTGGAGACTTTCAGCAGGTAAGAAGAAATATTACATATCTCAGTCTGCTAATAGGATTTTGTTATTTTTTTCTGTTTGGGAATGGGTAGGGTTTTTTAATCTATTTTTTTAAAGAGGTATTCCTACCTCTGTGTTAGTGACTAGTATTTGAAAAACATGACTTAAGCTTGTCCTTCACAGGTAAGAACTAAGGAGAACCTGAATTCGTGTGATAGCCCTTATATGAATTTTTAGATAAGAACTAATGTTTGAGTGGTGACCCTCAGCTGGAGCAATTGATTGGGAATTCAGCTACACTGTGTAATTTGCGACATGTTCTAAACTGAGACTTCAAATACCAAAACCAGATAATTTCCAGTCCATCTCTCATTCTGATTCACAGAACAGATTCCTGTTTAGTCTCAGTCTAGTTTAGTAACCTACATTTTACATTCTCTTACAATGACAGCATGACTCTTCGTAGGTAATCATAATACAGTACAATACCACGTGCAGTACATCCTGGCACTTCAGTATCAGACCAGAAGGTCTGTGTTTTTCTGGCTTCCTTTTTTTTTTTTTTTACCCAGTAAAATTACTCTAGACACTTGTATTTGTTTTTGGAAATGTTTGAGATTTACCACTGAAAATTGTTACAGAGCTTGGGGGTGTCATAAATAATTCCTTTGTTGTATGTTATTTTGCCCTGGACTTAGATGATTTTGTCATTGTGTTAGTAGAAATCTACTTTAAGTGGAAAAAAATGTTAGTCCCTGAAAATGATGGATTTAGATCTGAGTGTGAAATCTCTTCTTGTTACACCAGTCCAGCATGACCTCAGTCCAGCCAGTTCAGTCAAACACAGCTAATGGTTTTCTAGACAAACAGTGGAGGCCAAGTTTGTATGGCAGGAAGGTTTCAGCTGCTTTCCAAGCAGACAGGACTGGAGGCATTTTGAGGGAGCTAACTGAATGTGGAAGTTTACCTTGTTGCTAGGTTGATTCCATGGGAAAAATAAAGAACCTGTTTTGGCCACTTGCTGATTTGACACAAACAATGTAATGCTTAATTACCTGAGAAGAATAAATATATATTGGAGAAATGCGTAGTGTCAATTGTGCATAAGTGTTGGCTTGGCAACTCAAAAGTCCCATTAAATGAGATGAATAACTAGTGTCAATATGATACACTGGGATGAAATCACAGAAAAAAAGGAGAAAATGGAAAAATACTGATGACAAGTCAGCAAATCATTATAGATAAAGCCTGTATTTAGCAGATTCTTAGGCCACAGAAGTTGGCTTGCCTTCACCTTCGCAGAGCTTTTTGCCTTAATTCATCACAGGCAGTGCACAGCATGTATGTTTTGCCAGCCAAAATATCAGTACCATGTCTTCGTGATAGGGAGATTTTTTCTGCTCATCTAGCTGGTTCTGTAACGATAGCTGTCACATCTTGTAGAGACTCCAGTTTGTGAGTGTCCCAGGTATTATTCACTTCTGCTTCACCAGCTGGCTGACTGGAAAGATGGGAAAGCATGATGCAGTGGAAGAGAAAGGAGACCACAGAATGTCTCTTTGTAATACTTTGCAGTTTGTTGTTGCACACCAGCACAATTCTAGCAGGGCAGAGCTGACTGAGACCCCGCTAATCTATTGCAAGTGGTGGAAGCTCACTTAGCCACAGCTCAGCATTGACTAATAGCCTTTACCCTATTCCTCAGGTGCTGAGTTTTGTACTGATACAGGTGACTAAACTAATCAGATTAAAATGAGACATATCCTGGAGGTATTTAGAGATGAAAAAGAATCTGTGACGTGTTTCAGTGATTGTTGTGGGGCACTATGTGTTTGTTTGCTGCACATCACTAAGAAGCAGGCTTCAAAGTGACAATTTATCCTTTTTATTGCCCTTCATTGATCACAGGCCTTACTAATGCTTATTTAATCTACTTTTGAGCTCAAAAATGCAGACTTGGACCTTGAAGGCTGTTCATGAATGAGTCTGTGATATGAAATAGATTTCAAGGAATCATCATAGAATCATAGAATTGTAGAATCATCATCAAGGAGATGATTGATTTTTTTTGCTTTGTCTCCTATCTGTGCTGTTTGTTGTATAATATTAGTCACAGTATTGATATTTGTGTCAATAAATATAAACTGACAAATTCTCTGTGTTGTGTTTATATTCCTTGCTTGCAGTATGCAGTTTTATATCTGCACTGCTGTACATGTTACAAGGATGTTTGGCATGGTTGCTGTCATCCACTTATCTCTGGAGTGAAGTGCATTGGACTGCTTCCAGTAATAATATTGAATTTTATTGTTATTTGACACAGTTTAATACTAACTACATTTTATATGTGTTTACAGTTGACTACATAGCACATAATTCTTTATTTTTTTTAATAGGCAACACATTTCCAGCACTGGACAAATTTTTTATTTGTTTTTCAATTTATTCTTTCCTGCTTGTTGGGGTAAGGACACAAGGCAATCAAGTAAGATGTTTCAATCACAGTTTTTCAGATTGAAAATTTCCAGTATAAGAGTCATTATTAGGTTATGTTCAAATTCAAAGGAAAAATATTTTCCCCTGAGGGTTCTGACTTGTTTTTTAACTATTTCTAATAGTGTAAATAACTGTTTCAGTACTATCTGTGTTGTTGGTCTCACAGTACAGTGGTCAACAACATGACATTTAGCATTAAACTTTCTGTACTCAGTATCTGTTTGCTGTCTGTCTCTTCTGATGATCCGACTTCTCTGCTGTTAGTGGAATGTAAGCACTTTAGTATAGGAATGGTTTCATGTGTTTGTTATGTAAAGTACCTGGGAAAACAGTAAGAAAATAATGCTTTGTTCCTGTTGGAACTGCAGAGTCAAAAGAAGAATAGAAAAATAAGTTGGATTCTGTTCTGCTCTTTCACACATCAGCAACCAAGGGGTAAAACTAACTTCAGATGTATTTGAGAAGCACAGAGAATAGGAATGACTCAGCTACCAGTGCTCAAGCAGCTTGTTTTAATCTATATTTTGAGTGCTGCATGTATCCTCATCATTAACTTAAAATACAAATCTACGGGATCTTTTTTTAGGGTTTACAACAGGTGGGATTGAAGATCCTAGCAAAATACCGGTATAGAAAATGTTGAATATTTCAAAATATTGCTAAACTTCTGCACTCCGTGTGAGGAATTTATAGCCTTATCTCCTTTGCTTTATTTAGGTTTCTCTTGATGTATTCTACCGTCCTATGCAGTCATTATAATTCTGCTCTTACGACAACAGTAGTTGGTGCTATCAAGGTGAGTTGAGGAGCAGAGGAGGGAGATGAGAATCCTCAAATAGACAGGGAAGAACATTGACTCAGCAGTGAGCCTGATTATTCATTGAGCTCAAAGTGAGGGCTAATACTGAGACACCACTTGTGCATAACAGGGTCACACCACAAAGTGACCTCCTTTTCTTATTTTGAAACTCAGGTATAATGTACAAAGCAATGTGAGGATTGATTTTTTTTTTTTCTACAAGAAGAACTTGAATGACTTTAGCTGAAAGATGTACACTTAACTATATTTCATCAGATATTGCCACCTGCTTCTTTCTATTCTTTATCAGGTTACTGTGAGTTGGTTGAGGTGACCTGATGCAAATCCATTGCAAACTGATACCATCTAACTCACTTTCATGTTGGGCTGAACTAATTTCCATTGCAGCTGATACATAGAGCATTCATGGATACAGAAAGATGGCTAAGCTGTAGTGAGGAGTGTTGTAACCATCAAATGATTGTTTGAAGGTTAACTGCTTCAGCCTCTTTGAGAACTTACATTCTAGCTGAATGGACTATTTAATTGGGGTTTGCATAAGTTCTGGTTGATTGGATCAATACGAAAACATACATGACTTAAAAACTGAACTTGGTGTCCCTATGACCTGTTCTCTCTAACCCAATTTAATTTAAAACCAGCTTCCTTTGTGTTGATGAGGCCCGCTGGTCTGAGCTGGGAGCATCACTGACTGCTCCAGCACTTTTTTGTAGGCCAGTTTGCTGAGCAGCTTGGAGCTGTAAGCTGGAATATTTTTTGCAAAAGATAAAACTTGTGCAGTTGTGGACCAAACAACTATCAGAATCCAAATGAGCATGGGAAAAACAGTCCTCAAGGTGCTCTCTTGCATGGGTGACTAAGGAAAAATTACTTCCAACGTAGCAAAATCTGTAAAAGAAGGAAAATATGCAAAAATCTTTCTACAGATTTTTTGTAATGTGGTTAATCTAGTAACTTTTATACTGTGGCCCTGAAAGAGTTCTTTTAAATTTCATGTGTCTGCATTGAACCGTTAAGGTGGAGCAACACCATTTCTGTTTTCTCAGCAATAGTAGTCTTTGAGACATTTTGAACAACTTTAAATTTGAGAAGCACTTTATGATGCTGTAGTCCCCAGCAGAAACTGGGAGAAGTTACGTCATTGGCCAGGCTAGCTGCTACAACGTTTGAAACCAAAAAAGTCTTGGTAAAATGATCACATGGTTCTATAGCTTTCCTTCTCTCTATAGAGATCAATTTGTCCCACACTTGAGGACGAGGTGAGAGGTAGAATCTTTAAACTGTTCCTGCCTTGAACTTGAGCCAAGTGCTTTCAATGCACATTGAGTTGACAAAGTAAGGAGGTAATCCTTTTAAAGCAATAATAAAGAGCTCTTATTGTAACTTTAAAGCATACTTTTTATGCTTGAGAACCCAAAACCTGTTTTTAAGAAACGAGATTTGACAGGAGCATTTTCAGAAGACAGCCACAACTCCATTTTGCCTAGTATCAAATAGCTGATTTTCTTTCTTTTTAAATTTATTTTATTATTTTGTTTCACTTCTTACATTACCTATAAGGCTGATGTCCCATGAAACTAAATGATGATTTTAGAGTGTCCAGCAACAGAGTATAGCTGTTGCCTTAGGAAAGTAAATTAATTGGTATGATGTAGATTCTTGGAGATGAAAAATGACTTCAATAAATGCATGGCTTTTGTTTCCTTACAGAATATATCCATCGCTTACATTGGAATGTTGATTGGTGGAGATTACATATTCTCCGTATTAAACTTTATAGGGCTGAATATTTGGTGAGTGGAACTTGAATAGCCTTTATCTGTTACAAATGAAGATTTCTCAGTGAGATATAGTTTTATGTTTTGTTTGATTTGTTCCACTTGGGTAATGCAGTTTTGAAAGTACTAATGTGAGGAAGCACAGCCTCATGATATAAAGTTCATTACAATTAGTTGAATCAACATGCCTGCAATTTTACTGTGTGGGATTGAGTTAATTCTTTTTTTGAGCAGCAGATCTGAGCTGTTAGGCTTCCAAGTAAAAGCCAAGTGGTGTAGGAAGTGAGAACACTGACCAAATGAGTTGTACCTGTTGAATATGAGTTACAACTTGTGAGTTGGTAATTTTTGTGCTTTGATAAACTGTTACATTTGTTTGTATGAGTCTCTTGGAGCAACTGATAATTGATCTGTGTCTGCTTGGGGCTGGTTTCTAAGGTGCTTACATGGCTCTGAGGCACTCCTGGTTTATGCTAGCTGGCATTCTTTAATCTTCTGAAAGGAAAGGTGCATACCAATAAAATGGTCTATACAGCACAAGGCATCTCTGACACCTCCATTTATTCTCTCCTCTTTAGTATGGCAGGAGGACTGAGATACTCATTTTTAACCTTCAGAGGAGACAGCAAGCCTACGCAACCTGGAGATGAAGAGAATGCACTTTCTGAGTCCAAGAGTTAGCCAAACTGCCTGCCTTGGAAGAGGCTGAATATACAAGTTTGTTTGGCATTCCTGTTAACTTAAATAATTATATATGCTGGAACATATTTGGAACAAGAAAAAAGGTCTACCTCATCTACCACAGATGTACACACAGTTCATTGGTTTAGAAATACTCTTGCACACCCATGTTTTTACAAGTGGACAAGTTTAATTTTAGCTTCTTTTTACACCATGAACTAATTTTTAGGAAGGAATACCATGAGCAAGTCTAAAGTTGTAAATTTCTTAATTTACCTGTATTTTGGTGCTATTTGTACTCAAAAAGATCTGTGAGTTCTTGTTTAGTGTCTGCCTGTATTCTCTAAGGCAAAACTCCCTGATAAAGATTACAAGGCTTGATTCACCATTGCCTTATGCCATATGCAATCTCTCATATCTGTGCAGAGATGAAAGATGCTAGTGATTCATAATGATTTCACATAGGCATTTGCTCTTGTCTAAGTTACATAGAACATATGGGGCAAGGAGGAACCATGTTTCCAGATTGTTCCTTCGATTCAGAATGTGAGAATTCAGGATATTGCCTAGTGTGTTCAGTATACATTGTGTAGACACTCTCAGTCTTTTCCTTACCCTCAATAACTTCATGGTGTTCTGCTAAAATTGTCACTGTTTTTGTAAGTGAACCCTCATAACTTTGTGGCAGAATCAAGGAGAGAAAGAAATTGAGAAAACACTTTTTAACAATGAAAAATATTTTTATGTATATTGAAAATATTTTTGTGTGTGTAAGCCAGTACCAAACAGGTAATTAGGAGAGATTACAGAGGTAAATCAATCGTTGTTTAAGTTTGTTCAAATTTTATATCACAGTCCCTTCTCTTGATGTTTTGTCTGTACCTTTTAATGCTGCAGAGAATGATGTTTCCATATGCAAACTACAAGAAGAGAAACTGATAAATTGAAGACTGACTATTGTTTAAATGAGGAGGAAGGATCAATATTCTGTTTTGTCTTATATATCCAGTGAAAACTTATCTGCTACTAATGTGTGCTTAAAATTCAGAGCAAGTTATAATAAAAAGCCCAGGGGGTCACTACAGTGGGAAAGACTGACCCACTGACTTAAAAAACAAATGTCCAGACTCTGATTGTCTGGGACAATAGTGGCAGTGCTCTGTATGTTTGTTTCCTTCTCTGAAAATACAGCTGATAATGTCTGTCTCTGAGGATAGAGTATTCACCTTTGGAAACATGGTAGAAGCACTTCAGTGCTGGAAGACAACAGAGTAATTAATCTTGTTGGAAGTTCCCAATTCCCTGCAACCATGAGCTGAGATTAAAAAAAAAAACAAAAAAACCCAAAAAACCAAGAAGATTTTGGAAGACTTTGGCATGAAACCAGAGTGATCTAATGACTTGTTTGATCCCTATTCAAATTAGAATACAGCTAAATCTGAAAAGCGTTACTCATAGATGACCAGACTGGTTTTGGTCTAAGAAACACGAGTAGCTCACACCGGAAGCTTGAGGGAATGACTGGGCTGCCTGCTGCCTGCATGGATTTGAATGGCAAGAGGAGCAGTGACTGCAGATACTGGAAAGGAAATTTAAGGGCACAGTCGACATGGAAACAAAGATCTGAGCTATCCAGTTTCTCACAGCTGGTTAAGAGATGTGACTGTCATTTTCTACCTATTGAAGACTCAGTCAGAGAAAGGGTTGCTGCGAATGTTTTAGAGAGATCCTCTGTTTTTAAAAAAATTCTTGGCACTTAAAAAGCCTTCAATATTTTTTAGTGTATTCTTTCATAGGACTTCTCTTTTTCCAGATCATCTCTACCTCCAGAATGCTAATCATTGAAGCTAATCTCTATGCAGTGGGACAAAGCACTGGAAGGTTAATTATGCAATGAATTACAAAAAAAATATGAGAGGCATTTGATTGCAATACTGATAGACACACAATGGCATCTGCTAAATAAGATGCAGTCCTACAAAGGAACAGCTACTGTATGCATTGAGCTCATTAATATTTTGCTGTACCTTTTATAAATAAAAGAGATACAGATTACAGTTTTAACTTTTTGTTTGTTTGTTTTTGTGTGGGCACAAGTATTTGTTTTCTATACAATCAGCTGCTGTCGTCTACTTGAAGTAGTTTCATCAGTTCATTCATTCACCATTTCATTGGTATATCCTTTTGCAACTTGGCTTCAGTCACTTACTTTTTTTATCTATCTGCAGAGATAAATTTAATTCCAGTAAATTTGCTGGTAAAAATTCTGGGAATACGGGCTCAGCCAGGCACAACTGTCATGTTAGAATTTAGGCACTTAGGGAAATGACTGTTTCATTCAGAATCTCAGTAATCATGTCTTTTGGTTAATAAAATAGTAATTTAATAATGGTATCTCTTAGTATATATCTGTAGGTAGTCCTAACCTTACTTATCTACAGATTGCTTTACATATTAGCTTCATGAAACATTAAAACAGTTGCAAAAGTAGATGACTTATGTGCCATGTGCATCTTCATTTTCTTTCTTTTGGAAAATCAGTAGAAGTGGTTAGAGAAAATTTTAGTCTTCAGAATACATATTTAAAATAATTAGTGATCTGGTTTTAAGAAATACTGGATTGACTTCTGAAAGTTGCATTCTCTCACAGAAGTGTCTTGTGGTTACATGCTGCTAGCTACAAAACTTGATTTTCAGAAGTCGGCCTAGTATTTTTAAAACAGTTAAAGTTCTACAGGTGGCAAGGTGTATTTACAAGGGAATATGCAAAAAAAAACCAACTTGGTGACTGGACTAGAAGGTGATATTTTACTGTACACTAATTTCTTCTCACTCATGATTTAATAAAGATTACTTAGCACTGGACTAGCAGTAATGGGGTGAGATTAATAGATAAAAAGTACAGTGGTCACCAGAAGAAGCCTTCTGTCCATGCAATGTGTAAAGTTATTGCAGTGATTCCTGTGAAAGTCAGAGAAGCAATGCCTGAGGAGGAAAATTTAGACTGGGCTGGATGAATAACTCTTCACTTTCATAAGAATTTGTTCTTTTTCCTCTCAGTACAAATATTTGGCCCATTAAGTTCTATAGGCTTATTTCAGACTCATTACCAGCCTCTGGGAAAGAAAAAGACAGGGGACTGGGCAGGGCTGAAAGTGCAAAAGAGAAGAGTGGCAGCTATGGAAGTTCATGTTTTGACTCCCATCATCAAATATAACTGATTTTTTTTTCCTCCTTTTTCTTTGAAAGTTGATATTCAGCATCATTGTTCATACAGAAAACACAGTGCAGCTTGGTTAAGTGTGAAGTGTTCCTTGAATAGTGAGTGATTCTTTGGGAAATTAGTGGTTGCAAATATTTTTGTAAATGTAGTATTAGTTTTTTAATTTTTTTATTTTACTGGCTTCATTTCTGGGGCCAAATGAGGTGAAATTTTAAGAGAGCTTGTGTATGAGGAAACTGGGTTATTAAGCTAAAATGGTAATGATTTTTATATCTTCTTGTTACAGGTAATCTTATGCATCTGCATGTTGTGATTTTCTGGCTGAAGGTGTCAGTAACATGACACTTTACACATACTGCTTCTCTTCTGTTGGACATTTCTGGGTGTCAGAGGTTTAGAAATGTCTCACTTTAAGTGTGGAAAAATATCATTAAAGTATACAGACAAATTTTGTTTTACCTTATCCTAAGTGCAAGTGAAAGTGTCAGTGTTTAAACTGATCTTTGAAAAACAGGTAGTTTCAAACTGGTACTTTAAATAAGACTAAAGATTGTTTCTGAGCCTTCCATGAGAATTTCCAAGTTAACTTTAAAAAAAAAAATAATCACTTGAACACTGAATGTCATTGATTTCATCTCTGTCTCATTGTGAGATACTGTTCTTGAAAGTATTTTTGCCTCTTAAGATTCTGATTCATGTCCTCAACTTTACTACTAGTTCAAGCATACTTCGTACAGAAAAGCTGAGAAAGTCCTTTTCCCATGTTAACTAATTTCTGTACTTGTTCATGCCATTATTGCACACTTGTTGGATGGAAGTAATGATATTAACCTCTCTTTAGAAAGCTCTGAAAACTTATATAATATTGCTTTGTCTGTATAGAAACAAGTGACTTTAGTAACCTTTTATTGTTTGTCTTCAAATTGGTAGATAAGTCTGTTTTTTCTAATTTCAATGTGAACTTGCCTTGAAATGTCTGGGGTAGGGTTCAACTCTTCACTGTAGGAAGCAATGCTCTTGTGTGTTATCCCCAAGATCTGGAGTATTCTTATCCAGGGTGATGGTTTAGACTCATCTTTACAATGACAATAAGAATATATTTTTGTTCTTGACAGGTTCCCAGAGAAGTTAAGCCTTTCCTCTAATGCAAGTGCTACAAATCATTATTTAGTTTGGATTTTTTCAGTAGTTTACTAATTGGGGTGTAATGTAGAGGTGTTTCTCTAATCTAAACCCAGGACATTCTGTGGAAAAAGAAAATCACGTGACTTGATTAGATTTCTCACTTCTCTGCCAGCGCTCAGAGACTAGCAACAGCGTGTTGGAAAGAGGCATTTGCTGGGGTGAGAGGGACTGATTCATACTAGCTCACTGCCTTTGCTCACCATGGAAACATTCCAGCATCAGCTGCTCACTCTTATTGGAGGTTTCATCTGTTTCTGTACTCTGGTAAAATGCGTCAGATTAGTGAAATATATTTTCCCATGTATCTGGATTGGTTTGCCTCAGACTTTCTTTCGGTCGCTGGGAGGATGGGCAGGTAAAGGAAATTTCTTCACCTTCTTGTAACTGAGTAGTGGATTGTTACACTGCTAATCAGGAGCAGTTTTACTTGCATTTACTTGCCTTGTTCCTTCAGAACATGGTTTCCACTGGGTGGGGTTTGTTTAATTTCTTTTCATTTTCTCCTAGTAACTTTGGGTTTCGGAGCCTGAAGCTTTTGCTTGCTTTGGGAGAATAGAAAATTAGTCAGTCTGTAACAGCTCACACACCTGGTGTGTAGATGGGAATTCTATCCCCGTGTAGAAAAACATCTTCTGTTTTTTTCTTCTTCTGTAAATGCTTTAGTTTTATTAGCATTGCCTATATCCTCAGTTTCCTGATACTTGAGGCAGCTAGTTTATGTCTAGCATATGGTCCCCACTTCTCAAAGCAACTTTTCTTTGTTCTTGATGATGTTGCCCCAGTGTGGGTTTTTTTCTGAATTGATGACCTATCCTTAATGGTATGCTTAACGAGCCAAATCTGCTGTAGCCTAAAAACTTCAAAGGCTGCAACTCTGCAGTGCTTTTTAAAAGATATTATGCATTCTCGTAAAATAACAGAAATACTTATAATAAACAACTTCTTTTTCCTACTGATAATTGATGTTTTCCTTAAGCTTGTTAGATTATCAGTATTAAGCAAGAATGAACAGGTACTACTGTTTCCAAGTTCTTGGGCTACAGATATCAGTGATGGTGGCATCTTGTTAAGAATTTATCTGAACAGTGTGCTTGTGCATAATTTCTTCCCCCTGCATTAATCACTTGATGTGAATGGATTGAGTATGTGTTTACTAAACACATCTCACAGTGGATTAATTAGAAATTATATTGACCCCTGTGCAGAAGACCTGCCTGAATACCAGCTGCTTCTGAAGCAGTATATAGTTTTGATTTAATTGAGGCGAGGGCCTCCATACTGTGGATGAGCCTAAGGAACATTTTGTGAAAAATACTTGTTTCCTCTGACGGTTATAAGACTTTTTCCCTTGAGTAGATCTTTATGTTCAGTTCTTTTTATACCAGAATGTCTTTTGAGCCCAGTGAAATTCATAAGACATGGATGATTTGAGGTACATGTGGCACATGAGATCCTGAGAATCATGGAAATGAATTTGGCAGGTGGAAGCTTGTTTCCTAACAAACAGGTCTGATAGGTGTTTCACTGACAGGTCTGTGAAAATCAGTAAAATACCTACTGCAACAGAGATGTTACTGTGGGGAGGGAGCCTACAAAGGAGAGCTAAATGGAAGAAAAAGAACGAAATGTCACAAGAAAGTTTTATAAAAGATTGAAGAAACACAATGAAAATTAATTCCAGAAAAAAGAAAGCAGAAGTAATAAAAATGTAACTTTTTTTTTCTTACTTTCTTCAGTGGTCACAGGAGCAGGAGATGGCCTTGGGAAGGCATATTCCTTTGAGGTAAGATAGATTACTTACCCTTAAGTTTATTTTTACAAAATGGCAATTGCTACCCCTTCATCAGTCTGCAAACTGATAACATTGTTCTAGGGTTCAAAGGCACTGTGACAAACGCAATGTTAAGCCTACTGTCCTGTGTGTGCAGGGCAGCATTAATCAAGTTCTGAAAGAGAAGTGGTGCAGCAATTCAGAGGATAGTCATTCATGCCTCCATGGTCTCATCAGACCAAGGAAATAAAATGAATAATCCAAAAGATTTCACATTGTCTGTCTAGAGTAGGAAGTCTTCTGAATTGTCCTTTTCTCCCCAATTTTGCAGCAAAACTGCTTTTTGACTTTCAGTGGGGTGATCCAGCATTAAGATGCAAAATGTAATTCTGTTGCCTTTCTGCTTGGAAATACATTTTGAAAGACATATATGAAACAATAAAGGAGAAATCTGTAGAAATTAATAGAAATTAGAAGTTATGGAAGTTAAAAAGACACAAGGAAACCTAACAATTTCATTAGGAATTGATAGCTGTAGGAAGCTGCAGGAGGAGAGAAGTCTGTTCTATGCCTGTGGCTGCTGCTGTGCAGTTACTACAGCAGTCTCTTTGTATTTATTTTTGCTAATCATCACTGAAGGCACGGTGGCCTTGTACTGTCCTGTACCAGCCTTGCTACTAGTTATAGTGACCGAACAGTAGGTTTTCTCTTTGGTGTCTTCATTCGAAGCCAGCTCCCTTTCTAGCAGCTAAACAGCAATGAAACATGAGTTGTAGTCGCAAGAGCTGAGGTGACCAGGTGAAAATTAGCAGCCTGTAATATGCAAGAGTTTAAATGTCATGCCTTCTGCTTAGAAATGATAAAATATATTTCATAGGAAAGGAGAACAAGTGAATTAATTTACAAGATTTTTAAACCATTCTTCTTAAGTTTATGCATTGTTCAAGCACCTACCTCATGATTTACATTACTGGGAATGGCAGTACAATAACTTTTGAAAGTGCACAGACAAATACAGGTGTTATAGTTTAACTTTTAGCATGGTTGTGGTAGAGATCACAATCTCTCGTATGGGAGAGAAGGAAAAATTCTGTCTGTCTACTCACTGAGTTGCAGTAATGATGAGCAGACAGGAAGGGTCTGATGGATACATAGTTCAAGGTGAATGGGATGGAATCAAGACAGGGAGAGGAATCATCAGAAATGCTTAAATGTTTATTTAATGCTGCTCCTCTGTATGTACATGTAGCTGTACATGAAGCCTGTTGAACTAATTTTGTATGTGAGCACCTGGTGATATTTTATCCACCTGAAAGCTGCAGGAACCTGTGAATGTCTAGAATGGAACATCTGCTATTCTTCTGCTTCTTTTGTGCTACATGGGTTATACGAGAGTAAATCCCGTTTAAAAGGTCAGCTGTAGCTTTTAAATGGTTGCATTATACGATGAGAAAAAACCACCATCTACTGTGGGTTTTAAAAAAAACTTGACTGGAACTGGCTCGATTTTTGTCGCACCTTCCTCCCCAGGTGGTCACTTTCATTCAAGCTGTGCTGAGCTACTGCTGTGTGGGTAGATCCCAAGCCCACACCACATGAGCTCATAGCTTGCCATGTTGTCTTGCTGACTGAGTTTGAAGCACAGACTTGTGTGTGGCTTGTGGATAAATAAATCTGACCCTGCTGTTTTAATATCTGTGTGCCTTTGGAGTTTCTGGTGCAACACTGCACTCTTGCTGGTTTGATGTCAGGTTACAAAATTCTCTGATGTTTTTCTGGCACAGGTTCCTCTGGTGTTTTGGGATGATGTGAAGGCAAGCCTTTGTCAGTCCTCCAGAGTCTGAGCTCTGACACCAGTGATAAATTTCTTTCTGACATCCTGAGCTCAGACATCGGTTGATAATGATTCACAACAAGCTCCACATTTATTGATGATTTGTGGTGCAGAAGACTAAGGAGAGCAGTTCCTGTGTTCAGAAGGCTAGTGTGATGTGGCTTTCTCTGTTCAGTGTTTTATGTGGAAATCTCAGCTAGTGGTTCATTGTGTAAAACTCAGGAGACTGAGATCCAGGCAAAGATTACAATATTTACGGGTTCCATACTCTTGTTACTGAGGTTTATGGCTAGACACAGGTCTCTGCAAAGTCTGTTAAGCTGAAGAGCTGACTGTATGAAGAACCAGGCAGCCGTGAAGTCTCATGATACTACTTTGTTCATGCCAGGACACAGGATTTTCTGAGAAAATTTTAGTCCCTTTAGTTTCCTAAGCTTGTATTGAGAGGCAAGCATATACAGCACTTGAGCTTATCCTCTTCTCCCTGAAAGTCCAGGCTTTTATGAAGGCTCTGTCTATGTTTCTAGCACATCAAGTTGATTTTGAAGGGCTAGCCTTCTTGAGCATAAAGACCTTGACCTTTTAACTGACTACTGTGATATCAGAGTACTCAGATTTTGGATCTAGTTTGTTGTACTTATTTCAAAAAGCCAGATTCCTGTTAGATTTTTATCCATTACTTGTTGGGCTGCTGGAGTTTAGACTCACCAGACTTAAAACAAGTAACAAAACCAAATCAGCTGTGCACATACTGCTAGTCTGCCACATCTCTACTTAGCTGGTTGCATTTTAGGTGCTGGTGCAGTCTCATTTGTTCTGTTTTACTGATGTAGTAACTTCAGATGTGTTTTAGCACCTGTTACTGACTTAGCACCTCAAACATACTGAGTTTATGGATGAGGCCATGATATACTCTGAGATTTATGATTTACCCTCTCCGTGCGTCTCGTCTCACGTCAGGGCATGAGCAAGATGTTGGTGGCACACATTCTTGTTATCGTTCATAGTTCACAGCTGTCTTAGAAGTCAGCCTAATGTTTGTGTTTAATCAATGTTTTAGCAGGCCAATTTGGGACAAGCACTGCATTCATTTGTTAGCAACAGATTCTCAAATCACAAAATCTCAAGGGCTGGAAGGGACCTCGAAAGATCATCTAGTCCAACCCCCCTGCCAGAGCAGGACCACCTAGAGTAGCTCACACAGGAACTCATCCAGGTGGGTTTTGAATGTCTCCAGAGAAGGAGACTCAACAACCCATCTGGGCAGCATGTTCCAGTGAAGAAATTTTTCCTTATGTTTCTTTGGAATCTCTTATGTGCCAGCTTGTACACATTGCCCTTTGTCCTGTCATTGGACATCACTGAGAAGAGTCTTTTTTCTAATAGGTAATAACTTATGGTAGGCAGCTACAGATTCCATAAAGTATTATCAGAGGTTTTGATTTTTTACATCTAAAGATCCATGTAGAGTATAACCAATTTTTCAGGGTAACCATAGCAGTTACATGCATGATCTGAACCCAAAACCTGTGTCTTACCTTTCATGAAGCTTTATTGTTTAAAAATTCACCTCAAACTGAGTTGCAACAGCATTCTAGAAAATGCAGAATAGCTTTATACTAATTTAATATAGTTTAAACTCTTTAAACTTGAGTTCATGAGATTCCAGATTACAGATCCTGCTTAACAATCCTTCATTATTAGCTCAATTTCTGAATGCTAGGTTGTCGTAATTTGTTGTGGCTGATCTCGGTGGTAATAATCTTACATTTTACACACTGAGGTTCAGAAGCATTTCAGTCCTTTGCCACTTGGAGTCAGGATTTCCTAACCCATGCTGATTCACATTGCAGAGCACTGAGAGGCCGGTGCTTAACTGCAATGGGAAATACTATACTCAAGCCTTTGTGTTCAGAAAATACTTCGTGCTGAAGATGTCTAGACTAAAAATCACCTTTATTTGAAATATGGTAGCATTAAACCTGAGTTAACCTTTCCTATAGATGGCCAGGAAACTTTTTTCTAAGCATAGTTCTTTTTGTTTGCTTGAGGCTGCACTTGAGTCACATGGTAGTTACAGTGCCCTACAAACCTGTTTTTGAAAAGAATGCATACTTTCTATGTGGATGAGGAAGCAAAGAAGATTAGTCAGGTGTGTTGCCTCTTTTGCCCTGAGAAACAGCTGCTACAGGCTTTTACTTCTTTAGTCTGGCATTCAGCAGCAAAGAAGAGTCATCTCACTGGACGGTTAAGAGTTTTTATAAGATTGCCACAAACACATGCATTTAGCTGAAATACAGTGCAGCCTTAGCAACAGGAATATTTTTTTTCTTAGCATTTGGGAGGAGTTTTTAACAAACAAAATACAGAGTCATGGGTGAAATGATATTGAGAAGCCCAATGAAGCAGAACTTTGTTTTAACTTTGTATATGACATGGCTGATATTTGGTAATGGGTCTAAAGGCACAAAATTTGAAATAATCTCCATCCAAACATTGTCTCCAGTTGGAAATAGCTTGAGTCAAGGTCACTGGGGACAAAGGGGTAACTTGCCAGTGTGTTGGTAATTCAAGTTATCTTCCTGGGAACTTCAAATGGACGCTTTAAAAGACATTTCAGAACTCCTAACTATCTAATTCTATGCATCTAAGGCTCTTTGGAGCACTGGTCAATTGTGCTAGAGGGTGTCTGAAAGCACAGATTTGTGAGCATGGTCTTTGTCCTGAAAATGCAAATGGTTGTGGCTGATACATTCAATAAGTGTCCTGCTCCTTGTACTCTTGATATAGCAGTTTTTTAATCAAAGGTTCCCTGACATTCTCTACATTGTTTCAGAAGAGCCCAGCAGGATATACTGTTGCCATCAAATAGGTTTAAGGAGAAAGATTGCAGGGAATCAGCTACAGAAATTAATAGATCTTCAGTGTCTGGCCTGCATCCCTTAGCATGCTGACCAAACCTGGTACTTTCATATGACATTGGCTTTTTCTTTTGTGCTGACTAATTTAGCAATCTTCTTGCTCTCGTGGGCATTTTTCTACTTTTAGCTTTATCTCTTATTTCTTTAGGCACACAACTCCCTTCAGCTTGCAACTTGCTAGTAACTTAGTTTCAAAATCTAGGAATGTGTTTCTCAGGCTTTGCTTAAAACTCTTGAATTGATGGTAACAGGAGGCTTCGGGAAAACAGGAGAAAACTGTTTTCTATTTGTCCTGCGTACAGTAATACCTGACTATAAATGGACAGCTGTGTTAAGTAGCATTTGCAGCTATAAACTTCAACTATTGCCAACGTATTTGTGGCTGTACATTTGTACATTGAAGTTTTGTGCATGGATTTTTTCTTTTAATAGTTTGCATCTAATTTAAAAGACCAAACAAACACAAACCAGTTAATATTTATCCATCTGATCTGCATCAGATTTTCTTTCAATTAAAAAACTATGAATAAAATCTGAATCCTTTTGAACTCTTGAACCTTCAACTCAGTGTTCTAAATCTCCTTCCTCAGGATGAAAAAATGTGAGTGTGGAAGGTGATGTTGTAAAACGACTAGAATATCATCAACGTATTTGGCCTCCCAAGTCCAAGTAGAAATAAAAATGTGTTTCTGGAAAATGTCATGTTGCTTTCACTCCTTTCAGTCATTTGAAATTGGCTCAGGTTATTTCTGTTCATATTATTGGTGTTTGATTGTTTTCCAGCATATTTTTCTTGTGAAAGTCCAGGAGTATACAATGAAGGAGATATTTTGGAATACTGTTGTGAGACTGATTAATTTTGGCCTGGTTTTAATATCTGTTGTTTACACATTAGGCAGGTGACTGATGGATGAAGGCAACTTTAAAAATCCATGATTGCTTTTGATGCGAAACAGGAAAAAATGTGAAGATTCTTGTCACCTCACTGATTCTTAACAACTTTTATGTTCCTCTCTTGTAGCTAGCAAAACGTGGATTGAATGTAGTTATGATAAGTAGAACACTTGAAAAACTGCAGAGAGCAGCCTCTGAAGTTGGTGAGTCTTTGTCTCAAACTTACATTCCCACAAACTTACCTTCTCCTTTAGGAGGCTGGCTTTGCAGGGATCTGGAGGTCTCTTTCCTTCTTGGTAAAGTACCTAGTATACTAGGGCCCCAGATTTTGCTACAGATACAGACACAGATATTGCTCCAATACTACAAATAAAGTATTACTGGGTTGAACATTCCAGTCATGGATTGCTTAAAAAATACATGCTATCACTCAAACAGTGCAATGTGTTTGATAAAAAAAGTGAATGTGAGTCTTTTACTGGCTTTATCTGCCTTTGAAATATATAAATAGAGACAAGGGAGATGTAACAAGGGAGTTGTTGGAGGGATCTATCACACACTTTATGCTTGTTGGGAAAATGAGGTTATTTTTAGTCTAGTTCCTGGAACATAGCAAAGGAGGACTAAAAATGAAATCAAGGTACCTGGCTCAGTTTTGGTTTGTTTGGTTGTATTTTTTTTATATTTTCAAGTCACATTTGGCTTTTGGTAAGCAGTTAAATAGCCTATCTTGAGAACTGATGTTACCTTTCTTCAAAGGAAAATAGCCATTTACCCTGGGTAATGGCTTGTTAAGATTGACTGGATTTCTTTAGGTCTCAAATGAATTAATATTCTCCACTGACTTTAAAGATTACTGTAACCAAGCTTATTCTTCCCATCTCTTTTTCTACACATGACTTCCATACAACATCTACTTGATTCACACATTCTTGTGTTAAGCATGTGTCATTCCACAAATACACCTGTGCCAGAAAGTCTTACCTTTAAGCAGGCTTAGCAGCTGACTCCAACAGAGTATCAGGTCCAGGATGCCTACCTGCCTGTCACTCAGAGATGGGGCATACCTGCAGTGAGTCAAAAAGTCTGTAACTTCTGAACCTGCAGGTACAAAAATCAAGAATTTGACCGTGAAATTTTCTGTCCAGTTTCTCTTCCTTTTTTTTCTTTTTTTTTTTTTTTCCCCAGGGATAGTTTTGTCTTCTCTTTGGAAGCAAGGAGTATCAGAGGAAGAATGCACCAACTCCCAGAAGACTCTCTATAAGCAGTTGTATCCATGCCCCTCTTATGTAAACAAGCATAAAAAAAATTATGTGGGAATTAGGACAGTTCTAGTGTCATTGTTGCTTTTCTTTGCAGCTAAAAATAGTTAAAATAAGAGAAACCTGAAGAAAAAAAAAAACAGGATAAAGACTTTTTGTAGTTTCTCCACATTTTAAGTTGTAATCGGAGGCAAAGAATAAAAAACAGTAAGTTTCCTGAGACTAGCATGTCAAAGTATAGCAAAAAAAGTGATAGAGGGCTGGGAAGATGACACACTGTAAATTTCTCTATCACCATGATTTACTTTAAGGTGGCCGTTCACTGGCCACCTTCCTAATTGAGCTTATACTGTTCTGAAATGTACAGCAGCATGTAGTCAAGAGCTTGCCATGTCCTGAAAGGTACTGCTGAGGTAGCCTACTGTGGAAACATTCCTAAGCCTTGTGCAAAAGTGACATGTAAGCTTTGCCAGGTGGGGAAGCTTCTTCACAGACTGCAGCAGTGTTACAGTGTAGTCCCAGGGGTGGGGAGGTGCGTGGTGTGGCCCCAAGAGCTCAGGCTACACTGGTCGGGTCTCTGTGCTGCATTCAGCTGAGTTGTAGGCATAAAGAGACTTCCCTAAAGCTTGCCTAAATTTGTGGTAAATCCCAGTGAAATCTTTACATTGTTCTTTGGCTGAAGCCCAGAGTGACTCATCTTTACTTGTGTCAGGTTGGAAAGCAGTACATAACAACAGGTAGATGACACAAACAAAAGTGGAGAGAGGAAGATCTAATGAGGAAAAGTATCTGACTTGGAGTCCTCTCAAATCAGCAAAGAGCTCTGGATATGGGCTTATGTTAAAGCTTTGGAAATGTACCACTGATTCCAATTTTCAGACTTGAGCTTTACTGTAATTAAGATAAACAGTCACTGGGAAGGAAGAAAAGTTAAATGTGCTATGATACAAATAAATAAACATTGGAAATCAAAAGTGAAGCAAAAAACCCAAATTATTGTATTGTTTAGTGAATGTTCTAACTTTCACTGTCTTTTCTTTCTAAACTGCTTAAATAAGCAGTATGTTGTTCCACGTGGCTCTCATTACCCTGAAGTAATATGCAAGGAGATTAAGGCATGGAGAAATAGAGAGAGAAAGTTTGTTACAGGCTATGTAAATTTGTTGCAGAACTGGACTCCTTCCTTACTCATTACTATTGTTTCCTTTTTCTTAACAGCTACATCGTGTATCTTTTTGCATTCAGTTGATCACCATAATTAGACTTACCACCTTTTTTAAATGGATGATATTATTTCCCTAAGCCTACGCTCACATTCAGTTTGGATTCTGAATATTATAAATTAAAAGAGTCTGAACTGCAGGTAGTGTCAGAGATCTCAGAGTTTGGCTTTCCAAGTCCTGTGGTCCACAGGTTTGCCTGAGAACAGTTCTCAGAGATGGAGCAACCAGAAGTACATAGTAAGAAAAATATTTATCTGAAGAAGACACTGGAACTGAAAAACAGATTTCCTTCCAGTTGATCTGGAAAGCACTTTTTGAATGAGATAAAAGTTAACAGAATCAGTCTGGAGGGCAGAAGGAGAGGACCATTACACTAGATATACTGCCCATTTAACACACTTAGTCCTGTGGTTGTGAAACATTGATCAAACCAGAAACCCAGAGGATGAGAAATGGCAAACTATTAACTGCAGTCCTTTTTTATTTCTTCTGCCTACATTTCCTAAGCAAGCTGTACAGGCAGAGCTAGATTCTGATTAAAAAGTTATAACCTAGGCTCTATATTTATGACCAGAGTCTGTACTGTTTAGCTGTTCATGACAAACAAAGAAGCCTCTTCTGTAAGACAGAAATGTTATTTACAACAAGGGTCATTGGAGATTTTTTGGGGGGTTTTTTGTTTATTCTTTGAGAGGAAACAAATCTATATCTAAGGAAGAATAAGGTGTGTGATCCTCAGAAAGCAATGGGAAATAATGCTGTACTGGTTTAGACTAATTGAGCCTGTGGTTAATGAATTTGGATTTGGTGATGCAGCAAGTTTATCTGCCTCGCCCTCCTGTACTTAATTACTATTACTACAGAATAAAGCTGTGAATAAAAAAATCACTACACACAGCTGAGAACCAAATATGCCTTGCTCCCACTAACACCTATGAAGGTACTAATTTGCTTAGCTGTCTCTTCTGCTACAGTTTCAGTTTCCAATCTGCTCTGCTGTCTGTTTCAGCCCCTCATCCTTCCTGTTCCAAGTGCTATGCAGGTAACACGCTGAAACCACTGACTAGCACAAAACTCACTTGACACATCTTTTCTTCATCCTCAAAGACTGTGAAAAATGTGTGTGGTGCTTTGGCAACCCTGTAAGATAAAGTATTATCGACCAGAACTGTTTTCCCAGTAGGCAGTACTACATAATGGACGACTAGACGGCCTTGACTGATATTCCCATATTCAGATTTATTGAGGTTTTGGGTTTGTTTGATTTTTTTTTTTAGTTTATTTTTAATGAGTTTGTGTTCTCTCATATTTTCTATAATCTTTTACTTTTGCCCTTGTTATTTTTGGTTCTTCTCTATTTCCTGTTATTTCTGAAAGTGAGTTGCATTTCTGAGGACATATATTTCTCCAAAAGACTTCAAAATATAACTAGAACTTGTGCTTTATAATCTAACAGGCTTTTTATATTTCTCCCCAGTCTTAAATATTCTTTTAACATCTCCCTGTTGTTGAAATAGGTTATCACTTTGCTTTCATTTCTGCAAATTTCTACTGAATATGAATGCCATCACTTAGCCTGAGTGCTTCTTTCCTCATCTTCAGATTTTGCTGTCGTGCTTCAAAAGGGTCATCTCTTTCTACAAAGTAGGTCAGTTCTTGTGTTACTCCAGCATTCATTTTGCTACCTCAGTTTTAAAAAAATTCTTCATTACTCTTTTAAATAGAAAGGGAGAGTTTCTGGCAGACCATTGATGAACCAACTTCATGCTTCATCCTGATTTATTCTCTGTAGATTTCAAAAGGCAGAACACTATCCTGTCTAACAAGTGGAACTCCAAAGTGGTCTGAGGTCAGAAGGAGTTAGATGTATCCTTCTTAATGATACATTTTATAATACATCAGATTAAACAACTCAGTTCGGGTTTTTAATTTCCCCTTTTTTTTTTTTCCCTCTTAATTTAAAAAAAAGACAATAACCTCTCCTGGTGGTTGAAAACCTAGGTTTTTTGCTTCTGGCATGTGTAGGACTTTTAAAAAGAATTGGAATGGCTTGTATCTTCAAAGAACTGCCATAAATCTTTGTCACAGAGAGGGAGAGATGTGAGAAATGCTGGAAATTACTTTTTGGCTCTCCTTTGCAAAATTGTTATCGTTTTCTGAAGAGCTGTCCCTGGATAATTCATTTATCAGCACAATAGTTTCATTGTTTTTTAATATATTGTTTTATTCTTAAATGGAACAGAGGAAAGCCATCTGGAGTACTTGTTTGTTGGCTGTCAGTGCTGGTTGCAGCAGTACAGTTCTGCACAGATAAGGGAATGCGGAGGAAGTCCAAATGGTTTGTTTGATCATCATTTTTATCTTGCCCTAGTTTTGGCTGCCCTTCTCACTGCCCATAAGAAAGATGGCCACAACATCACTACACTTTTTAAGACTCATCTCATTTTGTTTATAGAGCTCTTCCATCAGAAGGTCACTGTAGGTGTCTGCTTCAACTGTTGCTCTGTTCTTTCCCACTCACTGCATTTACGCTCTCAATGTCCTTTTCTTTATAGTTGTACCATTCCCCCAGCCTGGGACCACGAGGGGGTCATTTGCCACTAGAGTTGCTTTTATAGGTTGAAGGTTCAAAGGGTGCTTCGTCCCTTTCATACATACAACCACAGCTTGGAAAGAGGGCAAGAAAAGGGGCACTGTTTCCTCCTTTCTTCTGTCATGGAGACAGCTATCCTTTAAAATTGCACACAAGATGCATCCCACATTTCAGATCTGGAGTCAGAGCATCTGCTGTTTCCTCAGACTGCTTGAATGACTCGAGTAGTGTAAGGTGGTCAAGACTTGCAGTAGAAGAAGAACTGGGAAGAAACAACTTTCATTCTCCAACTGAGGCTCTGATTTGTTGCAAACTGGCCTACTGGACCCAGAGGCATCTTTTTCTGGTGTGAGCTGATGCAAGGCCTCTTCCTAACTTCTGACTCTACACCAAGGGATGAGGCAGTATTTCAAGGTAGAAGTCAGTGAGTCTGATTCCTACTGAAGGCAATGCTTTCTGTTGCCTATATGGTAAAAACAGTCTTCAAACAAGCAGGGATAGTTTCCCAAACAGGACCCAAAGCAGACTTTCTGCCGTCTGTGTGCACCTGAATTGCGAGTCTGCAATCCAGTCATCTATTGACATTTCCAAGCTTTGCTTGCCACTTTTTTAGCAAACTTCATCTGGATTTCAGGTTGCCTATAAAACTTGAAAGCAGATTTAGTAGCAAGAATTTACAATGTGAACATCCAGTTAGAAGAGACCTTACTGGGCCCCTTTAAAGGAGAACTTTACCTTTAAAAATGAGTAAATAAGAGCCTCTACCTCTTTTCCTCATGAAACTTCATTGAAAATATGAACAGCAATAAATCAACTGCTGAGAAAAATGGTAATGTACAGCTGGGCTCCACTCCTGCATAGCAATGTCACTGGAAAAATCACACACATTTCGCTTTCCCTTCTGTGTAAATTGACCTTGTAAAATTTAAGCTATACCCTCCCTAAAATGCCTTTTAGTCCTGAAAAATCATGGGGAAGGTTCAATGTGTGGGAATGCAAATGTCAAAACAGGAGAGGAATTCTTAGAAAATTATGCAGAAAATACTGCATCACATCCGGTCCTGTTTCCCCCTCTTCCTACATAAAAAGCTCTGCTTGTTAAAGTGTTCATCTTATGCATTAAAACACTTTAAAACTGTTCTGCAAAACTGTACTTACATAGAGGATCTGGCACCCACATTCACTTTTCTAACACATGCTGACAATGTTCATTTATAAATATTATGATAACCAGAAGTCCTGGTGTAATTTGTTTCTGGTTTGGGGCATTTTTTTGTTGTGTTTTTTTTCTCTTACTGAAGGACCAAGTAGTATTCATATTTGTGAGGGAACTTCTACTGATTTCGTGGCACAAATTCATCCTATATTTGCCAATTATTTCCCTTGAAAACAATTGGGTACAGTGAGTGTCGTGCCTGTGTTGTAACATTTCTGAAAGGAAGTTGAAACTACTGTTTACTGTACAGAGAGAACTACTAAATGAGACATCTGATTGTTTCTTTCTTTACTTAATTACAGCTCTCTGGATATATGCAAAGGCATTTTCTTTTTCTTTTTTTTTCCCTTTCTTAATTACAGAGCAGGCCACAGGTCAAAAGGTGAAGGTTATACAAGCTGATTTCACTAAAAATTCAATATATGAGAACATTGAAAAAAGTCTGCAGGGCTTGGATATTGGTGTTCTGGGTGAGTCATTAAGGTCTGTTAATTGAAGAGTATTTTATGGCTTCAGTGTATTAAACAGAGAATTAAATAAATGATGTGTCATAACAGCTTGTTAAGCAACACTTAAAACCAAGCATTCAGCTGCCTAATGCATTTGGGTATTACTTATCATGAATAAATTTTAAAAGTGAATTAGGATCTTCTTGTTTCTCTATACAGTTTCTCTGTGAACCCCCTCTGCCACTTTACAAGCAGCATCTGGCTTGTGGGGTGACTTCTTCCCTATTTGGCCTCAAGGAATTAATTGTCACCATTGATTGTTTTACAGCTGTGTGCAGTTCTTATATTCAATCTGAAATGAGCCTATGGCTGACACTAATTGGTACAATCCATACAGCAACAATGAAAGCATATAATTTTTTGGGGGAGCTTTTTATGGGTTTCTTTTTTTGTTTTTATTTTTTTTTTTTAAGGAAATCATCCTTCTAATAGTGAAAAAAATAAAACAACAACAACAAAGCCCAAGCAAAGCAAGCCCCAACTGTAGCAATAGGCTGCTTTTCTGTTCCCTGAAGTCAGCACTGATCACTATCAGCTCTTTCAGCGAAAACAAGACTTAATGCGGTGCAGCGTTTCTTTTCACATACCCCTCAAAAGCTTCTGGGTCTCAAGGACAAGCCATTTCTTTAACTAGCTGACCTGTACCTAAATTTGGTTCTTATCATTATATTTCCTTTCATTAGTTAACAATGTTGGAATGCTTCATAATCCTCTTCCATGCCGTTTCCTTAATGGACCAGATGTAGATGAGGTAGGATTATTCTGTGAGTTTCTACTTCCAATATAAACATGAGGAACTGTATTTCTATTTAACAAGGGACAGATTCTGATGCTGCTAAAATCAGCATGTATTTAACTGTTCAATTGAGCAAGAAAAGAACTAGGCCTGAAGGAGCATACTTTGATTTGTTTTTAATGTTCAGAGGAGCCTGCAAGAGCAAAAGAACGATAAATTTTGGCTAAACTGCTGGAAGCACCCAGCAATAGAGGCAGGAGCACGGCTCACCTGGTTGTAGCAGGGATCAGCAGCCCCTCTGACTCACTGCTCACTGGTAATGTAATGGGGTCCAGCCTTGTCACAGCCATAGATGAAATGTTGAGTTCTTGTTAGTATTGTTAAAACGTACTTTCTTTGGAACACCATTACTTTAGAATGCAAAGAAAAATGAAAATACAAACCTCATGTAAATGCAGTTTACTTTTTTGGAAGAATTAATTTACATGTGTAGAGTAGTTGGAACAGGCTGCCCAAAGGGGTTGTGGAGTCTCCCTCCTTGGCGGTCTTCAAGACCTGCCTGGACATGTTCCTATGCAACCTGATCTAGGCTGACCTGCTTCTGCAGGGGGGTTGAACTAGGTGATCTCTAAAGGTCCCTTCCAACCCCACCATTCTATGATTCTATGATTAAGGATGTGATCATGTTTTTAATTCCTTTATTGTTGTTTACCATGTTGTTTAGTATTAGCCATGAACCCTTTCCCCCATCCCCAAGTTTATAAGTGTTTTCCTTGCCAGCATCTGTCTCGGGGTCCATTCAGCCTATATGTCATCATCTGTACCAAATCAGAAATCTCCAAAACAGGCTGCTTCCCTCAGAGCTGTAGCCATATGATGGCATCTCAGCTACTGCTCTGTGTTTTCTTGCTTGTCTTGGGAGGATCTCTTTACACTTCCATGCCTTTTCTGCACAGATAATCTGCCTCTGCCACTGAGAGGCACTTGGTCTCCACCTGGCACCTCTGTAATTTGCTGCCTGTGTGCATGTAGCGTGGTTTGCTGGAGCCATCAGACACCAGGCTTCCAGGTTTCACCACATGCAATGGTGGGGCTGGGCAAAGCAGAGGGCACAGAGTCAAAGGAATGCAAAGCATATTTGAGATAAAATATTTTAAATATTCACTTAAAATAGAATGAATCAGGACTTGCCTGCCTTTGAGTATCCCACACCATAGGCTCAGCCAGTGACAATTTGAGGGAAGCTAAGCAGCAACAAGAGCAGTTGCCTTGCTAGAGAGCTTTTTGGTTGGAATTGCTAGCTTTATTACCTGGGTAAGCCACAAACTCTTAACACAAATTAACACAAGTCAACTATGAACTTAATGTTTTCTTGCTTCCTGCAGAACCTCATCAACTGCAACATTACTTCTGTTGTAAAGGTACGTGATGCACTTGCATCTATTACATCTGTAGTGTATTTTATTGGAAAAAAAATAGCCCCACACAAGAGTGCCAACTGGTTTTCATGTGTATTTTCAGTTAATTTATTAGCAAATAGTAATTTTCAGCAGGAATGTCAGTATTATTTTAAGGACCTCATCTGCCTCTCCTGCCTATGAAATATTTTGATCGAAGCTGACTGGAAACATTTTGACACAGTTGCTTGGTTAAGGCATAGCATTAACACTGCAGCTGAAACATTTTTGCAAAACATGTTTTGTTTTGGTAAACAAGGATATTTGTTTCAGAATCAAAATCTTCAAGACAGGAAGATCTGCAGTTTGACTTTTTGTACTGTACTTGCATTTTCTGTCACAATTCTGTTCTGTGAAAACATTTTCGCGTCAGTGAAGGACAGAAACTTAAGGAGCTGACTTACAGTTCTGTGTTGTTACCTCTTGGTGCTAATTTTGGTTGACTGCTTCACTTACAAGACCATTTCCACCTCTGATTAATATTTGTATTTCTCTACTTTTTTGCAAGCAGCATGTTAATATAAACAAGAACAGAGCAAGAGCTTTGGAGTTCATCTTGACCTTGGCTAATGTCTTTCTAAACATGACATGAAAATTGTCTGCTTTGGCTATCACACTTTACATCCCAAATTTGTACTGCTGCTTAATGACTTCAGATACTAAATAATGTAAAATCAGTCAATTGAAACAAATCCTCCCATGAAATAGTTTGGTGAACTTTGCCTCTAGGTTTTATCCTACCTATATGTGAGAAGAACAGAAATACCTGCAATAACTGAATGCTAAATATATGTCTCACAGAAACAGGCTAACATTTTGTATCCTCTCAGTCTGGATACAAAAGGTTTCTCTACCATTTCCTACATGGCATATACCTCAGTTGCTTCTTTACCAGGACCTGGGGATTTCTTTCCCCTGCTGCTGCAATCGCTTCCTTTTTCAAACTTTCAAAAGTATTCACCTTCCTCCAAAATACAAAGAAGAGCTCATGCCCCTTATCAACATTCCTCATAGTTAGGTCCAAATCATCTTCAAATCTATTTTTGACCCCTGCCTTGATTCTGGCTATGATCCTGCTCACCAGTTCTTGCAGTGGGATGCCCAAGCTCCAGGTGTTCCTGGCTCCCACAGATGTCAGTGGAATTTTCAGCACTGCAAAAGCAGGACCTTTTCCCATATCTTCCACTTTACTTGGAAATTTCCCTTCACTGAAGCTAACATGACCCTCTTGCATTGTCATCCCTTCTGAAAACAAAGCTTGTGAACCCCACCTACTCTACTATTCTTTTTGTGCACAATGATGCTACTGAAGAAAAGGGGAATTAACAAGCATTGAATTACGCTACATTGTTAATTTACACTACTTTAAATTACTACCCTTTACAAGTTAGATCACACTCTTATCCTGAGAACATTCATATGTTATGTATATTTTTAATGAAGAGGGAACAGTATGAGCATGAATTCCCTAGGGACTTAGTCTTACTTTGAAAAATACTCTCCTAATACAAAAAGCAAGAGCAGACTTCTTACCTTCACTTTAAAAATCACAGGCACAATTAAGCCTATTATTAAAATAAGAATGGATGACTAAACAATCATCATCAAAGAAAGATCCTAAAAAACCTCTAGTACCAGAAAAAAAGAAGTTGTTTTTTCATGATTTTCTGCCAGATAAAGAGAGAAGTGAAAATGCAAAAATATTATGATGTTAACTTTCTCCTTACAGCTATTATTCAGCATTGAGGAATGGTAAAATTCAGGTACTGTTGAAAAGCTTTAGATAAGCATAAGTCTTTTGCTTAGCAGAATATTAACTTTTGGAATTTTTTGACAATTCAGATTATTTTCAGGCTATTAGAATTAATAAAATGTTTTCTGAAAGTTTGAATGTGCTTGAGCAAGTGGAAAATCTTGTGAACAAAACAAGATCAGTTGAGAACTGTAATGGGAAGAGGGACAATGGATAGAATGGATATAATTCTTAACATACTTATCTTACAGATGACAAAAATAATTCTGAAACAAATGGAGTCAAGGTAAAAATATTTTTCTTCTAGAGCTTTCCATAGCTTTTAGCTGCTACCTTCAGTCTGTGCAGTGGTAGCTGTGCTTTTTCATTATGAACAGTTGCACTTTACAGAATGTCAGTCATGAAGACTTTTTCTGCTGCTTTTTGTGCTGTGTGAATGCATGATAAGAACTGCCACAAATTTTCAGTTAACTGTAGAACATGATAGAAAACATAAAATATAGGGTTGTATCTAGTAATCATGCAGGTGTTGCAGAAACAAAATGCCATGTGACGGGTCCAATTGGACAGGGAACAGCATTTGAAAATGTTGTCGTAGTCTTCTAAAAGTGGTGGCTGTGCTTGAAATAATACTTTTCAATCTCTGAAACATCTGTACCACATCAGAGAGATTAATTCTGCTATTCAATTAAGGATCTCTTTTCTTCTTTTAATATAATATGTATTTCAGACGTGGGAGTCCTTAAATCAGAGGTTAAGTTCTCCAGATGGAGTTTCTAGCAAACATTTTTAACTACTGCATTTTAGAGGCCAATGCAGGCTTTTTGTTTTGGCAACAAAATAAGCTCCTACTGTTTAGCTGTTTGGTTTGGTTTTTCCTGGTTGCTGTTGAAGGAATTGTTTTTAGTGATTTGTACAGGGAGCTGTGAACAGGGAAGCTAAAGCAACAGATGCATGAAGCAGGAAAAAGAATGCCCTGGCTAATGAGCAAAAAACCTCTACCAATTACTTAGAAGCATCAAGTCTTTCCTCTGACAGTATTTTTTGCTCTGTTAGATGTACAATAGCATGTGCAATGTTCCCGTGGTTCTGATTCTGCTAGACATTTAAATTTCACTTATGACATTATTCCTAGCTGGTTTAGGTGTAATTGCACCTAACTAAACTGTAAAGATTTGGTCTTTTGCAAGTGTAGTCTACAATATAATGAGAGCTATGCCTTCTGGGGAAAAAAGGATTATTTTCCACTTGTACAGGCTTTTGCTTTAATACTGTCAAATATAAACTGAATGTAACTGTTTAAATTTCAGACAGAAAGGTCTAATTCTGAATCTGTCCTCTGGTCTGGGTACTTTCCCTTGTCCATTATACACAATGTACTCAGCTTCTAAGGTAAGCCCTTCACAATGCTTTCTAAAGAAATAACAGAATCTTAAGGGTTGGAAAGGACCTTGAAAGATATCTAGTCTAACTCTCCAACTCAAACATAAGGGAAGCATTTTTTACTGTGAGGCATCCGTGGCACAAGGTGCTCAGGGAAGGTGTGGAGTCTCATTCTCTGGAGGTTTTCAAAACCCTCCTTAGTTCCTGTGTGACCTGATCTAGGTGGACCTGCTTGAGCAGAGAGTTAGACTACATGATCTTTAGAGGTCCCTTCCAGCCGTAACCACTCTGTGATTCTGTGGCCATTGGTGTTTAAATTGTGAGACCTGTAACATAATGGCTTTGAAAGACTGTCACTTTTTCTCTTTAGTAGGGCTTTTATATTTCTAATTACAGAATTCAATATTGTCAAGTTTCTGGGTATTTCTCAAAGATCTAACTCCTAAAATCAGAAGAAACTCAACTTTTACACAAAGAAGTTAGTATATGCCTACTCTTCATGGTGTGGAGTAAAACTTAGAAATAAAAGCTTTAAATATGAAGCTACAAAACCCCACAAATTCCCAAGTACTTAACTTTGAAAATCACATTTGTAGTCTCTGTTTGTAGGTATACACTGAAGGCACGGATTGTGTGTTTCTCCTCTTTTTATTGACAGAGAAGCAGCAGTGTAAGTGTTGAGCTGGGAGGGTAGATGTCAGCCAGAGATGTGAGCCACATGAAACAATAGCTAGAATAAGTGGGACTCAGGTGTTTATATCTCTGCATTTTCCTAAATACGGCAAAGCTTTCAATCCAGTCTGCAGCGGTACTTGTTTCGTGTCTGGCTTGAGCCAGTGCCAGACTTCATCTTTTCTGGTGCAGAAAGGAAGTCAATCTTGCCTTAGGTCACGTGCACTAGCGAAAACTGTGCCTTGGAAAGTTCATTTCTCTGTTTTTCACCACTTCACTGTGCCTTAGGTTGCATGGTGCATGACCATTTTGTTAAGGACTGGTCTGCACATATTTGTGAGCATACATGAAAGTATTTGGTTTCCTAAAGCTAATGTGGTTTTTTGTTTGGTTTTTTTTAGGCTTTTATAAGCACTTTCTCCAAAGCACTACAAGCAGAGTATAAGTCAAAGGGAATTATCATACAGGTGATGCTATATCTTGCCATATTTGCCTTCCTTTTAACAAATTCTTCAAGACTATCTGAGGTGCCTGAATCTATATGGTGTAGCCATCCTTGATGAAGTGCTGTGTTACTCTTTCAAAGCTGTGTCTCTACCATGTATGCAGCTTTTTTCCTTATTCCACCAGAGAACCATTACTTATTCTATGTAGTGCCTTAATCCACTGCAAGTATCAGTTATAATTTGTCACATGGTGTGAGATTCTGCAAAGTAAACGACCTTAAATGTTGGATGACATTACACTGTAATTATGATTTCTTATTTTAGGTAGTGGCTCCTTATGGTGTTTCTACTCCAATGACAATGTACCAAAAACCGGGTCTCATTACAAAGACAGCAGAAGCGTTTGTTAGTGAATCACTGAATTATGTTACCTTTGGAGACGAGATTTTTGGATGTCTAGCCCATGAAATTCTGGTAATTGAATTTGATAGTGTGTATACGGGTTCCAAAGGCTTGAATCAAAGGTGTTTGGCCTCAGCAGGTTCTGAGACCTTAAGGCTGGACATCAAATGAGGAGCTGTGAATAAGTTAAAGCTACTATGGCATCAATACACTATGAAGGGAAGAACACAGAAGCAAAGCAAATTGGTATCCAGTGCCCTGTGTGGCTTTTTCAACTTTTATGTCTTGAGCTGAAGCCAGTTTGATGTCTTGTCAGTCTTTGTCTTTTCTTTAGCTGTCTGTTTTCATGGCCCTTGTGGAATATTCCTGAGACTCCTACTCCTTTACAGAAATTGGCCAGCAGGTTCAAAAGTTGTTAGTGGGAAAGGGAAAAAACTTAAGACCAGACTGTGATCACTTAAACATTGTTTTCTTAGGATATCAGGCTAACCAAATAGAATATTCATACGTGGCAGCTGTTAGTGGTGAGCATGAAATGAGAGTATAGGGAAGAGAACAGGTTTGCTCAAAACTGAGAGGAAGGAACATTTCCCTCTAAGAGAAACATAGGTATTGGAAGTGTAAAGTAAAAGCTTTTGTGTTTACTGTTTTCTGTTACCTTTCTGAATGTTCAATTTCTTTCAAGAGGTTTCTGTAACCCTTTGCTTTTCTATTGTTTTTGATTGATTATTCTGAAGGCATGTGTCCTGCAGTTCGTCCCTTTATGGGTATTCCACAGCAACAGGCTTCAAGAAGCAGTCCTGAATGCATTTACCAGTTACCTGAAGAAAAGGTGGAGGAACCCCTAATGGAGTCTTTTTTTTCGGAAGATGTGCTGTGGGAAACCCCAACAGGGTGCCTTTCACTGTTTCACAGTTTGTATTAATGTGGAAGGAATCAAATCAGTTTGAGCTAGAGCTCCATGCAGTGATAACAAATCTATTAAGTAAATTTATTCCTCTCTTTTTCTAAAGACCTTAAAAATTGCTAGAGGTGTTCCAATGACTTCTGTGAGTCTTAGATGTGTTCTAAGAAATTTGTATAACTATTTTAACATAAGCTCAATTGAAGGCCACAAATGTTTACACTTATCTGACATTCATTAATAAAATAATTTGCTTTATTTCCAAACTATTTCAGTGAGTGTCCTGTGTCTTTGATTCTTCTGAAAAGCTGAAGAAATTTGTTAGAAAAAGGGAAAACTTTCAGGGTGTAACTTACACACTGGACCTTTGGAAGTCTGCAACTGTAAAAAAATGTATGTTGGTCCAGAGCCTGTGTCATGGTTTGACATGACAGCCTTTCTGGTAAGGGGGAAGGGGCTGTAAAGATGGCTCCTGTAAGAAGTTGCTCACAACTCTCCCCAGCTCAGAGCCAGATCCACTTCTGGGGCTGAGACAATTAGACGCTTCCACGATCACTTTTTAAGCCAGAAGAGGAGGTTTTTCCTTCATCTTCCTCCTTCTTTTTCCTTCTTCTGCCCCTTCTTTTTCTTCTGGCTGGTGGTGGTGCAAGGAGTAGGAACAGTGAGAGAAACAACCATGAAGACTCCAAGGTCAGTGAGGAAAGAGAGGAGGAGGTGTGCTGGAGCAGAGGCTCCCCTGCATTCTATGGAGAGAACTGGGGAAGCTGAGATTTATTTTCATTTCTTTAAAGACCCTGCATCAGCAGTAGAGACTCATTTTGATAATGACCCCATATCAGGGGCAGAGACTCATTCTGCTAAAGCTGGCCCCAGACCAGGGGCAGCGATTCACTTCATTAAAGGCCCCGAGCCAGGGGCAGTGATTTTCTTCTTTAAAACTATGGCCAGAGCAGGCCATGTCCCTAGGAAGGGACCAATATCCACAGCTGTAACTGTGAGGAGGAACCCATGACAAAGCAGCTCATTAAACTTATGCCCAGAAGAGGCCTTGTCCTGAGAGAGTGACCCTGTAACTACAGAAACTGCAACTGTGGCAAAGAATCCACGCCAGAGATATTCACTAAGGACTGCATTCCGTGTGAGGGACCCTCTATCGGCAGAAGCTGCAGCTGCTGGGAACACCCACACCAGAGAAGCTTGTTAAGGACTGTGTCCGTTTGTTAAGGACTGTGTCCTGGGGGAGGAACCCTGTGTTGGAGCAGAGGAAGAATGCCAGGAGTCATCCTCATCTGAGAAGACAGAAGCGGCAAAGCCCATCTGTGAGAGACTGACCACATTCCCCACTCCCTGACCCCCTGAGCCATTGAGGGGGGAGGAGGTAGAGATAGGAGGGATGGGGGAGGGAGATCTTAAAGTGCTGGTTGTAATTTTCTCAGCATCCTACTCCCTTTTTGCTTTTATTCTGTTCTGTTTCTTGTAGAATAAACTTTCCTACTTTCCTCTCTAAGTTGACCACTGGAGTCTGTTTTGCCCAGAACCATAATTGGCAGTGAGCCCTCCCTGCCCTTGTCTCAATCCACAACAACCTTGCTTATCTTTCTACTCCCATTTCGCTGGGGCCTCTTCCATCCTAACGAGGGTGGGGGTGAATGGGGGCACCAAGCGAGAGACTGTTGTGGTGCTGCTGTGTTAGCTGGGCCAAACCACAACAGCCTGTGAATTACTTCACTCTCTGCAATACCTGTCATGGGCTGGAGGAGATAGAAGCACGGGCAAACAATATGCAATAATTGTGTATTCCTGGATGAATCTAGAAGGCAAAACTTCAGATTGTAGATACCTGTGAAGATCATACTGGCTGCTATTAAAAAGTGTATCAAGGACAGCGCAACATCAGGCACAGTCAACACCGGTTCATGAGGGAAACACTCATTTAACTAGCTTGGTATCCTTCTACATCACTTGTCTAGAGGATGAAGTGAAGGTAGTGATTTTAGTAAGGGTTTTGATGCAGTCCCTCACAACATCCTTCTGGCATGTTGTCTGATCATGAGATGAGCAGGTACATGGTGTGCTGGGTAAAGAAAGGGCTGAGCATCAGGGCTCCAGAGGTTGTTGTGAATGAGGCTACACCTGGTTGGTGACCGGTCATCTGTGGTGTTCCTTGGATCTCATTCTTGGGCCAGTTCTGTTCAATGTATTTATCAGTGATCTGAATGCAGAAGTTACAGGCACCATTAGCAAGTTTGCTAATGACACCAAACTGTGAAGTGCTGTTGGCTCTCCTAAGGAACAAGAAACTTTGCAGACGGGTCTAGGTGGATTGGAGCATTCGGAACAATTAATGGTATTAAATTTAACAAGTCCAAATGCCATATTCTGCACCTGGGACAGAGTAATGCTGACCACAAGTCTATACTAGGAGAGCATTATCTGGAAAGTGGCCCTTCAGAAAGGGCTCTGGGGGTGCTGGGTGACAGCAGGCAGAGTGTGAGCCAGCAGTGTGCCCTGGCAGCCAGGAGGGCAACCTGCAACCTGGTGTGCATCAAACACATCTAGTCCAAAGGATTGATTATCTTGCTGTATTTAGCCTCGATCCATCCTCACCTGGAGTACTGCTTGCAGTTCTGGGCCCTATGATTTACAAAGGTGAAGGTCTTTGAATGCATCCAGAGGAGGGCAAGAAAGCTGGTGAGGGGCTGTAAGGCATGTCCTGTGAGGAGTGGCTGAGGGTTCTGGGCTTGTCAAGTTTGGAGATAAGGAAGCTGAAGGGCAATAGCTCTCTACTGCTTCCTGAGGAGGAGAGATGGAGAGAGAAGTGTGGAGCTCCTTTCCCTGGGACCCAGCCACATAGTGTGTGGGAATGGTTCAAACTCTGCTAGAGGAGGTTCAGACTGGATGTTAGGAAGGATTTCTTTACTGAGAGGAATAGGCTTCAAAGAGTGATGGTCAATTCAGGGCCTATTGGTGCTTTAAAAAGAGTCATTTGGATGATTTTCTTAATACCATGCTTTAACTTTTGATCAGCCATGAAGTAGTCAGGGGGTTGGACTAGATGATCGTTGTAGGTACTTTTTGACTATTCTTCTCTTCTCTTCTCTTCTCTTCTCTTCTCTTCTCTTCTCTTCTCTTCTCTTCTCTTCTCTTCTCTTCTCTGATGTACTTCTGTTGGTTAAAAGTCAGGAATTTTAATGCATCTTCTCATTTTGCAGGTTTATATTACCTCTACATGTTCTTTTTTTTTTTTTTTTTTTTGGTAAAGCTGCATTAAAAGACTTGATTAAGAAAGGTAAGTATATATTTCTTTTCACCAAATGTTAACAACAATCTCTAATCTTTGCCACACAAGATGTAGAGGAATTAAAACTTGTATCCTGCTGGCTAAAAAAATTTGTATCTGCTGCATTCAAGCTAGTGACATATATAGTCAACACTGTATGACCTTATAATACACCACCATAGAGTCCTAATTTTCTGCACATACCTCCGATCCTTGTCACTGTAATTCTTGGAAAGAACAACTCAGGGTTGTGCTAAGATCACAATGAAAACTGTGATACGTAAAGTGTATCTTTCCTACAGTAAAATCAGATTTGTTTCAAGTCTGCAGTCATAAAAAATCCCTTTATTCAAATGGGTACCTAGGTCCCGCCATTGGATTCAATGGGGCTGCTGATAAATTCTTTTATGTCAGAAATAAAAATAGAGAAATACCTTATTTAGAGATCAGTATTGCTAATCTCCAGTATTAAAAAAAGGCTTGGTCTACACCTAAAATGGTGAAATTTTAATATACTGTAAGACTCTATGTTTCTTGTTTCAATTTTTTTTTAACCTTTGAAACTCACTTTAAATGCTTTTTCTGTGCCCCCTTCTTTAAAAAAAAAAAAAAAGAAAAAACCCCACAAGCATTTATTTTGTATGTATTTAAGAGGTTAATTTCCAATTCAGAAATAATATCATGATTCTAGAATTTGATACTGTAAGGAAAACACAAGAAAACATGGATCTTGATAAAATTACGTCAGTGTCAACATTATGATTTCTCTCTTGAGGTGAGATTTTAAATTAGTCTTTCTGTACTGAAAGCGATATCCTGTCTTTGATTAAAAATAATAGCTGGGGCATACTCCTGAAGGAAAGCAGACAAAGTGTTGAGATATGGGGGTGCTGCAATGTTGCAACAGCAGTGTTCAGGTCATCCCTGTATGGAATCTTTCTCCACAAACTCCCTGAGACAAAATAGCTGCACTTACATCTCCAGGAGATACAGATTAATAAATATAATCTTCTGCATGCAGGGGAAATTGTAATGGTCTCTGAGTTTTAACTTCCTCTTTGTGCATGTGGAAGTGTGTATTTCCAGAAAGGTTTGCAGGTTTTTAAGGAAGGAATGAGAAATACATTTCTGTTTGATGCTCTTAATCATCATTAGAAAAAAAGAGAAGCAGATAAGCATTTGTTGTTTTGGGTTTTTTTTTTAATAATTTATATGATTCAAGATCAAGCGTATCACTGATTCTTAGAGTATGAAATCAGTTCAATCTTTTCAAGATGTTTCCTAATTAATTTCTCTTAGGTTGTATCTCATCAATTGATGACATTCTGTTCTTTGGAACAGGGACATTTATTTCTGTGGCTGTAGAAATCAGTCAGTTTTAGAAACTGACTTAAAACAGTTTTAAAAACTCCCTTTGTACTATATGCCCATCACATCTCATAGCTTTTTAATTAAATGGCTTATATATTTCTCTATGGCCTCTTGTATTTCATACCTGAATATAAAATAATTCTTCAAATAAAAGTACTACTGAATATTACTATACAAAGTAGAAAACATCTGGAAATTAAAATGAGACATCTGTGCTGGATATTTCAGCATTGATGGTTTGAAAAGCAAGAAGTAAAAATAGTTTGCTCATCACTCCATAAAGACTGAGTTTTCAAGTGATTAAGCTGTATTCTTCTAAGTGTGATATTTGTGCAGCTGTGCAGAAAGTATGGAATACAATATATGATGCATATTACATGTGGACCGAAAGCTGAAATCCCCTTCAGAAATACATACTCAGTAGGAGGCCAGAGTGTGGAATGCAGAGTTTGTATTTGCCATTGCTGTAAGCGCTCATTTCTCCATGGGTGTGTGTTTTCACGCAATATGTTCTCAGATGCACCATGAAATGCAACACATGTCTCTCTCCTTTCTTTTTCTACTCCAAACAAACACCAAAGCCTGGCCTGCAGGCAGCTCTTTGCATGTTTGATTTAGACATGTGAGTAGTCCCAGAGAGGTGATGCAATTGCTACAGAGCAGTGGCTGCTCCTATGCTGCTCCAGTCCCTGGGGGTCACTTGGGGATCACTTAAAGGATTCAGCGACAGCAGCAGAAAACCTGAAGATTCACTTGCCTGCAGCTTGTCATGATACCATTTAATATAGCTACAGATTCCCTTGTTTTCTCTCTGATTTTCGCATGAGTTGCCTAAGGATACACTTTTTCCCTCCCCACAATGACAAAAGGTCTGTACATTTGCCACGGGAGACAATAAGCCAGCTTATCTGATGTGCAGAGGCCCTAGAAACACAGGAGTAACATAGGCATAGACAGAGGTTAGTGAGCAATGGAGGCTTGATTTTCAAGGTTTACAAGTTCTATAATCTGTAACAAGTGAGATTGCCACATTTCTTGTCTCACATTTGTTTATGGTTATGCACACTGCGTGAGTCTTGCAGGCTGTTACTGGAGTTGAGCAACCGGCTCAGCATAAGTTTGCCTTTCTTGAGGAACAGGAGGATCTTGTTACTTGCTGCTCTTTCATGGTCGGTCTGTTAAAGTAGCCTTGTTTAGACCTTTTGACTCACTATTTGCACAATATTAGGCTGAGATTTTACTGACTTGCAGTCCTCAGGGTGTGCTCTCTGACAGTGCATTTATATAAGGCCACAGAAAGAGGTTTCTCTTCCTTTGGCCCTTTAGAGTTGGTGAGGGGATTTGCCATCAGTTCATCAGCCTGAAGAAGAAGCAACCATGCCTTCCTCTTCATTTTGTAGGCTCATGTATCTCCTCTGAGTGCCAAACAAACAGCTCAAAAGTTATACCACCTGCTCTTGCTGCTAAGCCTGGACCTGGTTCATTGGAAAAGTGAAATAAAAGAGGGAAAATGGCAGAGTTTCTCTCAGCACTCCCTGCCTGGGGAGAAGGTAGAGGAGCAGATTAGCTAGTTAGGCCTTCTGCTTCTCCCCAGCACCCATTCCATGGAATTTCCTGTTTAGTGATAAAATACTGCTAATAACAGTAAAAACACCTGTACACTGGTGTGGTAGGTCTCCATGGATTTTTGGTAGGACTTGATGCTACCCCTGTTCTGCAAAGCAGGAACAATAGGTGCAGAGAGTCAAAGCACTTGCCCCAGGACATCAAGGGGATAGAGCATCACCTTGAGACAATCACCATCCATGTCTCCTCAGCTCCAGCTGCATGCCTGGACCACTAGGGAACCCCAGAGCTGGGAAAATTGAATACCATCAAATAATTAACAAAAATAGTGACTCACCACCTAGAGCCAAACCTTATTGTGGAAGTTATGTTAGGAGTTTGAGATAAAACAACTGTCTCAGCCTGTCTTCACAGGAGAGGTGCTCCAGATCTCTGATGATCTTTGAGACCTTCCCCTGAACTAGCTCCAACAGTGGCTTTCTTATGCTGGGGATTGCAAGGCTGAACACAGTGTTGCAGGTGAGGATCTCACAAGAGCAGGATAGTATTGGGACAAATCGCCTTCCTTGACCTGCTGGCCAAGCTGCTTTTGAGGCAGCCCAGGATAGAGTTGCCTCTCAGGGCCACAGGTGCACATTACCAGGTCAAGTGCAATTTTTCCATCTGCTAGTATTCCTGAGTTTTTTGCCACAGTGGTGTTTTCAATCTGTTATCACCCAGTCTGTACTGATACTGGAAACTACCTTAACCCGGATGCAGGACCGTGCACTTGACCTTGCTGAACTTCATGAGCTTCACATTGATCCACCCCTCAAGCCTGTCAAGATCTTTCTGGATGGCATCTCTTCTCACAAGTGTATGAACTGCAGAACTTAGCTTGGTGTTACACAGACTTGCTGAGGATGCACTCAATTCCCTGTCTGTGCTGCTGCTGAAGATACTGAGCAGCACTGGTCTCAAGTGACAGGACATCTCAACTTTTCACTGCCTCTTCAGCTGGAAGAAGAGCTCCATCTCAGAAGTACATCATCCAGAAGTACAGAGGCCTGTACTTCTTGGGGTCACTTCAGCAATTGTCTACCCACTGTTGCAAATTTTGGCCTCAACGAGGGCCATGCAACAGAAAAAAACCCCAAACCTGCCTGCAGTCCCCATTGCCATGGGACAGGAAGCAGAGAAGGCCGCCATAGGTTCTAATTCCCCTCAACTTTGGCATCTTCATGGCACAAGAACCATAGCTATGGACATCTTCCTCACTGGCCAGGTGCCAGGGAGGTTGAGGAACTGATGTTTTGTTTAGGGGTCTGATGCAGTCACTCCATTGCAAAAGTGTTAAGTAAAAGATATGGGACAGCAAGCCCTTCAGGAGTGTGTTGTATCCATAGTTGTTCCCAAAAGGTGCTTGTTTGAGGATTTTACTGCAGGGTACTAAACCTTCCCAGTTTTTCTGCACAATCACCAAGCAGAGGGTAGCTGGAAAGAAAAGTGCTGGACCTATGAAGAGAAATAAATACAGTCTGACACTATGGCATAGCACACAAAGCAAAACGTTTTAAGAACCTTGGGTTTTTTTCAGTCATATGCTTGCTCTTGTTACACTCCCCAGCTTTGCCCCTATGTGTAGGCATGTGTGTGGTCACCCAGATGTGATCCCAAAGTGTTAGTGGCTTGGATTTCCTTGGAGCTGGGGTACTGTTAGGGCCACAATTTGCAGAACACCAGAAATTTTTTAACTTCAGGCTCCTTTTAGGTATGACAGTGCAATTTTTCACTAAGAGTTTTGAATGTGTAGGCCAGGGTAGAGTTATAAGTTATTTTTTAAAATGTTGACTGGCTGTTGAGTGAAGAGGTGTCAAAATAAAACTTTTGACAGTTGTGGGATGCAAACAGCAAATCCTTGGCTCTCAGAGATTTCAGTTATTGAACTAGTTCTATGTTCAGACAAAGGAGACAATCCCTCAAGAAAAAAATACTTGCTAGTCCACAAGACTGCTATCTTAAGGAAAATAGTAACTATGCAGAGCAAGATTGCTTTTAACAGCATGATGCACTCAGTCGGTGAATTGCATCAGCAACTGAGTTAAAGACTTACTTTCACAAAGACTGGAGCTTCAAATCTGTCTAGACAAACAGAGGGGAAAAAAATCCCTAAACCATTGAGCCCTAATGTTGTAAACAGTCTGTTATCAAGACTGGTAATACAGACAGGGCCCTACTGTTCTCAAGGACCACCCACAAGAGAAAGAATTCGATATGGCAGCTTGCCTGAAAAATTTATTTATGATAGACTGGTATGTGGTAAAAGCATAAAAGAGCTCTAGGAGTGATGAGTGCTTTGGTGACGGAGCAGCTGAGGATTGGCCTTGACAGTGACTGCAGTATGCACTTCAGAAGATGTCAGTTCTCTTAAAACACAGCAGAAAGACAGAGAGGTTGCAAATGGTGTCCTTGGCTATTCCCATGGCAATGACATTTCAAGAATCAGAAATTAATCATACCCCACGTGTTAAGAGCCAATTATCTTTTTTCTTTCTATTAAAAAAAAATTGAAGAGCTTTCTTGCAGGTTAAGAGCAAACCTGCAGACTGTGTGCGTGTTCTTTAAGATATGATAGCATATCTCTTGGTACACTAGGGTTTCTGCAGATGAAGGCAGAGTTCAACATCACAAGTAAAGTTTTCCCAAAGTTAGAAAAACTGTCAATCACTGTTTGTGGCTGCAGGGAAAGCATGGCAGATGTCTGGTATAAACTGCCCCTCAACATCTCCTTGCATCTCTTGGGGCAGCCGTGAGACATTGAGAGCCTTCTGAACCACATTTTCTGTCTTGGATATTAAAGCTAAGTATCTACACCCAAAGTTCAGTCCCCACTTCATAACAATATGTGTGATTTATATTCAAATTACTGGTTAGCTTAGCAAGCTGAGGGAGTTATAGCAAAGTACTCTTCTGATGTATTTCTGATGTAGTCTCCTACATTGACTTTGGTGTATTTTAACCTTTCAGAAATGATCAAGTACAAGAGTAACTGAAATGTTTATACAAAGAACATTTCAAACTAAAACTACCTAAATTCTCCACTGTTTCAAACCTAGGTGAATCTGGGCATTATTCATGAAAATCTAGAAAACTGACCAAAAAAGAAACAACCTATGAAATAGTTCTATCACTCCAAAGCTTTTTTTTTTGTTTGTTTGTTTTGTTTTGTTTTTTTGTTGTTGTTGTTGTTGCCAAGAAAGAAAACTGAATGAAAAAAGTTTGGCTAGCATTACTGGCTACTTGCTCAGTGAAGAAAAACAGCTGAAGGAAAAGCAGCTGGCCCAAGAGGGTTATTACATTCCTCTCTCCCCTCCATCACTCTGCAAACTTCAGGGCTAAATGATATGGCAAGAAGGAGTGGAGAGCAAGGTCAAACACAGTTTTATGCGCTGAAGTCCCAACTCTATAGCTTTGCTAGCACACAGGGAGAGTGTAAAATCTACTGGAGGTGGACCTACTGCAGTTTGTATGTCCCTGAAGTATCAAGGCAACTAGGATTGTTATTCCCTGTGAATAGTTTAAAAGAAATCTATTGGTCTTTCCCAGGGAACCTTTTGGAAATGTTAAAGATGGCAAAATTCTGTGTGGCTGAAAAGTTATGCTTGCCAAAGCTGGAGATGATAAAGGCTAATTTCAGTCCCAAGAGAGACTTAGCTGAAACATTATGAGAAAAAGGGGACATCCTCCTGATGTGAGACCTCTCAGCGTTGTGTGCACAGTGTGAGTCCGTACTGACGAAATATGTCCAGTAAACAGATCAAAGAAAATTGATGTCAGTGTTCTGTTTATTGTCTTCAGACAGATGGGATTTACAATATAAATAACTAATAGAAAGAAAATGATGGTAAAACTATATTAATACAAAAATACTTGGCAAAGGAGAGGAGGAAGTCAAAGGCAGTTTTGCTTTGATATAAAGTGTACTTTGGAGGGAGGGGTGAGGGGTGGGGGCAGGTGATGGGAGACAGAGAGGGAAAGGTAACTCAGATGCCTAAGCTGGACAAATAGAGGTGAAGTGGCTTAGATTGAAGATTGATGTTGGTGCAGGCTCAATGCATGTCCAGAGGGGAACACTAAGGTCCCTGAGGCAAAGTGTTCCTCCAGGGAGACTTTATCCCACATCAGAGATACGAAGATGCGAGGCCTCTTTCTTGGACGACTTATTAACAAAAGTGTAAGAATGATTTGTTAGAATTACTACTGTTTAATGACTTAGACTATGTTAGCACTGCAAGTGCTCAAAAATTTAATTACTGTCTTAAAGAATGTAGACCCTAAAGTAACTTCTTGAATAAAAAAGATGCAGTATGTGGTAGTGTTATATTTGTTTGACTTCCCTTGGGCAGGCCAGACCAACATCCATAAGCATACTTTAGAAAGTACAGATCTATCAGCGTGGAAATCAAGGCAGGAGAAAGGTTTCCAGTGACCTCAGTGGGCTTTGGCGCAGTCCCCAGTGAGACAGAATGCTTCTTTGCATAAAACCAGATACTGTCTGCTGAGAGTGAATACTGTATTTCAAGTAGAAGTGTAGGGTTGTCATCCAGCTTAATTAGATAGTCACAGTAAGGTATTTGAGGTAGCACACGTTTCTTGCAGGCAAGTGATGGTGTTAACCAGACAAATTGATACCTCTTACTGAATATTGAACTACTGTTAATGGAACCTGTAGAACAAAATATCAGAACTGAAATGCTTAAAAGTAGGAACACTGCCCCACTTCCTGGGAAGGAGACATTACTTGTCCTCGCTGCTGCAATAGGTGAGGATGCGCTCGGCAGGGCTCCGGGCAGGGCGAAGCGGGTGAGCGTGCCGCTCCGTCTTGTGGCTTACGGGAAAACACGATCATTGCCTAGCAACCCAAACCGCCTTCCGCGAAGCAGTAGAGGAAGAAGCGGCGTGGCCACTAAGGGGTGCTACGAGAGCGGGAGCTGAAGGGACCGTCTGCAGCCTGTGCGCGGGAAATACCCCCCGCGCGTGGCTGAAGGGCTCCGGGGCTCAGGCGGCGCAGCAGCGCGCCCGGCTGCGCGGCGAGAACGAGTCTCGGCTCGGAGTGCAACTCAGGTCTTTAGGGTTTGTGTACGCTGCACTATAAAGCTTAAAATCTCCGGAGAGCCATGCAGGTATCTGAACGCGGATACCTCAGGGGGGCACTGTGAGTACAAAATGCAACCCTGCCAGAGCTGCAGATTATTCCTCTGTTTTGTTCCTTTCAGTGCCATTGTAATCTTTGTACATTAATTCAACTTCTCTCTCATAGACTATATATAGTCTTCTCTTTCGTTTTTGTTTTGGCGTTTGTTTTTGTTTTGTTTTGGTTTTTGGTTGTTTTTTTGTTTTTTTTTTTTTTTTAAGGAGGAAGTATAAAACCCTCCCAAATCAAATGTTGATTGCAAGGGTATTTTTTTGTGATCCAGAACTCAGTGAAACTCAGATAAAGACATTAGAGCTTGTAATTTTTGTCCCGACCTCAGACATACACAGACCACAGCACGCTGATCTGGAAAGTCTGACAAACCAGCAGAAAGTCCTGCCTTTTGTACACCTCTCAACAGTGCACCGTCCACATTAATAGCTTCTGAAAGAGCCAACTGGGCACACTCACACCAAAAACTCACTGATGTCAACACAATATTGAAAAGGGATCAACACTACAGGAGATCAGCCCATAAGGGCACACCTGGATCTGGTTTATGTCTGTTCTGTTCACAGACTTTTGTCTAAATCCCCTGTGTTGTCCCGTTCCTGCCCACAGGGTAACATATGGCTGGGAGTTGGACCATCTGACTGCTTTATGGGTTCTTATCTTTCACTGTGCCCCACACAAGCAGAAATACTTCTAGATCTGGCAAAGCAAACAATGTTATAAGTGACACAGGGTAAATAAAACATCTTTTTGTGTTTGAAGAACATGAAAGAACATTGTATATCTTCTTGCTGATCAAAGGTGATTATATTGTCCTTTTTGCTGCAGATACAGATTTACTCTTGTATTCATCTAATACTTACAACATGTAGGGCTGCTTTAGTTTGTCACTCATATTTCCTAGTTTGCCTGGCTCTGTTTTATCTGGGCTTTAACCAAGAAGGTTTATTGTAGAAAGGTAACTGAATATTTATGCTCACTTTTTATTCTAGCCTTGGTTTTCACCTGCATCTCCTTTCTAATCTACTCCACCTCCTACTCTTGAACCTATGTATATCAGCTGAGCAGTACTGGTGATTTAATATAATGGTAATACATTTAACTTCAAACAGACTGGAAATATCTCAGATATGACCAGAATGGTGTTCTCCCAGGTTTTCTGCAGCTTGGGCTGTGTCTGCTGTTTTTCTTTTCTTGTTTTTCTGTGTTTCCTTGGTCTCAGGCAAGTGGGTAGATCACTCTGAGAAATGGTTTCTTGATTTCCTTATTTTGTTTGAGTCTTTGGATGAGACCAATTTCTAGGAAACTAAAGCACCTTTAATGTGAAGATAGATTAAATCTTTGTTCTTAGCATGAGTTAAACAATTTGTAACTACAATCATGCACCTGTCTTCACCTAGTTTCTCTTCTCTCTCCTTCATTTTCCAGAGGGAAAATGATTGGGTTACGTGGAAAGAAGGTCTTTTACTGAATAAGGTTATTTGTGTTTACAGGAGAAGAAGTGGACCTGGTTACGAAAGAGGTTTGGAGAGATGCCTAGAAGATGTGAGTTCCAGACATAAACTCCAGTGGAACAACCTAAGGATGAGAGCTACAGACAGGAAGATGAGGAATATGGCAGAGTTGAAGGACTAGAGCAAGGTCCCAGGAGAGCAAAATAAATAGGCACAAAGGTAGAAATCAGCCTGTGAAGGCAAACACCTAGCACCCAAGGGCAAGAAGATGGAGTTTCTGCAGAGTGAAAATTGCAAAAGCAGCAACAGTCAAGATTATTTTTTTTCCTGGCTCCTCCTATGCTTTAAGAACAATCAAAACCTACAAACATTTCAGTTATTACCATCTGTCTCATTGCTTCTCCACAAGGCTAGTGGCTTGTGGAGTTTCTCTATCAGCTCACTTCTGGCCTCGTTTATTCCTTAGGGTTCTGATCCTCCCTGCCACATGGCTGGAAGAATGTGCCCATCAGTGGCCAAAATCCAGATCTGTCCCATTTCTTCTTTCTCCTTGCCTGAAATTTCGGTGTCTGTTGCAAACATAGCTTCAGTCCCAAGATAGGAAAGAGCTGGAGGTTACATGTCCCTTGCTGCTCTCTGCAATGAGTGGTGTGGACTGCCTGCCTCATCAGGGTCTCCTCCTTGCAAGACAACTGCTGTCATTCTGCATTTTTGAGACAAACTGCTTTGAGACATAAGATGCTAGAATGCACTATCTGGGTGCATGGCTGTGACAGAATTAGAGTAATTTAACTGTGTCTCCTGATGTGTATAGTTTCCAGTAACTCCACCTGGGTTCTAAACACATTTGGCCCAATCACTCTTCTGGGGCTGTTTTCCTGCAAGACAATGTGGTACAGCCCACAGTTTTAATTAAAACTTGATTTTTTTTTAGTGAGGAAATTCTCTAGACTGTAACAACTAAAAGCTTCTGAAGATGTTTTGTGTATATCACACTAATGACTTTCACCCAAATGCAACATGTCAGAATGGATAAACAAAGCACATTCTCCTTTATTTCCAGAGCAGCAACTATTTTGAAAGGGAGGATGTTCAATGATGTATTCTGTACAAAAACCTAGCAGAAGCTCTTGGTGTCTGACACAAATGTTCACAGAACAGTGTCTAACCATCCTCACATGTTGATTTTATAGATCCAAGCTTTGAAAGGCAGCTTTCTTTCCCACAAAGCTCCACCCCCATCATAAATCAAGAAATAGATCAATAAATAAAGTAACAAAATGTTTCCACTGCTGATACACAGTAGATGCCAGTTTCTCTTCCTGTTCTGCTTGGCAGATTTCCATGAATGGCACAGAATGGGTGGTTGTACCCTGATAGTCACCTTGATTTCCAGAGCTGCCTGTCATTAGGCGGTGTTGCTGATCCCATCTGGATTACAGAAACCCCTCTCACTGATGAAATCACAGGATATTTCAGTAAAAGTTGAATAATACTCTTTCAATGTTGAATAACTGTGTGTGGACCTGGCAGTGTTCACAACATAGGCATATGGCAAGCATATGAATAACATATTGTACTCTGAATCTATTGTTTTAGTTTGTTTCCAGCAGTTTCAGTCCAGACAAATCCATTGCTAATAAATGACTTGTATTGGTTTGTTCGGAGAGAAAGATGTTTTAGCAGAGGAATGTCCTTCCTTCCCCCACCCCCATCCATGCCTGGCTTTTGGGATATTATTAAAGCAGCATTAAATACATTTACGCAAACAACTTTTTTTCAAGTATAAGCAAGTCTGGCAGAAGGAAAGAAAACTGCATCGTGTAATAAGAATGAGGTAAAGTTTTTCGGAGATATAATGTTCCTTGTTAGATTGACACAGTGGAAAAATCAGACAGCCTTACAGGCATGTATGCCCTTCTTCATATTGTAGTGTAATAAAAGATACTGTCTCTCCTGATGAGCCTCAATTGCTTTTTCCTTGTACCAACACAGCTATGTCAACAAAACTGTTGATATAATGAATTCATACATTTGTGTACAACCGGCACAGATACTAATTTGCCAGCTGAAAATTTCAGATATTGCTTTTGGTCTTTCTAAGGATACATTTGGACTTATTCTTTTCATGTCCTGCAATGTTACAAGCTTCAGAGTAGGAATGAAAATCAAAGTATTTTCAATTTTTAAATTTTTTTTACACTTTTGGATATTCTCCAGCGTAGATGCAAGCTTCTGTTTAACATCAGGAACAGGTTTGCTTTTCTTAACAGCTTCTTAATGACTCTATAGAGACAGCCTCTGACTCTCCCAGGTGCTGTGTAGTTCTTGCAATGGGCATATTCTTTATCCCACTTAAATGTTAAGTAATTTACTACCCTTTCTCCCAAAGAAGGACCACCCTGCACTGTCTGATATGGGGGGGGAGAGGCCTTACAAACACAACAAGAAGGTGATAAGTGCTTATTCAGTGCATTTTCACACTCTTCAGTAACTGCAGACATCCAGCTGGTATATCCATGCCTATGCTGAAGGTGGCTGACTACTGCACGTGGGTTTGGCCTTCTCCTTCCACATCAATCAAATCCTTATGAAACTTACATTTCTGTTGTGGGAGGTATCTTCTCTCCCCAGGAGGGCAGTGCAAAGAGCAGGTACAGACTCTCCCAGGATTTGAGGTGCTGCATTTCCAGTCTGGACACTGTTCCCACCTCATTTGCTGCACGTGGGGTAGATCATAGAATGGTAAGGGTTGAAAGCGATCTTTAGAGATCATCTAGTCCAACCCCCCAAGATGACCTCCTCTTCCTCTCAAGAACAATCTCAGTCACAGAATCATAGAACCATGGAATCCTTTCAGCTGGAAGAGACCTTTAAGATCATTTGTCCCAGCCCTATCAAGTACTAGACCATTTCCCTAAGTGCAACATCTAATTGTCTCTTAAACATCTCCAGGGATGGTGACTCCACCACCTCCCTGGGCAGCCTGTTCCAATGCCTGGCTACCCTTTCAGTAAATTCCTCCTAACAGCTTAGAAACTGTACTACTGACCCTGGCCAATCTGAAACTGTAATGATTCTATGTAAGATGACAGGCCAGCCCTTTGGGGATGGAGATCTTCCCCCTACCTCCAGCACTGATCAAGCCATCATGAATGGGCCTGGCTAGAGAGAGTCACAGCCCACACACATGGAGTTCAACTTTTTTCACCTTCAGAAACTACATATTCTGTTGAATGTGGCCATATTGTTCAGGAGGAAGGCAAAGTTTCTCTAGGAACTGGTAAGCTGGGGTGAGTGCCCTTGACTGGTCCAACACCACTACGTTGCAACGTTTATGTAGGGAAAGCTACATCTCAGCCAGGAGGCCAGTGTGACTCCTGGCTAAGCCCAAGGAGTCTCAGGGCCATGTAAGTCCTTTCTCACTTCTGGGGGAACTAGATCTTTTAGCATTTGCAGGAGTAAAGTGTGTGTGAAACATATATCTTCCCCACACATGCATGACGTGAATGCTCTGAAACAGTCAGGCTGTTTATAATGCTGTTTGGATTTTATTACCAAGTAGACACAAAATTATTCATGTACACATCTTGTGTATTCACAAATTATTTTCATCTGTTCTAAAGTAATAAATGTTCTCATGCACCTGGTCATAGTGGTGCTGCATTTCTTATATATCCCATTTGACTTTCTCCCGTCGTTTCCTTTAAAAGTGCAGTATTAATTTGTAAGGTTTCGAAAGTGTGAAAAATATTTTACTCTGATATAAAAAAAAAAGGGGGGGGGATGTTACTGGCTAAAATATTTGCTTTTCAGATACAATTTGAGCTCAGCAATAATGATATTGAAGAAACAGTTTGGCTGCTAATCTTTGGAATTCACCTCTGCTGCTGTTGCTGCAGTCATACCTCTGATCTGACAATAAGCTGTAGAGACCATATACCTCTCTTGTAGTTGCAACATCATCCACATTCCCAGTGCTCTGTAAGTCATGAAACTCTTCTTTACCCTTAGAGGCTGTCACAGTGCAGACTGTGTTATGGAAGAAAGTATCTTAGCATAAAATTCTGACAAGAATGAAGGCATAAGTGACATAAAAAAGGCAGCATCCCCCTGTGCTGCTACGGTAACCCCAAGTCATCTTGCTTGAAGTGTCTGGCACTTGAGCTGCTGTGCCCCAAGGAAGACCCTCTTCTTTTCCAGACCACACATTGAGTACAGTAACCACAGCAGCTCTTATCAGATCCAGAACTTGAAATTACTTGAGCTGCAGCTGCGGATCTGTTGTAAGCAGATGGGGAAGCTGCCACCCCTCCCCACGCGGCATTACTGAGGAGCCTCGCCACACACCACGGTGGTAGCAAATTGCAGGTGGGTTTCTCTAATGTTTCTACTCTGCTGGTACAGCCCAAGGTTCAAGTGCCAGAAAAAGGAAATAAGCTCATGGCTTTTTGAAATATTTTCCCTGATGCTACTGTAAACATGTGTGCAATGTGCAAAAAAAAGGGGAATGCTAGCAAATCTCACATTTCATTGCTCAGTTAAGATAAGATTCTGAGTGATGTTTAGCCAATAAAATGACAGACAAATGGCATTTGTCCCTGAGGTATGTTTCTAGCTGCCCTCCCCCCCACAGCTGGCTGTGTGGAGCACTGACATCAATTTGTAGTTGTGGGAGTTCACTACCACATAGGGAGCAATTGTTGCCTTTCAAGATGCTGCTTTTTTTCTTTTGAGACCATTAAGCTTTCCTATCAAGTCTAAACACTGAGGAAAAATAGGGAGAATAAATCCCACAATGATGCAATTTACAAAGCGTGAAGATTTAGGATATTAAAATACACTGAAAGCAGTCTTCACTTTGTTAAGCTCACTCATGTCCTCTGCTTTGACCTTGGCTTATTCTAATTAACATGAAGTTTCCCTGAGTTAGGGGGGAAAAAAATCCAGAGTGAAATGTAAAGGACATGCAAACAGGAAAATATCTCTAGTGTTTGATGAAGAAGGACAATGCTAAGAAAAAATATGTTCCATTCGAACATGGTAATTCAGAATATTTTTGTGCTTACAGAAGCATAAAAGTCTTTTGGCTTCCATTTAGAGATATTTTGAAAGTACAATAAAAAATTACACTTTAGTTTCTCATCAGATAGTGTCCTGGGTGAGTCCTGACACAGAACAGCATTTTAGAAATGGCATTTAAAGTCTAATGTGAGAGGAAACATAATTCTTCAGGTTTATGAGTAAGGGCTGTAAAGACCATGAGTGATAGTCTGGCAGAAAGGTCCTGGCAAGGAGGATTACAGTGGATTTTAATAAGGCTTTGGAATGTAATGAGGGTACTTTTGATGTCTACGTATTTTGGTGTCTGTTTCTCCTTCCATGTGCTCTAGGGCTAATGCTGCAGCATTAGAAATGCTGAATGAGTGCTACCATGCACATGATACTGCCTTCTTTTGACTGCTGCGTTGTGCCCTGGAAATAGGCCACTGAAAAAAAAAAGCTCTGCCACAGAGTATAACTTTGCAGCAATAGGATGACTCAAGAGAACCCACATGCACCCAGAGTGTATTTCATAGTGTGTTTTGGTAGCTCAAATCTTCTCATCTTTTTGAATCTAGTAAAGGATTCTTTACCTCTAGCTCATTCAATCAATGTGGGACAACACCCCAGGCAACTTAGTTGCCCTTTCTGCTCCCATGTTGGAATGACACTGTGGTGAAGAGAAACTTGAAGGCTTTCTTGCAGGCAAATGTCCTGGCTGCCAGGGAGGGGATTCCTGAGGAGATACCCCACTAACAGCTATCTGCCAGTAGCTTCTCTGAAAACCATCACAACTTTAATAACAATTATGCTGGTGCTGGCAATTCTTCTTTCTGTTTTTAGCTCAGTGGGATTGATTCATGATAGAAGCTCACACTGCTAAACCCGGGCTGTGTCTTTCTTTTTTTTTTTCCTCCCCAATAGGTGAAAGATGAGAAAGCTTCTTAGAACAGAGCTTCATCTGTAGGGAAACAGGGAACTCAGCTCACCTACTTCATAAAGAAATCCCAAAGGAAACTTTCTGTGTTAAAATGTCCCTTGTTAAAAAGCTGTGAAGTCATAAAATTTTACCGAACAATGGTTTTCCGTACAAAAGGGCTCTTCAGTCAATAGTTCCTCTCTAAGCTGTTCCAAATCACCCTGGCTTCAATAAGCTCAGATCCTCAAACAATCAGTGCAGGAAACAGTGTGACTTCTATAGGTTTAGCAGCTGTTCAACATGCTCTGTTGTGGGTCTCTCTATCTGTGTGCAATTTTCTGACACTTTTCGCAGACTTACAATATTGTGTCTATCAGACAGGACACAGAAGAGATGAAATTTTAAAATAGCTTGTGGGGAAAGGCATTGTCTATATATATTTTTCTTTCACTGATATGAAGACAGGAGACTCACTTTTTAAGGCTATAAATGGTTTCTCAGTAGAGCGGCAATTTAAAGAAGGACTCTCTGAGCTTCCTGGAGCAGACAAGCAGTTGGCAGTCCCATATGGTGATTAAAGCCAGTGTTATTTATTATCCAGTGAACACTACGATGAATTAAAAAAAATTGTAGTCCAAGGTTTTCTACAACAGTTGAAGCTCTGATGTTTGTTTCAATGGAAAATAAAAAGAATGCTTACAGTCTCAATACTGTTCTCCTCTATCTAAGGGTCAGTAAATCAGAAATACGGTGGCAATGAAATGTATTTCCCCTTTCGCTTTCTCCAATTGAGTACCACACTTTCTTCTTGTCTCTGAGGTGCAACAGCATGTTGCTGTTCATGCATTCACTTCTGCCACTGTTCTCTGCCAGGACACCTTCCTGAGAACAAGTTTCAGATTTCATAAAAAAACCCTGCATCTTCCTGAGTTCACCTGTAGTATGTAGTTGAATTTCCAATCACAGGCAAACCAGAAAGTTGGAAAAGCATTGTTGAAGACACTTGTGTCTATGATTTTAAGAGAGTGGATAAGGTGTTCTGTTTATCTCCCAAATGCACAATTTCATTCAGAGATCTTCCTCGCTCATAAAATAAGGCTGGATAAATTTCTGAACAGAATGTTACTTCAAAAACCCAAAGCAAAATTATCAAATTGTTATTTAGGATGTCCAACAGAACCTCTTATATTCTCTGTGTTGCTAAAAGTTCAGTGTGAATTCCAGCTTATTTGCTACAAAGTAAACAAAAGTGAAAAATACCTTCACTGAAAATGTGACTGATTTCTCTCTAGCTGTACTTATTTCTAGATTTTTTTAGATTTAATCGACTTTAAGGCCATAGGAGATGTCGCTATCATTTGTTTTGTTATCTATGTAACTGAGACAATATAAATATTTGTAAAGGTTCCTGCATTTCCCCTATTTGGAGAATTTTCATACACATAGGAATTTCTCTGAAGGTTGTATGAAATTAATGATGCCCAGTCTTTCGCAAAAACTTGCAATCCAGAATGGAAAAATCAACATATGTGGAGGTCTCAGCAGAAAACAGCTCTTTTCTGGCAGATAGCTGTAGTTGGTGGACTGTACATCTGATTGCAAGGGTCTGAATTTGATAATACTATAAATCCATAATAGAGACACTGGTAATACAGCACTGTGGTGTTCTCAGATGGTTCAAATAGAATACAATGGGATTTCAGATTATCCAGATGTCAGACATATCCTTCAGTTCTAAAACTTACTGGATGTTTTGATTTTCTTTTTTTAAATCATGACTCCTGGATTGTCTTGGAGCTAGTTGGGCAATTGGAATTTATCTACATTCCACACAGATTTCAGCAGACTTTCCACCACATCAAAATATCCAGAATGAGAGCTGACAGGTCTTTTTTACAATCATATGTTCACACGCTTGAGTGACAGTTTGCGCATTAATATGATGTTGCTTCATTTTGTTCTAAGTATTTTAGGATCAAGGTAGTAAGGGTATTTTTATTACATAGGGAAGCTGTTCATAATCTATGTCTGTATCTACTCCTCTGTTTTGCAGTCAGGTTTTTCCACTCTAGCTCCAAACAAGTCACATGGTTTAGATAATTTGAGCTACATGCTCATACATTTGAGAAGTGCAGCAGTCAAATCACTGTCTGCATATGTCCAGTGGTGGAGTTGCATCAAAAAGCGTGCAGAGATCCTTTAGAGACAAACACTTGTTCCCAAAGCTTCCTTTCCATAGAGGTCTATCACTCTGCTGCATTATCAACCAAGTACTAACAGACTTTAAGTGTTGGTTGCCTACCTCTTTCCCTCTTAATGACAGGTGTAGATAAAGTGTTCACACTCTTGTCACAACTAAAATGTGTGCCACTGACAGTACCGTTCTATGATTCTATGATTCTCACATGGACACTTTGAAATGGGCTAAAATTTTCCAGTTAAAGCATGTGCCTAAAGGAAATTGTTCAGGTTCAGTCATTAATTGTCAGATAACACAAGTGTCTTCTCTTTCAGACAGAGTGCAGTAAAAATGTGTCTTTAGAAATCTGGACTAGCCTCTCCTTTTCCCTTTCCCAGGGAGCTCAAATTAAAATTATACCAGGGAATGATCATGCTGCAGCACACATGCATGCACAGAAGCACATATTTACTGAGTTCAAGCATTTGACCGTTAAGGCTGTCTGCAAGGTGTAGCATTCAGAGCAAATGTTTTCAGAGACCCAAGGCAAGGCAGTAATGTTTATAAATACCCTTTGCCTTTTTTAAAGAGAGAATTTACCAGCAGCTTCATGCTTCAGTGATGCTTTATGAGTCTCAGTATCCACACAAAGCATAAGAGTTGTAGATAAACAACCCACAGTGCTAGCAAGCAATCATAAGTATTTCATGAACGAAAAGGTGGTTATCAGAGGGAGTCAACATGGATTCACCAAAGGAAAATCCTGTTTGACTAACCTGATAGCCTTTTATGAGTGCAGAATCGGCTGGCTAGAGGAGGGGAGAACAGCAGACGTCATCTACCTTGACTTCAGCAAGGTTTTTGACACTGTCTCCCACAACACCCTCATCAGAAAGCTCAGTTAGTGCATCTTGGATGAGTGGACAGTGAGGTGACAGAGCCCAGAGGGTTGGGATCAGTGGCACAGAGTCAAATTGGAGGCCTGTGGCCAGTGGAATTACTCAGGATGGGTTCTGGGGCCAGTCTTGTTCAACATCTTCATCAACGACCAGGATGAGGGGACAGAGTGTACCCTCAGCAAGTTGGCTGATGACACCAAACTGGGAGGACTGGCTGATTCCCCAGAAGGCTGTGCTGCCATTCAGCGGGATCTGGACTGGCCTGGGAGTTGGGCAGAGAGGAACCTCATGAGGTTCAACAAGGACAAGTGCAGAGTCCTGCATCTGGGAAGGAACAACCCCAGGCACCAGGACAGGCTGGGATTGACCTTCTGGAGAGCAGCTCTGCAGAGAGAGACCTGGGAGTCCTGGTTGATAATAAACTAAATATGAGCCAGTAACGTGCCCTCATGGCCAAGAAGGCCAATGGCATCCTGGGATGCATCAAGAAGACTGTGGCCAGCAGGTAAATGGAGGTTCTTCTCCCCTCTCTACTCTGACCTGGTGAGGCCTCATCTGGAGTCCTGTGTCCAGTTCTGGGCTCCTCAGCTCAAGAGGGACAGAGAACTTCTGGAGAGAGTCCAGCGCAGGGCCGCCAAGATGATGACGGGACTGGAGCATCTTCCTTATGAGGAAAGGCTGCGGGAACTGGGGCTGTTCAGCCTGGAGAAGAGGAGACTGAGGGGAGATCTCTTTAATATTTACAAATATTTAAATGATGGATGTCAGGAGGTTGGGACATCCCTTTTTTTGATATTATCTAGCAACAGGACAAGGGGTAATGGAATGAAGCTGGAGCACAAAATTCCATTTAATTATAAGAAAAAAGTATTTCACTGTGAGGGTGAGGGAGCAGTGGCACAGGCTGCCCAGAGGGGTTGTGGAGTCTCCTTCCTTGGGGGTCTTCAAGACCTGCCTGGCTGTGTTCCTATGTGACCTGATCTAGGTTGACCTGCTTCTGCGGGGAGGTTGGACTAGATGATCCCTAGAGATCTCTTACAACCCTAACATTCTACAAGTCTATGATTTTGAGAAAGAATATGCACCACAGAAAAGTACTGCAGCTAAAAGGAAATGGTAAAAAGGAACTTTGATGTGACTCGCTGTCTGAGATTTGACTGTTTAACCTTCTTTAGCTGAGAGAATTTCAGATGCATATGAATATTTGCTAACACTTCCATTAATCAGCAAAGAGGAAAGGGAAGTTCTGGGGCATGGGTTCTCTAATCTCGCAGCAGATGTCTAGATGGGTGACAAAAATTCATCCCCATTGGCTGCTGCTGAAGTCCAATGTAATAGTTCATATCAACAATGTCTAGATGCGGGGGAATTAAGTTGTAGACATACATTAATAAGATAATAAATCTTGATGTCTGAATTTTAGGCAACTGAATTTAGATCAAACTGATTTCATTCCCTCTGACGGAGGAAGCGAGTCTCTCAAATGGCACTGAAACTGAATTAAAGAGCAGCTGAGTTGGTTTTTAGGAGAAACAGGACTAAACTTGTAGTTTCTCTGGCCTTCTTCAAAGGGGCATCAGATTTGTAGCAGGACTCAGAGGAAATAGATTGCTGTTTTGCAAGCTTTTCACATGATCGCAGTTCGTGAGTGTTTTGGAGTGGATATGGAGGAGTCTATGGTATCCATCAGTCATCCTTAATGAGAAACCCCTCTCATCACTCTCTTTTAAACACAGAATCTGGGACCTCTCTGCTAGTCACAGCTGGCAGAAAGAGAAAATCAAGTAGGAAGCCCAAAGCCATTTAGTGCTTTGTAGGTCAAAGTCAACACCTTCGCTTCAATCTGGAAAAGCAGCAGGCGAGCAGCAGAGATCACAGAGTGCTGGTGTCACACGTTGCCATGCTGAGGGGCTGTCAGCAGAAATCCAATTCAGGGATTGCTAGAAAAACAACAGATAGCAAAAACTTTGTTTTGCTTCACTTCAGCTGTGTCCTGAGGTTACCAGCCCTCATAGAATGACGACGACAATGTACGTTTTTACAGTCCAGCAGAGTTCAGAGCCCTGGTAAAAAAGGAAAGCACTGCTTGGTCAGCTCCACACAGGGATAACAGTTCAAGGGTTCGTGTTTATTCCCCTCTCAGATGAGCTGTTTTCCCAAGAACATCTTTGTTACTTTTTGCCATAAAACAAAAGGTCGGGTTTGATGTTGCTCCTAGAAATGTTCTTGTTGTTCTGTTTGTTTATATAACCCCCTTCTCTTTCCATCTGATGGAGAATGAGCCCTGCTGCTTAATGCCAGCTGCACACAGGATTGTGAGAAGAATGACAGCCCGCAAAAGGGGGCCAGGGGAGGGGGCACAGAGGGGTGAAGGAAATAAAGAGAAAATAAGCAGAGTTTTGCCTCTGGCCATTTGCAAACAGCTTGTGAGATCCTCACATCACACACATTGCTGGGTAGCCTGTGACGTTTCTGAGCACACAAGCTGTCATTTCCTCACAAGGAGTCAGCACTGCTAAACCCTTTTAGGCGACGTGGGTGGGCGCTTTAGAAGACACACTGTCTCATCCCATTCAGGAACTACCCTCTGTCACTAGTCTCCTGGCATGCTGGATGTTTGTTGTTTAAGTAAATAAACTGGCCAGTGTCTCAGGCTAGCTGTGAATGCTGCATCCTCCCACCACCACCCTTCCCCAGCCACTCCAGGGAACAGGAGGGGAAAAAAAAAAAAAGAAAAAAGAAAAAAAGAAGAAAACAGCAAAAAGCAACAAGATGAAAAAGTTCACAGAAAGCTCTGATGCCACCCACTAAGCTCCAACCTACAAATAATCAGAGACCAAATGGTGTCATTAGAGGGCCCAACATCCTGTCAGCACTCCGCCTTCCTATGGGAAGTCTGTGGAGGAGATGATTTCGAAACCATCTTTCCAGTCTCTTTCAAAAAGATTCTGGGAAACACCATTCACAGGACACTTCGGTTTTCCTTGTTTCTTCCAAATGAACCTTTCACATTTCAAGTCAGTAGTCAGCTTCAGCAAAACTGAAGGAAAATTGTTTGAAGCCCTGTTGTCACCTTCCATCCCTTCTAGGCTAGGATTTGTATTGGTGTACAAGAGAGATGCAAGATTGTGAATCTGCACCTGTTTCGTCAAGAATGTGCAGCCAAGATTGCAAAAAGGCTTGTGTTTTATGGCATCTCTACAGATTCTTTTTTTCTATCTTGATTTTAAGCTAGGACAGAGATGCACATTTCAATACATATCGTCTCTACAGTTAATAGGAATTTTTCAGATTGGCTGGCATGGTAAACTTTATTTTGTGTCGTTCTATTTATGAATCCATGGATGTTCATGCCACCACAATGTAAAAACCTCCTTAACTGGATCAGGTCGATAAACACCCTTCATTTCATATGTGAGAAAAAAAAAATCATCAGAGTAATTCCAGCAACTTCTCTTTGAAATCACTAACTGCATGATTTTCTCCCTCTCTCATCCCTTCTGCTTTCCACTGCCTCTCTATGCCTGGATCTACAAAGTGATAGTGATTTAATAGGTTAAATGACTTTGCACATTAGTCTTTGTGTCTATCTACTACTAGGGAACAGAGTTTCTCACTAAAACACTGCTTCTGAAGAAGTTGCTTACCTATTTATTGTGCAAACAAAGTTAATTGAGAAAAAAAAAATGAGGGAAAGGTGACAAATCACTAAGGTTTTGCTCTCTTGGTTCTGCTTTTCCCCCCCACACATGCTCATCTGTTTTGAGAGTGGATTAAAGAATGTCAGCCACGATAGGCGCAAGGACAGATGAACCCCACCACTAGATGCACCTTGCAAATGCAGGATTACTAATCTGAGTGATTTTTTAGGATGCCTAGCAAAACTGGCTTCCAGGAGTGCTTGATCCAGTGACGATGTCATAAATCATAAATTAGCCATCATGAGCCATCGTGTGGTGATGGTTCATTGATTATCCTAGTATGTCAATACAATTGTCCATAAATAATTTGGAAAACACATTCCTCACAGATATCAGCACCTCTCAAGTAGACAAGCAAGGCAAAAAGGCTAAGTCGAGAGACTGGGATGGATCAGCCTCTGGAATTTGTCAAGAGAGGCAGCAGCGTGCACAAATGACTTACTGTAAATCACATCTCTGAACCCCAGGGCCACACAGATGACACTACATCTCCCCACACCACTTCCATCTCCTATTGACAAAAGAACCAAGACTCAAAGCTTAGAAGCAGATACATAGGTCTGAGTTTCTTCTGAGCTCAGCAGTACTTGCTGCCATATAATCTCCCTCCATTTGCATCTGAAACTCATTCAAAACGAAAAAAGAAAGACAATCCTCTAAGCTCAAAACTCCAATCCTTAAAAGTAAGACTCAGAATCATGGAATCATTTTGATTAGAAAAGAACTTCAAGATCAAGTCCAACCACTAACCTCACACTGCCAAGCCCACCACTAAACCATGTCCTTCAGCATCATCTACATAGCTTCTCATTGTCTCCAGGGATGGTGATTCCACCATCTCCCTGGGCAGCCTGTGCCAGTGTCTAACAATCTTTTTAGTGAAGATGTTTTTCTTAATCTCCAATCTAAACCTACCCTGACACAACTTGAGGTCATTTCCTCTTGTCCTATCATTCTTTACTTGGGAGAAGAGACCAACCCTCACCTCACTACAGTCTCTTTTCAAGGAGTTGCAGAGAGTGATTGTGTCTTCCCTCAGCCTCCTCCAGCATAAATATCCCCAGCTCCCTCAGCCTCTCCTCATAACACTTGTGCTCTAGACCCTCCATCAGCTTCGCTGCTCATCTCTGGACATGCTCCAGTACCCCAATGTCTCTGTTGTAGTATTTCTATCTTTCTATTCAACTTCTTTACTTTCTCACAATCCTCAACAAGAAGTTTTTGTCACTACAGAAGGGTTTTTCGCTTCTATGAATAAGCAATATAAGAGCAAATCAGTTAGATGCCAAATTTAGGACTCACTGTAGGTAAACAGAGAAAGTGACAATAGAGTCACAGGTGCTTGACAGCAGCATCTTCAGCAGTTAATGAGGGCCTGTTTTCACCTTTGCAAAATCTTTCATTATGAAACCAAAACAAACCCTGCATTTGCCTAAGGTTTTGACAAATTTTAGGGAACTTTGAAAACACAGGAGGGAAAGGCCTACTGCTCTCAGGGAGAAACAAAGTGATCACATTGATTTAATTTCTCCTTCTTCCTTCCAAAACAATAGTTTAATATTTCAATAGCAGTTGCTTTGACTGAAGCAAAAAATCAAAGCAAAAAAGGATCCAGAAAACCCCAAATCCCCAAAAAAAGGCACAAAGAAAATCCTGCCTCTCAGAATCCCTCATGCAGAAAAAAATCCTCAGGTGGCAGGTTAAGTCATTACTGGTGTAATTAAAGGAGTGTAAATAAGTGTAAGCATACAAAATAATACAGCCCAAAACATTTTAAAGCCTTTTTAAATCATCCTAAGTATGGAAGTTAGGCTTTAACAGCTCTACTTGCAAATAACTGCAGCTAGTTTTTGGTCTGTATGTTGTACCAAGCTTCATGTGACAGCCTGGGAATGTCAGGTTACGAGAGGTCATTCACTGTCATTTTTCAGCCCCTTCAGAGTGGGAAGATGCTGCTATTCCCAATGGCCAGGTCCCTACTGTGGAAATGCCAAGTGTTTTCAGTTTCTGCTTTCCTGTCTTGTTGAGGATGTCCTCTCTAGATCAAGCATGGAAATGTTGCTTCCCTTCTCCACCTGATTTGAAGACTCAGCATGAAGCAAAAGGCCTTGTCTCTTCCTAGGGAAAAGATCCTTCACCCTCTCCCTGGTTTAGGGTGCAGTGAGAGCTACAGAGAGACCAAGTCAGTAACTTTAGTAATAGGCAGGATGTTGGCTCTGGAGCCAGTCTGCGTGAACTTCAGCTGTTGCTGTGAACACTTCCAGGCAGTTTAAGTCCCACAATTCCTCCCCACAGCCAAATGAGACATGAACCACATTTTAAACCCAGCAGTGCTATCCATCTCATAGTCTATCTAAATGTCATCTTTCACCCAACCTGAGCAACATATTTATTTTTCTTTTTTCTTTTTTTTTTTTTTTTCCAGAAGGTATAGGGAGATTTTATCAAGTTCAGTTCCGCTTTGGAGAATGACTTTAAAATGGCAATGTGCTTATTGTGTGCCTGCCAGATTGAAGTCAAACATGCTGTGCATATCCCTTGGCCTTGCAAGCACAGACCGGTAGCAAAGCACCCATCCGAAAGCCTGTTCTGTGTGTGTATCACCGAACTAACTCAGTGTAGATCGATTTAGAAACAGAGAGTCTGTTCAATGCTGTATTCACACAGACGTTTCATAGGGTAGAGCTGCCACTGAAGGCTGTAGTGGTGATGTTGAATACTAATGAGATAACATGTAATTTAACTCCAGTTGAAATTTGGAGCTGTTATTCATAGGAATCACACATTTTAATTGGGCTAAACCCCAAGTTGTACTGACAAATGTCATTATCCTATTTTACTCCTAGTACAATTTCTGGTGAAAAAGCAAAGCTAAAGTATGGCTACCATGAGAACTATAATAATATAGTTCACTGGTCTGTGAGTTGCCTTTTTGTGGTTTTCATTGTGCATACAGAGAAGGCTGGAGTGTTAGTAACTGTGCTTAAAATGTCACAGTAGGAACAAAAGGAACGTCTCTCACTTTTCTCTCCTATCCTTGAAACAAAGTTTTATAGAAAAACAAATCAACACAGAAACTATGCCTGTGAATCCATTTCAATTTAATTAACAGTATGCTCATTACAAATGCAAACAGGTTCCCATTTTGGCTGCCCCTCTGCTCTCTGGATTCAAGTTTGACTCCTTGCTTTGTTCTAACAGAACAAAGAGAGGAAGGAACAATGTGACCCTGACCCTTCTTTACCACTTCACACACAAATGAACCCTTTCAATATTTAGACAAGCTGTGACACAAAGAGGTCTCATGAGAACAAACACCTGCCACTTCTCCGGACAGCACTTTGACCAGATATTGCCCATCTAGTTTTTGAACAACTTTTACATTCCTATGGCTGTTTTGTAAAGAAGATGGTAACACTTGTGTTCTCAAGACGTAGTCTATATTTCTATGTAGAAGCACACAAAGCACAGTCCCTTCTCACCATGCCACACAAATGTACTCCACCTGCAACCTCACAGCAGTTTTCTTGCCTGGAGTAGTAGTGAGATGGCCTTGGAGACAGGGATAGCTTGATATCGCAGCTGCAAACTTTCTTTGAACATGTGTGTGTACATGCATTTGAACTGAGGGAGGCATGCTCAGGCTCTCCAGATATCTCTCCCTCTTCAGAGTAAGTCCAGACCCAGCAGGTAAGGAGTGTGTTAGGAAGGGGTGGGGATTGTCTAGACTGAAGGTGCCTTTTTGCTCCTTGGATATAGATATGTATATTTATGATGACTGGGGAGCACAGCTGGGGGTTGCCCAGGTGAGAGCTGCAGCAGTAGCACTGTAAACACACATGGGTAGGGCAGGAGGCTGATCTCTGTGTCCTCTGCACAAACTGCAGAAATCTGGCTTCTCTGTCTGCTCCAGTAGCTCTGGAAGCTGGGGTCTGATGATGCTGGTAGTTTTGATGGAGTCTGTTGTCTGGTGATTAAAGAATACTCTCTCTACCCCCAAACCCTAGTCCTTTCCTGCCTAGATATGCAGAGTAAAGGAGTTTTTTACTTGGCTTACATCTGAAAAGCTCAGCAATAGGCATAGAAATCTGGTAAGAGCCAAATATCTCACAGAGTTATGTAACTGACGACTGACATCTGTCAAACCCATTTTAAAATCCCTACAGTACCAGGAACTCTCAGCTTCCCCCGATGACCCATGCCAGTGCTTCACCAGCTCTGCTATTAGAAGTGTTTTCTTAAATTCAGGTACAAATCTCTCTTGCTATGATTTGTGCCCAGTTGTGTCCTATCTCTCATGGACACCAGGAGATTATTTAGAAGAGAGATGTCACACTGAGTGGAAACTGTACTCTGTTAAATGCTGCAACACTGTGTCTGTCCCTGTAACTATTGTACCAAGTGATCACCAAGATCTTATATTGAAACAACTTTTCACAGAATCACACAATCTCAGAATGGTAGGGGTTGAAAGGGACCTTGAGAGATCACGTAGTCCAACCTCCCTGGTCAAGCAGGTCCACCTATATCGAGTCACACAGGAATGCATCCAGGAGGGATTTTCTGCATCCATACTCTCCCTGTGCAGCCTGTGCCAGGGCTCTGTCACCCTCACAGGAAAGAAGCTTTTCCTTAAGTCTAAGTGGAACTTTTTTGTGTTCGAGCTTTTGTCCATTACCCCTGGGTCCTGTCACTGGATGCTACAGAAAAACTAAAGTGCCTTATATTCTGTTGAAGGCTCAGTCTACAAGAAAGACAGGTCAGCTCCTCAATAAAACTCAAGAATCTAATTCCCAGGGGAAGTAATCATGTCATTGACATCAAGGAGAATTTGGTATTAAGCACTTAAGAATAGCTGAGCACCACTTAATATTCTTCCCAGCCAGAATCTATGAGAAGGTTTTCACCTTTGTTTTTGTACTTGAAACAATGAATTTTTTACATTTTCCCCATTTCCTTGGTTCTCAGCAACAGATGCAGACTTTTCCAGGTTAAGTAATGTGCCAGCCAAACATTTGTCACATTGCATAAGCTGAGTCAGAGCTTTCCTTTTCAAGTAAACAACTGCATTTTCAAAATATTTAGGTACATCTCACTGTGTGCCCTCACATCAGATGTGAGCTCTTGCCTGTGATATGACACTGAATAAGATCGCTGTTGTGGTTTGGAGCAATAGCTTCAAAGACTTCCCCACCCTTTACAAGCGAGTTTGTGGCATTCCATGGACTGACTGGTGCTGGGTATTGCTGTGAGGTGCCCAGCTGCATCTGAGAGTAGAGGCAGCCAAACATGCATCCACGCACCCTACCTGCAGCCATGTAGGGAATAGGTAGGCAAGACTGCTTGCTAATGGCTGGGCATGACTGCTCTTGACCATCTTCCTCCCATGCAGACACCCAGGGCCAAATATTTTGTGAAGTGTGACAGGCACACTGTATGTGTTGCACATTGTGTGTCTCCAGTGAGGGTGACGGTCCCTCTGGAAAGGGGATTCCTGCAGAGAGCAGTCACACTTCCAAATGAAAATGTGTCATTTATCTATACTTATTGCTCTAATCAGGTTTTCACCCACAAACACATCATCCAGAATATTTACTACAAGTCTTTACAAACATGTCACCTGTTGTTTATATGTTCAAAAGGAGGGTAGCAGTTCTGCTAATCTTTACATTCTTTCTGTTCATGCTTCATGTTTTCTCCTTCCTGGGAAACCATACAGAAGAATATTTATGCAAATTCCCTAAGTCTCAGCACAGATATTGGTAACATTAAAGAGTTTTAAAACAAGCTACGCCTAGGTGTTCCTGTGTAATTTATGGGCCTATATGAATCAGAGTTAATAGAGACTCTTTTCCCGTTTGTTAGATCAGAGAGCTGAGAGAAGGGAAAATGGGTGTCACTAGTGTGGTTATATGTTCAAGGGCTGAGATTCTGAGGCTGAGAAGATGTCTGCATGTCTAGCTATGCAGAGATGTGCAAAGAACCATCTTGCTAGCAGGCTCCTGATACTATGCTTGAGCATTGAATACTACAAAGTGATGCATGCAGCTAAAGCAGCTGTGAGAGAGGTTAACTTAGAATTAAGAGTTTCTGGTTCTCATTTTTCCTCACTCAAAAAAGATTTGGGTTAACACTTTTCCTGAGCTTTGAATAGAGGCTGCGATCTGACTGTCCTCCTCTTTTTGAAGGAAGACGGTGCTCTAAGCAGGCATCAAGGTGCTTGGAACTGAAAAGACACCACAGGTGTTCATGGCCTGTGTTTTCAGATATCCCCTACAATATGGCTGAGCAACTTTTGATGTTCCTGGGGAAAACGGGCAGCAGATCCTGGGTGGTGGTAAGAGCGATGTATACATGCCATCAGAAATCTGAAACATTTAAACATACAGACAGAAATTGTCAGAGGGATGTGAGAAACTTGTAAATTAACAACAAATGCAGGGAGAGGAAGTCCAGAACAAATACACTGATGTTTTTCACAACCATGGAGGAGTTTAATCCACAGTTTCAAAAAACATATGGTACACTAAACATTAGATGAGTAACAGGCTGAGAGATACTTGGCAATGGTCCATGGAAATTTAAACACAAGGCATTTGTTTCATTGTATTTCTTTTTCTTTAAATATTTACTTTCTGTGTTTTTCCAGGGTACAGTTTTTCATCCCATATGCTTAAAAAGTTACCTTTCCAAATACAGCTTTTGGAGGCACCACACTTGGGGCCACTGGTTTGGTTCCAGTGTCTCTTTGTTTGGATTTAGCCTATTTCCCGAAGGAAAGACAATCATATCCAACTTCTATCCCCCATCCTCAAGCCCCCCATGCCACCACCACTGCATTTTATAACCTTTTTGGAAAAGAATGTTGAGAATAAGGACTGAATGGAATTGGACAATGGCACCCTGTGCATCAACTGGAGCAGCTAGAAAGTGACTTATACTCCATGGCTGCATGGAGTGAAAAACTGTCCATTTCCCATCTCATTTTAATACTGACCCTTAGGCCTTGGAGGGAGGCTGGATAGTACTTAGCTCTGAAATTTCATGGCATGGAAGAGAACAGAAAAACTGGAAAAAATACATTTACCAGGCTATTCTCTTCCAGTGTTGACACATACTGTAATCTCTAAATCCTGCTCTGTGGATTTGAATTGCCATGCAGAGAAGCTGGATTCATGTCTCTGTGTTTGTGAAAGTTTTAAGTCATGATTCAAGAACCACAAAGCATATGATTTAGAGGCCAGCTGAGGGAACTTGAAGATATGGCAATGCTACTAGAAAATCAGGAATTCACACACAGTCCTCCTTCCTAGTCTCCATAACTTCTGTTACTCCTTTGCTTTCCTGAAAAGCTTCATGCTAGGAGGAATTCACTGCTTGGCGTAGGAGGGCCATCACAATTTTTTGTCCCATATGCCATGCTGAAATCCAAGTAGCCATAGGAGCAGTTACTTTTAAGGCTGTTCTTGAGGGGAGTTGCTGCGAGTCAGAATTAAGGCAAGAGTAAGCTAAAATTAAGGCAACAGGCAGAAATAAGAGCAGACAATGAAAAAAAAACTTTGCTGTGCTTCCTGTGGGTTTTAAGAATAGTAGAGGTCTTCATTTTCCCACTGCCCTAAAAAAGTGCTCTGTGCCTGCACTGATGTACCTGTGTATACTCCAGCAGAGACACTGTATGTGTGGCCTTGGAGGAAGATATTTCTGACAGACCAACAGAACAGAAATGTTTGGGAATAGAGGTTAAGACAGATAGTGGACACGTTTGTTTTTTGTAAGAATATGTTAGTTTTATAATTCTTGCATTTTCTTTGAGATTGATCTGTGTCATAACCAGAAAAATAGTTGAGCATCATGAGACACACTTGAGTCAGGTTTAGACCAGCTGGCTCTGATAGTGCTGACAGCACTATCAGATTCTTGTTCAGTGTTCAGTGATGTTGAATTGTTTCAGCAGAAAGGTGCAGCTGCCCAACACAAAGACCAGGGGTCTTTGTCTACATTTCCACAGCCTTCCATGGAGCAACACAAATGTGCCTCTGCAAATTCTGGACCTGTCTGCAGAAGCATCAGTTTTGAGATATGCTGTGAATGCCTGTGAACATAGTGAACAGTTTAATGATATTTCTAAAGACTCCTTGAGGTAATACCGAGGCAAATCTGAGGCAAGAGTAGATGTCAGGAATGGTGTAAGCAAGAATATTAATTTTGTCTGTCAAATTATTCTACATATGGACATATGTTCTTTGATTTGTATGTTTTTCTCCAGGGCTAGCTGACAATTTTCAATGCCACAAAATCTTCCTTTGCATACATATTTTATTTTGTCTTTTAGGGAGATTCAAACAATGTTTAATAAATGTAGCTATTAGTTAGTCGAACAATAGAACACTGCTTGTGCTGAGACTGGAAAATAAGTGAATGACAAACACAGGAGAAGTACATTTGTTAATGTTTGTTCTAACATTCTTCATTCATCTCACATCTTGCAGAGGGGAAAAAAAATCAGTTAAAAGAAAGGACTAAAAACATAGTTAACTCCACAGGAGGGATTTCTTCTTCCATGTTCTCCATTTCATCTGTATCTCATAAAAGTTGGAAGATAATCTAGTCCTTTCTTCTATTAAGTTTATGGACAATTGCAGAAGGCATAGCTAAAGTGGTTTAGCTGATGAAAGACTAAATACTGAAATGTTCAAGGGCAGAAAGAAAAAGCAGGCAGAAATGTTCCCACCAACATGCATGAACACCGTTTACCAGCAATTCAGTTATTTATGTCTTTTAGCATAAAAAATGTCTGAGACAGGAAAAACAAAATGACATTATAACATTCTGCTTTTCAAATTGCATTTAAGATAATAAAATATTATGACATTGAGTAAAACATTTTAAATACAAACAATGAAAAAGGATAAGCACATATGTCTCTGTAATTGAAATGTAGATGTTATCTTGCTTCTCACCAGGCTACCTGCCAAATTATAAATTTTAGGCATGTGGAGCTTGAATTTCTGTGTCTACATTTTTACTAGCAAGCTCTTCAAATATTTTAATAATTTAGAACTAATTATAAAAATGTCATTTTTATATAAACTTTTAAAAATTATGCTAAGATTTTAAAAATAGCATGAGAAGCATTACCTGAAATTGTGCAGATGAGTTCTCCGGAGGTCCACTCTTTCACTAGTAACACATACGCTGATTTTGACAAAGGATCTGACCCTAGTACCATTTGTATTTGTGACACAAGCGCCTTCCAGTAAAACTCCAAAGGAGAATGGCTGCTTAAGAGCAACTTCAAGTTCAGGTGTTCTCAAATACTTTTTCTCTTGTGTTCAGAGAGTACTTTTACGTAATGGCAGCAGGAAGCAGTATGTTGTCTGTTTCCACCACTCCACTTGCCAGTTCTATGCAATCTTAAGAGCAGAGATTTGTGAAGGTGAGGTCAGGCTTCCCAAAGACAGTAGGAGAAAGAACCATGAAAGATACCTCATTTGGTTGGAATCTTAGCAAGGTCTGGGCAAAACAGCTGTTTGATTCAAACACAGATCAGAGACTACTATTTAATCAATGATATGGCAATCTGCCTGTTTTATGTCAGTCTTCTTGGTAAGATGTTGTACCACTGTAATCTCTAGCTGTCAGGATCTGTTGCAACCCTAAAAGGACACAACAACAGTGTGGTGGGGCACACTGAATAGATAGAGGAATAAGCCATTCTCTTGTTTCTCACAATCATGCCTTCAGAGGAGGACCAAGCAAGGCATTCTGTTTCTGATGTGGGCTGTTTAGCTACCACTCAAATTTACAGGTTGATAATTTGCTGCAACACTCATTCATAACAGATAAACCCTTTGTTCTGAAGCTCCTAGAGATATTTGATGTTTCAGTGTCTATGCCCACCATACATTACTGTGCTGCCAAATGACAATTCTTTTTTTTCCATTGTACAAATGACACCAGATCTATAACCTGGTAAGGTATGCACTGTAAAACCATGTTGAAGGAAAAAACGACATACAGGTCAAAATTTGTCCATTACTTGTGAAGGACACTAAATAAATAATTCTAAAGTCTTTTTTAATAAAAAACCCTGAACTTTACTCAGAGATTATTTTGAACCACATACTGAGTATATGTTAAAACATCTCTTCAGGACTAATTGAATCATTATTTGTAAGTCTGTGGAAATTGTAACTGTAAATCCAAATAAAAACACAGTTTTGTTTTGTGTGCAAATGATGCAACTTTTAGTGTAAATCAAATGCTATTTTTTTTCTTTAGTTGCTGCTGAGATATATTTGGACCATATGTAGGAAGCCTACATATGCCCCTGCATCCTAAATATAAACCTTATAGACACTGAAAAGTCGAAGGATTGAAGAATGTGCCAATAGACATGAGCAGACTAATCACTGTCAGAAGGACCAGAAATAACAGAAAAATTTACAGAACCAGTCTCATCTATGTTTTCCCATAATAAATTGAGTCAGTCTCCCATGCTGCCATCCACTTCTTCCATCTTCCCTCATGTGAAATTGTCTCTGGGAAAAAAAAAGGATTTTTCTTAAAGCAAGTTATAAAAATCACCAAGAAAATGAGTTCATTCTTAGCTGTCATCGACAGGCAGTTATTTTTCTGAGGGGCTGCTCATGAGGCATTTGTAGATGTCGTTGGCATGCTGGTGTTGCCCAAACCATCTGCATTCTGATACAGGCAGCTTGTGAATGTCAAGCTAATTAGCCAAGGCTAATGTCTGGTTTCCTGTAGAGAGCTTTTGTGGAGTAATTACCTTCCTCGAGGTCAAACTGCTGTAATTACAGGTCTTTAACTAATCGAGATAAACAGCCTTTGAATTCTTGCAGTGAGTCAGCCAATCATTCTAATGGACTTTTATCTTAACTTACAATGTAGAGTATTATGACAGGTGATAGGAATGCTTTTTATTTGCATGGGATGTAAACAATAACAGCTTTTGCTAAAACCATATAAATTATTAACATCTATTAAAGTCTCCTTAGGCTTATGAGTGAAGTCATTGTGACATGCTTGACAGAGTAGACATTCATACTTAAACCAGAAAGTAGGTATTATCACAGAAGTGAAAGAGCAAGAAGAAACTATCCTCAACCTAATTTCTCAGTCTTTGCCTGTTTTTATTCATTTCTTTTAATAGTAACAATGAACTGTTCTTTGTGGTATAGTATTGAAGCCATTTAAAAATAACAACCCTCCAAATAGCCAGTTTCCTCTGCCTATGTGTTTTTCTTCCTCCGTGCCTCCTTTACTCCTAAAATGTCTTCTTGAGTCTCAGATATTTTGATCTACTGTAGGAACACTGGCAAATGTTTCTCCACCTAACTTTCTTATTTCTAAGGTTGTTTCACTGTAGGATTTCTGCTTCACAAGCTGTTTTTTGCCCTAACCCCTTTCCTCCTGCACTTCAGTGAATTAAAACTCTATTATAACATCTGCCTTTATAAAAAACCTCATCCTACTTCTAGTATACCGAGGGCCTACCCTGATGAAGAAAATGAAATTGAGTGTGAAAGGAAATTAATGGAGGCTTGACCCTCTATCATCTTCTGTAGGCTTCAGCTTAGCTTTGGAGTGCCTAACAAGTTTAGGTAACATATTTCCCCGATTTAAGTAATCGCTATACTACTACATTACTAGAAACACATGTAAGTTTAGTTTGGATTCCTGCCACAGATCAAAACCAATATTTGGGAACAACCTTCAGAGCAATATAACCTACTAGGAAACTGCTCAACAAGGAAGAAAAACATATCTGTACCACTGCTCCCGATTCATTGATTCTTTTAGAGCTAATCAGTTAAAATTGCACATTCCTAGAGTGGTTTTTTTTGAGGGAGATGAGTGTTTTGGGGTTCATTGTTTTTTGTTTTCCAATTTTTGTTTTCAAGTACAACATGATTAAAGCTTTACAATAAATTAAGAATTGTCTAAAGTAGAGAATGATGAACTCAAGAATGGTAACTCATGACCAGACCGTATTCAGTGTTAGAGAGGAATATGCATATACATAAGGAACTAGTTTAGCAGAAATGTGGTAGTCATGTATGTAAACTGACAAGAAACAGTGCTTTAGTTTTATTAATTTTACATACATGACACTCAGCATGAGTCTGCTTTTCTCAGATTTTATAACCCTTAATTCACACTGGGTCCATGTGTCATCATGCAGTGCTAACACTGTGCCATCTCCCCAAGGTAATGACACCAATAAGGACTAGTAAGGGATAAATGAGCTCTTATTAATGAATTACCTGCACATTTACAACCATTTTCCCAATCTCAGATGAAAAAATCTGACTTTTCATCTCCATATCTGTACATACATGCGTTTGCATGTACATGTATTTTATAAAGTATTTGCCTCTTTTGACCTCTGCCACTGGAATATCAGTTCATTAAGAGTAATGGAAAGGTCATGAAGCCCAGTTCAAAGACTTCAACTAATACAAATACTGTCTGCCACACTGGCATCAAGGGTCCTCCCAAAGAAAAGTCTCAGGGAGGTCAAGGAGTACATCAAGAAACACTAGAAGACATCCTTGAAGTGCTGAGTTATTTCGGGTGGGATTTTATGTAACCACAACTGAGTAGAGTTTACAACTCAGACAGTTGCCTACAAGCTAGTTACTCCAGAGTCTTTTCATAGTCTGTAGCTATCAAGTCAATATGCACTGTGAAGTAGGGAATGATTTATTCCTTTTCTAATGTAAGTTCTGAAACAGTCCAGTATTTCCTGAAGAGGGCTGATTTCTCTCTGCTATCTAAAAAAGTCAATAGAGACAGTACTTACAATGTATATGGGGGCTGGTGTGGCAGAAGAGAATAATTCCCTCCTTTTATCAGTCCTACCCCTCCTGCATTTGCAACAAGCATCCTCTATGACTGCTTTTTGTAGCTTCTGTGCTCAATGAGGTACTGGGAATTTTTCTGTGTTTACCCTGTGGCAGTACTTCCTCATTGCAGTACTTTTCCAGAGTAATGCAGTCTCATGCTGGGGACGTATTATATCCACATCTCTTTAAAGATCCCTATTGCTGCCAGCACAGTCTCTGCGCCTTTCTAAATGTGCATTGTTCTACAGCAGGCTTCCTGATCCAGCCTTTCACAAGCTATGTAATGTGGTGAGTCTACTTCTCCTTCCCACCCTGTATACTCTTTCCATTACTGACAATATATTCAAAACAAAAGTATTCAAGAAATTAAAACCAGAATGAGATCCTCAAGGCCAGGATTCAGGATGGGGTTGTAAATGAAACATCTACTTGCCTTTGTAACATTGAAGTGGTATAATGGTAAGTCAGATTTCTCATTTAAAGGGTGGTTCACATGCCAGCACAGACCAGAGCCACATGCACAATGATCCAATTTGAGCAGGCTATAAAGTGCTAAAATGTTTCAGTCCTAGACATGGGAGGACTTTGGGCCCCTGTGACAAGTTAGTTGGGACTTTTAAAGAGGCATGGATCTGAGGCAGTTCGCAAAGCAGAGGAAACAGTATTGCAGTATCCATGTTAACAAGATATGGGCTTGATTATGAAGGTCTGCCAGGAGCAAGAGTTTTACGCATGACAAATCTGACTCATCCATGGCAGAAAATTTCTCTTGTCCTTTGGTGACAGGGGATGAAGCACTGACCATGGTTAATGTAACTTTAAATACAAAATTAATTCCAGCATTTTCCAGTGTAAGGACAAACTCCCAGAGTACTTCGTCTGGAAGCAGCCACAAAGCTCATATAGTAATTGAAGAGTCTTTGATTTCCACTCATCTGCCTACTGGCAAAACCAAGAGCTCCACCAAATGTATACACCCATGAATATCACACAGCATTTGGGGTTTCTTCTTTTAACCCGTCTATGCCAATTCCAAAGAAAACTTGCGAGTTTATTGTTCTCGGGAGAATCTTGGGAAAATACAGAAAAAAACTATTTCCACATAGATTCACAAGCTGGGCGGATGACTCTCCACTGACTTACTGCTGTTAGTATGAAGAGGGTAAAGTTTAATAGTTACAGGAACACTTTAACAGAGGGATGAACTGGAATTGATTCTTTACATCTGCTCCGACTTTCCCAAGGTTGCTGGGAACCATAACACATTCTCTCTTCTTCACTTCACACTTTCCAGTGCCCCAGTGGTATAGGAAGACTTTCCCCACTTCTGGAAATTTAGGTGGGGAATGTTGTATGTGCAAAGTATTACTTATAAAAGGAAAAAGATGGTTATTCACTTTCTGGAAGCAGGACGTAGTGCTTTTGTTTGATATGTACAGATGTTGAGGCAGTGCATTTATAGACTGGTACACATTTTTAGTCATAGTTCATAATGGAAGAAAACGCTAGAAAAGCATTTGTTATATAGTGACATAAAAAATGAGAGTTCAATTTAAGAGGAATATAGAGTTATTTGACCTTTACATTTAGATGGTGTATTTGAAATTGTCAAATTGAGTCATATTTGCCTTTAGCTTTGTTATTGTACCACATATTTGTCTTGTATGAATAATATACATCAGACTGTTTGTCTTCACGTTTGGGACACTTTTAAAGTATTTTAAAGCTAGGGAGGCTTTTTTGTCTTTTTCTTTCTTTCTTTTTCAGTGAAAAGATAGCTGTATCACAAGCCTCTTCCTGCTAATAAGCTAGTCTTTGAAGACATTTTTGAGTAAACAGGATATTTTCCTGTTTAGACTAAAATTTTACTTTGAATATATGGTGAGCTTTTTCAGTTTTTAAAGCTGCAGAATAAAAACACATATTCACAGTTTTGGGTGTGAAGCATATATTTGTTGGCAGAAATACTAAATGACTAAACTTAATGCTCAGTGTCTAGTGAACTATAAAGTTCTCAGAGTCTTTCCTGAGTATCAGTAAGCTCTAAGACAATTTGGTTTTCTCAAAAGTAGTGAGTTGTGAATATTGTACTTGTTATCTTCCCGGAGTCAGTATTTATTTGGGAAGCTAACACTTCATTTGTGTATAGTCACACCTGCCAGAACGACCCTCTGAAACTCACACCACTGCAGAACAGAGAGTGTTTGAAAGCCTTCCAGAGTTTGGCCAAGGATCCCATCAATCATGGGAATGACATTGTGTTTGGATAAGAGAGCTGACGGGACTACTCTCCCCTTCTGGTGTTCCTTTCTCTTCTCTCATCTTAAACCAAAGTCTTTGAAAGTGCAGCAGCTGTTGTTGGGGAGAGGCATCTGAAAAGTATTTTCCAACTGTTGTTTTGAGGGTGGACTAGAGATTTAAAAGACAACATAGTTAATGAAACACATGGAACTTAGCCTTGTTTCTTTCATAATCAAAGAAAAGGGAAAAAGGCCAGCTATTGAAAACACAGCAATTAAAAACAAAGGCTGAAACAATAGCTTTGGGCAAATGTGATGTTGCCATCTAACACCCTGCTTTGCAAGCAGGCCACACTGCACTGGATGGTAATGAAAGCTCCCAAATGAGAGGTTAGAGTGAGCAAAGGGTGCTGCTCTGGCTGGGTTAGTCCTTGGCTGCCTCCAGTGGGCAGGCTGGAGAGAGGAGAGGAGGCAGAAGCCATATTGACATGGAGATCCTACCATAGTGTTTTCACAGTAGCTTGCCATAGGGAAGTGGAAAGAGCGCTTCCAAGAAGTATCTGTCTCTCTGGGTGGCCCAGACCAGCACCACATATAAGTTTATTGCATAGGACTGAAAAGTTCAAAGGAAGCTCTGGGAAAGGGGAACTGTGGCTCACAGTGCTGAGCTCAATCTGCTGCACCACACATGGCTAAAGTACACACTATCAGTAATCAAGGGAAGGACCTCCCTGAAGCACAAATGGCAGTGGGGGTACCCTTCTATAAATATCCTGAGAAATAGCAGAGTTTCCCTTTCCAGTTGCCTGAGTGACTCCACCTCCTTTGATAGCTTGCAAATGTTCCCTTGGTTTTAGCAGTTACCACCGTCCTGTGCTGTAGATGAAAAACAAGTGCATGGGAAAAGGCAGCTAAGCACAATAGGCATGGATTGAATTGCAGGCAGCAGTTTTTGAGTTGTGGTTCTGTCTCTTCCCTTTTTTCCATACTCCTAATCCCTTTCCTGTTTCAGTTATATTCTGATTTCCTGTACTCAGTCAGCTCAACTTAATGCCAACTAGAGCTCTCAGCCCCGAGGAATTAAAACCATACCCACAGATTAGTAAAGGACCGCTTCAGCTTGGCCCGTTTTGTCTCACTGCAGACAGCAGGGAACGAGAATCCAAGCCAATTCGATACCACCTGAAAACCTTGCCAGCATTTAAGTGATCTTTGCACATTTGCATATTCAGTTCTGAGGTCTGGGCCTGGACAACGATGGCCACAGTTCAGAGAATTTCCCTTGATATCTTTCATTAATCATTAGAAACTCTGGTTTAGACTTCACGGAAGTCTGTAAACTCAGATCTATTTAAATCTATGTAAAACACCAATAAAGCATGAAATATGAAACAGATTCACCTAAACACATACCTGGGCTCTTTAGAAGAAGAAACAGCAACAAGTTCCCTGGAAAATTTGTTCCATAAAGCAAAGAGACGTAGGAGAATTCAGTAACTATAGTGCATCGACAGCATCAAAATTAAATCAGACATTTTGTGAATTTGAAATCAGAAAAAAAAGAAACAGCAGCAAAAAAAAAAAAAAAAAAAAACCAAACTCTTCTCATTGTTACGTTCCTGGAAATGGTTCCAATGATGAGTAGAACTTACGAATACCTATAGGAACTGGCCTATTTGATAGGATACAGCATGAATATTGACATTTCCTTACCAGTGTGACTGTCTGAAACTTCACATGATGAATCACTTCTGGAAGCCTACCTGAATGTAAAATGGAGCCACTTATTACTGTAAGTTATAAACTTCTGTGATGTGGATTTAAGCCATTTACAAACCCTGTGATGACTATGAGAAAAGTTGTATTTTGGGACGTAGCTGGCTACTTCCTCCCATTCTAGGTTAGATTTAAATGAGGATACTGTAGATCACTACAGGCCATGCAACCCATCTGGTTAATTTTCAATAGTTTAAGAGATGGGCTCAATGTGGGGTCATATTGCATTTCTCAAGCTGAAAAGAGGAAAGTGAACAAACTTTCACAGAAAGCTACCATAAAATAGAGGCCTTTCTGAACTAACCTCTGATAACAGGGGATTACATCCTTGTTACAGAATAGGAAGATTCAGAACTCTTATGAAAGGATATTAACCCTTTCCATATGTGGTAGTTTGAGCCTGGCTCACTACCATCCCAGACCCACTACACCATATAATCATATCATGCTACTACAGAACCAAGGTCTTACTCAGAACAACAGATGGTCTGTGTTGTGGGGGATTAGGTGGAAGAGTTGTGTGTTTTCTCAGATCAGAAACTCCTCCACAGGTTGGGATAACATCTGAAATCTGAAAGGGCTGCTGCTTCTTCTTCTGCATGGGGAAAAAATTCAAGTAGAATTTCCTGAAGATGTCTTTACTTCTGAAATTTCGGTGCGAAGCAGTGGACAGTCACAAGGACTATAGTTAGTCAGTGAGATTTCCAGTATTAATAGCTCATGAGAACAGTCCTCTTATGCCTTCTGCCTGCCATGCTGATTTGAAGTCCTGTAAGAACAGAAAAAGTTATTTCAGGCTGGCATTCAATCTACCTCTGAATCCAAGCTTCAATTTTACCTAAAATACTGTCCTGAACCCAAGTCTGCCTATTTGGGCCCTGTGTCTTCCACATGGTATGCATATGTGGTAGATTGTTAGGTAGAGGTAGTGGTTAAAAATAGACCTGATAAATATCCCTTTATTGTTTGGTAGAGGCAGTGATAAAAGTAATCCTGTTTTATCTTCAAACTATATTACTTAGAAGCACAATTACAAACTCTACCCATTACCATACTTTATCTATGCCAGAACTATCTATGCTAATACTGTAATTTAATCAGGATTATATGGTTGTCAAAAAATAATTTTTCAAATATATTTGCAAGACTGTGTTGATACTATGGACATTATGGATAATATGGATACTATCAAATAATCATAGAATGATAGGGATTGGAAGGGACCTTTAGAGATCATCTAGTCCAACTCCCCTGCAGAAGCAGGTTCACCTAGATCAGGTCACACAGGAACATGTCCAGGTGGGTCTTGAAGGCTTCCAAGGAAGGAGACTGCACATCTTCCCTAAACCTTCCTATGCAAGAATGAAATTCTCCTCACATTAGACCATACCTTAACATACACATTTTACTCATCTGTCTAAGATATAATTTTTTAAAAATCATCTATTACATAAACTGATACAATTTTTAAGCAGTCTTCTCAAAGCAAAATGTGCACAATCAAAACATATTTTGCTGAACAAAGTTGAAGTAGAGATGAAAAATATCTTTAAGTACAAGACAGTGCTTAAAATTTTGCACCCTATAAGGCTCACTGATCTTGAGGGGATACTCCCAAAATCAGGTGGTGTGTAAATGTTTGTTGGATAAGGAACTTACACTTCACACTTAAAATAATTTACCTTTAAAGCTTCTGAGGCTTTGGTTGAGCTTATATTTTTAAAATAAATTTGGCCAGGGGTCATTTTTGGTGTACTTCTACTTGACCCTAGCCTTGAAAGAAATACTGTAAAGGAACTGAAATTCTATAATAATTTCCCCCTGTTTTTATGTCATTTCAGTACTTTAAAAAGATAGAGTTGATAAAAACACTGATGCCTTCTAAGGTTTCCTGCAGACATACTTTTCAGGCTTGATCATGATGTATTTTTCAGGTACAGTTACTCTTTTCTTCAATGACTCTGATGTTATCTTCATCCTGTTCTGGGCTCTTATCGCAGAGGGATGAAATATCAGTTGATCTTCTTGCAAGAATTACATGCTCTGTCTTTCCGTGAAGCAAACCTGGTTATGACTTATACCCTGTGAATAGACTTCTAACATGGAAAAAGCACATGGAAAGCAAATGGAATTAAAAGGGTTATCTTCAATTAATTCTAACAAAGGAAAATAAATTAAGTACACCAACTGCTGCAGTCAACCTACCTTAACTCTATCATCTTGCATGCCTTTTTTTTTAAGGAAGTAATTGTAGTTGGAAAATCTAATTTTCCTTTGAAATTTATAAATTTATAAAGAAGATATTAACCAAGACACAAAATCTAGAAACCTGTTTGCCTGATGTTTGGAACAGATATTCTGTTGTGATGTTACAGCTCTGACCTTACCATGAATTTCAGCAATACAAGTGAAACTCGATAAATTTATTGGCCAGACAGAGAGAAAAAGAGAAAAATGAACTACATAGAATTTTTTTTTTCACTTCCACGATTTTTAACATGTTTAGAATTCAGGAGGAATTTATCATATTTCTTTTTTGCTCATGAACTCCTTCTGGGTTTTTTTGTTTGCTTGTTTTTAAAAATGTGGTTTTTTTGGTCATAATCTGCCAAAACCATTTCAAAACAGCAATTAACACCCTGGTCAAAGTGCATGAACACTGGCATTCCATAAGCATAGTACAGGAGAGTGTAGGGGAGAATGCAGATATGATTTGAGGCAGGACACAGGAATGACAAGTGGAATCCAGACAGAACAGCACAAGTTCATTTTTGCCACTGTGGGCCCAGCTCATTCCTTTTTGACTTTGTGCCACCTTATACCACTCGGTCCTTTTTCAGCTCTTCCCTCCTGCTTTTTGTTTGTTATATTGTTCGCTGGTTGACACTGTTTTAACACCATTTTGGTCTAGAAAAATGCAGAAAAATATTACTAAGAAAAGTGTGATGCACAATGCTGTTTCCTGTGGGCAATGAAGAGGTGCCTCTTTCTACAGTATGTCCAGCCACTCAGCAAAGGGAGTGGCACTTGGAAATTGCCTGGTCTGTGATAATCTGAGGGCAACACAGGTTCTTTATCAGTCTCTTGTGACTTAAATAAAATAAAATAAAATAAAATAATCTAGATTTATCACTTAAAAGATGAATGATGTCTTTTAATCATTTTGGTAGGAGTTGCAGCCCTTTATGTTTCTCAAGTAGTCCCTCAGGATCACTGGGAGATCCCTGGAGGAAGAGGGCTAAATAAGCAGCAATTATTCCGCCTATGATGATTGGACAACTGCAGCATCAGTGGCTGTTAATGTCTTTGGCAAAACTCTTTTCAGTAGGATGTTCATTTAAAATCATTATTCTTGCCACATTTTAAAATGCATAAAGTTTTGTCTCTTGGCACATCACTCCTTATTAGGTAAGATGCATGTGATGGCTCCAAACGTGTGCTGTGTACATGTTGCCAAGTATACCACTTCCTATAAGAGAACTTCATACTTCTGAGTCATCAAAAAGAAATCTCTTTGAAAACAAACAAAATCAGAGTCAACTATGTTCGTATGAACTTGGTTTTACTTGTATCATCATCATTTGTTGTTGTTATTATTATTATTGTTATTATCATTCAATGACAAGAAAGATGACTTTTGTGAGCAATGTCGAGATTTGTTGCAGACATATTCCTCTGGGCTGGAATTTTGAGACTTGAAAAACAAAGCAGCTTGAGATTACTCAGCACTTAGTCCTTCACAAAATAATGTTACACAGTTGTACTTGGGAGCTGATTATCCACTTGGTTCTTTTCTTCCTTTCTACATAGCTTTAGGATAATTTCCTGACAGAAGTTGTGGGTTTTTTTCTGATCAGTCATAAGGTGCTAGCTTGACTGTGTGCTAAAATTAAATGCCTCTTTGCACTTGAGACAAGAGCTGTTCTCTTGGTCAAATTACAGTTTGAAAAATTACATCCTACCTTCTTAAATTCCATCTATACATTCAGCTGCATACAGTACTTATCACTTTCCAGCTCAAAATGTAACAATGCAGGGTGCTTTCAAGCAGCTGCTGCTCTCCACTCTCCCTCTCCTCCAGGTGGCTGCACTTTGCTGATGGGTAAAGTGATTTCTGTTTATAGAAAAAGCAGCTTTTATAGTTTGTAAATGGTTTTAGGGTCCTTTGGGAGGAAAGGCATGGTTCAGGAATGTAAGCTATTCTGATTCTTGTTAAAAGAAGGTGACAAAACCCCATAGGAATTAGACCAAAACTAAACTCCTGTAAAAACCTCCAGGTGTGCGATCTCTCAGAGTAGAAACATTGGGCCAATAAAATGATCAGTTGTGGTTTTAATTGAAAGTTTTAAAGAAAAAAAAACAACAAACCACACACACACACATAAAAAAAGGGGGGGAAAAAAGTCGATAACATGGGATTGGGAGGGATAGGGTGGGCAATGCTGGTTGATAAATAAAAGATCTCGCCCTCAAATGAGTATACAAAAGCAAGAAATTTGTCTAAAGTGCTGATGACTTGACCAGAAACATTCCCATTTCACAGTCAGAAGCCGTTCTTCTGCAAGCTCACAAGGACTGCACTGTGCCATGTTTCCTTTGTAGGACCAAGAAGGGATCCATTAAATTGTGATCCATGGGGACTTGTTGTGCTGAAGATGTTAATCAGTCTGATTAACTATGCATGCAAACACAGACAGCCCCCATGGCTGCTGGCTTTGGGCTTTAAACTCAGCCCAGCACCACTGGTGAGTTTTAAATCCTGTCAGCAGCACTCTGAAGAGTCTCTGAGAAATGGCCAAGGCACAGGCAGCGTGTTGGGAACATTACCAAGTGGGAACTAGACTCCCCTTTTAGTACAGAATGTTTTCTTCAATTAAAAAAAAAAAGGAAAAGGAAAAGGAAAGAAAAAAAGACCTGGGATTTGAATAAGGTTGTTAGATTTTGATCTGTGAGCTTATGTCATTTTTTCCATACTTACCTTCAGAGAAATGGATTCCACAATTTAAATTAAAAAGTTCCATTTTCTTGTAAAAATATTGACCCTGACAGCATAACCCAGAATCCTTTCACGTGTTTCTATGGAGTTGGCAGGACGGGTATCACAGCAGTGAGAGACTGTTGGGCCCATGGGGCCCATGGGCAGCTCTACAGACGATGCAGGGTGGGAATGGCACAAGGTGACCCCGCCTTCTCTCTCACCCCAGAGCCCACAGTGTGGATCATGCTTGACAGGTCTACAGTTCACAATGAAAAGGTGTTGGGTGGATTGTATTTAATGAGGAAAATTACTGGTGGGGTCTGAAAAGGATTTAAATCACAGTTGTACAGCTACCAGGGCATTTTTGAGACTGGATGCAAACACACATTTTACTTATACACTTCTCTCAGTCTGCCTGAAAAGTGTTAGCACACTGCTTTAATATATAAAGGAATCTAAATACCTAAAGGAATCTGATACAAGTTTACCTGGGAGTTAGCTCCCGTTACTGTTCCTGGATTCAGGCTGCCACCCCTGCAGTAGAGGCTGCGCTCAACGATTAGGGGTATAAAGAAGATTAGAGGACTGAAACATCTCTCTTATGAGGAAAGGCTGCAAGACCTGGAACTGTTTAGCCTGGAAAAGAGAAGACTGCAAGAGAGTATTATCAGTGGCTGCCAAGAAGATAGGCTGAGTCTTTTTTCTGTAGTGTCAAGTGACAGGACAAAGGGCACAAGCTGGAACACAGGAAGTTCCACTTGAACATGAGGAGAAATATTGTTCCTGTGACAGTGAGGGAGCCCTTGCACAAGCTTCCCAGAGAGCTGTGGAGTTTCCATCTCCAGAGGTTTCCAAACCCACCTGGACACATTCCTGAGTGACCTGATTTGGGTGAACCCACTTTAGCAGGAAGGTTGGACTAGATGATCTCTAGAGATCTCTTCCAACCCCTACCATTCTGTGATTTTGTGATTCTATTATCCAGCCTGCTTCTCAGCTCCTGTAGTCCACAGTCCAGCTTTCAGCATTCACTGCAGTAGTATTCGCAGGACCATGGTATGATTTCAACTATGGTGGTTGACACGGCTTGCTCTGCTCCTTCATGGCAGGACTGGTAGTGAGCAGGTGAGACAAGGGGTGTCAGCTGGGCCATAGTCTGCCACTGCAAAACCTGGCCAGGGAGAGTAAGCCAGTGTGCAGCAGATGTCTGCAGGGGAAGCCTGGCCTCCACGGCAGTTGCTGCTTGCTACAACAATGCTCTTGAGCAACTCAAAGCAAACTTGTAGATGCAGAAAAGAGAATGGAGATCAGCCCCACTCCAGCAATTAATTTTTACACATGTGAGTGAACTTAGCTTTGAGGCAGTATTTAGGTGGTTCAGTATCATCCTGGAGTAAAGCAATCATTTGGTGTTGGTTCAGAGGGTAAATTTGCAAGGAGATGTGCAATTACATGGTTAGAAAGGTACATTCTGTTCATCCAGATGGGTGATGTTTAGCAGTGTTTATTAACTGTGTAAGACTAGGTTAAGGATGAGAAAGAGCTAATTGGCTGAATTACTTGATCCAGCCCTAGGAAATCATGTAACAGACAGAGGACTGTTTTGTTATAGCTCACTGTAGCCGTCAGGGTACCATGCTAACTAGATGTAACTGGAGTATGGCCTGCTGATACCACCCCAAAAGGTGAAATTTAATAAGCAACCTTCAAATCTACAGGAATAGCCTCAGGAAAGGTCTTGAAAAATGCTACCTCTACTGGAGCAGTAGCAGCAGTACCTCATGCTGAGCTGACCTCCTGCTGAGCAGACGCTCTCTGAGTTTGGTTCGAAGCAATTTCAGTTAGGAAAAAAAATGAAAAGGAAAAATTCACATGTAAAATTGGAGTAAAATTTATTCTTTGCTCACTGTTTTCACCTAAATCATAATTGTAACAGTGCCTTCCCTATGTTCTCTACAGAGAGTGGTCCTGATTCGGCATGAGGAACTATGACCCTAAGAGACAGCCAAACAGGACCGGGTTAGCCAGGAACTAAGCCTAGGAGGCATTATTTCTGAGGACATTTCTTCTTACAGATAATCAGGCTTCAGGTTGACGATTCATTGTGCCAAGTTTAATGCATCAAACAGTGCCAAAGCAGAAGAGAATAATGAGAAATTTTACACACACAAAAGCAATGCCTCTGAGATTCTGAGGATTTTTTTTTTTAGAAGGTGCATCTTATTCAAATATACACCTAGTTTAAGGGAAGCAAAAAGCACACAGAATCATAGAATAGTAGGGATTGGAAGGAACCTTGAGAGATCATCTAGTCCACCTTGATCAGGTTGCACAAGAATGTGTCCAGCCAGGTTTTGAGGACCTCCAGAGAAGGAGACTTTACACTCTCCCTGGGCAGCCTGTGCCAAGGCTTCCTCACCCTCACAGTAAAATATTTTTTTCATATCTTTAAATGGAACTCTTTGTGTTCCAGCTTCATCCCGTTACTCCTTGTCCTGTTGCTGGATACAACAGAAAAAAAGTGATATCCCAACCTCCTGACACCAACCATTAGATATTTGTAAATATTAATGAGATCCCCCTGCAGTCTCCTCTTATCCAGACTAAACAGCCTCAGTTCCTGCAGCCTTTCCTTATAAGAGAGATGCTCCAGTGCCCTGAGCACAGTGAGCACAGTGTTCATCTCTGTTCCCAGGCTGTTACAAACCAGGTCATTTAATGCTCAAAGTCCCTTTTAGTATCCTGGATTCCCTCTGGCACATGAGGCATCACTCAGAGAGAAACTTGTGCTGTGCTGGGATGGAGACAATGCAGGTTTGATACCAGAAGCAAGTGGCAAAGGGCTGTGTGGTGAGATCTGTACTGATGCCGGTGGCCAAATGCACCACTTTGCAACTTTCTACGTGAAAGGCCTGTTTGTCAGACAGGGATATTAAGTACCTCTTTATCACCTAGAAGCTCTGCAGGCATAAGCAAACAATTTTTTCAGAAAAAGCCATGAAAATACTTGAAAAAATACCACCAATGTTATTAAATGTCCCATGCCTTTCCACTGAATTGAGACTTGCAGGAAGAAGCCAGGGGAATGCTGCAAGTCCTGCTGCTCATGTTTCTGCATGGCCTCACTGTCTTCCCCTCTTTGTGCAGCAGCCACGTCCCACTTGTTCATGGTCCTGTATAAACAATGAATAATAGTATTGGTAGGTTGGCTATAAATTAGGCAAAATTGATTTTGCCTTGCAAGGAAAAAGTAAATTATGAGGTGTTACAGTGCAAATATTTTGTTTTATACACTACTTCCAAGAAGAAAAATGTTACACCAAGCAAAGAAGAGGTGTTGACCAGTCTTATCTTGTGATGCCTGTTACTTCTTTCAGTTGTAATAGTCCCATCGTGCTGTTCTACAAGGCAGTATGCCAGTCACCAAGCACAGAAAATACCAGACTACCAGTTGCTCTGATTCATGCCAGAGAGGGAGATCAGTTATGGCCTTGTAAAACAGTGTGATAGTGCCGTTACAGTGTAGGTTCTACAAACTGCTTAAAATAGAGTTTAAATAAAAAAATTATATTTGAACATTTTTCAAAATGTTCACAGTAGCTGGTCACAAGAGAGAGCCCATGACAGCAAGAAGTGTAAAGCAGAGCAGGAGACCCTGGAGGAATGTATGTCTGCTGAGGAAAGGTGTCCAAAGAACCAGGACCTAGCACAATGCTGCATGTCATTCCTCATTGTGGGCTGGACTAGAATCAGCTTGGGATTTGCTACCCTTTCTCGTGAGACTGTCAGATCTTTTTCATCTTCTGTCAGAACAGAAACAGACATTTAGTGAGAAAAACTGTTATCTTAGTTTTATGAGGATGAACTAGAGTGTCAAGATCAAGGACAGCTTAGCTAACTGGCTTTGAGAACTGCTACAAAATGTCCTGTCTTGACTTTTGCAAGGCTTTGACTAGGCTTCTCTACAATGTTAATGTTGAAAGAAGACGTTGTCCTGAAGCAAGCTAAGATGCTAACAATGACAAAAGCTTGTATGAGCTCCACAGTCAAGAGATAAAGATGGTGATTTAGTACAAATCCCCAGAGTGATGTCTAAAACTAACTAGGTGATGGACCAGAGCACTGATAGCTCAGAGGACTTCTACTCAAAGCACTCTTGCAGAAAAAAATAAAATGAAGTTCCAACCAAAAATATCTGCTTCCAGCAGAGAATGTTGAATTTCCATTAGAAATTACAAAAATGGCTGCTCAACAAACCAAAACATCTGGGGTGACAGGAAATATTCCCATTTTGGACTGTTGCTGATAGCACAAGAGCTGAAACACGATTGTCTTGTGTCCCATGGGGCAGGACACTCCAGCACTTTTTGCGTCCCGTGACACACTGTAGCCAGGGGTTTGTGGTGTTCACATTTTGTCTTAGCAAGAAAGGTGTCTGGGACAGATAAGGAGACTCAATAACTCATCTGGGCAGCCTGTTCCAGATGGGTTGTTGAGCCTCCTTCTCTGGAGACATTCAAAACCCACCTGGATGAGTTCCTGTGTGAGCTACTCTAGGTGGTCCTGCTCTGGCAGGGGGGTTGGACTAGATGATCTTTCAAGTCCCTTCCAGCCTTTAAGATTCTGTGATTCTGTGACAGAGGAGGGAAAACACAATTCACAGAAGGAGCTCAGCCTCCTTGTTAGTGCTGTCAAGTCAGTGGAAGATGTAGAATGTCAGCATGGTAGCTCACCAGTTATTTAGGGAGAGACCTGCAAATAGCAATCAGATACTCCCTGAATTGTATCAGGCACACAGACTTCTCCAAAGGCTGGAGGCAAGAGACAGGACAAATTTGGGCTGGTTAGAGTACGTCAGCACTAAGTTATTTCCCTGACCTTTGAAAGATCTGGGTTGTAAAGGAACTGGAAAAAAGAAAAGCATTAAAAAAAAAGAAAAATCCCAGTCCTCATCTGTGGAGCCTACACTTGCATTCGTGACTCTTGCTCTTGTAGGAAAGCAAAACCAGACTGGGTGCAGGCTGGTGCTGGAGCAGAGGGAAAGGTTGGTTTAGCTTGTCTAATATTTGCAAATACAACAGAGAGAAAATGTCATTGCATTTAATTCTAGGCTTTGCTTGTTTGTTGCCTCCAGTAAATTAAATTTTCAAATAAAATTACCAATGGGCATATGTGAGATTTTTTTTAATGACATCATTACATAAAGAATCTGGCAGAGATTCAAATAAAATAAACAATACAAACCTTTTTGTTTTAATAGCTTGAATGTATCGCAGAATGATGGTAGCGAAATCAAAGCTCTGATGCTTACAAGCTCAGCAATACCACTCAAAAATAAGGCACAAACAAGGACTACTTACATTGTCCAAAAAAGGGTAAGAATGAACCAAGAAGTGGGACTTTGTTCAAGGCCTCTGTGTAATTATATATTCTACATCTCTTTCAACACAACACTTTGTTTAAGCATGGGAATGTTCTAGCAGACTTACAACAATATTTCGATACTGTACTTTTATTGTAGCTACTCATTAAGTCAAATTGCTAGCACATGAAGTCATATGGAAAAAAAAGAGGGATTTAAGACATAACATTTGCAGGATGCAAACACGAGAAGTGAAGACTTTTGCATCGAACTCTGGTTCGCAGTCAAAGCAAAATTCCAATGACTGAGAAAAGGCAAGCTAAAGGGAGGGGGATTACTAACAATTTGAAAATGATTTTACATTCAGTTTCTTAGCCAATTACAGCTCTCACTCAGCTGGTTGTGCCATATTCACGTGTTGCTACTCACACAAAACCAAATATGAGCACATTGGGAAGCTAAGCTTTAAAAGCTTTTAAAAAAGTGAAAGCAAAATCAACACTTCTACAAACTATCATAGAATCATAGAATGGTAGGGGGCGGAAGGGACGTTTAGAGATCACCTAGTCCAATCCTCTTGCAGAAGCCATCTTTTAATGATTACCCAAGTGCTGTTATTCTCACCCTGACAACAATGCATGCAGAGACCTCATATTAAAGTTTTCTACAAAAAATGATAAAATACAATATAGCTAAACAAAAGAAGTAGCTGAGGTGTGGAGGAAACTTTGGCAATATCTTTTCCTCTTGAAGACACATGTGTGCAGGTGGCAAATAATACTTAAATGTTGATTCATTCTTTGGTCATGCTACATTCTCACTGCTTTTGCTTTCTAATTTTTGAGTCTTAATGTTTCCATAGTCAGTGTTCATTACACGCAGTCACATTACACACAGTGAAATACAGTCGTATTTCACAAATTACTCAGACATAAAACTGCAAGCTGTATTGTTCAGTATCCACCTTCTCCTTAGCTCTTTTCATCTCTCCTTTGCAGATGAATTGTCGCCCAGGTCTGGAGAGTGATCACAGCAGAAGACTGACACCCAGACCTATGAGAGAGCTGGTAGTATGGCTAGTCTATCTGCCACAAGTAGGGCAACATCTCTGAAGGTGATTTATGTCCCAGGACAGCCAGCAACCTGCCCTCCACAAACACTCTTGTTAAGCTGAGGACCTATAAAACAAACTTTAGCTTGGTAAAGAGGAAAGGAAGCCGGTAAAGTACAACCAGCTTTGAAGAGGGGCCGGAGGAAAAGAAAATATGGGAACTATATTTTTATGTATATATGTACGTGTATGTAGATTTTGCAGAGGAAGTGAGACTTGTGTAACTGATGGAGTTAAAATATTGGCACTGTATCCCTGTTGGGGAATAACAGCTGTAGCAACACCAAGAGAAACAACAGCAGCCACCCTCCTGCACAGCACCTGGGGTGGTCAGTAGTCAGACATTTCTCCTCTTCATCTCATTACAGCGTGACCAAAATATACAGCTGTAAAAAGGCACTTTCCCCTCCTTGGTGCATATTATTTGTTATTTGGTACAGCAGAAGGGGGAGGTAATAACAGCTGCAAGAGCCATAACTAAGTGTGAGGGTGAAACAGAGTTTCTGAGAGGTGAGTCCCTCTCTCTGGCAATACTATATTGGTCCAATATGGACAAATATAGGAATGAAAGAGCTGTATATTGCAGGACAAACAAGAGTCAAGAATGGAAAGGAGGCTATGTTACTGAGGAGAGAGCAGCTAAAAAGAAATTGGAGACTCCCTATTGCTCTCACACTCCTGCTTGATAAGACAGGAGCTATTGAGGTCCCTGAGCCACACCAGATGGAAACCTCAAATAAGGTACACAAAAATAAACAAGAAATAAAAGAGCATGAAGGTCTCCTCCTCAATGATCTTAAAGGTCTTTTCCAGCCGTAATGATTCAGTGATCCTGTGATACTGCATTCCTCCAATCCAACCAGCATCACACAAATTGTTACTCTTCTACTTTGGGGAGCTTCGGGAGGAATAGGCTGGCACGCCTCAGAATCACTAATATTTTTGGGTCTTTAGTGAAAGAAGGGTACTTTGATGCTCTGCTTTTCCCCATTTAGGTATATTTTTTCCTCTTCTCTCCCTAGCCTGTCAAAATTCTTCTACTGTTTTAGCAAGAGTTTCACACTAAAAGGTCATAGTGTATCTCAAAAGTTCAATCACATTTTTCTTGCAAAGCAAAAAATAAGTGCTCTTTTCCACCACGTTATCAGTGGATTTACTGACTGAGAACAGGGGCATGGATTATATGATGATGAATGTGACAGCCTCAGGATACTTGGATTTTAATATGGTATTTTTCATTAGCCTAGCACTGTTGGACTTAGAAAGCCCAGCTAGATGCTCAGGTGTTGCTCCACATTCATCCTTCCTTCCGCTACTTGTACAAGCAGACTTACTTACCTGAGCTGACCTGGTAAATGTGTGTATCCATGTATTGCTGGGCACATTTCCTCACTGTTCACTTCTAAAACCAGCTCTGCTCCAGGCGACCTTCATAAGCCACTTCCCCAGACAGTGCTGCACTTCCCCATTTGTACAATGACTTCTTTGTGAACTACATCAATGTCTACTGTATCACAGCTAGGTATTCATAATATTACAATTGATTCATTTTCAGATGGACTCACTCCATTTTAGACAGCATTTCTTCAAAGTATTGATGCTTTTTTTTTTTTTCCTTTTTATGTCTGGAACATATAAGCACATTGGATTGCAAATTTAAAAGAAAAGAAAAAAAAAAAAAAGCCAAAGAGTAATTTTATTAGCTGCTGAAATACGTTAGTGTTCCTGGACTTTGAACTAGGAATAATGATAATAGCCTTTCCTGAGAGTGGAATTTTTTCCTGACAGATTTTTTTTTTCTCATGTTAGATTAAATTATCTTTGTACTGCCTTAGCTTTAGTGGTACATAAATAGTTCTTTCTTTGTCTGTCTTTATGTGAGAGGACAGTAAATGAGGCTTGCTTTTTTGATTCCAGTTACTTATTGCACAGTGACGATTAGCCAGATTAGCAAGCTCAAAAAGAGAATCCAAGCCTGTGATCTTTCCTAATTTTTAATGGTGGCTGTTGTACCTGGAAGGCCTGTAACGAATCACAGAGAGGCACAGAGAACTGGGATAAGAGAAACCACTGGCAACTTTGCCTGTTTCTTGTTTCTGCCAGCTGTAAAGCCTTTGTGGAGAACACTCTCTGCCCATTGTAACCAGGTGCTGGTGCTACTGTACTAGCACTTACAGAGAGCAAAGTAATGGTAACACTGGGCAGGTTTGCATTGACACATGTCTCTCTGCTTAAGGCACTGAATACCTTTTACTTCTGTTGATGTTGAAGCAAACTCAGATGCCATTAATGAGCTGAAGAAGTAAGATTTCATTGTAGAAGCTCCTTGACTCATCTGGGTTAACATACACCACCGTAGTTAAACGTCTGTGCAGTTTAGAGAGACTGACTGGGTTCATGAGAACTTTGTTGCCTGAGAATACAACTCCTTTGTATGGCACTTTCACACAGGGTCTTACCCAAACCTCCATCTTTAAAACCAAGATGCAATTGTTCTAGTGCTGGTCAGAGTGAGTTCTGAGTTGCACATGTCACAGACAAGTGTATAGAAGACTTTTTATTCCATAAGTTTTTGAGAGCTCATTTAAAATTCCTCCCCTCTCTCTCATGACGGCTAAGAAGTTGTTCCCTTTAAGCTCAAACATTCAGTATTTGAAGACAGCAAACACCAGTTTCACAGACATTTGGAATTAAATTCAGTTGGAATCTGTTCAAACAGTCTCTGAGAAAAATACCTCAGTTAGTTTCACAGATCTGAGTCTTACAGTGGTTATAAAGACTCAAATACACAAACTCAGAATTAAGAAAATCTGTGCCTTGACATGTGTGAGAAGATTAAATAACACTTCTTTAGAAATGCATTCATCACTCCTGAGGGTACAATTTGCTGTTTTCCTAGACACTTAAACACATATTATGTACAGCTATTGTAACTGAACAATAGAGGCCAGAGAAGAAAGCAGGAAAAAAAGAGGAGGGGAACAATGACACCCATGAAAACAAAAATAATTTTTACTATTTTTAAATTGATTTGAAGGTGTATGGAATCACCATTCCAAACATTGATCAAAAATAGGATTAACAGAAAGCTGTACTGAAAAAGAAACTCTATTGGACCACTATATCTGGAAAGATAAATAACTTTCTGATGGTCACTAGACCATGATTAAGTAGTCCTAGCTCTCTCAGAAATATTGACAATGGCCATAGGATTTTAGCACTGGCTTCCTGAGATTTGAATTTCAGAAATCTAGAGTTGTCAGGAGCAGGAGCTTAGTATCAATTTCACGAGCTCCCTCCCCACAGCAGCTGGTGGGATGAAAACTGCCTGCTGAAATGAGACTGCAACACATCTGGGTAGCCTCATCTGCAACAACCTGGACATTTTAGTCAATATTTGGTCTATTAGCTGGTCAAACAAATAAGCTGTATAGCGATGAGAAGCAGAAATTTGTCCTCTGCATGTTGAGAGGTGTTCAGGCACATCAGTAGGGTCTTGGTGCCTGTGTCAGTAGCAGGGAGCAACATGGATGGGTGTAATCCCAGCAAAGTCTTTACACATAGGAAGAAACTGTAACACTTACTTAGTCCTGAGGAAACAAAAAGAACCACTTGGGAAGCTGAAGTATGCATAAAAGTCCCTTGTTAAGCAGAGTGGGAGTGGAATCACTATGATGAAACACTGCCACTGGGCCTTCATCATAAAGAAGCAAATACCAGAGGTTCGCTTTCATGATTTTTTTTTTTAATTTACAGTCATATGCTATTTCTGACTCTTCAGTGTCACATTTTAAATATTTGTCTTATTAATTTTCAGTCTTAGAAGATGTAGTATTTAGCACTCACAGAATCACACTTGAAAACTTACTTTCACTGAATAAAAGACAATGAAAGCGCAAGATCTACAAGGTTGCAGGTTTGGAGCAAGACCTCAATTCTGTAGTTGAGCACCATGTGTGCATCAGTCCTGTGGTAAATAAGAATACAAAAATCATACACAAATATTACCCCAAAAAGCCCTGTGTTTTTTCCATGTTCTCCAGCTTATCTGGCTATGGCTCAAGTCCTCCACTCTTCCTGATGAAGACTTTATTCAAAGCCTGCTCTGAGGCTGATGGAAATAATTTTGTTCTTCTACCAATCATGTCAGCAGGCAATGGATCACACATAAAGACTGGGAAGAGCAGAGATGTCATCCTTTTTCTTCTTTTTTTGTAATTATGCAGAGACTGTATAATTGTTATCAAATCAGTTGAATCACTGATACATTTTTAGGTATTTTAAAGCTTGCTTTTATCTTTTTAGAGTTGCTGATGCATGATTTTATCCAGATCCTCAGGATATTTGGAAACTCTTCATCAAAGCCTCAAGCAGTTAAATTGCTGAGTCAAATTTTTTTTACTACCGTCTGGACTTCTTAACTGAAGTTTTAAAACTGTGGTGTAGCTATAAGCCTCCCTCAAGCAACAGAAAGAATGTGACTTTCATTATTATATAATCTTAAACTTTTACTTTAAGGTAGTTACACACATTTTTGGGACTTGATTCATTATAATTTAGTTTTTGAAAACAGTAAACCCCATAATTTCTTTTCTAAACTTCTGTTGTCTACTCCTCAGCAATACTAGTAATGTGTCCCCTATCTACTCACTCTAAACAACACCATGTAAGTAACACACAGTGCCTTTTCAGCTAATATCAAACTCTGTCATGTAAGCAGTAGAAGCTACAGGTGTGAAGCACTTGTGAAAAAGTGAGGTATTGATGCATGTGCATTTTGGAGTACAGTTAACACTTGCAAAAGGAGAAGAAAAAAAACTACACAAGGAAACACACTAATTCACAGCGGCTGCCTGACCACAACTCATTTTATGTTACAAGTCTGTAATGCAGAAAGGTTATCGTGAGACATCTAGTGCCACCACGTCCCAGAATGCAAAGGCTAGGAGCAGTGGATAGTGGAGAATTACAGATGTACTAAATTGGGTTTATGAAACTGTCATAGGCTGTTTATACAGAAGGCTTCAGGGAAAACAAAATCTAGTATCTAATGTCACAATGGATGCACTGCTTGCACAGCAGAAATCGCCAATTCAAATAATATTTTTATTGATTGAGTGTATATCATATCCCTTTCAGCACTCCCTAGTAACATAAAGGACTCTGTTCTCATCTCCCTTATAAAATTCAGCACAGAAAGAGATGCAGCATGTGTTCCTTCTCATCAGGCAGTAATAGATTATATATGAGAAGAAAAACTGCTTTTATTTTCATGACTTTCATAAAATAATGTGATGTTCAAAACAGGTAGGTATTCCTGAAGGCCATTTGATAAACAGCAAACCTTCTACACTTCTACACTATCACCTTGCCAGCGAGATTTAAAATCTACTAGTCTTTGGGAGCCTCAGTGCAAATTCTGCTTCCATCTGCACAGATACTGGAAAAGGCATCTGTTTAACATCCCATGTGGAATGTTACCTTTGAAAAAATGACCTGTCTACAGCTACACTTCAGTGTCAGTACAGATATGAACCCAGCTCCTCATGTACAAACTCAGCTATGTTGCCAGGTGGCCCACAGTAGCTTGCATGAACATGTTCCCGTGTTTAAAAGGACGTTTCTTTTTCACAAGGATATAAGGGATACATTAACGCAGCATCTGCCCATGCTGAGGGTTGAGTGGCGGACAGTCTCACAGAGACAGGTACAGCAGGACACTCTGTGAGTGAGTATGTTAATGTAGGAGGGTTGGTTTGGGTCTGTAATGAAGTGGCAGCACACTGGGTGTGTGAGACTTTACACCCTGTTGTAAAAGGTAAGTTAAGATCCTCTGAAGCAAAGCTAAGGCAACCTAGCCCTTCCAAACCTTCAAATCAGTTAAGAAGATTCCAGATCTGTGGGTGTAAAATGCATATGGAACAGAGGAAGGGAACAAGGGAATTGTGAACAAGTGATTAGCTAACTAAAAAAAATACCAGAAGCAGAGATTCACATGTGAATATTACTTTTGTCAAAGAGCATTTTTTAAAAAAATAAATGGAAAATGTGTCAAGTTCAAGCCATGCTTGAAAGTATAACCATATGGGACAAGAGAGCAAAAGCTGCACCTAAGTATTTTCTTAAGAGATGAACATTCATAACCACTATGTGCTATATCAAAATAACATTTCTATGTATCAGCTTAGTTCACAAGTGCTTTTGAAGGAGAGTCATTGTTTGTCCTTTCCAAAGCCATTTTTAGCTGGAGCCACCTTTGCTCACTATTCACTGGTGATGCAGAGTACGCTGGATCCTCATAAGCAGAGCAAAATGTCCCCATTCTGTCAGTAAAGAGGGCATTGAACTCTCAATATTGCCTGAAGACAGAGAAAGTGAGGAATATGCTCTGCTCACATTATTTCAATATTTATCCATCGTGGAAATAAACATTCAAGTACAACATGTTAAAAATAAAATGTTCAAGATCTTGCCCATAAATACTTTATTTATGTCTTTGAAAACATAAGTTGTAATGTCAAACTGAAATATGTCCTGCACTTACAAAGATAAATTATACAGCACCATAAATTTACTGGACATTTTACAAATACAGATATTTCCCCTGTCCCAAAGTATTTAAACCTAAATCAAGCATGACAAACAGAAGGCATGGCAGAGGACAATAGTTCGAGACAAGAATGATGAGAAAAGTGTAAACATTGTCTGAAGTGATGGGCTTAAAGGAGAGAGAGAGAGAGAAGATGAGGTAAAGGTCTGCTTTTAGGTGCAGGAAAGTTTTAATTTTAAATACATCTCTGTTCCCCAAAAAAGGACAAAATACAGCTCTGAAGCTCTTCATTTTCCTGCTTACTGATAAGTTCACTTGATGAGTTTTGAAGATTTGGTTGGAACTTGTTTATGTTTCAATTGTTAACAGATTATTATTCTAAGTATACTTACAGAAGGACACTACATTTACAAGTGACAGCTTTTGGCATAGTAATAAAGTTAAAAAGCACAGCCAGAGGTGGCAGAGGGCTTTGTTTTGCTTTGTGTTCCCAACAGGGAGAGCCTGTGCCAAGCCCAGAGAGGAGCCACAATCATGGGACAGGGCTGACTTCACAGCCAAGTAAAGACAGAGTCCACAGCATCTATGCAGAGCTGGCTACGCAGGAACATAGCTGATGGCAACCATCCAAAGCAAACTCCTTCCAGTTTCTGGCTGGTAGAGGTAGGGTTGATACCACTGGACTGTGTGGATGTACTGTGGGGTAGGATCTATCAAAGAGGTGCTGGTAGACCTCAATGGATCTGCAGATGACTGCCACTTCCATGGGTCTCTTTTCTACCAAGAAGGCAGGAATGAGGTTTTACTGAGGGGTGGATGAAGCTTGTGGTGAGATAAAGCAATCTGGATGTCAGAAATGTGGATAATAAATGCTAGGAGCTCAAGGCTGAACAAAATCTATGTGCAGCACTTTGAAGCAGTCACTTCCCTCAACATCAGCTAAAAGCACAGAGAATTATTTAATATTTCTTGGTTGGTGTTTTCACTCCTCTGAAATAACGCATGAATTTCCCCTTCTTAATAAATGCTTGAGACTTATAAAAGCTTAGAGTTATTCCTCTACACCACAGAAATGGTGCTATACCTAAAGTACCTCATGGGAAACGGTGCAACTGCAGCAATAAAGCCAACAGGAGTGGTTTCAACAGAGGAGTCTCCTGTGATTTGAGACACCCACAGACACCTGAAACCATTTGTAAAGGACTTGTGGGAGCTCTGTAACCATCTGGGACCACAGCTGGTGGTAAGGTGTGACACCCCATAACACCCAAAATGATGCTAGACAGCTATATTTAAGCAACTGGATTTCTTCCATACTGTCAAACAAAAGCAAAAGGGGTAAACCAAAAAATACTTTAACATATGGAACCAAAATGGCACTTTACCTCAGACATTGTTTCCTGACTACTACAAAGCAGTGACAAATATCCATGAATTCTCCTGCCACAAAATACCCTGAAGCTGGCAGTTGAAGTTACTGAAGCTTTTGAAAGAGTTTCTTGAGTACATTCACTTCAGTTTCAAATAAAACCAGCTTCATTTCATTGGTCTTTGTCAGTAAGAAGAGTATAGAGGAGTGACAAAGGGATATTAAGTTGCCAGAGGTATACAGACCAGCCTGAGCCTTGGTGGCCTGATGTGTCTCAGGGAAGTGCTGGACAAATGAGGAGCAGGACAGGCAGTAAGACATCAGGTAATGACCACTGGCAATTGACACACTTTGGCAATCTCTGCTGTATGAGTGAATTTCATAGGCCTTTAATGAGGTCAAAGCTGCCCCAGCAAGACTTGCTCTTCTTCCCAGGACAGGTGTTGCTGCAGTCAGTAGGTAGAGTGGATTAGGTATGCTTGTAATGCAGGAGACACTTACCCCTCCTGATGGCAAGACATGGCCATTACTATTGCTGACTCGATTAAATGCCCTAATCTGAAATCTGCATGTAAAGGGCTCTGTCCCCATTGGTAGATAAATACTAATGCATATGATTTACTTCTGCCCAGACAGACAATTTTTTGAGATGTACAGGTTTCAGTGATACCTTGTGACTTCCAGCAGGGGATCACAGCCTTTTTATAGCATATGCCCCTTTTAAAAATGACATCAAGTGTGTAATTACTGGCATAAACATGAGCTCCAGTTGTAGAACCAGGCTACCTTCTCTTTCCTGAAGGAGCAGAGCATACTGATGAAATCACTCTTGTAAAAGCTAGATCCAGCTGCCGGTTTCCAAAGAGGTGTACAAAGGTGTCTTTGAGCAAATCAAGGAAGAACAGTGCCTTGCAGGACATGTTAGTCATGATTTCACAGCTTTGGGCAACAAAATTAAAAAATGTGTCAGAGACTACTAAATTGCTGGAGATATTTCAAAAGTTAAAAGTTATAATAGATTAGATTTGCCTGTACCCATGTTGGTGTTACCAAGGACAACTCTAATACTGGTTGTACCTCAGAACAAGCAGATGAGAAAAGGCCACAGCTCTCTGCTGGGATGGAGTGATAAAGCAGATGTCTGACCAGACGGCAGTGCCTGGAACTGAGCGGTTCACTTTCCCAAACTGAAGAGAAGTAGAGAATTCATATGAAAACTGATAATATGCTAAATCCTGGTCTAAAAAATGTGAATATTTGGCCTTAGCACAGCTGTTCTGGTTGGGACTATCAGGATAGTTTTTCTCCTTCTATGGATGGTAGTAAAGGAATCACTTCCATTAGGCCACAACTGTGCCATGATAGGTGCTGATGTCCCCACTTAGACAAGTTAAAAACATTCAGTTTGTCAGGCTGAGAAAGCTTTATGAGAATGAATTGCCTTTCACAAATTTGACAGGAAGTGGTTGGAATATGTAAGTTACATTTCTCCATTTAGACTAAGCTTTAGTTGCTCAAATTGTAACAAATATCAAGTTCACAGAGCATTGCAATCTATATACAGACAATAGTTCCATGTTGTGGACATTGTTTATCATAAAGTTCTTTAATTTTCTTTATTTTTCAAGGCTCTGTAGAACTAAAAGACTAAAATTGATTTTTTTTAAAATAATACTACTACAGTAATCAAACCCCGTCAGACCTTTGTTTGATGGGAGCATGTTAACATTTTGTTCTGTTTTGGAATAAGTTTTGCTTCAAACCATTGGAATTTCCTTTAGAACAGAAATTCTAATTCCCAATAATTTTTGTTCCCATTGTTCCTGCATCCCAGATCCTAGCACCCAGAGGCTAAACTTCTTTTCCAGTGCACATCCCCATTCCACGTCCTCATGCCCACAAGTCCTGCTGAGTAGAGTCTCACAGGCTGTCTTTTTGAGAAACAGCCTCTGTAGACAGCACAGGCACACTGCCCACTCTTTGGAGTGCAATTGTATTGTGTTAGGTTCCTCTGCCTAGGGCTCTTTGTAGCATAATCTCTCACAGCACTAATATTAACCATCTGGTACTGCTTAACCCAAGGAGAGGCACTGTGGACTACATTACCCAGAATCCTTGACAAAAGAGTAGATGAGCAAGTAATGAGTGATGAATAAATCATGCTCAGTCACTGTGTTCCTCAAAGTCATAGTATTTTCCTTGCATAAAAGCTACTGGCCAGATGTACACCATGGGAGATGCTGACAGCAGGTAAAAATGTAAGCCAGATGTAGATTGCACTTAGATTCATCTCAGAAACAAGTGAAAAATTCAGACTTGGTCTTTCTGCCCAGATCCATGTACTCAGCTATAATGTGAAAAACTCACTTTTCCTCTGCCCTGACAGAAATGTTCAAAACATCAGTATTATTATTACTACTATTATTATTAAATTAAAGTAAAAAAGACCGAATTCTATAAACAAGATGCTCTATGAGGTTAATCACAGCTAATTCCACTAGGATAGCAGGAGGTAATGGTTATATACAGACAACTCTCCAGATGCTGTAGCAAGAGGCTCATAATGATTTCATCACAAGCAGAGTTGGAGAGATGCCAAACTTCCTCACTGCAACTGGAGCAGGTGACAGCAAATCTCTGGTTCTTCCCTAAGTAGCCACAGTAGTAACAGCTTGGCATTTGCACCCTCTGCAACCAGCTTTTTCAGATCAGAGCACTGCTGCTTGCAATGCTGGCAGCAGGCATCTAGTTTCAGAGATGGATCACTATACTTTAAAAAAGCTTCCTTAAAGTTTACAATGGTAGAGATGTCACGTAACATTTGGCTTTTGATGTGATGCAGTGTAAATTTTGTAATCATGTTCACAGGACGTGATTGATAACATGCTGCACATGAACTCACCCCTTTAAACTTTCCCATAAAACACATTCATCTGCTATTTTCCAATATCAACTACAAAAGAATCCAAGTAAAAAAAGAAAAATGAAATAAGTCTAAGCAGGGCAAATAGGTGCTGAATGACTGCTCAGCAGCAGGAGATGAAAGTTCAGTTCCAAATTTGAGTTTGCTGACTTATTACACTCTTCCATTAAAAGTCTGTGCAGATTAGGGGCTTGTGTTGTTTTGCTGTTATTATTGTTTGCTTCACTGAACAAATTAGACTTATAACCCATGTAAGATTCATGTGAGATCTCAATGAATGCTAAGTCCCACAGCAAAACTGTTCGCTTGATTACCAGTTCAACTAGCCCTTTTCTTTTTTCCCAACAGTATGATCCCACCAACACAGAAAGTTACTCCTGAGCTCCATTACTGCACAGGGATCTATGGGAAATGCTGTGGAAGAGGCTATGGACTTCCTGAGCTGCTTTGCTGCCTGATAACTCTCCACCTTTATATGGTAAATCAACCTCAGTGACTGCTAGGTTAATATAGTCAGCTCCACTGGCAGGGAATCAGAGAGGACTTTGTTATCATTCTATCTTCAAAGCTGGGAGGTGATAATCTCTGACACAGGGTCATCACAAATGATGGCAAGGAGTAGGCCTGTTGGATACTAAAGACTTCTACTGCATGCTTAGGCACTGCAGCTTGTGTCTGGGGAGTGAACATTTTACAAATGAGTCAACCAGTTGTGCTCACTTACCTTGCTTCAGCATCCATACAGGCAATGTTTGACTCCTGTGGAAGACTATTAATAGGACCAGCTTGCACAACAGGCAAGGCACTAAATTCTTGTAACTAGATTATGACAGAACAATTAAATCAATAGTAAATTTAACTATACATATTTGTCATAGTGAAGGCAAAACACAGTGAATAAACCCAACTGGAATGGAAGATCTGAATATACATCTGTGTTGTACTAGACTTTCACATCATTCTACAAACAAGGCTAACAAGTAGCAGGTATTAAAAAGATCCAACTGAAAAAAGAATCAAATTCCATTTTTGTGTCAAATAGACACGCATTATTTTGCTATAGCATGTTTGAATCCACAGTGAAAAAAACCTAAAATATGCTGCAAGGCTTTGGGTAAACAGGAGATGAGATTGTATTTGAAGTAAAATCATACTGCCAGAAAGTCTGACATGTGGTAAAGTGGTGCTGGAACCACTTTACGTTTATCTCATGTAGTAGTGGGAGACATTTTGATCGGCAGAAGCACATCCAATCCCACAGATGTTCAGATAGCAAATGTTTTCAAGGCACTTTGAAGATGAAGCACATAAATAGAAAGCTTCATTATTAGATATTAGGAAGAGTAATAAAAATAAATACAATTCATACTAAAGAATATCTGAAGGCTCTTTTTACGAGACACAGTATAGACATTTTTTCAAAGTGATGATTTCTCTTTTCACGTTACTCCTTTTCATTAGCAGAGTTCAGAAATTAATTTAAAAAATCCTGTTTCAATCATTCCAGCAGTGTCAAACATTTTGGCCAAAGACACATACAACTACCAGCATAAAGAAGCTTGTAAAAACCTACTAGACAGAGAAGTTCACTCAACCACTAGAAGCACTGATTGGATCCAGAGCCACAATAAAAATGGATAGATAATATATGTCCTTACCTTAAACCATCTCAAATACCACATAAAGGAAGGGAGGCAAAGGAGCAAAAGAGCACACTTTAGAAGAAGCAAATGAAACCCATACACCAAACATCTCAATTTCTAACAGTTGTGTAAAAACATCTGGAAGTTGCAAATCCTGAAGAACTCAGCAGTCCCCTGGTCTCCTATTTCACCCAAAGACACCATATTTAGTCTCTGTGAACTGGAGAATGAGAACAAAAAGAAGCACAGCACGTCAAATAAGGTGCGTGCTTGATCTAGAGATTTGTTGGTTTCATTATGAATTAGTCCAATTTCCGTTTGATGAATAAGTAACTCCCTATAGACTTGGGCTGTGAGAGCAGTATACTGCAAAATTATCCTGTTATACGGATAGGCTTTGGAAGAGAATTTTACACCCTAAGGCTTACATCCATAAATGTGATCTCCCAGTCATGTCTGTACAGTTATTACAAACATGTACTGCATCTGACCAATCTTTTGCTTTTCCAGTGACGGTTATATGCAATGCCAATTTTGATGGATGTATCTTCAAGAAGGGAAGTTCCAGTATGATCGTAGAAGTGCCTTTGAAGTAAGGAGTAGACTAAATAGTAGCCATTAAAATTTTATGAGGTTTCCTTTACTGGTAGATGAGAAAGGTTTGAGGTATTTGATAGACTTAAAGTGAGACATACTGGAAATTTAAGTATCACTTATAAGAAAAGATTAGAAAGCAACTCATACTGTATTAGGAAATGAACATATTACCTTGGGCATAGGACAAGGCAATTTTGGCGAAAGTTAATATTATCAGAGAAATCCTTTCATTGAAAGATCAGACAGGAAATTCTCAAAAAGGAGGACAGGGTAAGGAATAGTAAAGTAGAAACAAAGCAGATGCTAAATAGTTGTCAATTGGATTGTTGAGAAGGACCACCTACAGATCTGAGAACCAAAGCAGGGAAGGATAGGACAATCCTTCAGAATGTAAGCTCTTGACTTTCCTTGTAATTGTGGAGAGTGAGATTGTAGATGTGTTTGTGGATAAATAGATACTTATTTATCTGATTTAGACACAACAGATGACATAGAATCACATAATAATTTTGGTTGGAAAAGATCTTAAGATCATCAAGTTGAACCACTAACCTCACACTGCCAAGCTTGCTCCCTAAGCACAACATCCACGTGTCTTTTAAATATATCCAGGGATAGTGACTCAACTATCTCCGTGTGCAGCTCATTCCAGTGTTTAATAATCCGGAGGAAGCTTTTCCTAATATCCAATCTAAATCTCCCTCGGTTCGAGGTCATTTCCTCAGCTTAAGGCCATTTCCTCTTGTTCTGTCATTTGTTACCTGGGAGAAGAGACCAAGCCCCACCTTGCTACAACCTCCTTTCAGGCAGCTGTAGAGAATGATAAGATCTCCCCTCAGCCTCCTTTTCTCCAGGCTAAACATCCCCAGCTCCCTCAGCTGCTCCTCATCAGACTTGTTCTCCAGACTCTTCACCAACTTCACTGCCTTTCTTTGGACATGTTCCAGAAGCTCAGTATCTTTCTTCTAGCAAATGATGTATAAAACCCATAGGCAGTTTTCTAGTGAAAGAGAAGCCTTGGAATGTAAAGAGTATTTTAGGAACTTCCAATTAGGGTTAGGACTATAAGGATCTGTAAAATCAAAGCCATTATGGATGCCAGTATTTTGCATGTGCAAACAGGCAGAACTAAAAATACACAATAAGCTTTCAGATTCAATTCTTTAAAATGAAGAACACCAGAACCTCACTCACTCATAAAATCTTTCTTAGGTTCACTCATCTGGCCTCATCTGCAGTCCTGTGTCCAGTTCTGGGCTCCTCAGCTTAAGAGGGACAGAGAACGTCTGGAGAGAGTCCAGTGCAGGGCAACCAAGATGATCAGGGGACTGGAACTTCTTCCTTATGAGGAAAGGCTGTAGGAACTGGGGCTGGTTAGTCTAGAGAAGAGGAGATTGAGGGAGGATCTCACTAATACTTACAAGTATCTAAATGGTGAATGTCAGGAGGCTGGGGGATCCCTTTTTTCTATGGTAGCTAGCAACAGGACAAGGGGTGATGTGATGAAGCTGGAATGCAAAAAAAGTTCCATTTAAACATAAGAAAAAGCTATTTTACTGTGAGGGTGAGGGAGCCCTGGCAGAGGCTGCCCAGGGAGCGTGTGGAGTCTCCTTCCTTGGAGACTGGCCTGGACATGTTCCTATGCGACCTGATCTATGTGGACCTGCTTCTGTAGGGGAGTTGGACTAGATGATCTCTAAAGGTCCCTTCCAACGCCTACCATTCTATGAATCTATGATTCATGTGTACTTCAGGGGCTTAGATGAGGGCTTAGAGACTGGACTACTAGTCATCAGTGTGTCCCACCCCCAATACTCTGCATGTGCTTTCTGCGTAATTTAGAGATAGCTTTGAAGATAAAAGTCTTAAGTTGCTTCCAAGTCTCCTTGTTTTCCTTATTAAAATACTTAGTGCTTCACAGACTGCATTTATAATATGTCTGTGAAATGAGAGACTTCTGTAAAAGCGGGAAATTCAGGCACAAACAGATCAATATCCAAAGGGGCCACGTCTTTTGGATGCCCAAATTGAGGCTTCTAGGATTATTATTTTTGCAGAATTTCTGACACTAGCAGACACTTTACATTTTCCGAACACCAATTCTGTTGACTTCCATGGCTCTTGGGAGCCCTTTTTTTTGGGAGCAGAGGCCCCTACACACCGTGAGCAATTAACTGCTAGATTCTTAGAGATATACTACAAGTAAAATGTGTTAGAGAGAGAGAATTTCTTTGTCAGTGGTTCTCTGTGCAATTCAGTAAGCACTTCGCAGTTTCCTCAATAATGAAGGCTAAAAAAAACCCCATAACAAAATCTTTCATTGAAGAGTTCTGTCCTTGTGCTACCACATTCAGTGTGCTCAGAGTGTGGTCAGAAGGAATTTCCTATGAAAACTGAAAGTGGCAGTTTTTTCCCTATTATTCCAGTTTCTTCACTTTCTTGGAGAATTTCTAAAATCTCACTGAGGAAAATCAGTCCAGTCATGAAAGGAGAGCTCTATATTGGAATTCCCGTTGGAAATCTACCTCAGCAATTTCAAACCTTAGCAAGGTAATGAAATTGAGCCTGGAAAATATAAACCCAGCAGAGATCCTCATATTTCTTTCCAGGAAAAAAAAAAAAAACCCAACCAACCAAAAAATAAACTGGTTAATTGGAAATCGGTTTTCTTGTTTTTAACATCATGTACCAATGAATAAGAATGGAGGCTGGAATACATTGATACAGCAAAATGTGGAAAAACTGATTGGCTTTCAGATATCAAGATTTGCTAATTATAATGAACATCTGAAGGCTATTTATGTATATGTTGTTCTGGACAGTCTTGAAAGTATAAAGCACAGTGAAGAGTTCCTTAAGTATGCTTAATGCCCTAATGTAAAGTAAATAAAATTCAATGGTTGTGAAAGAAGCTAATGGTCTCATCTGGCTTTGAACTCTATGAATCTATAAAACAGATATTGAAAAGTTACAGAGGCATTACTACTAAGAAAATAAAATATCTCCCTTAGTTGTATAAGAGTAACTGGTTACCTCTTCAAACACTTTTGATTCAGCATCTTCCAAGACCCTGAAATTGCTTTGAGCACAAAAGGCCTGCGATTTACAGGCATAATAATCTATAACACAAATTAGCTACTCCTAACTTGTTTTCAAATAAAGAAGGCTAAAAACGGTTGTTTCTGTATGTGAGTCAATCCTTTTGCAATCATACACTATGGCTTAGCTAATGTGAGTCCTGCTAGAGTTTGCTCCATCATATCAGTCTATGCCATAGAACAACTGTCTCCAGGTCGCTGTCATTATTGCTACCTCCTGCTTCCACTAGCAAGAAGCCAACGCTTGCAACTTGATTGGTAGCTTGAAATGAACACCTTAACAGCTGGTGTCATAAATGAACACATTTCTCTGTCATTCTCATAAGACCTTTATATGTAGTCCTAGAGCAAGATTTAGAAATTATTTGCAATAGGAGAAAATAATTTCCTACTCAGAAGCCCTTAGTATCTGCTAAGTTCCTCTGTCAACACAGCAGTGATGTTCTGCTGATGTGGAAGACTGAAATGCAGGGCTGGAAAAGACCTTCCAGCACACAGTACACCTTTACTCAATGTGGGAAAATCTGCCATGGGCTTCTTGGACTTGCATAAAGTTTTGATGCAACACTGACACACCTGAAACTGAAGCTCCATTTTTATTTAGACAGGATTTTTTTCCTCTTTCTTTCTAAGCTCTCAGGCACTCTGGGCAATGTTTACTAATACTGCATGCCTGCTACAGTAACCAAATTCAAGAGCACAATGAGTGACTCAAAACAAACCTTGAGTGAGGGAAGGCTACAAGATTCAGCACCTAATTTCGGTTCCATGAAAAATTGTCTGGACACTCTGTACCTCAGCAGATCAGATGAATATACTTTTCTGCTCTTTGCCAAAGAATGCAGTACTCCTGTACTTCATAAGACTGAGTTTTAGCCTCAGCTTTTTAAAACATGTGAAATTTACTGTAATAACACCCAAGAGATGGATTTCTCCTGTTTAAGTTGTTCATAGGATCAAGATTTTCTGCATATTTATCCCCCTAGGTTGTCTGTGACAGTCTAGCTGCAAACTTAGAGGAAGCACAGAGGTTATATCATTATATTAAAACTCCATTTTAACTCTCGTTTAATAACATGGTGATTATTGTGTCATGCAGCAGCTGCAGAATTGCTACACCATTTTCAGCCATTTCTGTGCCATTACCTGCAGCCTGATGAATTTCAAAACGTCCTGGCAGTGTCTTTGAAAGGCTCGCACTGACATGCATGTTTTTGGAATTTGTTCCAATTTCCATCAGTTTCTTCAAGGTTTGCATTCGCATTTGAGCCTGTTTCCTGCAACAAAAGAATGCAGTCTCTGTTTGTGATTTTTGTGCTTTCTCTTTGACTCTGGTTATTTTTTGTACAGATGAAAATGCTGCTGTTGCAGTTCTCTGGCATTCATAGTTACTATTGCCACTAATCCAGTAACATCTAGTGCATGTTTTAGGGCCACACCAGGCAATTGCTGCTTTTTGATTGCCTCCTTCTGCACACCACACACTAACCATGCCTGCAAATACAAATGTGAAATTCTACAGCTCTGCACAGCACCACTGATTTTATTAACTGAGTCAAAGAGTTGTAATTTATTTTGTTTCATTCATTCTCTATTTGGAGATGCATTTTTGACTAATAATCCATAGAAACTATGTAGAATCACTATGATTTTTGAAAATTGCACTTAGTAGATATACAGCCTCACAAAGATTAACTTTACACAGGCTATCTTTTCTGGCTTTTCAAGAGGGACACAGTAGGACACAGCAAGCATCAATAGTCATTCAAATAACTTTTAAAGCTCTCAGCAAATGTTTTTGTCACCACACTACACTTCAGTCTTTTGACCCAATAGTTTCCTGTATGTGCTGGAGTGTGTGCAAATTTTGACAAATAACTCAATTTGTGGTGCTTTGATGATGTATCTGCAGAATACATCGAGAAGGAATGTGAGAAGATTTTTCCATGGGAGACAGGCATGCTGAAGTGGTGTGGAAACTTTCATTTTTCCACAAAAGTCTGGAAGCCCGGCCCTCCTGAAGTCAAAAAAAGTTTTTCTTCACAGACACAGATCTTGATTATTACAGCATTTTGGTTCCTTCAATGTTTTACCAGAATAAGGCTGAACCACAGAGTTCTTACTTGACATTTTTCTGCACCCAATAATATTTGCCATACGTGTCAAAATGGTGTGTCTTTGCAGAAGAAACTAGTCAACAAGTATATCAAATGTGAAAAATCCCATTTGATGAGGCTGCTTCCTACATTGAAAGCTCCTTCTAATCACCTCAACAATAGAAGGAGCAGGTAATATAAGCATATTCTACAATTATCGTATCACTAGGCACAGAGAATTTAAAAATTAGTGGCCTGGAATTCAGCAAGCCAACCTCACTCCAACTGGAAAACTGCCAGTAGAGTGGTAATGGAGAAATCCTGAGGAAAGAAGAGACATTTCAACCGGGAGAGAACTGGGCATCAGGAATGAAGGCAAAGAGATAGGATGGAGCTGAGGATATGGAGAATGTGTGCTGTTGATGTTGGATAAAAGGGAGAGATGACTTCAGAACAATAACTCAAGCCTTCACATAGGTGCATCAAGATGCCTGCCATGTTCAGAAATTAAGAAAAGTATATTTTAAGCATTAAGAATGTTTGCACTTCATGTATACTTAAGAATGCATGCTTTTCAATGAACATGACACGATTCATGAGAAGAATTCTCAGCATGTAGGGGCTCTTAAATTACAGATGTTACACATAAAGGCTGTATTTTCTCTCACATGTCCCTCTGGCACATTTTTCTCAGAGCTTCTCCTGCAGTGGTTGAGAGTCATTTACTGCCAGGACTTTCTACACTTATCTATTTGAGCAGAAGAAACATACATTACATCTATTTGCTGAGAGAAAAATAAAATCATGGAAGTGAGAAATAGTGTTTCCAAACAGCTATAAGGTCTCCTTACTTAAAGGCCTTGCAAAATAGAAAAGAACTACCTGGCGAGAAGACGGAGGCAGGCAATAATGCCTAGGTTCCCGCTTCAGCCTGTGTATAAATTACCCCTCTAGGGGCCAGCAGAGTACAAAAAAACTGTTTCCATGAACTGGACCACAATATCTCTGTAGATAACTCTTCCCCAAATCACCAACATTTAAAACTCCTTCCAGTTGTCCAAAGGCTGCCTTTTGCATTGAGACCAAGTCATCCTGGAATTATCACAGGAACATAAAAAGCATGCCAGAGTATTACCTTTACCATGGATCTAAATTCCTTCTGTAGAGCCATAGATGTTAGAAGCAGATAGTGTTCAGCAAAACATATATTGCCTTCTTTCACTTAGGGAAGACCTGCCCATTTAAGCAGATACTTATGAGAAATAATGTGCATTGTGGTTGGAGCCAGTAATGGGACTCTACCATCATCTGGCACTGATCTGCTGTCTCTGAACTTTGTGTCTTGGTTTTGTCATCTATAAAATAGATACTGTAACAGTTAAAATGCACAGCTGACCTTGAAGAAATATCTCTTGCCTCACAGAAGTGATGGGGACATTAATTATTGTAATCAACTAACTGGAAAAACCTTTAAAAAAAGTACAATGGGAATGCACTGCAAAGAGATTTGGCAAATGAAACAGGTCTACACAGGTCTTAGTGGTTTTTTTTCTAACCAGTGTGCTATCTAATGCTTTCGTTATGAGTGGGTCTTACTGTAAGACTTGTTCCTGCAGCCCTCACACAGCCACATTCCCACAGAAGTTTCCTTGAGGAAGTCCTTGAGATTCAGCTTCGTGTGTTTTGTCTTGGTGCCAGGAAACAATATCCTTTTAATTAGCAGGTCCGTTTCTTTGATAAGTGTACAAGTGGCTTCACTGTAATTTCATCTCTTCAGTTGTCATCCAGCACCTGGGAGGTAAGGAAAAAGGAAGTAAGCACTGAATTTTTCCACCATTTCTACAGGGGCATACTTCTGAGACTCTGTAGTTGTCTGGGTGGGCGGACGGATGGATAGACAGATGGAAAAGGGAGTTTCCTTTATGGGATTCCAATAATTAGTATGTGGTTTACATTCCATTCATCAGAAGGACTCTTATTTTAATCAGAAACAGGCTTGGGCTACTAAACTACCTCTAGTGTTCCAAACATGCCCCTGCTTTCAGCCAGTGACTTTTCACACACACGTCTTTTCTTTGACACCCACAGGCCTGAGAGAGCGATGTGGTCATTTACCACCAAGAACTCAAGTGTCAGATCCTATAACAGGAGTTTGTTCAGAGCCCTCTTCTAGGCAGAGGTTTTCTGATTGCTGGCTTCACAAGTAGAAGCTCTTTACAGTGTGGTATTTGTAGTTGGCATTGATTTCTTCAAGGAGGTTTTGGTTTTGGTGTTGTTTTTCCTGTGCTTATCCAACTCTGGGAAAGCCTTGTCTGGACAACATTGTGGAGGTCTTGCAGCACAGCTTGGTCTTAGTAGCCACGTACTAATGCAGACAATTGCTGAGAAAAGCCCAATACTCATCAGCTGGACTCACTCCTGTACATTAAGCACAATGATGGGCTGACACCTTGTCCAGAACTAAGACTAAGTGAATGACAACACAATACAAATATCAGCTTTGGAACTGATGAAAATGTGGAGGCCTTCAACATCAACTTTTTTCATCCAAGAGCAGTGAAAATATATAACAACTTCTGTAGTGCATTGGTATGCTATTATTCAGAACTGTCTCTGGACCTTTTGTGAGAGGCCTGTAGTAAACCTTTAAAACCAACTTCAAATCTCACCTTTCCTTGACAACTAAGTCATTCTGTTGCCCAGATCTGTTTACCTTTATCTTTTAATTATGCATGACCCAACACATTTCTCTTTTCTGGGCTTATGATTCTCTGATTCTATGTTGACTAAACTGTCTAGATTTTAACTGCACATGCTTTGAAGATGTCCATTTCGCAACACGCAAAGTGCTTCATGTCACAACCTCCTCCAGTGCTCATCCATCAGGTGGGTCTGTCAACCAACCAAGTGAGAGATCTACTGCAGGATGCTACACAATCTAAGAAAGGAAGGACAGTTTTACAGTTCAGGTCTGCAGCAACTTGGGTCCATCACAGATCTTTTGCATATGCAGTTTAGCTGCCTTATGCCTCAGTTTCCCCATGGGAAGAAGGTAACTAGGGACAGATGCAGATCCAACATCAAAGGGAAGGATAAGACCACTTCCTCCTTCCCACGTGGAAGATGTGATAGAGGATATCTGTGGCACTGGACATAGATGAGGATTATACAGTGCCACCAGTTCTTTCTGGCTCCATGCATCCACCAAAGACAACAAGCAACTTGGCTTTGACCAACATCGATCTGTGACCTGCACTAGACAAGTAAGAATTTCTAATGTTGTGAAGGAAGTAAAACCATCAAATGTCTCTTCTTACTCCCTTGTGACTCAACAGCCTCTTGGCAACATTCATTTCTCCACTGCTTATTCAGAACGTGAGACCTCTGGGACCTAATTTAGCACTGGTGCTGGCAGGTCAGAAGTATTTGAAGGTGTGTTCTGGGTTGCAAGGGTCTCAGCAAAATCCCCCATCTATGACCATGACCTGATGGGATACTCTCTTATGCCACAATGAAGCAGGAAGCACTCTCCTTGGGCAAAGGCTTTTAGCCCTTCACCCTGCTAGAACTTTGAGAGGTGTAGGTCCATCCTATGCTACCTGAGACAAGGAGAGGTTTGCTGCCTACTTGTCACAGGATTGTGTTACCACGCTTTGCCCTGCTTGGACTTTCTCAGATCCTCATCTCTCAGGCTCCAAGATTTCTCCCCAAGAGTCACTTTGAAAGAGATTATTGCCATCTTGATTTAGCTCAGAGTGGTAATAGAATCACAGAATGGTAGAGGTTGGAAGGGACTTCTAGAGAGCAGCTAGTCCAGCCTCCTGCTAAGTGGGCCCACCTAGATCAGGTCACACAGGAACACATCGGGAAGGTTTTGAAAGCCTTCAGAGAAGGACACTCCACAACCTCCCTGTGCAGTATGTGCCAGGGTTCCCTCACTCTTACAATAAAGAAATTTTTCCTTAAGTGGAACCTTTTCTAATAATGAAGTTAACTCTGTAAATACATGGGACAAATATTTGGAGTGTTAGCTAAGTTGCTAATTTGCAGTAAATCTGTCAAGATCAGTGATATTCTAATCACTAAATACTGGATCTAAAACAGAATTTGAAGCACTTCACTCAGTTCTGACCAAATAATTTCCAGTTAGGTGAACGGTAATATTTTGTAAAGCTCCCTGGTGCTGTCTTAACATTTGGGTTTCACCCACAGTTGTTGGTTTGGTTCATTAGCATCTGGACCACATTCTGGGTTTTGGTTTTGTTTTCCTGTTTTGTTTTCCCTTTTCTACTATGAAATAATTTCTTTTTGATGCTGAGTTTTAGCACAGAAATGACATTTGCTACAGTAACACTTTGTTGCTGGACACCCATGATTTTCCAGGATAGAATCATTTACTTATGTTGAACACCAAAACAGCTTGATACAAGGAGTCTTTGGATTCATCTTTTTGTGGGTGATTAGAAAGAGTCTGCAACACATTTGATTAAAGGAAAGTGAAATGCTGAATAAACTATGACCAGCACACCACAGAGGACTCCTAGCAGCACTGAGGAATTTAATAATTCCTCGGTGTTCTCCATGGACTGATCAGACAGCACCTTCACACACCAAGAGCTATCATCCAGCCTCTAATGTTAATCAAGTTGTGATTGCTTAAACTTCTGGATTTTTTTCCTCTTCTCTTCCCTTGGCTGGCCACAACTGTCCCAGTGTTGCTGAAGGTTATGCTGTCTAAGTATTAAAAAATGCATAGCTAAATAGGTTAGCTTATTTGCTTTTGCTGATAGTAGCAGTCCACCCACAGAGCCCTTTCAAATCTCTTCAGTGTTTTGGAAACTGGATAAGGGACTTATTTAGTGACGTGCAAGTTTTGCCCGAGCCAAGAATGAAGCGTGCATTTAATGAAATGAGAAATAACCTCAGACCACACACAGAGTGTAATTTCTGAACTCTGTCTCAGGCTCTCTTCCCCTCGTCCCAGTGCACACATACACATACTCCTGCTAAAAAACAAGATGATGACTGACATCTCTAAATCCTTTAAACATTCTTCTACAGCTAAGAGTAGAAGAAGTTTTTCAAAGTTTAGGTAGCTCACTATTAGCAACAAGTTGATGAAAAAATGGATTACTACAGTATGTGCATACCATGCCAACAAGAAATAGCAAAAAGCCTATGCCATCTAAACACAGCTTTCAAGAGCTGAAAGTGCTGATGCAAACATATTAAAGGTATTTTTACTGCACAGGGAGATGAGGAAAAGCTCTCCCTACAACTCTCCAGTAGAATAATGTTGGTTCTGTCACTTCTTGTTTAGTTAAGCTAAAATCACCATGTGTTTCAAATACTCTCTTCCATTATAAACCAGAGAAGTGAAACAGACAGATCAGTTTATTGCATAAAACACTCTCATCCCTTCCTCTCTGAAGCATAAGAACTATATCGTATGGCCAGTGAGAACAAATTACACACAGAATAGGAAAAGGGCAAACTTTTCCACAGTTGTTACTCCACTGCTTCAGTATCAACTCCAGAGCTTAATTCTCCACAGCCTTATAGCAAGTACACTTAAACACCAATTCATTAGCCAAGCCACTGTTTGGCTCTCCTTAAATACTTTCTTTATACTGGTCTAAAAGACTTAGCTCTGTTGCATTCTACAGGTAAGGAGTTCTGTGTTACAGTTGTAGCACGTTTGGTAAGCTGCCTCTGCTGCAGAGCTTAAAAAGAACAAGAAATAGTACTTAAAGACTGATTTCTGTGCCTCACTCGTTGCGTTACACCTGATGAGTAACAGCACCATATGACTGAGGCACTGGTAACTATTCTATCAATGTGGATGTTCAACGTCTGCTTATATGTACAAATGTACATCTATACTTGTATTATACACACTGCTGTTACTTCCAGCAATAGTTAAGCTTGCTTAACACTTTCCATTATAGGACGCTGCTTTCAGTTGTTTATAATGTTGCCAAACTCTAAGTGTTCAAGCTGAAATTTTCCATGCTGAGTACCCACGACTGTCTGAATTTTTCTAGTAAGTTGCAATGAAAATAGTGCAGGTGTTCTGACTACAGAGTTAAAGTGGAACAATCTCCCTTTCCCCCATGTTTTTCTTATAGTCATTTCACTAAGAATCTGTTTTGTCTGCATGCTTTAAGAGAGATACTGGGGCTGGTAAAGGGGTTACCTTACTGCAAGGGATCAGACTGTCAGAGATCTGTAAGCTTGCCAAATTTTGGTCAAGTTATAAAGCTCTGAAAACTGTGTTCTACCCATGCTCCGGATAGGTCTGCTAAAGGGTGGCATCATTATTTTCTGGACACTCCACAGAATATGACCTTGACATCACGCACTTCCTGCATGCCCATCACTAAAATGTTCACACATCCTTCCCACAGATGAACTTTCCAATTTCTGGTCCTGGCTCCCAGGAGCTGCTGTGGCACCAGAACTGAGAGCTGAGACATCGATACCTGTGGATGGTGCCACAGCAGTACACTTGAGCTTGGAAACAAGCCCAAGAGTTTGGAGTAACAAGAAAGAAATGGAAAAGCAGACCAGACTCCAAAAGACGGATGCAACATATCCTGGGCAAAATGATCCATTGTGTTAAATGCACAATGTTGCCAGACTATAGAATAGAACCAAGAATTAACAAATGCCAGTACTACTTTGTTTTCAACCATTTTCTATGACATCTACTTGCTGGTCCACAGAAGACATTGTAACATATTGCTTCCTGCTATCAGCTATGCTAATTGGTCAACTAACAGAAATGGTGGTTCTAAATGTTGATAGTGATCCATGTGGGAATCAATCAATTCAGAGCAATGATATTCCTTTTCCTTTTTTGGTTTTATCTGAAAGTTTCCAAAAAGGACATTGTCAAAACTGCACTAGAAATAAAGCTATAAAAACACTCAAAAGCTAGAAAATTCCAGCATTACAAATGCTCATGCAAACTGGTGTAAATGCATTATAGTAGCATAGTCTGTAGTATACTCACCAATACTAACTTTTTACCCGATGACATTACCTTCCTTCTCAGCGGAAGACATTCCCTTTCTAGAAAGATCCCTTCATTTCTTTCCCTTTCAGATTTGTAGTTTGTCACAGCACAAAGTCAAGAATGAAGAAATTCCAGGTTGCACCTCAGAAGAGGCCACAGCTGCACCTCAGCTCTTCCAAATCAAGCTATTAGTAAGTTATAATATTTTCTAGTTAATTCCATGTTCCTCACCTGAAGAAAAACAAAAGGTAAAACCAGACAGATATCACAGATTTCACATCTATTACCCTGTAATCCTGCAAGGCTAAAAATGGAGGTTCTTTGCTACCAGGAGAAACAGTCTCACTGCAGCTTCCCAGTGATTCTGAACACCCACTTCTTATCTCTGAAGGAATGAAATAACAAAAAGTAAATCAGTGGCATGACTCAACGTATAGTAATTCAATTACAGATTGTTTTATTGCTTGCTCTGAGACTTAAACAAAATCTTCTATTAAGATGACTCATGGGATTTCAATAGTGAGGAAAGTAAAATACAAATCTCATTCCATTTTTTTAAATGCCCTTAAACTTTCTAAAATTATTTTCTTACCATGATTTTTTTTTTCCCACACACATCATCCTCAAGACTACCAGGAGACAGCTGTCACTTCTTATGGTAGAGGCTATGAGTTGAAAAACTGAAACCTACTACCACAGTTTAGATACTTATCCATGCAGAGAAAACACTGCAGCATTGCAGAGAGACCTGAGACTTTACCTTTCCTGGAGTAACGGTAGCAGAACAGTTTGACATTCTGCATATCGGGGTTTCCAGGTGTGAACAAGTTCCACATATTTGGCTTTTTCCATCGCTGTCTAGGATATTGCTCCTTTTAATGACATTCACAGATGTTAGTATGCAGAGTGGTTGAACCAAACAATAAAGGAAAAGACTAAAAAACACTTTAAAGAGCTCTTCTTATTTTAACCTTCCCATTACATAAGCAATAGCAGGTTCAGCTTTCCTATTTAAGCCCCTTGCTGCTGCATCTATCTCTTTCAATGAAGTGGAACTTCAGAAGAGAATCCCTTCAGAAATACCATAGTCCAGGCCAAGTGCATTTTCCTATTTGTTTTCTTCTTCCTTGTTCACATGTGCAGCCTTCAAAGAATCAGAGATGCTGGCACTGAACAGTATATGAGATATAGAGTGTATGTAATATATATATATTTACTAGTGTATATATATAATCTATCATCTACCTCTGATGATTAGGGCATGTACTAACATAAGGTAATAATTACAAAGAATTCGAAATTTGGTTTTCTCAAAAACTGCACAGATTGACACTTCAAATGCATAACAGAATCTTAACATTTGATTAAAGACAATCCTCGCTATGTTCTTCAAGTGTAAGACTCCTGAATTAGAACTTGTATATTGTAATACACTAATTTATATAACCAATGGAGAGAAGAGAAAGAGGCAAGAGAAACTTGATGTGTGCACCAGCTATGCTAGTACAGCATCTGCATGTAGAAGTACCAATACAAGTTCACATCCAAATCCACTGCGGAGGTAAGGGGACCGAAGCACAAAAGAGACATGTGAAGAAAATAGCTCTCTCTGAGGTACTTAAATTACATTCCCAATTAGACCACAGTTCAAATTTGTCTTCTTTGCCATTGAATTATAAACTAGAAAAACTAGAAACTGTGCTGGAAGTATCATCACAGCTGAAATCACGGAGAGACTAGTCCTGCCAACGGTTGTGAGCATTTATCTCAAGCAATATAAATAGACATCCGGTATTTGTTTTTAAAGTAATTGGCATAGAATGATTTTCAGGGTGATACAGGAGATCATGTTTACATGAGCATTCACTTGATGGAAACAACTTAATATCAAACCACAGGGGAAGAAAATCCCTTTAGTATAAACAGTTCTGTTGAAGTAAAACATAGATCCATTCTGAGTTGAGCTGGTATTTACTTAGCATCCAAACTATCCCCACTGTTTTCTTTGCTTTGTCTTTAGTGGGTGAAGTGTTAGGGACTGTGAATGTTGTTATCAAATATACAACCAATGTTCAGTCATTGGAATATGCTATGATAGACTGGTGCAAATTCTAATGTAATTGTACTCTATGTGTTCTAGCTTGGAAAACAATGCTTTAGCACAGCAGGTTTGCTCATGTTCCAGTTTATGTAGGTTATGTGTGTGCAACCCCAATTCACTCACACTGCATGTAGACACACAGACAGATATAAGGTCAGGTTCTGATTGCTCGGTTCCACGCTCTGAGCTCAAACAAAGTCAAAGAAAACTGAGATAATCTGTCCTAAAGTATCATGCATATACCACATACCTACGTGCAATTCCTTCCTTAATTTTAGACCAAAAATTTCCTTTGAAAAAGGAAATTCAGCCTTTTGGACAACAACCAACCAAATGTTAGGATGCCAGGCAAACAACTGTGAAGCTTTCCAGACATTTTCCTTAGATGTATATCCCTTCTCTTCAGAATTAACTGTCAGAATCAAGCAGGAGACACAGATTAATTTAGCATCACAAGGATCCCTCTGTGTGATCTGTATGAAAAGAGGCATACTTCTTAAATGCTATGAATCACTGCCTATCTCTCTTATCTGCACATTCAGTGTAGATCTCAGAAACTGAATTTCCTGAGCTCTTTTAAGCCAATTATCTACTCTTCAGGTGCCTTAATTAAAAAAGTAGACTCTGGCACACAGTCTACTTAGATGGTTATTACTCCTTTTCTGTAGGATGTACCACTTCAAGGTGTAGTGATTCTTGAAATATCCAAATGCAAGGATAGTTTTTGTAAGAGTATTATTTCATTTGTTGCATAAACTGGGAGGTATGCAGTGAATGAAATATGCTGCACACTGCAGGAACAGGAATAAAATATAGTAGCAAAGGCACTTAAATTCTTCCTTGTTAGAATAGAATCCGTTCCCTCTGCTATTATGGTTCCTAAGCAAGTAACTTAAACCATTTTTTTCATATGTAGTAACTGTGCTATCATCTCTGAAGTAACTAGTGATACTTTGATGATACTATTACCAATTTCCCATCCTTTCTATTGATGCTGCTTTCACTCATTGTGTTGAAGCCATGGCAATGGCATCAGCCTGCCTTTCGCTGCTCAAAGTCATGACCTGGCAAAGCTGAGCAAATACATCCTTTCAAACTCCCTTGACGTATTCACAACAAATTTTGTATCCACACCCTGACTTTCTCAAACATGCCCATTATGTGAAATTATTAATTCTCCCTCCCCTAGACCAAATATGAAATCTGTGTAATGGCTATTCCCAAATGTAGTTATAAACATAGCTCCAGTTTGCAAAACATGTTTAAGATTCGAAGTATACTGCAAATCAGACCCAGGGCGCACACAATGTTTTTAACTAAGTTTGGTGACAGTTTTGTAAACAGGTTGCTGACAGAGCAGCATTTTTTAGTTTAGGCAGAGTCAGATTTCTTACTATTTATACACAGATCTCTAGAGCACTAAATTGCAGTATTTATGGATTTATGTTGAATTTGCACAGGAAGCTAGGGAGTGACATAAATCTTATTTCAAGACATCTTCCTGTAGCTCAGTTCAATTGCAGGTAACAAATATCTTTACACAAATATACCATCAATACTTGGCATGCATGTGAATAAAACATGCACTTGTATGCAAGTTTTGATTTATGCTTATCATCACCTCAGAGATGAGATATATAATTTCCTGAATACTTATGTAAAATCATGATGACTTCGTATTTGGGAATCAGTCCTGCAGTTCCCCTGCTCTGAAGTTCCTTGAAAGAACTAAAATGATAAGTCTTAAAAACTTCAACCAGACTTTGCCCTGCTAAGTATCTACAGATTCAGACCACGAATGACAAACAAGTGCTGTTCAGGTGAAGTCTCTCTCTATTGCCCTGATATCAGCAGAACTCAGCAATGCTATTTAGCCCCTTCCAGCCCTCAGACTGAAAAGCTATCACAGTTTCTCCTTCCAGCCTAAAAATTATCTATTTTACCTATGCAACTTCCAACATATTTATCTCTCCTGTTCTTGATGATGTCCAGTACTAGCACTACACAATCTATGATACAACATCTACTATTGGAGTTTCCTTATTACATAACTTCAGTTACCTTTGGTTTGGTTTAAGCCATTTAACACTTCTATTTTTACTGTAGGCACAAAATTACTATTAATTTTCTCTATGCAGCAGCCTTTTTACATATTTGATGACAATATTCTTTATTCCACCAAATTTTCTCTCCTTTAGCTAAACAGTAGTTTGCCTCACTAACAAGAATGAATCAATATGGATTCCCCAAAGGGAAGTCCTGTTTGACCAACCTTGATAGCCTTCTTCGAGGCCATAACTATCAGGTTAGATGAAAAGAGAGTGGTGGGTGTCATCTCCCTTGACTTAAGCAAGGCTTTTGACACTATCTCCCATAACATCCTCATCAGAAAGCTCAGGCAGTGTGGCTTGGATGAGTGGACAGTGAGGTGGATCGAGAGCTGGCTGAATGACAGAGCCCAGAGGGTGGTGATCAAAGGCAAAGAATCAAGTTGGTGGCCTGTGGCCAGTGGAGTTCCACAGGGATTGGTTCAGGGGCCAGTCTTGTTCAACATCTTCATCAATGACCTGAATGAGGGGACAGAGTGTACCCTCAGCAAGTTGGCTGATGACACCAAACTGGGAGGACTGGCTGATTCCCCAGAAGGCTGTGCTGCCATTCAGCGGGATCTGGACTGGCTTGAGAGTTGGGCACAGAGGAACCTCATGAGGTTCAACAAGGACAAGTGCAGCATCTTGCACCTGGTGAGGAACAATCCCATGTACCAGGGCAATCTGCGGATGACCTTCTGGAGAGCAGCTCTGCAGAGAGAGACCCGGGAGTGCTGGTTGATAACAACCAGAACATGAGCCAGCAATGTGCCCTCGTGGCCAAGAAGGCCAATGGCATCCTGGGATGCATCAAGAAGAGTGTGTCCAGTAGGTCAAGGGAGGTTCTTCTCCCCCTCTACTCTGCCCTGGTGAGGCCTCATCTGGAGTCCTGTGTCCAGTTCTGGGCTCCCCAGCTCAAGAGGGACAGAGAACTTCTGGAGAGAGTCCAGTGCAGGGCCATCAAGTTGATCAGGGGACTGGAGCATCTTCCTTATGAGGAAAGGCAGCAGGAATTGGGGCTGTTTAGTCTAGAGAAGAGGAGACTGAGGGGGGATCTCATTAATATTTACAAGTATATAAATGGTGGATGTCAGGAGGTTGGGGCATCCCTTTTTTCTGTTGTATCTAGTGACAGGACAAGAGGCAATGGGATGAGGCTGGAACACAAAAAGTTCCATTTAAACATAAGAAAAAACTTCTACTATTCAGGTAAGGGAGCCCTAGCACAGACTGCCCGGTGTGGATTTGGAGTCTCCTTCCTTGGAGGCCTTCAAGACCCACCTGGATATGGTCCTATGTGACCTGATCTAGGTGAACCTGCTTCTGCAGTGGGGTTGGACTAGATGATCTCTAAAGGTCCCTTCTAACCCCTACCATTCTATGATTCTAATCTGGAAATAAAATCAATACCAAGGTCACCAAGAAAAGGCCTTAACTTAGGCCTTATTTATTAATATCAACAAGAAGGATTCAAATATTTTTTGCCTTAAGTTTGCTTCTTTCAATTGCCCATAATTCAAATGTACCAATGATAGCTTGCAGATTCTTGTATTTTATTAGTTGAGACTTTTTGTTAAAAGCTGCTTCAATCCATTGTCTTAAATTTCCATTTGTACCTTAAATAGCATCACATATAATGAAGTGCTAACAGTATAGATTCAAGGTGAGAAAAACAGTTAGGGACACATCTATCTTATATGGTTTGCCCATAAATATTCAGGCTTTTACTACTTGATCATTTATGTTAAGTACTGAACTTCTTGTTCCAGGTAGTTAAGTAATGTTCTCCACTTAGGTTTTTAGATGGCTTCCACTTACAAGAAGAACATAATGGTTAACACAGAGACAGGGGAAAGCCTACAACAGCTTCCCATGACCTAAAGTAGAAGCTGCTCCAGATCAAATTTAAGCTTATTTTCCAGTGGGCAATCATCCAGACCACAAAAACTACCACCATTCACAGACTGCTGCTGTACAGCTTCAGTGCCCAAGGTTTTAAAATTTCATAACATTTACCTTTCACATAAAACAATTTATACACTATACTCACTGTAAACTCCTACACTAATATAACATCACATCGGAGATTTCAAAGCTTAAAACAAATCAGAGATTAGGGTTAAGTTTTCCAGAGCAACACGAAGACATAGGCTCTTTTGTTGTGTGTTAACACTAATATACTCCTTAACACAATCTGATAGCACTGAGAAATGTGCAAAATATTCACCGAATGAGATACAGAATCACAGAATGTTAGGGGTTGAAAGAAAACTCTAAAGGTCATCTAATCCAACCCCTTTGCAGATCACAGAATCACAGAATCATAGGGAAGGAACAACCCCATGCACCAGGACAGGTTGGGGGTCAAACTGCTGAAGAGTAGCTCTGCAGAGAGAGACCTGGGAGTCCTGATTGATAATAAACTAACCATGAGCCAGCAATGGGCCCTCGTGGCCAAGAAGGCCAATGGCATCCTGGGATGCATCAAGAAGAGTGTGGCCAGCAGGTAGAAGGAGGTTCTTCTCCCCCTCTACTCTGCCCTGGTGAGGCTTCATCTGGAGTCCTGTCTCCAGTTCTGGGCTCCTCAGCTCAAGAGGGACAGGGAAGTGCTGGAGAAAGTCCAGCGCAGGGCCACCAAGATGATCAGGAGTATAGAACATCTTTCATAAGGAGAAAAGACTATGGGAACTGGGGCTGTTTAGTCTGGAGGAGATTGATGGGTGATCTTATTAACATTTATATATATCTAAAGGGTAGTTGTCAGGAGTTTGGGACATCCTTTTTTTCTCTAGTAGCTAGTAACAGGACAAGGGGTAATGGGATGAAGCTGGAACACAAAAAAGTTCCACTTAAACATAAGAAAAAACTATTTTACTGTGAGGTTGATGGAGCAGTGGCACAGACTGCCCAGAGGGGTTGTGGAGTCTCCTTCCTTGGAGGTCTTCAAGACCCTCCTGGACATGTTCCTATGCGACCCGATCTAGGTGACGCTGCTTCTGCAGGGAGGTTGGACTAGATGATCTCTAAAGGTCCATTCCAACCCCTACCGTTCTATGATTCTATGATCATAGAATAGTAGGGGTTGGAAGGGACTCCTAGACATCATCTAGTCCAATTCCCCTGCAGAAGCAGGTCAACCAAGATCAGGTCGCATAGGAACATGTCCAGGGAGGTTTTGAAGACCTCCAAGGAAGGAGACTCCACACCATCCCTGGGCAGCCTGTGCCAGGGCTCCCTCACTCCCACACTAAAATATTTTTTTCTTTTATTTAAATGGAACTTTTTGTGTTCCAGCTTCATCCCATTACTCCTTGTCCTGTTGCTAGACACAATAGAAAAAGGGATGCCTCAGCCTTCTAGGTCCATTACCACTTGTCCTGTCACTAAACACTACAGAAAAAAGTGCCGCCTCATCCTCTTAACTTGGACCTTTTAAACACCTTTTAAGTGTTGATGAGGTCCCCTCACAGTCTCTTCTCCAGGCTGAACAGTCCCAGATCCCACACCCTCTTGCAAGAGATGTTCCAGTCCCTTGATCAACTTGGTGGCTCAGCCAACTTGCTGAAGGTACACTCAGCCAACTTGCCAAAGGTACACTCTCTCCTCTCATTCAGGTCACAGAATCACAGAATCTTAAGGGTTGGAAGGGACCTTGAAGGCTCATTTAGTTCAACGCCCCTGCCAGACCAGGACTACCTAGAGTAGGTCACACAGGAAATTGTCCAGGTGGGTTTTGAATGTCTCCAGAGAAGGAGACTCCACAACCCATCTGGGCAGCCTGTTCCAGTGCTGTCACTCTCACTGTGAAGAAGTTTTCCTTGTGCTTCTTTGGAACCTCTTATTTTCCAGTTTATACCCATTGCCCCTCATCCTGTCATTGGCCATCATTGAGAAGAGCCTGGCTTCATCCTCCTGACATCTACCCCTTACATATTTGTAAACATTAATGAGGTCACCCTCAGTCTCCTCTTCTCCAAGCTAAAGAGACCCACCTCCCTCAGCCTTTCGTCACAAGGGAGATGCTCCACTCCATCATCTGTGTGGCCCTGCACTGAACTCTCTCCAGCAGCTCCCTGTCCTTCTTGAACTGAAGGGCCCAGAACAGGACACAATATTCCACATGTGGTCTCATAAGGGCAGAGTAGAGGAGGAGGAGAACCTCTCTCGACCTACTGCCCACAGCCCTTCTAATACACCCCAGGATGCCATTGGCCTTCTTGGCCACGAGGGCACATTGCTGGCTCATGCTCATCCTGGTGCCCACCAAGAACCCCAGGTCCATTTCCCCTACACTACTCTCTTAAGAGTTCGTTCCCAGCCTGTACTGGTACATGGGGTTATTCTTTCCCAGATGCAAGACTCTACACTTGTCCTTGTTGAATTTCATTAGATTTCTCCCTGCCCAACTTTCCAGCCAGTCCAGGTCTTGTTGAATGGCAGTACAGCCTTCTGGTGTGTCAGCCACTCCCCCCAGTTTAGTGTCCTCAGCAAACTTGCTGACAGATCCTCTGTTCCCTCATCAAGGTCATTAATGAATAGAGATTGAACAGTACCAGTCCCAGCACAGACCCCTGAGGGACTCCACTAGGTACAGACCTCCAACTAGACCCTGCCTCATTGATCAGAACTCCCTGCCTTCCTCCTTTCCACTAGTTAACAATCCACCTCACTACCTGATCATCCAGCCCACACTTGCTCAGTTGTGCTGTGATGATGCTGTGGGAGTCAGTGGCAAATGCTTTACTGAAATCGTAGGAGAACTACTCAAGGAGAAGAAATAAATACATGTAAAGTGAAAAAAGGGCCTGGTTGCTTGGGAAGAGTATAGGAGTCAGAGCATTTAGGGACAAAACTAAGAAGGCTAAAGCCCTTTTGGAAATAAGTTGGCCAGGGAAGCAAAGGAAAACAAGACGGGCTTCTTCAAATACATAAGCAGCAAAAGGAAGATTAGGGAGAATGTGAACCCGCTGATGAACAAGGAGGGTGCCCTGGTAACAGAGGATGCAGAGAAGGCTGAATGCCGCCTTTGCCTCAGTCTTCACTGCCAAGGCTGAAATAGTGAGATAATCTGGGGAATGGGGGACCTTCCCTTGGTGGATGAGGAGGGGGTTATAGTAAAGCTTAACACCCATAAATCTCTGGGATCTGACAGGATGCACCCATGAGTGCTGAGAGAGCTGGCTGATGTGATTGCTAAGCCTCTCTCCATCATTTTTGAACAATCATGGAGGACAGGCGAGGTACCTGAGGACTGGAGAAAGGTCAATGTCACACCAGTCTTCAAAAAGGGCAGGAAGGATGACCCAGGAAACTACAGGATGGTCAGCCTCACCTCCACCCCTGGAAAGGTGATGGAACAACTCATCCTGAATGTTATCACTGAACATATGAAGGATAAGATGGTTATCAGGGGAGTCAACATGGCTTCACCAAGGGGAAATCCTGTTTGACTAATTTGATAATCAGCCTTCTCAAGTGCATAACTGGCTGGCTAGATGAGGGGAGAGCAGTGGATGTTATCTACCTTGACTTCAGCAAGGAAGATGCTATCTCCCATAACATCCTCATCAGAAAGTTCAGGCAGTGTGGCTTGGATGAGTGGATGCTGAGGTGGATCAAGAGCTGGCTGAATGACAGAATCCAGAGGATGGTGATCAATGGCATGGAGTTGAAGGCCTGTGGCCAGTGGCATTCCACAGGGGATGGTTCTGGGGCCAAAGTCTACTCACGAAAAAGCAGGGTCTGGTTGAAGCGGTGAAGGTTGGGGGAGCTTTGTCTGCAGTGACCACGAGGTGGTAGAGTTCAGGATCTTGTGTGGTAGGAACAGAATACCAAGCAGGATCACAACCCTGGACTTTGGCAGGGCCAACTTTGGCCTTTTCAAGCAATTGTTTGGGGACATGTTGTGGTACAGGGTACTAGAAGGTAAAGGGGCCTAAGATAATTGGTCTATATTCAAGGATCACTTTTTCCACACTCAGGATCAGATCATCCCAGAAGGTAGGAAATCAAGAAAAGGAGCCAGGAGACCCAGAGATCTGGGTCTGAGAGCTAGAATGGCTCAGCCTGAAGAAGACAAGGCTCCAGAAGATCTCACTGGTGCTGTTCAATACTTTTAAGAGGGCTTACAAGAAAGACTGCGAAAGAAAGACTGCGAAAGAAAGACTGCGAAAGAAAGACTGCGAAAGAAAGACTGCGAAAGAAAGACTGCGAAAGAAAGACTGCGAAAGAAAGACTGCAAAAGAAAGACTGCAAAAGAAAGACTGCAAAAGAAAGACTGCAAAAGAAAGACTGCAAAAGAAAGACTGCAAAAGAAAGACTGCAAAAGAAAGACTGCAAAAGAAAGACTGCAAAAGAAAGACTGCAAAAGAAAGACTGCAAAAGAAAGACTGCAAAAGAAAGACTGCAAAAGAAAGACTGCAAAAGACTTGTACTGACAGAACAAAGTGTAATGGTTTAAAATTGAAAAAGGGTAGATTTAGATTGGATGTGAGGCTGAAATATTTTTTATGATGAGGGTGGTGAGGCACTGGCACAAGATGTCCAGCGAGGCTGTGGATGTCCCATCCCTGGAAGTGCTCTAGGACAGGCTGGATGAGGCTCTGAGCAACTTGGTCTAGTGGAAGGTGTTTTTTTCCACAGCACAGGAGTTGGACTAGATGAACTTTGAAGGCTTCTTCCAACAAAAACCATTCCACAGTTCTATGATCCTAGGGGTCCTGAAACTCCCTCAGGCAGCCAACCACCCTATCTAGTCTATTTTGTGTATTTCTAATGAAGCAAGCAAAACCTTTGGTGAAGTGTCTTCAAGACACTCATAGGTTGTTCCTGCTGCTCAAAAAGTATCATATTGGAGCAAATTGATGTAGCACAGTAAGAATTACAATTATGTAAGCACAATATGACTGAAAAACCTTTTGACTAGGAGATGAATACCGCACTTAATGGTAATACTGTCAATGGCAGATCAATTCAACAGATTGATTTCCTCAAAAAGTTACCTCATGGTGATTTTAAGAATGCCCGAGTTTAAAGGCAGTCACACAAATGCCCACCAAATTGCTCATACTAAAATACTGATGATTTAAATAAAGAAAAAAAATCGATTTGCAATCTGCACAAGTAATTGTACAGTATTTTCTATGTGTACATGCAATAAGATAAGGTATTTACATTATTTCCAGAAGACAATGCATACAAAGTGAAGCTTGTTTCATTCCTTAAGCCAAGCAAGAAGTAACAGTTTTCCCAGCATAAATTGTATTGTCTGTGGGGGTTTTTCCCACACATTCAAACATACGAAACAAATGGAGACAACAGTGAGTCACAGTAAGTAATGCCATTAGATTCTTCCAGAAATTCACTAGGAGACTACTTTAAAAAAAAGTCTATTCCCTCTCTTCATTCCTTGCATGGAAAAGCAACGAACAGCAACATCTTGTCCAGACTACATAACCTCACAAACACATAAGTCTATAAAAATGAAAAATGGGAGATGAAAGTGTAACCAGAGATGAAATTTGACACCCATCACTATTTAATGTGCTGTAGGTCTTGCACTGAAAGATGGCCAACAAGCAAAAGTTGGTGACTCCTCACATCAACCAAGCTGAGAAACTCATTGCCACGGGACACTGAATGTAATTAGTTTTACAGTTTCAAAGAGAGACTGAGCAAAACCACCACAGGGACAAGGAAGCACCAGGGCAGGGAGAAAATCTGCCACACACTATTCCACACACATTGTCATTGTCTAATGAAGTCCCTGAGTCTATACTAGCTCAAAAAAATATTTGGAATATCATTATCAAATCCTGTTAATACAATTAGATTCTGCACAGAGATCTGAGGGTATCCAAATGTAAGTAAAGGGGAAAAATTACTTAATACTGCTACTAAATCTAGGAATACAATAGCAATTCAAGACAGCAAAGTGCATTTAAGAACATTAAAAAGTTTAATTTAAAATACATTATAGCTTAAAATATATAGTACACACACTATTACGCACAGATGTACTATATATATGTAATTACATATACATTCACATCTGTAAAATATTGATCTATATAATTATAAATATTAATTCATCACTTTAATTTTATGGAGGTATCATGCTTTGCTGCATACTGCTGAAGCTGTGCATATTTTCATGTTCAATTACAATACAGTGCAATTCATTCAGAAAACTTTTGGTTTACTACATTACAAGATGTAGCTGAGGATGGCTCATCTGAATCATTGAGACTGTATTTTTTCCACAGAAAATTCTCATTTTTTTTCCAAAGGGAACTTTCACACAGTTCTCTCTCTTCTGTCACTGGAGGATGAGGTGTTCTTTCACATAGCTTTTCTATGACCGCTATGTCTGTGAGCTTTCTGAGGCTCTCCTCATTCTGCTCATTCAGCATGTCCCAGAAATCTTTCCGTCTGTCCTTTGCTTTTTCTACTTGTCTTGAAGTAGAGCGTCTCCTTGGTGATTCTGTAGGCCCATTCCCATCATTTCTGAAGAGGTCATTGAGAATAGAGGTATCTCCAAGTAAGTCCACAAAAGACTTTTTCATACAAGCCTGAGCTTTTCTCTCTCCATTTTCTGACTGAGACAGAGATCTTTTTCTTGGCATGTGTATTCCTTCTGAGTCCTGCTGTCCTTCACAAGTTTTTACAGGCAGCACCTCAATTATTTCTGAGTTATTGCTTAATGAGCCAGATGCCATAAAACCCTTGAATGCCTGACTGTTTCTCCTTTCGATATGTTGAGTAGCAACAGTGGGTGATTGTTTATATTTTGCATCAACACACACATCTTGCAAGCAGGAGTCACTGTGAAGCTGCTCTACTCCTTTACTGCTCTGCTGGCTCCATGTGTCTGTAGTTCTGGTCAGCAGTTGTCCTTTAGCTGATGAAGATCTAGACTTAGATCTTCCAAATTTAACAAAGGGTTTTCTTTTTCTGGAGTGTGTTGTACTCAATTCTCTTTCCTCACAGCCATGTGAAAAATGTGCTGGTAGTCCAACTGGGTAGAAAGATTCCATTTCTGGATGCCTGGAAATATAGAAATCCTTCAACATCTTCTGCCTTGTTTCTGATGTAGCATTTGCAATATGTTCCGCAAATTCTTCCACAGTTCTCATATTAAAGTGGGATACCATTTCCTCAAATTGTTTTCTGTAATTATCAAGAAGGAAAAATGTGTTATTTTGACATCTTAAACTAGAAACAAGAGCAGCTTCCAAGCAATTAATTCAATTAATCTACTTTACATATCCCTGAAAGTGATCACAAAAGTAACTAACTTCCTTACTAGGGTCATTGTTTTTTACTAGCAAAGAGAAGAAAAAAAAATAATGACTTTAGAAGAACTGAAGTGACTTATAAATCACAATCTCCAGTGTGATTATTTCAGCTTATGATCCAAAGACTTACTGACTTTCACTGGAAGTATTGTATCAAAGGACCAGATTTCAGAAGATATTCAACCGCCAAAAGGTTGCAGACAGAGGAAAAATTTAAAAAAAAAAAGGTTGCTCAAACTCCTTTTAAAAGACTTGCTAAACAAGAACTGAATAAGGAATATTCACAGGAAACAGGATCCCCTCCATCCTATCCAGTGAGCTATGACATATTTGGAATATGAGGACAAGTTCTAACTAAAGAAGATCACCTTAGCTGTGTTAGCCATTGTCTGGGGTAACCCAAGTCAGACTGGAGAGGTGGCTTTATGCTCCCTTGTCAGAGAAAGAATATGAAACATGTTGCCTTTCCTGTACAAGGTCTCCAATAGTCAGTGAGATCTAACTGCTTCTCCTCATATACTGATTGACTGGCTAGCTCAACTATGCCCTTGGTGTGTGGTGACTACAGACAGCTTCCGGCTCCACCTTACAACACAAACTAAGGCACCTAATCACCCCATCCATTGCACAGCATACCCACGCACTATAGTGCCTAACTGTGAGCCAGGTGCTAAGTTGACCTGCTTAATGTTTAAGAGTGAATATGCTTAAGCTTTTTGCTAGATCTGGCTTTAGGATCTTGGAATAATATCATCAGTCATTCTATTAAACCTCTGAAAACCTCATCTCAACAAATATTTGATAACTATGATTATAATTGAGTGTTTTAGCATGAAAGGTTCTCTTCTACTTACCTCTAAAATAGTCAGAATTTGCTATATTTGTAACAGGAAATAAGTCTGGCACTTTCACAATAACAGTTTGGACAGGTGAAGCTAGCTGACTAATATGACAAATTCTAAACACTTACAGGTATTACCTAGATACCAGTTCTCATATAGTAATTTAATTGTCTCAAGGCCAAACTGAAAACATATGCCAAGTCTCAATTCTATAGGTTTGCCTAGTTTGCTACATTGTTCTGCTGTTTCCACATACCAATCTGGCTATTGTTATAGAACCTCTATCTATATTTCAATGCAATTTAAATATTCATATTGATACCAGCAATAGTCTGGTGAAAAAAGGAAACCAAGGAGACAGAAAAAATATTATCCTTACAAAGTGGAGGGAGGCAACAAAACATTAAAAGAAATATTAAAAAATATTGAGCTTTATGTTAAAAACAAAACACAAAGTCCAAATTTTGGTAACAGTCCTTCAACGAAAGTGGGTAAAACTAGTATGCAGTCTGAAGATGCACTACAGAATTGTTTCTATAGAGTTTAAACATTAGTTTGTAGTAGTACTGCACAATGAACATACCATGAACATACCATGAAGACTCATGGTGATACCATCTGCTATGTGATATGACATATCGAATCAACATGGTAAAGTGATCTGTGGGTTCAGTTCACTTTATTAATCAATTATGGTACTCTTCGTACAATATGTGTGGAAGTTTCCCATTACTTTTTCTCTTGACATAGAAGATAATCAGTGTTCTGAGTATGGTTGAAACAAATACACAAGCAACTGCCCAGAGAAGTTCATTTCAACCTTAGAATTTTAATTCCATCTCACCCAAACAGCCTCACCTGCGGATTCCTTTGGGTGTCTTTCCAATCAAGAAAGTGGTTGAACCTACTCTGTGCACTTCCTTGTTTTTCTGAGTTACAGGATGCATAATAAAGACGTGATGTTGATTACTGTTTGCCAACATTACTTGATCTCCCTTCTGTACTGTGTCATCTTCTGGCTTTTCTTCATTTTTCTAAAAAAATGAGACACAGAATCATGAAACAGCTGTTGCTGACATAACATTAAGTTCTATTATGCTTGATTGTCACTTTTAGCTAGCACTCAATGACTTGAATGCTACAATGAGGACTGAGAGCTGTCACAGGCTTCCAGGGACACTGAAGACAAGTCTTACTTGGTGTGACATTTTTCCAAACAGGTTAATGGTAACGCAAATCCAGAGGATATACAAATAGATAATCCTGTGCCACTAGACCCGTATCTCAGTTACAATCTTCAAATATTACTATAAAATACAAAATCCCTGTGTCAATGGCTTACAGTCTTAATAGATACATGACAGCTTCCTAGATTAATTTAGCAAGATCAACGGATTACTTGGATTCCTGGCTCTTAATGTATGCTACCCAATTTTTTGCACAGTATATATTCGTAATTCTTAGTTACTTCAGCAATTTAATACTCAAAGAAAAGCTGTAAATAATCACAACACCATTCAAAGAATCAAAGTTAAGATTAAAACACTTCTGTGAGCATCACAATTTCTAACACAATTATATATAACTGTACTAATACTTTCAGAAGAGGTATCATTATAGACACATAAAGAAAAAAAATTACACATTACACTTTCTTTATAATACTGATAAAACACCAACAATCCCATGATGCTTCATAAATAGTGTAAATTTAATATGTAATTGTCATTAAAAGCTAACGTTTTAATCAAATTTAAGAAGACTGTGCGACAGATCATCACACACTGACAGTCAATGTTTTGCAGAAAGATGTAATCCTATTTGCACTTTTGCAGAAATTCTCAAATTCTCATTAAAGTTCCCCATTGTTAAAAGGTAAGTCAATCAAAATATGAAAATTAAAGAGGGTGTCTGCAGAGCATGGAAACCAGAAAAACCCCACCAACTAAGCACAGAAAACAAGTACTAATTTCCCCCCCACCCCCAAGTGAGACCAGGGGAAAGAATAACTGCCTAATGATGTCCTCAGTCCCCCTAGCAACATTACTTTAGAGATGAAAACACAAAGTGTGTTCACACCTTGTCATCTGTAGTTCAAAAAATGGTTTTAAAACTACCATATTTCTTCTCAATTTGTTTGTATTTGATACGTGTCCACTTCCTTTATTTCCATTGACTGTTCACAATGTTCTTGAGCTTTAGGATACCACATCTGTTCTCAATCCATTATTTTGACAAGTAACCTCGAACTAGCATAGAGAGAGATGTTAATATTAGGGGACCTACAGGCATAAATTTCCACTCTGTGAGCTAAAAGCACAATTTCAAAGACTTAAAAATTCTCTGTGCTATTAAAAGTTATACTATGTAGTACTGAAATCAAGGCCCCAGTTAAGATAAAAATCCTGTTCTGCCAATAATGTTATTAGGATAGCAACAAAATTTAAACTGAATTAGCAGATGTTACTACAGCATAAATATTCTACAGTTATCTAACTTTACTTACATTTAAGATTTTTACAATTTTATTTTTAAAGATGGATTTAAAGAATAACTTGCACTGAATACAAGCCTAGACATGTCAATGCATGTCTTTAAAGTATTTTAAACCCCCATAAATGTGCATCCATCTATCTCTTACTAAACAAGACCAAAGTATAAGACACAGCAATAGTCTGGTTTACACATATGTTCAAATGCAGGGAACTAAAACATTAAAAGTCATAGAATTGCTTGTCTTTGCAGAGAATCAGAATTAATGTAAGAAGTACCGCTAATTGCAAATAAACTCACAAGTGGCATATTTAGTTCAGGAAGTACAAATCTTCCGCTGCCAAACCTGAAAGAAGAGCAGCAAAATACCACCATATACACACAAAGAGTTTCTCTTCTACCTAAATCAGCTGCTCAAAGTTTTTTCCTTAAGGTAGAAAAAGCAACTATAAACAAGTTACTCCAAGAGCTGCTGGAGCTTATGCCAGTGAAAGCCTGTGCCCACTGAGCACTACTACTGAAAAACTTACCTCAGGTCTCTGGAGTGAAGCCAGTTGGTTAAATGGTACCCAGTTGTGTTGAAACACAACATCTGGCTCTGTTGAATTTTTGAAGGTTTCTGAAAGTTTGCCAAGTTAAATCCAGCCCCCAAATTCCAAATCCAGTAATTTCTTTTTATAAAACAATAAACTTTTGTCAGTAAAGCTAAAACAATTGCTCGTGTTTTTCTTAAGATGCCTCAACCTTCACTGAAGGTCAAATCTGACATTTGCAATTCTGTGCAGTGCACGGATGAGGTTCTAGGTAAAAGTAAGCTTTACAGACATAGAAGAAAATACTTCAAAGCTGTAAACTTCAGTCAATGTTCCAGCAGTGTCAACATTCCATACAATTTTGGTTTCTTTTTAATTTATTACTCTCCTTAATTCTTCCCTCTATGGATGACTTCTTTCCAATTCTCTTTCAATGTTTGCCTTCTAGTTCACCTTTTAAAATTAATTAAAATTAATTAAAATTAATCTAGGAACCTATATATGTCATGACCAAAATAAGGGAGTAGTAAAGGAACCAAAAATCCCTTAACAGAAGTATTCTGTTAATTTGAAAGTGGATGTTATCTTTGTTTAAGCTAAAGTAATGCATACTAATTAATATACTTCAGTAAGCACAAGAGTTGCTGAACTTCCTGAAAGAATGTTTATATGATATTAAGATCTGACTACAGCATTTTCAAATAATTGTTGGAAATAATAGAGGTACTATAAAACTTGAAAGACAACAGTGATCAGTCCAAAAGCATATCTCAGGATGGTAAAGAAACAGTGCTTCAACAGGAAGAAAGATAGGAATAGAATAACAAGCAAAATCTTTTGTAAAAAAAAAAATCCAACTGTTTTGGCAAATAGCAAGTCTGACTTTGGTTAACATTTTTCAGTAGTTAACATGACTGAAACAAAGCAATTTAAGCCAGAGAGAAGGAAAAGAGGGGAAAAAAAAAGCAACAATACAAATAGTGGCAGAATATTTTTCTCCTGGAATTAAGACTCTGTACAGTACCTAAATAATTAGTAACATGTTTTTCTTTCACACTAAAACATAAGTGCAGCCATTTCTTCCTGTTTTAGAACCTATCTATCCTTCATTTCCTGCACTTACTCGGAAGAGGCTTTCCATATATTGCAACAGAAAAGAAGAGGGATTATTACATAGTAGTGCAGAAAACGGTGTTTGAAGTACTTAGAAAACTGAGGGACTCTTGCCACACATGAAAAATACTCCAGAAGCAGCATTTATTTTCACCCTTCATACTCCATTTATTCTATTATTATTTATTATGTTTTCAACATAAACATGTTATATTTCCCTAACACAAAGATCTTTTCCCCTATTCCTTTTTCTTTTGTTATATATGTTTTGCTCTTAAAAGTATATATCAATGAGTTTCCATTTCATTGAGTTGCATATTACCTATACGAGTAAAGCAGGAGTCTACCAAACATGGCAGCATCTGCACATTCAGAGTCCAACACCAGTCCCCATTTAAAGGTAGTGCTTTTCAAGGTGAATGAATACATGAAGCTGAGCATCAAGCAAAAAGTTAACTGCCACAATACAGTCACTTCTACTAAGAGATTCCATCTTGAATCTCCCAGGCTTAAAGAGGTGTCTCTGCACTCTGGAGCAATCAATGCTAATCCATGTGTAAGCCATCTGAAGCAGAACACCTATTTGTATAGTTATTCCTCAGCCACAGTTGTGTCTCCCTCTCTTTCACTGCCTGATTAACCAAAGTATCACTATGGCAAGTGTCCTGCCAGATGTCGATTTCCAGTCAGAAATAACCTTCTCTGACTTCCCCACTCACAGCTGAAACAGTGTTAACATGCGTTTCTCTTCAAGTATGCATGAAACGTCTGCTGTCAGATATCCAGGATACTTTCCACTGCAGAGTTTTACTGTTTGTTTTCATTTCTAAAACAAACAAAATGGCCTCAAATCTCTAGCTGCCTTGCAGTCACCTAAACCATGAAACAGTGAATTCAGTATGACTATCCTCTTAAATATCCATGCAAACAAAAAAACCACACACAAATGACACACCTTTATGCCATATTCCAATTTATATTTTCCCATTCCTCATAAAATCTGAGAAAACACAAGACTTTCCAGATATACTGTGACTTGCAGTGGGTTCTTGATGACTGCTATTATTTTGATCAGGTAACACTGCATTCCAGTGAATTTATATACCCAAATTATAAGTTATTTTGGTTAATCTTTTTTTTTTTTTCCATGTACAGTTTTCTTGTTCTTTAACTACTGGAGCTTTTCCAATCATATATTGGAGTTATTATGACCCTTCTGTAAGCTTTTCTTGAACAGATGCTATTCTTATTGGTTTTATTTTACCTATGTTTTCTCTGTCAGGACATATATAAACTACACAAAACATTTGCTACCTGCCTGTTCATTCTTGGTCTTGTTTTGTTCTCTCCTTCTTATGTACACATGCCAAACAAAAATTTCTTCCTAAATTATTCTGTTTCAGGAAGATAAAGTAAAATAGTGTCCAGATAAAAATTTATGTGGTTCATCTAAAAAAGCAGTACAAATGCTCAAGATAAATTTGAGAAGTTATCAAACAGTGAGACTGTCTCTACTTTCACCTGATTCCTAAAAAAACCCAGAATTGCTTTTCTACTTGCAGAAGACACAGTACTAAACTATATACTTCAGAAGGTTGTGGTGAGTGTGTGTAGCATTCTGTAGTTTGAAATAAGCCCTAATCTTATCATACTTTAGAATGACTTCTGATGTGGATGTTAATTCCACTGAATTTAAACTTTAATTGATATGTAGCCTTACTCAGACTGAATTTGGCTACTGTTCTAAAAAAGCACAGAAGGAGAATTAGAGGTAGTTGTATACCTAACGGTGAGTAGTCAGTTGTCTTCGAAAATGAAGCTAATCTGCCTTAAAAATCTTAGAATACTCTAGGAAAACTGCATTTGTACTCAGACTTTCTGAAATAAATAAAGCTACTCAGGTTGTTGGTCATAGCTTTGTTGCTATGACTACAAAGATATCTAGTATCTGATGGTATCACAACAGACCAATAGCCAAAATATTATTCCAGGTACAAAAACTGTTAACACATTTTTTGGGTCCAAATTAGTCTTCCCAAATATTCTGCTAATGCCAAAAGACCAGTATTTAGGTATACCTACAGATAAAATTAAATAAAATTTACCAGAGTCATATGTACTTATTTACTTGTTTGTAATACCTTGCTTTTCTGCTTGTATAAACTCTTGCTTGGTAGTGGAGAGTTAACTACTAAGCTAACTGGAGGTGGACTGTATTCTATTTTGCCTTTACTTTAGAGCCTGTTTCTTCTCCAATCAGGTAACAGAGCAAGAATTTCTCACTGCCAGCAGTGTCATTTAATTTTTTGACTCTTTAATAATAAAAAAAAATCCTCTGAGCCATATCATGTTTTAGCACCAAAAAAAATCATCATAAATCAACATACTTATTTATCTTGTTAAGAATCATAGAATGGCAGGGGTTGGAAGGGACCTTTAGCCCCCTGCAGAAGCAGGGGGAACCTACATCAGGTTGCATAGGAACATGTCCAGGCGGGTCTTGAAGACCTCCAAGGAAGGAGACTCCACAACCCCTCTGGGCAGCCTGTGCCACTGCTCCATCACCCTCACAGTAAAATAGTTTTTTCTTATGTTTAAGTGGAACTTTTTGTGTTCCAGCTTCATCCCATTACCCCTTGTCCTGTTACTATCTACTATAGAAAAGAGGCACGTGCCAACCTCCTGACACCCACCGTTTAGATATTTATAAATGTTAATAAGGTCATCCCTCAATCTCCTCTTCTCCAGACTAAACAGCCCCAGTTCCCATGGTCTTTCCTCATATGAAGGATGTTCTATACCCTTGATCATCTTGGTGGCCCTGCGCTGGACTCTCTCCAGCACTTCCCTGTCCCTCTTGAGCCGAGGAGCCCAGAACTGGAGACAGGACTCCAGATGAGGCCTCACCAGGGCAGAGGTGAGGGGGAGAAGAACCTCCCTCGACCTGCTGGACACACTCTTCTTGATGCATCCCAGGATGTCATTGGCCTTCTTGGCCACGAGGGCACATTGCTGGCTCATGGTTAGTTTACTATCAATCAGGACTCCCAGGTCTCTCTCTGCAGAACTGCTCTTCAGTAGTTTGACCCCCAGCCCGTACTGGTGCATGGGGTTGTTCCTCCCCAGATGCAGGACTCTGCATTTGTCCTTGTTGAACCTCAGGAGGTTCCTCTGTGCCCAACTCTCAAGCCAGTCCAGATCCCGCTGAATGGCAGCACAGCCTTCTGGGGAATCAGCCAGTCCTCCCAGTTTGGTGTCAACAGCCAACTTGCTGAAGGTACACTCTGTCCCCTCATCCAGATTGTTGATGATGATGTTGAACAAGACTGGTCCCTTAACCCATTCCTATGGAACTCCACTGACCACAGGCATACAATTCAACTCTGTGCCATTTATCACCACCCTCTGGGCTCTGTCATTCAGTCAGCAATGACAGAATGACAGGAGATAGTCTCAGAATTCACAATTAATTTTTCCAGCAGAAGCCTATCGACTTGTACCTATTTTATATCTCTCCATCAAAAAGTACCAAAACCAAAAGCCATACATATACACTGCAATGAAAATGCAGCTACTTGCTTCACAAGGTGCCACATATGAACTTGACACTGACAAAAAAATAACTGATGGGCACACTGAAATGGTTAACTCCACTGTAAACTGAAACAGTAAACTCAATAAAGCAGCATTATAAGTCAATAATTTGCGCTCAAATAGTTTAAAGCTGATAGCATTCCCAGTCTTAGAAGAGCAATGATAATGGAATGCCATCTCCCAAAAGCCTGCTCTTTGTAAACAGCTATCTAAACTTGTTGAATCTGAAAGCTCTGCAAACATGCTGTGATCAGAGTTACTATAAGTGATAGAAACTCTTTGTTTAAATAATCTACAAAATGTCAATGTAATACAAATAAGATAAAGAGGAGTTCTTAATGACACAACTTTTGTATTTACAGTATTCTCACCAGCACTTAAATCAGCATTGGAGATACAAAGAGAACATTTTTTCCTAGGCTGACAGCATGCTTAGTTTCCTCATTTACACCATGTTGCAATAACATAAAGAGGGGTTTACCATTAATCCAGGTTTTACTACAAAGCATCCCGTTATTTCTCTGTCAAACACTTGCAAAAGTGCCAAATGTCTGTCATCCAATTCAGAGGATTAAGTCTTCTTTTATAGCATGATTCTTGTATGAATTTATAAAAATACAGATAGAGTTTCTCAGAGCTGGTCACAGTCTATATTTTGGCCTGAATTCATGCCACAGAGGTTGAATATGACAGCTGGCAGGAAGCTGAGGGGAGAATAGATCCTCCCACTTTTCAGTCACCACATTGCTGTTGCCATAGTGATTAATCCTCAATTGAATGGCTGTCTTTGTACATTTCTTTTCAGTAAAATTTTAAGTAAAATTAAGTTGAAAACATGCAGTTGACTGAAAAAAAAAGAGGCTCTACACATTCAACAGGTACAGTAGAAGTTCTTGTCACTAGTATTTTTCCACATATTAAAAAGTACAAAATAGTTCTAACGTGTGACATCATTAATTGAAAAATTTAGTACATCCTCTTCCTAGTTTTGTCTTTTTTTGTGAAGCCTGCAAGCCTTCTCCAAGGTGTTCCATATGCTCCAATGTCCTCCCCACAAGATTCCTACTGAAGAAATTCTACACAAATGTAGCTTCATAGGAACTACAGAAAGTCTATTCCATACTTCTGTGCTTGTGTAAAATATTTCACATAGTCTGTTTTGCCAATTAACACAGAAATTAACAAATACAGTCATTTAATTCAGAACAGAGTAGAAAAATTAGAAGATATTTAATCTCATCTCTGTGAGTCATCTATTTTTTTGTGGTAGTTAAGAAAAATCTTCAAAAATAACAGTGCAAGTTATTTAAAAACAAGAAAAAAAAGCTCCTGCACTGAAAGTCATCCAGGTTGCTTTGTAACATGCAACCCATTAGAAAAAAAAAAAAAAGAATTAAAAAATCCTCAAAAAATACTTAGTAATGAGTAAAATATTAGAGAAGTTATTAAAATTTCTATTTTTTTTCCTGAAAAATTCAGAAAGTCAAAATAATTTTTTGGAAATATCACATGATTTTTCTTCCCCCCCCCGAAAGACTGAAATAATTCTAGGTCTGCTCTGAAAATTACAGTCTAACTTTTTAAAAATCCACTATGACCAGTCTAAAGGTTCATTTCACACTTTCTTTTAGAAGATTTTTCAATGTCTTTCTTTCTGTAGTTTCACAAGATAGTTATTCATTTTGGATTTCAGTTACCCTCTTAATTGATAGTGATAGGTTAATAGAGACAACAATCTTCCACTTGTATAATGAAAAAATAAAGATTTTTTAAACTAATTTTATTTGCACACACACATAAACACAAAAGATTTGAATTAAACTAAAATGCAAAAGATATACTAGAATGGTTTGGTTTGGAACAGACCTTTGAAGACCATCTAGTTTCAACCTCCCTGCTATGGGCAGGGACACCTTTGACTAAACCAGGTTGCTCAAAGTCCCATCCAGACTGGCCTTGAACACTGACAGGGACGGGGCAGCTATAGCCTCTCTGGGCAATCAGTTCCTCACCACCCTTACAGGAAACAACTTCCAAATACCTATGCCCTTATAAAAAGTCCCTCTCTGGGTTTCTTGTTGGCCCCTTTACGTACTGAAAGGCTGCTCTAAGGTATCCCCAGTCTTCTTTTCTTCAGGCTGAACAACTCCAATTCCTTCAGCCTGTTCTCATAAGAGAGTTCCTCCAGCTCTTTGTTTATCTTTATGACCTCCTCTGGACCCACTCCAACAGCTTCATGTCCTTCTTATGCTGGGGACCTCATACAAACAGACACTCAATGTTATTAAATCAGACTAAATCCAACAAAATAATGAAGGAATAAAGAAGTTATGTATTCTAGTAGACTAACTTTTAATAGAAACTTTGTGTCTCAGTTTTCTACATAAAAGACCAGAAAACTCTTATTAGAAGTATCTTCTGTAAAATCACATACGAAGTTTATTTTGTGATCATATGCATAAGGAAGCAACACAGACCAGCCCTGGATATCTGCTATACTAAATTATATGCATTTTCTACCTTCAGTTGTTTATAATGCTAGAGATTGGTGTGGTTCTCCCTGCGTCACAGACCAGACTACAATTTGTGCCTTAACACCTGTAACTGCTATGCAAGATTACAGACAGAGATCTTAGACTGCAAAAGAGAGACACTTGACTGCTTTCTGAGACACTTGACTTCAGTAAGACTTTTGACACTGTCTCCCATAACATCCTCATCAGAAAGCTCAGTCAGTGTGGCTCGGATGAGTGGACAGTGAGGTGGATCAAGAGCTGGCTAAATGACAGAGCCCAGAGGGTGGTGATCAAAGGCAAAGAATCAAGTTGGTGGCCTGTGGCCAGTGGAGTTCCACAGGGATGGGTTCTGGGGCCAGTCTTGTTCAACACCTTCATCAACGACCTGGATGAGGGGACAGAGTGTACCCTCAGCAAGTTGGCTGATGACACCAAACTGGCTGATTCCCCAGAAGGCTGTGCTGCCATTCAGTGGGATCTCGACTGGCTTGAGAGTTCGGCAGAGAGGAACCTCCTGAGGTTCAACGAGGACAAGTGCAGCATCTTGCACCTGGTGAGGAACAATCCCATGCAACAGGACAGTCTGGGGATGACCTGCTGGAGATCTGGGAGTCCTGGCTGATAATAAACTAACCATGAGCCAGCAATGTGCCCTCATGGTCAAGAAGGCCAATGACATCCTGGGATGCATCAAGAAGTGTGGCCAGCAGGTCAAAGGAGGTTCTTCCCCTCCTCTACTCTGTCCTGGTGAAGCTTCATCTGGAGTCCTGTGTCCAGTTCTGGCCTCCTAGGATGATCAGGGGACTGGACCATCTTCCCTATGAGGAAAGGCTGTGGGAACTGGGGCTACTTAGTCTAGAGAAGATGAGACTGAGGAGGGATCTCATTAATATTTACAACTATCGAAATTGTGGATGTCAGGAGGTTGTTGTATCTAGTGACAGGACAAGGGGCAATGGGATGAAGATGGAAGGCAAAAAGTTATATTTAAACATAAGGAAAAACTATTTTGCTATGAGGATGAGGGAGCCCTGGGCACAGGCTGCCCAGGGAGGGTGAGGAGTCTCTTCTAGATGTCTTCAAATCCTGCCTGGATGCCTTCCTGTGTGATCCGATCTAAGTGAACCTGCTTTAGCAGGGGAGTTGGACTAGATGATCTCTCAAGGTCCCTTCCAACCCCTACCATTATAGAATTATAAAAGTCACAGAATCTCCATAAATCAGCTACTGAAACTGAAGAGCTTAACCTATGATGTAAAAGTTCATGGGAATTTAGTGATGTAAAAATGTAGCAAAAAATCCACAAAATATTCATGTTCTTAGAAGAGGCTTTCTTAATTGATTTCTTTTGCTATTTAGTATATTTTTCTAATTACTTATTATAACATCATTTATTATGCCTATCATTCTAGATTAATATGTAAACAGGAAGCAAAAATGTTTCACTCGGTCTTCAACCAAAATTTGTAAGAAAAGTTGTATTTTCCAATTTACAGCTCATCCACTTCAATGGAATACTTGGTTAGTATTTAAGTATTCTTGCATTCCTTTCCCAGAGATATTAGTCACTTCTTGGAAAATGTATTTAAACTTCTATCAAGTCCGAAATGCACTATTGTAGGTAAACTGCACAGCAAAACTGCAAAGTAGGAAGACAGTTGGCAGAGGTAAACTGAAAAGTGCAAAGGGTATCTTACTTTTGTCCTAAAGAGATCTATTTATGTAATGAAGAGATCGTTTTTTAGAGATTACTGCTACCCAGAAATAAGACAATTTGATTGTATTTAAAAAAGGCCATAATATTATCAGTTCATTATCTAGGAGCCTTTATAATGCTTCAATATAAAAAACACTGTAAAAAAGCTACTAAGAATGTGGTCATTGATACTCAAACAGAAACGGTGACACAATTTCTGAGGAACAATCTTAGACTAACAATGCAAGAAGGTTGTATCAATGAGAAATTTTACTTGACCTATCAGTTTATATTTAGCAAAAACTGATGTCTAGAAAAGTAACAATGATCGTGCTTTTCACAGAATGCCTTCTAAAATGTATAAAATAAAAAAGAGAAAATAGTAGCAGTAAACATTTTAAGTAGATTATATTTCAAAGTTGTTTATGAAACTCTGGAAGCTTTTTTTTTTTTAAACAGAGCATAAAAAAATGTCAAGCTCCCCATTTAAGAATAGGCAGCCATCTAGGGATTATTTATATAAGTGCCTCTAAGCAAAAGAACGAACAGGGAGTGAAGGAAGAGCCTTCTCCATTGATGTTTTTTTTCTCTACTTAGAGTTCTAAGAGAATTGACACTACTGTTGCTTCTGAATGAAAAATAGATACCTTAGAAAAACTGACTGAGAAATTAAGTCTATTTGTAATGGTATTTGCAGTCACAAACTCAAATAATTAAATCTAAGTTACATGAACAATACAAATAACTCCCACAAACTAGTTTTGAAGATAAGTGGATCAACAAACATGTACTCCAAGTAGATTCTTTCATTTATACTTAGTTTCAGAAACATTTTCAGACATTGCCATTAAATAAGTACCTTCCTACAGAAGTATTCTTAAGTACTTTTGACCAATTTTTCTGTTAATAAGGGATATTCTAATGCAAAAGGATCAGAATTGAAAATATCTTAACTTTTACTGGTTAGCCTGGTTTGATCTTCCCAGTGCAAAAGTTCTTTGGCACCCCTGTTAATGGCTTAATTACATACATTGGAACACATCAACACTGGAAGAAATTCTTCTAGTCACTGCAATGCTCAGCATCCCACAACAACATAGTGTTATGTGTACAATTTCATCAGTGATTGCTAATATGTTTGAAGACTAAACTGCTCATTCACCACTTACTCTATGCTTGTGGTTTATCTTATGAATCAGTCTAGGAAACTGCAAATGTTTATTACAAGGCAAACAACAAAGCATCCAGATAATCAGAGGCGATTAAAACCACTATGTAACAAGAACAAAAATCTGGAAGCTGTACCTGAATTCTTTCCAGATTTACATATATTCCAAGTGTAATTAAACAAAATGCATGATCAACAAAAAGCATAAAATGTATCTGTTGCTTCAAACGAGCACTCCCAGTAATCTGTAGTTTTGTGTTTCAGACAATAACCATAGAAAATTTAACTCACTGTAGCAAATCGCTTGTGTCCAAACTATCTGAAAATTTATTTATGTTTGACTTTCTACAGTTTTTTGATTTATGTTTGACTCTGACATAGACTCTGGCAATTGGATTTTTGTTAACTGGATCCAGGACAAACTGAAGTTTTTCCAAGCCTCAAATCAGAAAAACATGGCACAGAAATTAACTTCAAACATCTAATCTTTAATCTTGCTATTTCTCTCACAGAAAAATCCCACAGAGGGTGCTGTGCTGCTTAATTTCCAATGCTTTCAGAGCTAGCCAACACAAAAAATATCCCAAAAAACAAAGTCACGTATTAGACCTCCATTTGAGCCTCATCCTCCTCCCATCCTCAGTGGCTTTGATCGTTCATGGTGGCCAGTAACAGAAAAACAAGTTTGTTGAAGCTATTTAAGATGAAAAATGAGGATTAAAAAAAAGGAGTAAACCCAACATTTCCAAACATCTCTCTTTACCTTGGCACTACAGACTGCTACATTAGCAGGGAGCTGGGAAAACTGCTTCAACTCAAACACGTCTCGCACTGCCCACCGACTCAAGTGATTCTCAGCCTTGCTGGATCCAACCACATTCTGATTTGAATGAATATATGCCACTTCTTCAAGATTACCTGATATATGAAAAGAAAGACATAATCAAAGATGTTGGTTATATCAAAACCCTAAAGACACACAGTTGCATTGAAAAAGGATATTGTAATCTTAAAAGTCTCATATGGAAGTTGTAAGATTTGTTATGATTTCACTCAGTACCAAGTTTTTCAGGTCTATGAAATTAACATCATTAGACTTATTCCAATTATCCAGACAGTTTAATACTGTTTCCATTTCAATGTTGGGTTTTTTGTTCACTTGGAAAAAGACATTTCAAACCATCTATGATGGGATAATGATTATTTTAAGTCTCTAACACAATCTAATCTTCCACATGGTATTCTAAACTCCTAGATCCAGAAGGCGTTTTTTCTTCATGTATGTAAACAGTCCTCTCAAAGACTTTTGAAGTTATACAGATAAAATATTTAGATTTGTGAATTCTTAATCTTCAATCTTAACATCTTTTAAGTGACAGTAATTGTTTAACAAAATACTACCAAACAGCCCACTACCGCAGAAGACAGGAAAGTAAGGCTAACAGGCTAATAGAGAGACACAGAAACACATTACTAGATAAATTTGAAGCCATTTATAGCTCTAACAGAAACATGTATAGTGGGAAGTACTTAAAACATGTCAACAATCAAGCTTGTTACTACTTCAGTTGAAATAAAATCAAAGAAATTAAATGAGTAGTTACCTAAATATCTGTCCATTGATTCTATTTTTTGCTCCTTATCTGCAAATTCAGATTTACTTGTAGAAGTTTTATGCACAGCGTAATTCCTCAACTTCATTTTTGCAACGGAGGTATCTTGACTAGGATGAAGCATTTTAGACCCAAACTGAACTCGGCCTCTCTGTTTTTTATATTTATGGCTATGCTTTCTAGCCTGAATTTTGTCATTTGGCAAGTTATCTTCAGAGGACGAAAATTCATCTATATTTTGAGAACTGTTTTCCTTTTCTTTTCTATTAGGCTTCTTTGCTTGTAGTAGAGATGTGGAGATGTTCCCCAGACCATTGTTATGGGTATGTTTGTCTTTCCATTTTGGAAAGTTGGAAGTTCTTAACTTTTTTGATTCAGAACTATGGGAAACGTCAATATCATCAGACTCATCACTTATGTCACTCGCTCCTTTCAGATCTCTTGTGGTGTTCTTGATGTCTTCTGAAGACAAAACTTTGTTGAAATTTGACTCAGTACTATGAAATCCAAATTGCCTACTGTCTCCCTTAAATACAAACCCATCTCTTTCGTTTGCTATCTCTTTACAATTTTCAGATGTCAACCTATGTATTTCAAATTTTTTAGTAATCATTGGTTGCTGGCATGCTGGAACTTGGGTAGGAAAGATGACATCATCATCGTGTTCAGAACTGCTTTCAGTTTCCCTGACTATATTACTTTGCTTTGAAATGTCTTGATCCTCATTTTCACTGTCGCCTTCCTCCTCAGAGTCTGATAGAACAAGCCAGTCTGTACTAGGCACATCTTGTTTAACAGTACTATCTGATGACTGAAAAGCTTGCTTGTGCTCCAAAACAGGAACATGGCTTTGACACTTCTGATAATCACTGTGCTTGCTATTTATGTTTGTTCTTATAGTTTGATCATCAGAACTTGACTGATGTGAGTTAAAATTACTACACTCTTCTTTGGTAGTTTCAATTTCTCTCTGCAACAACTTGGAGAATCCACACTGCATTAAGGAAAGCTGCCCTTTTGTTACCATTAAGTTATTTGCATTGCAAGGCTTCCTTTTGTCACATTTTCCCAAAGAAGTTTTCAGTACATCGTCATCACTGAAGTCATCACAAAAATCTGTTTCTTCTCTCTTTGACTGTATGCTTCTGGGATCTCCATCTTCTTTACAGTCTGGTTGTTCATACTAGATGAAAAACAACTTACAGTAGAGTTTTTAAAACAGAAGGAGTATATGGAACACATATAATTCCAAAGCAGTTGTAAAACATGGACTTTCACTATGTTAATCAAAAAAAATATACAAAATAGTATTACTGTACACAAACACAAAGCAATTACAAAACAAATCATAAACAGAAATTATATGAAAAAGTCTTAAGCAGAACAAAATTTTTACAGAATGGCAATGAAAATAAAAGAAAAAAAATTGGGACATGGTTTAGTGATGGGCTTGGCAGTGTGTCTTTAGTGGTTGGACTCAATGATCTGAAAGGCTTTTTCCAACCAAAATGATTCTATGACCCTATGAATATTTGAGACAACCTATACCTTTCACAATCCACATTCATATTTTTCTGGTTTATACTAACCCTGTTGCAAGTTTTCATCTTACGAAGGTAGCTGAAAAGTGATTTCATGATTTGAACCTTAATACTGTGCAATGACATTAATAAAAAACCCCTCCACAGCAGCAGTCAACATCCCCATATACAGAGGCTAACATAGTTTAAAAGAGCTATGAATACACGACATTCTACCCTAAAATTAGTGGAGCCTTACTGTAAGCAAAGAAAAATTCCCAGACAACCCTAAAACATTTTGAAGATACAAAAGTCCAAAACTGTGTACTACTGAGACAAGGACTGTGCCAATGTGTAAACTGAAAGTCAGATGAGGAAATAGGAAACTTTTGTATATAAAGACAAGTTTTAATTTTAATATATTATTCTGATATCACCTTGGTTATTAAAAAGCATTTAACACAAGCTAAAACACTTTCAGTTTGTCACTAAGTTCATTGTGAGTCCCTTAACATGCAGTGATGTATTAGCGGTGTCAGGTAATGTCCAATGTGGTGGTATAATGACTTGACTTAATATGGACCTTTACCTACAGAAATCTTAAAAAAAGCATTTAGAGATTTAGTACTATTTGGTGTGACCTAAATTAATGGTATTTTCATATTTAGAGGCCACATTGTTGACCTAACTGTTTATTTTCAAAATCACCTGAGCACAGTGTTCAGTCAAAAACATTTATAAAAATGCTCTCACTAAACTCAACCATGTCAGAAGAAAATATTTTTTTTTTCCAGAAGGAAATCACTTCTTATATATTTATTTTAAAAAAGGAAAAAACCCACCAACCAAAAACTCAGCACTGAGCAGACCACTGATTTTCTGGGATTCGCTGACTTTGGATTACATCAACCAAATAGCCTATGAGCCACTGAGGATCATAAAATCTGAAGAAAGCTTTCAGTCCTTCTGTACTCTTTTCCACAATTCTCTAACCAAAACCTTCTGAATAGCAGTAGGTGTCACTCTCAACCAACTTCATCAGAAAGCTGGTATATCACATCAGATCACATCACATCATAATACAAGGCTGTTTCTCTTAAAACACTACAGAGAAATGCTTTAGAAAACAATACCAATACGTAATAAGAGCATGTTCATTCAGACTGAGGACATCCAAGTGTTGTGAAGGTCACAGAATACCATATTACCGGATGTTCAGAATCTTCCATTTTCAATACAGAAATACAGACAGCATGGCATTATCTAACACTTTATAATATATAAAAACAGGTGCAAGTAGACAATAGGAGATAGCAAGTACCATCTACAGAAAATTGTACTGGCAGCCTAACAACATACTGTCCACATTTGCCACTGTAGTATGATGAAACAGAGGGAATGGTATGCTCTGGTCCATTGTCCACAAAGCCACTTACCTTTTCTGAGCTGCATGGCGGAGTCTCTTCCTTTAGCCATGTAGTTGCTGTCATGACTCCTGCTTCTACTCGCCCTTCCCTCTAAAACAAGCAAAAGTGTATGTAGTAAAAACCACATCTATTCAAGTTAACAAAGGTAAGGGCAGAAAATCTTTTCTTTCTACAGAAAGAAAGTATACAACAGAAGTACAATCAACAAAGTTCAGACTAAGGTTTACATTTTGGCAATACATTTAATGCTCTTTGACCAGCAGGAAAAGATACTGTATAAATTGGGAAGATCTTATGCATATACTATTTTAATAATGTCAAACTGTTTTTGCACACTGCTACAATGTTCATGTTACACACCATGTTTTTACTTAATTTAGAGAAGTTTTGAGCTTAATATTCCAAAATTATGTGTTCTTACATTGCACTCTTTTGGCTATGCTACCTTTACACTGCTGTATCACATTCTACAGCTTCTTACCAGCATATAAAAAAAATAAAGGGAAGGACGGGAAGAAACCTAGAATTAAGCTGCAATAAGTTCCATGTTGAAAGTTAGCTGCAGCAAATAAGCTGGACAGAAAAAGGCATAACATAGCACATACATCAGTTTGCAATATATGCTATGGAATTGGACCAACAGTCATTTTAGAGTAACTAAGAAATTAATCTTAAAATATGAAGCCTCAGTTATTTACTTCCACTCTAACATCTTTAAATATTATAAAATATGCTTTATTAAACAGTTTTTAACATCTCCAGCTGTACTATAAAAAAAAATTACTACAATAATAAAAAATATTTTTATGGTCAGATTTCTGGTTTACAAGGTCACTCTTGAGCTATTAAACAAAACGTATCTGTGTACAGAGCTGAAAATACATGAAAGTATCACAAAAAAAGTTAGTGTTCTTATTAGGAATAATATACTAGCAAACCTTTGAAAATCATAATCCAAACTTTTTCTGTTTTTCTGTTTGATTTAAGGAAACCTATCTGGTTTACATCTGAGTGAGAAATTAGTATGCCTATTTCATTTAAGGTACTGCATAACAGATACTTTTTAACTTTCACCATTTTGTTTTATAAAGTGTTTCTATTCAAAATGATGACAAAGTATCTCATAAGGAAAGGCAAAACATAAAACCAGTATCCAAAATTAGAAGGGTAGGACTTCATACCTCCAGGATGTCCTTGGTAAGACAGGACCCATGAATCCTAAGTTTGAAAAGGTTATGGATCCCAAAAAGCTCTCCTTGATGTTCCTTGGATCCTTGCACTGCCTCGAAATACCGCTTGGCATTTTCACTTCCAACCACTGCACAGTGAAGTTGCTAAAACAGAACAACACAAGAGATTTCAGAAATGTTGCAACATGTCAGAATTTCCTGTCATCTGCATGTGGAATACACAGCTTTAGCTGGATCAGGCAGAAATTCCTAAGGGAAGGTATTTTAGTTTCCCTGGTAGATGTTGGTATAATAGATTGTAGTACAATAGGAATCTACTTGGTTTTGCCAAGTATAAAAAAAAAAAATATAATTCTTTCCCTACATTACTGTCTAATGTCAGTCACCTACTACACACACTACTGACATTCCTCCATATCTTGACTGCTCATCTTTCCTCAATACTAGACTATTTAAAGATTTTCATAGTCCTTTGCATTGCATGTTTCCATTTCTTGAAATTAATAAGGCCACAAGATTACTCCTACCAATCTCTGAATATTTCAATTAACATGCAGTCTTTGTAAGTAGACTTAAAAATCTTCCAGGTGAAGAAGAGAGGCAAATTGTTACACAGAATTAAAACTTCTTAAAGTCAGGTGGGTTTAGCTGGATTCCAATGACTGCAAATTTTCAATACTTAATGTAATTGGTCTATTTGACTTTAAGTGGAAGAAAATTAAAACCATGGTTTTATGGATACTAGACCTGTAATTCTTTTTCAGTCTATTTCTAAGCAGTTGGTAGTTCCTCAGTTCTACTCCCTTCTAGTTCTAGTACTGAAAAGGCACTTTCGTGGACATCTCTTAAACTATGTATGCCAGTAGCTATACAATCAAATTCTAGTTTTAATTTGAGCTAAGCAGTTTACATCTTTCTTGTATTATGCATGATACTCAAAAATATACTTTAGGATACACAAATAACTTACTCAGGATTTTTTTATGTTAGATTTTCTTTATATCAGATTTTTTTTGATCATATGATTGTCAGGCAACCAAATATCACTAATAAAAAAAATTCAGCAATTTTAAAATCAAATAGATCCTTCAGTTAGAATACACTACAAAAGTGATAAAGCATTTTCATATAAATTAGTTTAACAAAATGGATGGATGACAACATTTAGCTCTCAGAGAGCACATTTGCATAGTTCATCAAAAGCCACACATCAACATGTACTCATGGTTTCTGAACTTGTCAGAAACATGCATTTTGTGCACAACTTACTGAAATTTTCCTAATTGTGCTCAATTGTCAATAGTAGAAAAAAAAAGCAGATCATCCACACCACTGAAAGCAGTTCAAGACCTGATCTTCCAGCTGCAGGCTTTCTGACTATCTGCTCTGTGAAATCAGACAACCTTAGAACCTTGTTCTTATTTCTCACTTACTTTAACCTTAGGAGGACATTGACAATCTCCATACTACTGCATTTCCTACTCACTTGGCTTCCAAAGTCTTCCCTGTAAAAAAACTTAGTCATGGGTTTGTGTGGCTTTTTACTTGGTAACAGGGGGAATGGGCTGCAGTGCTGGTCCCAGTAAGTAATTCTTAAAACTTCCCCCAGCTCTGAGCTGGATTCACCTACAGGCCAGCCAGGCCAATCTGGCACCTCTGCCATCACTATTTAAGAAGGGAAATCTGAGCTGGAAGAGGAGGTGGGGGAGTGTCAGAAGAGGGAGGAAAGAGGAGTGCCAGACCTCTCCAGATCACTTACGGCTGATCATGATCTTTCCTTCCTAGATGGGTCTAAACCATGACAATTACCTACAAGAGGGTGCCTGTCACTGAAGACTCATTACCATTTTTTTTTCCTATTCATGGCCAAAAATTAAGTTTATTAAGTTAATTCATCAAATATCATCAAGCTTTTTAAAATATATAATTTACCCACTATTTAAGGCAACTGTATCTCACTGATTTTCTTCCTTTCTCAAGCTTATATGCCTGTAATGTCAGCATATTAAGTTCCAATTAATCATGCTATTTCTTCATTTGCAACTTTTGTTCAGAAAAGCATGTTCATATTTCATCCAATTTCTCATGATTCTGCAGTCTGATCCTTCATGTTCAAGTTTCCTTATTTTTAATTCTCATCTAATCAGGAATCAGTTGCTAGATTATGATTTCCTTACACCACATACTTTTATTTTTCCCAGTCTTAGGTGTTTAAACCTAGCGATGCAAGTAGAAAACTTTAAAGTGTTTTGAGTTGAGTATTCTGTCAAGCAACATCACTTCTTCCCTTTCATTAGAAAAAGCTGCACGACTAAGACTGTTGTGGATCCTAGCTACATACAGATATATTTTATGAGTCTTTAAGTAAAAGAGTTCTCTGTACAACCTCATTGACGTACACTGAAGAACTGAACTGACAAAGTTACAGAAAAACTTGAATAACAAATAGAATTTTGTTTGTATGTACAATTGCTAAATAACAGATCTCTGCTTATTAAGGTTACAGTGAAAAAACACAATAAACGACAATTTTGCTATAGGCTAGTTTAGCTTTCAGTCATTAAAACTGCTAAAAAAAGAGCTCTCAAATTAAGAGTTTGTGAACTTTACCTGTTTATAAACTTGTCGCAAGTACATCATCTCCTCCACAGTTCCCAAGGATATCAATCTAAACACTTTCACAGCTCTATACTGGCCAATTCTATAAGCTCTGCAAGGACAGTGGTATATTAAGAAACAGTTTTATCAGTAAAAAAACAACAATGAGTTCTTAAGGGTAGTAAAATAAAGAAGTAAATAAAAGCATTGAAATAAACAGAAGTACTCTAAATAACTTTGTGGTTTTTTACTTTTCCATATTTTTCTCAGTATTTCTTTCCTATACCCCTAGTTTTCCATGTTCTTCCCATGCTATCCAGTTGAAAACAGCTTTCTCCTCAACTCGTATCACAAGGCCTCTCTCACCTTTCTTGAAAATAAATCTTCTGTTTCCCAGGTTTTGTTTTTTCCTCTCTCTGCCTCCATCTGTTCCTGCAGAAGATATTCTCCTATTTGCATTATATAGGAGGCAGATCATGGATTACTTAGGGCAGACGGTTCGTTCTTAACTTTACAAAGCACCTTGCAAGTTACAACATCATAAGAACAGCTACTGAACAGGCAATGTTCTACTTAAACAGTAAATCGTAAGACTTCTAACAGATTACACTGCAAAAATTCAAGAAATTAATAGAAAGGTGATCCTACAAAGAGCCTCTAAAAGCAGTCCCTTTCAAAAATGCATATTTCTGACAATTGTCTACAATGGATGTACATAAACACCTCTTAGGAGCCAGAAAGACCCTTAAAATGGAATTACATAATTGGATAGACAATGTAAAAAGTTTATTTCTGCTTGTGAAAATACAAAAATCTAAAGAATTTTGAAGTTTTCCAATATTCTTTACTTAAGCTATTGAAAAGTCTGTCCTGAATTTGTAGGGAAACATCCTATAGCCATAAAGTATTCAAAGAAAAAACCAGACTCCTGGAAATAATCCAATGCCATAATATGAGACACAGTGCTGAAGAGATGCTCATGTCCACATGAGTGAAGCAAATAAGAACACATTTTTCCTTCAAGGAATTCAAAATACCATTCAAATTAGAGTGAACATATCTTCTATCCTGTTCACTGGTGATAAAGGAGGAGTTTGTAATGGAAAAATCAGCCAAGTGAAGTGGCTGAGAGGCTGGTGCCAGTGGGAATGCTTTGGGTACTTTGACAATGGATTCATCACTCCCGTAAAGGCACTGGATTATTTGGGAGCAGGCTAGCAAATTTAATAAAGAGGTCTTTAAACTAAGGGACTTGGGGGGTTAGAGGAGAAGCAAAACAGAATAAGCTGTCCCCTCTAGCTGGGAAACAGCGTAGGACAGGGAATGCAATGATAAGTGCCCTTCATCTGCACACTGGGCTGAGATGTGGAAGGCTGACCACCCTGAGAAAGAGCCAAACCAGGGAGGAACCTCCTGCACCCGCCCAGGGAAACCTGTGTGTTTGAGTAAGCCCCTGCACTGCCTCTACACCGATGCACACAGCCTGGGGAATAAGCAGGAGGAACTGGAGATGTGGGTGCAGATGCGGGGCTACGATCTCATGGCGGTCACAGAGACGTGGTGGGACACCTGCCATGACTGGAGCACAGCCATGGAGGGTTATGTATTGTTCAGGAAAGACAGAGTGACAAGCCGTGGAGGTGGAGTTACTCTCTATGTGAGGGAGCAATTAATGTGTACTGAACTGTGCCTGGGTGGGGATGAGGAGCTGGTAGAGTGCTTATGGGTAAAAAATAATGGCCAGGGCAAGGCAGGTGATATTGTTGTAGGTGTTTGCTACAGGCCACCTGATCAGGAGGAGGATGTGGATGAGGCCTTCATCAAACAGCTGAGAGCTGCCTCACAATCACAGTCCCTGGTCCTCATGGGGGACTTCAACCACCCTGATATTTGCTGGGATAGCCACACAGCCAAGCACACGCAGTCCAGGAGGTTCCTGCAGACTGTTGATGACAACTTCCTGTCACAGATGATCGAGGAACCAACAAGGAGGGGTGTGCTGCTGGGCCTGGTACTGACAAATAGAGAGGGCCTGGTTGGGGATGTGAAGGTTGGAGGTAGCCTCAGCTGCAGTGACCATGAGATGGTAGAGTTCAAGATCCTGTGTGGAAGGGGCAGAACACAAAGCAGGATCATGACCCTGGATTTCAGGCGAGCCAACTTTGGCCTCTTCAAAGATCTACTTGGATGGAGCTCATGGGATACGATTCTAGATGGTAGAAGTGCCAATGAGAGCTGGTCAGTCTTCAAGCACCACTTCCTCCAAACCCAGGACCAGTGTGTCCCAATGCACAAGAAAGGAGGAAAAGGAGGTAAGAGGCCTCCATGGATGAGCAAGGATCTGCTGGGACAACTCAAGCAGAAAGCAGCCATCTATGAGAGGTGAAAAAAGGGGCTGACTTCTTGGGAAGAGTATAGGAACATTGCCAGGGCATGCAGGGGTGTAACTAGGAAGGCTAGAGCCCTTCTAGAATTACATTTATCCAGGGATGTTAAGGACAGTAATAAGGCATTTTTCAAGTATATCAGCAGCAGAAGGATGGTGAGGGGTAATGTGGGCCCGGTGATAAATGCTGAGGGTGCCCTGGTGTCTGAGGATGCAGAGAAGGCTGAAGTACTGAATGCCTTCTTTGCTTCAGTCTTTACGGCCAAGGCTAGCCCTTGGGAAGCCCAGTCCAGCAAAGATAACAGGATGGCCAGGACAGCAGAGAACTTGCCCTGGGTGGAAGAGGAAGAGGTTAAAGACTTGTTGGCCACGCTTAAGGCTCATAAGTCAATGGGTCCTGGTGGGATGCATCCTAGAGTGCTGAGAGAGCTGGCTGATGTGATTGCTAAGCCTCTCTCCATCATTTCTGAACAATCATAGAGGACAGGTGAGGTGCCTGAGGACTGGAGAAAGGCCTTCAAAAAGGGCAGGAAGGATGACCCAGGAAACTACAGTCTGGTCAGCCTCACCTCCACCCCTGGAAAAGTGATGGAAGAACTCATCCTGAATGTTATCACTGAACATATGAAGGATAAGATGGTTATCGGGGGAGTCAACATGGCTTCAGCAAGGGGAAATCCTGTTTGACTAACCTGATATCCTTCTATGAGTGCATAACCAGCTGGCTAGATGAGGGGAGAGCAGTGGATGTCATCTACCTTGACTTCAGCAAGGCTTTTGACACTGTCTCCCATAACATCCTCATTAGAAAGCTCAGGCAGTATGGCTTGGATGAGTGGACAGTGAGGTGGATCGAGAGCTGGCTGAATGACAGAGCCCAGAGGGTGGTGATCAATGGCACAGAATCGAGTTGGAGGCCCATGGCCAATGGAGTTCCACAGGGATCGATTCTGGGGCCAGTCTTGTTCAATATCTTCATCAACGACCTGGATGAGGGGACAGAGTGTACCCTCAGCAAGTTGGCTGATGACACCAAACTGGGAGGACTGGCTGATTCCCCATCAGAACATCTTTCATATGAGGAAAGGCTGCGGGAACTGGGGCTGTTTAGTCTGGAGAAGAAGAGATTGAGTGGTGATCTTATTAACATTTCTAAATATCTAAATAGTGAGTGTCAGGAGGTTTGCACATCCCTCTTCTATAGTAGCTAGTAACAGGACAAGGGGTAATGGGACGAAACTGGAACAAAAAAGTTCCACTTAAACATAAGAAAAAAACTATTTCACTGTGAGGGTGATGGAGCAGTGGAACAGGCTGCCCAGGGGGGTTGTGGAGTGTCCTTCCTTGGAGGTCTTCAAGACCTGCCTGGAGATGTTCCTATGCAACCTGATCTAGGTGAACCTGCTTCTGCAGGGGGTTTGGACTAGATTATCTCTAAAGGTCCCTTCCAACCCCTACCATTCTATGATATTCTGTCCTGACAAACAGGAAAATACCAGCTACATGCACATAAGCATCAATACTCTAGAGATCGTTAGAATTTACAGTAACTATGGCTTTCTTCTTTCTTTTTTTCTCCCTTTTTTTTTTTAAATGAGTCCGTCACAACAGTGCAACAAGAAATAAAATTCAAGGTTGAAAATAAGAATACAAAAGCTAAAGAATAATTTCACTGTATATTCCTTACTGTCTTGTGGACATGTCAGACTAAGTAAAGAATTTCTTCCCTGAAGAAAATTTAGTTGAACAATAGGATTATGGAATGAAAGCAAAAGAGTAGTACAATACAGATCAAGTTCTGTGTTTTGAGAGTACCTGTCAATAGCTTGAAGATCATTTGCTGGGTTCCATGTAGGATCAAACAGTATAACAACATTGGCACCAACAAAATTAAGACCCAGTCCACCAGCCCTAAAAACATTAAAATGAAAAAAAATAGAACTATTTCCTAGTAAGAAAAAAACATTAGTTTTTCAGCATAACAGGTTTATATTGGGATATCCTTCTCCAACATACACAAAAAAGCATAATACACATCCTGAAAATAGTGGGATACAGCTTTATGTCATTGCTGTGTTAATGACTAAGTAGTCAAATAACCTCTACTGTAAAGTGTAATCTTCTCACTTAAAGTAGTCAATTACAAACTGTATGATTAGCTGAGTCATAGCCAATTGTTATCACCTTACTACAGTAAAAATCCTGACTGCTACTTCCTACCCACTAAGCCCTACACAGGCCACCTCCTCCAGTGATTACATTGACATTGTAGTTAGCTAGCACTATAGAAGCAGGATAACTATAGCTAAGATATAGAGTCTGCATTAAAATTTACATCTTCCAATCCCAGTATATAATTTTGACAATAATGCTATGCAACTTCCACTAGTCACAATCTAGGGTCAGCTGTATTTATAAGAATTTAACAGCTGTTGCAAGTATAGGTGTACAGTATGTAAGCCAACTGTTAAAAATGCAGTTGGCCACACAGCTCCATATGAGTGACATTCATACTGGTCACTACAAGGAAGAAAGCCACTACTGTGGGGGGTTAGGAGTCACAGAGGTTTCAGTTACATCACCTTAAAACATTCAAGAGTAATAGAGTGTTTCCAGGAAAAACTCTAAGGCAGTAACTAACCTGAACATCTGTCTAACCTGAGGTAGCTAATGCCCTGCAGAACCCAACAAAACTGCTCAGTTACTTGGAGTCTGATATGTGCACAGGTGAATGATTTGATAGGAATGCATCTCAATAAAATGTCACTTCTCATCCAGTAGCAAACCAAGCAAATACTGGAAATTCTTTTCAACTGGCTCAACCAACATTCCTACAGAGACAGACAAGTTCACATACAGTAAATAAATACTATTGTTAATTTAAAAATGAAAACAATTCTTCACTTTGACACAGGAAGCACTAATTTCAAATGTGTTTTCTTCCTGAATGAGGTATCGCAAATTTAAGTCAGCCTCATTTAATTTAATAAAGACCCAGTTTTAACAGATTAATTCATATTCTGTTTGTTTAAAGTAGTGAGAAAGGTTAAGTTTTCACATATAAGAATGACTGCAGACAAAACCCAAAAGACTATGGAGTCCCAGTACTTTCTGGTCTTCATGGAATTCTTGTTAATGCAAATACAGTTGTGGCCTCTTCCTTCCAGGTGTGGTGTGGTGTGGTGTTGGCCTAGTTAAATACGGAAAGGGAGAGAATGTGGGAACCTGCCAATATTACTGGAAGTTTCTAGATGATGAGCATCCTACAGGTTTGAAACGCTGAATAAAAGTCTTTGTATTTTTCCAGAATACCTTACTGTACTTTGGAATTATAGTGTATTTCTTTCTAGTGAGGACAGAATTCATCCTCTCATCTTACCAAACTGACCCTGCAGTCAGACTGAAACATAAGTAAACATGTTTTTCCAAATCCTCTCTCATAAAAAATTGAAATATTTGGAGCTGAACTATGAATTAAACCTCAGTGCAAAGCCTTACTGCAAATGAAAGAGACTGACTATAAATATTAACTAAACAGAATACTTAGCTTTATAAAGATTTTGACTTTCAGTATTTTTAGGTATGCCACAAAAATTCAGATATTCCAAAACAGAGAAAGAATGGTTTCTATACCCTTCATGGACAGAATGAATGCAATAGTTAGTTTGCACATTGTAAAGAACAGCTTTCATTTTAACTATCACTTTAAGTAACTGTTAGTCACTACTGCAAGACTGTCCATGCAAATTTCTATCATATGTATCAAATGAAGAGTCCTGTATGAAATTTCTGTTAAAAACAGCAGTTTCCAAAAGATTATTTAAAACTGCACACTGTGTAATAAATGGTTTGGTTCTATACGTTGCCACTGACAAGTTAAGACCTGAATACTCAGAAATTAAAAGACAAGCATTAGGAAAGTTTCCATGAAAGCTTTGACTATGTAGTTCTATTTACTAAGGTAAGTTTTTTATAGTATCTAAGTTCTTTGACACAGTGAGACCTCATGGCTGAGAGTTCTCTGAATGTAATTCCACATGCACTAAAAATTATTCGTAACATAGCTGTGAAGAATTCAAGTTAAATGAAGTCACATAAAAGTAAAAAGTAATGGACAGCAGTCAAGTAATGGACAGTAAGTGAGAATGTTATGGATAGAATGGAAGTGCATACTGTAATCTTTCACATTAAAAAACTGTCTACAAATTTATTTAACAATCATCTAAGCATTTATCTTGACATAATAAAGAAAACCAAGAAATAGAAATAGATTTCTAATTGTTCTGAAGGAAATTATCTAGAGAAAGACTAGAACAGAAAAAAACTGAGTGACTTAGCTTTAATAGTGTCAATACTCATTGCTCCTATTTCTTCTAGAACACATAACTGAACAGAACTACATAGGCTTCAGTATTGTACATACACAGTTCCCTTTCTTCAACTAAGCAGCATTAATGCAGTTACAAGCTCTGACATTCTCCTACCATGTTACACCTACTCCAGCAATTATTTCAGTGTTTATAAGCATGCCCTAAAATCCTTCTTTGTTCTTCAAAAAAATAAATTTTCACAACATCAGGTTGCTGAAGTGTTCTGAAATAGATTTTTCTTCATGAGCCCTAGAAGTTCAAAATTTACAAGCTCTGAAGAAATCACAATTTCTCTCAATACCCATAAAATGTCTTTATCCAGACAGCTATATTTGTTATAGTCAAAAAAATAATCCCTTAGAAAGCCATCAAGCAAAATGCAGAATAACCTATTTACTAAACACTAGAAGGGCAAAACGAAACAGACAGGTTAAATTTTCTTACATTGTAGACACAAGACATATGTTAATGTCTTGAATGCTGTTGAACTCTCTTACAATTCTGATCCTATCTTCTGATTTTGTATTTCCATCCAGTCTTCGGTAGTCTAGCCCAGATGCTATACAATATTGTTCCAGTACATCTAGTAACTGGGTGGGAAAAAAAAAAAAAAACAACCAGAAAAAAAGCTTACGATTATCTTTTTAATTAAGCATAATCACAGAGGGTATGTTTCTCAAATATATTTTCAATAGGCAAAGCATTTAAAATAATAGTAAATCTTTAACATTTTGACATCACCATCCTTGACTCTCTTTAGCTGTGATTCTACACCACTCAAGGTGATTAGTGTTGGTGTGCTGTGGTCTCACTCAGTCCTTCAACCCTGGATGCCCATCCCACCTCCAGGTGATGCTGAATCAGTTTAACTCAATGAGCTGCAAGCAGCTTAAACAGTTTACTACCATTTTAGCAAGTTACAACCACTTGAATACAGTAATGAGCACCAGAACCAGCACAAACACACTGGTGTGCACAGTCAGCGTTCAGAGGGACAGAGTGAAATATAATGCAGTAACCAGCAGTCTGGTCTTGAACACCATGAAGCGCAGCCTAAGAGCACTTTATTATTCCATCTAAATATTAAACTTGCAGTCTTCCTTAAAGACACAAAATTATTAAATATTTAACATGCTGAACTGTAATTTGCACTATTATGCTTTTATACTTTTTACTGCTATTGTTACAAATTTAAATAAAGCAAACCACGTTACAGATCACCTCCTTTGAGGAAACTCCCTAACAAGACAAATCAAGCAGCAAGTTCCTTAAAAGTGAAACGTATACACCTCTTGATCTTGGTTTTAGGGTCAAACCAACTAGTGTAGTAAGTCCGAGAGTCTGAAGGTTCATCATTGCTGATGGTAAAACAACAGAACAACAGAGGAAATTTAACTACTTTCAGTGCTAATGTAAAGGTTGTACGATAATTCAGTCATACTTTGCGGTGACACTGCTCTTAGTTAAGATATAACAGCTGCACTCAGTATGAGCTATCTACACCTGAAGTAATATAATGATTTTTCAAAGCATTATGGAAGGCAAAATGTTACATTTGTTTTGTCATCACCATTTTTATCAGGAGTTTACGTAAGGTTTCAATATGCTTCTGGAGTACAGCACACTGTCTTCATCATTACTTCGCATAGTACAGACAGAAACGAAATTTGACAGCTCTCTCAGTGCTTTACACTTCAGAACTTAATCCTGCCATTAACTGATGAAGTCATATGGATCTCACCTTTGTAGAAAAGGAAAAAAGAAGAACTTTATCCTTGTTTTTTTGGAAATGATTTAAAAGCTGCTGAAGGACCTGTAAATGAACCACAAAATACAAGTGAAAAAATTTTATGTACAGGTCATCTTACACACACTTGTGTTTTCAGTCCTTGAACAGGCTATACCACAATTATCTGTTTGCAAAGCCAAACACGGCTATAACAAAACACCCCACTACTAACATAATAAATGTGCCAAGGTAAAGTAGATGCTGGACCTATGCATTTTTCAGTGATCTACACAGAATTCACTTGTAAAAAAGCAAATGCATCACCAACAGGTAAATTCAGAAACTATTTGTGTCAGTGCATAGACTGTGACAGAATGTTACTTAAGCAGTGGCTCAGCTTGTAAACTTTTGTATTTAACAAATGCAAAATTTTGGGGCTGTTAGTCTAGAAAACAGAAGACTGACGGGGGATCTTATTAATATTTTCAAGTATATAAATGGTGGGTGTCAGGAGGTTGGGGCATCCCTCTTTTCTATTGTATAGAGCAACATGACAAGGGGTAATGGGATAAAGCTGGAAAACAAAAAGTCCCGTTTAAATACAAGAAAAAACTATTTTACTGAGGGTGATGGAGCAGTGGCATAGGCTGCTCAAAGGGGTTGTGGACTCTCTTTCCTTGGTGGTCTTCAAGACCCACCTGGACACGTTCCTATGCGATCTGATCTAGGTTGACCTGCTTCTGCAGGGGGTTTGGACTAGATGATCTCTAAAGGTTCCTTCCAACCCTACCATTTTATGATTCTATGAAAGGATTACAGTTCCCCTGAAAACAAATGTTTAAGTTTTATGTACTATATCTGAGTTCAGAACTTCTTGGAACTTATCTTCTTAAAATAGTCAGTGAGATGTACATCCCTCCCCACTTTCACTCTTGTCTGTTGCTCTGTTTACAGTAGGATTCAGCTTCCCAGACTCTGCACAGACCTCAAATGCCAACAATCCGCCCACACAAAATGTTCCTCTGGTGTGGAAGCAAATAATCCAGAACCTTGTGTATAATAGTGATACTGTTATTTTCAAAAGAAGCATGTCCACATCTGGCAACAGCAGCTCCAGAGTACTGCGCAGAAACAATACACAATGGGGAAAGAGGAATTTTCTCTACCATGGCTGTAGCTTTCTCCCAACGGGCAATAAATATTTTAAAATATTTATTCAGTGATAAATACATAAACTGTTAATCAACACTTGTTTCACTAAAAGCCTAGCAAATCTTCAATAACTAAACAATGATGAAGGTTTATATTAATTTTACAGTTTTGGATAATATCTAGAACATAAAATAGTAATTATTCCTCACTTACAAGCTCTTTTGTATATGTTAGCCAGTCAGCTACAAGTGAAAACAAGGTATAAACAAGATAATTTTTGCCTGGTTTCACTGTACAAGAACATATAAACCAGGATTTATTGTACTGGGAAAAAAATCCACATTAGTTACTTTAACAAGAGCTAAATGACTTACATTTGCATTTTATTTAGTCACATTAAGAAACAGAAGGAAAAAAGTGACCTGCTTTTAAAGTAAAAGTATTTGGGCTATGGTATTATTGCAATTATTATTTAAGTACAGGTCAAATAATGAATTTCCTACAGGAGAAGCCACAAACAAATCCACCCAGTTTGTTTCAATAAAGAGGATCTATGTCATGCCCATGGGGAGTTTACATATTCTGGAGCACAGTACAGCTCCGACAAACAGGGAAAAGCAATGAATTGTATAAGATACAATTATACAAGACAAATAAATTGTATGCTTCTATATCAGAGTATTATTATGAAAGCTGATAGTCTGAAAAAAAAAATACTTAATCATACAGGAGCAAAAGTAGCTTGTAAGGGATTTAAATGCATACCTCCCCATATACTTTGTGAGTTGTCTACCTGTGATGAAATTTTATCTCTCATGTTTGAAAATACTTTGTTTGTATACAGATGCTCAAGTTAGCTTACAGTGTTTTTTAAGCCTTCAGAAACATTCCTGCCTCAGTTAAAGTCATATTTAGCAGTGAAAGTTACTATTATTTGCAAGGTGCTCCAATATATTTTCATTCCTCTGCTTAAAAAAAAAAAAAAAAAAAAAAAATCCTAAGAGATTTATATTAAGAACAGGATTCCAAAACTCCACAAACAGATGTAGTTTATAAAAAAAAAAAAAGTTTTCAAATGCCCAGATATTTAATAGCCCTTTTCACTTATATACATAGGGTCTCGCATACACAGTCTTCACTTACATAATCTTTCAGCAAGAAAACAAAACTAAAAATAATCTAGCAAGGTAGTAATGAGAATTACTGAAGCTTTTTAAAACTACTTTCATTCTTCTTACTTCTTTTCCAAGCTGTCCACACAGAAACATTGTGGACTATCTTAGTGTATATGTTTCAAAAGCAACGGAATCACTTGTCCTCAGCGCTCCAGTTTCCCCTGACTTACTTCATGACAGCAAAATGGTACTTTCCAAACAAGGCAACATATTTCTTTCATTTCAAGCTCACATACTCAACCACTTCAAGTTAAAAATCTAGGCATGAAATTCACCTTTCAACGGAAGGGGTAAGGAGTCTGCTGAAAGTGGTATATTCTGCAGTATAACTCAAAAATGAGGGAATAGTTCCATAAAAAAGCTGAAGCTTAGATAACATCACCCTGTATTAGCTACCTCCCACTGTTAACAATGACATACTAGACTCATAAGTATACTGTCAATGCTTATATGTGTATATTTGGATTATATGAACTGCTTTTTCCAGGTTCACGTTATAACCTTAAATTCAGAACAGAAAACCTGGGGTGGCACATTGTACACACTACAGCTTGCAAAGCATGTTGACCACTGCAGTCACCACACAAATACCAATATGCCACATTCACAATTATATTCAAGTAACTCTAGTTTTACTGGACACAGTAGGCATATTCTATTCCATAGTGCAAAAAACTGTTTCCAGACATGTTTTATCTCTGCCTCCTGAGACAAAAGAAGATATTTCAGCAGATAAGTTAACTTACTCTGACTCTGCAGAGTAGTAACAACTACTGAGCTGATAAACCTCAGAGACAAACCCCAGACATTTCCACTCGTCCCCCAAATAAATTTAAACTAATGCAACAAATTTTTCCTTTCCAAATATGCTCATCTACAAAAGAATCATCTGTGTGAAAATGTATGGGTAGCTTGGATTAAATTTTAATTTAAAGGCAGAAAGAATATTCACTTATATAACTTTAATCTAGTAGTATAGACTAAGTATTTAAATTATTTTATAGAATTTATTTAGAGAACAGAAATCATAAAGTACTATAGTAGCATAAGGCTATTAAAAACACTTTACTATCCGTTGCCTTATTTATTTCCAAATTAATATGTTAAGAAATATAAAGCAGTTTTCACGCTCTAATATCTGTTGACTCTCCCCTGATTACTTTCTGATGGTAAAAGGACCTTATAATTCAATATCTTCTGAATTTTTTCACTTCCAGAGCATAAAAACCAAAACCATACTAAATAGCTTCTGTTTTAAAATTCAGAATAGAAAACAAAAATATTAGACAATCTTTTCTCACAAGACAAATGTCCAATGCAATCACCAGGAAAAAAAAAAATGGTCACTACAATACCATACACATATGAACAGATTTTTGGAATCATAACTATTCTGAAGTCAAAATTCATGGACTCAAAAAACATCTTATGTTTCAATGATGGGTACCCTAGCCCACTACACAGAACTCTTCCTTCTAGGCACAGAGATATTCTGTTCATACAAAGATATATTGAATTAACTGACACAAAATTCAGATTCCCTTTGAAAGAGAAAGCAGACCAATTTCTATCAAAGTAAGCAATTTTTTCAATAATTTTGATAAATTCTATTCAGTTTGCAGTGGATAGAAATGGACACTACAGATTTTTAAAACAAAGCATTGTATATACAAAAACACAGGTCATCAAGAGTTATCAAGTGTTAAGTCTACTGAGCTGTCATAAATGCAGCATTTAAATAAGGTTCTCATCTAGATTTCATAAAGTAAAAAACCCACCAAACAAGCAGAACTCAGAAGATCCTAATTTTTTTACATCACAGGTAAGAAACATCTGTATTACTTCATACTTTTGCTACTACTACTGCCATATAATGTCCAATCTGCCTTTTTTTTTTGAAAAGAGTAATCAAATGTTCTGTGACAGAATTACAGCTTTTTTAAAAAAATTCTTTACTTTCGTACAGAAATTTATACTGCATTTCTCATCTATCAAACACACTGAGGAAATATTTTAAAATACAAATATTAAACAAGATGAGATTTTAACATGTTTTAACACGATATACATTGCATTTAAAAAAATCCTCCACATCAAGGGTCTTCTTAAGAATATGTGCTTATTTAGGATTTGGATTTTGTTTTCTTGGGGTGTTGCAGGCTTCTTTATCTTGTTTTGGTGGTGTGGTTGTAATATTTCCCAAATACTCCTGTCTGCCACTGAATTAATGGTTTCATGAAACTATCTGTCATAATGCTATCACTCCAACCTTCTCATCTGTAAGGGTCATTTTCTGTGCCCATCACTACATATGTGAAGCTCGCATCTTAAGATATCTTAGCGTCACAGATCACTCTTACCTAGTTTTGCCCAGAGGCATCGTGATCAATGACAGGAGAAACCTGCTGTGGTACCACCACACAGAATTATTAAAAACCACAACCATTAGGTATACATTTCTTTATATACACATACTACAGCAGCAGATCTATTGCTATTATTAATCACAGAATGGTAGGGGCTGGAAGGGATCTCTAGAGATCATCTAGTCTAAACCCCCTACTAAGGCATGTTCATTTTGACCAGGTCATACAGGAACACACCCAGGAGGATTCTGAAAGCCTTCAGATAAAGAGACTCTACACCCTCCCTGGGCAGTCTGTGCCATGGCTCCCTCAACCTTAATAGTTAAGAAGTTATTCCTTATTCTTAAGTGGAACTTTTTGTGTTCGTTATTCCCTGTCCTGTCACTGGAGAAAACAGAAAATAGTGCCACCTCATCCTCTCAACACACATCTTGTAAGTACTTTCAAGTTTAATGAGGTCCCCTCTCAATCTTCTCTTTGCTGGGCTAAAAAGACCCAGGTCTTGCAGCCTTTCCTTGTAAGAGAGATGTTCTAGTCCCCCCACTCATCTTGGTAGCCCTATGCTGGCCTCTCTCCAGCACTTCCCTGTCCCTCTTGAGCTGAGGAGCCCAGAACTGGACACAGGACTCCAGATGAGGCCTCACCAGGGTAGAGGAGAGGGGAGAAGAACCTCCTTTGACCTGCTGGCCACACTCATCTTGATGCATCCCAGAATGTCATTGGCTTTCTTGGCCACAAGGGCACATTGCTGGTTCATGCTCAGTTTATTATCAACCAGGACTCCCAGGTCTCTCTCTGTAGAGCTACAGCAGGTCAATCCCCAGCCTCTACTGCTGCATGGGGCTGTTCCTCCCCACAGGCAGGACTCTGCCCTTGCCCTTGTTGACCCTCATCAGGTTCCTCTTTGCCCAACTCTAAAGCTGGTCGAGATCCCGCTAAATGGATGCACAGCCTTCTGGGGAATCAGCCAGTCCTCCCAGTCTGGTGTCATCAGCCAACTTGCTGAGGGTACACTCTGTCCCCTCATCCAGGTCATTGATGAAGGTGTTGAACAAGACTGGCCTCAGAACCCCCATCAATGCTTATGTTTCTTCTAAAGGACAGGTTTACCTTCATTTTTCCACTGTACTTTGGATCTGAAATGGTTTCAAAGGCTGCATCTTTGCTTAACTGCACAAAATCTGGAAAACTCGAAAATACCTGGCTGCATACCCGTTTGATATGTGCTTCCTAGAAGAAAAGCAGAAATTATGAACAGGCATTAAAAATCAGAGCTACATTGGGATACTACTATGCTGTGCAAGGAATTAAACAAGGTTGAAACAAGCGGTCTGTCAAAGTACCTCAAGCAGAAGGTTATGTGTTTTTATTGAATTCACTACAGAAATGCTAAATAAAACATCACCTATGTGTTTTGGGTTGGACTCCTTAAAAAGAGGATTTTGATCTAAAAAAAGTTGATTATAGTTACTAGAGTAAGAGGTGTCCCACATTTCTTCTCCTGAATGAAGACTAAAATAGAATTGGACAGAACTGTCAGTCTCAAGAACTCATTGTCTTAATGCTTGCATTACCCAACAGCTGTGTACCTGTATTTGTCTTGACTCACTAGCATCACAAAGCAACATGACAACCACATATTGTCTGACAGATATGCCAAAAAAAACAATACAGGAAATGCAGTTAAACTGTTCAAAAGCCACATAAAGCTCCACTGCTAGAATTCAGTTAATTCTGAAGCTGAACACGGCCACACACATTAAATCTACTTTTCCAAAGGAACAGAAAAGATCTTATCTGTCAACTATTAATCACGTGATGGACTTTAGTATTAAAGGTAAGAAATGCCAAAAAAATAAAAGTTGCTTCATTAGATGTCATAAAGGACAATGTCTCAAAACAGTCCTCTGTTGTTAATCCAGTGACTATTTAAACTCTCAAATGTTATTACCATAATAACTACATACAACACAATACACAAACGTATATAAAGCATACGACGTAATATAAAAAAAAAAAAAAAAACAGAAAACATTTGGGTATAAAGTCCTGTACACTAACGGCAACATTTCCTAAAAAGTGAAGCTGCTTTAATGCAACTAACTTGCCAAAATTAAGTAGGATTTCTGTATTTCCATTCCTTTGTGGCTTCTAAGAGGCAGAGGTAACATTCCTAAATCCCTTTGCTAATTCTTGGATCTTAAATATCACAAATAAATAAGTTTTTAAAACTCTGCTGTTTATGGATATTGTGGGTTACCTGCCACAGTTACATGATAAACTAATACTGTTAATTCATTGAGTATTTTCTACTAAAACACGTTTCTCATTATTTGAAGCCGCTTAGCCCTGAATATAATGTACTGGAGAGAGAAAAAAAACATTTTATTTGTCTATTATTAATTTATTTGCAGAGATAATCCTCTTACTAAGCACTTGTCATAAATGAAACAGATATGGCACTATTAGGGACCACTAAAAATTACTCTCCCCTCTAAAGATCTCTAGTGTTTCTACAACATTTATTTTCAGATATGCATGAACTAAATGAGCATACTGTTGTATAACATTTTTATTTATAAGAGCTGCATTCTCAATTATTCAATGGAAAAGAAACTTTACAAAATATCTTTACTTCAAAAGGAGGCCAGCAGCAATTTCAACACAAAAATTTTCATTCCATTATCCACAAGTCCATTTCTTAAGATACTTTGGAAACTTACCTGCTGCTTGCTAGTGTTGTCTGTTTGCAGTAGTGCAGCATGATTTGCAATCTTCTGTAGGATTGTCAGATAACTGAAGCGTAGTGACTTAATTGTTTCACCATGAGCATTTACCTTCGAAAACCAAAACACCCAAACTTTTATGAAAAACAAACACTCCTGGAAATAAGAAATACTATAAAATAAATGCTATTCTTAGAAATGCATTAAACCTTTTAAGTAGTACTATCATTGACCCCAAAGATGCTCACTTTTCTTTCTTATTTCTAACAAAAATCAGCAAGTTTGTCTCCTCAACTTCTTCTCAAAAAGAAAAAAACCTGCATCTATGTTCAGTTTGCTAAACATTTCAGACAGTAATACCTGCAGAAGTAATATTTCTGTAGATATTAAGATAACCAAGAATTCCTTAGCAGACAAAAAGACAGTAACTTTACAACTGATTTAAAGGTAAATTAAATGGAGCTTTTTGAATTATTTCTTAACCTGTGACTGTTAACTTCACTCTACTGCAAAAACTTGTAAAGTTTTATAAACATGTCAAGTTACATATTTCTAACAACTTCAAACATTCTACAATGCAGCAGCAGCAAGAGCATCAGCTATTTTTCTGGTTATGGTTGGCTGATTCAACTAATACTCATTTTCCTTTGCCTTCAAGTTACTAAATTGCATAGTTAACTTTAGAATGACAGTAAATAAAAGCACCTGTTGCAGGCCCGTCCAATGCCCTTTGTGAACTAAATTCAACAGAATTTTACCTTTTCTACAAAATCTCTTAAGAAATAGAATAGAATATTAAACAGTCTGACGGGGATTTGTTTCCAAAGAAAGATGAAGAAAACCAAACAAACAACATCATTTGGAAAGAAACCTAAAACCACCACACAAGAATCAAAACAGGCTAGAAGGAAAACAGAGAGAAGCAAGTATGAGAAATATGCTTCTAAATGGTTAAAAGACATTCTTAATCTGCATGATATGGGTAAAACAAATACAAAGCTAGACTGAGTGTTAAAGAAGTCCAGAGAGAGTAGAAGAAATCTGCAAAGCTATTACTAATGAATAAGGTCCTGCTTGTGCTCTATGCCTGTTGTCACTGTTCTCCCTTAAATAAAGCAAAGTTCATGTTTAGTGGCACAGAAAGACACAATCCAACTGCAGCTCTAACAAAAGTGTGGCCCAGACAACCTGCTGGGTCCAGGATGCCTCTGATTTAAAAATTCTGTACAGTCTACTTGAGGTGCTTGGAAGCAGCGTGCCTGACACAAACTGAACATCCCAATTCAATACCTTTGCCAACATCAACAGTATCACAAGTGCACTTACTAATACAACATATTCAGAATTTACGGCATAAATAACAACCACCTGCTCAGCATACACACAGCAGCTTCTCTGTAATCCTGAAGTGCCTACAACTCCATCGTGTTTGTGGTGCAGCCACTCATGTTTCCAGTTGGGATTTCCCAAACAGATGGCCTATGACCACGCAGACATTTCAATCGGCTCTTTATCAGCAGAAAGTCTCTCCAAAAAACCAGAAAGACTATGTTGAAGATGCAAACACTGCAAGTTCTTACTTTATAACAACAGTTCTTCCTTTTACGACCACTGTTGCAGCTGCAGCTCTCTCCTGCTCGTAGTACTAAGCTTACATCCTCTGTGTCTAGCACAGCCTGGTACACCGCTTTCTGGAATTCAGTCAGGGAACAGTACACCATCTGCCAAAGAAAGAACCCCAAAACCACAATTATATGCAGCATACAAAGAAAAGCAAAAGAGCGCTGCACCAAAAAGCATAAAACACACAACACTGAAAATTCAGTACAAAACAAGAATGTATTTGCTCAAATAGTTACAGCCAATTATTCTACCATCAAATGAAAAGATGTGGATCTTGACACAAAAATAACATGAAATTGTTGCAAAAATATACGTATACTGATTTTTATCCCCTCTCAAAAATCTACAAACAGTATCAACATCAAGCTACAGGAACTTGCTGTTAGGTGTCTATAAATTTTTCAACATGGTTTTTGCGAAGGTATAGAAAGAGGAGGGAAAAGTGAGAGAAATGAACAGATAATGGTAATTATGGATTCCCCTCTGCTTTGCCAATTGCTCAATTTGCCTTTTCTTTCCCCTTTTTAGGCACTACCACAAACAGGACAAACAGAATAAACAATGAGAGGCAAGGATCTACCCAGTGCTATGGCCAAAACTCTTATCCCTCTTCTCAGAGACCATGGGTGGCATCTGCATGACATCTTTAGTCTTAAGCAGCAGGAGACAGAAATCCCAAGATCATTCCTTAACCTAGGCCACCCACACAGCAGCAGCACCATGCTGAGCTATGATAATACAGCAGTAACTTGAACATATACTCACATTAACAAGAGAATGAAAAGAATAAGACCTGTTAGACTTAGAAAAGCTGACTGACTGACATTTGTGTTAATCTTTCCTTCAGAAGACAGTTTGGATGACATTACATCAGGATGAAGAATAAATACAAAATTTTGAAACAAAACCAGCTGCAAACTAATGTACTTAGAAGAAAAAAAAATATATGAAATAAGAATTTATCACATACTTATACATGTTTTCATCACTTCATATAATGTTTACGATAGCATTAGCTGAGAAGGACTACAGACCTATCAACAATCAGCTTCACGTTTGGGGTTTTTATTTTATTTAGTGATTGAAAACAAGGGAGTTTAAATTTAAAGCACACTGTGCCATGCACAAAGTGTGGAGCTGCAAATTCAAAAGTCCTACATTGAATTTCAAGAAATTTACATATATTGCATTTGGATTGCACAGATAAGTACAAAAGTGCACATAAAATACACGTATAAATCACTAGTCAGAAGTCTAGCTGAGCATTTTCATGCTTGATTAACTCCATTTCAACACGCAATCATAGTAATTATGTGAACAAAGCACACTACTGCATGTGTATTTTTTCCAAGGCTCTGGATTCTTCTGAAGTTCGAAGTCCAAAAGAAACCCACAAATTACTACAGGCATGATAAAAGAGAGAAAATACATTCAAATTAACAAAGAAGAGATATCAACTAGCATTGTGTTTGAAATATGCTGGCACTCTTACTCTGTCTTCCTTTTTTGGCAACTGATCACTGATAAGAGCTTTGGTCCGTCTCAGAAACCAGCCAGACATTTTTCTTGCTAGTTTCACCATGGCTTTACGACCTGTTGCTAGCTCTCTTTTAGTTGCAGTGTGCCTCTGGCCATGCTCCACTGGATCAGAAAATTTCTTCTTAAACTGTACTCTGCTACCCAAAAGTCCTGGTACAGCCCTATCAAAAAAAACATGGGTGTGGTGAGTACGAGAAGAAATAACATTTTCTTTACTCCAAGGCATAAATCTATCCTTTTCCATTGAGTAAAAGCATATCATAAATTGTTTCTGGCTAATGGCATGACATTTTAAATTACTAATCACTACAGAAATTAATTAAAATATGTCTAAAAAAAGAAACATATACTACTTCCAGACACATAATTTTTTCCATTTACTTTTTCTGATCCCCAAATATGAAGAGATTGTCCTTAGGAAAAGAGTTGTCTTCCCCACAAAAACAAAAGCCAAGAGAAGTCATAAGTACATAGAACCTCTAAATTACGAGGCTGCTATGTTCAGGATCCTAAATCAGAAGCTAGGCAGTCATGTTTTCAATTTTTACCATTTTTATTAAAATCAGGTTATGCAGGTACTACATTTTACTAAAAATCTTAAGAAACCTAATAGCAACAAGAATTTAGCAACCACTGGAAGTGTTACATACTGGAACAATCTATTAGCATCAGCATAGTTTTCATGGACTGGATGCAACACTAAGCTTACCGTTAAAAGTACTTCTGGGCATTTCAACTCAGCCTGTATATCTTTACATTTAAGGTATATTTGCATTGTTTTTCCTCTGCAAAGCAACTCCAGTAATCTTCTGTGTTTAGATTTATATCTAGGGTTAGTTTCATCTCTCCCTCTCCATTAAAACTTTTCCTGAAGAAGACTGTTGCTATACAAATATGAGCACTTTTGAGTTTTGTGAAACAGAAAAAAATTATTACTTTCACCTTAGAAGTAAGTCAGAATGACCTGCATGTATTGGACAGAGAAAAGGCACAACATTGTTCCAAGTGCTGTAATGATTCTCTATCTACTGTGTAGGGAATAGATGAAGAAAAAAAAGAGTGTTCTTAGAAAAGAAAGGTAAACATGGAAGAGAAATAAAGTAATTTTAGCTGCTTCCCAAGTTCCCCAAAGATGCCAGATAGGCATCCAACAGTACTAAATAATTGCCAAATTCATATCAGGAGCTTACATCTACAGATGTATTGGAAAAATATGTTACACTTCCACAAAACATTGGAGTTTAAGGGTAAGGTTATGGCTTGTTGTTTTTGACACATGAGTCCATATGAACCAGCTCTACCTTAGTCCCACTGCCTGGTTAATATATATAGGTGTTTAACCACAAAAAAAAATTTATTTACCAGTCCATAACACACCAAAGTTCCTTCATATTGTTTTGAAGAATGGTTCCAGTAAGACCTATCCGAACTGTGCACTTTAATGACTTCATGGTTTGAGTTATCTGAGCCTTTGGATTCTTGATTCTATGTGCTTCATCAACTATCACAGCAGACCATTCTACACTGCAGATCAAAAAGAAATATTGTATTAACTGAAACTACTTAATCTGTTATCCCATATACACATAAAATACACATTGATCTCTACCTCCAAGATGAATGTGGAAGAGAACCACTAGGATCAGAGGAGAGTTTAAGAACTCCTGAACACAGCCAAAGGAAAGGTAAAACTCCTAATTTGAAAATACTGACAACTATGAATGAGTTAACAATGAAGACTAGCTTTATGAAGACTGTTCAAAGACTTAACATCTCCCACTCCTCTTATTACAAAAACAGTATATTGTACACTCCCCAAACACAGTTAAATGCTCTTCAGCAGTAATTGGATTTAACAGTAAATAGGTTACACAGAAAGGATAAGTAATTGCAAGGAACAATGCAAAATTAGAGTTAGAATTCTTTGTGTAGAAAAATACATGAAAATCTTTACCTGTTAAATTCATCCAAATACAGACGAAGCACCTCGTATGTTGTGAGGGCAACTTCATATCTCCCTCGCTTGATGCGAGTCAAGTCTCCATCTTTTTTACTGCCATGTAAGACACAAACCTTAAAGTACCCCCATGTGTCTAACTCTTCCTTCCAGTTGTAAAGCACTGAAAGAGGGGCCACTATAAGGAAAGTCTGAAAACAAATAGATGCTATAATATTACTGAAAAAACCTAAAACATATCACTTTACCAATAAGTAGAGACAAAATCTTGAGATTTATTTTACTGCTTTGAAGCGTTTCTGTCACTTCAAAGCACAATGTAAGAAATACCTGGAGTCAAATTCATAAGCAAAAAGTTTACTCAGAGTATGTAAACAGTATAGAAGAAAACTACTGTAACAGTAAAAAATTATAACAAAATGGGCTACTTACTCAAATCATAGTCCAACAATTGCAATTAAGACATGATACTATCACTTTGCTTTGCTGAAGCATCTCTATCTGTATGTCATTACATGTTTTCCAGTTGGATTAAAAAAAAAAAAAAATGAAGAGGGTAAACAGCTTCCTCTTCCACAAGTCTGGTCATCAAATGACTTCAAAACAAGACTTGAAAAGGGTTTAAAAATTTAAGACACATCATACATCTCAGTTAATATCACTGAATAATAAAATCAGTGATGTTGGAAGGCAAGTCAGGAAGTTTCGACTCCAAATTTTTGGTCAAAGCAGCACCAACACTGATTTCAGAACCAGTCACTAAGGTCTTCAAAATCTCTCAAAATGGGAGTACTTTACAACATCTTTCTGTGACTTGGTCCAATACTTTATTGCCCTCAAAGTGAAATTCTTCTGAAGCTTTTCTGATTTCCCCCCTGCCCACTCCCCCCATCCTGAAGTGCTATCTCTTTACTTCTTCCTCTCTGGCTGTTATTTCCTGAGGAACTTGTATCCATTGTTCAAAGAACTGTAGTCATTGGCAGTCAAATATATAACTACTCCAATAAAATAAAAATAGCAATGGAAAACTGAAATTACAGGACCCATGTAGTGGGCAAAATTAACATGATCTTCAGATTTTTCTCATTCATACAGAACTTGCTGTAACTTTGGTTCCCTAGATTAGATTATCAAACTCACTTCTGACATTCTGACAGTTATTCAAGAAAATAAGCAAGGTCACAAGAATATTTGCAATAAATGTTCCAAATATATGCATCTGCCTTAATTAGTGAAATACAATGTTAACATAAACACAGTTTTTGTACTTTAAAACAATCACACAAAACTGTATTTTTCTACTTATTGGTATGGTCTCTTGAAAGTATTCTAGCCACAAATCTCACTCATGTATTTCCAAGTATTTTGTGTTAGCATGGACCAACAGTAGCAACAGGGTAGCACACTGTGACAGTCTGAAAACCTGAATCTCTAACACTACTAGAAGGTCATGAACCCCTGATCTAAGTAGCTGAGTTTTTAAAATTAATATATATAAATCTGTAAAGAAAATAAACAGAAAAATCCAAGTATTGCCTTTTACTAAAGTCCTTAAGTTTGTATCACTACAATCTGTACCTTCTTTGGATTACACTTCGATTCTTTCTTCATCGTCCTCCGTAAAAACTCTGGCATATTATTTTCAATATCCTCACGTGTTCCTGTTTTGTTCAACACTGCAGCCAAAAACGAAATGACCTTGAGAAAGAAAACAATTCTCAGTGATTATGTACAAAAATGCAAACTGAAATTGAATGAGCGCCACTGAAAACAATAATTTAGGACAAAATCCTGGATGAGATTTAGTAGGGGGGTTTTTGAGCGTGATTTTTTTTGTTTTGTTTGAGGTGTTTGTTTTAACTCAATCTCATTTTTTAAACTGTGAATCCCTTCCCTTGGAGAATCCTGAAATCATTATAAGAGCAATTAATTATATTGTTTTACTCTTCTGTCTTCCAGATGGAAAAGCCTAAAATTTACCAAAGAGGATACGAAAGACCCTGAAAAAAATTGAGTTCATATATACCTTGCCACTGTCCTCCATTTTCAGGAAGACACTTTGTATTAGATGAGAAAACAAAGGGAAGAGATACTTGACAACTATATTTCAGACACAGCTTCAGTAAAAGGAAGATGAGGTTTAAACTAGAGGTTACATTTTTCTAAAAATTCTTCTATATGCTCTTTTTCTCTGGGGTTTCTCTTATTAACTTCAACACTGGTTCTTTCTTTTGTGTTTGGGTTAAATTCTATCATCTGCTTCAAACCAATCACAGTGATTTCTTTTTGATTATATGGAAAACTCCTACTATAAAACACCACAGTAAGGACAAACGTTTCAGCATAGGCTAACTCAAGATGCTTCCATGGTAATCCAAAATAAAAAAGGTGGCACAGGGATATCTCTCCAGAACATGCAAATTGGTAAAACCACTTGGGACAAAAGGTATCCATGGGGCTAAGCAGCAACAGAGATTAGATGCATCGTCAGACAGGTGCCTTTCTTTTGAAAACTCAATATGCCTCCTTTGACTAGGAGCAGGAAGCTCTAGCCACTTCCTTTTGCAGCTGCTACACAGCTGCCCATAGCAGGGCAGAGGTAAAGCTGTCAGCTTTTCTAAAAAACAGGAAGTTTCCAGAGCTTTTCCTCTCTAATGATGATAAATTTGCAACAATAGCAAAGGCTGTAGAGCAGCAACTTTGATGAGAAAACTTTGGCTCTTCCAGATAAAGCATGAAGCAACCTAAGGGACTGGAAGTTTGATAAGGAAAATAACTCACTGCAGTCATATTAAACAATATGATTCTACTTGACTCCACCTCAACTTCAGCTTGAAGCGAAACAGACATACAGTCAGGACAACTTATGCAAGAACAAGTTCAGAAATATGAAGAACATTAAAATGCAGTTTTCTAGAAAAGTATCTCAAATCATTTTATAAATCAGAAACAGTAAGGTTCAGATGACTAACAAGCGTAAGAAAAGTTTTGTATGAGGCTTTGTCAGTTACTTGATAAACTACTCTTTATTCTTTCATACATACTAGTCTTTTGTAAACAAGTGAAATCCTCTTTTACTTAATATTCACTGAACTGCCTTTCCCACATTGAACTTGAAGAACCTGATAAGGTCACTACAGTATCAGCTCTTGAGATTCAGAAAATATCTGAGATGCAAAGACATCTCAACTTCTCTCCTTACTCCCATCTACTACTACCTTACATAGATGCTTCTTATTATATGAAATCAGACTATCTGCAGTTCTGACTAGAAACAGAGTTCCACAACTACAGTTTTTGAACTGCCATAGACAAGAAACATGACCAAGCTTAGGTAAAACACAAGAGAAATGAATGCAGCTTGGTTTTAATAGACATCTGCTAACAGACAATCAGCAGCTACACAAATCCATGATGCTTCTCTGCATGCTCCTTCCAGAGAGGTTTTGCCAGTTTAAGTTTACATGCTACTCTCATCAAGTTTGCTACAAAACAATAATTCTTTGTATTGAAGAGTGTCTGTCAACATTCTCCTAAATGGAAAGGCAACAGAGCTACAGTTAGTATTTGTCAGTGAAGGAATGAGCTTGCATTTGACACATGGAGGGAGAAAAGTGAAAGGGACAAAGACTAGCCACCATAGGATTCAAGCTGCTAACTTGAGACAGATTAAAGAGGTTTTTCAAACATAAGCCCACCCTAATTTTAGTAAAATAAATTAATCATTTGGGCCACACTGATTCAAAGCATAATGGAAAAATTCAGCTATGCTTTGTCTTTTTCGTCAACCCCAGTTGTATTTCCAAAAGTGATAAAAATAACACGAAACATCTAAGCACTTTTTTCCAGAGATGGGAGTAAATGTGTCTGCTCCTTCTCACTCCCAGTACAGTTAAATTATTTGTTTTCAGGAAAAAGAAAATTAAAGAGCTACAGATAAAGATGTAAGCACTTTTAGTGTACTCCAATGCAAATTACTTTGATGATGTACAGGTAGCAATTCTCAAAGTAAATTCAACATAAAATGAATACTAACATTTTAACTACCATGATTACCCATGCTAACACTAAAAGGGCGCCATATCTCAGTTTTGTGGTCTGTCAGAGTGAATCTTAAGTCAGCAATGTCTCCTGACAATCAGTGCTATCCTTTACAGTTGTGTCCTGCCTCCTCCAACTCCATAACAGCAAAGGCAGATTAAGCTCCACTGAGGTGTCTTTTTTTAATATTTTTTTTTTTTAAGATTTTTAACTCAAAAATGCTGCTAAAACATCACTATTCTCTCACTGTAGCGCAAACAAAAAGAATACCTGTATTGTCTTTCCAAGGCCCATATCATCTCCAAGAATACATCCTCTTTTATTAGCATAGTGTCCATAAAGAAATTGGGCTCCTTCCCTTTGGTAATCACGCAGGTATCTGTTAATTGTATATGGGATAAAATCACCTTTGTCAGATAATTTAAAGGCAACTGCAGGAGATGGAAGACTTCGGTCAGGAAAATAAGGTTTTTCCAGATCACCATCATCAAATATTAGGCTTTTGCAGGGCTCACTACTGGCTTTTACTTTACAAAGTTTACTTATTAGTATTTTCCTTTCTTCGGATTCCAAGAATGATACAACAGCAAATGACTTTCCATTCTTGTCCTTTTCAATAGAGCATATAGTTCCTTCATGAAGCTTCCCATTTTCATGACAAGGAGCAAGGCATTTCTCCCCAATATGCCAATTACCTATTAAAAGAAAAACCAAACACACGTAGTGATACACTGGCCAGATGTACAAAGCATTTAATTTTGTTACACCAATAAAACATTGGATATAAATTTGCTAAAATGCATACAAGTTAAAATACAAGATTTTATAGAAGGTAACACTAGATTCAGGATACCGCTAGTTTAGAATAAAATCCTGAGCTGCATGTGAAATTACAGTTTGCTGGAAAGACTGCTAATTTTATAAATATCTGAAAGTCTATACAAGAAAATACGATGCATGAGCCAAATTTTAATACATTAAGTTGCTACACATTTGCTTAAGAGAGGTCAAGAGTGATATGCTGATGCCGGCAGGTCTAGTGACCAATTAACAGGCCACATGACCTGGGCAAAAAGTCCTTCTATATTAGAAATGCTTCTGATCCATCTGAGTTTCATACTACAGTGTTAGTAAGTTCTTTTATAATTGTAATCACACGGGAAAACATCACTTTTCCTCTAATAGACTAGAACAGGTTAAAAAAAACAACAAACCTTACATTTAGAAACAAGAGAAGTGTACTTTAAGAACACAGAATAGTGTATTATATGGTTCATTGAAGTGCCTAACTGTTGAATAAACTGCTTACGTAGCTGTCAAATCTGGAATTGTCAAAATGTGTTCATCTGCATGGTCTCACTATGGCCTTAATACAGAATATCAAACGTTAGCAACAGAGACATCTTTCTTTTCAGCTCATTGTCATGTTTCATGCACAATTTGTAAATGGCACATATACTGCTAAGAGAGAAAGAGGAAGATAAGGGGAGCGGAGTATCAAGAGTCTAAAAGAATACACATGGTACTGACAACAACAAAAAAAACACCAAAAAATACCTCTGTCAGAAAAACCAAGGCCTTGACTCTTCTTTGTAAAAAGAGAAAGACCTGTAAGTAACAGTTATACAACAAGATTTCCAAATTTCAACTGAGGAAATGTTCAAACCTTCCTGTGCTCAACCATCCCAAAACAATGGGACACATGACTAATTTCAGAACTTTAGTACAAGTATCTGTACTTCATACACCTATGATCAGTGACAGGATACCTTTCTGGAAACACCAACCCAGATGCTTCTCAGTGATAAGGAAAAGAAATGAAGCAGTCCTGAAGGCAAGAAACAAAAATCTCTCATTTTTATGTCTCAGTAAAAAAAAAAATCATGGAGAAGATGAAGACCAGTTCATGGGCTCAAGGAAGCATGTGCTCACAGGATTATTCTCCACAATGGATTAGTTAGATTGGTGGTAACTACACTTCATTTAAAAAAATCAATTACACTAAAAGCAAACAAAACCATTCACATAGCTTTTATTCCACAACCAGCAGTGGCCATAAGTTGACATCCAGGTAACAACAAATACAGCACAGGCACACAGAATACTTCTCTTCTAAAATTCTTCAGTCTTAAGGTATTCTTTTAGCTACACAGATTTCCTGGGCCAGGTGTGGTCTGGCTTTTTGGCAAACCCCAGCAGACCCCTCTCTTTCAAGTAGCTTCGTTCCCTTGTTTGAATAGATATGGATTTGTTGCACGTGGTGTTCTGACTACAAATTTCACAGGTCTGCCCACTAACTCATCAAGCTTTTGTCAGCCACAAACTCAGATGACACAACCTAAACTGGTGGCTCATTAGTTCTTACACTATCAAGATCACGACCTCTCCGTTACTTACAATTTTACAGATCTCTTTCATAATGTTCCCCATTATCCCTACTTGAGAGGTTCAGCCTCAACCCTTTAGCCTGTACATAAGTTGCTCCAAACCTTTGGCTATCCCTGTTCTCAGAGACTTGAAGCTCAAAAATACGTTTTTGAGGCAAAGGGAGAGGTAAAGACAGTATACTCAATCAACAAATCATACATAGCTGATCTCTTAAAGTTTAAGTCATTTGCACTGTCTTTCACACATGCTAAAACCAATGCAAAAAAATGCATAAGGGAACTTCTCCCAGTAGCATCTAAATCTTTAAGCAATTTCTCAAAAGCAAGAAAGAGAACTGAAAAAATCAAATCAGCTATGCAGAGCACACATATATGCAAAACAAAGCTTAACATATGATAGCATTTCCATAATTATTTTACAGTAATATCCAAGGTGACATGTGACATTGGTTTAACAACTCCCAGAGAAAAACTATGATTTAAGACGACACTGATTTTGTTTTTAACTAAGAATTTGCTTGAGTTTATTAAGTTGTGTATGACTTGTTATAATTAGCATTCTATGTGCAAAGTGAAATAAATGGCATTGAGCAACAGTTTCACTATTACCAAACTCCAATCCTAGTGAGAAATGAAGGACAGAATGAGAAAAAGGGAAAGCAAAGCAAAGCAATGGTATTAAGACCACCATTGCTACAAAATAATACTGTACAAGCCACAGAATTTCTACTTTAACTGGCCTGATTAGCTAACTTATTGGGTTTTGAGTCAGAATTATAATTTATATATGGTACTACCTTTAACAATAAAGAAAATTATCTGGTGTGGCTTCCTAGTTTGGGTATTACACAATAAAGATGGCTAATACTTCAGATGCTTGCCCATATTTACTCCTTTTATCACGGTCAAAAAAATGTGCTGGCATTTATTTTAATGGTACCAGATTATGCTGATAACAGCCTCCCGTCACATAGTAGCTCCTTTCAACAACTACTCCACAAAAAAACCAAAGAAAAACTGTCATGAACGATTTCTAACTCTTGAGGTCTGACCACTTAACTTAGAGTGCAAAGGTTTTTTCCCACTACAATCAAGAAGTGGAAAAGCAAAATGTGCTGATACTATAAAGTAAAAGCATTACCCTTCTTAAACTGTAAAGTTTAGCTACAAGGCTGGTAAATAACAGAGGCTAAAAAGTCCCCAGATACTTTTTTCCAAAAGTTGTCAAAGCAGTATGTTTTGAGTTCATTTAACCACGGTTTCCACTTAGAGCAAGAAAAAGTCTCAAAATGTATACTTCTGAGAAACTGTTTCAAAAGCTTTTCCCACTCAGCAATTCTAAACGTACACTCCAACGTAGTTTTCACGCTCTAACACCCCAGCTCCACCGTTCGCAGAACTTTGGCACAGAGGTGTGCCAGCAAGATCCCTCGGGCCCGCCGCCCCTCCTGCGGGAGCACCCACCGTGGATTAGCACTTCCACGCTTGCGCTCATTTTGCACCTGAGCAATATGCGTCGCAACATCTGTCTGGAAAGATACGTGGAAGATGCTTACCTGGGACATTATCACACATGTTAACTGTAGGCCGCGCGAAGCCCGGCCGAGCCGGTGGGCAGTGGAACCCGGGGGCAGCAGAAGCCAGGCGAGCCGCCGCTCGTGGGGCCTGTTGCCACGGGCTGAGCGCACGGGCCGGCCCGGAGCCTGCCACCGCACGCTCCCCGGGGAAAGTCACAGATAAATGGGGTGTGTGTGTGGGGGGGGGGGTGACAGGGAAACCGAGGGGATGGCAGGCACCTCAAGGCGCTCGCCGCGCTCCCCGCACCACTGCCGGCTCTAGTAACGGTCGGACCCCGCCGTTCCCCGCCAGGGCAGCCCCCGCGGCGGGCGGAGGGGATAGGCCGTGCCCGCGACCAGGCAGCACCTGCAGCCCCCGTCCGTTGCCCCGCCTCCACCGCACAAGCTCCGGAGCCAGGCAGGGCGGGAGCGCAGAAAGGGTGTCAGGGGCCGATGGGTATCGCGAGAAGAGCGGCGCGGCGCGTGTTCGCGCTTAAAGGAGCCGGTGGCGAAGCCGGGAAGGCGAGGGAAGTATCGCGAGGTTTGCTGGCTGCGCGGCGAGAGGACGGCGGGGCTGCGGAGGGTGCCGCGCGGGGGTTCGACCTCGCGCCGCGTGCGGCCCTGCCGGAGCCGTGACGGGCGGTCGCGGGGCTGCGGCTGCGGCGGGGCTTGGCCCGAGGGCGGCCGTGGGCCCCGCGGAGGCGGAGTCTGCGGTAGGGCCTGGCTCAGGGCGGGGAGTAAGTCGTGCCTGTGCTGAAGAGCCGTGTTACGCCCACTCAAGCAGTTTGGTTTTGCCCAGAAGCTCACGGCGGTGGAAAGTGGTTGTGTGTCGGTGCAGCACAAGAGCCGTAGCTGGTTACAAACGCGGCCAGGCCCCTCAGCGTGGCACCTGAGCAGAGCATTAGACCGCCAGCGGTCGCGGTTTGACCGCGTGACCCATACCACCTGTACTGAGTTGCCTCCTAATGCAGCCCTTGTTTGTAGCAGGGCTTGTGAAGGGGCGGGGGAAGGGGGGGATCTAAAGTTATTTTCTATGAAGAAATGACGCAGAGGGATGCTCAGGGAGAGCAGCTGGTACAGTGGTGTGTGCGACCAGTGGTCTTGCAGAGCATGGCCATGGGACTGGTGCAGAAGAAAGGAATTGGCTGTGGTGAGGAGAGTGGGACGCATTGAGAACCAAAGGTGCATCAAGATCCGATGTTTGGGGAAGAGGCCTAAGTGAGAGAAGCCTGCCAGCTACAACAGTTTATGCCATTCACTTTCAGAAGGGCTTTCCTGGATGCAATACCACTTTGCAAATTATAAACTCAATTGGTAGCAACCGTCTTATTCATGATGGAGTTCAGCTTTGAGAAGTGTCCAGATGGCCTTGTATTTCAGTAGCAATTTAGTAGAATGTTACACGAAGAGCATAACTTCACAGATCCTTGCTTCTAATTTGACAAAATGCTTTCATGTGCATTTAATAGCACAATGCAAAGTAGTTTCACTTAGGAAAGTTAGGCATGTATTTGTAAATATCATGCAAGATCTATTTTTAAAGCAACCTTATTTTTTTAGTGCAGAAGACATCAGTTTGGAATGAATCTCATTGTTTCTAATTATTTTGGAAGTTCGGTCGTTCTAATGTTAAAGAAGGCGTAAACATTGGAGAAGAAAAACGACAAACTTTTTGGGATGTGCAGAAAAATTATGTGCAATGCAGATGGATCATCCATCTGGCTAATCAAAATTCTACATCCTAGAATATTTTCAGAAACAAGGCAAGGCAATAAATTTCCTACTATGTCGGTCTCCAGGCTGTTTCTGCATACAGATGACATGCAGGCAGCTGCCTGCCTGCTTTGAGCATGGTGAAGTCTTATGCAACCTGGAGCAGAGTTGAGTCTGCTATTAGTCCAAATTTTGTCCCAACAGAACAAGAATAATAGAAAAATACCAAACATGGCAGCACTAAGACTGTTGCTGCAGCACTAAACTGTGTGTATATCGGATATCACATATGTTGGGGAGATTGTTTAAAATGTATAATAGTACCAGTAAATTACATTGTTTTAAAAAAATACATGTAGTGATTAACTCAATGGCACTCATTCTGAAGGAATGTGAGGACTACTATTCTAAAGGCAAAGCTGAAAATGGAATGGCATTTCAGGTTTTAAAAATCTGGCAAAATAAATACAATGTAACTTTGCCGGGACCTCAGATACTTAATATGCCTGAGCCCTTGGAGCATATTGGAAAAGTTGCCAAGAATATAGGCTCTGATTCTGAGGCAAGCTTTTAACTGGATAATGTTTGAAGATAAAAGTGTGTTTATAAACCACAACATGTTTATTTAACAAATACTATGTTGCTTTTGATTCTTATTGAGATATTTGCACTTAATAAGGACTCTTTCATACAGAGCACAGATGTTATTTTACCGTCACAAACACAGTGAAGTACCATCACTTCACAATAGAAGGAAATAAGAAACAGATTAAACTCTTGCTTAAACAGCTTAATTTTTCTAATAAACAGGCAATATAATTCTGCCTGCACTCAAAGGATCCCATTCTGCTTTTATGCCAATGGTAAGATATCAGTGGCGTAGCTAGAAACAGAGTTGCACCTGAAAATCCCAATGGAGTCACTAGGAGGAGTCTCCGTTACAGTTAGTTCCACTCTTGAAGCTCTTCAGGAGAGAGAACAAAGGAACACAGCCTTAACTGAAATGGTTGGTTAGCTTTATGTCAGCAGGTAGTTTTTCTCTTGCCATTAAAATTCCTCTTGCAAATTATAAACAGTTTCTGTATTGTTACTCCACTTAAAGAAAACTCAAACCTGGAGAACAAGCTGGCCCACTTTCGTACAGGCTGCTTTTGTACACTACCATTACAGGACCAGTCCCATAATGAAAATATTTTCAGAGGCCAGCAAATTGGAATCATAGAAACATGGAATCATCAAACTTGGAAAAGACCTTTCAGATCATTGTGTCCAACCATTAACCTTGCACTGCCAAATCTGCCACACAACCATGTCCCTCAGCACCTCATTTACATCTCTTTTAAAAACCTCCAGGAATAGTGACTTCGATGAGCAGCCTCTTCCAATGCTTGTACAGCTTCTTTAGCGGTGTCATGCATCTTTAAAAATTTCTGGAATACATGTTTTTCAGGAATCTTTCTAACATAAGTTAGAAGTTACTTGCTAGGATGTAAAAAATGTCTCACGTTGTGTTTCTCCAGGGTAAGATTTGTAGAATGATTTCATGTTGGAAAAGCTGTCGCTGTTACCGAGAAGTGGAATATATCCAAACTCCATATTAAAATTTGAATTCTGCTCCTCTTTGACTTAGTTTAGATTTCATAAGAGAAGTGTTAGGCTCAGCTAACATCCAAAATGAATAGCATAATGGGGGTAAGCATTTTTAAAATCTATGCTATATTCCTGAAAATGTTTCATATGTAGCAATGACCTTTCTGTTCACTCTTCATTGACATAGAGAGGAGATAAGTCAACTGATGTGCATCTAAAAAGAACAGCTTAGTTACATTTACAGCATCTTCCATGACAGTATGTCTAAAACCAAAGTAAGCTGGTGATTCTCAGTTGCACTCAGCATTTACAGGTCTAAGTGAAACCCACGGAAAACACAGGTGCCTAGAATTGTTCAAAATACAAGTAACTTAATTCTACTACTAGAAGAAGTAAGAGGTTGTTCAATTCACTATTACTAAGCATGGCAGTATTAAAAGTGCTACAAAGTGGAACTCTAATACAATATGTACTGAATTAATGTTTTGGAAGGCCTTTTGTCTCTCGAGCAGTTTGCCACAGGTTTTTCACAATGCTTATTAAAAGTATTCAAGAAGCATTGAGTTTTTGTGAAAATCAACCTGTCTGGGTGCTCTAAATTGTGTACACTGGTGCACACCCCATAGGGAGAAAAGAAGAGGCATTAGAGCCCTTATGTGCTAGGGTAGTATTTCTTATAACCTGCTGCAAAACTGTCCTTTTAAAGTTTGACTGCCAGATGATGTGTTACTCAGCTTGAATAAACCCGAGAGACTGATTCCAGAAGTGGTATGAAGTATTGATTCATTTCCTTCGAGTCTCTGGTTAAAGGGTGACTTGAGGAAAATGTAAAGTTATGCCCTTAAATAAATATTGTATATAAATGGATCATGTCAGCAACACTCAGATTTCATGATTGCCTGGAGTGGGAACTGGGTAATGAGACTTGTCAGCTCCAGTGGATTTGTAGTAGGTATTTGTGTAGAGCAGTTTCGAATGTTTTCGAAAAATATGTGAACATTCTAAAGGCCTGTGGACCAGTCTCTGTTAGGCTCTGGGTCTGGTTAAACCAAATCAGCATAATTGTTCTTCAGAGGACCTTTTATTATGTGTTACACATTTCACTTTACAAATAAAAATTATTTCAGAAATGGAACAGGGCTTTCCATTAAGAGTACCAGTCATAGAAACGGTTTATGGAGATTACAGTTGAGTTTCATTCCCGTAATCCCTTTTTTCCTTGAGGAAAAAATAAAAAGTATTTGCTTCCTCAGTTTTGATTTCACTATTTTTTTGAATTTTGATTGACAGCAAAGCATGAAGGGAAAGACTTAAAAGCAGTATACACACACAGAGTGAAACAGACAAAAACTGGAAAGGCGGTGGTTTTAAATTTTCTTGTTGTGGGAGGCAACATGACAAGCTGTCTTCAAGAGATAAGAAAGTCATCTAAAGCAGATCATCTAAGTCATCTAAGCAGATGAGATGCAAATGTTATCTGAAGAATATCTGAAGAATGTTTACTGAAGAAGTAAAGGAAAACTCTATGTTGTTACCCTCTTAAAGATAAAACTGTTTCCTTTCTGACCTGTGTGAGCCATAACCTGATGTGTTATACTTCTGAGGAAACATGCAGATGTTCACAGACATAAACACCAAAAATTCCCATTTAAACAAAAAAACCCTTTTCCCATACTGTGTGTAAAATGCAGTGCTTTATGCAAGTTGCTTCCTGTGTTTCTTTATGCTATCTCTACAATGTGTCTAGCAAAACAGAGTAACTTGATGAAGTGAGAGTTTTCAGGAGAATACTATAGCTTCCTACAAATATGTTGAAGGTGTAAACTGGAGCCAGATAAGCTAAAGTGGGGGCTTGTCACACAATTCACCAGTCGGTTCTCCTAAACCATGAAAGCATGCTGCATGTTCATGTGGAAGGCAGGGATATTTTTTCTCCTGAGGGATTTTTCCCCAACTCTGAAGTCGGTTAACCTTTTTACTAGGAGCATCAGACTTGCCGTTGGTGCCAGAAACCACAAATGTCTGGGACCAGTATGTCAGAGAGTATTTCTGCTGAATCAGCTCTCAATATAACAAATTTATTAAAACAGCAACTGAAGCACAGAAATATTTCATAACACGATGAGAACTGCACTGTAAAGCATAGCTTTCATTTTAAAGATTTCCCTGTGTTCAAAGTTAGGGTAAAAAAAAAACTTTGATGACACCAGAGATACATTACCATAGCAGCAAAATTACTGCTAGACTTTTTCATGTCTTTGCTTATGAATGAATCAGAGATAAAATAGGAGAAATACTGTAATACGATTGCTAAAACATCAAAGAAATTAACAAGCCAGCTAGATTAAAAGATACTTTAGTTGAAAGGAATCATCAGAAATACATTGCATATTTAAAATTAACTTGCCATGCATGCCTTTATTGAGTTAATATAACTTAAAATTCTTGTCGGGAATCTAATCATCGTCATAGGCAATATACCTGTTTGATTTATTCAAAACAAGCTATTGGTGTGTAAACATACATAGAATCATAGAATGGTACAGTTGGAAGGGACCTTTAGAGATCATCTAGTCCAATCCCCCTGCAGAAGCAGCGTCACTTAGATCAGGTCGCATAGGAACATGTCCAGGCGGGTCTTGAAGACCTCCGAGGAAGGAGACTCCACAACCCCTCTGGGCAGCCTGGGCCACTGCTCCCTCACCCTCACAGTGAAATAGTTTTTTCTTATGTTTAAGTGGAACTTTTTGTGTTCCAGCTTCATCCCATTACCCCTTGTCCTATTACTATCTACTATAGAAAAGAGGGATGTCCGAACCTCCTGACACTCTTTAGATATTTATAAATGTTAATAAGATCACGCCTCAATCTCCTCTTCTCCAGACTAAACAGCCCCAGTTCCTGCAGTCTTCCCTCATATGAAAGATGTTCCAGTCCCCTGATCATCTTGGTGGCCCTGCGCTGGACTCTCCAGCACTTCCCTGTCTATCTTGAGCTGAGGAGCCCAGAACTGGACACAGGACTCCAGATGAGGCCTCACCAGGGCAGAGTAGAGGGGGAGAAGAACCTGCCTTGACCTGCTGGCCACACTCTTCTTGATGCATCCCAGGATGCCATTGGCCTTCTTGGCCACGAGGGCACATTGCTGGTTCATGCTCAGTTTATTATCAACCAGGACTCCCAGGTCTCTCTCTGCACAGCTGCTCTTCAGCAGTTCGACCCGCAGCCCGTACTGGTGCATGGGGTTGTTCCTTCCCAGATGCAGGACTCCGCACTTGTCCTTGTTGAACCTTGTGAGGTTCCTCTGTGCCCAACTCTCAAGCCGGTTGAGATCCCACTGAATGGCAGCACAGCCTTCTGGGGAATCAGCCAGTCCTCCCAGTTTGGTGTCATCAGCCAACTTGCTGAGGGTACACTCTGTCCCCTCATCCAGGTCATTGATGAAGGTGTTGAACAAGACTGGTCCCTGAACCAGTCCCTGTGGAACTCCACTGGCCACAGGCCTCCTACTTTACTCTGTGCCATTGATCACCACCCTCTGGGCTCTGTCATTGAGCCAGATCTCGATCCACCTCACTGTCCACTCATCCAAGCCACAGTGCCTGAGCTTTCTGATGAGGATGTTATGAGAGACAGTGTCAAAAGCCTTGCTGAAGTTAAGGTAGATCTTGACTGAAATAAATTATTTCTAAGGATGTGCTTTTTGATCTTCTTTCCCTAACAGCACTTTCAGATCAGTTGCACAGGAATTTAGGCAAATTCATGGAGAATGGTGGGAGGGTGCAAATAGTTTTTAAAATATCAAACATCCCATTGCAAACAACAAAAATTCAGAAAGACCAACATGGTTTTGAATTAGAAGCTGGCTCTAGTGTGGGTAACACACTCCCAGATCCCAAATTCCCATAAGCTTAAATGTGAAAATGAGGTTTCATCTTGTTTTATCTGCAGCAAGAAAAATCATAGAATCGTAGAGTGGTAGGGTTGGAAGGGACCTTTAGAGATCATCCAGTCCAACCTCCCTGCAGAAGCAGGTTCACCTAGATAAGGTCGCAGAAAAACATGTCCGGGCAGGTTTTGAAAATCTCCAGAGAAGGAGCCTCCACACCCTCCCCGGGCAGCCTGTGCCAGGGCTCCCTCACCTGAACAGTGAAATAGTTTTTCCTTATGTTTAAATGGAACTTTTTGTTTCATCCCATTACCCCTTGTCCTGTCACTAGATACAACAGAAAAAAGTGATGCCCCAACCTCCTGACATTCACCATTTAGATATTTTCTCCTTGAAGCTGACGAAACATATTGAAGACGACAAAAGCTACATCAAATTAACAAGAGAGAGCACCAGAAGGTTATGGCAGCCACTAAACTACTTAACTTTAACATACTTTCAAGGCCCTGTTCTGACTTGGGTATATTCCAAATTCATATATAGCAGTCTGAAAATTATATCGAGGAATTTTTACATGATGTAAAGCTTTAATTTGATTAGGTTTTAAAATTCTTGTACATGTGCAATTACATGTACATGCATATGCAATGTCACTGGCCCACAAACAAACTGAAACCCATTCCTAGTTTGTAATTAAGGTGGTCCAAATGCACACATCAACAACTAAAAGCTAGTAAAACCACAAAATAGTAAACTTGATTTATATGCTGTTCTAGCTAAATCTTGGTATCCAAACATAAGTTGCTTCCTCATCTCTAAGCAAATGCCTGGTTACTTTGAACTGCACTATTCTCGTATGTTCCAATTCAACTTATCCATTGACTTCTGAGTTGATACTACTTTTTTTTTCATAATATAGAATATAGAATAAGTTACTCATAATCCATGACAGATAGAATATAATTTACAAAGGCAATTACTGTTAAAAACATACCTTTTTTTAATTTTCTAGTTTTAATTAATCTCAAAGTCAGATATAGGCTTCCTTCTAGAAAACAAAACACTTCAAGTATTTAGTGTTACTCTGGGATTGGATCCCAGCCTTTTTTTTTTTCCTTTTTTTTTTTCTTAATTTAAGTGGATCAGTTTTCTCTTTTTTTGTAACATTTGCTATTATATTAGTCTTAAACTACTGATTTTACTAGTGCATTCTAAAGGAACAGACAAGGCCCAAAGAAGGGGATCATTTCTTTGAGTTTGGAAGAATGATTTTGTTTCTCAGAATGATTGCTTACTGATTTTGAATAGACTTGTAATAAAATTAGTTGCCCTGCCACAAGACAGCACTGAGCAATGGACGAACTTGCTTCAGCATGGTGCTCTTTCATGCTGACTGCTTCCTTTTTTCATTAAAAAAACATTCATGCTTGAAGTGTAGTAAGGAAATAAAGCCAAAAAAAAAAAACAACAGAGAGAAATACAAAAATATACAGCATTCTATTACTTATGGTGTCTCTGCAGGCCTGCAACAATCTTCCCACAACACTCAAGATTACAGACAGACCAGAGTTTACCAGGCGCTTTTCACATCAGCTGTCAACTTCTGGGAAGTCCTAGGGGCTAATTCTCCCCATGTGAATCTTCAATTATAAGGCACAAGTAACTGACTCCACAGTCCAATTGTCAAACGTAATCCATTGACTTTTACCAAAAAAACCAAAGGGTCTTGCTGAAGATCTGAACTTGCAGTTGGAGGTGTAGTTAAAAGTGGAAAAATAGCAGAAAAAATGGTCCCAAGAGCATTCTTATCACACTCATTCATATTGCATGTCTTTGTTTTTGCTCTTAAAGAAGACATTAACCCAACTCTGTGTGTGTAGGTGAGAGGGAATAACGAGGGAATATTTTTGTCTTAAGGCAGATGTGCTGTTATTATGGCTTCACTGATGTTTCTCATCTAACTGCTACAGCTACCGGAGCCATAAAAAAACCCGCAGCAGCAGCATCCACCATAGAAAATGAGGAAAGCAAGAGATCTTCTAAGCGAAATTGAGTTTCTGCATCTTCTACATGATATGAATAATTTTTACCTTCATTTGTATTTATGTAATGTTTTCTTAAAATACCTTAGGCAAACTATAGAAAAATTAAAAAATCTTAATTCGTAGGTGGCAGTGTTCATTTATGTGTACTAAGTAAACATAGTAAAGGTAACGCAATCAGGTCAGTTTTCTGCTGAATCCAGGACATTAATTTATAACAGAATACTTGTGGAGATACACTGAAGAAAAAACTAAGTGCTTAAACTATTTCTTAATGCAAGTTTTCTGATCAGTACCATCTTTAACAACAAAGCCAATAAATTATTTCAGCTAAATGGGCTTAAGATTTAGCTTAAATGATTTTCTGAAACAGAATGAGATTAGTTGGTACTTAATGCTAGGACAAATGAGAGCCTAGATTATTATGTCATCTCAGAAAGACCACAGAATATAGAGAGAATTCCACCTGGTTTCTAAAAAGCATGCAATCTTGATTCCTTTTTTAAAAAAAGAAGGCTACTGTTAACTCTTGTGAGGCAATAGGTTGTTTTGACAATGTCATTATACAGATTTATGGATGCATCTCTCAGCTTCACTCAAGATCTAATTCTCCTCAATCACTCCAAAGGCTCAAGGACTAGTGATTGCTGAAATCCTCCATGGATTATATCTGATCCTCAAGGACACTGAGAGCAATTCCAAATTAACTTTCAAATGCATTTATGTAAACTGTGTATCCCGCGTTGGAAAGAATAATCCACTACATTCACATATAAACAGAACCTTTAAATATGCAACAGATGTTCCATTTTTAAAAAAGTCCTTGACTTCATTGACATTGGTTAAACTGATGAATTAATTTGTTCGGGGTGGATTTCATAAATCCTCTAATAATTCTTACCCTTACACATCTTGACTTGATTTCTGAGATCTACAGCATGTGTTTTAAATGTTTTAACCTTTACTACTTTAATCAGGTAACATTTATTTCAGTGCTAGATGATGGCCGATCATTGAAAGATATAGTTGACTAGGAAATAAAATCCCATTTGTCAGTTAAACAAACCTCTACATCTGAAATAAGAAGAAATCAGTCTATATTACTGGATCCCTGAAGTGCTTAGTGGTTTTTATGTCAATCAAGAATATACAGTACTGGATTGCTAAGTACTCCTGGATGTAGTGCTGATTTCTTGGGGTGATTTGAGTGTAAGCCTTCACCTTTATACTGAGATTTATTTCTATCATTTACTAATTTAAACAGCATTGAAATCAGTCTGAAAAACAGATTCTGTCTAAGCTATTTTTTATTTTGGAGAGGTCTTCAACATTGTTAATGCCTCTGAGGTAATATACTAAATTATGTAAGATAATTTAAGGTTTTTTTTAATTGATAAATGTGTTTGATAGAGTTCAATAAAATCTACAGTTAAAACTGAATAAGGACTTTTGTCTTCCATTGCTAGACAAGCGTCATTTTTTCCATCTTCCATGACATTTGCTGATAAATCTAGGTTTAGCTAGATTCAGAAGTATATCAGTGCTGCCTGTCCTCCTCTGTATGGATCCAGAGAATTACAAATGTCACAACCTAATTGGAGACATTGATATCCATTGTACAGTATTTGATGGCTTTTTTGCTCTGATGCATTTCTACATGAACTCTGCTACATCAAGTAAAATGATGAACTTGTGAAAGAATTTCAGGATTAGATAGCACATAAAAACAGAATTGCCCATCTGAATTCAGCCTTCAGAAGCTGAATTCTAGTTAAAGTCCATAAGATGGTTTACATTAATTTGAAAGATATCTGCAACTGAATTTTCTTAATCTGGGACAGTTATGTATATACGCTTTTTATATCTTGAATGTGAGAATGCTGTTCATGAAGTCAAACTAGATTTCATGAATGAAAAAATCATTGAAAAATTAAAGTTCTGCTTACCATCTTGTGTTATTCTTTTTTCAAGCTATTCTGGAAACAAAGGACTTGCTTTTCTTATCCTTGATATGTTCACTGGGTTCTTTCTTAATAGTTCCTCCATAGGCCATAATAGTCTCAGCCATCAAGTGAGTAGATAACTAGCAGAATCCAAGCAAAATGTGTTATTAACGGTTTTCCATCTGGCCTTCATTTAACAATGCCTCTCATATTGAGCACTCTACTTGATGACAAATTTTGTTAAATTTTAGAAATGTAATAAGAGATTTTTAAGGAGATGGATAATCCATTTTTAGGGATTTTTAAAACTTTATTGGACAAAATATAGAACTTCTAACTTCAAATTAGACTTCCAGTTTGAAATTAGATTTCTAATATTAAATTTTTCAAGCTTCTAATTTGAAATTCTAACTTTAGGTTAGTCCTATTTTCAGCAAGACATTGGATATATGATAACTCCAAACCTCTTCTGATTACCCTTGTCAAAGCTCCTGTGATTCTGTCCCCTTTTATTTGAAACTGGCCCAAAGATTTAGGGATTACTGGGGCAGGCTAGTAGATAGTATAATCACATGTGCTTTGCAAAGTCCTCTGGAAGACTGTAATACATATGGTGCAATATCCAAGAAAAAATCTGAAGTACAACATGCACATCACTGAATATTAGCTCATCTTCTGAACTGCCATGCAGCTCACACTAGAACAACCAGAATTCATTATCAGAGGTGCTTTAAAGGGTATGATCTGGAGAAGTCAGTCAAAATCTTCTGGTGTACAGTTTGTTTCATGCATCATATTTGGCATTCTGTTGCCACTTAAAAAATGATGAGGAATGATTTATTTCTGAGAAATTAAGTGCTTTAATCTTCTTTATTCACTAGGTGGGATTCATGAGGGATATATCTAGATTACTATATTCTCTAATGTGCTGCTCACATTACAGTAAGAAATCAAACAGATCTTGTGCCTTTGAGTTGCTTACCAGGAGCAAACCTAGCCAGTGCAGAAAACACTAGAGGAACTTTCAAACTGCTTTCAGGAAGTGTAGGTTACAAATGCCAAACAAATGGAAGTATGTTATAGCAACAACTATGTGAGTATCAAATTCTCAACTTTGGAAAATATTACTGCAAAAGAAGTGAGAGGATAAACCTATAACTGCAAACCAAACATACGAGAAACTGCATGGAGTTGTTGCTAATCCATTTTCTTCAAATATTTTACTTAACAGTAACAACGCTTTCTGTCACAGCATCTCTGATACCTAATCAATAGCAATTTGCAACATATGCTCAGGGCAGCAGAGTATTTCACAGCTAAGCCATCAAACATGAGAAGACTAGGTGAAAGACTTGCCTCAGAGAAAAAAGAATTCCTACAGTAGATATGAATAAAGTGTCCTTTGATTCTTAGTTTCTCATTTCTAAACTCCAGTTTTGCACTGCTAAACTCAAATTCTACGGTGTTTACTCATAGGATGGTGTTTTCTGCTAAAAAAATCAGTTTCACACAGAATTCAAAAGATCTTAAACTCAGCTGCAAGCTTAGCTGCAGAAATAGAAAATATACAAATCTTCAATGAAACAACATCATTCCTACCAAGAAAATAATTTTATATAAATGCAGAATTCATTCTTGTGTATTAGCTAGTGTGGATGTGGCCATTTCCATAAGACAACCAGAAAAGACTCTGTGCTTAACCCTACACTCTTTGTTTTGGAACAAATGAGCCTCTAATATAAGAAAACTGAGTGTTGTTTTACATACCATTTTAGATGAAAATACACCACGAAACCTAGCTACTGTCATCTGACAAAGACTGCTTCATTTGGCAAAACCAGCTCGTATATATGCAAAGTTTTATGTATATGTAAAGCTTCTTGCAGTATTTTGATATAATTAATGAGATTTTAAAAAATATATTTTGACTAAGAAATTGCTGAATTAATTTGTTTAGGTAAACAGGGTAAGTTACTCCAAATAAAGTACTTTCTTGCCAATGTGGGTGGTATTTAAATTAGAATAGTCACCAGATGTATCCATATTACAGTAATTGTACCAGGAAATGTGTTCTTCAGGTTGTCTACAGTGACCTAGCTTTAAATTAGCTAATCTGGATATAAAGTAGCAGTTCAGCCACATCAGAAAAGAGCTCAGAAAGAGTGGGTTTTTGTATTGTTTCCAGTAGGTTTTGTAGCCTGTGTTGTGTGCTCTCTTATTGAAATGATACAGATAACTGCAGCCAAACAAGCCAGTTTAAATGTAGCTTAGATTAATCAGTGTTCAGTCATAGGTAAAACTCTTTGATGAGTATTCTAATATCTACCTAATTTATTGATATTGCTGTGTATTTACTTTCAGTTGCATTGTAGCTGTGGCCTTTAGACAGGGAGAAAAGACTTGTCAGTGTGGTTGGTTTCTACAGAACTCCTGACTTTCCCCAAGGAAAGAACACCTAACTGAACAATTGTAACTGCCTGCCACTTTGAAACATTGCCTTAACACTAGAGCTGACAAAGAAAATTGCTTGTGGCTCAGGAACTAAACTTTGAAACTTTTCCAGTGCTATTGTGATCCTGTATTTCGTAGAAAGACTTCTTCTAAATTTTGAGTAGTACAAAACAGTTAAACCAAGATGAAGCCATAGGTTACAAGCTCTCTCTCTTTTTTTTTTTCTTTCTCATTTTCATTTATTTATCTTCTGATTTCATGAAGGATTCCTAGGACTAGAAGGGAACTAGGATTAGAGATGTAATTTGCAGACTGTAGGCTTTCAAAAACAGGTACAGGAAATCCCAGAGCTGAGACATATCCTTAAGTGTATTTGCTGACTCACATAATTATTAATGTCCAAGCTTCCTACAGATGGAGCTATAATGCAGTTTGTGAGGGCCTGTTTTCCTTCATCGCAGATAAAGTGATGACATGTCCGTAAGTGGGCTTCTTGTTTACATGTCTTATGTTGTGTTTCCAGTTTCTTTTACTACTCTAAGTATTTTTGAGGAAAGTTTGTTTTAAAAGGCACAGCTAGGCTGAGTTTTATTTAAAAAAAAAAAAAAAAAAAAAAGGAACCAAAAAAGCCCTCAAAAAAACCCTCCAACTTTTGGGGTGGCTGAACTTCATTTTCTTCCCATTTAACTCTATTACCTTTTGCTTATAACTTCCCTTATTTCTTTTTTTCTTTAGTTAGATAATACAGAAGAAGAAAAAAAACCCAAAGAACATATTTGAAGAGAACAAAGACAGGAGCTTAGTGTCATTTTTATATCATTCCACTCTTCTGCATGCCTTCTGCTATTTTGCCTTTTCTGTTGTCTGCCTATATTGTAGGCTTTTGGTACCGAAGTCATATTCTCCACATATGGAGTTACATGAGTAGTGTTCTAAAGCCTTTGTTTTAGAAAAAGGTTAAATTACTGCAAGTTAATTTTTCTTGGGGTTCTCCAGAGCCATCTTCATCGTGTCTGTTGGACTTTCAAGATACTTTACCCCTAAGTATTCAAATTTTCATATTTTTGTTTTGCCTCTTACCTAGCAGACAGCATGAAAGTGCCCAGGCAGGCACCATGGACAGGGGCCCACTGTGTAGTGGCCGAGTCTGTAGAGAGAAAGTAGCTGGCAAATCTTGCTCATGTATGTAACCAGAAGACTTAAATTCTTTAATTGGGTTAACTAAATCAGGTTCCTTTAAAAGTGGACGAAGCTAACAAATAATTTTGAATGAAATATCTGTAATTTGGAGGAGTTTCAAAATGACAACTGGTAACTGGAAGATTCTGCCATCTTATTTCCTAGTACAGAATCTGAGGATACGAGTAAATGCCATTATGAATCAATAGTCTAATCTTGTAGCAGACTTGGCTTTTTCAGTAATTGTCTTCTGCCCTCCAAAATATATTTTTGGCCTCCATTGCTACATCTAATAAACACGTACAGCTTTATCCCTAGGAGAACACAATCCAGATACACTCCTGTGATACGTGAGAGTTTTCATCTGAGAAAAGGATTGGAGCTGGAAGACATATGCTGTCCCTAAAGGACACTATAAGTCAAGTACAGCTTCTGGAAATTCAGCACGGCATTGTAATTAGTCATTCTCACTGATCTGAAAAAAATAAGTAAGACAAGTGTGTGGTATGTGTGTCTTAAAAGTATTGTTGTCAAGCAATTTATGTTTGACAGTTTGCCACACCTCTAGAGCTGCAGATTCCTTGCTGATACACTAGGATTTCTTAGACACCTGCAACTACGCTGGCAAAACTTCTGCAAGCAGGTTCTCAAAACTTAGTAGAGATGAGATCGTTCTCAGCCTTTGAAACAAAGTATTGCATCATAACACAGTGTCACTTGCTAAAGTTTTTTGCATATGAAGATAGGTTCCTTTTGCTTAGTGTTGGCTTATATTATATTTAATTAATCATATACAAAATACAAGTGAAAAATCCTCTGCCAGAGGCCTTAGGAGTCCATTTTAAGGGAGTGCTAGTTTTGCCTAAAACCTGGAGGCTGAGGAGAGATTCAGGGGAATCTCTGTTCAGGAGAAAAGATTCTTACTGGTCAAGAATATAGGCATGATATCTCTAAAATAGCAAGGAGAATGTAACCTGAATAATGATCTGAATTTATGATCCATAGTGGTGTTACACTAATGCTGCAGTCTCTGTTACTGCACATGATCTATTTGTGGCCAACATCTGTTTATCTGGCACCATCCAAACAATGGAAAGGCTTCTTGTCTGACAAAATAAGCCTCAAAAGTGTCCCCACTGAAAAATGCTTCTCAGTGGACCACATATGAACGAATTGGGCATATGGACCTATTAGTCTTGTGCAGATGGAGCTAAATAAGGTAGCCCTCAGAAATATTACAGAATATAGAAATTATTTTCTGTTGAAAACAAGCTCTTCAAGATGTGAAACACAGAAGTTCGGTATATCTGAATTGCAAATTGTCCTTGATTAAGGGATTCATCTGGTCATTGTACCTATTTATAAGAATGACTTTGAAATTTCAGATACTGACAGGAAAAGGTCTGTTTCATGTATTCCATCCCATATATCATGAGTTAAGCCAGTTTTTCCTATTGATCATACATTGAAATTTGCCAGCACTGGTGAACCTTCTCTGACAGATACTATCAAGACTATGAACCAAATATAACTTGATGGGGGAAAAAAAAAATGCTTTTCTACTTGAAAGGTAGCCTGTGTTGGTAACAGGTCCTTCTTTATAAATAATTCTAAAATGTATCCCCCTGGGACATGTTACTAATGTAGAACTGAGAACATTCTTAAAAAACAAAAATTTATACTAATTCCCAGCAAAACTCAAATCTGCCCAGAAAAGAAAGTTTATGGTACAGTTGAGATGTTGACTTCAGAATTCTTGTATTTTATTTAAGGAGTGGTATTTTTCTGTGTTAGAGAAATACCTGAAGGAGTCAACACTCTGAGGGAAACACTGCCTTTTTTTCTCCCTGCTGCCTGAGGAATCATGATTTGTCATTTCAGAGTTGTAACCTTCCATTCAATAGGAAGGCCACACAACCGTAATCTTGTGAGGACTAGTGAATCAGACTTGGTGGTGAGACTGTATGCCCTGTGTTGGCATTGGATTACATAGTTTATTACTGAATATCTGTAGGAAATGTATTTAAGATTGTAAGCTCTTATGACAGTAGAGACAGGCTATATAAAGAGAAGATACTAAACTGAGTAAATGAAAAGTTGAAAAAAAAAGGAGCAAGTTGCACGCAGCCTCTGTATACTTTGTACTCTTTCTTACTTTGATTGAGGAAAAGGGCTGGAGCCTTTATCTGAATCCTGACACTACTATGAAAGTCTCTTATGGGTACTACTTCTAAAGTTTAGACTGTTTATAAACTAGCTGGAAGATTGAGTGCTATGAAAAAACAGACTGCCACAAAACTAAGGTAGCTGTCAGAAGGAGAAGGATGTGCTATGCCACATTCAGCCCCAAGAATTTTCCACCTTGCACCTCTCTAAAATTTAGTACATTCTTGGTCCCTGCAATCTACTGAAGAGTTTGTTTGCTCTTTAACTGGAGAGAACTAATATGCTGTCTGTCAGTTTATTCCATTTACAACTGTCTGACTGTTACCTTTTGGAATTCTAACTGCTGTAGTCTTTTGTGTCTCAGCTTGCATTTTGTTCTCTAAACTATCTTGGCCTAACATCTTACTTCTGTGCATACAGGTCCTAATATAGAGGGCTTGAAGCTGCTCTGTGCTGTTAAACTGTAAAATTAAAAGCAGTCTGAGAAGTTTGATAATTGGTAACATTTGATTTCAGCATTATTCGAATTCTTTATGATTTCCGTAGTAGCTGAGAAGGACGCTTATCTAAAGTTAACTGTAAGTCACAGGGCTGTCTCCTACTGATTTCAGTTAAGTGCATTTCATTAGAAGCCTTTTGAGGTCCTAGACCCAAACTTTATACACAGTTACAGTCCACTGTCTGTACAAGTTTATAAAGATGTGTATACAAGTGTTACAAATAAAGATTTGTTTTCAGATTAGAAACTTAAGACTTAAAGATTTTTTCTGCATCAAATAACTGATCTTTCATATTTTGTGCCACATAGCCTCCAGAAGAATCCAACTCAGCAGCCAAAAGATATCACTCTGCACTTGCTTGATATTTAATACCAATATCTGGGAGGGCAACCTAGATGTCGAGTGAGAGGAAATGACAACACTCCATTTAGCTAGAGTGCACCATCAGATCTTGTGCCTCTTTTCTGCTTCTTGTCAAGCAACCTCAGTTTTGGTTTGAAATGTCTACTCCTTTTCCTTAATAAACAATTCCCACTTGGAAGGTGAAGTGCTGAAGCACAGGCCTTGCCTCAAGAAGAAAGTCTTCCTATCTTTGGTGAGTTAATATGGAGAGTATCCAAGTACAGGAAGATAAGGAGAAAAGGTTTGAAAGCCATCCTCCACTGGATCCATGCCACGTTAGTCTTGTGAAAGATATCAAATGATAAACAAACCATGAAAATGGGTGGAAAAGAAAAGTAGCAGCTAAAACCAAAAGCTTTATCTGGAACAGAAAGTACATGCAATGGAAGCTGTAGAAATCACATAGACATGAATGTTTCTTCAATCTTACTTTCCTTTTAGTCTGATACAGAAATAAAAGGATTACTTTTTTTTTTATATCAACCATCCTTTAAACCATCAACCAAACAGAAGAAGAAAGATTAATAATTGCATAATTCAAATCTATTTTCCTTATTTTTTTCCTTTCTCTAGATAAAAGTCATCCTTTTGGCAGGGATATAATTTCCATTTCAGTGTATTCATATGATATTTCCTGTTCATGTCTGCTCCTTCAGGAGGAACTTGAATGTTTAAAATATTTAATAGTTTCAGACTATCTCCACAAACTTGAGTGCCTTTTAGAGTAAGAACTGAGCATGCTGTCTCTCTGAAATATAGTCTACTCCTCTTATTTGGATATGGGTCAATTAATTCTAGGGAAGAAAAGAGTTTGAATCGTTAGGTGTATTACATCCAACTGTAGGATAATCATATCACATATGGGCTGCAAAGACAGCATTATTAGCCACAAAAAACATGGAAGACTGAAGGCAAGATCTGCTTCCAGGAGACATGTATAGCTGAGGAAAAGACAGCAGAAACCTGGTTTATTTTGATGTACTAATTTCCAGGATCTCTGTTTGGAATACAGACTAGGCCCAGGCATACACTTCTGAGAAAGTCATTCAATACACTGCATGAATACCAGAGATCACATGAAGCAAAGGCATCATACCAACATCTTTCCTCTACTGTGCTTAGTGCTTCCTTGCATAGCTAAGTGTATACATCAGGAATACCATATTGCATCCAGCTAGTTAAATTCATTAGTGTCAGATAATTAGATACTCTTGACCTATTTTGGTGAGAAAGCCATAGCATCTCTGATAACTTAGAAAAGCAAAAAGATGGTAGGTCATTTAAGTATCATAAATGTTCATAAGGTACTACTTCAGTCTCATTTGAAAAGTGGCATCTGTTATGGCACAGTATTTGCAATATTGTTGTAAATATGAATTGATTTGTAGTAGGACATTGCACTCTAAGTACTAGTGAGGAGCTGCTTTGATCTGTACAATATCATTCTTTGACTAAGAATACCCTGAGCATTGAATTCGCTATAAAAGTTTGAGTACTTTTCTGTATGGATTAGCAGAATACTTGAAAAGAAGCTGTTCTGTTACTAAGATTGAGTAAATTTATGATGTGATTCACAATTGTATCACATACAGGAAGCAACCAGCCAACATTAGAGGACCATTACTTAAATTTCTGTCTGTGTTCTCTTATTTGAAAGACATGTATCTCGTGTGGAAGTAGAATAGCTTGGCAAAAATGTTTAGTAGCAGTGTTCCTGGCTTCTCAGAACTTGTTCTTACAATTGCAATACCTCCTGCTACTGTACCTGTCATTACAGAGTTGTCTACCTATAAGAACAAGCATAGGAGTCATTCAGTTGCACTTAAGAATCAACAGTGGCATAATTCGGTGATCTGCAGTGGAGCTGACACAGCCATTATACTGTAAATCTTTCAGTAAGCGGTAAACCAACCAAACAAAAAGATCTATACAATGGAGATTATTTTTCTTTGCAATGTACATGTTAAGTTGGATATGGAAGGTAATGACAGCCTGAAATTCTGTTTTACATGATAAACATTGGTAGTAAAACTTGAGCTGTTAGGGCAAATCAGCACAGTGATGCCAACACATTCCACTGTAGGAGGATCTTACCATGCAGTAGAACCATGTATGGAGTTTTGTGCTGCCAGAGTTTTGTCATACAGTTAGAGCTTCTCAGACCACCTTTACAAGTTAGTTCTACTTTACAGTAGGATTAGAACAACAAGGAACAATCACAGTATCAGAAAATCTTAACAGATTGTTGCCTTTGTACACCTATCCCATGAACCCATAGTCTCACCTATGTGAGAGCTTTCTTGTCTATGTCAGCTAACATCAGGATGAAAGCTGTTTGATCTAATTACTACCACATGTGTCTCTTTGTAATTTCCTTGGTGTAGTGAAGTATTTGGAATGCTTAATCCTCCATCTCTTCTTGCACATTCCCCTTGTATTTGTATATATGGTAAAGATGCAATCCGTACACTTCAGGACACTTCTTGAAATGATTTACATCAAAATCTGTGGTGTGACCCATGTGTCATGATGAAATCTTCATTTTCACCTCTGGTGAAAACACCATTCTGTTTTAGAAAAAAGATATTTAATCTTCATTTTACTTGAATTAGGCATTCAAAGATTCAGACAACTGTAGTGGGATTTGTCACCCTTACATAAGAGTCATACAGTAAGCCACAAAAAGTCTTTGGAGTCTCTTAGACTAAGCTTCTTGGGGGATTCAAAGAGAGAAACCTAGCATTATTGTTTTGGGATTGGTAATTTTTTTGCTTTGAGAATGGGAAGAAAAAAATGGTTTTAATCTGCTACCTTGGGAGTAAAAGCAGTGGCTCAGTGCCAGGACCTAAGAAAGTTTTCTCCCTTTGGAAAGGTAGAGCTTGATAGGAGATGTTACTTATGTAGCTGCCAAAAAACAGAGTAGACTTGCTTGAACCTGGGCAGAATAGAAGCATTTGTAGAGTCTATTGACAGTGAGGAGCCTAACGAAAATCTGGGCCCAAAAGTGCTGAAAGAGCTTCAGGTTTTCTGCTTAGGTTGGACTCAAAGTACTGAAGACAGGACAGAGTTTTGTATGACCCTGTAAGACAGCTCTTCTGAAGGCCAGATGCATAAGCTGAAAGATAAAGTAGGACAAAAAAATAATCAAGAGAGTACATTTGTACTCTTCTTCACTGGCATTTTAGAGTGCTGTGCATACCTATTCCAAGTATGTTATCAGTGACATGTAATGAGAAGGATCATCATGAAGATGATTTTGATTCTTTTCGCTACATGGATCTGATAAACTTGGAAGATATCGAAATCCTTGGGTACAGAAATATGGTATGAAGATTTGTCTGTGTTCTATAAGCTGTGTATGCATCCATATGCTCAAATGCACAGTCTCAAATTCATTATTAGCTTAAAACTATTGATTGTGTACTTATTTGATCACCCAATGAGATGGAAGAAATACTCTTCTGTGACTATTCACACCAACATCTTTCCCACCATTAAGAACCGTACACTGGGAAATAAAAAGATTGCTTTTCAAATGTTATAGAAGTAAAATTCTCTGTTGTTAACTAAATATATAGTGGAAATATTTATGCTTTATATTGACCAAGAGTGGTGATTTGTCTTCTGTTTTCAAATTTAACTTTTCAAAGTGTTTTATCATCATTATTAAGCCTGATGTTTCAGTATTACTCCTAGTGCCTAGTACTGTAATAGATTGTCAACACAGTCAGCATACTCATGTCAGATCTCCTGACACTTTTCATTGGAAAATTATATTAATTCTGTTTTCACCTACATTGGTGTGTAGTTTTACTGGAATGAATTTACCACTGTTATCCTTGTTTTGTGTTTCTGAAACTGGGTTATCATGTGAAATCCAAAACTCATCAGAAAGGTTTTATTAGCAGTGGTGTAGTTTTCCTGGTGTGGGAGAGCTGGCTCTGATTGCTAACAACTGCGCAATACTCCAGACAGGATACATTGCCTAAAAAACTCTTACCTCTCCACAGTAGAAGAATGAAGGTTTCGGGAGCAATGCTGCATTTTCAAAACTTTTAGTGTTGCTCTGTTAAAGCTGATTGCTGACATTCGTTTCAGTTTGCATACAAAAACGGCAAGCACATCAAGCTTAGTCGAGGAGTTTAAGTTGAAAGTAAAGCCAAAAGCATGTCTAAAAAATATAAATGCATGAGTAATGACATCTAAAAATAAGATACATGTTGGGTGGCAATTCAGATGTCCATTATAATGTCTTATGGTTTTTACTGTTTATACAAAAATTAGCTGACCATCCTGAACAAGTCTAAATGTTACCAGAAACAAACAATTCCTAAGCAAAAATGAAAAAGATATGCACTATAAAAAGACTAAAAATTGGTGAGAAGTAAAGCTTATAATGTACTTTATATAAAATCTAGTCACAAGTCATGTTTTTTCTTTAACTAGAGTTGAAATTACACATCATTTTCCCTGACTAGAATTTACTTTGTTTACTGAGTGGATTTGAAAGGCAGAAGAAAAATATGTTATAGCATTCAGTTATAATGACCATATGTTCATGAAGTATGTACATTTTAGAAGTTGAACCTTTTATTATAAGAAGTATCATCTAGATTTTTAAGAGAGAGAGGATAAACTGCATTACATTTTACTTTTCTGCTCATTGGTGATAAACTGCTAGTGAAATGAATATAAAAATAATTCCATTGGACAATGACAATAGTACTACTAGGAATTTTGTTTGTAATGATCTTCTCAACTCCCTGGCTACAAATTCCTGAGAAAGTATAATGAAATATAATGGAATAATATGAACAGATGTTAAATTATTGTCCAAAACTCAAGGTATTCCACTAAATACTAATCTAAATATTAACACCCATATAAGGCACTCAGGCCCTCCTTTTCACACCAGTAAAGCATTCCTAATACCAAATTGAATGCCCAAAAAAAAAATTATCAGGGAATATCTCTCAGAAAAGAGTATCTTAACTTCATTCAGTTTATCCATCTCTTATGGCAGGCAATTATACTGATCTACATTAACACTGTGAAATTGAATCATTACCAGTTGAAGATTTTTTGTGTCCTAAAGTGGTCTGAAGTCTTTTGACATGAGATATTATCACTCTGAAAATTGTGCTTAGTAATCTTCAGTTTATATATCCGCAATTTAAACCTGGAAATCAATACTCAACTGGCTTTCATTAACACGAAAGATTTTCGCACTTTTCCAAACTATTGGGTAGGTTTCCCCCTGCTGCTGCTGAAGAAGAACTTATCATTGGTGACAGTTCAAATTGAAAGGATTTAAATTAAATCTGACTTTGCTTTCTGCTATGTTGGGAGCTTTTTGCATCACAGAAATTGTAAAGGTCGCAGTAGACTTTCTTTATAAGCAAAATAGCTCCTTTCATGTCAAGCATTGTCCAGAGTCTTCAAAAAGAGAAAGTCAAGGTTAGTCTTAATTTCATGCAAAAGAAACTCTTAGATGTGTAGAAAAATCCCTAACACCGAACATCTAATTTCTGTGATTCTGCATGGAAAAGATTTTCCACATTGCAGAGTTCACTCAGACTAGACCTATTTCATGAAATACTGAACATATCATTAACTCTTCAAGTGTTAGGTGAGAAATCTAAAACTTTGACTAACTGAGACTTGAATATTACAGGATGAGGTCTTATCTAAAGAAGATAGACTTTTTTTTCTAATCACTTAAGTTTTGCATGGTACAAAAAGTGGAAAGAAGGAATCCATGGTAAGTACGTGAAAACATCAAGGAAGGTGATCCAAGAAATGTATTAAGACTGTCCCAAAACCCAGGTTTATTTGCAGTCTTGCCTTTGTGCCCATGTTTCCATTAGAAACTTTTACTTCTTGTCCTCATGTTTGAAGACACTTGATATTAAAAGAATAAGTGCATGTGATCTTATATTTGTGTCACGAAGTCTTGTTTCTAATGCTGAGGAATTTTATTCTCCTCACTTTGTGACATATGTGAAATTTGCAGCTGCAGACTGATTATTCAATACCAATGATATCAATATGGAGTCCTAGATATTCCAGACTGGCAAAAGAGCAGCTGAAGGAGCAGATAGCATTGTCCAGAAGATGGCATGATCAGGGGTCTAACAAGGTGTGTCTACTGCCAGCAAAGCTCTCATGAGATGGCAAATACCTCTTCCGACTGATGAATTGCCCCCTTTGGCATAGGAAGATTGGCTGATGTTAGAAAGTGCAAATTCTATCTCCCTGTGGCAGCTTGTCTAAATCCGAACTTTTAATTGTAATGAAGTGATTAATACATTCCCTTCATTTTTATTTTGTTTTGGTAAATTCAGCTTTGATAAAGGTGACAGATTAATTGCACTGGGGAATGAAGTCATTGAAGCTGCTTGAGAAATGGTTCAAAAACTATTTCATTAACTTTTTTTTTCTCCTTGAATTATCTAGAAAATGTTTTAGCTAGGCCTAAAAATCACAGCTTAGTAACAGCAGGAGTCTTCACTTTCCACCTGCACTCAGATATCTGTACCACACCTTGAAATGCCTTTTGTGTAATATAGACAGGCACAAGTCACACATTTTTTTCCATGATACACAAGACAAGCACCTCAAAAATATTTCAGAATGTCCAGACAATTATTCAAGTGGACATCTCTCCTTCTGATGAGTCACACAATATTTCACTTCCTTAAAAAAAAAAAAAAAGAAATTAAAATCTCAGGTTTATAAAAGCAAATGGAAATTACTAGTGAATATATACCCATGTTTGTAGGTCTTGAACCAACAGTTGTGAGTGATGTGTAGCAGAAAACTCATTTCTACAGTCACTTGTAGTTTAAGTTGCTGAAATCTTGAGAAGAGTCTAGCCAAGATCTGGTGGCCTCCAGGGCCCTTTCTGGAACAAGAAGATGGCATATAGGCATGGTGCTGCTTTCTTTTTTCTCACCTACCCCAGAAAAGGTGTCATCCCCCTCTCTGCAGCAGAGACTAAGAATCATTAAAAGAAGCTGCCATATCCTAATTTTTTTAACTTGTTATTGTGTATTTTAGTAGCTTCTCCACTGCATTAGTTGATCAGTGAAGGAGATTAAGGACATGTAAGTAGAAAAACAATGGTTTAGAATTGTGATGTGTCTTCTGGTCTTCTACTATTACTCCACAGAGGTTGCTTTTCATATCAGAATGTTTTAACCAAGAGAAACATCATAGTTTAAAAAAGGGAACATAGAAAATTGTACTAAAGCTGATAAATAATAGTTGTTTATATGCGTCCATTTTATTCCATGTGTGAAAAGGCAGCTTTGTGCAACACAGTGGGGTTGTTTGTCACACAAAGTAGTGGTTGCCACCAAGTTAGTGCTTTGTATAATGTAGAATTGTAGTTCAACATATGAAGTTTAGATAAGTGATAAAGGATCGGATCTTTCACGACCCAACATTTCTGCTAATGTGTATTTTCCATCTTATCTACTCCATTTCTTTTTTTTTTTAAGTAAGCTGTTTTTATTGGACTATGAGTAGCAAATTCCTACAATTTTATAGCCATGTGACATTGTTGTCATTGCCTTTAGCACAGGAAATGGTACATCTGTTAGTAAAGAGACCAAAAGAACTCTCCCATGAGTCACCAAAAAGCATTTGCCAAAACTAATTCAACTAATGCCAAATACGAGAAGTCAGTTTAAGACCTGTAAAGATTTATAGTACACTGACTTTGCAGGACAAGAGTAGAATATGGGGATGAAGGTAGTGGGAGGTTAAGGTAGGGATCTGAAGTAATTTCACAGAAGAGGTAAAGATCCTTGTCTGAATTATTTTCTTAATATTTCATCTACCTATGTTGATCTAGACCAAAAGCCACTCTCAGAACCTTTGTTTTCCACTGTTATTCATTTACTCTTGTTAGCTGCAATTAACAGGAAAACTGTCCATTCTGTTTGAACTCACATTTTGCATTTCTCCAGGTGTGAAACTTTGTTATTCTAAGATGGTAACTGTCTTAAACCAAAATCTAATTTATTCTTGGATGTATGTTTGCTAGGAGTTTCACTAGAACTCATGGACTATCATGAGAATATGATAAAGAAATCATAGAATCATAGGATCACAGAATGGTAGGGTTGGAAGAAACCTTTAGAGATTATCTAGTCCACCCCCCCTGCCCAAGCAGGTTCACCTAGATCAGGTTGCATAGGAACGTGTTCAGGGGAGTCTTGAAGACCTCCAAGGAAGGAGACTCCACACCCTCCCTGGTCAGTCTGTGCCAGGGCTCCGTCACTCTCATGGTAAAATAGGTTTTTCTTATGTTTAAATGGAACTTTCTGTGTTCCAACTTTGTCCCATTAGCCCTTGTCTTGTTGCTAGATACCATAGAAAAAGGGATGCCCCAACCTCCTGACATCCACTATTTAGATATTTGTAAATACTAATGAGATCCCCCTTCAGTATCCTCTTTTCAAGGCTAAACAGCCCCAATTCCCTCAGCCTTTCAGAATTAAATACAAAGTTCTTTTAAGTATTAAATAGAGAATATACCAAGAAGAACAATGTCAGTTTTGATAATAAAGACTGCAGAACTGTTATTTTTTCCCATTAAACCTGCTAAACAAAAATATTAGATGTCTATTTAAGGACTGTGATCTGATTTTAACTTCAGAAAACTGTTTAAAGAGCATGTCACACTTTGCTTTTTCAGTTGACAAGCGACCCTCCAACAAAGCTAGTTTCGATCATATGCTACCACAAGTCTCATATCAAAAGACTGTGGAGAACTGAGGCCCTGTTTTTATCACACCTTGCACTTGTCTTCAATGTCTGTCTTAACTTCCAAGCTTTGTGCTGCCAGTGATATGAATTCCTTCTTTTCTGTGACAAAAGTATTATTTTTAGTGTTAGTTTTATGAAAAATTAGCCCACCAGGCTAAAAAGTAGCCCACCCACACTAACCATCAGAGATCGCTTTACTAATTAATACTTTACTTCATCCTTGCATAGTTCCATTGACATCGCTGATTTGTCACTCTTCATCTTTGTTAAGAATAGCTTTATGTCCTCAACCTTCCTGTTCATGTTGATATACTTGCTGATTTAACTTGAGTGAGTCCAAACAATTACTATGCACTAGCTTCTTCCCTCTTTCCAACCAGTTTAAAACCAGTTTAGCAGGTCTTACTTGTTTCAAATCTGGGAATTTTTACTTTTCACACAAATAAAGATTTTGAAATGTCTGAAAAAGTTCTCTTCTGAAAAAAAAAAATCAAAACTCTAATCACCACACCATGAAGTATTGTCAGACTAATCATGTGATAGGTTTCTGGAGAAAGCAGGTGGCATTTGCAGGTATCTCTCTAGACCCTGAAAAATTCTCACTAATACTGAGTTGTCAATAGCTTCTCACCCTGCTGCAGCTCTGTCTTGCACACATATTTCCTGTTTATAAAATGAACATCTTCTGATAATTTAGGATATTTAGTGGTTCTAAATTAATATCTAATCCCATTATGGGGGAGGAAGTATGTCATACTGCTTTCATTAAGTAAATTGAAACATCTGTGACCCAAAGTTCCCTGATACAGACTCACTGATCAAGATCTTAATCTTTCTGGTGCTTCATGGCCTCTTTCCTCTGATACAAACTCCTGGTCCTAGAATGTTTTGTTTGGATTACTAAGGTCATCTTAACTGAGACTCAATGATGACGTTCATTTAAAAGTTATAGCTAGCTCAAAATATAAACCCTTTTCTATGACACACACACTACTTAGAAATCTACACAGTTATGCACTGTGTACATAACTGTTCGCATCCACATTAAGTTTACTGTATGGAGGTTAGAAATCTGTAATGTCTGAGCATTAGTTTCTGAAATTGTTCTTTTCTCTAACTCTATAATGCAATGATGAAGCTATTCTACCTCCTTTTGTTCCAAAAGGTATTCTAAGCTTATTGATTTCAAGAACATGACATAAGTGTCATTCATTCCCTGAATTTCTCCTGAAAAGTGTCATAAATAAGTTTAGTTTTCGCAGTAATGGGAGTCATTGTCTTAAAAAATAGATAATCCTACCTACTGGATATTAATTTTTAAATAAAAAAAAAATAGGGAAAGAAAATGAGAGAAACAAATACAAATGTTAAGTTACAATATAAACAGATTCATGATTTAGTTGAAAAAGTAGTATCTATTATATATAATCTACTGTATTAAGTGAAATAAAAATATTTAAATAAGGAAAATCAGTATGTTATGCAGCAAGAAAGTATTTATACTGTAAATAGAGACTGAAAATAGATGTTATTCTTCTTTGACTTTTGTTTTATATTTTTTCTTATAAATAGAAGATGACTACAAGATCTCCTTATAATTCTGTGTAAGGCATGGATAGCATAGTAACCTTACAAGAGTATCTTATCAATCACACCTCATTTATAGTTTGTACATAGAAAAAAGTCATGGCAACCAGGTGAAGACCCCAGTGACTGGAATAGACTTCATGCCTATTTTAAAATAGGGTAAAAAGGAGGACTCTGGGAACTATCACCCAATCGTCCTTACCTTTGCACCTTCTATCTACAAGACAAGGGAGTAGATCCTCCTGGAAGCTACATCAGGACATATGGACAACAGAAAGGTGGTTAGAAACAGGCAACATGGGTTCACAGAGGGAAAATCATGCCTGACTAATCTGATGTCCTTTTAAGATGGAGTAATTGCATTGGTAGATAAAAGAATAGCAGCTGATGTAATTGATCTTGATTTCCATAACACAGTCCCACACAACATCCTTTTCTGCAAATTAGAGAGATGTGGGTTTGATGGATGGACTATTCAACGGCAAAGGCTTTGGATAACCGTATCTGAAGAGTTGCAGTCAAGAGCTCAATGTCCAGTCATCAGTAACAAGTAGCATACTTCAGGAATCTTTTTGAGGCTTAATATCTTAATGACATTGGCAGTGTGATTAAACAGCAAATTCACAGATGACACCAAGCAGAGTACTGCAATTGATATGCTTGAGGGATAGAGTGGCATCCAGAGGGACCTTGACAGGACTGAGGAATGGAACAAACTAAACGTCACCAAGTTCAACAAGGTGAAGTGTAAGGTCCTGCACCTGGGTAAGGGCAATCTCTAATATCAATACAGGGGCAATGAATGGATTGATAGCAGCTCTGCAGAGAAAGACAGGGATGTTTGTAGGTGAAAAATCACATATAAGCTGGCAATGCACTCTTGCAGAACAGAAAGCCAGTCGTATACTGGGCTGCATCAAAAGAGTCATGACCATCAGGTCGAGGGAGTGATTACCTCTGCTCCACTCTGATGCTCCACTCCACCAGCAGTACTGCAGCCAGTACTAGGATCTCCAGGCCTAGGGTCCCTAACACAAGGAAGACATAGACCTGTTAGAGTGGTTTCCAGAGGAAAATGGTCAAAAAGCTGGAACACTTTTCCTGTAAGGAAAAGCTGAGGTTGTTTATCTTGGAGAAGAAAAGGCACCAGGGAGACCTTTTGTAGCCTTTCAGTACAAAAAGGTAGCTTGGAAGCAAGACAGAAAGACTTTTTACCACATCCTGTAGTGATAGGACAAGAGGCAATAGTATTAACCATTACACAAATCTAAAAAGGCAGATTTGGACTGGACATAACTGAGAAACTTTTTACAATGAGGGTGGTGAGATACTGAAATGAAATTGTATCCAGAGAAATTGTGGAAACCTCCTTCCTGAAAGTGTTCAAGGCCAGGTTGGATGGGGCTTTGAGCTAACTAGCTTAGTGAAAGATGTCTCTGCCAACAGCAGGGAGGTTGAAACTAGATGACCTTTGAAAGTCTCTTCCAGCCTAAACCATTCTGTGATTTTGTGATTCTGAAAAGGATAATATCATAATATAGTGAACAATTTTACATGTTAAGACCTCAGTTAAGAAATTAATGCCTTGCTACTAACAACAAAATATTAGGCAGACATCAATTGCTAATTCAAAAATTGGAGTAATATTTGATAAATGATGAATTTTAGTAGTGAGATTTTTATCACAGAGGAACGCAGTAGCTTGTGGAATGAAGGACAGCCTATTTTATAAATATATGAAAAGTCTTTTAAACAGTTTTGGTAGAATCCTAATTTTCTCAGTTCAAAAATTATAAAATTAGGACTAAAGTCGGTGGCAAAACAAGCAGTTCCTTGGTAGAGTGAGACACTTCTATTCATAATTCATTGCTGGCCATAAAATTATATGTAGTGATTATATCTAGATAAAGCTGTTTGTAGGGTTTATATATGATCATACTTAAGTGTGTATTACTTGTTACAAAACATGAACACACATGGGTAAAGCCTAGCCTGTTGCATCTGTAACACCAGATGAACTCCACTGACGTCACTAGAGGTTTCTGGTACTCTTTCTTATTGATACTATTGTACTGAAAGTAAGATTTTTCAAAGAAAAAAGCAATGACATTGGTGTTAGAGGCCACATAAGTTCATGTATCCTCCCTTTCCCTTTCTTCCAAATGAAAGCCTAATAGATCAAATGTTATAGAAATGCGTAGAATTAAATGCAAATTTAAACTATGATAAGAAGCAGGGGCTATCTTCTTACTATCAGATTTCAAAAAGCCCCAAAGAGAATGTTAAAATGAATTAAATCTCCAGTGAATGCTTGTCTTTGTCATAACAAGAAAACAAAAATATTATAAAACACATACCAACTTATAAAGTAAGGTTATGATTTAGCAGAACAAAACCAGTTTTTGGTATTGTATTTGTTTATTTGCTTTGGCAATAGCATAATTTTTTGATTGTGCTTCCAATACTTCATTTTGCCCATCTATATTTCTTGCAAGTTTAGTTGAATTTGAAAAATAAGAAATGTCTTCAAAACAGGCTTTGCATACAGTTGAATAAAACCCATAACTGTCCGTGAAAAACAACTATCAGACATTAATCTGATTTATTTGCAGTCCAGCACCATACTTCAAATACAGAAATACTGAAGTTTATGGCTTTTCTGCTGCAGTTACTCTGTTTTCTCTTGTCTAGTCCCATTTAAAGATTCTAAAGTCCTCTATTATTAAAGGAACAACGCTCAAAAGAAATAGAAAAGGTATACGACTTCTACAACTCTGATATTAGTGTGTCCTGAAGAGAGAGGTTGTATTCCTCATCTTTTTGCATAAAGAAGTTTTTAATTCACCAAATGAAAAGACTGAGGTTCCTGTGCCCCTTCTAAATAGACCCTTTTGACTGGAGAAACTGCATTTTTTCCTTTAACTTTTTTCACTTTGCTTAAATGTTAAAGCTCCTTTGCTTTCTTTGGCAGGAATAATTTGTAAATGGAAAAGAGATCCTTACTGAAGTTTTGCTTGCAGTAGTGTGGGATCAGAGAAACTAGCTATACATCTAACATGCTTGTTAAATTCTGAAGTAGATCATGATGAATCATCCTGACAAATCTCTGAAATCCTTAAATTTGATCTTGTCTTTGTTTCCATGATTGTGGAGAGAGAACCTTTTATACTGCAAGAGACATTCAGGCTACCCACTCCCCCTTGGAAAAATATTTTCAAAGTACAATAATGTAGGCTGTGTCACCAGCTACAGAGGAGAAGCAAAGGCCACACCCACGTTCTTTTAAAAGCCTTTCCCCCCTCACAGAATCTTTTTGTTTTTAACAATAGTCAAAGAAAATAAAATCTCAATTGAAAACAGAAGTCAGAAGCCTCTCCATTTCCACTAGCCAGAGGAGGGTAGTAAAGAAAAGGCAACCATTCTCCAAAGCTTCCCACCTCCATTTTCTAATACAAGCAAGCTACAGAAGAGCCAGATTGCAGTCTTTTTCTTACAACTTTTTTTTTCCTTTGACAGGATGCCTTCTGATAACCTATTGTGTAATTAAAAAAAAAAGGTCTGATTGGTCAGAAACCAGTTGTTCAGAAGGAGCAGAAATAGGGAACACCAAGACTTGATTGATTTGTGATGAGTGAGCAGGGGTAAAGGATTCTGAGTTGTTTACTCAAGGGATATTTCATGTTCTACCTCATTTGGTAACATGTTTTTGAGGTAGCCCCTTGTGTGAGGTTTAAAACTCTGCCATTATGCCTGGGTCTAAACATCACACAACAAGTGCAGATCTGTGTCCAAAGGACAAAATACCTATTTCCAAAGAAGCAGTAGCCATCAGACACTACGAATTTTCTACCAGAGCAAAGGAGGTTGGATCATTAAAGCCATTGAAACATGCAGACATATTCTGTAAGTGCAGGAAGAAAATAAGTGAAAGCACGCAAAACACTCAGAACAGAGGAAGCATAAATGCTATACTGAAAGGTACTGGTGTTTCTAAAACTAAATATTTTGTACAGTAACCTGGCTATATATTGCTATAAAGTACCTTGTTAATGTGCTGCTATGTTAGTGTAAGAATTTGCCAAGAAAGTGTGTCTGTAAGTTTCCTTACTTAGGAACTCAACAGAGTTTATTTTCCAAGTGCTTTGCTTTAGCTATGTGGTTGCAAAGACTTATCTGATATTGGAAATGTGACACTTGAAAATATTTTTCACTTCTACTGCAAGATCTGACCAACATTGTATAAAACATCCAGTAAGCACTTTCAGGAGAAAAAGAACATACCGCTAATGCTTGCTTCAATCAGTAATTATTGATTCGGTGCATATACATGAGCTTGAGGTGCAATATATATACAGAGGTAAGAACACAAGAGAGCAAAAGAATTACAAAGATGTGCCAAAAAACTGGGATTATGCAACTAGAAGAGACTGCCAAAGATTTTGAGTTAAGATTTTTTTAATGCAAAAGGCCTCTTTAAATCCTATTCTGCTGGATAAATATTGAAATAAGGCTGAATAATTTTAAATTAACTTTAAATTTTGCCTTACCTGTAAGTTGCAGTAAGGAAAGACTGTGGATACTAGGGCTGTTTAATCTGTAAAAGGAGACTGTGGGTGGATCTCATTAATATTTACAAGTATCTAAATGGTGGATGTCAGGATGTTGGGGCATCACTTTTTTGTGTTTTATCTAGTGACAGAACAAGGGGTAATGGAAAGAAGTTGGAACACAAAAAGTCCCATTTAAACATAATAAACCCTATTTTGCTGAGGCTGAGGGAGCCCTGACACAGGCTGCCCAGAGAGATTGTGGAATCTCTTTCCTTGGAGTTCTTCAAGACCTGCCTGGACATGTTCCTGTGAGACCTTTTCTTGGTGGACCTGTTTTAGCAGAGATGATCTGTCAAGTTCCTTTTCAACCCCTACCATTCTGTGATTCTGTGATTGTATGATTCTATGATCTCCAGATGAAAGGAAAGCTTTATTCATGCTAGTTAACAGCTTTAGTTAGATAATTATTAGGAAATGTCCTGTAATCTTCCGTTCAGAAAAAAAAAAAAAATTGTTTCTGTTTTTTGACTTTGTTTCTGAAAGCAAGTCTAATCTTGGAATCCTAAAATATTCTGTACACTTGTGCTGAATTTTACTATCTGAATGTATTACATTAACTCCCTAAAAACACAGTATGCAGCAGTTCAAGTCCTCAACTTCAACCTAGAATCTACAGTACAGTAGATACAGTATTTTGAGCCAGTTTTCAAGTGAAAATACAAAATCTGTACAGAGGGTTTAGGTGAAAGCACACTGCCTGCAAACATGGAAGTTGATCTGGCACTCTGGAGAGGGACTGAACTATATAGACTAATTTTAAAATTTACCTTCTTATGGAAGAGTAAGTTAATCTTCCTGTTCCTAGCCCATGATGTCTTTTGTTTGTGTTTTGCACCTCCAAATTTGCATACTTGCAAGAACCCTAGGAGAGCAAACACTGAAAATCAGGATTTATTCACATAGTATTGAGGGTGGAGAAATGCAACAAAAAGCAGAGATCACCAACTAAGTTTAAAGAGGCCAATGACAGGCAATTGACATTACAGACAGTGTTAAATGCATCAAGAAGCCTGCTTCCCATGAAACAGCAATGCTCTGACAACTGATGACAAAACTTATTTAGTGATGATGTTGCAAATGATGATGTTGCAAAGCGCTGACCTGAATTGATGCACTTTTCTTTGCTCTGCACTGGCACAGAAACATTGTAAATGTATTTTACAACTGAACTGCAGCTCATTATACAGTGACCTTGTACAGAGAACTTTTGTTTAGCAGGAGAGACAAAGTGAGCCTGCCAACCAGGGATTATAACTCCTTACTTCTTCTGTCTGTGCATGAAAGACTATTGAGTCTCCTTTGGCTACAGCTCAGATACAGTCACATCTGAAATTGGGTGGAATGCCATCAATGTGAGTGAATATCCCACATAAGAGTCTGCTAGGACTGCTGGGACCAGACATGCTATTTTGTTCCTGAGGTGACACTAACATAAAAATGATCGTGGACTGCTTGTTTCATTTCATGAAACACTCCTTCTGCCCTATCACCTCTCCTTCTTTCCCTTCCTTATCCCAGTTTTTTGTCATTATCTAATGGAAAGCACAGGGGAGAGTAACTGCTGAGAGTATGGTATCTGGGTTGGACCTAAAACATGGGAACACTTCTTAAAAGAGTAGTTATTTTCAATGTCTTACTGCAGAACAGATAGCAGATCTTCCTTCTGTTCTTATTCCAAAAGATGGCCTTTTGAGACAGGGGAAACTTTTGTGAACAGATGCTACATGCATGACTATACTTTTGTAGTGTTGAATTTGTCCCATGGCTTCCATCCTACCATCAAATCTGCCTAATTCTTATGTAATGTTCTGGTTCTCCTCTGGATGGTTGGCACCCCGAACCTGGGGCAACAGCAAATGCTTTTACCTTTACACCTGTTAGTGGTGGTGTAATAATTTTTTTTTTTTTTTAAATAGCTAATTTAGCCTTGGGATTCATTTCCAGAAAGAATTTTGTTCTGCTGAATGGCTTTATTGTAGTCAAGTACTTCCCTTTCCAGTGTAACTCGTTGTGTTCTCCTATTTAGTTGGTGTTATCCACTTCTTATAATTCTTATGGTTCTTGTATACCATTTAACTTCACTATACAGAAATGTCACAAATCACCTAGAGGTGTAAGATGTGTCTCCAGAAAACAGCTTTTGAAAGGTTGGAAGTTGGAACTTTTTTATGTTCCCTGGCTGGAGAATTCACTACTTACTCATTTAGCCAGCAGTTACAACAAGCTTTCTGAGTACCTTGTTGCAATAAAGAGTTGTTTCTCATGACTGAGATTTCTTTTTAGCAACATCTGACATCTATTTAAATAAAACAAGCCCATTTCCTATGTCATTTATGCAAAAATTGCAGCAAGAAACATAAACTTTTGCTGAATTTCCTCCTGACTCCTTAGAAATTAACTGCAGTAAAAGCTGGATCTTACAAAATGAGACAATTACTTCATAATTTTTGCTGCTAGTGCTGTTACAAGCATACTTCATGAGAACTTCTTGTGGTCTTTAACAAACTAATTATGAGCATAAGATTTATGAAGGAAGGAGAACATATTCCTGAGACATGAACAACAAGCGTCTGTCTCTTCTCAGGGAAGGCAAAGAGGAGTATGAACAATTGAAAGCTTTGTTTTCTGAAAATACTGGCCTTGGTATTGGAAGTGCTTTTTTACTGCAGCAAGTCAGAATTCTAAGACTTTGGTAAGCAATCAGATGAATCACCTTCTCTTTCCTTACCTTGATTCAAGGCAAAATAGTGTTCTCTGAAGTATGTCACTGGTATCTTCTATATTAAACAAGGCATGAATTTCATCTATCAAGTTGGACAGCTGTGCTTTCAGCAGTGACCAATTCCAGCTTCACCAAAACCATAATCTCCTATTCTAAGTCTCTGTTAGCTTGAAGAGTTAAATTGTTCTTTTAAATAATTGCATTCTGAGGTAAGTTAACCCCAAATAGCAGCTAGGATAAACTTTAGCTAATCTGGGTCAGCTGTTCAGATTCTGCCTGCTCCCAGGTACTTGCCCACTCCTCACCTATTTGCTGGATGGGAAGAGAGAGAAAAGTCTTGATGTTGTGCAAGTACTGCTGAGCAACAGCTGGAACTGGTGTCTTATCAGCAGTTTTAGCCACAAATCCAAAACATGGCACATCTGAAGATAGTTAACACCATCTAGGACAGACCCAGGACACATTCGTAACAACAGAATCTTACCTGTACTAAGTTAAGTAAAAATTACAGATAGGGAAGGTGATAGCACAGGAAGAACAGAGCTCCAACTTGTATTTGATTTTGCCCTGTGCTTTCCTGAACCCCTGAGCGGCATTCTGTTAACAGGCACTCAGTTATTTCACTAAGTGCTTAACTACAGGTGTTGCTGAACATTTCATGTAATCCCTTTCCAAAATTTGAGTTGAAGTTCCTCAGCTCCATTTAAAAAATTAAGCTGTTCTAGGCTTCCTCCGGTGTGAAACAGTATATAAGTCAGTGTGAATTTCTGAGCTGCTGGTGCATCAGCCACAATATGTCTCAGCACCATGCAGGGAGCTTTGACAGCTCCAGCTGCAAAAGGAGTACAGGGCAGGTAACATAACAGTCAATGATGCCAAGACTCCCTTCACAATCATACAAAAGTCAGGAAAGCGAATAACTTGCTTACTTCTAAAAGCAAAAGCCAATGCAGTTAAAACTTCCACATGACAGGATTCTGCCTGGCAGAAAAACAACAGTGGATGACAGTTATGCCTCCTTTTTTTGTAAATTGACGTTTTCAATGAATGTGATTGAAAGTGATCCTTCTTCCTTATTTTTGCAATGTAACTACCATTGGATAAGCAACCAATCAAGACTACTAGCACAAGAAATTTCTCCTTATATCTGCACTGAAAACAAAACAGATCAAGGACAGTTTCATAATTCACAAAATCATCCCCTGTATTTGTCCAACTTTGTGGGTTTTTTTACACCAATGAGAGGAAAAAAAGCAATAGAAATTGAGAATTTGTTTCAATTCATTTTAACAAAAATAATCCTAAGAACTACCAGAAGTCTAGCACTCATCCTTAACTAACAAATTCAGGGCTACCAATGTTCTTGCTGGTTGTCTGGCTCCTGGTGCTGTGTTGTTGCCTCAGAAAGTGGCACTTTCAGCCAAAGTGATAAGGATATATTAAAGGAGTGTGACAAGATGAAAGAGATGGAAGTGCTTAAAAATATGAACTTTTGGTGATATTCTCAGTTGTCAGCTCTTGCCTACTTAATACCGTTCAAAAAATTCATAAAGTACATTGCACAGCGAGCAGAAATGGATGTTGATTCAGTCAGCAACAGTGAAGTACAGGTGTTTGTAGGGTGGAGTGAAGGTGCCATTTAACAGTACATGAAATCATAGAATCATAGAATAGTAGGGGTTGGAAGGGACCTTTAGAGATCATCTAGTCCAACCCCCCTGCAAGAAGCAGGCTCATCTAGATAAGATCGCGTAGGAACATGTCCAGGGAGGTGAAGGCCTCCAAGGAAGGAGACTCCACAACCCCTCTGTGCAGCCTGTTCCACTGCTCCATCAACCTCACAGTAAAATATATTTAAGTGGAACTTTTTGTATTCCAACTTCATCCCATTACCCCTTGTCCTGTTGCTAGCTACAATAGAAAAAAGGGATGTCCCAGCCTCCTGATACCCACCCTTTAGATACTTGTAAATGTTAATAAGATCTCCCCTCAGTCTCCTCTTTACTAGACTAAACAACCCCACTTCCCACAGCCTTTCCTCATATGAAAGATATTCCAGTCCCCTGATCATCTTGGTGGCCTCACAACCTTTTGGTCAAGGAGGGAAGAATGCACCAACACATTGAAAGCACAAAGGAAATGACAAACTATAATTACTCAGTGCAAGCAGCATAACACAGAAAGATTCCTTAACTGAAGCATTTTATTATTTGATTTTTTTTCTTGAGAATAAAACTCAATGATCATTAAGGTCTCTTCCAACGCAAACTATTCAGTGATTTTGTGTATCCTCTGTAACTGCAGGTGCTACTCATAAGCTGTAATGATGTGTAATAACAGATTACAAGCCTGTAGTATAAACGTAAGTGAGTGCTACCTGCTGAATCACCAGGACCACTTTTATCCAATATTTTTCACATGGAAGGACTATAGAAAACATCTAACCTTATTCTCTAAATGGAGTGTACTTCGTCATGAAATACAGCTATAGGAAAGCTATATTCATGTAAATTGTTGAAATGTAGTGCATTAACACCGAAATTCTGCCCTTGGGTCCTTGTTGTGATGTTTTCTATAATCATAAATTACATCATCATTAATGTCTTATTTTACCTTTGTCAATCAGGAAGCAAAACTATTTTGCAGGATGTCTCCTGTAACTGTAATGAAAATGTTTTGAAGAATTTTAATAAATGGGGTGAAAAAACTCTAAAATTGACATTTTAGGGTTTTGAAGTCAACATGAATCAATACCTTCATGCCTTGTTTACTCATATTAAATATAAAAAGAGTTACTTTGCAACATGGTAATTAAGCTTGGGTATGAGCCTATAATAAAAAAAAATATTAATCAAAAGTAAGAAAATTTTTATGATGCAGTGTCCCAAAAATGCTCTAAGTCATTCTGACAGATTACCTTCTATTTTTATTTCCTTTCCACAAGACTACATTATTCCACTGAAATACAAATTGTATTTGGAGAGATTAATTTTCCTATGACTTCTAAAAATCCTCAGTTACTTCTTTGGTGCACTTTCAAACATAAAACGATTTGAAACTGAAACTAGATGTAGTCAAGTTTTAGATGATGACACCACCATGCTAGTTTTATTTTCATTATTAAATTGGTTACATCAATGACTGTAAAGTAATTACTGAGTTATCTTCCTTTCATAAGAGAGAGACATATAACTCTTAGATGAGAGATGTATAATTTGTGAACTATAAGATAAAGAAATGTTCAGTCCCAGTTTGCTGCTTCATGCACTAGCTCTCTTTTCACAGGTCTGCCTCCTTAATTGTGGTAAAATTTTCTTGATCTTTGTAAGCAGAAAAGCAGTGACTTAAATAAAGTTACGAAGTGTTAGAATGATTGCTCAGTTTAAAGGTGCACGTAGACCACCATAACTGTAGAAAGATAAGTAAATCTGGTGTTACAGGAACTTAAAAGGTGAAGTAGGGATCTATTGACAAAAAAGGTGAAAGGATCTAGGTTTCCACCAAAAAGTTGCATCAGAGGAGGTTTAGGTTGGACATTAGGAAGAGCTTTTTCACCAAGAGGGTTATTAAGCATTGGAATGGGCTACCCAGGGAGGTGATGGAGTGACCATTCCCAGAGACATTAAAAAGACATGTAGATGAGGTGCTGACAGGTACAGTTCACTTTAGTGACAGGTTTGGCAGTGTGAGGTTAGTCGTTGGACTTGATGATCTTAAAGGTCTTTTCCAACTGTAATGGTTCTATGGCGTTTTTTGACTAAAGTACTTACATGATTTCACTGGTAGGTATTACGGTCTACTATTTACCTATATTAAAAGGTAGAAGTACTGGTAACAGTTTCCCAGATGACTGTGTATCCTTTGCATTTTCCATTTTTTTTCTCGCTCAGAAAAATAAGTGCTGTGTGCAGATTTGATGTAGTAGTAAAATATGATGAGCACTCAGCTTTGTAAGAGGAAGAGTTTGTGGTTCCTGGCCATGTGCTTAATAATTTCAAAGTAGCTTTGAGGTGGTTAACATAAATACATTAAAAGAATTTGCAGGATCTGTCTTCCCAAACTAGAAGCAGTATAAGCTAATGGAAAGCTATTAGGCCAGAAAGACTCTCAGATCCTTTTTAAAGTTACTTATCTTTGCTTTATCATAGTTTCTCTAGCATAAAAAAATAGGGATAAACCATCACTTTTTGTGAAAATGAGATTAAAAGAAAGACAGCATCCAAATACTTCTACTGTGTTCTGGAACAGGAATTACTTTTTTGGACTACTCACAATAAAGTGGATAACAATTATCCCAGATTTCAAGATGGAAAAATTTCATTTTCAGTATACTGACAGTGAAGTGGAAGTATTACTTTTTTCTAGGGACTGTATATGGAAGCAACATTAGATTGTTTGGGATTTTTTGGGTTTTTTTGGGTTTTTTTTGTTAAATATTATAAATTCTAAAATCAGATACATGACCATTAAAGTATTGAACCGAGACTTTGCAGTTAAGTATAAAACTACTTGCACTGATAGTTAAATGGACTCTGTAGATTTCCAGCGGCAAGCATGAGAAAGAAATTAAACAAATTGTTTCCAAAGTTTTATAGCAGTCATGTCAAGAGAGTGGTTCTGTAAACGATTAGCTTGTGATGGTTTTATTTAATGTCTTTCTTACTTGTTTAGAAGTAACAGTTTAATAGGATAGAGAAACAATGTTTTTGTGGCCCATGAAGCTGAGCTCCTACATCAGTCACTATGTAAGAATTTCAGCCATGCAGCCTCTGAAGAATAAGAGTCTTAAATCAGTGAAAAGCACTGGAAAAGAGTGGCCCAAGTTAGGGAGATGCAGTAAATGCAGCAGCAACAGAGTGCAGGGTGGATGGGGAACATGTGTGGAAGAGCATCTTCAGAAAGTCCTGATGTAGTGAGTAGTTTGTAGTTTGATGTAGTTGCTCTACAAGGCAAAGGGGGGTAGTGGTTTCAGTGCCTTATTCCTCCCTTCTCAGCTCCACTGTGCCTGTGCAGTAACATAAGAGAGTTCTCAGACACTGCTGACAATATGCAGTAGAAGTGCAGAGGACATTCACTGCTGGCCAGAGTGGGTGTATATAAAAGAAAGAGCAGACAAATATTTTAGGTCTGCTTAGTTGCAGCAGGAAGATGTTTTCCATGCAGACAGAGAGGGTGGTTTAGAGAGTCTGTCAGGGTAAATGACACTCTGTATTCACACAGGCCACACACAGGGATTGCATGTGCACACAAACACTTGCAAAAACAAATCCTGTCTCAGGAAATATTTAAAAAATCTACACCTCACACACAGTGCTGGTGGATGCTTTAGGACCTTTACCATTGTCATTCAGACAGCAGTGCAGACATCAAGAAGCACAGCACCTAAAACAAAGTAAGACATCAAGCAAAATGGAAAACATAAACTTATATTAGAAATGAACAGAATATGCTTGCCGTGTTTGCAAAACATTCCTAGTTTGGGTAGGTTTCCAGGCATTGCACAGTGAGAGCAAGTTATCTCTGCCAATTTCATTTTTTTTCATGCAGATGTGCAACCTTGACACTTGACTGTTGGTCAAAAGGTGCACTGGGTTTTTGTGCCTTCTGTGTGTACTTCCCGTCTACCATCATTCTGTTCTATTGCAGCTTCAAACCTGTGATTGTGTGCTCCATAGTCAGCACTTACAGAAAACCAATAAAGACTTTCTTAATAAGAGACATCTTTTTCTTTTCCAGAATATTCTTCCTGAGAGCCCACGTCCAGCTCCCAGCTGAGTGAGATTTTGTGCCTGAAGCAGGGAACCCTTTCTGAATCTAACTAGCTGACAGCCTTGCTGGAGTCCAGGTGGCACAGTGCTTGGTACATGGATGTCAGCCTGAACTTCCCATCTTCCAAATGAGGGAAAGAGCTTTTGGATATTCAAGGACTCACCTTGAAAAAAGAAAAAAAAAAAAAAAAAGCTTGCCAAACAACTGTTTCTAAAATTCTCTTTTTAAAGTTCTGAAAATTTTGGATTGCTTCCTCAAAATATATTGCCTGATACAACTGAATGTGTTCTGTTAGAAACATATGAAATATTTGCAATAAAAGTAACACTTTTCAGCAATTTTCACTCTTCATTTTTAACCTATAAAGGAGCCCATCTTGATAAAAACATTCTTTTATTTTGTAATTTAAAAATGGGTTTTTGCTGATGGAAAAAATACCTTCTTTCCTGGAAAACTGGAGTTCAGCTGAACAGAAAGTAGTGCTGAAATCAGAAAGGTTAGCACAGCACAAGAGCTTTAGCTGGGAGAATTAGTAAAAGCCTCCTGTGATCTCTGCAGACACAAATTCTCAAGCTTTAATTCAGCTAATAAGCGCAAAATAGAAATTTTCCACACTGAAATGCAGTATTACTGTCATTGCAAAACAATGTAATTTACAGAATTGCTGCAACAGGTTGGACCCAAGTTCACCTAGCTCCACAGATAGTCTTGAAAAGTGTCTGGAATAATCAAGGTGAGTATAGCATGACTGTTCCCACCATACATTGCCCAGTCTCCAGTAGCCAATATTTGAGACGTTTCTCAAGTATGCAAGTTCCAAAGCTTGGACGTGTACAAAGTCAATATTTCTTATATTAGTGTTAAGTCTGTGTGTGATAATTTCAATGCATGTCCCTGTTGCTAATTTCATTAGATCCCTCTGTACACCTCTTCACTAAAGTACTAATTTCATTAACCTTTGTGATTCCTTTCCCCTTCTTTCATTCTGCCTCAATCCTCACTTCCTTAACCAAAGAATCGTTTTTACTCATCTTTTCCTATATGACCACGGTTTCATACCGCTCTTCATTCTTGTTACCCTGGGGTTTGGTGGTTTTTTTTGTGGATTTTTCTTACTCTGCAGTAGTCATTTTGAGATAGCAGTACCATAATGCCAAAAATAGTCAAATCTTGCTACATAGTAGATTTCACCTAACACTTCTTCTGTCATCTGGATAGTGATCTGAAAGTAAAACTTGAAGATGTAATTCCTAATTAGATTTTTAAGCAGTGGTCACAAATAAATCCACCACCTAAACATTGTGCGGTACTCCACCAGTGAATGTCTGGTAAATATTAATACCAGTGCTTGTGCTCTGCTTAAGGAATGAAAAAGAAATTATTATAGCTGATAACATGGAACAGTAATGAATACTTTCAATTCCAAATTGCACTAACCTTGAGAGCTTGTCACTGCATGTCTGCAGAGTTGTGTAAGTATGGCTTGCCATTTTCACAGGATTTCCAGGTATAAATAGTTTTATCACATGTAGAAAGATGACTTTGGGAGGGCTGAAATTCCAAAACTGATGCTGTAAGGAATTTACGGCAATTTTTTCAACATAACTTTTACAAGCTGTGATTGTCAAGGGTTTATAGTATATGTCTGTATATCATAATCTTTTGACAAGTATATTTATACTGTCCAACTTTATCTATTTTTTTTAAAATATAATCTTATAAATAAAAGACTCTTGCAGGGAAGAATTCACACCCTTGACAGTTTACAAAAAAACCCCAAAAGCAGCTAGTACATATGAATATAACTTCCAGGATAAATTCACTGAAAAGAAAACCTGAAAATCTGTTGAATTTTTATTGAATGAGACATGCAAACTGCATGTATGTGATTACTTCATTTTTTTCTTCTCTCTTGAAATCAGCCAGTTCTAATCTTTGGGTTTAAGTCACAAATAGTAATGGTTTTAAATCAGGCAAAAATAAAGCTGATATTCACAATGGATTCAACATGCACCTAATGAACGCTTTATTTACATTACATATGATAACAAATGTCCAGTTCTAGAAGGTAGAATATTTTCATGTCAAATAATTTTCATTACTATCAACGATGGCAGGGGAGCTACTACTAAAATAAGTCCTGAAGTAAATGCCTTTAAGGAATAATACAGGAAATGTATGTCTGTAATTTAATCTAGAGATGCTTTTCTCCTTTTCATATTCACCTGAGTCATATGCAAGTCATATGCATAAAGTAGGTTTTCTGCTCAGTTTTGGTCATTTTTTACTAATAATTTGGGTAAAATTACCTGTTTTTAAAAAAATATTAATTTTATTGATGTCATTGTGGACAGAAATATCTGCATTTCCACACTAAGTGAACATCTGTGAAGGCTATGAAGTGAATGAACATGATGGGCACTTGTATGGATTTTTTCTGAACTAAAGTAACTTAGGTAGCAGAGTGGGGTAAAGACGAAGCAGAAAGGCAAGGAATAGGTAGCATTATCTTTGACATGATCTGTTAAATGAGAAATATCACCTGGCTGCGTTCTCCTTTGTCCCCTCAACACAGCCCCATCCCAAAACAGCAGCTGTGGCATCTTGTAACTTGAAACCAATACTTTAAAGCAGTTTAGAATCATGTAAATTACAGACTGTGCTACACAATTTCCACTGAAATGTTTATCAGCTCTCTGACATAGCTGCTTCTATTTATAGCTTATAAACTGGTTTTTTTACTGGTTCCTGCACATCTGATAACATAGCTTGAGAGCAGGTGGTGAAAATGTTAGGCAATTATGAGAGCCTCTGTTTGCACGTGTGTGGTCTCTTGGTTTCAAGGCCACTGACCACATACGAAGGCACTGTAAAAGTCTCAAAAGATTATCAGCCTCCGTTGTTGAGGACTGCCCTAGCTGCAGCTGGAGTCTTTCTGGACTATAAACAGCTTTGTTGAAGGGTTACAAGATTATAGTTATCAAAACCTATACAACATTATAGTGATCAAAACCTATATTTATGATTTATATATTCTATGCTTTAACAACAAAATTTACTCAAAGTAAATCACAAAATATTTTTAACTCTTACATGTGTAAGTAGTGTGTCTGGGTAGCTGTCCAGTATTCCATCAACGATTAGTTTCTTAGTAAGGCTCAAAAAGTGATCCATTGGACAAGGCAGAACTGGTTATTTTGGTCACGTTACCATTGCACCTGTAGAGATTTTGCAGCAAACCTCGCTGGAATTAGTTGGCTGTCTAGGGGTAAATTCGTAAGAGTTGTTTAATTTTTTTTGCAAGGAGGGATAAAACCTTCTGCAATTTTATTATGAAAATGTCCTCTGGGAGACTCCTTACAAGTTCTTCTTACTCAAATATTCACCTTTAGAGACAGAATAGCTTTAGAGAATATTGTCTATTTCTGCACTCAAAATTTTATTTTAGCAAAATTGAAAAAAGTGTTTTGATTAGTAATCTCTGACCAAGAAAGGATCCAAATTATGGTAAAATCCTGTTAATTATTTATTATAGGTATAAGGCTTTTAGAAAGACCAAAAGCTTTTCGCAATTTGAATTGCTTTCAAATTTTAATGCCACTCTTGCTAAGAACCTGTTTGCCTTGGAAGATGTAAGTGCTGCGCAACTATGTTTTGCCAATGTGTATAGTCCAACCCAGAGCATTTTCCACAACACTCCTGCATTTAAATGGGACAGGTGTCATTTGTTATTTTACAGAAACAAAAATAAGTTCAAATATTTGCCTTACAGCCACAATAAGAATGCACATCTTGGATTTCAACAGACATTAAAATAACCTTTTTAAATGGAAAGGAACAAACGAGTAATAGAAAAGATATTCTACAAACGGTGGAGTCTTGCATTACTCCTTCCATCACTGTTTCCCTCTCAACAAATCTGTACTTGTCTGGGTCCACTTCCCGCTTAGAGAGCATTCAAAACCTCCAGAAAAAGAACATGCACTGTAGACCATGATTTTAAGTACAATAGGCTCTCTTCCATCTACAATGCATATGCTTTCAAGAGGAATTCAACAACGGGTCTATGCAGTTCACTTTCGCAAAACATTTCCAGTACATTTCCAGAACTGTTGACTGAGTTGGGAAAGGGTAACAAGTGGGTGCATAAAAAGTAAGTGAACCATAATAGTTTTGAAAGCAGAATGTATCAGAAAGGTTAACTGCATGGGCTTTGCAGAATTCGTTTGTGACCCAGCAAAGTACAATATAGCCTGAGATTATTGTATCCAAATTCCTAAGGACTGACTTTGCTTTTTGCATTTTTCTTTCTTTCACTTTCTGTTGCAAATAGTCCTGAAAGTTAGTCAATATACGACAATAAACATAATTTTATGTTCCTATTGATAATTTCTAAAACTCCAGGAAAGAAGGGCATGCCTGCTGCTGACCCTTAAATATTTTAGAATTATTGCAAATATCAATTTTCAGCTGTTTCACCATGAAATTATTTTTAACAAAATAACTCTTTCTGCAGAGTCATTTTTTGTTACATCTACATCGCAGTAACAACTTGGTATCTCCTTCTGGTTTAGTTTACAAAAATGGACGTGTCCAGAAAAAGGTAAATATCTCGATGGACTATAGTTATGTGCTTGGCAAGATTTTTTTTCAGTTTATATTGTCCTGACATTCTCTTCATCAGCTTATATTACAGTTTCAGATTGCTCTTTCAAAGTATGTTTTATAAAAAAACCCACAGTTTTTCATTTTCATATTGTTATTGAAGAAAAGAAGATCTATTTTATTTCATATCCATACCAAACAGTGTCTATAAAAATATTTTAAGATTTTAAGACAGAATTAAAGTAGTCTTGTCAACTCCAAGTTGTGTCCCTTTCAGAATCTTTCAAAAAGTTTTTAAGAAAATAATCATTATTTTTTCCACTAGACCTTCAACTTTGGCAGTACACACAACAGATATTTTTCAGTAAATGCAACACCTAGTGAAAATTTCAGAAGTCTCCAGCACTTAACACTAATAAAATCCCTTTTCATTTTCATTTTCTATTATTTGCATGCTGGAAAAGGTTCTTTTTCATTAATGCTTCCTTACAAAATTTCAATCAACAGTGAGCACTAGAATGGGAAAAAATATGTTTATCAATATCAAGAAGTTCCTGAAAATAGGTTATAACAGAGGGTGTTAGGCTACTTCCACTGCTTGTGCTATCATCACAGCAGTAATTATGGATAAAATAATTGAGGATCAAATTCATTAGTACAATTTAAGATAAATGATATCCTGGACTATAGTGGCTTGGCAATGCTGATTATAACTGTGGAATATCCCACGACAGTCCACGCTGAGAACATGTCCCTGTTAAGGAAACAACTAGGGGAAAAGTAGCCTAACCCAAGTCGCCTTTCATTCTTACGGCGGGGGACTGTGTGTGCTGAAGGCTCCAGGCAATTGCAGAAAATAAAGAAAAGAGATTTTTCAAAGGCTTTATGTTGAACAAATACATCTGCCTAGGGATTCCTGTGCAGTAGGACTGGAGGTGACACCTGGGAAGACTGCACCACTGGTGTTCCCAATAACTTTCCTCATGACATTTCTGTCATGAGTTTTCTACTCACTTCAAATAGAAAGAGAAGCCGAAATGTAAACCTGCAGTGCAGTGTTATACCAGCATATGTTTCTATGTACTATGATTTCATTTTTCAAGTTTTTGAAATTATCATGTGATGCGATCTGTTAAGTCAATGGTCTAAATTGTAACTGACTTCTTAATATGAAACACAATTTTTTTTTACAGACACCTTAGCTAACACTGAAGCTTAGCCAAGATGGACTCTAAACATACACATCAAAAAAGATGGGAGATTGTGCTTTCAACAAAGTTACAGAATTAATATTAGAAGAAGTTACTCAGATCTTTTGCTTCCTTTCTACTTCTCAAGCACTGGGCTACATTTGAGCTAAATTTCAAGTCTTTCTTTGAAATCGTGTTAAATGGTGCCAAAGAACAAGGACAATTTTGTTACAAACACCATAAGAACAAAGATTAAGCTTGAAACAATTCACTACTGTACATGAGTGTCAAAAGAAACCTGGGTAGGATTAATGAGGAGTCAAGAGATTGAAACAACAAGGGTGAGATAGCAACCACAGACTCATGAAGGACCAGCAGAAATCACCGAAGACCCTCTCAGAGCATACGTAATAGACAGTTAGGATGACATAACAATATTATAATTGTATGAAAATTACCGACCAACCATCACTAATAGAATTGTATAACCTTGTAACTTTGTGTATAAATACAGTGCAGAAACTTGTGTAGGGTGTGCTTGATTTGTAGAATTAGCACTGAGTATAGTGCTTGTGCAAACCTGAAACAAATAAGCGATGACTCTCCTGAATGTGTGATTATTGGCAAGTTTCATAATGGGTAACAAATCTGCATTTCAGACAACAGAAATCACAGGCAATCATGTTTATAAATGAAGCAGAGGATCTGGGACATAAAAAGAGCCATCCAATATCTTGAAGCTTGCAGTACTGTGCAAATGTTCTTTAAATTCATTTGTCATGACTCCTGTTCAAGACTGTAAAAATCACTTTGAAATCTCTGTGAATGTGTGCATACTTAAGCACTAGGAACTAGTAGAGTGCTTGTGTAAAACAGAAAAACTGAGATGTGTGTGACATGGAACAGAAAGCAGGGTTACTAATGAGGCCAATATAGGCTTAACTTTCCTAAAGAGAAGCTTCTTTCGGGGTAAAGATGAAACAAACAAACAAATAAAAACGTCTCTAGAGTACAGAAACATATCTCTGTTTTCCTTTTCCACCTATATGATCTCACTCACGGGATGAATAGCAGAGGGCTTGATATACAGCCAGTGTGTAGCCAGGTTTGTCCTAGAAACTGCATTGGTATAGGTTGATCACTATAGAAAATGATTATATGAATTGATTTCTATGGCTTACCTAGCTCACTTCAGAAGATCAGTATGAAAATGTATGTTATTCAGAAAATTACAGTGATCTGTAGGAAGAAGGAGGCAGTTGTTCAGTATTTTGAGGTTTTTTTCCTTTCCTTTTTGAGTCAGTTCTCAGCTTGCGAAATGAAGCTTAGCCATAGTTTACATAACTATAAATAATGCCAGCTGTAGAAGCATTCATACAACATTGACAACCATGGATAAAAATACATAGACTCAGTTGCTCAAACATTGCCTTTTAAGTACAGTAAATCAATGACTATAAGTTCTCTGAAACACCAGCTGGATTGAAATGTGAGTGTTTATAAAATATGGAGCTCAGAAGCAGATGGGCTAAGGGCTGCTTGATGATTTGCATGTAAAAGCAAATGTTTCCCAAATAACCACTGATCTGGATCATTATTTTTATGCTTAAGCTGCAAACTTAATGGGGATACTACTTGGAGATCTGCAGAACTGTTAATTTATCACTTCACATGAGGTTAGTGGGAACTACAAGTCTTCATAATTTTTGAAAATCAAGATTAAATGCCACACAGTAGTTGCCCAAAAATACATAACCGCTTAATACTTTTTGCCTTTTTTCTGCAGAATTGTCATTGATGATAAAGTTTGGTAAACTTAATGAAGTTTTGTAAACTTAATTTTCTGTCCTGTTAACCTTAAGAGAAATAAGAGTACCTTCCATCTGAAAGTTGAACTGCATGTATATTGACAGTAACCAACGATTGGAGAACATTTGTGATTTTGATTATTCATGTGTAGTTTCAAATTGTGTGCTATTATGAAGAATTAGATGTATTAAGTGCTTTTTCATTGTCTGGTCTTTTTTCTTTTCATGGACCGTCCTCTGTTCCTCAAGGATGTAATGCAGGTTACTTGAGAAAACTAAAGGAGGGCCTATACAGCCAGCTATCTGTCTGTCTTGTCTGCTCTGCTGTCCCTTTACAACCCAGGAACTGAGTTTGCCAGTATGACCATGGTGTTTCTATCCCTGAGCACCAAAATGTTTTTGTGTCAATTAGCATGATGAAAATGCAAATTAGTCAACAAGCTACATTTAAGGAATTTACATGCACTCAGGCCTCAAAATATAAAATTTGCTTTCTTGTAGGACGTTGAGACTGTCAGACTCAGCTGAAAACAAGAGGATAGGCAAATGCAAAGGATCAAGGCTGCAACTCCTACTCCTCCACATCATTAAAGACTGAATATCAACAACAGAATTGAATTTGCAAGTAAATATATATCTATAAAGACTGAATATCAACAACAGAATTGAATTTGCAAGTAAATATATATCTATAAAAATAAATACACTATATCTAATATTGCAACTTATTCCTTCAGCCTTAAAAAGGTCATCTAATTTTAACATGCTTTTCTAACAGATGGCTAAAATTAAATTACATTCTTACAGACCTTTAAACCTTGATTTAAGGTTTTGTTGGGTGTTTATTTCCCAAAAAGCAGAGAAAATGGTAAGTGATTAGCAATACTCAAAGATCTACACTTCAGCTAGATACCTATCATCACATAGTTTGTGGTACAGGTTATACATATGCCTCCTAATTTGGCATCTTACTTACATAAGATTGCTTTTGTCAAAGAATTACCTTTTATTAGTATCACTGATAGTTACAAATGGGATGCAGTCATGGAATGCAGTGTATCGCAGTGCAGGGGGAGCTTAAGATTTACTTGTTTATGAGATAATGCTTACATTATATTAGTGCCCTTCTCCATTCTCTGCCTTATTTCAGCCGTGCATTCCTGGTCACCTAAATACTCACTACAAATGTGAGTGAAGCAGATCTTGTTTCCAGTGAGTGGCGGTTTTATTTGCATACATTTGCAGGGGTTTTCTGGTTAGCCTACTAATGGATAGAATTATGGAGTCCTTTTTTTAATGCTTGGTAGTGCCAAAAGTTTACACATACAGATGGGAAGGAGCAGCTCTTTCTGTTTTCTGCCATTGATCTAGTGTGCTTCAAATCTGTTTAAAATTCAGTTTGTGGCTCATTTTCCATTTTTCATTAGGACTATTTACAAAACATGTAGTTCACAACTTCATTGAAACAAAGTAGAATTGTGGAGAGTTTTTAATGAAGAGACACTACAGAGAGCTGTTCATTTCCTGATGAACAGGATTATGTCATTCTTGTCTTGCCTAGTGTTCAGTTTCACAGTTCGGTGTAGTACTAGATTTCACAGTAAGAATGGGCTATTTTGCTCACTTAGTCTCAATCTGCAGCTATTACAGGATAGAGCATTTTTTCCACATTTTTCCAAGGCCCAGATCCACAACCCTTTACATAAGAGGAGATAATACTCTGAAAAGCTTGTGGGAAGCCTGCAGATTTTACTGGAAATTAGTTTTGTCTAAAACATGAGGTGCTGTCAACAGTAGATTTGAGCTCCTATATTGAACTCTAATTTCAAGAGCAAGACACCACACAAAGATACAAAACCCAAAAGGTTTCCATTAGGGAATAATAAGGTGCAAAACTCCACGGTTCAATTCTGATTGTGTGGACAGTGGCTACAAGCTTTTTTCACCAACAGTAGAAGCAGAGAATTGCCAGGCTCCCTATAACTTCAAAGAGGAGCTGCAAAAAAGCCCAAAGCAGCAGGTTCACCAAGTTTTAGTAGAGTAGCTATCAGATGTCTGGGAAAATAATTCCTCAGTTTTCAAATGATTTACATAAAAAAACATATTTAAGTGTTTTGTCTGGACAGCTTGACTTCACTTTTTTTTTGCATCACAGACAAGCAACGTTTCTTTGTACATGTGGTTTTTCACACTCTTGGGATCAAATTTACATGAAAATCTAAAAAGGAGAAAAAATAAGAATAGTCCTTCTCTGAAGTTTGTAATAACAAAACAAAATAGCAAGAAAACAACAAGAGCAAAATCCCCAAACACTACATTTTTGCAAAGGTTTTCTTTTTCCACAGTTTTTATACTTTGAGACTCAAGAGTTCACAGGGAACAAAACACTAAGTTAGCCATGCACACCAAGCAAGTCTCATAAACAGTGGTTTAACACAGAATAATATCAGAGCCAGACAAGAAGCTGTGTTCTCCCTTTTTCAACACTTTTAAAGGGGAAAAGTCCCATCTCATAAGAGGACAAACAAAGATTATGCATAATTTCACAGGAACTTTAGATGATTTCTGTGAAAACAGAATGAAAAATTACCCAAGAGTTTTGCCTTGGACAAAGCTAAGGTTAAAGTCATCCATCTGAACCAAGCAGAGCAGGCTGGTTTCTCATATTGTAGGTGAGTTTTCTGAACATTTTTCTCCAGTAATGTGTTTCTGGATGACTTGAAATTTGTTTAGGTTTTTTGTTTGGGTATTTTTTGGTCAGAACTGACATAAGTTTGAAAGTTTCATGTTTTGTAACTAATTTGAGACAGAACAGCTCACCAGAAAAAGAAAAACCAAACCACTATTTCTAATGAATGTATGGACAAAAGCTGGAATACAATAGTTCCACCTAAACTTAAGGAAAAACTTTACTGTAAGGGTAAGTGAGCACTGGCATAGGCTACCCAGGGAGGCTATGGAGTCTCTTTCTCAGGAGGTTTTCCAAACTCTCCTGGATGTGTTCCTGTGTGACCTGATCTAGGTGGACATGATGAGCAGGGGGTTGGACTAGGTAATCTTTGTAAGTCCCTTCAAACACCTACCATTGAAGGATTCTATGATTCTGTGGTTCTATGTTTTACCTAAGAATTTCAATCTCTTGATTGAGGTCTGTGAGTAGTGATATTATTCATATCCTTCACTAAGTATCGTGTTCATGTTAACATGGTACTCAAGACTTTATAAAGAAAAAAATATTGTTAGCCCTCCACACCAAGCAAGTTTCAAGGAACAGGATCCTATAGATTAGTTACACACCCTGGTGCTCCAGCCATTTCAACTAGCTTTTAGTCAAATGAAAATACAACTTTAGCCAATATTAAAATTGGTATATCTAATTTGGCCTAAGACTGTATGTGAATGAGTGCTTTTATAGCAATTGGAAAAGTGCTATTTCAGTGATCTATTTTGTCTTGAAAGCTAAAATCAATTTTAACACACTTTCTTCTCAAAACTGTGCAAATACTGTAGAGTCATTAGGCACTTGAATTAAGGAGATATGTGGAACAGCCTTATCATTCAATTCATTAACTTGTGGAGAGGGAGGCTATGTCTTCTGTTTATATTCAAGGAAATGAATGTCAAAGATTGCCATGTGTGTGGTGTAAATAAGAAAGGCCACCAGTGGAGAGCTCCCATTTTTGTGATGAGAACATAAAAGGCAGTTGCTTCTGTTCCAGAGGTGATATTTTACTTAGATGTCTGCTCTGTTTGCAAAAAGAAGGCAAAATGTCTTTTGTTACTGATTTGCAGACTGAGAGGGTTTGGACATCAATTAAGTTTAAGCCTTTTGAAAGTCTTTCTGTAAACCTTCACATTTTAATGATAGACTGAACAGTTCTCTGTAAAAATACAATTTAGAAGCAAGACAGGGAACAAAGCAAATAGAGAGTATGGGTTATCATGAGAATAATTACACTACATCCCTAGAGCATTTTACTCCTTGTCATTAATTTTCCTAAACTGTGATTCTACTATGAAAACTTTGCCATAGGGAGTTATATCATGCTATTCTGAAGTCTGAACCACAGAAGAATGCAATTTTTGTGTATGCTTACTGGGGAAAAATAGACAATGAATCTGACCATTTAGAGCGACCAAAGGTGTCGGGATTTTAAAAGCATTCATTTAAGATATTTTATTTTTCTATATTCTTCTTGACATCTTAAAGACAAAATCCCTATTCACTGGAATAATTTTGGATTAATAAAAGCAAGGCAAGAACTGAATATTGGGATTTTAATGTCATTTATGCAAAACATATCTGAATCTCCAAACTCATGTTTAATATCTAAATTGTCATGAATTACAAGGAAGTGGTAGATGTTGGATTGTGTTTGTTTGAACACAGACTTTTCTCTAATGTCTGAGAATGACCAGTCAACCAAGACGTGTAAGGAGTAGTTAATAAGAATTTTTGAATTTCACCTCTTCCATGCATCAGTCATCATAAGAACAAAAGCACCAGTTCTGATTTTTTCCTACGCTTTAAGAATACTCTTTGTAGCCATACCTGAATTGACTATCAGTGTTAGCACTACAAGTAAGTTTAATAGCAGTTTTGCAAGATGTTCTCTGTTACTAATTCCATAACATTGAGATCATCCTGGTTTTTTTATTATTTGAGTTTCTTGAACCTTTGAACAATAATTTAAGGCAATATGAAAAGAAATTATTTTATTCCAATATCATCATTACAACTGATAAAGTGAAATATAATCTAGACTGAAGTTCTTTAAAATTTCTCTCTTTGCACTTGATACAATTCTTTTTGTTATGATACAAAAATTAATTCTTTACACTATAGAGAATATTGATGGGTGAAACTATCTGGAAAAAAATAAAATCACAGATATTTTATTCTACTCCTATTTCCAAATGTTAATAGTTGAATAAGGAAACGTAAAATACAGAGTGAAGGCTCTTTAAAAAAATACATGGTAAAACATTTTACTTTGCAAAAGTGGAATAGGCTAGAACAAGTGAATAGAGCCTTGAGGCAGTGACTGCTCATGCCTTGATGACTGCTTCCATTTTTCATAGTTTTTAATGTGTAAACTTGAGGTGTGTCCCACTTGGTATTTTTGATTCAACTCAACAGAAAGTTAAATTAGAATGCTTTTATCCTGTCATGAACTCATAGCCATGTAATTGTGACAGGTAACAATATGTTCTGCTAAACAGTCTGGCCTAAACAAAGACAGCTGCATCAATAGATGGTGGTAAACTCACAACTCTGTGTTTAGAAGAGATGATTTGTTTGACATCTTTAAAAATGACAAATACCACTTAACAAAACCAGAAACATTTAGAATGTCATGCTTAACAAGTATATAGCACTTAATATTTTTTTTAAGAGGTTTTGTAATTGTTCTTCAAAAAAGATAGCAGCAGAAAAATATTTTAACTTTTTTTTCCTTACAGAGGAAAACTAATTTTGTTTTCTGTAGAGACTAGAGTGCTCTCACTGTTTGCTGTACACAAATCACAAATTAAATCTTTCACTGTTACTATGAAACAGATTTCTCCTTCAGTTGCAACTCATGTTTCCAAAACAGACAGTAAATAATACATTATGTCAATATGCATCTGACCCTGACATTTTGGGAAGATTCTGAAGTTATACTTAGATTTTCCACTATAATACTAAATAATTACCAATGACTTTGCTACTCATTATCTTTTCATAGTTTGAAAACTAATTTCTCAGAGCAGTGAATACATTAGTGTACAATGACATACTTTTTAATTGAAGTTAAAGCCACTTACTTTTATAATGAATTTCAGCAACTGAGAAGCACATCCTGTCTTTGTGGATATACAACTGTGAGATATGCAAAAGAAGATATACAGATTACATGGATTAGTATTTTTCTGTTCGTAAAACTACCATACAGACATCTTCAAAAATTCTGGTTTTTTGAAAAAGAAAAAAAAAAAGTGCTTGCATTGCACTTAAAATAGATGGTAAATGTAAATGGATTTTCTGCATTTCCTAGGATTTTCACTACTGATTAAATTGGTACCAGCTCTACAGTGATAGGCAGCCAGGTGGATAAATAACCCTTTAACTTATGCAACAATAACCTGTTACCTGAGGTCTAACTACATAATGTATTATTATTAATGATTATGCTTGTGACAGCACATTTTGCTGTGAAGTCGTCAAGTTGTTTTGCAATGTTGAGACCATACAATCAACAGTGTCAAAGGCCGAGGAAATTCAGTAATTTGAGCACGGAGATGCTTTTCTTCCCTAAAATCAGAAAAGGGGTTTCTGTCATCTCACTTTGTTCTTAGTCTGAGAGAAGTCTAATATAAGCAGTATGGCAACATCCTAGTCATCCCTCTCAAAGGAATTGGGGGGAAAAGGAGCTTGCCATGGAATAGAGACTGTGAAGTTCACTGATGTTACATGTGAGGCTTCCCAGGTATCCCAGGTCTATGGGGTAGCACATATCTCAGAGTATTTGTGTGACTTTGTAGCAGTTTGTTTGTATGTGGTTTAATTGTTTCCATATTGAGAGACCTCTTCTGTAGCTAACTGTTATAAATGGAAGGATTCTTATTCTGAAACAGAAAGAGGGAAAAATAGCCCACAAAATGATGGGGAGGTAGACTTTTGAAAGTTTCTAACCAGATTATTATGGTTATCCTTGAGACTTTAAGACCACGCTCTTTATATTTCCTATCCAGAGAAACATCCTTACCTCATAATCAGGATTAATTATTTTTATACTTTATGTTCCTTTTATAGGAAAATTATAAAAATTACATAATATTATCTAAATTTCAATAGATTTTATATAAATGGGATATCAAAGCCCTTGGATAGATTTATGTCTATATGATGTCAAAGGTTTGAGGAGCCAGTTTGCTGTAATCTGTAACTACATTTTAGTATTTTAGTTTGGACTTACTTAAAGGGTGCATTTGTAGGCTGTGTAGAGAAACATTATAGAGATGCCTCTCATATACATATGAAGCGTGTGCAATGCTAACATGCATAGTCTAGCTTTCAAGCCAAAATTAAACTTCTACATAAATACAGGAGTAGATGGAGGAATATAAAAGAAGGTTACTTCTTTTCATATCACATTCAGTAAACCTTTACTGAGAACACCTCATGCATTACACACAGTTGAAGTGGATGGTATCTGATTTGAGCACAGCATGTTGGAAATGTGTCTCATCCTTTATTAGATGAATGAGAGGATTCCTGGAAAAGTGCAGCTATGAACTGTCCCTCTCTGGTAAAAAGTCGGGCATTGCCTACAAGCATAAATCAGTCTTCCAAAAAATGAGTCAGCAGAAGAACTGAGATTTTTCTCTTCCACATTAGCACCATGTAGCACCTGCTCATCTAAACAGCTTGCTAGAAGGGAATGTGTTCATTGGTCATCAACAACTAGAAGTAGCTAAGAGATGACAAACATGGTTTTACCACAAGTAGAAAGTAGTATTGACAAAAGCCTGTACCACTGGTGATCCTTCAGGTTGGAAGAAAACTACCACAGATAGTTCACACATTTACAAGACACTATCTTCCAAAGATAAAGTACAGATTTTTCTTCTGCAGACATGTGGTTAGGTGGTGTGTTTTCTTTTGTGTTTTTCTTTTTTGTTGCTACTGAATTTTCAAAGACTGTGAATCTTAATACTCAGGTCTATCCAAACCCTCAAAAAAGAAAAAATATAACCATTTTCACAGCAAAAACCTTCAAAGAGAATGCCAACAAACAACAATTATTTTCCTCCTTCAAAATGTCTCTGGGAAAAAAAGCAGAAGCAGAATTCACAAAAGGTTCAACACTTTGAAAACTTCTTAGTCAAGCAAATCTCTCACCAGACTCAATAGGATATTTGCTATGAGCTAAGCTAAATGGAATAGTGTAGTGGAATCATAACCAAAGTGGATTTCCATAGCCTCTTTTGCCTGATGCAGTGAAAATTCAGCAGAGCTGTACATGCAAAGCACACAACAGTTTCACCAGCCTGTGGACAAACTAACCCTTTCACTCTGAAGTTTCTGACAGTGTTAGAGACTAGATCTACAGCACATTTCATCTCCAGCACCTAATTACTAGGTACTTTTTGTCAACTCTTGGAACTCATTGTGTTGGTTTTGAGTGTGTGAGTTTCCTAAAGCAAGGCCCAAGAAAGATGCCTAAACATAGGACCTGCAGTAGCCAGTGTGCTGTACAGAGAAGGAGGCTTTTCATTCTTTCTGCTAAATGTGCTCCAATGCTAGGTGGAATAATTAAATAAGACTTCAATCCGAAACAGAATTTTGTTATCTTCTTTTAGTGTAGGAGGTACGTTGTTATGCCTTAGCAAACTGCATAGTTTCTCTAAACCAGAGACTAAAGGTGTTGAGGGTGAATGCAGGAAGCCACCAAAGGATGTCACGCAAAGCACATCAGTCCCTTGTGAAAGAGAGTGGAGTACACAAATTGTTCACATTAGTCTGGGAATGAAATGTCACGCAAGCTGAGGAGAAAGTTGTAAGACAAAGTGCTATGTAAAGTAATAGAACATACCCATGACTTCAAACAACATTTTTTTTTTTTCCCCTAAATCTGGATAATTTTAAGTGAATGGAGAAGGCAGTGAAATTGATACAGTTGCTGAAGGAGAACTGAACATACCAGAATTTACATTTTCCAGAAAGTCAGTGAGATCTTTATTGGAAAATAACAACATTTTTACTGGGAGAAAGCCAATTCAAAAGTATGAAAATCTTGGCTTACTAATGCTGATTGCTGCGATGATATTTGATTGCATATGAGGTACTACATTTAACAGTACTACGTTTCGTTTAAGGGAGAAAGGAGTTCTGAACGTCTTAAGTCTTTTTTGGTGTAAGGCACCTAATGTCAAGCATAAGCAGTGAGAAGTTAAAAATCCAATGCCACAGGTCAGGATTTGTGTAGGAATTTAAGTAATGGGTAGTATTTCTGCACAGGTAGTAAAGTGAAATGAATCTGTGGTTGACAGCAGCTGCTGTGTTCTTATACCTCATTTAGGTCTCCTATTGGAAAGCATTTATGAGCCTTGATCATTGCAGTGTTTGAAAACAGAAGTGATTATTTGCCCCTTTGGATTGTCTTTCTTCCAGGCAGTGAGCAGAAAGGTTTAATTCATTTGCTGGTTCTTTACTTTTGTGTTGGCTAGCTTGCCTCTGTGACTTCCATGCAGGCAGGGAACAGGTGTTATGCTCTGCACTGTATGGTATCAAAAGAATGTGCAACACACTTTCCAAGAAAACATTCAGCATGAGTGGTTTCCAATATTTGGATATTTTTTCAGCAGGAAATTTGTCTTCTCTGGATTATCAAAATAAAATACCTCAGATTTTCTTTTCTCAGATCCCCAGCACAGAATCTTTTATTTGCAGATCTCAATTTGTTACCATCACTCATCTAGTAGAACCAGGTTTACTAGACATTCAAGGCATGCAGTTGATTCCTCTCAATTAAGACTGAGGGACTTGAAAAGAACCTGAGTTAAGAAAACTGTTGCACTTCAGTTGAAGTGTTAGCTGAGCTTGGCAGACTTGAGAATCTTGTTTCCTGTGGTGATATTTATAATATGATTAATGACATTGTGCAAAGGATTATCAATTAAAAAAATGTTTGTCACATATACTTAGATCACATTACTATATATCTGAACACATACAAGTCACTCATATTCGTATGAAAAATTCTGAGAAAATTGCTTGCATGCACGCCATTTCTTGTATAACTCAGTTATTTCTTCATTCTTGAAGGAGTCCAGATTTTTTCATTATCATCTCTTGAATGCAGAAAACTATTATGTTCCTGCAAAATAAACTATTCTTCCATGCTATTGTTTCACCTATCTGTTAACTAATCAGTTACACTCGAAGTCAGAGCCTTGGAAAAATTTGAAGAACAGCTTCTGAAGTCATGAAGTTTGAGAAGCAACCAGTAAAGACCATAGCTCTACTGGCAGCAGTCTTCACTATCTCATAGCTCATGATACCTATCTTGGTTTGCATTTTATCCAGGTGTAAAGGGACATGCTCTATTTTCTGTAATACTGCTTGCTGCCCAGCACCTACTATGACTTCTACTGATGAAGTTGCTTGAATACACTTTCTGGCTATAGTTTCTGTACTGAAAAAAAAAAGGATCAGGTCTTGACATCACTTATGTGTAGCTCACAAAGACTGTGACAAGTTCATTGACGCTGATTATATTTCCACAGAGGTTGAACGTTGGTTAATGTACTCTGCTTGCGTAGTCTTTTAATAATTGTCAGATGTTTTTCCTGTTCTAACAATACTAAAAACTCTGTTATTGTTTTCAGAAATTTAAAGAGACTGAGAAGAGTGGTTTAACATCACTTGATAATTCATTGGTTTCAACCTTCCTTTCTTAGTCTGTATTGTCCAATCTCTACCACCAAATTCATGTTGTCTGTTATACATTCTGCTCATGTTCAACTAGTTTTTTAAGAAGGTTATGGCAAGAAATATAAAATACTACTTCACCATATAAAAGAAAGACAAGTCCTTCCATTCTTTTTGTTTTGGTTTGGTTAAAACCATTTTCTTTCTCTCATTCTTGCCCAGCTCTGGTCTGTCATTATATACGCTATATTGTGTTCAAAAACCTCTCTGTAACAGTAATACACTACATTCACAGTCAGCTGTTGAAGTGTCTACTTTCATGATGATAGGAAACAGGACAGCCAGTGAAGTCTTGATCTTTTATAGTCCTGCTTTTAAAAGTACAGAATGTTTTCAAGTCCAACGTGTGACAAACAAAGAACAGTAGTAGCGCTCACTTCTGAAAGAAACGCTTAATTAAAAAAATATTTGCATAATTCTCTTATTTAATAATTTTTAAAAATCAAAATTTTTTAAACTTTTTGAAACAGTTTGCAGAAAAAAACAACCTCTTGAGAGTAGATATAGTACTTCTCATCAGTATAAAAGATTTAACTGATTGCCTTCAAGCACTTTTAATTAAGATCTTGAGGATGTCATATCACCCGAGCTAAAAACTCTGTAAGACAGTAGGATTTCTCTGGAAAAAAAAGAAAGAATGGTTCAAAAATAACCCTCAAATTAAAATATTCTTCTAACCTGTGATGTTTTTGTCATAAATACTATAAACCTCATTTTTTGAAGACAAAGCCTCACGTACAACCAGTTGCTGAGGAACGTAACAAACAATAAAACTTCCTAACACAAAGCAGTTGAATTAATCTCCATATGGATTGTATGAAGTGTGACATAACCAAAGATGGGTTTGAATAGCAAAGAGTGAAGTTCTAAGTCTGAAGGAAGATGAGGGGAAAGGCCAAAAGAGAGGCTGAATATTTATGTACATAGAAATTTTACTCAAGAAATGTAATTTTTCAGAAAATCTGTGTTTTCATGAGGAAATATGTTGAATGACTAAAAAAGATATGTATTGGGTGGTTAGAAAAGTTATGTAGATGAATAATATTCTAATACCACTGTTCTTTACCACAGTAAAGAGGCATCTTTACAGTACAGATAAACACTTTCTCTGACATCTGGGCTTAGATTTTCTTTTTCTTTTCTTCTTCCCTTTGTTATTTGTAACAAAATAGACTCAATTAAAACAAACAAACAAAGGAAAAAAAAATCCAAACACCCATGCATAATGAGACCAAACAACTTGTCAGAGATCAACAGCACTGGGCTGCTCCATATGGGAAGGTCAAACCAGAGCTGAGAGAAACAGCAAGGCAGGTGGGGTGGTAACTTTGTAAGCAATGGCTCAGAACAAGAAGAGCAGAGTAAGCCCAATGTTGGTAACCTCACCACCCATGAATGCAGTCATCCTCAGGAAACTTCACAATGATGAGGCAGGTCTGAAGTCAAACTGTGAAATGAAGTCTGATCGAGGTCTGAATCAGCAGAGTATATGGGCAGGCCCAGGTATCACTGAGGTACAGTCCAACAGTCAACTGCCTGATGTAAGCTGTAGCTCCCAAGCAAAGCAGGAATCCCCAGTGCTGCTTCTGGCTGCTCTTTCATAGCTCATTTCTCAGCAGCCGCATCCCAGGTTACACGGCTGCACCATATCAGAACTAGCCTTGAGTACAGGCATCTAAACCCACAGGAAAGGTAAAATAACTAAGACATTGGGCCCCAGCAAAGCTTTTGGATTCATATCATTTCATATCATTAACTTTATCATTTGTATTTTTATATCTCTTGTTGTGAGAACTTATTTTTCCAGATCTCCTACTTTGTAACTGATGGTAATGTAGCATAAATACACCTAAAAGACAAGCAACTACATAAAAGAGTGTTTAGAGATCCAGAACTGGAAATGTGACCAAGAAGCAGTTCTAGTTTGGTCAGTTTTTAATGGCTTACTTGGTGCACAGCCATTTAAAATACATTATGTTCTGTTTTTGTTTGTCAGAACCAAGAAAAGCCACCACAATGTCTGTGGTCGGAAGGAATTAGCACCTTCAGTGTGATAGTGAATTTACTTTTGGAGTCATCACCTGAGCATGGAACAGGGAAAAGAGGTTTCTTGTGTTGAACTTTTGATATTCACTTCTGTTTGCATTTCAGTTGAGGCCTATTAGTTAGTAAGAAGGAAAACTGTCAGCCCTGCATCAGGCTGACCCAAAGTGAGACAACGGTCCCCATATCTGGAGAAAAAGAACACAGAATCATAGAATGGTAGGGCTTGTAAGGGACTTTTAGAGATTATCTAGTCCAACTCCCCTGCAGAAGCAGGGTCACCTAGATCAGGTCGCATAGGAACATGTCCAGATGGGTCTTGAAGACCTCCGAGGAAGGAGACTCCACAACCCCTCTGGGCAGCCTGGGCCACTGCTCCCTCACCCTCACAGTGAAATAGTTTTTTCTCAGGTTTAAATGAAACTTTTTGTTTCATTACCCTTTGTCCTGTTGCTGGCTACTATAGAAAAAAAGGATTCTCCAACCTCCTCACACCCACCCTTTAGATATTTATAAATGTTAATAAGATCTCCCCTCAATGTCCTCCAGACTAAACAGCCCCAGTTCCCGCAGCCTTTCCTCATATGAAAGATGTTCCACTCCCCTCATCATTTTGATGGCCCTGTGCTGGACTCTCTCCAGCATTTCCCTGTCCCTCTTGAGCTGAGGAGCCCAGAACTGGACACAGGACTCCAGGTGAGGTCTCATCAGGACAGAGTAGAGGGGGAGAAGAACTTCCCTCGACCTGCTGGCCACACTCTTCTTGATGCATCCCAGGCTGCCATTGGCCTTCTTGGCCACAAGGGCACATTACTGGCTCATGTTTAGCTTATTATCAATCAGGACTCCCAGGTCTCTCTCTGCACAGCTGCTCTTCAGCAGTTCAACCCCCAGCCTGTACTGGTGCATGGAGATGTTCCTTCCCAGATGCAGGACTCTGCACTTGTCCTTGTTGAACCTCATGAGGTTCCTCTCTGCCCAACTCTCAAGCCGGTTGAGATCCCACTGAATGGCAGCACAGCCTTCTGAGGAATCAGCCAGTCCTCCCAGTTTGGTGTCATCAGCCAACTTGCTGAGGGTACACTCTGTCCCCTCATCCAGGTCCTTGATGAAGATGTTGAACAAGACTGGTCCCGGAACCCATCCCTGTGGAGCTCCACTGGCCACGGGCCTCCAGCTCGACTCTGCCATTGATCACCACCCTCTGGGCTCTGTCATTCAGCCAGCTCTCGATCCACCTCACTGTTCACTCATCCGAGCCACACTGACTGAGCTTTCTGATGAGGATGTTATGGAAGACAGTGTCAAAAGTCTTGCTGAAGTCAAGGTAGATGACAGCCGCTGCTCTCCCCTCATCTAGCCAGGCGGTTATGCACTCATAGAAGGCTATCAGGTTGGTCAAACAGGATTTCCCCTTGGTGAATTAATGTTGACTCCCCCTGATAACCATCTTATCCTTCATATGTTCAGTGATAACATTTAGGATGGGTTGTTACATCACTTTTCCAGGGATGGAGGTGAGGCTGACCGGGCTGTAGTTTCCTGGGTCATCCTTCCTGCCCTTTTTGAAGACCGGAGTGACATTGGCCTTTCTCCATTTTTTTCTCTGTCTTGCATTTCATCTGTTGAATCTAACAGAGAGAAACTGTCAGGCACATATTTTCTCTCAGAGGCCTCAACTGAGAATTTTTTCTTTTTCTCCTTTTCTGAAGCTATAAGTAGGTAGATAAAGTTGAGACAAAAGCTACCCAGAGTCCTGTCCCTTACAGTAATGTTTAAGACATCTAGTTTTTAGTCTTGTGACTGAACCAGTAGAAAATATGAGCAGACATTCTTTACAAAACAAAAAATGCTGAGAGGGTATGACTTTTCCTAGAATCATTTCTCTGCAAGCATCTACAGAAAGATATAGTGAGGAAGAATTCAGGAGAAATCCATAAAAGTTGCGTTAAATCTCAATTATTTTAAACTTCCTTCTTGAATAATAACATTATTGAATTGGTGAAAATGGCAAATGCTGGCTGTGTATCCTCTGTGTATAACAGGAGTGATCAGAGTTGGAGGAAACAAGTTAGATAAGAATCTCAGGGTAATAATGTTTCAGTAGTTCTGCTGCCAGGATAGGGACTACCTGCATGAGCAAGAAGTAGAAACTAGTCTCCAGTGTGTAAAGCCCTCTTTTTGAATATCATTTATTTAAGGCTTTTATTGTTTGTGGTGTATATGTAGTCCCATTCAGATAATTTGCTGCACGTTAAATGATCTGCAATTGATACAAACAGTCCATAGAGCTTCTGCTTGTCTTAATGTAAAAGTTGAGTTCATCTGTCCCAACATTTTGTTGACAGAAAGATTTTGAATATTTTGTGTGCATGGATAAGTACAGTTCCCTCCTCTCCCTCTCAGTTTCTATAACGATCCTTCTACACTAACTCTTTGCTGAGAAAAATTCAGATAGCCAGTTTAGAACACCAGGTGCAATTGTGGGATGTAACTATTCCTCATTAGACACACTGCAAGAATAGTCCTTAAACCAGTCAATGAAACTGGAAACAGATCTGGATGCATAAAACAAAAAATCCAAAGCTGAGTCTATAAACAGCTCTGTGTTTTTTATTTAGCAAATTTAATTACATGAACTTAAAACAGACCAAGTGTGTGCAAACAGCAACATTCTTCTATAAGCTGATGCATTTTAAATGCTGTGAGTGTTTTCCTGTGGGAGAGAGAAGGGAGGCACACTGAGCTCTCTCTGAAAGCAATTAAATACTAATAACAGAGGATGACATCATGCTGCATGACTTCTTCAATTAGAACACCAAGTCATTTCTGACTTAATCATTCCCACTTGTTAATTTGTTCTCTAGAAGACTTAACAGACCTGCTTCTTGCCTCTATTTAAAATAAGATCTCTGATTCTGACACCTTTTAAACAGAATTCCACTTGGATTCAGCCTTCTATTAAAACAGAATCTGGTATTTTTCCTACAGAAGAACACGGCATCAGTGGCTCAGATCAAAAATAAATACAAATTAAATAAATGAACATGAGTGCTTTCATTTGCTATTCAGCAAGATTATGGACTGAATTCTTCTGTTATTGAGATCAAAAAGAAGTTTTGCCATTGTCATCGACAGAAAGCAAATGTAGCTCACTATACATAAAATATTACACAGCTCCTCAAATGCTTACCTTACTCTTTGTAAGAAAATTGTGATCTTATGTCTAATCATGTATTTAAAGTATTTGGAGGAGAATAAGGAGAAATTGTTACTTTAAAAAGTTAACCATTTCAACAATGGTACTAGATAAGAGATAATCAGGGATATTCCTATTAAGTACAGGGCACTAAGTATGTGATTTGAATCTCGACTTACATAAGTATTTTTGGTTCTGTACTATTTTCACTTTTAAAAGCACATGCTTAAAATGTTTTCCTTGTTAGGTAAAATAATACATTATAAAAAAATCTAACTTGAAATCTCTTCCCATTCTTCTATTCATGAACACTGAGATATTGCTGTAGCCTTCCATTTTTCAGTCTTTTGTGCTTTAAATCTAAATGACTAATTTTGCAGCTGCCTCTTTCAAATCAAGTACAGCAACAAGTTGTGACCCTTTTCCTTAAAGCTGCAAGTTGGAGAGAACTATAGAGAAAATAAAAAAATAAATGTAAGACCAAATCTTGTTTTCATCTTCAAACCACGTATGATTTTTAGAAGTCATTTTCAACTGAGATCATTGCACTCCACTGATTCAAAAATCCCTTCTAATAATCAACAGGACTCTCTATGAGTTATTACAGTTCTCAGTCTTGTATATGATTTTGACTGATTTAACAACATTTGTCAGGGTAATTGCTTCCAAGTCTATAAGAACTATAACCAGGGCTGGTAGGTGTATTGAGGCTTGCCTGGGATGAATGTATCCTAGACAATGTGAAAATGAAGATAGTTACACAAAAATATAAAAAAGGAGGAGGAAAAATTAATTTGAAAAAAAGAAAGGAGAGTATAATTAAAAATATAGATCATTGAATGAAGAAAGAAAATGCATTATCGTATTGGAAAGGAATCTGTAAAACTTTTAAACACAATTTACAAATATGAATGGATTAGATTAGTAACTTTTAAATGAAACTCAAATGAATGTAGCCAAAACACCAGAATTTCAAGAGCTCACCTGAGCTGAAGCATCTGTATATCTTTTTTAAGGATATCTTCATTTTTTTGTGAAACATTTTAAAAACTGAAGCTAATAAGCCCTCCATATAGCCATGCAAAATGTATACTAGTATTCCCATTTTACAGGTGAATAAAGATTAAGTACCTTGGCTCAGGCCACAAGAAAATATTGCATCAAACCCAAATTAGAGATTTGTGATTTCTAGTTCTGCATTCAGACCCTTAAATTGCATCTCTCTGTCCAGTCATGACTACTAACAAACTATTTTCCAAATTAACAGTGAAACACAATCTCATAAACCTTCTGCAGTACCAGTCTTTTTGCTTCCTCCTTTTTTCACTAGAGTACTCACAGACTTTATTTCCTAATGAGAGCTGAAATACTGGGATCTACTTGGAGAATGATATTGATGTGGAAAAGTCCCTGTGCGATAGAAGTGATCCAGAGCTTTCTGCAGTGCAGAAGGTCGTGCATCTGGCACCTGGTGAAAAGCTATTCAAAAGAAAACAGTAAAGCCATTTTCCAACAGTTACATATCTGCCTCCCACAGAGAGCTGTAGCTTCTGGTTTAGGATGAGGACAGGAACTCTGGTACTGCTCTGTATTTCTTCAGTGTGAAAAGCTATTATACTAATTTGGGTAGCTCTTCATTACTAGGTAGCTTGGACTGTAAATCTGCCTTAAGTCACCTTTTCTCACAGTTAACAATGGACAAAAATCTCTAGTAATCATCTTCATTAAGCTTTATTGTCTTTCATTTTACAACAGTATAGGAATAGAACTGAAAATATTCTCCAGTTACATTAACAAGTGCCATATTGTTTCAGATTACTAAAATAAACCATTCAGTGAACAACTGCTAAAGATATCACTAGATATTTGTTTCTTTCTTGTGTTCTGCTCTGTCCTGTCATTTATTTTTGTGTAGCCATTTTATTTCCACTTGAATAGTGTGGGAGAAAATCTCATTCCTCTGCAGATTAAGGCAATGGTGAATATACTCTTTGCCTCAAGGTTTTATCATGTGGATATGCATGCAGCACAAAGGAAAAAAAGTTCTTGCTTTTATATAGTATTACAAATATACCATCTTTCTATCTGAGACATGTATCTGCTCCACACAACACAGTGGTAATTTAAGTAAAATTCAAGTACAGGGGGAGAAATTGGTCCTGACATAATTCCAGCTCAATACTTAGGATGACAACAGATCTGAGTTTGTCTCACAGCATCTGGTTCAGGAGCTGAAAACCATCTTGCTAGGATTTGGAGACATGAAGCATTTACCACAGGAAGAAAACCAACACTCTTTGATTCCTTCCCTAGACTTGCCATATCCTACAAGGAATATTGCTGATATGCCACAATTGAATGTTAATTGTTTGGAAGTAAGTACAAGCTCATTGCACAGAGATAGATGATGTACCATAATGTGAAAAAGATACAAATCCTGACTCGACATATAGAGGAGAGGAGGAGAGAGGTAGATAGATGTGTAGATAGAAGAATGGACAGAAAGATTGCCATTCTTGTGAATGGCTAGTTTCTCTGACAAGGCAAGAGACATATTTGAGGAACAAGGAGAGAGTTTTACTGATGAAATAGGGCAAAATTCCTCATAGTTTTACTAGTTGGGCAGGCTGAGAAGTCAAGTCTATGAGTCTATGTCCAAGCCTTCAGGTCTGGATTTTTCCACACCCATCACAGCTGCTGCTGGGCAGAGGAGAAAGCGAGGGTAAGATATTTAATTCCTGTTTAGTAATGGATAAGAAAAACTGTCCAGCTTTCCTGCCAAGGGAGACCATAAGAAGTTTTCCAGTTATGCCAGTTGGTTTCAGCCCTATTTGTCTCAACTTTCATTAAGTTACTAGACAGTCAGTAAGATTAGGTGACTGCGCTAGGAAAAGGTTTCTGAAAAGCCTCGATTACCTAGAATCTTGTCTTATGTGATTCCTGGATTTGAAGTGTGGATGCTGCAGTTGTGCTCAGCAAGACTGGAGGACACGGTTCAGCCTACTTACAGGGAGATGCTATAGTATTGTTCTTCAGTTCAGCAGTGCACAAGGAGAGAATGTGCCTATTCACCTTGAGATCACCCTTATCTTACTTTTTACACAACAAAAGTTGGGAAGCTAGACTGTTTTGAGGGTTCTGAGAGGAAGGGGGCAGGGCACTGACTCCAGAGCCATCCAGATGGTGGTGTCAGCAGAAGCCTTTTTGCCCATTGGTTGAATGTTTATGTAGTTTTAAGAAATCTGTGATCTCTTAATTTCAACATACTCTTGTATCTCTGTTTCATTGCTTCTACTTTTCCACTAAAGGTGCTGAGCCAAAACAAAGACCACAAAACATGAAATCTTTGAGAGCCTTCTGGGTGTGTTGCTATTCCAAGACAAATATACCTTTGTTTTATCCAGAGTCCTACCTCAAGCACTGATTGAGAATAGTTTATAGAGGTGTAAGTATTGCAGAGAACCCAGAGAAAATATAATGAAGTTTACTGTGTTGTTTATGTAATTGAGATTCTTATCTAGCATCAAACTATAGCTCCAGTTATAAAAAGCCTCAGTCAATGTTTGACTTGGTTATAAATAGAAGTAGTGAAGCTCAGCCCTAGCATAAATATCCAAATTCCACTGAAATCAAGAAACGTTGTTCCCACTTACAGCACATCTGAATTTGGTCTAATGATTTGCAGAGTATTAAAATGGTTTCCACTGTAAATGCAACTAATATTTATAAGAAATTATTGGAGTCTTTGTGCTAGTATCTGGCAGAATCACTTGGATGTGGAGCTCCCTACAGTAGACAACATTACATGCTTTAGCAGGAGAACATCCTCCATTTGGTATTTTATAACTGGACAAGGAAAGTGCTATGATTTTTTTGATAAGGCTTGATGTATGCTGGGACCAGTGCCATTATGACCATGTGAGAGTAACACACAGGCAGGACATGATGGACAGGAGAAAGATTTTCACTCTTGCTCTATGTGCATGCACACCAACCAGATTTGCAAGATGCAGGTGGAGTTTCTATTCCCATGGCTTGGAATCTATGTGGATCCCTTACACTTTGCTCTAGGAACTAAATGGTCTTCATGTTAACAGTAATACTCCTGTTGATTTCATCTGCATACGAGCATGACAGTTGGACCACATTTCACGTAAGCTATAACCAGCAGCAGCCCTGTGGTGATAACCAGGACAAAACCTAGCAACAGATCTCCATTTCTACAGTCCCAGCTAAATTTATCTAATCTTGAGCTTGGTTGTGTCATGGACAAGGTGAAATCAGACACAAAAGGTTTTGCTTCTCAAAGAACAGTGTGTTTTTCCTTCACCAGGCCATCTTCTTCTCTAGACCTGGCTAATCTGATACTCTCACAGGGTTTGTCATCACAGCCGTTTACGACAGGAAGAGCTCTAAGCTGAAGCTGAGGTTTTCCCTCCCAGTCAGATGACATAAAAGTCCATCAGTACAACAAAAGTTGTGCAGTTTCATGGGTACTTCCAAATATATGCTACCTAATAATCAATAAAAGGTTGATCTTTCCATGTTGGCTTTCAAACAAAGCATGCTATTAACTGTCCTTTTTAAATAAAATAATATTTTCTTGGGTTCAAGTCAGATCTCAGCCTGTAATTCTTTTAGGGTTTTCATAAGAATTCAGTGAAAAAAGAAGGATCCTAGAATCACTGTGAACACATTTCCCAAATGCCTTATGCTTCAGCTGGGATTTGTACAAATGGCCTTCCAGACTAAATGGACCCCACTAATCTGCACTGCAAAGCTGTCTCTGTGGTGTTTTCTGTGTTTGTTACCACAAGCAGTGGGATGACAGCTTGATTACATTTATGATGTTTAAGGAGCCAGAACTCTTTTTTCTCTTACCAGACAAACAAGAGAAACCACTTGCTTTGAAATAAAAGTGTCTGAAAGTTCTTTTTCAGTTTGAGACTTAATCAATAGCTCTTAAGTAAATTTTATTTTAGAGATTGAAGGAAATTATCTCAGACTAAAGGTATGTAGTTATGCATTACCATGAAAAAAAAAATAAGTGGTACTCAATGCTAGCACAACATTCTGTTAAAACTATAAAGAGTAAATGTCACCAAGCCATAATTCTAGTTCACAACTGTACAAGTAAGAGGTAGGCTTTCTTCAGAGGACACAGCAAATCCAAAGAGTGAGACACATCAAGTATGTGACTCAAGTAAGAAGTAATGAACTTTAAAAGAGATTTAATTCAAATAGTGGTTGCAGTGCATTTTGAAACTAGAATATTCCTTCACTTCAGTCTCAGAGCTCGACTTGGAATCTGTAAGATGGGCAGTAAATAATGGAAATACTGGGCTTGATCTTCAAGTCATTGCTTCAGGAGGAACAAAAACCCTAACTACATTCACAGTGAAATGGGCCTATTTAGTAGAACTTTTTCTGGGGAATGAATAAAGCTTGTTGTTCTGTACCAATTTTATATGATTAATCATATAAACAATCCTTTAAAATACACCCTTTGATTATCAGTCAGATGTTTTTTAGGAAAAAAAAATCACTTTTACTGGAATCGAAGGAAAAAATCCCACCAGGAGAGGTAAGAATGTGTCCATTGCTAGCTTACTCCAGAAAATCCTGTCCATTTTATTTAGTGTTTTTTGCCTGTTGCCAAAATTTCTTCCTGGCTGTGAAAAGAGAAGCAAGACTTGGAATGGTTGGAAGGGATTGTGGAGGTGATAATCTTTATGGAGATTTTTAAATCTTTTCCACACTTAATAAACCTGGCAGTATCATCTGGTAATGCCCTTTTATATTTAACATATCATTCTGAATTTACCAGAGATCCTACCACTGATGAATTCTTTCCTAGCAGGCTAAAATTAAATGTATATAGAAATAGATTTTCATTATCATATAATTACCAAAACAGGTAAACACTTCTTTACATCCTTCCTCTGATTTCCTCTCTCTATTTAATTCACAAAGTAATCCTTCCTTTCGAACTCATAAATGAATGCCCAGCAACCTGGTACATATTTTATTAAGGAAAATAAGCTAATTTCTATTGCGATAATACTTCAGAACCCAGAAAGGGGCTTCCGACATGAAGTTCTTTAAGATGATGATAATGAATTCCTTTTTGCACTGTCAAGAGCAGGCAGGAGAAAAGAGCATGGAAAAGGGCTCTGCGCTAAGTAAGAGTTTGTTTCTGTAGTGACTGCATCAGTTGTATGCTTGCTTAGGTAGGGACAGATGCCAGTCCTCCATGGACATCTTGACAAATATAGATTTATAAGTTTTAATGAAAAAAGGTCTAAAACAGTGCAAGAGAAAACAAATGGAAATTTCCTGGAATTTATGAGTCAAAAGCAAAGAAGGCCAATTGTTTGTATATATGTTCCTGTGAATCTTAAGTCACTAACTATTGCAATTCTACGTATTTCTGATACTCCAATTTTAATTTCAAATAACATGCAATTTTCAGCCTTTCTGTTTTATTTCCAATCAGAAAGAATTGGGACCAAAATTATAAGTTTCTGCATGTGCAAATTCATGTCTCTGTTTTATATTTTTACTCTCTTTGCAGGCTATTAAATGCAATTCAATATTTTCAAGATGGTCTATTTTGAACATAATGAAGTATATTTTAAGAAGTTATTTCAGATTAAGCCTGTAGATAGTCTCTAACAGATCTAGTTGTGTAAGTTAAAGTTGGTATTGCATCGTTTTCCTTTCTTTTTTTGTGTCATCACTTTGTCAGTATTTGCAAGACCCGGCAAATGTGCAAATCATCCTTAATGTACTGTGAGCAAAATCCAGCAGTTCAATATCACCAGTTTATGAAAATCTGGCAAATGAGTGAGATCCCATCTGCAGTATTGTGTCCAGTTCTGGAGCTCCCCGACATAAGGCCATGGCCCTGTTGGAGTAAATTCAGAGGAAGGCCACGATGATGACCAGAGGGCTGGACCGCCTAATCCATGGAGAGAGACTGAGTTGAGCTTGTTCAGCCTGGAGAAGAGAAAGCTCTGGAGAGACCTTAGAGCAGCCTTCCAGTACCTAATGAGGCTACAAAAAGCTATAGGATAACTTTTTCAATGGTATGCAGTCTTAGAGAAGGGAGTAGTGGCTTTAACCTGCAAGAGAGCAGATTTAGATCAGATGTAAGAATAGTGAATATTCAACTAGTAAATAAGAAGTGGAGATTTTATATGTTTAAACAAAAATGTTTTGAATGAAAAATCATAGAATCATAGAATCACAGAATCATAGAACTGTTTCATCTTGAAGAGACCTTTAAGATCATCAAGTCTAGCCTTTGTCTCAGACCTCTCAACCACTAGACCATTTCCCTAAGTGCAATATACCCCCTCCAGGGGCAATGACTCCACCACCTCCCTGGGCAGCCTGTTCCAATGCCTGGACAACCCTTTCAGTAAAGAAGTTCCTCCTCATATCAAGCCTGAACCTCCCCTGTTGCAACTTGAGGCTGTTTTCTCTTGTTCTGTTGCTTGTTACTAGGGAGGACAGATTGACCCCTGCCTCGCTACAACTTCCTTTCAGGTAGTTGTAGAGAGTCATAAGGTCTCCCCTGAGCCTTCTTTTCTCCAGGCTAAACAGCCCCAGATACCTCATCTGTTCCTCATATGAGATGTGCTCTAAATCCTTTACTAGCTTGGTAGCCCACCTCTGGATCCTCTCCAGCATCTCCACGTCCTTCTTGCAGAGAGGGGACCAAAACTAGACACAATATTTGAGGTGCAGCCTCACCAAAGCTAAGTCCAGGGGAATGATCACCTCCCTGCTCCTGCTGACAACACTGTTCCTGATACAGGCCAGGATGCTATTGGCCTTCTTCGCCACCTGGGCACACTGCTGCCTCATGTTCAGCCGCTGTCAACCAATACTCCCAGGTCCCTCTCTGCCTGGCAGCTTTCCAGCCACTCCTCCCCAGGCCTGTGGTGCTGCTAGGGGTTGTTGTGGCCCAAGTGCAGGACCCAGCACTTGGTCTTACTGAAACTCATGGCCTTGGCCCAGCCATCCAGCCTATCTAGATCTCTCTATACAGCTTCTCTACCCCCAAGCACCCTCTTCCCTCTTCCACCCAGCTCAATGTCATCTGCAAACTTGCTAAAGTTGCTCTATCCCCTCATCCAGATAATTAATAAAAATGTTAAACAGAAGTGGCCCCAGAACTGAGCCCTGGGGGACATCACTCGTGACTGGATGCCAACTGGATTTAACTCCATTGACCATGTCTTCTTGGACCCAACCATCTAGTCAGTTTTTCACCCACGAAAGTGTATGCCCCTTCAAGCCAAGAACAGCCCATTTGTCTCAGAGAACACTGTGGGAAACAGTGTCAAATCGCAGAATGATGCATTCCTTTGGCCAGTATAATGTTCTTCCATCCTTTAAAAGACATAGTAGAAATCATAGTTCCTGTGTTACTGCTACACAATTCAAATAATGGCAGATACTACAGTAACTCCACAAATAGAAAGTATAATAAATGTATGTGTAACATGGGTTATCATAAGCAACATTTCTGACTTAATTTAAATATAAATAACATCTAATAGAGCAAATTTCCTGAGTGGTCCTAAACTGCCACTCCTGACTGCAATATGTATGAACAGCCACCAGTAATGCTTTATTAATATTTTAAGTTCTGCATAATAGCTATGCCAAAAAATAACAACAATTTATTTCTGTTTTCAAAAGCCTTTATTTTTCATTTCAAGACATTAAAATATATTTCACAATTTGTATTAATTGTGAGCAATTGAGGTTTTTCACTCTTCAGTAATGAATCATATACTAAGAGCTGTGTTAGTTCTACTATTTTGTTAGTTTCAGCTAATTCACATTGTTGCTGGTCTCAGATTACATGAGTATACAACAATATCTCTGACAAGAATATTTTAAATTCCTACTTTAAATGTCCATCTCCATGAAAAGTTGTGAATGAGATTCTTAGTTCTTTAGAACAGTATAACCTCATTGTGTGAACGGTAACAGAAGACAATATAGATGAAAGGGAGATAATGTGAAACTAAGACAGGTGCTGCATGTTTTTGTACCCATCAGTTCAATTCTGTAGAACTGTATGGTTGGTTGGAAATTTACTTCTTATTCCTAGGATTCAAAAAACTACATAAAAAGACAAGCTACCAAAGAGGAACCAATACAGCAATGTTGCATGGGGAATGCAGAGATAGTGTTACAACTGATCATAAGTCAAAGCTCAGAGTCAGTTTATAGAAGTGGTGACAAGGAGAGCTTCTATAGCTACTTCAGCAACGCAAAAACAAATCAGAAAAAAATCATGGGTGAAGCCCTATGAAACTTCCTTTGGGCAGGCTAGACTGGATGACTCTCAGAGTTCCTTTCCAACCTGAACAACTCTGTGATTTTGTGAATGTGCACATACAGTAGCAAGAACCTTCATCAAAACTATGCTAAGGCAGAAGACAGTTTTACAGCAAAAATTCTTCATGCCAAACTGTGTCTGTCAGCAGCAAGGTTTTGTTCTCCAAAAAGTATTTATATTCGAAGCTGCCTTTTTAGCCAAATTAATGTTTTTGTTTTTGCATACTCCATTCCTTGTGGATTTCACAGTAACCCCTTTGAAAAGGGTGAAACACATTCTTAAAAGCATCCCCAAAACTGTTTCTAATTTGAGCATGTAGCAAATAACTTGAACACAAGTGTTACAATTTCACTTAACCTTAAACATGTGAATAGTCAACAGAACAACTCAGTAACTGAAAGTTAAAACCGTATTTATGTGTTGAGTTTAGATTACTGCTCTGGAAGGCAAAGAAAATAGCATTATTGCTCCTCTTTTGTGTCTGAGGCTTAGCAGTCTGTGTAGTAAAGTAAACAGTTTGCATAGTCTTAACCCCTGGAAGCTAGGTAGTCACAGACTAGAAGCCTAGAAAAAATTCTGAGGAACTCCTGCAAGATTTTCCAGGTAAGATATAGTTCCCAGCCATCAAAAATTATGAGCGTTCCAAGCCAGAGTGAAATTTTAGATGGAAAATGAACTAGATATCTTATCGGAAGAAACAAATCAAGTGTATAATTTATATTACTAATGTGATAATATTAAATAGATATTTATCATATCTTTAGCTAAAAATAAATTAGTATCTTGGAAATTAAGTGAAGACTTTACAAAGGTAGGCAAAAAAGATGTTATTTCTTGGTGAATCCTTAAAATCTGAACAAATCAGATTAAGTCTGTCATCAACTCTATCTGCAACAGTACAGCTCACATTCATACAGTGACACAGAAACTAATTCATACAGAAAGCTGAAGTAAGATGTAATGTTTTGGAGAATAAGACTTATCAAAATCCCCAACTCAGCCTTCTCTTAGAGAATAAAGATCTCTATGATGAGTTGCCATTCTTATACAGTATTATTGTTTGTCACGGTATCACAAAATCACAGAATCTTAAGGGTTGGAAGGCACCTTGAAAGATCATCTAGTCAGAATAACAAATCATCTAAGATATCATGGCTACAGAGAAATCAACAGTGTTGTAAACTGATAATCCCAGCTGATCCTAAATTGCTGTCATGTCAAAAATAGTGGGATTGTGATAAAGATTTAGCAGTCTGTTAATCATATGAGTCTTCTGAACATTTCTGAGCACGCAGTTATTTGGTTTCAGGATCCATCTCATGAGAGGGGAAAGTTGCAGGTTTTCCCAGCCTCAGTGGGTTATCAGTAAGGCAGAGGAACTCCTTGGAAGGCTAAGGAGCAAGAGAGGGAAACCAGTCTTGGTGTCACTGGACACAAGGTCAGTGGACCTAGAACATTATGAGTCTCTGGGAAGCCCATGTTTGCTTAGAGTTGCAGTAGGCATAGATTTGTTCACTCAGAACCTCATAGTTCAAAGCATCTCTCACTGCATCTCTTCCATCTTCAGTGTCCAGACTTTTGTCAAGGTTAGATACCATACCCTAGGTATTTCTTCCTGAATATTTCCATCCATTCCTTTTACTAATGTACATACCAATAATTACTTTAATTTAAAATACTTTTATGCAAACAAAGCAAAAATAGTAAGGGAAAAAAGAATATAATTATAAAGTATTCACTTAGCAAAAGCCATCTGGTATTTATCTATGTCATTAATTGACTTCACAGATAAAGATTTCAAAGAGAAGCCATGTGGGAACTGGAAATTAGGTAGTTTCAAAATTTCTGGTTGTGGACTCTCCTTGCTTGGAGGTCTTCAAGACCCGCCTGGACATGTTCCTATGTGACCTGATCTAGGTGACCCTGCTTCTGCAGGGGGTTGGACTAGATGGTCTCTAAAGGTCCCTTCCAACCCCTACCACTCTATGAAAGTCTTTTTCACATGGCTAAAAAAATCAAAATACTCTTCAAACTTCTGAAATATTTCACACTGGTATATTTTGCTCTGTTTTAATGGGATGCCTTCCAAATTACCACATTCCCATGTTTCAGTGCAGATTGAATGCCACTTTGTTTCACTGGAAAATTTTGCAAGATCTATCTACAAGGAATCAGCTGTCTACAAGACACTCCTAAACACTCCTTAAAAGAGAAAGGGAAATTCTAGAGACATTTCAGATGACTGCCTCTCATCATTGTTGGTTGTCATCACCCCAGCGCCGTATGCATATCCTGTAGATATCTCATCTGATCTATACTCCTGTCTACTCAATCACATCTTCCTTGGACATAAATAACTCCATCCTACGGCTTTTAGTATCATTTCTCTGAACATGGGCATGCAATACGTGCAAAAGACATCTTGTTATGTTGCATTGCCCAAAGAGTCAATGGTGCACACAGCATTATCAGTTAATTTTCACTTGAATAAACCAACACTGCTTGTTTTGATGTGCTTTTTTTCTTATTTTGTTTCAAGCTACTCAAAGCGTGCCACTGTTTAGTGACATTTTGCATTTCCACCATCTAATTTTTTAAAAATATGTATTTAACAGAGAGTTTAATATCTTAAAAGTAAAGAAAAAAATCTTCTTCAGGGAAAGCAAAAGAAGTTTGCAAGTCATAGTTTTACTAGAAGTAGGAGCATGTGAAATTGCAGGAGAAGTTACTGTACACTTTCAACCTTGGTGAAAGCCAATGAGTAGCTTTTGTATTACAACTGCTAAAAGAAAACATTTCATGTGATGTTTTATTGTGATATGGTAATTTTATGCTTTCCACTTTACAGATTTGGAAAAAAAAAAAAAAAGCTAGAGTCCAGTTTGTTCCCATCACAAGAATTACTTGCAGAGCTTCTGGAAGCATATTCCACATGTGCCTGTGATGCATGCCAGAAACAATAAATGAGTGTCATTTATGGTGGCTCTGTTGTTATCTACAGCTATAGAGAGCATAGAATAAGAGCTATGCTTTTGAAAGTTTGTGAAGGTTTTTAAAGCTCTGTTTTAGCTTGAATGGGAGATGGTTGGGGGGAATAGGCTACCCTGTGAGGGATTTTAAAGGAGTAGCTGGGAAGAAAACACAGGTTTGAATTTAGAAAATCTCCAAAGAATTGAAGCATGTCGCCAATACTATGGTGCATATATACCAATATACACTGATACACAAGCTCAGGTTTGGAACCATGCTTTTTTATGACATCTGACTGACTGTCAGCACTGCACACTTGCAAGTGTGGGCCTGTAGCGTGTAGGCACACAGCACGCACTGCTGTGTTTGTAATTATATGCAATGAACAGAGGAGTAGATAGCGGGACATTTGATTGCAATTAAGCAGATTGCATTCATTTTTAGCAAAGGTGAAGAAAAAGCTGTTGAGAAAATCCAGCCGAGTCCCAGTGAATGTCTGAAACCGATATTCACAGTAAATGTGGGTGGGCGGTCCCGAACTGTTTATGTATACCGGCCAAGAGACAGCAACACCAGGAATGCCAGCTGCTGGAAACCAGATGAGAAGGTACAACCAGCTTAGTGGGACACAGTACATGCCTCTGGAAGAAAGCATTACAAGAAAAAGCTACAGGACAAAGTCACATCATACTCAACATTTGGAGACCTCTCCTCAACAACATTTGACAAACTGCTTTCAAGAAGTGTAATTTATTAAAAGTTGTAGCAACTATCAAAAGAACTACAGTGCAACATGTGACCAACAAAAAAACTCCAAGAAATGGAGGTGGGAAAAATTTCCCATTATTTTAAAATACAGTCATAAATTAGTTAATTATTTTAAGTTACAAAGGCTAGAGGAACTGTTTCTAGGGTTAACTTTTCATAGTGTTAACAAGTTAACTTTTTGTCTTATACTCTTTCCAGGAAAAAGTGAGAAGGATGAAAGTCTCATTGAAACTTCGTATTTCTTCACTAAAAAAAAAAGAAAAAAAGCAAATGAGAAAACTGTTCTCAGATTTCTCATAAAACCAGCTCCTATTGCGTTTCCTTGAATATTTGTTCTCTGGCTAGTTAGGCATGAAGAAGAGAAGTGAACCAGTATTCTTTTGTTGATAGCCTACTCATACTGATGAGATAGAGATATCCTCCAGCCACAGGCCCTCATCAAAGGCAGCTCTGTATCAGGATGACTCATAGGAGGGGACAAAGAATAGGGGCTGGGTAGGAATTTGTAGTATTTTTTTACATACTTCATTAGTTGACATACTTTTAACATACTTTTAACATACTTTGGAAAGAAATCCCCATCATCTTTCTGAGTAAAGCAGAGTGCAGTGGTGACACATTGATATTTAGATTCTGATGCTGAGAAAAGTTCAGTTCCCTGGAGAACAGAAGAGACAAAAGAAAATCCACCTCCAGGCCATTAGAACTGAAGCCATAACTGAATTTGTTATCCAACAGTGGAAATAAGGAATTATTTATTTTCTCTTGCCTTTTCCTTCCCCCCCCGCTTTTTCTTCCTTTTTTTCTTTCCATTTTTCATTTTTCATTTCCATTTTCCCATTTCCCTTTTCCTTTTTCCCCCTTCCCCCTTTTCCCTTCCCTTCCCTTCCCTTCCCTTCCCTTCCCTTCCCTTCCCTTCCCTTCCCTTCCCTATGCAATGTTGTATTTTTTTTAGTAGTAGCTTCAAATTTCTGGAAGCTAAAGCTAATAAAAATAAAACAGTTTTGTCTGGGCTGTTTGGTTTTGGTTTTTTTTTTGTTGTATCAGATTATCCAAATTTTCCAAGTTTGACTGGATGTGGTATGGTAATTTAACTGAATTAGACAAAGGAGGGGAAGATGCCTATTTTTTCTGAAACAGATACTTCTTAGCTTCAGCTTGAAATTTTTTTGAAAGTTCACACACACACACACACACACACACACACACACACACCCTCCCCCCTCCATCTGTAGATAACTGCAGTGCTTTTGCCTAGGCCAGGTTTTTGGTAACAGGGGAGCTACAGGGGTGGCTTCTTGAAACAAAGATCTGCCAGAAGCCTCCCCTGTAGTTGACAAGGCCAGTGCCAGTCAATGCTAAGATGGACCCACAGCTGACGCACGCCTGGCCAATTAGTGACTGAGGTAACACTTCTGTGAATAATGTATTTGAGAAGGGGAAGAAGTTGCTGTGCAGTTACTAAACTGCAACAGCAACAGGAAATGAGAATGTGAGAACACATGTGCAGACACCAAGGTCAGTGGAGAAGGTGGGGAGGAGGGTGTTTAGGCCCTGAAAGAAAGACTCTCTTGTGGCCTGTGGTGAGCACCATGGTGACATATCTGTGCCCCTGCAGTCCATGGAGGCCACTGGGGAGCAGAGATCCACTCGCAGCCCATGGAGGGCACCACGCTGGAGTGGGTGGATGCCTGAAGGAGGCTGTGACTCCATGGGAAGCCCATGTTGGGGTAAGTTCCTGGCAGGACCTGGGAGCCCATGGGGAGAGAGAAACCCACACCCGAGCAGGTTTGCTGTCAGGACTTGTGACCCTGTGAGGAACCAAGGCTGGAGCAGTCTGTCCCTGAAGGACTGTTCTCCCTATGCATGACCCATGTTGGGGCAGGGTGTGAGGAGCTGCCCCCGTGGGAGGCCCTATGCTGGAGCAGTTCATGAGGAACTGTAGTTCCTGGGAAGGACCCATGCTGGAGAAGTTCATGAGGGACTGTCACCCATGAGGAGAGACCCCACAGTGTAGCAGTGGGAAGTGTGAGGAGGCCTCGCCCTGAGAAAAAGCTGCAGCAAAGTCCATCTGTAATGAACTGATCTCAATCTCCACGCCCTGCACCACTCAGGGAAGGAAAGAGAGTCCTGGGAAAAGGGAGGGATGGGGGAAGATGTTTTAAGGTTTAGTTTTATTTCTCCTCTCCCTATTGTGTTTTGATTGCTCATTAATAAATAAAATCGTTTCTCCTCAAGTCTGTTTTGCCCTTGACACTAATTGCTGAGCAATCTTCCTGTCCTTGTCTTGACTCACAGAGATCTCGTTTGTATTTCTCTCCCCTCTGTACAGTTTAGGAGGTGGAGTGATACAACAACTTGGTGGGCATCTGACATCTAGCCAAGGCTAAACCACCACAGCAACAATGAAAATGACCATGGTCACAGAATAATAGCCATAAAGAAGAGAAAGGGGCACATGTTTGCTATGTCTATGCAGAATTACCTCATATAGTACTTCCGTAATAAACTGTAACTCCTAGTTTATGTGGCAGGTTTCCCACTTCTCTCCTGCAGGCGCTGTTCCATATGCAAGCAAATTGCACTCTGAGGAAGTGTTCTCTTTTTCTCTCCTTCCCTTTGGAGTGTCTTTGTCACTGATTTCACTCCACTCGCCTCAAAATTACATTTCTTTCTGGTTGCCCTCTCAAAGTATTTGCAATATCTAGATGACCCCATGTTTTCTCCATTTAGACCTCATAAGTAGTTCACAGAAGGCAGGACTTATGGTCAACAAGACTCTATTGATACCCAGAAATTCACCATCACTCTGTTTGTAAGACCAAGTACTCTCTTTTTTTTTTTTTCCCCTATAATATACAGATTCTATTCTTAGTATATTTCCTTAGCTTTCTGCCTTCGCTTAGAGGAAAAAATCTGGGATAACAGTTGCTAAGAGTAAGAAGGTCAATATATTGATCTGCTAGAAAACTCTTTTTGAGCATACAAGATCTCAAAGAGCTCTCTTCTTCAGAAGTGTAGGTTAAAAAATTTACAGTACATACAGTCTTAAACCAAATATTGTGCATTTTTTAAGCTGTCCTGCTTTAATGTATTTGCCAAAGTTCCATTTTAGTATTCAATATTTTCCCCATTGTCATATTAGTGGTATCATCAAGTGTTTCAAGGGAGTCGGAGTTAAGTGTTAGGTCTCCAGAAGTGAATGGAATGAACACTGTTTAGCTGAGGTGGCATAAAGCAGGAACCTTCAACACTGTAAAAGAGAAAAATATCATATAGAATCAGTATACATTGATGCATTATTATACATTAAGACTGACAGTGTTGGCCCGTCACTGTACATATCACTAACATTTCACTGCAAATAGGTAATGAAGGGCCAAGAAACTGCTGGCAGCAAAAACATTCCACATGCTATTTTTTGGGTAAATTTGTATGTGTAAGTTCAGCAAACTTTCAGAATAGCTGTAAATACCCTAATCTGGTGTTTGATAAAGAATTTTTACCTCATGACTGAGAAAGAAAAGACAAGAAAATAAATTCTTTTTCAGCCACATTCAAAAAAATGGAACAACAGAAAGTTATGAAGACAGACAGAAAGTTAAACCAAGAAAGAAGTCTGTGGGTATTGGAAAATGAGTTTGTCTGAAGCCCTAGAGAGAGAAGGGCATCTGCAGTTTGTCCTCTCTGGCATACTGATTTATAAATATCTGATTTACAATACACTAAACCCTCCCTCGGGTCAGAGTGTTTCTGAAGCACGGTAAACACAAACAGATATGCTGTAACTGTCCTTTCTGTTAAAAAGTTAAAAAAATAAAATTAAAAAGTGTTTTTTTACTCTGAAATCTGTCTTTTGATATTTAAGTTAATTAATTATAAGAAGGGCATTATATATATGTTTGTATGTGTATATATGCATGTAAAAGAGACAGATTTAAGGGAAGTAGAAAATGTGTTATTTAAGTAATAATGAAAAAAGCCAGACAGCATTTAATTCTCAGAGAGGATATCTTTTCTCATAGGTGATTAGTGACCAATGTTTATGTTGGATCTGTATCAATATCCATTTTAAGCTAGAATCATTAGTAGATTCTGTCTTCAGGCCAGTTTAAAACTATTGTTCAGCTCCTCTCTCTTCTCCTTTAAACACAACCACTGGTAACAAAAATTCTCCATACAAAACTTGGGTCCCTCTGTTGCCTGAAATCCAGTGCAAGACGGCTGGCTTAGCAAATGTGTTTCTAATGCATACTCAGTGAAAACAATCTAGCTATGTTGATGCCACAGTCCTAACTGGAGGAATATGCAAGAGGCAAAGTTCTACTCAGAAAAGCAAATATGTATTTTCCAAAGTATTTATTAGAAGCACATCTGTTGGATCAAGAAGGAATTTTTTCCTTATGTAATTTCAGAAGGGAAACACACAATCACCATTTTGCTCATTTTAAAGAAAAGTTGTAATCATAAAACACAAATAATACTTTAAAAGTTAAAAGGAAATAGGACTCCACAACTTTGAAGACAGAAAAGCTGATGTGAATTTCTACACCCAGATCAGAGTAGCATTATCTTACCAAAATGTCTGGCAACAGTTACTTTTTAGAGAGCTATTTCCTAAAAATAGAACTGCCAGTGAAACTCTAAGTGCTTTGGTTAGCCATCATAGACTTATTAACTGCTTCTGAATAAAACATGTAGTTTAAAATTATGAAGAATACTAGATTTCTGTGTGGCACAGAAAAAGATGATGAAAGAGAAAAAATGTTGTGAAGCTGACCATAGCTGGAGCTTATTCACCTGTTGTGATGGCAGTTAGACTGTCAATGAAAGGCTGATGGAGACCACCGAGAGGAGTTTTTAAAAAGCTGTTGGAAAGGTCAGGAATGCATCAGGCTTCAGACAATAAAACAATATAAATGTTGTCATAGATCAGAAGAATTTGAAATATGTAATTTTACTACTTTAACTCTTGTGAAACAGCAATAAAACTTATCACAATAAGAACCTGGCAAAGTCTACACATACTTGTTTTGCCTTTAAAGAGTACGGAATCATTTAAAGGTTTGTCTTTATCTTGTTAAAAATGGTTTTAACAAGTGGCAGAACTTAATCCTCCGTAATTCTGGAAGCATTCTTTGCTAAGAAGCAAGTTTTCTCCTCTTTATATTCATATTCTTTAAAACTGTAGACAAAATTTACAAAATGTGCCTAAAAGTTCTGAAGAAATATAATTTAATTCAGAGATACTTTATGAAAAGTTTCCACTGTGGGAGTTTTGATACAAGGAAGACATCCAGCTAGACTACCCTGATGGATGATCTAAGTGACCAGAAATGTGTGTGTGCACATGTGTAAGAAACTCACAGTGAATTTTACAGTGCTTGGTCTTTGTTTTCTTCACTTAATAACACAAGACATTTTCTGAATTTAATTATGGTAAAATCTGCAGTGACTGTAAAAATAAGAGAGTAAAGGGGAAAATTGTTTAGTCATTCTTTTTCTTTAATCTTAAAAAAAAAAAAACAAAACAAAACCAAGCTTGGGTTTTGAACACTGGGAGAGTAGCACTACCAGGTAAGAAGACAAGCCCAAACTTACATAAAGAAAGCATCTTTCCAGCACCTTCAACGAACACTGAATTCTGAAGAAATATCACAAATGTCTAGTCAAAGTCTGGCCACTGTTTCGTCACAATAAACAACATGAATAGTCTAATTAGTGGCAAATTGTAATAGCTCTTGCAGTCTCTTACACCATAGAGGCACTTAACTTTCTGCAATCACTCCACAGCTACTAACTATGCATCTAACCAAGGATACTCTTAAGTGCATCTTGTCTAGGGATGAATTAGTCAAGGGAAAATGTACTAGAGAAACCAAGAGTGAAAGTTAAGATGAATCTGCCCATGTCAAAGGCAGACGCGGGGAGAAAGTAGATATGAGGGAAGACTGTGGAGAGCTGAGTGACTACTCTTAGGATGAGAAAGATGAAAAGGGTGAAGTTCATCGAATGTTATTTTAGAAAGAGCAGCCACTGTCCTGTGGAGCTGTTTTCAACAGGTTCATAGCTCTCTTGTGGCCATAGCAGTACAACTTTAACTTTCCAAGACTTGGAATTAGGCTAAATTACTATTTTACTGGTCTTTGCAATCTGCTCAAGTAGGTTGTTACCTGTTTTTCGTATCCTAAAGTCACAAAGATGTGATTAATTACAAGATAACATTGCAGAATGATACTCATCTGCTTCTTCTGTAATAGAAATCTTTTTATATGTAAGTTTAAAAAAGCATAGTTTGTCCTTGTAACGTCTTCTCTTGGAGATCCAGAGACTTACAGACTTCATGGGACAGATACCTATCTGCATTTAAGTCAGACATTTCTGCTATTTGATTTGGTAGATGTGCACAGTGTTTGCACCAGGAATAGCCTTTGTGTTCCAGAAAAGCAACAGAATTTAACCACACTCCACTCACAGTGCTGTGTTTTTGCTGATTTCCAAGAATAATGTCCAGAATAAAGTAGATTTTTAATGACATAAGACTTTCATACAGAGTAAAGGATACTGAGGCGTTTGATATCAGATTTAGAGGGAACTAGAGTGTTAGCAGCATTTTGGCAATCATTCTGAGCTTCACATCTGTTCTGTGTCCTTGATATCACAACATTTTTGGATGCCTATATATTGATTAAAAGCAACACTACACAAACCAAGGTGTCATTCTATTTCCCTTCCCCTTTAGATCATTTGCATAGAGACTTCCATGAAAGAAATGTACAAACTACTGTCAAATCATGTAAAATGCAGAGTCATATATTTATATGAAACTTCCTCTCTCCTGAGCAGTTGTCCATAGCAACACTTCTCTTTCATAATTTTTACATGAGAGAATCTACTATGATTATTTAGTTGAGGATTAAAATTGCTGACTAAATGTTGTTACAGTTATCCACCTCTTCTGTGTCTCTCAGCTGACAATGCAATACCATTGCTTATGCTCCAAACTGCTTTACCATTTACACATCTTTCCACTTTCAATGAAACCTACCTAAATGGTCATTGCAGCCTGATTGGTCATGATCCCAAGCACTGTCCATCTTGCTGACCCTGTAAATGAAGTGGCCCAGAAGCTTTCCTCACAGCTCTTCACCTTGTGAGAACCACCAACAGCAGCAAGTGGTACAATTATACAGTGTATGCAAAGAAAACACTGAAGAGCCGCCTTTAGGCTTTATGTAAAATACTCTGAAGTAACTGTGCACTACTCATGAGCCATGTGACCTGGAGAAGGATTCACAGAGGAGTCTGTCTCTATGTGCTCCTACAAGACAAGTTGTGCACGAACCAAGTCTATCTAATCCACAACTCAGTTGTTTCACAATGTGAACAGGACCAACACCAGACCAAGAAATTAGATGAATCTCTATTACACACAGTGTTCCAAAACATTGTAGATTCATCCATAGTACTTCACAAAAATTCGGGCCTCAAAAACATTAAACTAGCCTGTAAGTAATATACTGATTCAGTTCTGAAATAGTAATATTAAAGAGAAAACATTGCAATCTCACAATAAGCTAAAGAGGTCAGGAGAGAATTTTGTTTCAAAATAGATACAATATATCATGAAAGATACTAGGCAGATAATAATTTCAAAATATTCCAGAACCTGATAGTTAGATTATACCTGCACAAGTTTAATTTTCTGTCTACAATTACCTTAGCCAAAGGTGATTTAATAATGAAATAGGATATAGAGTGCGCACATATCAAGTGAGGCGTACTGATAACATGTACATTTAAGTACATATGAAACATTTTAAACTACGAGTCAATCTTTGTTTCAGTGTAGTTTTCTTTCCTAAGTTTACCTCTATATAGAAATAATAATAGTCCAGTTTCTCAGTTTTTAATGATACCAAAAGTTAAATGCTGGGGTGGGGAGTAAGATGAGAGAATGAAATGAGAGCTAAATCTACATTGACTAAAACCACAAATATATACTCAGTGAAGAAAAAATGCTGTAGTTTTTGAGATAAGAGATAGCTTTGAATGTACAGTAGCTCATTTGTTAATGAATGCAGAATAACCAGGAAATAAGTCCTGCTTCATTGTGACTGCCCCACAGTTACTTTAAACCTTATTTTGCAACAGCATGTGAAGAATAAAAACTTCTTAAGCTGGTTGTCCTTCACTCTGAGACAGGATAATCTTTGAGAAACATTTTACGGTGCATCTTTCGAAGAAAAGTGCATTAGTCTTTACTGAAAAAACATTTGGTTGACCTTGAAAATAAAGCATTCATGAGAAGTATGGGGAGAAGTTTTCATTATTCCTTAAGCCTACCCTTCAGAGAGACAAAAAATTCCTTCCTCCATTGCAGCTCCACAATACCCAGTTGCCAGGCAACTGATCTCTTATGGCAGATCTCCATGGCAACTGATGTAAACAAAATCGTAAATCCCATTACCTAGCTAAATAGTAGGGCTGTGCACAGGAGAAAAGGAGAAAAAAAAAATCAATCTGAAGTTTAAGAACATAATATCAGAGTGACAATGAGATTTCAAAAACTAGATTGCTGATGTTGATATTGTGGTTAATATCAAAGTTTCTTTTTTTCCATTTTTGTTCAGGCCATTCCAAACCAGTTTTCTCCTAATTTAGTAAGCATACTTGCAGCATAATTAAGCTGGCTAAGAAACACACTGTACTTGACAGGTAAAACTTCAGTCACAGTTAAGACCAATCTGTGCACAGAATTCTGCTAATACTGTTACAGTGCATTGAAAAGCCTTTGGGGAAGATAAATCAAAAGCTGAAGAAGTTTGGTAAGCAGCAGTGGCTAAGAGGACAGTTTCACAACTTGCCTACTGGAAACTCAAAACAGAAAGGTACAAAACCTAGTTCACTTTTGCTCCCTGTGCACACATGGCCACAAAAGTAGGTCAGGTTTGAACACAGGCTCATGGGCTCTTCAGAAGGCTCTTACAGATGGTGAAACTGTGGCAAAAGACCAGGACAAGGCAAAGACCTGAACCGCACAAGTGGAGTTTTCTTAAATTCAATGGTAGTAGGTCTAAAATCCATTTGGACATCCACATCAACAAGTCAATTTAGCAGCACCCTTAAAAGATGGAAACAATACAGTTTTGCATCTTCAAGTAGAAAAAAGGCTTCATTAGCATTTATTTGTTTCACTTAGTCTTTATTTTTTTGTATTCTTTGCTGTATGTTACAGATAACAAATTTCTGGGTCTTTTAAAACCAACTTCCTTCTGGATAGACTATGTCTTTTGAATACCAGTTGGTGCCACAGTCTCCCCTAAGTTGTTATATGTTTATCTCACTACATTTTTTTATTACAATTCATGCACCTACAAAGTAACCCGCTTTATTATACTTCTAAACATGATCAACATGCATTTTTCCTTTATTTCCAAGTATAAATAAATCAAGATACACACAAATCTATTTGAACTATTTTTAAAATACGTCCATATGATTTCTTTTTTGATAAATGTGCATTCAAGTTACACTCCTAAGAAGGAAATTATTTCACCCAAAATTTACATCATACTTTTCTTATCTGCATTTATAGCACAGACAAACTGAACAATTTTAGAAGCAGATGTATGATTTGTGATTGCATATTTAATGGATTTTTTCTAAAGTATGCAGAAGTTGAAACTTCTTTATTGACTGCAAAGTAGTAATAGCATCAAGAGTGTTAGAATTTTGAGGGTATACAGATTATGCTTAAGTACTGACTATTCTTTACATTAACTTCTCTAGTCTTTTAAAAACACTATACATTATCAGGATTTTGCATGGATCCATCTATAATAAAAGAAACTGAACCTTTTACAGACATCCTCGTTGAAACACCTTACTTCCTCTACACAAGACCCTCATTGCCTCAGAGTGGTATCATCTGAAAAAGCATTAATTAATGGTGAAGCAAAAACAGAAAGCTTTTTCCATAAGTCCATACATTCTAGGCCAAACAATATACTTTGCAGCTTACATTTGGCAGTGTATTACAGTATTCCATAGCCAAAAAAAAGGACCAGTCCACAGTCTTCTAGAAACAGTAAGTGAAATTAACTATACTCCTGCCAATGGTAATTCATTACATTGTTTAGCAACTTTCTAGCCTCTAAAAACATATTCTGATAGAAAGTCAGACATACCAGAAACGTCATGAGGTACTTTCCTAGTTCTGACTGTGTGGAGAATCTAAGTTTCCTTATAAGAATGTTGGGGTTTTTTAGGTACCCTCTCTCTCTTTCTTGATTAAATTATATTCTAACTGCTTCACAAATACAGTTTGAGTTAGAAATGGGTTGGAACAGTAAATCCGCTTATGTATCTTTAATTTACCACAAAATGCACATGAGTACTAGACGATTATATAGGCCAAGCAGGAACAGTAAAGGAACAATGTATTTTATTGTTTGGATGAGGAAAGCTTTATTTGGGTACAGAAGCATGAGCAGATTTCGTGTATGGCCTGAGACTGGGTGGCCCTTCTTGTGCACAACGCAACATAGCTTGAGAAACTATGGTTATGCTATGGCTATGCCAGTGTCTGTTTAGACCCGAGCCTGACAGATGAGGTCTGGAAAACTGTGACTGAAGGATGTTGTTCCTTTCCAGACTGTTGGAGAGTTCAGGGAGAGTTAGGAATACAAAAGAGAGACTTCTGTCATGAAACAGCTTCGCTACTGCTATCCAGAATTGCTGTTTTTTAACAGATAGGACAAACAGAGGATAGTTTTAAGTTTTTCCTCACAGTATTGTAACAAAGGTATTAAGAAATTAGATCCCTTTCAAACAAAAAAAAGGGTATCTGTGGAACATGAAAATTTTGGCCTAAAATGCACATGTAGACTTTAAAAACTGAATAGGTTTTAGAGATGGTTTTGCTTGTTTTGCTCAATACATCTGACCATAAAACCTCAGGTTTAATGGCTGAAGCGTTTTGGATGTCATCTACCTTGACTTCAGCAAGGCTTTTGAAACTGTCTCCCACAACATCCTCATCAGAAAGCTCAAGGAGTGTGGCTTGGATGAGTGGACAGTGAGATGATCGAGAGATGGCTCAATGACAGAGGCCAGAGGGTTGGGATCAATGGCACAGAATCAAACTGGAGGCCCGTGGCCAGTGGAGTTCCACAGGGATGGGTTCCAGGACCAGTCTTGTTCAACATCTTCATCAATGACCTGGATGAGGGGACAGAGTGTACCCTCAGCAAGTTGGCTGATGACACCAAACTGGGAGGACTGGCTGATTCCCCAGAAGGCTGTGCTGCCATTCAGTGGGATCTCAACCAGCTTCAGAGTTGGGCAGAGAGGAACCTCATGAGGTTCAACAAGGACAAGTGCAGAGTCCTGCATCTGGGAAGGAACAACCCCATGCACCAGTAGTGGCTGGGGGTCGAACTGCTGAAAAGCAGCTGTGCAGAGAGAGACCTGGGAGTCCTGATTGATAATAAGCTAAACATGAGCCAGAAATGTGCTGTTGTGGCCAAGAAGGCCAATGGCATCCTGGGATACATCAAGAAGAGTGTGGCCAGCAGGTCAAGGGAGGTTCTTCTCCCCCTCTACTCTGCCCTGGTGAGGCCTCATCTGGAGTCCTGTGTCCAGTTCTGGTTTTCCCAGCTCAAGAGGAACAGGGAAGTGCTGGAGAGAGTCCAGCACAGGGCCATCAAAATGATGAGGGCAGTGGAACATCTTTCATATGAGGAAAGGTTGCGGGAACTGGGGCTGTTTAGTCTGGAGAAGAGGAGATTGAAGGGAGATCTTATTAACATTTATAAATATCTAAAGGGTGGGTGTCAGGAGGTTGGGGAATCCTTTTTTTCTATAGTAGCTAGCAACAGGATGAGGGGTAATGGGATGAAGCTGGAACACAAAAAGTTCCACTTAAACATAAGAAAAAACTATTTCACTGAGAGGGTGCCGGAGCAGTGGCACAGGCTGCCCAGAGGGGTTGTGGAGTCTCCTTCCTTGGAGGTCTTCAAGACCTGCCTGGACATGTTCCTAAGTGACCTGATCTAGGTGAACCTGCTTCTGCCGGGGATTGGACTAGATGATCTCTAAAGGTCCCTTCCAACCCCTACCATTCTATGATGCTTCCATATCTATGATGATGGCATTGTATACAGAATGTCATAGCTTTTTAAGTCAGTAAAAATGATAATAAATGGACTTGAGTGGTGTAGGAGAAGTATAAATAGGCAAGGAAAATAAAGGTAGCCAAATACTTAAGCCTATTCTTACCTCCATGTTGTGTGGAAGAGAATAATGAAAAAGGTGCCCAGCACCAATTGGCAGTTGTCCATATCACAAAACTACCACAGAATTTGACACAATTCAACACAATTTCTGTTTCTGAGAGGCCCATGGCTGGAAACATACTGATGCTGTAGATCACAAATTTATGAACAGGCTGGGTGAAAAAAAAAAAATTCTGTCCTTTCATAGACTGGCCAGAAGGAAAAAAAATTACATCTTCAAATCATAGAATCATAGAATTGTTTTAGTTGGAAAAGATCTTTTAGATCATCAAGTCCAACTACTAAACTAACACTGCCAAGCCCACCACTGAACCATATCCCTCAGCACCTCATCTACATGTCTTTTAAATCCTGACACAAAGCAGTCAGACCACCATAGAGAGTGATGCATTCTCCCATCATTTTGGAGGGCAATGAATAGTTAGGACACAGTGATAAATCACCGTCCTTACTACATCCTGTACATCAGATTCTTGTTTAACTGGACTCTTCAGAAATGAAGTTGGTGAGTTCCCATTCACTGCCAGGTAAAGCAGAAACACTGTCCAGGTGGTAGACACAGAAATGTTATCTTCCCTTCTCTTATCTGCTGCAGTACTTCTGCACATCCCACCTGTGCCGATGCATCTGAACTAGTAAAAGAGCAGAACAGAGCCCATTTGACTTATTCTGAGAAATGGCAGGTAAGGCACTCAGAAACCTTTATTCCCAGAAAACCTCCTTTCAGAAACCTCCTTTCTTCACTGCTCCCAATACCTCTACCTCCTCCTCCCTCAATGGCTCAGAGGGGCAGAGAATGGGGGATGTGGTCAGTCTCTCACAGATGGGCTCTGCCACTTCTGTCTTCTCAGAGGAGGACAACTCCTTGCATTCTTCCCCTGCTCCGATACAGGGTCACTGCCACGGGATACAGTCCTTAATGAACATCTCTGGCATGGGTTCTTCCTAGCAGCTGCAGCTTCTGCAGATACAGGGTCTGTTACATGGGACATGGCCTCCTCTGGGCATAATCACTGTCCCTGGAACAGAGTCCCTTACAAAATGCAAACAAATGACAGCTTCATCAGTCTTCTCCACAGGATGCAGGGGGGTCTCTGCTCCAGCACACCTCCTCTTCTCTTCCCTCACTGACCTTGGAATCTGTATGGTTGCTTCTCTCTCTCTTCCAACTCTTCTACCACTAACAGTCAGAAAAGAGGGAAGAACAGCAAGAAGGAACAGGAAGAAGCTTCCTCTTCCAGCTTCTTCTTCTTAAAAAGCGATCATGGCAGCACTCAACTGTCTCAGGCCCCAGAAGTGGCTCTGACTCAGATCTGAGGAGAATTTTGAGCAACTTCTTACAGAAGCCATCTTTACAGCCCCTCTCACCTTACCAGAAACGGCTCCACACCAAACCATGACACCTTAACTAGGCAGACCTGCTTTGGCAGGTGGGTTGGACTAGTTGATAACAGGTCCCTTCCAACCCCCATGATTCTATGAAAAGGGTCTTTGTCATTTTGGTTGATTCAGACTGTAGTCAAGAATGTCTAAATTTCTTCATTTTCAGGACTTTATTGGGTATTCCTGCTCATTTTACTAGGAGCAAAGTTTGGTCCTCACATAAGGGATGCTTGAAGGAGGATGTTATCCTTCCTGCTGCTGTTAACCACTCCACCAAGAAAGATCATTGGATCTTAGCAATAGATGATCCCTGAGAGAAGAATGACTGATCCTTCTGCCCTCCCCAAAGCCATTCCTGATATCAGTTCCCCAAGAGCTCTCATCTTCCCATTGGAAAAACCTGTAACAATATAACATAGAAGCACCAATGCTTACCTGGGTCCTTCATTGAAACTGGTATGTGGCTAATTCTTTTGATGGCTATAACTTTCCAAAACCCACGTTAAAAAACAAACCTCTCAGCTTCCCAGCCCCACTGGAACAGACTAAGAGGGACAGGTTAATCTCTCTTTGTTGCACAGATTACTCACTCGAGTCTTGCATGACTGCTGTGCAGTCAGGTGCCAAACTCACAGATAGGTATGTGTGTATTGAAGACTCCAAAGATGATAACAGTTTGTCGTATGAACCTCAAATCTGGCTGTATTGCTGCTAATGTTTTTGGAAACATGTCACGTTTCACATAGAACCCAGGTCTATTCAGACAAAAGTATGAACCATTTCTTCCAGCACATTAAATGATCTGATGAAATGGAACTGGATTAATATAATTCAACCAAGATGAATAACAATGAATGAGAACAACCTCATACCAATGAAAGACCATTTTCTGTAACAGTAACTCCACTCCAGCCTCCTGAAGAAGATGTAAAAAGTCTATAGTTTTACTGGAAAATGATACGTATTCAACTGAGTTACTGATTTTGTGGCATCTTGCTACCATGCTGCTTCACTTTCTTCTATTTCACAAGAATTAGCACTTTTTTTTAACTCCGTTCCACCATATCTCTCTAATGTCCTACATTCTGTCTGTGCTTGGCAGAAGCATCTCTTGTTCTGTGTTATTGACAGCCTTTCCTGCTGCAGTACCACACCTAACTAAAAGTAATTACACCTATCTTGTATTTAGGTCAGATTTTCCTGCATCTTCTCAGACTTGTTGGAGGAATATTGGATCTCAAGGCTTTGTCATCTTTTTCCACCTGTAGCATCTCATTTAGTAAGAGATGACCTCCTCCTAGAGCTTTTAATGAACAAAGAATCTCTCTATGTTAAGAATAAACAGAGTATATTGACCAGACTGAGTGTATACAGTTTATATCAACATTTAAAAATGTTTATAAATGTAAGAGAGAAGACCAAAACGTCTGACTAGTTGCAGTAAATTCCACCCCTTTATTTGTTTTTTGATACTTTTTAGGGGCAAAATCTTTGCTTCTTTATCCCTCCTGCACAACTGCTTTGTTCCTTGGTGATATGAGAAGTGTTTGGATATGACAGAATACCAATTGTGTGTGAGCCCAAGAGCTTAGCAGGATTCAAGAAAGGATTATACATTTGTAGAGGTAATGAGAACATCCAAAGTTACATTAAACAGAGCAGAAATTAAAGGTATAAATCTTAATTCTTAAATTCTGAAAGCAAGCATTATGAACTTAAAAGCTACACAGAGACTTTTACTATTAAGTAGCAGAGCTTTGTGATTAGCCTGCCATGGTAGTAATACAATTCCTTCATTGCTATATAATCGGTTCTAGTTTAATTCCATTAACTCTGGACAACGGTTTGTCACCTAAAACAAAATGAGTGCAACTGTATCCTGAAGAACTGTATCCTGAAATCAGTGTGGTACGCTGCAGTAAATGTGACAAGAATCAGTGTGACAGGTATACTGAAAATAAAGCAAATACTTCAATTTTTCACAAAGAAAAATCAGTCCTTCAGATTTAATTTTTTTATTCATGTTAAATTCTAAAAGCCTTTTGTTCTCTTCTATAAAACTGGAGATTGGAAATAAGATAAGCAATGGAATGAACAACACAGTTGTTAAGAGAAACTCAGTCTGGAAAAAAATTTCACTGTTTCTCAGTGTTGTAAATAAAAAGTAATATTTGGAATTAAAAAAAAAAATCAACTTCAAAGACTTCCTGCGATTTCTAACAATTGAAATGAAATTAGATTACAAAATCTTTTTCATTTTCTTATAACCTCTCTCTAAAGAGGAGGGAAACCAGAACAAATGAAGGCTCATACACCTCCAGGAAACGCTTGTGTAAGGCTTGTTTATCTTTTAACTAACATTTGTTAACCATGGATTAGAGTAACAGTCTCTTGTAATTATGGCCACTGTTGCATTTGTGGCTATTTTCATGAGGCCAGTGAATCTTTAAATTACAGGATGACCACCCAGGAGCACAAGTATTGAATCAGACACATCTCCATAGGCACCACATTTGGATGATTATCCCATAAGATGACATGCTAACGCACACATACACAACAAAGAAGGTTTATGCTCACAGCTTCAGAGTCACTTTCAGTCCCTGTAGTGGTTTTGAGTTCAATAAAACCAGGGTGGCCTCTGGCATAATGTGTTCCATTTTAGTATGGGAGAAATTGCTGGTGAAGACAGTCTTTGTTAAATACCAGTCATTCTGACAGTTATCACGGCATCAGTTATAACTTCAGGCACTGGACTGCAAGACGAGTTAGGAAACTGGCCCAAGGAAAAAAGTATGGTTTTCTTAGAGACTGTTTACTTTTGAAATAGACATGTTTCTGTACATATGTACACATGCATGCACACATATATATATACACATATATATCAGGTAGGAAGAGAAACGAATCTATTCTTTTATTCCTAAGTGTCTGTATAGTTAAAGAGATTTTACCATGTATTTGTTACTGTCTGGATTACTGTCTCAGGATTGACCATTCAAATCACTTCCAAAACAAAAGACTTTATAATCTTTATTGTGTGGATCATTCATCTTTGGCACTTAAACTGTAGTTGCTTGGGGTCAGATCCCAGATCTAGTTTTCAAAAGCCTGGATCCAAAGAAATCCACCCAGTCAGCAAAGTACAATGAGAGACTCTGCTGAAGCAGCCTTCCTTTCTCTCATAACTGTATGTAAATTGTGCTGGCATCAGAGATGCACCCAGATTATTGCCAGAAGGACTTACAAAGAAATTTGTTCCATCTCAGACTAAAATTTATAATGGTCAGTTTACGAATTCACATCAGAGTCTTGACTAAAAGGCTTTCTGCAGGCCTTAAAGCAGAGCTGGTGACCTTCCCTCAGCCCTCAGCATAGCTATAGGTGTGAAGGCAATATCATACAAAAATAGGTCTTTTCTTCCTCTCATATACCCATTGTCTAATAAATTATCCCTTTAGAATAGAATTTTAGACAGGGACTCAGAACTCTTCAAAAATCCCAGCCTAAGTAAATAGGGGCTAGGAATCTGGCTTTTGCTTAGTTGTCATTCAGTCCTTCTCTAATGCATAAATAATGTGTGTGTAGTATATACACATTTACAGACATGTTTTGATGGCATCTAGGAATTCAAAGAGGATTTGGTTTCCCATTGTGCAGGACATTATATAAACACTGATTTAAAAGCTGGTTCTTTCCCTAGAGGCCTTATGACACAGTCTTAATGCTGTGCTGATGGATGCCTCACCATCTGTGCAAATTCAGTTACCAAATTCTTGCCTAACTGCATTTAGGCAGCGCATATCTGAACCAAAAATCTTGTAGTATAGAGATTTCTAGGTAGACAGTGTAGATCCATGGTGATTCTACCACCATAAAATGTATTTTAAATTACTTCCGGGATAAGCAAAATTCATCTGCAGAGCTTTGAGCAGAGTCACCTGTACTGCATGAGAGGAACTGGCTCTTGTTTGTACAACGTTTCTTCTGCTGGACGGGGGAAATTATTTAACATTTAACATTTATTTAACATTAAGTTATTTAACATTTTTCTATGCAAAAATCCTCAGTCAGACTCAAAACATAGCATGGCTGTACATCATGCAGAGCAGGTACACATGCTACACATGCACTGTATATGTTAATCCTTGCCCAGAAGTATGCTTCCCATTTGCCTCAGTTCTACTTAGGATTGAGATCTGAGGGCACTTTTACCCCTCAGTGCTTGCTCACTGGCTTAGGAAGGGAGCAGCCTTAATTCACTGCTGCAGTTCCTCTGGTTTGGAGGAGTAGAGTCTAAGGAGCACTGAGGGATCACACCTGCCCTGCCACAAGAATGTGGCCCAAGGAAGTGGTGGGTACCTCAGGACCTTCAGGAGAGTAGCAGAGCTTGCTACAGCTGTTCAGCAGATTACAGCCCGTGGTCTACCCACTGGCTCGCCTAATGGCAAGTGAGACCTAATGGGTAGCAATGAGGATTTGGTTCTCTGGTATTGTCTTCTCTGGCTTTCTCCCCTTGAGCAGTCTATGAAAGCATTCCTGAGAAATGTCGCTGCCTCCTCCCTCCTTTCATAGCAAGAATGTACAGAGACATTAAATAATACTTCCTCCTGTGTTTTTTTGTGCTTTCTCTGGGCAGTTGTTCTCTGATAGCAACATCATTGCATAACACTTGCCTTCTTTTCTAAACCTGTGGATTTGGATTCAGAGCACCGGTATTTACACCAGATTATCACTTAGCTCCAACATGGCCTTTCTGTAAAACAGATTTTCCTTGTTGACAGTTAGCAAACACAATATTGACGCTCAAAACTTCATATTGTTTTCTCCTTAGTTTGCGTAGCCACAAGCATATTTTTTCTACCTAGAATATTACTCTGCTTAGACTTTCATTCTGGCAGCAAAATGCTGCCTATGGAGAATAGCTCATTCTACTGTTTCCCTATCAAAAAGAATTTAGGGGAGAAGAAATGGAACAGTTACAAGATGAAACAGCCACAGTTGTGATTATGCTGCATCCTTTACAGGTTGCTGCAACATTTAAGGGTAGCTTGCTTTGGATACCAGAATGATTAGAAAGATCTACTAAAGATATACAAAATCTGTAATTTACACAAAAAAATACTTCTGGCTAATAAGGCAGATGAACTAAGAAGGGTGAGGACCAAGATTGCAGTTAGTAACAGAGGGAAGTTTGTCATATCAAAAAGTCTCCATAATAATTTCAGATACCTCTACAATATTTTTATGGTTATTTTTAGTAATAGATGAAAAATAAAATTAACAGTTATCCCATATTACTAAAAATTGAGTGCATTTCTGGTTTGTTATGGTCAAAAATACCTTCCAATATAATTCTAAGGCAGTTGACCTGTCTTGGTTTTTTTTGTAAGGGTGGACAAGTGACTTGGTACTACATTCACCCACATTACAGCTACATTTAGGACTATAGCTGAATACTTAACAAAAAAAATGCACATTACAATTTTCCTCTGTCTTCACAGTAGGTGTTTTTTTAAGATAACTGAAAACCTGGAATTACATGTCCATCTGCTGCAGAAACAGTGGAAGGTGCTGCATCCTATACATTTCTCATGTTGGACCAGGAACTGATTGTAAGCTATGAAAAATCCTATATTATCTGGACTGTATAGCATCCAGCATTACTGGAAGGAATCACAAGAGCCTTTACAGATTGGACCCCTGAAATTCAGTGGAGTCATGGCACTGATGAGCAGCAGGGCAGTAGTTGTAGGCAGCTTTTTTGCTCACTGTTTTTTCCCCATTTTGTGACTGAGAGAGAAGTTGAGAGTCAACAACCAGCAACTGCTCTGAAGTTGAAGTTTATGCTAAAATTAATCTTAGAACCACAAAATGTTTCATAACATCTTTCATAATAACAGCAGTTTATTGCCTTATGATGCTAAGTCCTTCCCTGTTTCTTCACTCTGAAAAATCTCTATTGTACTGGTTTCTTCCTGTTTCATTGAAGGGAACAGCTTGTACAAATCAATGACGAACCACTCTCCAAAGTTATGAATACCCAGCTATCACTCTCTGTCTTGACTGTCCAGAAAGGCCAGACCCACATCTTCAAATATCTTTCCATTTTTCCACTCTCTTCCCTCTGTGTAAAGAGCTGTGGGTAAAGCCAGGGTATTAGCCAAGCTAGTTTACAGTAAAGATTGAGGCCTTCTAATGTCATGAGAAGCACATAAATATCACTTTGTGTGCCCAGTTTCTGTGAAAAGCTATTTCTGCTTGTAACTGTCATGTATTCTTTTTAAACAAAACTGTGTTCCCTGTTGAAGGCCAGAGGTTGGATTGAAGCGGAAAAGAGTGTTGAATTGAGACTGCTTCAACCTGGGTGTCTTCTACTGAAACTTTACAGATGATCCCAACTTCTCATCTAGGGAAAAAAAAAAAGGATGAGTAAACTGATAATAAAATTAATATTACATATGAGTTGTCAGGTCTTCTAAGAGCTTACTCAGTCTGTTTTCAGATTTTTTGATTCTTGAGTACTCTGGAAAGTTTTACCTGGCTTAAAAATGTCCCTAAACTCTTTAATTCCTTCTTTGGTGGTGCAGAACCTCCTGCCCTCCTTGGTTCTTCTCACAACCAGTGGATTCACAAAAAGACTGCAAGAGTTAATGAGAAAATCATTTTAACAGCAAAAATACGAGACTGAGAGCACATGTATAAAAATGTAAATATAAAAACGCAGATCAGTATTGACTCCACTTTTCCCCTCAAAACAAAATAAACTCACTAACGTTAAAGGCTGGGTTTGACAAGCTCATCTGCAGAGCTTCCACGGTCAGTTACAAGATAATACCAAGAGCAGAACATTTATTATACGCAATGCTGGACACTGTAGGGTTTCATTGTGAATCTGCAAGCAAATGACTGTTCAGCATTTGGATGGAGTACACAGCCAACTAGGATTACCACAGAAAACATGGGACATGAGAAGAATATTGTTTTCTGACCATGAAAAGACCACACACATGGTCTATGTGGAATGCACACTGGACTATCTTCAAAAACATAGAAATTGCATTCTCTGTTATGCTCACAGGCTGATTTAATTAAATATAGGCATAAGGCAGTAAATGTGTTGGCAGTTTCACATTGAAATGCTGCTGTTCTACAAGTCTCTCACAATATTTTATTCTTTTAGAGTGCTACTATATTTTTTCTTTCTCTTTAAAAGACTGTAAAGTCTTGTGAAGGAACATACTTCTGTAAATCAGAATCCTGAAAACATGACAATAATTAATTTGTTAAATTAATTAATAAATATATATCAATTAAGTCACTAAAAACACAGGCATTTATAAGATTAAGGTTTCAGGATATAATTATGTGTCATATTTGAAATTCAAAATATCAGTTTTCAGTTAACAATTTTGAAATTTAATAATAACTTTTTCTGAAAGTATTATTTACTGTTTATTTCTATTACTTTTTATAAACTTATTTATTTTTATATATACCTACATAAATGCCATTTATACTCAGTGTACAGTGTCAAAGCTTAACAGTGGATGAATAATTTAGATTAAAATATTTGTAACCAAAAATGTAGTTAAATAAAACATACTATATCATCTTTGTAAATTTTAGGAACACAATCTTGACCCATTCTCTTGGCACAGTCCATATAACATTGATTTTCTTCTCCAGAAAACATCCTTCCATGAACAAAAGCAATCATTACTGATAAAGTTTTTCCTTCTAAGGTATTTTTTCTAACTATTCTATTACATATATATCCAGCACACTACTACGAAGTCATTGCCTGTACATCTTGCTGCCACATATGGCTGCATGCTTACAATTATACCATTGCATTGGTTTGCACAGGCAGGTAGAAGGTTGTATGAAGGTCATCTTACGCATTTCCCCATTAAAAGCCAGGGACACAAAACCTGACTGAAAGGGGTGTGCAAACTAAAAGGGACATAGCCACTAGCTCGTTTGCCTCTTAAGTGGATGCCTTGCCTGGAGAAACTCAATGTCCTTGGTTGCAGAATCTGCAGGTATGTACACACACCTTCATCGTCTAAGTTCACAGCTTTGTCTAAAAACCGTTTGTTGTTCCAGTAAGAGCAATGAAGTTATGTGTCTCTCATGAATTAAGGCAGAAGTAGACTTAGGGATGGAAAAGAAGCTAATTCTTGTAGAAGAAAATTGTTTTTGTTGTTACAATTTTGACTGCAACACTTCAATGTGTAGGCTAGGCAATGAAGCAATGCTAACGAGAAATATTCACCAAGAATGTGATCATGGACAATAAAAGATCAGACATGAGCAGCGCTAGATTTTCAAGACCTAGAATCAATTTACAGTCACTACAGTCCAGAGAGCTCCTGCTCTGTTGTAGAGTAGAAAAAACTGCCATTTCTTCTACCGTTTCTCGTTTTTTGCCATTTGTAGTGAAGCAGTTCGTCTATCAGATGGTGTAGCAATGGGAGAACTCTTCTACAGTTGTGTGTTCTTCTGATAATGAATTACATTGCATCTTCACTTTTGACCTTTTTTATCTGGGGACTTAACCTCTGAGTTTGGGTCAGGTCTTGCTAACAGGCTGGCCAACAGTTAGCAACACTGAACTTCTGAGAGCAGCATTTCTAAGAGTTTTAGCTTGCTTTCTCTGTGATTAAGAGACATTTTCAAGGCATACTTCTTTGTAGGGTGGTGACACAGTTGGTTACGCATTATTTGTACTACTCTGAATTTACTAGCTCTACTATTGTTTTAAGACTCAAGAGTAAAATTCTCCAAAACTTACTCCTTTGAAGTTGCTTCTTTGAGACAAATCGTTTGCATTCCACATGGCTACCAAGTCACGTCTGCAGTCAATGTTCCTCTGCTCAGGATACATGTCTAAGACTTTCCACTTGCCTGACTGTCTTTGAGGTGGCATCCTGTAGGCATTGGAAGATTTGGGGTTTTTTCTCCCTTTACTGAATCCCAGAGATCTCAAAGTTGTCATAAAAGACACTACTGTGCTTAATAACCTATTTCCAAGGTAGTTGTGATAAACACATTGAGGAGTGCAGTTTGTGTGCAAGTGGCTCTGCATCTAAGGTACCAGTCTGGCCTGAATGAGGCATTTGCCTCCTCTGGTAACTGGAGATATCTGTCACTGTGTAAGTGTTCCTTAAGAGGCACAGCACTGTTTACTCCTGCTTTAAGAAAAATGGTTATTTAAATAAATGACACAGATGGACACAAAATATTTGGAGGAATGAAATTGCTACTCTAGTCCTTACAGTTTCAGTTACATCTCTCCTGCATCTCCCTGATCATTGTTTGCATAGTCCTCAGGGCAAGGTATTGTCTGTTTCTCGGGAAATACGGGGAGAGTGTTATGGAACGACCTGCACTTTTCCCAGATTGACAGCAATATGTTCTGTTTGAGTCTGCATCCATGTACATCTCAATTCAGATTTTAGTGCTGAAAAAGTATATTGTTTTAATCTGCTTTATGTCTAATATCAGTAATAACAGCAGCAATATAACCCATTCTTTCACCAGAATGAAAGCCAAAAGCCACTGTTTTAATGATTTTTCCGTCTCTGCTGTTTATATTTTTATAGTACCTAATAATTGGAGACTATTAGTAAAACAATACTGCATAGGCTACTTAGAAGTCATGTAAAAAAAAACTCATTAGCTGACAAGTTGTTACAGAGAAACACTTAAGTGTTTAAAATAAATTTAAAACAAAGCTCATGAACTCCAGCCTGGCCTTCAGAGTCTGGCACTGAAAGGAGTTCCCCCATATTCTGAAAACCCTTCCATAGAGGAGAGTGAGCTTACTTCCTTAGGAAATTACTCTAGAGGTGTCTGTAAGAGAAAACCAGGCACCACTTTGCAGCTCTACAACTGCAATGAGAGTAGTCATGAATGAACACTGAGCCAAAAGAATGATGCATGTTTACATTATGCTTACTATAATATGCCTGCAAATGCATAAAAATGTAGTGGCTGTGAACAACTGCCACATATAGCACTTAGTATTCAGGAAAGCATTTGATTCTGGGTATAGGGTTCTGTGTCGACCTTCTGCTTTAAAAAATCCTTCTCCAGACAGCTGCAGGATTGGAGAGGTGTATTGCTCTGGCCTACAATGCATACTGCAGCAGATGAGCAACGTCTGTTGATGTGTTTCATTTACAGAAACCTCACTGGCACTTACACAATTCTGGGACTTCGAAGGTAGCAAAGCTCACTTTGTGCCACGCAGTCACTTTGCACTGCCTCAGTGACACAGGGGGAGGCAGTGGATTACATACATGTTTCCTTTGGCACTTGGAAAGGTTCCTCCCCCTTCCTCCCACCTGGCACAGGTTACGCTGGTATTACTGTTTGTGAGACCATATAATGAGTAGGGTCAATGAGACAAGTTGGAAATTACCTTTAAGAAAAGATGATATTTTTGACCTGAGTATATTCCATGATTACTTCATCTTGTGGCTTCATGAGCACTTGCACTGAGAGGACGAAAAATGACACCACTGAGAGGACAAAAAATGAGCATATGGAAGCCACTTATGTGACCCAAAGACTGAAATCCAGGCACGTGTAAACCAGAAGACAACCAACTCACTGGTGTTTGTCTTTTGGGATCAGTTAATGACATTTTGTTTTCACATTATAAATTCTCTTATTCCTCCTAAGCAAGAAGTTTCCCAGAGTGATATATTTAGAGAGAATAAAATAAATGTAAAAGTTGATTTAGATGGTGACTGAAGAAACAAACACCTTTATAATTTCTTTCAGTGTTAGTAAATCCATCTTGTAAGGTAGAAAGTTGTGCTGTCAAGCCTGTAATACGTTGGAATATCAGAGGCTGTTAACAGAAGATACGTTTTGAAGGTGATTTTTTTTCTGCATAGCTCTAAAAAAACCCAGTCTTAATTGAGTTGACCTTGGAGAAAAAAATGTTTTCATGTACAATTCTTGCTTTCTCTTTTGTGTACTCTCCGTGTGATTAGCGCATCAGTGTTTTGATATGCATCACACAGTAAGTGAGCTGGCTCAACAGCCCTCTAAACAAGACCAGAAATATATGTTGATTAAATTCCTTCAAACTCCTTGACAAGAAAATGAGTGTTATAAAAGAGTGCTGAAATGGAATGATTCAAGTAGTGCTATATTCACAACCTAATTCCTTGAGCCTGCCTATTTCCTCTGGAGTTATTAACTTCTAAAGACCTTCTATACCCCATGTGGGCTGATATAGAACAAATTAACTCAGGTCTGAAGCAAGCTAGCATTCAGGCATACCTGTAAATCCTGGCACAGGTAGTACACCTACTGTGAAGTTCTGTGGTCAGCAAAATAGGAGTCTGCAGGCAAACAGGAGATTGGTAAGTGCTGTGCCTAATTTCTGCAGCCATTAGGCAACTTGAGTAGCAAAGTGTAACAACATCCTGTGCTACTGCACAGGCACAAAGCACTCCATGCTCTGATGGCAGGGTGGTGGAGGGAAGGGCAAAACAAAAGAAATAGCCGGTTCTGGAAAACAAAAGAAATAGCAGGTTCTAACTGCACCAAAACCTAACTAAACTTCTGGTACACACAGCTTGGTTGCGTTACAGCATGCTCCTAAGTTAGCTTTCCGTTCTCAAATACTCTAAATCCACATTTGCATCTTGCAGCTAGTCTCAAGGCTACTACATGCAGATGTCAGCTGGTCTTCAAATACTAGTGTTTTGCACTTAGCTTTCAAGTCCTTTGCATAGGACTTTAACAAGCCTCACCCATTAACCTCCTCTGTATAGAAATTCAGAAAGTAATTATTATAAACATTCTGTCATCAATTTTCCTCACATTTTTTAACAACTAGTCTTGAGGACTTTCACTGACTGCAGAAAACGTAATCTTCCCTCATAGTAACTCTTCCATATGATAGTTTATTTTATTTGCATACTTGGTGCTGACACACCATTGAGCATGCTGAGCCTCAAACAAGCACCACGGGAAGCCTGATGGCAGCAAGCTCCCTGTCCCCTTGGTTGCACTCAGTGTGTTCATGTGCCAGAGTAATGAATGGATGGCAAGCTGCTGTTCTTTATCAGAAATCTTACAGATCCCTCATTAGAGAGGTATTAGGAGCAGATAACCTCTGCTTTTTAAAGTCCTCTTTCGAGTGGACAGATAGGAAGAAAATAGTTACTGGTAAATGTAAAGTTAGAGACAGAAGAGAGTCAGCAAAGATTTAGATAGCCTCAGGAAATGGCAGGCTGCAGTAATTACAAAAGGCCAGTTAGAAGGAACGGAGAGTGAAATATATTCTTTATATCTGTATTCTGCTATGTTCTCTGAAAGTCCACTTGGTTAGAGACTTTCTTGCTCAGTGTTCAAATCTGGAAATTTTTACATGGATACAGAAAGTAGCCAGGTTCATCCACACATGAAGTGCCAGGTTTTGAGCATTTAGCAAAATGGGGCAGTATTTTTAGAGGTCCAGGATTCCAACTCTGAAGATTCAGTCCAAGGAGTGTTAAGATAATTTTTTTATAAGAGTGAGTTAAAACACTTAAATCACTTTAATCTGTCCAAGGAGTTACATTTACCATTGAGGGCTTGCTTAAAAAGCAAGTCAGTCCCAACAGAGATTTTCAGTGATGAATGTATGAGTTTTAACAGGGAGATGGCTGGGAAGAACTTAAATATTACCCTATTTTAGCTTTCTACTTTATTTACTTTTTAATCACACTCTTCTGTAGTTGCTTCACAACAGAACAATCATCTCATTTGTAAAATCTACTCACAATATTTTCCATCTCCTAACTGGATTTTTTCAACTCAACATTATGTGGAGACAATCATGGAAAAAATACTAGGCTGTGACTCAGGCAAGATGGTGCTATTGAAGCCCACTTCATTGTTTGTGTGAGCAGCCACTGACACAGCCTTAACCATCAAGAAGACATGCAAAGCCTGCAATAAAGGCAGCTTTTGAAATAGAAAGACATCCAGAAATAGAAACAAACATCCTCTGGCAAAATCTACAATTGAGATTTATTCATATGCTTATGTGAAATGTCATTCTGTCTATTAAATCAGTCTTAGACCTGTGGTTAATGTACAATACACACACCAGTCCTATTTGCCACCTGTGACTTGCTACCTGAGTATACAGTGGTATTTGGGAGAGCAAGTGCTCAGAAACATGTGACCAAAACCAAATATCCAGAGATCTTGGGCCCTGGCACATGACAGCTTTAAACACCCATGAAATCTCCATTGACAGCAGCAATTGCACAATAACACACTTTGGTTTATTTAGCACATGTGACTTCGTTTTTCATCTGGTTGTTACTGAATAATGTATCATGCATATACCCAGTTGTCTACAACTCTGGTAGCTGGAGAAGGTGGTATTGGTGAGCAACAGTACTTTGGCTGTACAGTTTGGCTTCAAAATGACTTTGAACCATTCTCAGGCATATTGTTGAAGAACATGGAGTTAAGACTGTCATGGCTAAGAAGCAAGAATGAATGCAAGAAGGATAAATTAAATTCTAAGCAAACTGCAGACCTACTAGTTAGCAGGCCACATTTTTTTCTCCTCTGTCTTCATATCAACCTTTTGAATATTTAGATTGTCATCCACAGCCATTTAGCACCTTGCAGGCTCACCGTGTGGGCTAGTGTCAAGGGGACATTACAGTGCTTCTCCCTTGCTCTGAGCCATGTGTTGTGACAGCTCTGGTGCCTATACAGCTTCATGGTGAAATAGATTCAGGAATTGATCTTGCTGACAGGTAATCATGAGGGGAAAAAGAAAAAAAGACTGGTTATCAGACCTCAAGAACTCTGCTTTGGCTGGCTTGCTGTCTTCCATTCTCTGCTTTGATCCATTTTAAACACTACACAACTGTATCACAAGAACACCTTCCTGGTTAGTGTGCTTTAAGCAAGGCATGGAGGTCAGATAACGGCCTTGGAATGATTCACATACTGTAGGGCTGCAAGAGCTACAACAGTTAGTCACATAAACATTTAATATTTTCCATGTGTTTCTTATTCAACATCTCCTTTTGAACCTAACTGTTTGTGCATATATCTTTCCTTCAGGATTCTAGTGAAATGACTTTTCTACCAGTGGTTTCTGAGAGGAGGAAACCAATTACAGTGAAGTGGGTACTGACTTTACTGCTTCTTCTTAGCTCTATTTTATGTCATGAGGGAGACTACTTTCTAGGATAATCAGTGCTGGTAGGATACAAGCCTCTTGTAGCTGTATTGAAGCAAACACGGTACATGTTCAATTTTAGTATCCAGACATCCTACAGAAGGAAAAGTTGTTCATGCCACTGTATGAACATATAAAGAAGTATCACTTTAGAACTACATTGGAAGAATCTTAGAGGCACACTATTAAATATCGTAAGACCAGGAAACGCCAAAATAAATTGTAAATTTACAACCTTCATTCTTGACCTTAAGTTTTGCACAAGCTTTTTCAAGTAAGAAAGAAAAATATTTCCCCAAATTTTCCAGTTTTGAATAAAATTAATGTGATATAACATTTGGAATATATCACAATCATTACTGCAATTTTAAGGGAGTGCATGGTGACAAATATTGTTTTATATAGTTCTGAATTGCTATTAATACATTGGCTATTCATAAAAGCTAGTCCAGGGTCTCATCCTTAAATTTACCATCTAAAGCCTTGCAACTAATAATCAACCTTACACTTATCAGGGTTTAGGTGGAACACCAGAATAGCTGGAGGCTTTTTGTGGGTGTCAAGGTCTGTCCACATCCTTCTAATACTGTTATATTCCAAAAACTATTTCCTTGGAAGAACATAGTCATAAGCTTAAGTTAAGCATCTATTTGATTATTTAGAGGAAAACTTTAGCAAATGTTACAAAGATAAAACCAAATGAGTTACCAATTTCAACATTCAGAGCTCTCTATTTTTTTTTTTTTAGATTCCAAAGAAGTTTCTCAGATTAAAAACATCCTGCATGCTCTAATCAAATAAATTTTAACGCAACCAATTTGGGTTGTTGGGTTTTTTTGTAACATATAAAAGGTAACTGGGAGGCCACATTTTTTCTTAAAAAGAAATTCAGTACTCAGATTCACCCATGATTATGCATCTTTTAAAAGGTTCCCTTCATGTTTAAAAATCTTAGCTGAAAGTGGCTTCCCAGAGTTTTGAAAGTTCTAACCACCCAGTGCTGCACTGGATGGCTCCCACATTATCTTGAATGATCAGGCAGAAAGAACTGCAGAGAGTGCAAATTTTTGATAATACGGACTGTAGTCTAACAGTGTAGGTATAGATTCAAAGTATCAAGGCTGAGCACATACACATCTGATCTCTACACAGCAGCATGCAAGCTACTGCTTGAAAGTACATTTAGTAAGTAAAGGACATTTAAAGTCTTATCATTCAAAGAAAGGCTTTTCTATAATGGGCCTCAATGTAAGGTTTTAGTAAGAAGATCGGTCTTTATTGTCACAAAGTAAAAAACCCAGTACTTCCTACACTGTACATCATGCCCACTTTTTATCTTGTGATGGACTACAGTTGAAGAGCAAGTGCTCCTCACATGATCCTCTTCAACACAGACAATAAAAAACCTTTTTCAAAGATAAACTTTCTTGAGAAAAGTCTTGGAACAATTTAAAAAATGTTCTTAAATTCATTATAAAGAACCATTCCTTCTGCCCTGCTTTGTGTTTCCTGAGTTATTTTAAATGCAGCTCTTACATTAAAAAGCTGCAGCTTAGCTTCATGAAGCAGGGACAATCACTGAAAACTGCTCATCCAATGCTAGCCAAATATAACCACTGGTCAGCAGTATTTGACTATCAGGACTTAACCTCCCATGCCTGAGAATTCCCTACTTTATTTTGTAGGCTTTTGTTCTTGGAATCCACTGCTGCCTTCACCACAGAGAACAATTGATGTCTCTCACACTCTCTCTCCCTTGTGTCACACCCAAAATTGTAAGCAGACGGGAGGGAGCAGTTCAGAACAAATACAAGCTCAAAGCAGACATTGTTGGCACTCTGAAAGAGTGTTATTGCTTTATTCCATTGTTTTCCTCCTTTTTTCCTTCTTTTTTTTTTTTTTTTTTTTTTTTGCCTAGTGTTGCATGTTCTGACTCCGGCAGGGACTGGAAGTGGAAGTAAGGAAATGTCATAAAAAACACTTTTTACAGAGGACTTTTTGCCTGCACAGGAGCACTAGAAATCTCAGGAGGACCTTAGATACCTGAGGTTTTTAGCCCAGTTTTATAAACTAAAGAGTGAAGTAGGACTTTTAGATGAATATCCACACAATAATTAGTCTTTGCTACCTACTTATGCTATGGCAAGAAATGGTCCTGTAAAGTTAGGTACAGTAGTATTTATTTTAGAACAATCAGATTAACAATGGACTTTAATAAAGGTGGAATGGGATACATGTACTGTAATAACTTTAAAAATCGGTATTAGGCAAAATAATTGTATCTCAAAATAGATACAAGGAGAAAGCTTGATTAGAAGTAAAGCACAAAAGCTGTCCTCAAATAGCTTCCAGATCATTGTCAAGAAAGAATGCTGTGTTCTTAGGTATCTTAATTCATCCGGAAAATGTGTAAACTAAAACAGAGCAAGGTCTCTTTGCTTTCCAGTGACATTTTGCACAGATAAAGTAAGCCAGAAATAGTTGGAATGCCATAATTTCAAATCTTTTCATCTGAATTCACTTTCAACTGTTATCAACCTCTAAAAGATAGTCCCTAGCCTACACTTCAATTTAGTACCTGAATACAAAACCACTTCCTCCCAGCCCAGGATCAGTGTGTCCCAATGCACAAGAAAGGAGGAAAAGGAGGTAGGAGGCCTCCATGGATGAGCAAGGATCTGCTGGGACAACTCAGGCAGAAAGCAGTCACCTATGAGAGGTGGAAACAGGGGCTGGCTTCTTGGGAAGAGTATAGGAACATTGCCAGGGCATGCAGGGGTGCAACTAGGAAGGCTAGAGCCCTTCTAGAGTTAAACCTAGCCAGGAAAGTTAAGGACAGCAATAAGGCATTTTTCAAGTACATCAGCAGCATCATGCCCTTAATCTGCTAATATATTGAGGAGGAAGAGATGGAAAAACTTTAATTCTACAGCTTAAGTAACAAGACATAACCATTAATTTTTTTCTTAATAGATGCAGATCTACATATTGTGGTATCCATGCTTCTCAATTATTGTGGGAAAATAAGATGGAGTATTAGACATTTGCTTTTTTATTTTTTTCCTTCTAGCCAAACATTAGTGTATTGGGTCTGGGGTGGAGGTGATTTTCCACAGCAGCCTTTGTAGTGCTGTGGCAGCTAATAACATGTATTGATAGCATATCAGTGTTTTGACTACTGCTCGTGCAGCACCAAGGCTGTCCTTCCAGCATTCCTTTCCCCACCTTCACCAGTAGCTGTAGCTGGGCAGGATTTTGGGAGCGGCCATGGCCAAGACAGCTGACTCAGGCTGACCAAGGAGATATTACATATCATATGAGGTCAGCTCAGCGATATAAACAGAGGCAGAGGAGCAGGAAGGGGGGCATGATTCATTTTTGCCTTCCAAAGCAACTGTTACGAGTACCAAACAGTGGTTGGGAAGTGGCTGGACATCACTGCTGATGGGAAGTAGAGAGTAACATCTTTATTTGCTTTGCTTTGCTTTTCATGCACGTGGCCTTGCTATTTCCATAATTAAACTTCTTTTATTTCAACCTGCAAGACTCCCATCTTATTTTCTTCCCTCCCTGGCTTGCTGAGAAGTGGAGTGATAGAGCAGCATGGCGGGTAACTGGTATCTAGCCAGGGTCAAACCATCACAATTAGAAAACACAAGAGTTTCCTTCTGGTCTCATACAAACATCAGGGTGACTCAATCAGCCAAGGGAGTTTCTACATACAGTAGTAGCTAAAAATGAAAAATTGGGAATTCTAGATTTGAATGCATTTTTAGTTGTTGTATTTCCTACTTTTATTTCCATACAAGAAAAGTCTGTTCCAAGAAGACATTTATTACATAGCAGAGGTTAACAATTACTCCCTAGTCATATGTATATAACTCGCAGGATGGTTTTGTTCAGGTTATAGTCAACAGCATATTCCTTAGTGAAACAAGAAAAAAACAGAGTTGCTGTTATAACACAGGTACTGAAATTTCAGTAAAAGTTACAGAGCAATGTGAAACTCCTGTAAATCACAAGTCACTTGCAAGGCCACTAAGGCGAAGGATTTCCCAAACTACTCTTATTTTGCTGAGAGTGTCATCTCGTGGAATTCTTGGAACAGTCTTCAGCTCTGATTGGCAGTTGAAGAGGAGGATTAGTTTTCCTCCTGGTGGAGTAATGCATTAGAGCTGAGAGTGATTGCTTTTAAGAAAGCAATGTGTCAACAAAACCAAAGAAAACGTGTTTCATTGACATCTACTGCTAATGAGATACCATTCTTTTGTTTGCTCTCCAGAGATATTTCCTAACGACAAAGTTGGGAGGGGTGGGGGGAGTGGTGGGTGGTGGTGTGTGTTTGGTTTTTTAACCTACAGTAGCTGTGCAGACTTTGATATCAAGATGTTGTAATCCCAAATCAAAATACTTAGCACTCATGGGATTGTATAGGCTTAATTACACCTGATGGGGCTGGTTCCCCTATTCCTACTATCTGAGTTATCCTCACCTACAAATCTCCTTGGTGCTGATAGTGACAACCAAAGGGTATTTTTTCCTTCTGATGTCACACGACAAGAGGTGTTTTTTCAGATGCTATAGTTTTCTTAACCTTCCTCTGACATTTGACAGTACTCTAGGCAAACGTGCTGTCAAATCGTAGAATCGTAGAATGGTAGGGGTTGGAAGGGACCTTTAGAGATCATCTAGTTCAACACCCTTGCAGAAGCAGGGTCACCTAGATCAGGCCACATAGGAACATGTCCAGGCAGGTCTTGAAGACCTCCAAGGAAGGAGACTCCACAATCCCTCTAGGCAGCCTGTGCCAGGGCTCCCTCACACTCACAGTGAAAGAGTTTTTTCTTATGTTTAAATGAAACTTTTTGTGTTCCAGCTTCATCCCATTACCCCTCATCCTGTTGCTAGATACCATAGAAAAAAGGGATGTCCCAACCTCCTGACACCCACCCTTTAGATATTTATAAATGTTAATAAGATCTCCCTTCAATCTCCTCTTCTCCAGACTAAACAGCCCCAGTTCCCGCAGCCTTTCCTCATATGAAAGATGCTCCACTGCCCTCATCATTTTGGTGGCCCTGTGCTGGACTCTGTCCAGCAGTTCCCTGTACCTCTTGAGCTGGGGAGCCCAGAACTAGACACAGGACTCCAGATGAGGCCTCACCAGGGCAGAGTAGAGGGGGAGAAGAACCTCCCTTGACCTGCTGATCACACTCTTCTTGATGTATCCCAGGCTGCCATTGGCCTTCTTGGCCACAACAGCACATTTCTGGCTCATGTTTAGCTTATTATCAATCAGGACTCCCAGGTCTCTCTCTGCACAGAGCTGCTTTTCAGCAGTTCGACCCCCAGCCACTACTGGTGCATGGGGTTGTTCCTTCCCAGATGCAGGACTCTGCACTTGTCCTTGTTGAACCTCATGAGGTTCCTCTCTGCCCAACTCTCAAGCCGGTCGAGATCCCGCTGAATGGCAGCACAGCCTTCTGGGGAATCAGCCAGTCCTCCCAGTTTGGTGTCATCAGCCAACTTGCTGAGGGTACACTCTGTCCTCTCATCCAGGTCATTGATGAAGATGTTGAACAAGACTGGCCCCAGAACCCATCCCTGTGGAACTCCACTGGCCACAGGCTGTGGCAGTCCACTGGCCACTGACTGAATGGCAGAGCCCAGAGGGTGGTGATCAATGGCACAGAAAGTGGCAGAGAGTTGCTCTCTGTATTCCTTTTCGTCTTCACAAAATAAATGGCAAAATTTATTGTTATTTAAGAGGAAATACTCTACCACAACAGTGTCTTGGTTTACAATTTATAATGTGGTACTTTTACCCAGACTCATTAAATATTGTTGAGAAGAATAGCTGGATGCTCTTCCCCCACTGGAACATGAAAGTACTTGACAAATCGAAAAGGCAAGGAAATCACGCAAAACACAACTTCATAATGTTACTGAGGCAAACACCTGGCATTTATCTGAGGAGAAAATCTCTACAGCTCGCTTGCCAAGAGTAGTTTTTCAGTTTTTATGCTTCAAGGAAAAAAAACATCAGCAAAGGACAAGGCAGATTTCTGTCCTGCCATTTATAGATGAGTGACTAAAAACCTGAAAAGGAGAGGAAAGTTAGGCTTTCTTCTCAACAATTTGGCATTCAGACACACTGGACTTCTCTGCATTGGTGCTTCAAGTTTGTTAAAATGAGAAGACATGTAGGTAGAGATAATATCTTTTATTAGTCCAGCTTGTACAGCTGGAGGGAAAAGGACAGCTTTTGGGTGCACAAACCTTCCTGTTATTAAAAACTACCTTCAAAAGATGCACCTAGGAACTGAAATTAGTAACCAAAGCAGATACTAGAAATCCTGGATTTGTTAGTGTTTTCAGGGCATATTTCCTCTCTTCCATTTTCTCCTTCAGCTCCATCCAAAAACCTCTGTGTGTTCCCTAGGCAAATATTTGCCCATTTCTCAACTATCTTAGCAGATAACACCTCTTAATGCCTCAGTACTCCAGAGGCCCAAATACCTTTCCTCTCATTTCTAATTAAATTCAGCATAATTAATTTCACAGGCACTGTTCTAAACTTGCATACAGCTTTCATGTTTGCTGCTTCCCTTTCAGAGGTGAAGAAAGACTTCTGTATCCATGTCTTTGCCTAGATTTCCAACTGTGCCACTTGTTCTGATTTTAAAAAAATAAAAATAATTTAAAATCAATGTATTAAAAAAACCCCAAATAATTACAAAACTGTGCTTGGGTGTATCTTTGGTACATTTGCCCCAACATCCCACCACCACTGTCACCCTATTTTCACAGTAAGGAGAAGTACAAGTAATAGCAAATGATGGAGCAGGAAATCCCTTGCTCCTGAGGTCTACCAATGTCCTACGAAGCACTTTAGGGAGAAGAGCAGATTGCTTAGCCCTTCTATAACATATGGTGGACAGATAGGAATGACTTGTCAGCAAAATCCTAACAGCTAGGCCAAGGCCACTACAGCTCACGTTCCCAGAGGATTGTTCACCAAATTCTGAGTCCCTCTTGGAAGAGTGTTCCTTCCCTCTCCCACGGAGAGCTATGGATCTGGGAAATGCTGCAGTAGAAACAGGATGGTCACAAACTGGCATATGCTCCAACACATTCTCCTAATCATAAATCCCTGTTCTTCACTTATCACCATGGTTTCAGTAGGTACAGGGTGTGGCTCCATTTCTTAGGTTCATACAAATCACTAACAACCACTCAGATCCATGGTGCTGCTTCTGTTGTTTTTCTGCATCACATGAAATCTTTTCTTCCATAGATATGGTTTACACCATTTTTAGGCTGATGTGTAGGATTAACAAAAGACCACATACATGAAGCTTCACAGCTCCAGTTGTGAGGCTGATTGAGAAGGAGTGATGACACAGATCTGCTTCTCTTTTGCCTTCTGTCACCTACAGTCTTTCTCAGACCTCACTGTATTTCCTGCATGAATGTACCAGAAACCTTATGCTCTAGGTTAATTACCTCAATAAACCCAAGAAACCTCTTAGGTCAGGGATGGCCTAAGAAGTTCCTCAGGTTTATTGAACTAATAGCAAGCCAGCAATGGCCTGAGAGGGCAGCCTGGAAACCATTTATTCTCTGCAGAAGTTTTTCTTCAGTTTTATACCTCTGTTAGTATTGTGGAAATCTTGGCTACTGTATCCTTGATGTAAAATTCTGAAACTGGTCCATCAGTCTTAGACAGTCAATGAATTAGCAATATAAATCATACACTTTTGAAGGCTTATGGAAGATGAGATAGTTCCCAGCAACTGAGCTTCCATCTTTACTAATTTTTGGATGATTCTTTGTTAATAGTCTAAATTGCTTAATTGGCAATAGCTTTAAATCAGTGAATTTGAGGTTACTTGCAAGATTAACAAGCAATTTTTTTTTTTCTAACAAGGCTCCAGAGGTAAGATAAAACATTCCATGTTTTCAATGTTGATGGCCAAAATTTACTGCAAAGCTTACTGTGTTGCAATACTAGAAGAAAGCAAAGTGGGTAAGAAAATATTGACATTTTGCAACAACTGAATATGATACAAAAAGGTGGAATAGAACTGTTTTCAAGTGACATACAGACCCATTTAAAGTGAAGACTTCAGGAAAGTATAATTCAGAAAAGGATCGGGGGAATACATTGGATTCTACCCTGAGCACAAGCAAAGAAAATATGCCACACTTACAAAAAAGACAACATCTACACTAGGGTCTTTAGTGAGAGGTACTGTGTGAGAGCCTTGATTCAACACCATTTACACCAGTTCTGGAACATTATGGAGAGACTGATAACAGTCATTGGACGTTTAGGCAATATGTCTCTGGAGAAAGGCTGAATGAATTGTCTATAAGACTAAAGGCTGAGGAAAAGCATGGATAAACTAAATTTATTTTTTATATATAATAAGAGAGGAAATTAAATATATGTTAAAAGAACAAGAAGCAATATATCTAAACTATAGAAAAGGAAATGGGAGATAGATATGTGAGAAAAGGTCTTTCCAGCAGTCAGAACTTGTCTCACTACTGTTTGGATAGAAAGATTATGGAAGGAGATTTTAAAAGCCAGACTGGGAAATCAACCTACAGGAGTATCATATGCACCAATTCTGTCTTCAGATGGAGGATGGAGCAAAAGACCCGGCTGGCCCTAAGACTTCTGTGTCTTTTTGCAGATCTTTTCACATTTGAACATCTCTTTCATAGAGTTTCTTAGGTCTGCAATATACTCATGATGTAAGTAGCAAAAGACTGCCAGACTTAAAACCACAGCTGTCCTTCCTCTCTATAACAAATAAAAGTAAAGCAGTCAATGGCTTTCTATTCCCTCCCTCTCCTTTTTGTTCTCCAAAGACAAACATGCTCAGGGCTTAAAACCGCGGGATTTTTGAAGTGCGGGATGATGATGATGAGAACTCCATAGTAATTTTCTTGATAGTGTGGGTCAGCATTGAAGTAATAAGGGACTCTTTTAATTAAAAAAAAAAAAAAAAAAAAAAAAAGTTAGAAACAGGCTACACTTTAGCAACAGACCTGCAAGTACTGAATACCTGACTTAGTCATCCAGGTATGTGGCTCCACTGACCATAACCAGACTAGGAGATAGCTCTCTTAATCTTAGGCATTAGTGCCTTAATTGTGTTCTTCAATGAAGGTTTGACACACGGTTATTGACATTGTGGCCTCATCACATGCTAAGAACGTTTGTTTTGGCAGCACCATCTGTAGTTACAACCAAGATAGCTTAAGCTGAAGACCCTCAACAGAGGCCTCAGAAGAAAAGTAGAGAATTTTATAGAAATATGGTCTTTATTAGTATAGAAGCAAAGGGGAATGAAATAGGATTAAATCCAGCTGCATGATGCTGATCAGAAAGAGAATGTCTGGTCTTCAGCAACAAAGTCAGCTTTGGCCTAGTTCCCTTCCCTTCCCTTCCCTTCCCTTCCCTTCCCTTCCCTTCCCTTCCCTTCCCTTCCCTTCCCTTCCCTTCCCTTCCCTTCCCTTCCCTTGTGAAGTACTGACATCCAAGAAGAATCAGAATGAACCTCCAGATTATTATTTGTGACTATCAGTAGAGTAGAGCCACTATAGAATTACCCATCTGTGCTAGGAAGCTGTATGAGAGATGCCATTGGGAACTAGCTACCAGAAGCCTCTGAAATTTCACCCTTGATTTAACATCTTGACAAGTAAATATGCGATTGGGAGCACACACTATCATTTACACTTATTCAGGACAGTGTGGTGGTTTATGTTTGCCAAGCTACGCATTTTGCTTTTCAGAAGTTACTATTGATAGGTTAGAACAGAGTCATACAACCGTTTGGGTTGCAAAAGAACCTCTAAGATCATTGAGTCCATATTCATTACTTCTGTTGAGAATATAGGTGGCATAGTAACTGATCTACTTTTTTTTTTTACCCCAGCAGCTGAGGTTCTGGAGTCTAGACAAGGGTGAAGAGTCTAGAGAACGAGTCTTATGAGAAATAGCTGAGAGAGCTGGGGATGTTTAACCTAGAACAGGCTAAGAGGAGATACGATCACTTTCTATAAATATCTGAAATGGAGTTGTAGTTAGGCGGGGATCGATCTCTTCTATCTAGTAATGAATAATAGGACATGAGTAAAAGGGCTCAAGTTGTGCCAGGGGAGGTTTAGATTAGCCATTAAGATGAACTTTTTCACTGAGAGGGTTATTAAGCACTGGAACAGGCTGCCCAGGGAGGTGGTGGGGTCACCAGATCTAGAGATATTCAAAAGAGGCATTGATGAATTGCTGAGGGACATGGCTTAGTTTAGTGATGAGCCTCACAGTGATAGATTAGTGGTTGGATTTCATAGAATCATAGAACGTTAGGTGTTGGAAGGGACCTTTAGAGATCATCTAGTCCAACCTCCCTGCAGATATCAGGTTGCATAGGAATATGTCCAGGGGGGTCTTAAAGACCTCCAAGGAAACAGACTCCACACTCTTCCCTGTGCCAGGGCTCCCTCACACTCACAGTAAAAGAGTTTTTTCTTATGTTTAAATGAAACTTTTTGTGTTCCAGTTTCATCCCATTACCCCTCATCCTGTTGCTAGATACCATAGAAAAAAGGGATGCCCCAACATTCTGACATTCACCATTTAGATATTTGTAAATATTAATAAGATCCCCCCTCAGTCTCCTCTTTTCTAAACAGCCCTAGTTTCTGGAGCCGTTCCTCGTATGAAAGATGTTCTAGTCCCCTGATCATCTTGGTGGCCCTGTGCTGGACTCTCTCCATAAGCTCTCTGTCCCTCTTGAGCTGAGGAGACCAGAACTGGACATGATGCTCCATATGAGGCCTCACCAAGTCAGAGCAGAGAGGGGAAGAACCTGCCTTGACCTGCTGGCTACACTCTTCCTGATGCCTCCCCAGGATGCCATTGGCCTTCTTGGCCACGAGGGCACATTGCTGGCTCACGGTTAGTTTATTATCAACCATGATAATAAATTTGATGATCTTAAAAGTCCTTTCCAACTGTAATGATTCTGTGACTCTGTGATTCAGTTGCATTACATATACATACACAGTAACAGCTGCTATTAATAATGTAGTGATAATAATGTAGTGAAGTTACAGACAAAATACGCAAAAGTCCCGGCCTGATCAGCATACTACATCCACATAGTCTAGTCTATTGCAGGAGGTGCTTATGGAAACAGGATGGAAAACAGGGTGGTTATGAAGTAACTCCTCCTCAGCTTAATCTCCTAGGTGTATGCAACAACTTTGCTTAAATAGCAACCTAGAAAGCTGGCACTGTTACCTTATTATCAGGTGTTGTGATGATTTTCTTTGGAAAACTTAAGATTAAATGCATTGAGCGGAGAGAACAGACTGGATGATTACAAACAATGACATCTACGCACCCTCCACCCCCTGCTTTGGTAATCTAACTCTGTGATTGATCAGTGAGGCCATAAAAAAGTGATGTATGTTTTTCACATACTCTTAAAAATTCCCGTAAAACATCTTTTCCCATGCTCTTCCTACTCTTTATCATTGCAACAAGCCACTCTGTCATGTAAAAATACACAAGTTTTGCAGGCAAAATGTCCTTCTTGCTCATTATTTTGATACGTAGACTGGTTTTACCGCTGATAAGACTACATATGGAGTTAGGCCATTTAATGCAAACTGATCATGAGATGCTTCTTAACAGTTTTTCTCATATCATTTTTTTACATTCTTGACAGCAAACATAAGACAGAAAGAAATGCATTATTTTCTATTAGTGGAATTCTCTAACAGGAGCAACATGGATAAAACAATAGCTAAAGGTATAAAAAAAAAAATAGAAATCATTGAACCCTGTCAGTAACCACGTTTTCTGGAAGTATCACAAATAGAAATATCTGCACAACTTGGGCAAAAAACTACAGCAATATTGAGTATATTTTTTCTCCAAATATGTTGTGGATATACTAAATCTGATAGCAAATCATTTATGTCTAACTACAGAAAAAAAAGATGGTCCATAAACAGTGACATGCCTTCCATTTATTCTCTGCAATGTGCCCTAATCTGGAAGCAACACTTGACATTACTTCTGTTGGATCCTGTAATAATACTTCAGCCACCACAAAATCCTGAAAACGTGGTAGCAAATTTCTGCAGTGTGTTGTCTTCTGTTTGTAACTATTCAAGCAAATGTTGTTTTTACAAAAGAAAAATGGCCCTGCTCCTCCCCGGTAACATTCAGGTACTATTCAGTACCTGAATGCAATTGCATTTTGTTGTTTCATCATCTGAAAGCTGACTTTCTAATGGCCTCTAGTAAAAAAAGATTGGGGACAGGCATAAGCCTTTCAGAGCCAAACACACTAAATCAGGTGCACTGAGCTCAGCAGCCAGACGAAAACTCTGTTTCTCTCTCTTCTCCTACACGTCCAGCTATACATTTCTTTCGACGGGGAAACTTCATTCCACCACTTGGCACCTTTCATACTCTCCTCCTCTTGAAACCCAAGGTGGGAGAAGGGAGCGAAGAGAACAGAGGCTGAAGCAGACGTGCTCTCGGCTGTGGTTCGGAAGCGGGTAGGGTGGGGGCGGGGGGCCGGGGCCGGGA